>NC_092648.1:15218449-16646351 GCF_032118995.1 Asterias amurensis
CTTCGTAGGTAGACTGTAACTACAATGTTACCTACGAAGTCGTTGTGGGACCAGCCATACAAAATGACGTAGCGTATTTCTCATCCGGGGATTTCCCGTCGATGTGAAATCCAACGCCATATTTATACGCCTTGGTGAGTAACAATAACTAACCCGTAAACATTTCGGTCACATGATTATATGGGTGAATTAATACCGAAAAGAGAGTGGTACAAGTTAGGGGGGGGGGGGCGACCATCGGGTTCAGACGACTGTGACATGGTTTATTCTGTTCACGCCCAACCCTATATAAAGGCCTATGTTTACAGAGCCAATGTTACAAGAAAACGGTGCTTCTGCGTTACCTTATGATGTCGTTAAAGGACAACTCTGTGAACCACAGTTTCCCAATGTCAAAACCTTGATCTGCCGGAAATCCTCTCCGATGACATGAGGAAAAAACCCAGAGTCAACAGAAGTTTCTGAAGCCCCCCCCCTCCCTCCCCTCCCCTGTATTTTCGAGACAAACGACTGGAATTTACAGGCTTTCAGATTTGTTTCAAAAGGTTCTCTTCGAAAATGGTGATAAATACAACTCAGTGCTCGACCGTGTGTTTAGCGGTCAGGAATGATAGCGCCATCTAGTGGCAAGTTGTTCATTGGGTGATAGTGGTTTAGATAGCGGTCAGGTTATTCGTAACTGGATCGTCTTGGAACCACACATTGTGTGGGTCGAAGGCCACAATTTAATAACGAGGAAACTGATTCAATTCAGAGTAAAACTCCATGAACAAAGTAGTTTTCCATTTTAATTATGTTTATTCAAACTGTGTACATATGTAAGAAGCTAAAGGATTCTCAACTTTAAAGCCAAATGTCGTAATCGTTTGTTTGAAGTAAGTCTTGGAAGAATTAAGGCCTTTATACTATTCATGAGAACCCCACACCTTTGCATTTTATTCATTTATTTAACCTGAGCAGACGCCGTCCAGAATAGGGCTTAGCCTAAGTATGAATTAAACGATTTAAAATCCATTTTTAGTTTCAGCAGAAATATTTGACAAAATTAAACGTTCGTGGTTTGTATGGGTAGAATTTTGAAACGTGCAGTCTGTCTTGAATTATACATTGTAACTTGTAACTAAAAAAAGCTCCAGAAGTAAAGGCTGTGTACACTTACATTAATCAATTCCGGCTTATACTGTAAATACAATTGACGGAATCATGATAAGTCATGCCCGATCTATTATTTTAGGGAATAATATCTAAATCATAACTTAAAAGAAAAGTGCTCATTGAATAAGGTTTTTCTATATTTTAAACATATTGTTTCCAGTGCGTGTTGGAATTCGCTAAATAAACAGTGGTTCAATTTCTTGTGACACTGTGGTAAACATACTCTCAAAGTTTGGCCACAATTACTGAGTCAACGAGTCACTATACACAAAGGAGACCAACATTTGGTTTTAATGTCGTGGGTACACTAACTCTATTAACAATCGGGTCAGAATTGATCCGGATTCTGGGTCCCATGGGGCCTGACCCATTTCTGGGTCAAGGCTATTAGAGCAGTGAGATTAAGCTACTCTGATTAGTCTGACACAGTTTTGTCCTGGAGTCAGTTTTGAGAGTGTTTGACCCGTCTGGTGTTTAAAAGAAAATACAGCATTTCAGCCCTCAAAAGTGCTTATTATTATATAAAGATTCCACATTTCAGTTTGTGTTTCCTACCCTAAAAGCACCGTATAAGAAAAGAACAAGACAAAAAACAATCATCATGAAGCCAAATAAAAAGTGTTTCAATTTTGATTTGCTCACTCCTGCGAGTCCTGGTTCTGATTTAGGCTGCCATTTGTGTCCGGCTCGTCTCCGTCGACGCGGAAAATACTTGTTGAGAAATCTAGAGTAGCAGTTTTCCAACGATGATCGGCTGTATTTAATGGATTGTACCTGCCAGTACGGAGGAGCATTGTCTCTAGTGTTAGCGACGTTTGGGATGTTGTAAGAAATTGAGTTTTGATTTTCATCGACAGTGATGAACCCGTACTGCTCCAATAAAGCCACCACGGTCTCTATGGGGAGTCTGTTTACTTTACACGGGTTACATAGAGCGATCAATTCACGCTGAAGCCCTACAATACTTGGTGGTGTTTCAATCTCTGACATAGAGGGCGCTTCTTTCTCATCATCCCCCACCATCCCCTGATTCTCCTCATTCGTAGCATCGTCGTCGGGGAGTCTGTACGAGTCGACCCACTTCGATACTTTGTCGAGTATGTCGCTCCTTTGATCACCCTTAACCTCAAAGAGAACGGCACCGTGCGACTGCATTAATGGGGTCAAGCGACTCTGCAGCATAGAGGCAAAGTGCCTGGAGCGACCGACAGTTTCTAGTTCCGTCTCGTCACATTCACGATCGCCACCCGCAACCCGAGGGGAAATGCCGTCGAGTCCGAGTAGACCCTCTGGTGTGAGTGGAATGGTCTTCCTCAGTTTCTCTGCCCCAATGGCAAATTCAATGAATGCATCTCTAAACCGGGTCTTTTTCGTACGTCGGTTCTGGTTTAACAGTCTCGTTTCGAGCACGGGCCTCTGTTGAAGCTTGTTTCCCAGCCCTGCAATCACCTGCGATGGGATGAGGAGATGTGAATACGTACACGCTGGTTTCAGGAACTTGAGTAGATGTGACAACTTCTTTGGCCTGGATCCTGGTTTAACACCATCGAGTAGGAACAGCGCCTGAACATCAGCCAAGTCAACCCAAACTGGAAAAGTCGTCTTTCCAACACGAAATGTTTTTTTAACGCTGGTGACTGCATATGAGTAGGGGTTCCACCCGTAGTTTGATTCATTATAAAAAGTGACTTGGTGAACATATCCACTAAGATTGTCCGTCCTATGACACACTCGGAGAACAACTTCCCGTGTGTCCAGCACCTTTTTTAACAGTAACACGTCACTGTGTTGTGGTAGAAGGTACGTCACCACGCCCTCTTTGTCGACATTCACAAACCCCATCTGCTGAAGGTTCTTGATGATCTTGTTGGTGTCTTCACTGTGCTCCGTTTTACACTTTTGATATAGCTGTTGTTGCAGGAACTTCTCCGTGCCTTCGGGTGTGGACTGGAGCCATTTCCAAGCTCTCTCGAGTAGAATCTTCTTAACTGCTGGTGGGGGATATTTGAAGTATTGCCCCGTAAGTCTGCGGTCGTCCTCAGCCAACTCCCAAAACTTTACATCTGCCTTGACGATCCCTATGAACACAGGGGCTGCCTGCTCAGTCTTAACACGAGGCGCTGGTTTCTCTGACTGACCATTGACAATCTTTAACATATCAAGTGGATTCACGTGTGGAAGAACAGACGTACACGACTGCAGGGCCTTGGATAAAGCTGATGCAGTTTTAGGTTTCGCATTGCTCATTGCAATGAGACGATTCACGACTTTGTTCATGAGAGGTGCATGCCCGGGTTGTATAGAATCAGACCTCGGGAGATCGTCCTTCTTGATCGGGTCCATGATGATTTGGAGAAGGCCTAGCTAGGCCTACAAAATTAGTTTAAAACGACTTTGGTTGTTCAGATTTGGCATCAGACTGAAATCCAACATGTATAATATGGAGTATTATAAAGCGTGTGTGTTTTCACAGTGTTGTGCAATACGGATAGTTTCCTGTGCAAGCGATTTCTACTATAGCGCACGGGACCATGCTGAATCATCATACCGAAGCCGTGACCTTCACCGCGTGACGACACCGTACAATGACGTCATATCCCACTACCATAGTCTCTATCATTGTCAATAGATATCAATGCTTACTGACCGTGATGGATGTACAGGTTACAATACATGTGAGGCCAGTAGCCCTAGGACTTTTCCTCTGTGCGAAAGTGTAAGACCGCCAGGGCTAATGGGAGGAAAGAGGGGACATGCCTTAATTTTCAAAACCAAATGGAATAAGTTACAAATTCATAATAACACAGGAGAAAAACACAATGTCATAATATAGCTGCAGTAGTAACGAGTGACTTAGAAAAACACCGTGTACACAAATTTAACAGAAATTTGTTTATTATAGGCTTCCAAATTGTTTAATAATGTTTATTTCAATAACTCAACTTGCTATACAGGAGACCATCTGAGTCAAGGTATAACACCATAACATGGCTTCAGATTTTAATGACACACTTTAATTAATAAAGTTGACGTCTAATTGGCTTGCAACTGTTAAACAACGAACATAAATCGCCTTGCATTATTATTGCATAGGGGGAGCCCTCTGAATTCCCTTAAAATTCTAAATTTATCACCATCCTTTCAGACAGTCCTATTCCATCAGTAGTTTCTAATACGAAATACTTCTGTTGTAGCCATTATATACTGTGATATTTTGTACATAGACTGCCAACTTAACCAAATTGAAATATTAAAAGACCTAGATATTGAAATACTCTACAAGGACATCCATGAATGTTGCGGAACAGTTTGCCTTCCCCTACTGACCATTACACCTTCCCATACCCTCAAACCCATCCATGCACCCTGTCACACCCGAAACTCACAAACTATCTATTCCCTACCTTCACATTTTCCGATATCATCATATCTCCGTCCCTCAGACTCAACCCTACCCTTACAACCAGCCGCTAACAATACCAAAGGAACCTATCCCTAGTTTGCCTCACACCCCACTCCCTTCCCCAACACCAATCCCCACACCACCCCTTTTTGGGAGAAAAGTTTCTCCGTGATGACAACAGCTGCGGCCGAATTCCCGACAACAGGGGGCGCTATGCAGTTATAACGGTGTCAGTACGTTTTTCCCAACAGAAATAGAACCCCGGTTTCCATGCGAACTAATCAGCATTCTTTTTTAATTATAAATAAATGTTCGTATAAACCAACGAATAGTATTTCCACCATGGACACAATTCCTCAAAATGTATCCCTTATCTGGCCACTGGTTCTACTGATTTGTCTAAAATAAACAAGAAAAATAATCGCGAACGTGTTCCGTCGACCAAGGGCGTTTAATTTACTGCATTGACTGTTTTGCACGGGGCGGACACAACTGCATATGCAAATGTGTCCGGGCGGACACAATTGCATTATGCAACAGCGTCCGGCGGACACGGTTGCATATGCAAAACCGTCCACCGGACATTATTGCATATGCAATACTGTCATCCGGACAGTATTGCATAGAGGACATAATTGCATGCGACACCGGCTTGAGTGTAAATTACATCGTTATTTTTGACACTGTTTAATAATTGGATGATCATGTCAAATTGTCAACTCAATAACGAAACGAATCCTATAACAGATGTTAAATTTGCATCGGGGATAAAGAATATCAATTTTGGTTTTTACCCATACACCGATGTGTGTTAGCACTGTACACACAGTACTTCCCCGAATCCTGTAAAACAAATTACCTCAGGCATATTACTCGGTTGGGATTCGAACCCACGATCCTTGAAATTCTAAAGCAGTCACATGTTGTCAGACCTACCAAGTCTCACGCATTAGGCTCACGCATAAAGTATGATACAAAAATAACCAAAGATTTTGCCTTGGTCGCAATGTCAGTAAAAACCAGAGCACAAAAACAATTTTACGGATATCTCCGTGATCATTAAATTGAGAGTCATGATTTTGTGATCCACCGTACGTTTTATGTTGTAACTAACAGGTGAGATAACGACAATGTGTTGTGAGTAGTCCCCTCCTTCTAAATCTTGAAATGTTAGCAAAATAAGGAATGCAACTAACTGCCTTGTTATGCAAATTTCTTTTTGGGGCGCGTGTATGCTAATGATAATGCTACAGTTATAGTGTTGCAGTGGGGCGAGCGTGTGAACTGAAATGCCATACATTTATAAATTGTAGCAGTGAGGACCACGGACGTCAACTTGGCTCTTTCTTCGGCTTTTACACGGGATGTGAGGAACCCAAACTGGACAAAAATTGACATTTTACAATCCTACCACCTGGAAAGGAACCTTTTGACACTATTAGAAGGCTTTTAATGGAGTACTGTTTGTCTAAAATCTGTGTTGAATTTGCAACCGGTTTGGAGAGCTCCACGAAGTTGTGCACGGGATTTCACGGACGATAATTGACTGTCAATGGATGCAACTTCGCTGTCGAGCCTCCGACTGGCTTGCGAGTTCCACGGATTTAGCCTTTCTCAATAATGTCGACCTTAAAAAAAGACAATGAGATCTAAAACAACAATATTAAACTTGTTCTCGGACAATAGGGCGGCAAAGTTGGACAACTTGACGTTTTTTCTTTGGAGTTCTTCACCAGGGGGAACTTGCCAGCCCCGGGGAGAGCACCGCACATGGAACTACGCTTGCCAGCCCCGGGAGAGCCGTCAGTATTCATCCAAGTAAAAGGAGTTCATCTGAAGGTTGTCGATGGATTGGATTTTGACAGTGAAATCATTGGTTTGCAGAACTCTAGCCTATTTGTAAACCAACTGAAAATTCGGTAAATTGACACTATTTTGAAGAGACTTTGGTCTATGGATTGTGTGGTCAATGGTTTCGACAAAAGGTAAAGACAGAGTATTAAAGGCGACGTGACGGTAAGCGAAGATCTAACCACTTTCCTCCCAATAAACAATCGTACAGATTTTCCTTATGAGAATATTTAACGAGGTGCATGTTGATGTTGCCAAGAACTAGTTATGTCTTTCTTGGTGAAGTTACCACAACTGCTTGATCTTTCGAGATGGTTCAATTTTCCTTGTGTTGCATGTAGGTCGTAGCCAGTGATGCATTGTTGTAATTTTTGGCTCAATTCAATGGAAGTTTTCTCTGTGTTGTTACAAGCTGATGTCAACAGTTGTCATGTTTAACTAAAATATTGTCATGATTAAATAAATGTTCAATATTATTATTTTTAATCAAATTTTTTCTGACACTGCCTGTACCTCTTTTAATAATTTGTTATTGTTTCTTACTCAGTAAATAAGTTTCTTAAAATTGAGACTAAATACAAAAGAAAAACATAGAACGTCTCAAATAAATAAAAAACAATTGTAAAAAATAACTACTTAGATAAAACCTAGTGGATAAATTCTTACAGTTACACATAAATATTATATCTACACAATATTTTAGAAATTGAAATATAAATGGTCCATTCCCAAAAATAAAACTTGTTGCGCCAACAAGTTTAAAAAAAAAAAAAAAAAAAACTACCGTCAACCCACATAATTTTTTTGAACAACGTCCGTAAACCCACAGTCAAAAGAAAAAAACATCAGCCAACCTACAGTTTAAAAGGAACACAACCGTCAACCCACAGTCCCCCCCCCCCAAAAAAAAAAAAAAACCCCGTCAACCTACAGTAAAAAAAAACGATGTTGGTCGTAGCCATTGATGCATTGTTGAATTTTTTGGCTCAATTCAATGGAAGTTTTCTCTGTGTTGTTTGTCAACAGTTGTCATGTTTAACTTTAATATTGTCATAATTAATTAAGTGTTAAATATTATTATCTTTGACCTAATTTTTTTCTGGCCACTGCCTGTAATATTTAGCTGTTCCGACCGTCCGTCGGAACAGGTATTGTTTTCGTCGAGATTTTTATTATTTTTATTAGCTGTTCCGACCGTCCGTCGGAACAGGTATTGTTTTCGTCGAGATTATTATTATTATTATTATTATTATTATTATTATTATTATTATTATTATTGTTGTTGTTGTTGCTGCTGCTGCTGCTGCTGCTGCTGCTGCTGCTGCTGCTGCTGCTGCTGCTGCTGCTGCTGCTGCTGCTGCTGCTGCTGCTGCTGCTGCTGCTGCTGCTGCTGCTGCTGCTGCTGCTGCTGCTGCTGCTGCTGCTGCTGCTGCTGCTGCTGCTGCTGCTGCTGCTGCTGCTGCTGCTGCTGCTGCTGCTGCTGCTGCTGCTGCTGCTGTTGCTGTTGCTGTTGCTGTTGCTGTTGTTGTTGTTGTTGTTGTTGTTGTTGTTGTTGTTGTTGTTGTTGTGGTTGTTGTTGTTGTTGTTGTTGTTGTTGTTGTTCTTTGTTTCTCCCTAAATCCCATAGCGTTTGTACACGTTTTTGCGGCAGCCTAATCTCCTAAACCATAATACGAAAGAGTGAGTTTATTATACCAAATTGAAGCTGAGAACATAAGCTTAATTCTTATCGTAAAAAAATGTAAAATTGTTAACTAATAAGCCTTAATTAAGCTTGTGAATATTTAATTAGCAAACCAAGTTAACACCATATCTCAAAAAGTAGACCGCCAATCCTGAAACTTTTTTCAGCTATACACTAGTCAGGTCCTGTTAATGTGATTTCCGACATAAAAATCTGGACGACGTCACCATGACGTCATATATTGCACGTTTTGTGTCTGTGCACAAACACAATGGCTCTTGAAGTGTAAACAAACCCAGCTTTCGGAAACATAATTTATTCGATTAAAATTAAATTACATGTTGTACACTTCCCAAAACTGCTTTAGATTAAGATATATTTTATTGATGGTCATTTTAAAAGCATCAGAACTTATAGAAACAGTGTAACTATTTTTAAAAACCTGTTTTTCCGGGGAAGATTTTTCAAAGATCATGGGTACGGCGTAAAACTTGATTTGAATAGTCAAAATTGTAAATTGTTGACTTGACCAAGTCCTTATCCCATTTTCGACCGGTGTTATTGCGTTTTTTGTTCAATATACAAAGATTTCTTACGGTCACCGACTAGCACAAGTCTAAACTTGTTCCCAAAATTTGACAAGCCTGAGCATGGTGCGTCGTGGACCGGGTTCATTTCAGGCGACGAGCGTGGACGACGAAAATAGACCGCCCGGGATTTGGATTTATTTACGGGTAAAGTCACCTTGTTCGCGCCGGGGACCATTTGCCTAAACTAATTCCAATATTTCGCGTTACGTTCGGAAATTAGACTATGACAAACAAAAACTCTTTGACAGGAATACAAAAGCAGAGATTTTATTATGGTGACGTTTCTCTGGTGGTTGAGTGGCTCAGTTTTATAGAGCTGCTTATAATAAACAGGGAAAACACTTTGCTTTACAAAAATTGCAGAAATTGAGCAGAACATCTGGATTCACAACTTGAACATGAGGCATGGTTAAGCTGCTTTTGTGTTTAAAAGGCTATTATGTAGTTTGGTCCTGGGCCAATGGCTTTTATAGGAAAAAATCGCAGCGCTTACGTAATCAGGGAACTGTGCTTACGCTAAGCGTGTTTTACAGCTTAGCGGGGAATGTGTTCTTCACGTCACAATTCGCATACAAAAATTTGCTACAGTTGACTAATTGTGCTCAACTCGATCCTGCGAAACTTTCACTGCGAAAACAGTGACTTAAAAATGTGTATTGCATTCGCAGGAAAAACCGTGCTTTACTTGAGACAAAAGTAGGCAGGGGCGACTAGTGTGCTTAGTGTTAAAGTCGCGACTATAAATTCTTATTTGAGTCGCGACTACTAATTTTCTCTACTCCCGTTATAATCGTGTCCACACATCGACTACAAAATTTGTCCCGACTACCTGTTTGGTGAACCAGTTGTGTTGCTTAAATTAATATTGCCCTTGCGGCATAGCGGCACAAATTTTTAGAATCTGTACTTTATCTCGGCAAATGTCATAGTTAGGTTTGAAGTGCGACTAGTCGAGTAGTAAATTTCACTAGTCACACCCATTCGCAACATAATTAATATTGCCTTTGCGCCACATAGCGGCACAAATCTTGAGAATCTGTATTTTATCTCGACAAGTGTCGTAGTTAGGTTTGAGGTGCGACTAGTCGAGTCATGATTGGAATTTGCTTAATGAAAAAGATTCAGTGCTCTGCAGAAGAATTGAATTCTGCGCTTACGTCAAGCGAATTAGACTGCTTATAGCAGGGATTTCTTTTGTTTGTGTGCTTTTCTAAGCTCGCATATTTCACAGCTTAGCAGGGATATTTTTGCTTGTGCGCGGGGAAACTTATCAAATGTTATCTTTGCTTTGAACTAATTGCACAGATATTTCAGCGCCTGCACAGTAATAGAATGGATGGTTGTATAATAAATGGGCAGAGTTTGGTTGAAGCAGACAGAGCCATAAAACTGGGCCGTGTTCTATAGGGGAAATTATTACTTGACATTTTATGACAGTTTTGGGCTCTGCGACGTACACATACAAATACAGAGTCAGATACAGACATTACCGTGCAGAATTCGTGCAATTGAAATGTCTCAAAAGCGCCCCCTATCGGCAGGAGTAGGAAAATAAAGGAGTATCCTACAAATTAATTATGCGTTTTTAAACACGTAAAATAATATAAAATGGAAGCTTTAGGATGTTTAGCTTAATTCCTATCATAAAACATATTAAAATTCTTTAATAATTAACCACCAGTGACCCTCATTTGCATATTAATTAGGAAATCTTTGCAGCATCATATCTCAAGAACTTCACGGCCGACATTTCAACTGTTTATTCTTAAAGACTGCTTGGGGGGTAGGAGATAATTTGAAAAAACTGTGACCTCAAGTTGACCTCTACTTCCGCGTCAGCCGGAAGTGTCACCATATCTCAAGAACCTTAAAGCAGATTTTCAAAATATTTTCAGTTATAAACTCCTTAGGCATAAAATATTAACTTTAAAAAACCGTGACCTCAAGTTGACCCCTACTTCCAGGTCAACCGGAAGTGGGACCATATCTTAAGAACTGTACAACAGATTATCAATTTTTGTTCAGTTATAGACTCCTTGGGCATTCACGATTAGTTTGAAACAACTTTGACCCCATGTTGACCTTTACTTCCGGGGCAACCGGAAGTGAGCCCATATCTAAAGAAGTAAAAAGCTAATGTTCAAACTTCAGTTATAGACTCTAAGGCAATAGATATTAGCTTTGAAAAACTGTGACCCCAAGTTGACCTCTACTTCTGGGTCAACCGGAAGTGGGACTATATATCAAAATCTACACAACCGATTTTATAGTCTCCTTGGCATTGCAGATTAACCTTTGGTAGCTGTGGGCCCATGATGACCTTTACTTACGTGTCAACCGGGAAGTAAGACTTTATAACAAGAGCTACACAACTTTTTTGAAACCTTTTTTCAGTTATATATTCCTTGGGCAATGAAGCACATAATCCAAGCAAAACAACACGGAATGCTTCGTGTTTGTTCACAAACACTTAATGTCTAGTTTTATATTTATTTTTTCCTCTGTAAAAAAGTTTGACCTTTTTTATTTTTAAATTGATACTTAATGCATGACAGTGTTGACGGTGTATAACAGTGTGTTGTCGGTGTCTTGACAGTGTATGACGGTGTTGATGGTGTGTTTATGGTGTTTGACGGTGTTGACATTTTGTTGGCGGTGTATGACGGTGTGTTTAAGGTTGTTTGACGGTGTTTGACGGTGTGTTAAGGTTGTAGACGGTGTTTGACGGTGTGTTTAAGGTGTTGACGGTGTTTGACGGTGTGTTTAAGGTGGTTGACGGTGTTTGACGGTGTGTTGAAGGTTGTTGACGGTGTTTGACGGTGTTTGACGGTGTGTTGAAGGTTGTTGACGGTGTTTGAGGTTGTTGACGGTGTGTTTAAGGTGTTGACGGTGTGACGGTGTTTGACGGTGTGTTTAAGGTTGTTGACGGTGTTTGACGGTGTTTAAGGTTGTTGACGGTGTGTTTAAGGTTGTTGACGGTGTTTGAGGGTGTGTTTAAGGTTGTTGACGGTGTGTTTAAGGTTGTTGACGATGTTTGACGGTGTGTTTAAGGTGTTGACGGTGTTTGACGGTGTGTTTAAGGTTGTTGACGGTGTTTGACGGTGTTTAAGGTTGTTGACGGTGTGTTTAAGGTTGTTGACGGTGTTTGAGGGTGTGTTTAAGGTTGTTGACGGTGTTTGAGGGTGTTGACGGTGTTTGACGGTGTGTTAAGGTTGTAGACGGTGTTTGACGGTGTGTTTAAGGTGTTGACGGTGTTTGACGGTGTGTTTAAGGTGGTTGACGGTGTTTGACGGTGTGTTGAAGGTTGTTGACGGTGTTTGACGGTGTTTGACGGTGTGTTGAAGGTTGTTGACGGTGTTTGACGGTGTTTGAGGTTGTTGACGGTGTGTTTAAGGTTGTTGACGGTGTGACGGTGTTTGACGGTGTGTTTAAGGTTGTTGACGGTGTTTGACGGTGTTTAAGGTTGTTGACGGTGTGTTTAAGGTTGTTGACGGTGTTTGAGGGTGTGTTTAAGGTTGTTGACGGTGTTTGAGGGTGTTGACGGTGTTTGACGGTGTGTTTAAGGTTGTTGACGGTGTTTAAGGGTGTTGACGGTGTTTGACGGTGTGTTTAAGGTTGTTGACGGTGTTTGACGGTGTGTTTAAGGTCGTTGACGGTGTTTTAGGGTGTTGACGGTGTTTGACGGTGTTTGAGGTTGTTGACGGTGTGTTTAAGGTTGTTGACGGTGTGACGGTGTTTGACGGTGTGTTTAAGTGTTTTAGGGTGTTGACGGTGTGTTTAAGGTTGTTGACGGTGTTTGAGGGTGTTGACGGTGTTTGACGGTGTTTAAGGTTGTTGACGGTGTGTTTAAGGTTGTTGACGGTGTGTTTGAGGGTGTTGACGGTGTTTGACGGTGTGTTTAAGGTCGTTGACGGTGTGTTTAAGGTTGTTGACGGTGTTTGACGGTGTGTTTAGGTGTTTTAGGGTGTTGACGGTGTGTTTAAGGTTGTTGACGGTGTTTGAGGGTGTTGACGGTGTTTGACGGTGTTTAAGGTTGTTGACGGTGTGTTTAAGGTTGTTGACGGTGTGTTTGAGGGTGTTGACGGTGTTTGACGGTGTGTTTAAGGTCGTTGACGGTGTGTTTAAGGTTGTTGACGGTGTTTGACGGTGTGTTTAGGTGTTTTAGGGTGTTGACGGTGTGTTTAAGGTTGTTGACGGTGTTTGAGGGTGTTGACGGTGTTTGACGGTGTTTAAGGTTGTTGACGGTGTGTTTAAGGTTGTTGATGGTGTGTTTGAGGGTGTTGACGGTGTTTGACGGTGTGTTTAAGGTCGTTGACGGTGTGTTTAAGGTTGTTGACGGTGTGTTTAAGGTTGTTGACGGTGTTTTAGGGTGTTGACGGTGTGTTTAAGGTTGTTGACGGTGTTTGAGGGTGTTTAAGGTTGTTGACGGTGTTTGAGGGTGTTGACGATGTTTGACGGTGTGTTTAAGGTTGTTGACGGTGTTTGACGGTGTTTGACGGTGTGTTTGAGGGTGTTGACGGTGTTTGACGGTGTGTTTAAGGTTGTTGACGGTGTTTTAGGGTGTTGACGGTGTGTTTAAGGTTGTTGACGGTGTGTTTAAGGTGTTGACGGTGTGTTTGAGGGTGTTGACGGTGTTTGACGGTGTGTTTAAGGTCGTTGACGGTGTGTTTAAGGTTGTTGACGGTGTTTGACGGTGTGTTTAGGTGTTTTAGGGTGTTGACGGTGTGTTTAAGGTTGTTGACGGTGTTTGAGGGTGTTGACGGTGTTTGACGGTGTTTAAGGTTGTTGACGGTGTGTTTAAGGTTGTTGATGGTGTGTTTGAGGGTGTTGACGGTGTTTGACGGTGTGTTTAAGGTCGTTGACGGTGTGTTTAAGGTTGTTGACGGTGTGTTTAAGGTTGTTGACGGTGTTTTAGGGTGTTGACGGTGTGTTTAAGGTTGTTGACGGTGTTTGAGGGTGTTTAAGGTTGTTGACGGTGTGTTTAAGGTTGTTGACGGTGTTTGAGGGTGTTGACGGTGTTTGACGGTGTGTTTAAGGTCGTTGACGGTGTGTTTAAGGTTGTTGACGGTGTTTGACGGTGTGTTTAGGTGTTTTAGGGTGTTGACGGTGTGTTTAAGGTTGTTGACGGTGTTTGAGGGTGTTGACGGTGTTTGACGGTGTTTAAGGTTGTTGACGGTGTGTTTAAGGTTGTTGACGGTGTGTTTGAGGGTGTTGACGGTGTTTGACGGTGTGTTTAAGGTCGTTGACGGTGTGTTTAAGGTTGTTGACGGTGTGTTTAAGGTTGTTGACGGTGTGTTTAAGGTTGTTGACGGTGTTTTAGGGTGTTGACGGTGTGTTTAAGGTTGTTGACGGTGTTTGAGGGTGTTGACGGTGTTTGACGGTGTGTTTAAGGTTGTTGACGGTGTTTGACGGTGTTTGACGGTGTGTTTGAGGGTGTTGACGGTGTTTGACGGTGTGTTTAAGGTTGTTGACGGTGTTTTAGGGTGTTGACGGTGTGTTTAAGGTTGTTGACGGTGTTTGAGGGTGTTTTAGGTTGTTGACGGTGTGTTTAAGGTTGTTTTAGGGTGTTGACGGTGTTTGACGGTGTGTTCGAGGGTGTTGACGGTGTTTGACGGTGTGTTTAAGGTGTTGACGGTGTGTTTGAGGGTGTTGACGGTGTTTGACGGTGTGTTTAAGGTCGTTGACGGTGTGTTTAAGGTTGTTGACGGTGTTTTAGGGTGTTGACGGTGTGTTTAAGGTTGTTGACGGTGTTTGAGGGTGTTTAAGGTTGTTGACGGTGTGTTTAAGGTTGTTGACGGTGTTTTAGGGTGTTGACGGTGTTTGACGGTGTGTTCGAGGGTGTTGACGGTGTTTGACGGTGTGTTTAAGGTTGTTGACGGTGTTTGACGGTGTTTGACGGTGTGTTTAAGGTTGTTGACGGTGTGTTTAAGGTTGTTGACGGTGTTTTAGGGTGTTGACGGTGTGTTTAAGGTTGTTGACGGTGTTTGACGGTGTGTTTGAGGGTGTTGACGGTGTTTGACGGTGTGTTTAAGGTTGTTGACGGTGTTTTAGGGTGTTGACGGTGTGTTTAAGGTTGTTGACGGTGTGTTTAAGGTGTTGACGGTGTGTTTGAGGGTGTTGACGGTGTTTGACGGTGTGTTTAAGGTCGTTGACGGTGTGTTTAAGGTTGTTGACGGTGTGTTTAAGGTTGTTGACGGTGTTTTAGGGTGTTGACGGTGTGTTTAAGGTTGTTGACGGTGTTTGAGGGTGTTTAAGGTTGTTGACGGTGTGTTTAAGGTTGTTGACGGTGTTTGAGGGTGTTGACGGTGTTTGACGGTGTGTTTAAGGTCGTTGACGGTGTGTTTAAGGTTGTTGACGGTGTTTGACGGTGTGTTTAGGTGTTTTAGGGTGTTGACGGTGTGTTTAAGGTTGTTGACGGTGTTTGAGGGTGTTGACGGTGTTTGACGGTGTTTAAGGTTGTTGACGGTGTGTTTAAGGTTGTTGACGGTGTGTTTGAGGGTGTTGACGGTGTTTGACGGTGTGTTTAAGGTCGTTGACGGTGTGTTTAAGGTTGTTGACGGTGTGTTTAAGGTTGTTGACGGTGTTTTAGGGTGTTGACGGTGTGTTTAAGGTTGTTGACGGTGTTTGAGGGTGTTGACGGTGTTTGACGGTGTGTTTAAGGTTGTTGACGGTGTTTGACGGTGTTTGACGGTGTGTTTGAGGGTGTTTAAGGTTGTTGACGGTGTGTTTAAGGTTGTTGACGGTGTTTTAGGGTGTTGACGGTGTGTTTAAGGTTGTTGACGGTGTTTGAGGGTGTTTAAGGTTGTTGACGGTGTGTTTAAGGTTGTTTTAGGGTTCAAGCAAACAGTATGTTCACACAAAAACTGTGCTGTTCTCCAACAAAGACTCGCTGAATGATACATATAGTAAAAAAACTACTTGATACCAAGACTAAGTGTTACTGTATGCCATGAACCAAAGTCTTCCATGCTTGGCCCCACTGTAGAAGGATGTACTGACTGCTGAGATGGATCAAGAGAACAAGGCAGTAAGGTTAAGTATGAGGTAAAGTATAAATGTAGGGTAATGGTAAACCCTATGGGTAAGGTTAGGGACACCGTGGTTATCGCGGTTATCCTAACAAAAGGGCTAACCAACATTTTTCCTCCTACAGCAAAATAACTACTTTCTTTTCACAGCAAATAATTCCTCTTTCCTCTGCAGCAAAATAAGAACTTTTTTCACCGGTAATAATAACCATTTTTATTTTTTTCTTCACCAGATATCAACTTATTCTTGAACGACTTTGGAGAAGGGTAAAGTATTTTGGTAGGGTTTGGTTGGTAAGTTCTGTAAATAACAACTTTCCAATCACATGTAATAATCTAGTTTGATATTTGTTTGTCTTACAGCTTTAATTCCTGACTGTTGATGGCACATTGCATATGATGGCATTTCTGGGACACTGCTGATCACAGAGTTTGAAGTTACAGCAAGCTCAGGTATAAGGTAAAGAGGGTGCTCATATTGTTTAGAAATTTTCTCAACTTCATTTGTTATTTTCTGTTACAGGTTCTGTTTTTTTCATCTGAGGACCCTCTCTTCATAGCTGATGGTATCTAATCTGAGTGAAGCTACCATGTAATGGAGATGATGGGTATCGTATTTTTCATTTCTCTCTCTTTCTCTCTTTTTTCTTGTTTGTTTAAGAAAAGAAAGAAGTTATGATACAAAGACATGAAATTAATTTAAAATCCAAGGGTTTTAGAGGAAAGAGGACCAAAAGTCATACTTTTCTAAATGGGTTTGATGCAGAAAGGAATCTTCATCCAAATATTTTACAATGAACAAACTTGCAGTACACATTATTGGAAAAGGGAAGTTAGAATAATTTTGACACCATGTGCATCTGTTTCTTTGAAAAAGTGGAAAAACTAGAAGCTAGTTTCTTCATAAGTTTTTTTTCAGCCTTTAACTGACATTCCTTTGTTGAAACTCTGACCAGACACTCAGTGTCAAAACCAAACATTTTCATTATTATCTTTTCTTGAAATGGGGGGTGGGGGAACAACACTGCAAGTATTGTTCAGAACTTCTCTCAACTCCATATTTTGTTCTTTTTTTACAGGTTCTAGTTTCTTCAGGTGAGGACCCTTTCTTCATTGATGTAATCTGATCCAATGGAGCTACCATGCAATTGAATTTGGTATTATATATTTTTGGTCTTTATTTTTTTCCTTTTTTTTTTCATGGAAAGTAAGAAATGATGATGAAACGGCATAAGTTTGCTTTAAAATCCAAGAGTTTCAAAGGAAAAAGGACCAAAAGTCCTACGATTTAATTTTGCAGGGCACACATTTTTGAAAGGAAAGCACATGTTGAAATAATAATTTTTAAAGGAAAGAGTGAAATAAAACTTGGTCTGCTTAAACAAGTTTTATCTTGGTCCTTAAGTTGAATGCGGAAAATCCTTTAATTGTATATTCCCTTGTTGAAACACTGTTCAGTACACTCATTGGGGGGGGGGGGGTTACTGGTGAGAGCAAGGGCATTAGATTCAGGGGTTGGTTTGATGCACAAATATAGGTCTGGTACATGAAACTTCCATGTATACCAAACCATAAGGTTTATCGCGAATAGCAAAATATCAAGAGAGGGCGCTGTTGAACCCACACAAAGGTATAGGCGTTGCGTGCGCGAGTTGTAGAAACTGCATAGAAACGGCCCCATATTCCTTCCCACAATGCATTGCGTTTCTGAATCGCGATAAATCTTATTACTTGTGCATTTTTTTTTCAACCTCATTTGGTGGTCCAGGAGGGGTTCTCAATGTTTCTGACAGGATGGGGGTGCTACTCCCCAAAGTCACTCTCTGTTTACGCCACTGAGTACACTGAATAAGTTTCCTAAAATAACGGAACACCAATGGTTGTTGAACACTGAATATTCACTCAATTACAACTTTCAAGAAACAATGCATTTTAACACCCATTTCTATTATTTATTACTTTCAGCATTCGGTGCTTTTTTGATGAGATGACTCCGCCCCAAGACATGGATGAGACTGAGGTCACTGGAGGTTTACTTCAGGATCAGAGACAGAGAGGGAGCACTCTCCAGACCAATGCATCCATCTAGTCCATCTAAGAGTAACTTGGGTCTTCTTTTTTTAAATCACAGCTTTTACTGAGGCTCTATTTTGTTCTCTGTCTGTAATTTTAAAAACATACAAATTGGGCTGGGGAAGTCAAAAGGTCAAAGCTGTGGTTTAAAAAAAAATGGCCCATATTATGTTCAACTCATGTTGTACATGCAATTTTGTAATTTAAAGACACTGGACATTTTTGGTAATTACTCAAAACATTCATTAGCATAAAAACTTACTAGATTCTGAGCAATGGAGAGCTGTTGATAATATAAAACTTTGTGAGAAGCCACTCGCTCTCTGAAGTAACATAGTTTTTGAGAAAGAGGTTATTTCTCACTGAAATATTTGAATATGAGGAAAACTTCAGGCATGAAACCTTTCTCAGACATCTGAAAGTTGAAAAATTTGTGTTTTTCTTCATTGTTTTCTTGCACATTTGATGACAAATTGAGCCCAAGTTTACACATGTTTGTTAATTAATGCATATGTTGAGATGTATCAAGTGAAAGTTCTGATCTTCGACAATTACCAATAGTGTCCAGTGTTTTCTGTAACTATCAGTATGAGCTAGAAATTAAGGGTTGATGAGACACCATCTTGTCAGTTCTTAAGTCATCTCAACAGCAACTTTACTGATGAGGTGGCTGGATTGACCTAGCATCTTTAGCACTTGAGAAAGTAGTTTGTTGTATATAGCCTCTTAAAACAATGAATGTGAGAAATAGTGTTATCAAGATAATGAGTTAAATATAAAGAAACTGGGGTGTAATTCACAAAGGTAGTCCTAACTTTGGACTAGTCCTAGGCAATGCTAAGAGATAGGACCAGTCCTAAGTTAGGATGAGTTACTGGTCCTAACTTAGGACTGGTCCTATCTCTTAGCATTGCCTAGGACTAGTCCTAAGTTAGGACTACCTTTGTGAAATCCACCCCTGTGGTCGATTTCACAAAGAGTTAGGACTAGACCTAATTTAGGACTGGTCCTAGGAGATATACAAACTGCATGGATAGTCCTAAGTTAGGACGAGTAACTGGTCCTAACTCGAGATAAGACTAGTCCTAACTCTTTGTGAAATCCACCTCTGGGCAGATTAACTTGAGGAATTGTGTCTTTGGTGACACAAGAATGGAATTTGGTTCACAGTCAGAGTATGTCATCAGGAAAAAATGATATTGCTATCGAAGTTTGGTCTTTAAAAAAAGTACAGATAGAATAGTCATCAGTTTTCAAAATGGCTGCAATTGTTTGTTATTCTACCTATAGTTCTTCATGGACACATCTTTGATGGCCTATAGACAAGTATCTTTTTCTTTACATGATATGACTGTGTGCCAATTACTAAGTATCATCAAACACATAATTCCATTACCTATCTGCCACACTAAAAATGTCTGTATACTGTGGGGCTTTCTATTCATGTGGTAAAATTACACAACAGCTATAGTGGGAATCGAACCTTTTTTTTTGGGGGGGGGGGCGCGTAAAACAGAAACGGAACAAATTGAAAGTAAAACAATTATGGAAATTTATTCTGAAAAAAAAAACCAATATTGTACTTTTATAATAGTTGGTTCGCCTGGCCACCAGTCAGAGGAATAAGCACTGTGAAAAGAAAATAGAAAAATACCCCCAAAACAAGACATGCAATGTAAGTTCTTTACTAAGAAATTTCATCATTTGTCATAAATTAATATTTTGGGTTACACAACTTTGCCTACAAAAAACTGTACAGTCAAAAAGAAAGACAGTTAACAAAACTATTTTAAAAACATAGCATTCTAATCACCTTTATAGTGTTATGAATCACTTGGATTTATGTATTTATCAGATAATATTAAGTTAATTTTCAGGGTATTTTTTTGCATGAAATAAACTACATTATAAATGAATGAGACACAGTGTCAAGTAATAAATTATTTGAGGGTCGTTTCTTAAGGTTTATTGAAATTGGGTGTAATGTTGCTCTTGGGACTATTATAGTTTACTCAATTTTGGGGAACTGACTCAAAACTAACTTCTAAAATCTTTGGACATAAAGCCAGAAAGGGATCAAGAAGGGCTGGTCTTGGGGTCGGTGTGAGGCTTTGGGATGGGTCTGAGGATCAGTTGGGATAGGTTCGTGGGTGTTATGTTCAGGGTGGTGGGAAAGCAAGTTGTGGTAGGGAGTTTCAAGTGCGGGGCTTAGGAAATGGGGATGTGTCGGACCTTGAAAATAGGGGTCCACGGGTAAAAACTTTTCATTTAAAAATGTAGACGAGAGTAACAAATTAACACCGTTAAAACTGCATACCGCCCTCTGTTGTCGGAATTGGTTCATTTTGGCCAGGACTTTCTTCCTCCATCCCCCCCCCCCCCAAAAAAAAAAAAAAATAAAAAATAAAAAATAAAACAAGATTGGGGTTGACGGGGCCAGGGGATGGGTGTGAGGGTCAGTAGGTATAATGCTCATTGGAAATGTTGGCAACTAATTGTAAGGGGTAGTGTCTGGTCTGAGCGTAGGGGATGGTGGTTGGGGAAAATCTGGGTGGGGCTGAGTTGAGTTTAAGGGTAGGAGGGGGATAGTAAAGGGCCTGTCGGGATAGGTTTCGTTTGTATCACGAGCAGCAGGTTGACGGGTGGGGGATGGGTGTTGGCAGGTGGGGAAGAATGTGAAGTTGGGGAGTTTTGAGCTTGCATGACTATAAGAAAACAAGGGGGCGGGGGTAGAAGAGGGTATGGTAGGGGATGGTGTCAGATCTAAGAAGTAGCATTTTTCGTTGGCCTCAACATTTATTAGTAACTATTAAAATAAATGCTGACCAGTTTAATGGGATTGTCGGCAACAATCGATACGGGCAAAAACTTGCAATTTAAAGCTGACGAGAGAAAAAGTGACACCGTTAATATTGCATACCGCCCTCTGTTGTCGGAATTGGTCCAATTCTTTTTTTCAAAAACAGAGAAGGGGTGGTGTGGGGGTTGATGTATGGGAAAGGATTGATGTGAGGGTCAGTAAAAGAAAAAAAGACTCTGTTAGACGCTAGTTGTTTGGGATAGGGTTGGGTCTGTGGGTAGGGGGTGGTCGTTAATGATAGGGCAAGATATGGTCAGGGTATAGGTTTTGGGGAGATGACTGAGGGGGGAGCCTGGTGTGAGGGGGAGGGGAGGAGTGAGGCAATATGTTTCCCTGATATTTGTTGTAATAGCTGGGTGTAATAAGGGTAGGGGATGTGTGTGTAGGGTGGTAGGGGAATGGTTTCATGGTAGGGAGATTCGGTTGTAACTGAAGGTGGGTGGATGTAAGGGTAGGAGATTGGGGTATATTCTTTAGTAGGGATAGGTTCGTAATGTGCTAGACCTAGGTGTCAGAAAATTGTGCTGATCGTTGGAGTAGTAAAACTTTTGTAAATAATAGTATAAGTATAACCAATTCTTATATAGCGCATTTCACAATAACCGTCTCAAGATTGTTGGTATGATTGTCAAGAATCGCGCTACTAAAAAAATAGGCAAGAAACTTTCTGACACCGTTAAACCTGCATAGCGCCCCCAATGTCAGAATTGGTCAATTTCGCCCAGAGCTGTGTCTGATTTCGGCTGATTTCTAGAATATCTAATTTAACCGTTATGTCTAAAACATTGTTTTGGTCTGTCCAATGGGTCTTCTACCATGGTTCAATAGTTTAGTTTCTCACTGTTTTAATAAATGAACCAATTCCATGCTGGAATGGACGAGTTGCCTGACCCATGATGTTGTATCATTAAAACAAATAGATTTGCGACAGCACACAGGGACATGTTGGAGTAGATTGCAACTGGAGAACTTGTAATGAGGGGATCGATAAATAAAGTGTTGTAAACATGAATTTCGCCGGCAGAACCATGCAGGCTTCAAACTTTCCCCTTTTTTTTGGCAGAGCATGCAAAGGTTGTCATTTAAATGTTTAAAATGAGCTCAAAACAAAATTCCAACCACAGGTGTCTTTTCAAGCCAAGCAGGGCAACAGGGAGGGGCTTCTGCTAAATCTTGAAATGTAGCAAAATAAGGAATGCAACTGCCTTGTTATGCAAATTTCTTTTTGGGGCGCGTGCCATGATAATGATAATGCTACAGTTATAGTGCTGCAGTGGGGCGAGCGTGTGTACTGAAACGCCATACAGTTAAATTGTAGCAGTGAGGACCACGGACGTCAACATGGCTCTTTCTTCGGCTTTTACACGGGATTTGAGGAACTCGAACTGGACGAAAATTGACATTTTACAATCCTACCACATTAAAAGGAATCTTTAGACACTTTAGGAAGGCTATTGATTGAGTACTGTTTGTCAAAAATCTGTTTTTTCTGTGTTGAGTTTGCAACCAGTTTGGAGAGCTCCTCGAAGTTGAGCGCGGGATTTCACGGACGATAACTATAATGGATGCAACTTCGCTGTTGAGCCTCCCACTTGCTTGCGAGTTCCACGGAATAAGCATTAGCCTTCTCTATTAATGTTGACCTTAAAACAGACAATGGGAACTCAAATAACAATGTTAAACTTCTTCTGGACAAAAAACTGCAGCAAAGTTTGACAACTTGTCGTTTTTCTTTGGAGTTCTTCACCAGGGGGAACTTGCCAGCCCCGGGAGAGCAACGCACCGGTGAACTATGCCTGCAGCCCCGGGAGATCCGTCAGTGTTCATCCAAGGAACATGAATTCATATGAGTGTGGAGAATGTTGTCGATGGATTGGTTTTTCTTTGACATTCCAGTGTCAAAAACTGAACGAAACTTTTGACAGTAAAATCATTGGTTTCCAGAAACTTTAGCCTACTTGTGTAAACCAATGGAAAATTTGACACTATTTTGAAGAGACTTTTATCTATGGATTGTGTGGTAAATGGTTTCGTCACAAGGTAAAGACAGAGTATGGAAAGGCAACGTGACGGTAAGCGAAGATCTAACCACATTCCCCCAAAAAATAATCTTGCGGGTTTTATATTTCAGAATATTAAACGAGGTGCTTGTTGATGTTGTCAACTTGTATTGTCTTTCTTGGTGAAGTTACCACAACTGCTTGATCTTTCGAGATGGTTCAATTTTCCTTGCGTTGCATGTTGGTCGTAGCCAGTGATGCATTGTTGTAATTTTTGGCTCAAGTCAATGGAAGTTTTCTCTGGGTTGTTACAAGCTGATGTCAACAGTTGTCATGTTTAACTCAAAATATTTTCATGATTAAATAATTGCTATATATCTAGTTAACCTATTTTTTTTTCTGGCACTGCCTGTACCCTCTTGTAATACTTTTTAAATATGTTTTCTCTGTACATAAGTTTGACCTTTTTGTTCTTAAAATTGAGACTAAATACAAAAGAAAAACACAGAACGTTTAAAATAAATAAAAACACAATATTGTCAAAAAATTACTACTATGCAAAAGGTAGCAAATAAATTATTACAGTTACACACAGTTATTTCTACTACACAATATTTTAGAAATTGAAATGTAAGTGGTCCACACACCAAACTTAAACTTGTTGTGCAATCTTGCAATATTGTCAGCATTGACCAATTGAATATGTTTTACGTTCAAAAGTCCTTACTAACAAATAAATTAACAAATAAATCATGTGGTTAAACAGCAAATTACACAACAACTCCTGAGCCCAACACCAACAACCAAGCTTTATGATTACAAAAGCCCATACCAGCTAAGAACAGTAACTATCTATCATAAGACTGTGTAGCAGTGCTAATGTATACGGGCGCATGCGATTTATTTTACTCTAAAAAATAATTAAGGCAAATACCAGCAGAAGAAAAATTACAAAACCGCAGCAAAAAAAAAGAAAAAAAGAAAGAAATGATGACTCTCTCTATTGACTGCTCTGCTCTTTGATGACCTGAAGATACCAGCCATGGAGACTGAAGACAATGGTAAACAGTTGTGCATGGTAAGTAATTATAGAAGGCTTAGAGTAAAATGTCAGTGTAGGTCTAGAAAATATACCACTAATTATTTCCTCCTAACAGATTGAGAAGTCTCCTGATGGCTGGTAATGTATAGGCAGTGTACTTAGTCTTGGTTCAAGTGCACAGTATTTTGGTCACGAAAATTTCGAAAGATTTGTTGTTCTCAAAAAAAGTTTCACTGATGAAATAAATGTAAAAAGACTCACTGATGAATAAAATGTTTTAAAAAAACTACTTAAAACCAAGACTAAGTATTACTGCAAGCCACGAAACAAAGTCTATGATGCTTGGCCCCACTGTAGAAGGATGTACTGGCTGCTGAGATGGAACAAGAGAACAAGGCAGCAAGGTTAAGTATGAGGTAAAGTATAAGTAGGGTAATGGTAAACTCTATGGGTAAGGTTAGGTGCACCGTGGTAAGCGGTTTTCCTAACAAAAGTGCTAACCACAACTTTTCCTTCCACAGCAAATAATTCCTCTTTCCTCCAACAGCAGACTAACTACTTTCTTTTTACAGAAAATAATTCCTCTTTCCTCCGCAGCGAAATAGAACCTATTTTCACAGGTAATAACAACCATTTAATTTTTTATCTTCCCCAGATATCAACTCATTCTTCAACGGCTTTGAAGACAGGTTAAGTATATGATAGGGTTGGTAAGTTCTCCTTCCAAGAAAATAAAAACTTTACAGAAAATAATTCCTCTTTCCTCCGCAGCGAAATAGAACCTATTTTCACAGGTAATAACAACCATTTAATTTTTTTCTTCCCCAGATATCAACTCATTCTTCAACGGCTTTGAAGACAGGTTAAGTATATGATAGGGTTGGTAAGTTCTCCTTCCAAGAAAATAAAAACTTTACAGAAAATAATTCCTCTTTCCTCCGCAGCGAAATAGAACCTATTTTCACAGGTAATAACAACCATTTAATTTTTTTCTTCCCCAGATATCAACTCATTCTTCAACGGCTTTGAAGACAGGTTAAGTATATGATAGGGTTGGTAAGTTCTCCTTCCAAGAAAATAAAAACTTTACAGAAAATAATTCCTCTTTCCTCCGCAGCGAAATAGAACCTATTTTCACAGGTAATAACAACCATTTAATTTTTTTCTTCCCCAGATATCAACTCATTCTTCAACGGCTTTGAAGACAGGTTAAGTATATGATAGGGTTGGTAAGTTCTCCTTCCAAGAAAATAAAAACTTTACAGAAAATAATTCCTCTTTCTTCCGCAGCGAAATAGAACCTATTTTCACAGGTAATAACAACCATTTAATTTTCTTCCCCAGATATCAACTCATTCTTCAACGGCTTTGAAGACAGGTTAAGTATATGGTAGGGTTGGTAAGTTCTCCTTCCAAGAAAATAAAAACTTTCTATTCACAGATACTTACCTTTTCTGTTTTGTCTTCTCGTAACTTCAATTCCTGACTGTCGATGACACATTACATAATGATGGCATTTCTGGGACACTGTCGATCACAGAGTTTGGTAAGTTAGAGCAGCCTCAGGTACTTTGTGGATGGCCTACAAGACTAACATTCAGTGTTGAAGTTGAGACCTCAAAGTCCAACACAGAGACCCTGACATCCGAGGGGGAGACCGAGACCAGGGCCCAATTTCATAGAGCTGCTCAGGACAAAACGTTGCTTAGCATAAAATTGTTGCCTTGATGATAAAAAAAAGGATTACCAACTGAATTTCCAAGTGATATTCAGGACAAGCAAACAACAGCTGAATACCAGTCACAAGCAATATGCAACAAATGGAAATTTGCTTACTGTTTTTATCAAGGAAGAAATGCTAAGCAAATGCTAAGCAAATTTGTGTGCTTAGCAGCTCTATGAAATTGGGTCTCGAGATCTAAAACACTGCTATATTGTTAAGTACTTTTCTCAACCTCATTTGTTATTGTTCTTTGTAGGTTCCATTTTCTTCAGCCGAGGATCCCTGTCTTTGTAGTTGGCGTCTGATCTGAGTGGAGCTACATTTGTACCATGCAGTGGATTTTGGTATTGTATATATATTAACACGTCTTTTTTTCTTTTTTCTTTTACAATAACAAATAAGAACTGAAGATAAAATTACCTAAAAATTTACTTCAAAATAAACAAGGAAATGACTGGTTTCGGGCTAAAAAGTTAAAATCTGAAACATTACAAATTACGATGAAATATCTTAGTGCACGTTATTTATACAAAAATAAATTGTTAATTTACAAAAACCCAATTTTTAAACTTGTGTTTTCTGGAAAATCTTGCAGCTGTTTTATCATGACTTTTTAACTCAAAGTAATTAAATGCTGAAAATATGGACTATAGTCTACAAGCTCTGCTACTTTTAAAAAGTATCCCTCTGCATTAACGCATTTACTTCATTCTCAACTCTTAATCTTTACATATAAAGTAATTTTTTTAAATTTACTTTCTTTCGTTAATAATGTGAAATAAATAAACCTGAAAACTTCAACCTGAAGTTCCTTGAAAGGGTCTGTATACATTTGGTAATAATTATGACTCTGAAAACCAATGGCAACAACAACTAATTACTTGGTAAAGTACAGCAGCTTTGGCTAGTCTGCATATTGAGAAACCTTTTACTTTGAAGTATTGCAGTTATGGACATATT
Source organism: Asterias amurensis (assembly GCF_032118995.1). Classification (NCBI taxonomy): domain Eukaryota; kingdom Metazoa; phylum Echinodermata; class Asteroidea; order Forcipulatida; family Asteriidae; genus Asterias; species Asterias amurensis. The sequence goes on from NC_092648.1 coordinate 15,244,819, forward strand.
ATGTACATCACTTTTAAACCCCAAAAGTTGATTTTGTATTCAACTACAGATTGTTCTTCCCACGTGGACAAAACAACTCAAGAATTTCTGCAAGAACTCTACAACCTTTTGAAATGTAATTTTCACAGGTCAGTAAAACTTATTATTATGGTATCTAAAACTGTAAAGGTTCAAATTCATCATCATCATCATTTAGGTTATGTTCATCCAGTGTTTATTCTCATGTAAATGCCATTCGTTTCTATTTCTTGCAGTTCTTGTCCATGTTGATCCAGCTTAAACCCTGATGTCATCTCTCCATGTTCTTCTCTGTCTTACCTCTTTTCCTTTTCCCTGTCTTTGGTTGCCAATCCATTATTCTTGTTGTCCATCTGTTGTCACTCTTCCAGCAGTGTGTCCAGCCCAACTACATATAGCTTATATAGTTGTCCTTATTAAGGTTCCTATTATTTAATCCCTTTTACCTTTTATTTAGTGGAAGGGCGCATAAATCAAACCACACAAAGACTATGGGACACTTTGGGATGCTAGGTGGCAGCAGACTTACCAGGTAAATTTCCATTGTTTACGTAGTTCTGAGCGTGCGCACATGACCGAGAACAATGGATTTTACCTGGTAAGTCTGCTGCCACCATGCGTCCCAAAAGTCTACCAATAAGGCATTTCTCCAAAGTGTAAAGGCCAGGGAAGTCAAAATTATTGATATCCCAGGATAGACCATTCCAAATACCTAATGAGGGGTGGGGTCGGGTGCCAGAGTTGTAATTATGATTTTAGTGACTTTTTTTTCAAAACATCTTGGGTGGTGTGATAGTGAATTGTTGACCTTTTTCTCATCCGGGAAAATAACCTGATAAACGATCGAGTGTTTCCACGTCCTTAAGAGCTTAGGTAATTTAGGAAACAAATCAATTACTAAGTAGAATAACAAAGGGCTCAAATAATCCTAGACAATTCCTGGGCATGAGGTGAACAATTTTGGAAAATGCACCAAAAATATTTTTTAAATATTCTATTGGATGGTGTGGCAGTAAAAGTTGGAACCTTGAAGCATTGGGATAAAGTAGGGGTTGCCTCATACATATTGTTGCACTACTAATTAGTAGGCCTATACACGGACAATTTTTCTTCAAGTGATGTGATATGAGTACATTTTTTTTTTTCAATTACAATAATACAATGCTTACTCTTTTGTCTTGTTATTAATTTTAGCAATTAGTACATGAGATGCCAAGACACAAGGAGAGGTCACTCACAGGTCAACTCACCATCTTAAGTGAAGAGAGTAAGGTCAGTGTCATTGAATGAGAGAGCACCTGGACAGAGCCAACAAGTCATCCATCTATTCCTCAGTCTTGAGAGTAGACTTTTTGACAAGCTGTTAAATGTCTGTCGCTATGAATCCATGCGGACTTTCTCCGCGACAGACCATTTATGACTTGTCCGCAAGTCAATCTTGAGAGTGGCTTTATTTGCACAACTAGCAATAATGAGCTGCATACCAAGATTTGATGAGACGGCACCTCCACAATCATTGTCCTTTCATCCCTGGTGCCCTTTGGCCCAATTCCATGGCTCTGTACCGCCAATTCCGCTTACTATCACCATTCTCTGCTTACTGTGCAAGCGCTGAATTTCTGCGCTAGCTGTGTAAGTGAAGAATCCCTAGTAAGGTGGAGTACGCACTGGGCAAGCGAAAATTCCCTGCTAACCTGTGACATACGCTTGACGTAAGCGCCAAATTCTTTGCTTATTGTAAGCATGCAGAGCCATGAAATTGGGCCCTTATGAGGTAGCTCGACCCATCTTGAGCACTTGAGCCATAAATGTAGCTTGATATGTAGTCTCTACTTAAATGTTAAGGAATTTGAGAAGTTTCATCAAAGAAAAATGGTTTAGGTGACAGCTGGAATCAACACACAGACCAAAAAAAATATCAAGTTGGAATTGAACCCACATCTTTCCTACTAGAAAAAAAGTGTGGGCTTAATTGTAACTCAGTGCTAGTGGATTTCTTGCCATGGAATCCTGAAAGACCTGAGGATAATTTGCTTCAAGTTTTATAAACCACAAGGAAAAAGCGACTGTGTTAATTTTAATGATTTGGGGTTGAACAAAGAAAAATTTACTCTAGTGGGACTCGAACCAAACAGCCTCCGGAATAACGTGCTGTTGCTGTACCAAGTGTGGCTTGGTTGAGTCCCACTCTGGTAATGTTTTGCTTTGTTCAACCCCAAATCATGATGATTTGCTGCATTATGTTCTAACAGTTGTGGACATGTACATTAGAGAGGGAGGTTCAAATCCAGGGCCCAATTTCATAAAGCCTGTAAGCACAAACAGTTAGCTTAGCAAGAAATTTCTTCCTTAATAAAAACAGGATTTCCAACCAAATTTTCATGTGATTTTCTGGATAAGCAAACAACAGCTGAATGCCAGTAACAAGCAATATGCAACAAATTAAAATTAATCGGTTGGTAATCTTGTTTTTTATTGAGGAAGAAATCTCATGCTGCGCAAATTTTTGTGCTTACAGGCTTTATGAATTTGGGCCCAGGCTGTGGAGGTGGGAGTTGAACCCAAAACTGTCTACTTTCTAGAGTACTTTCTAGTTGGAAGTTGTGGGTTCGATCCCATTCTAAAGAACCAGGGGATTTTTTGTTTTACATGGGGTCTGAATGCACTTGTAGGTATTCTTTGCCTCATTCAGGGTCCACACAGTTATGGACAATCCTGGTGGCAAGAGTCATGACATCTGTACAACCCCTCATTCAAGCTTCGAAATTGCCCAAAACATGTGCATAGGTTTCCAGTAAAAGTTGTTTCATAGTTTGGTAGTGAAAACTTAACGCAAAGACATAAACATTTGATTTCCATTGATTTTGAATGAAAGATTTTATCTTTAAAATCAGTTATGATACAATGGTTTAAAGACACTGGACACTACTGGTAATTGTCAAAGACCAGTCTTCTCACTTGGTGTATCTCAACATATGCATAAAAAACTATGAAAATTTGAGCTCAATTGCGTGATAATATTAACAGAAAAAACACCCTTGTCCCACGAAGTTGTGTGCTTTCAGATGCTTGATTTCAAGACCTCAAAATCTAATTCTGAGGTCTCGAAATCAAATTCGTGGAAAATTACTTCGTTAGAACTGTGTCACTTCAGAGGGAGCCGTTTCTCACAATGCTTTATGCTATCAACCTCTCCCCATTACTTGTTACCAAGTAAGGTTTTATGCTTAACATTATTTTGAGTCATTACCAATAGTGTCTACTGTCTTTAATGTGGTTGATTACTGCATGTTCTGAAATTGAGATAGAAATTTATCGGTGCATCTTTTTCCAAAATGTGTTCATGGAAAAAGGGGCACCCTGGGCCTATCTTTGTCTTTTTAGTGTGATGGCTATAAACAATGTGCATTGTTTAAATAGGAGTTTGCCATTATGAGCCTCCTGCATTTTTGTTTGTATATTGACTCACTCTACACAACCTAACTATGAGTTTGATTACCTTGCACTTGCAGTAAGATTTTTGTTTATACATTGAGCTCTAACTTGTACATGAACCAATCAATTAAAGGGAAAACTTTTCTGAAATGCTTTGAGTATGAATATCTTATTTTAATGTGTTTTATTATTAATTTGTCTTACTAGGCAGTGAGTTAAGTGTTATAACAAAGAACATATCAATCAAGAGTTAAAAGCAGTTTCTTAGATTTGATTGTAGATTTACATTGATTCTTGAATACTTGAAAACAATTGGTGGGGGGGGGCGTCAAATAAGATGTTTGTAATTATTTAATAGTTTGGATGCCCGCCTGCAAAAAGGATGAACAGTTAAATTACCCTAATGACTTGGAGGGTGTCAACGATAACATAGTATTCTAGTTAACAAACTGATACTTTAAGGGAAATAGTCTGGTCACTTTTTATAAGTTGAAAATTAACACCATCGGTGTCTTATTCTGACAAAGCTGGCTGCAGTGTAATTTTCCCACTTAGCCCAGCCCCTCCCACCTGCGCAAAGATAATTACGCCCTCTTTCTAGAAGCATTAAACAAAATTGATAATTATTTAAAATGCCGCCCTCTAGTGGTCTGCCAACATCATTCCTCGCTCTTTTATTAGCGAGTTTTCGATTTTGGGCAAGGAGCACACAGGACGGGAGAGAGCATTCTCACGCTTGAGTGCTCCCGGCAGGTCATTTCAAATGACTATTTGATTGGAGGTGTGTTAGCATTCTGATTTTTGTAGAAAAAAAGAGAAAAATCAGCTAATAACTTACACAATTAATATCTGATGGCTTTAAAGGGCAGCACATATATTTTTTATGTTTAGGGGTGGGGGTTGAGGTGGTCATCTTGTATAATACCCTGAATGGACCATTCCCTTTCAATAGAAAAGCAGTTTGAAGCTCTCGTACTCTGCAAAGTATCCCACCCCGTCGTATTTCAAAATGCATGTATTAGATTTTGTACTATTCCACACAATTTTGTTCGATTGTTGACATTAATAATTTGCTGGGATAAATATCTTGGGTCTCAAATAATAATCACAACCTACAGCATAACTGAGTCTGGTTGAAGCATTGATTAGAGCCTAATCACGACATGAAGTTGCTGTTCTCGCCTCCAAAAAAAGTTCCCATTTCCGTCAACAAGTTTAAAGTTTGCTGCACTATTTCAAAACATTCGAGACAAACAAAATGTGCCCTTACACATGTTACCCCCTTAACCCTGCGCTCCAATCCCAAAGTAAACATATACCCCAAGCCGGCCGCCGTCTACTCTGCAAGGTAACCATGACTCCATTCATTTTATCTGCTCACTCGTAGACCGGTGTTATTCACAATATAAACGGGCAACCCCCAAGCACAATGGATCTTTACCCTCATCAATGTAGGCAAATATCACCATTGGAATGTTAAAAAAAATTGTATGCCTTTTGTGAGAGTGTAACCTTGGGTTTCACTTTGACCCCTTTCTCTTTGTTCCGAAGGTACGACACCAAGTTTTAGGTTTTTTTAAAAGCCTTTTCAAAACAAAAAAAACTTGCTCTCACCGACAATTGATTTTTTTTCAGCGCGTACCCCACGCTGTTAATCCGCTATGTAAAAATAACAGCAGTATTAGTTCCCATGGATTCAGTTTAGTGTTTAATTTTGTTTGGCAATATTCGTGCTTTGATTTTAGACATTGCAAAAATGAAAAATCCTCTGTAATGTGAAAGAAAAAAAATTATAATATTGTTGAAAATTATGTTGAGACTTATAAATGTAAAACTGTCCCGTGAATAACAACTACTAAAAAATTCAATTTCAAACCAGTGGTTTACTTTGTAAATCATGCACACCATGGCCCAATTTCATAGAGCTGCTTAAGCAAAACAATTTGCTTAAGCACGAAAATAGCTTGCTTATTTTACACATGTTACTGGCAAAAATGTCATGCCATATACATTGCTTGTGACTGGTATTTAGCTGTTGTTTACTTAGCATAACAATTGAGTGGAGTCTTGGCCGGTAATCTGATTTTACAAAGCAAAGATTTTTTTGCTTGAGCAAAAATTTTTGCTTAAGCAGCTCTATGAAATTGGGCCCTGCAAAGAGTCTCTGCTATATAATGGATTTTGTTGTGTAACAAAAAGCTTATCCTACTTAATAAGCTTATCCTATACTCAAGCTTAGTGTTGGCCTTATCCATAATGTATATGCAATTAGGTCCTATGCCAATAAATTTGAAAAAATTATACTGTAATAATTTATGACAACACCTTTTGTTGATGAAAAGAAAACTCTCGGTATTTATTTTTTCGCATAACACAAAAACATCAAGACAGTTAGTGAGCACAGAATGTAGGCTCGGAATTTATTCTTAACTCAAACTATCTGCCACAGCACAGTTCTATATTCTATGATTTTCTATCGGATATGGGAGAAGATTCAACATAGGAAGACTAATACAACGTTGTACATTTAATTGTGCATAGGGTAACTGTATATTATAAGCACCAGTGATGACCGAATTATATAAACAACAACAACAACAACAACGATAACACCCAGGCATTTTATGAAATATCGGATCAGCTATTTTTATACGATCTTCCTGAGAACTTGAATCTGCTTGAAAAGGCCCACGCACCCCTTCAGTAAAAGATGAATATACGCAACATTAATATAGAATACAACTGTAACACTCAAAAACTAATTTGTTTTAGATTGCATGTGCACAAACAGTTTAGAAGAATAAAACAGATTTGACAAGACAAGTAAAGCTGGTGAGTCACATTTCCGTGTAACAAAAAACAACAGTTTTAAATAAGTATAGTGTACATTTACTATCGCCAAGTACAAGCTACCTATAACCCTGCCCCGCCCCTAACCTTCCACCCCACCCTAAATAATCTTAATCTGCTCGTTGACCATCCAAATTTGCACAAAAGTATACAATGTCGAATGTTGACCCTCAAAAATGACACGTATTGAAGAAAGACTTCTTGGTAGTAAAAATCAATACATTTTTTCATCCACTTCTTAATAGCCCAATCCAAGTACCTTATAATATATTATTATACATAGGCCTACTGGAAATAACCTTCCGGTTCTTTGTTAACACAAAACTGCCTGCTGATAAATACAATACATCAACAACACAAGCTTAACACAGTGAAAATTATTATTCTTTGTATCGTTTCAAAACAGCTAGAGTTAAACCCCAGAATAAAGGTGGTATTGGCAAATTCATATCATCATTATGGCCCATAAAACATGTAAGCACAAAAACGTGTGCTTAGCTCAAACCAATTTTGCTTATAGGTAACCAGTCAGAAGCAAGAAATTTGCTAAGCAGTTTTTTCCTGCGTGACAGTATAATAAAATTAGGCCTGTTATTTGATTGACACATTTTGTCCAGATTGTTGCCTTCACGATTAAAGTGTGAATGGAAGTATCAAGCCCTCCCCCCTCAAACAATCTGTGTTTCCCAGTTTGAAATCGGAGCAGCCCAAGTATTAATTTCCTCTGGACACTTTGCTACAGTTTCACATCGAGTGTGCCTATCAGATATTATAAATTGTGTATAAATAAAAAATGGAGATTATTCAAACAACCGACAGCATTACTGCGTATGGCTCTCAAACACCGTCAATGACAGACACTTCACGACTCGAGTAGCCAATGTTTGACCAAGGGAGCCACTGTGTGGATACGAAAATATTTCCAAAAACAAAAACTATAATTGATTAGCATGATTTTCTCCTTTGTTATTTTCACGATAGACCATTTTAAAGGCACTGGATTCTATTGGTAATCACTAAAAAATAATTGTTAGCCTAAAAACATACTTGGTATTGGTAACAAGCAATGGAGAGAGCTGTTGATTGTGAGAAACGGCTCCCTCTGAAGTAACGTAGTTTTTGAGAAAATTGTTCACTAAAATAATAAAACTTATAAAAGACTTTAGCTGAAAGCACACAAAATAATATAATGGAAACAAGGCTGTTTTTTCTTCCATTATTTTCTTGCAAATTCAATAAGCATTGAGCCCAAATTTTCACAGGTTTGTTATTGTGTGCGTATGTTGGGATTCACCAAGTGATTAAAAGTGTCCAGTGCCTTTAAGTGGGTTGTTTTCCCCTTTTCGGTTTGGGTTATTTTGTTTGGGCAACTTTGATGTCAGAGGGTTGATCACAACATAGTTTTATTTTAAAGGCTGTTTATATGCCACATGGTTCCCTTGGTGATGCTATATATTTAATTTTACTTTGTAAACATCATCACCAGAGCAAAACAACATAGACACAAAGCTTTGTGTGGCTATAAATAAATTCACAGGACACCAGTAACTCGGCATTCTCTCATTCAAATCCACTTAACCAATACCAAAGGTTGGGGAAATAATGGAGACCGTATCCGAGTTGGCTTCGACTGGATCACTGCGTGTACACTTCTTAGCAGCACCCTGAGCAAAAATGGAGCTGTAGCCCATATAGCCACAAGGGCCAAATTTCATAAACTGTTAAAGGAACACGTTGCCTTGGATCGGACGAGTTGGTCAAAACAAAAGCGTTTGTAACCGTTTTTTATAAAATGCATATGGTTGGAAAGATGTTTGAAAAGTAGAATACAATGATCCACACAAGTTTGCCTCGAAATTGCGTGGTTTTCCCTCTACTGTGCGAACTAACATGGTCGGCCATTTATGGGAGTCAAAATTTTGACCCCCATAAATGGCCGACGTGTTAGTCGACGAGGTAAAAGGAAAACCACGCAATTTCGAGGCATGTTTGTGTGGATCATTGTATTCTACTTTTACAACATCTTTCTACACATATGCATTTTATAAAAAACGGTTACAAACGCTTTTCAAAGACCAACTCGACCGATCCAAGGCAACGTGTTCCTTTAAGCAAAAAATACTGCTTGATAAATTTATTTTCTGAGCAAAAATGAGTTTGGCATCAGATGCAACAATGTTAACTTCATGGAATTTTGGCTGGTAACCATTTTCTGTTAAGCAGAATTTGTATGTGCTTAGTAATTTGTTGTGCTTAATTAAAGGCTTTATGAAATTGTGGCCAGTCCAGAACAGCAGGGAAAGAAAATGGCGTGCAGGAGAACAACGGTCTTTATAACAACCCAGTGCCATGGTGGGAGAAATCTCTATCAATAGTTTTAGAAAAGTAAATATCACTTTCATTGCACATGGGAATGCGTTAAAGGTCAATACACAGTGATATTCCACTCCCGGTTAGTCACTCTTTATATTATATATACTGGTGTCATAAAAAGTGAACGTAATAAAAAACTTTCCATAAACACAATTTGGTAATACGACATTTTCAATCTATCCAACAAAACTTTAAAAATAGAAAGGTGTTCAGCTTCGTAAAGATGAGGTCCTCCGCAGGATCCCAGCGGTGCACTCAGGGTGGGGTGGGCCGCTCAAATCGGCGTATTTACGGTAGCGAGCGATGCTCTGAAGCCAGCAGTGGAAGTTAATTCTCTGATTCTCGGTGAACCAGTTGCTTGCGTACGCCGTGGCTACCAGCATGTGGACATCCTGCTCGAAGTGGGACCCGCATCTCGCGTAACTATCGTAGCACCTCTTGACGCAGTTGAAGATACGATTCCGATCCATGTAGTCCGGTTTACGGAGCAGGTGACAGGCGATCAGGAGCGAGAGTTTGGCAATACTCTCTGGGGAGAATCCGTATGGGTACTGGGGGTCGAAATCCACGAAGTTGGAGTGGAGTAGAGTACATTCACCGCGTTTGCGCTGAAGCTGTAGCCGTGCATCGGAGAGGTCTCTCTCGAGCTTACGGCTGCTGGTCTCAGAAGTCTCCAGCTTCTTCTTGGTCTGTTTGAGCTGTTGCTCCGTCTGGGTGAGTTTCTTCTCGAGGTCCTTGACGAGCTGGTTCGTCCAGTCACTTCTCTTTGGATCGTCGAAATCGGGCTCGTTGGCCGTGGCTGCTATCTTAGCACACTGCGCCTGATGATGGGGAAGCTCGTAGCGGCTGACGACCGTCTCGCAACCGGCACATTCGACTGGGGCATAGGCGCAGCTTTCCCGGTGCCTCTCCAACGATTCGACTCGCATCACCAGACGGCAACCACGGTCGCCATAATCACATTCCACCGTCAAGTTATTGACGATTTCTCTAATAGCCCAGACGGGGCTCACCTGGAACTTGCTGACGGAGGCCCGACACTGGGGGCACGACCCGCTCAGGGGTCGGGCGAGCCAGGTATCGAGACATACCTCACAGAAGGCGTGACCGCACCGAGTGAGTACTGCGTCTTTCAACACCGTCTTACATATACCGCAGATCAGATTCTGGTCGGGTTTTATGAGGAAACGTTCGGAGGAGAAGCCCATGATGATTGCACTCTGACACAAACACAAATCTCAGCCTGTGAATTACAGCATATAAACAATGAATCCCACCTCTGCTAATGTCGTGTTATACTCAATGTCAAGTAGGCCTACTATGCATTGCTTTTGCATAGACAAGATGCCATCTTCTACACTATGCTCATCATCTTCGCATCCAATCAACGTACACGGGTGATCTGCTTATTGATAAAATATCCCTCGATATCCAAACGTGTAAATGCAGTCCACAGCACCAGCACTCAGTGCAGTTAAAGGCATAAGAAGAAAATGTCACTTGATGTTGCCACGGTGGTACATTATTCTCTGCTTGACATAGACGCAGCTCTTCGTTAAGGAATTCAATCTTGAAGCTCTTATGTCTGACTCTGCCTATATATACGGTGACCTCTTCACAGTGCCGGACACTCCCCCGTCCTTGCCTCTGGTTCGGCCCGTACTGATATGAGTAGTGAGAGCAGGGACCTTACTGTGAACTTAATAGTGAAAAATATGTACGCCGTGCGTGTGTGTATCCGAGTATGAATGTCGCACAGGGCACCCGCTTATGTGCATGTACGCGAGCTAGTATTATTTATGATGATGCCTGCCAGATATTAAATTATGTTTGTCGTGAATGAAATGCTGCAATAGGAAATACGATATCAGCGTATAGTGTAGGCCTGTTGAAGCACGTTTCAAATTAGGTTTTCTGTACTGCCGAAAAGGGACTATATAGGTGGAAACAATATAAAGACAAAAAAAATACAATTAAACGACGTATCTCATTGATTAACGATAGTTATTTTTAAAGCAAAGCACGTCAGGTGTAGACTAAAAGTACACAATTGAATCGAGGCTAAGAAACAAAAGATTTTTCTGCAAAACAACACAGAGATTATTTTTCAGCAATACCGATGTTTCTATAAAGATTATAAAACATCATGTTAATCTTATCTAGTTTTTTTTATTTGGTCCGTGAAACAGTTTATTAACGGCGAATGACTAGCAAGCCGCTATAATATCATGCAAATTGACGTATCATCATATCAGAGATACTACGCCATATGTTCCCGCGTGTATTTGCGAATTGTATTTGCATATAGCTACAGTTGTATTTGCCCGACAAAGCTTTCTCTTTTAGGAACTTGTTTACTCCGGTGCCGCAATCCGGATGATGAGCTCATTATGTGGAAACTGGTCATTAGGAGACTAATTTGAGGAGTCTTATTCTCTGAGAACAGAAGTCTGTTGTGTCCGAATGTATTGCACACTGGACACGTTTGGTAATTGTCTATGACCAGTATTATATCTTGGTGTATCCACAAATATTAATAAAATAAAAAACCTTTGAAAATTTGGTCTTAAATGGTCATTGCATGAAAATATAGAAAGACACAACGCCCTTGTTGCATTTTTTGTCTGCTTTCAGATGCATAATAAAAGGCTTCAGCCGAAGTCTTTTATTATTTGAGTGAGAAATTACCTCTTTCTCAAAACAAAATTGAGACACGAGTTTTTACACTATAAACAGCTCTCCATTGCTCATTACCAATTAGTTTTTATGGCAACAATTATTTTACCAATAGTGTCGGGTGCCTATAAACACTGGAAAAACTATACTAACAGTTCAAAAAGAACCTTTCTGCTAATAATATAAGGGGACATTCAACATATTTAATGTTAACACATTCCCCCCCCCCTCGAAATACTGTTTTGCTTAGCACTAATAAGCAGGATACCAGCCACAGTTGGCACACGCAAAAGGATAGTTTGGCTGGTAACCTTATTCTGGTAAGCAAGCATAATTATATTATAACTCTGTTGAATTTAGCTCTTTTTTTAAAATTGGGTCCATGTCCGGGTGTAGCCAATCATATAAAACACCGGATTCTGATATCGCACTGAATCAAAGTCAAACTGCGAAATAATTAATAATTCAAACCACACTCTTCTGAGATGCTTAACCCGGCACCTGCTGTGGTTCGATGAAACAATTAACACATTCTTTGTTCCAGTCTCATCTCAGTTAATGAACAGTTGTACATTAGATTGGAGTTGAAGTAGGTACATGCCACATAATATCCGCTCGTTAATTATTATTGGCATAGCATAAAAAATATCACGAGTACATTAGCCTTCTCTCTTCACCACGGGCGCCGCACTGTACTACAGCGTCCAGTGGGCTTGATGTGTGCTAGACTTGACTCAAGTCCCAATCCCGTGTCATCGCCAGAAAACTATATTAAATTCTGTGAAAACAATGGTGACGGCGAGCGCACATTGCTCAAACTTGTTTGCTATACTAGTAAATGGCGCGATATGCTTAGGGACCTCTTATACACGAGAACGGGACTCGAATCAAGTCTAGATGTCTGCTGGCGACTGGGACAGCGAGCTTTTTCCGTCTCTAATAAAAAATAACAATATTGATGGAAAAATTATAATAATAATATAATAAAAACACTGACCACTTTTGTTATAATTAATCAAGCTTGTGGTTTGTATTGATAATTATTAAAGCTATGAGATAGCATTGGGTTCGCAGTAATTTAGAGCTTATTATAATAATGGCAAGTGGCCGTTAATGTTGATCTACCGTGCGGCCCTAAATGTGTTGTGTGTAAATTTATCTCCAAGGATCTCGTCTAAAAACGAATCAGCACACATAGTATTATCGAAATGTTTCATTTAAGTTTTTTTTTAATCATAACATTCTAGTTACAATACAAGATGTAACTCTCGCAGTTTCTGTAAATCACATCTCGATGTTGTTCAGAAACAGCTGTGCATTATCTTGATTCAGAGATTTAACATGGCAGCAAACTGTTGCCATCGTTACTGTAATAATCCGTCATTTTGATCCGGGGAGAGATAACAATTTATTGTAAAGCCTTTTGCCAATCAAAAGGCTTGTCTTGATCTATAGATAATTCTCCACCTTTTTCAACGGAGATTATTGCAATTCAATACTGCCCACACTCATATAGCAACGGTCTTTGCTAGCATTTATTAATGGCGAATTGGTTTTTGAAACCGTGCGGTTGTTTATCTTTTATAACTAACACATGTCAAAAATATTGCGCTTTTTAGATATCCTGAAAATCCGGGTGATAGAAGGTCCACGCAGGAAGAACTAATAGGTATACACAAGTAGTCACAACCTGAGAAACGTCCCTGGCAGTAACGCTTTTCAGATTCAATTTTGGGGCAGAAAACAATTTATATCATTTTTAACATAACCACATAACTTCAAAGTGAAATGTTTCTCAAAAAAGTTTAAACACATAGAAAGCTGTTGTAGGCCTCTAACCAAATGTTTGTTGGCATTAATTGCAAGAGTGACTACCAAACGTATACTCTCCCTTTAAAGGATTTGGGTACTTTTCCAAAATGTCCACAGATTTATATTTAACTTATAGGGTTTGAAGATAATGATAGTGGAAAGCTTCCCTTCAAATATTACTTACTGAGGTGCTGTAGTTTTTGAGAAATGAGTAAACAAATGTCATGAAAATACGTTTGTAAATGATTAAAATAAATTCGTCTCATGAGACGAAAATTATTTTCATGACATTGTTTTATCCAATTCCCCCAAAACTACAGCACCCCAGCCTGTAATATTTTCAGGGAAGCTCTCTACTATCATTATCTTCAAACTGTTTAGTGTAAATCTGTGGACATCGTGTTTGTTGTCATACAAAAGTTACATGGACCCTTTAATGCCCTCTAAATGATTCACAGACAACAGAGATAGGTCGTTCATCGCAGTTTTTTATATTTGTTTTAATAAACAATGCATCATTAGGCTTTTGTTGCCATACTCATGTTTCAGTGTGCCAACGATACCTTACAGTGACTTAAAGGCCGCCTTCTTCATGTAATTATAATGATATGGGAACAGTACGTGTAATTTATAGGCTAATTGATAGTCCTTGAGTTTAATTTACTGCTAACAAGGAAGAGTTGGAACTCATTATGTAAAAAACGTGTTTGCAAAAACATACCACATCTTAAACGCATGGTAGATTTTTGTCTTATTTAGAAAACTAGAAAATTATATTGAATGATATTTATTTAATAAGAAAGCCCTATTTTAATTTGGAGAGCAGTTACAAATATATTTCGTTTGGAGGGCAGTTATTTATATATTATTTTTGTTGATGAGCAGATAATTTATAATTTTCAAGAGTAGATGTGTTCATTTGTAAGAGCGGTCATTTTCTTTTTTCAAGAGAAATTATTTACAATTTCAAGAGGCCCTCAGGTGGTCAATTACTAGTGAGCCCCAATTCAACCTTTGGCTTATGGTGGTCGGGGTGAGTGCTTGATGACACGGCCTTGTTTTCTATAAAGCTCGACATAGGATGCGCAGTAAGTATTTATTTTCGAAAGGAGTTATTTTTATTAAAAAAGCAGCTATTTAGGGTTTTCAGCTGCTTGAAATTAAAAATATCCTGCTCTCCAGAATGAAAACTGCATTTAAAAAAGGAACTGTTCTCCAAAGTAAAATAGTGATTGCACTCACGGGCCTTGAAATTTGGCAATATAAAAACATGTACACAATACATCTTCAACACAAAGAGGAAATTTACGATTTTATCCCTTATTGTCCGTCGATTTTTTCCCTGGAATCTCCGGTTCAAACAAAAACATCACATGAAGCACGAACTCCTATTTTCAAATGGCAAAACAAAATATGCTTTTTGTCTCTAATCACCTTCAGAATAAATAACAGACATTTGCACCACTGTTATTCTATGAATATTGATACTGTTCTGAACAGGTGAAGAGACACTAAATCACTTATCTTGCCGGACACCTCTTTAGAGATTCCACCTGCCTGGCACGTCCTCTCAAAGGGTAACGCTTCCGCGTCCAAGGAAGTAGGGTCAGGTGGTTCAGTGAAGACAACAAAAGAACAGAGGGATGATTCACTTCTCCATTGTTTGTTAGTGTTTTTTGTTTTCTTTTTTTTTTAAGGGAAGGTATACTTATGGTAATCACTCTTAAAAGTAATGGCAATAAGGAATATTGATCAGAAGTACAGCAGCTTTCGATATGGAAGCATTCAGATTTTCCAGAAGTTTTTTACCCATTTTTGAGTGGACTCAGAAAAATAAATTTCCCCATCTTAAAGGCACTACGACATTGGCAGTTTTGATGTACAGAAAAAAATTGATGTCGGTTCGTAAATTGACCGTTGCAATGAGTTTGATCAAATCGGGTAATCAACCGTACAGTGTTGAGGTCACACATTATTAGTGCAAAACGCGCACACGTAAAATTTTCTCTATGATTTTAAACAGTTGTTGTGATGGTCTATTAATATTATATACAAGTAAGACCCATTGCCAACGGGTCCACTCCGTAACAAATTGCAACATGTTAAGTTAATAAAAAAAATAATTACCTTTGAATTATAACGTCTTACGACGAGAGACAACAAATAAAACGTGTTTCGTTTCTCAGTACGAAGTCGTCACCTCTCCAAATTGATTTATAAAATTGTGTAACTCAATTTGAGTTCACTTTTCCATGGCAACGATTCAAAACCTGGTAATTATTGGAATAATATTGTGTACAGCTTACACTTTACCTGGAGAAGGACCTGAAAAGAGGCCAATCGTTTTACCATTCTGATGCAGGGTTATACCACGCATGCTCAAAATTATCTTTTGTGATCATCAATCATTTCCTGGTGCACAACCATGCGCGGTAGTTTCATCATGGGTGTGTACCGATAAAATTATTAACTTTAATCCATGAAACTACGACAAATTTAAATATTGATTCGAAGTACTATGAAACCGTGTTGTGATTCTCAGTACAAAGTTCGCACCAGATCTCTAACGTGAAATGAGCGGCGTCCTTTGCTGTTATACATGTACACTGGTAGGCGTGTTTTTTACTGTCTGCCACAACAATCTATTTTCCATGGTAACGGTGGTACACCGTGCTTATTATTTACTGCAGCCTCTTCACCTGGTGGAGTGGGTCATACTTCGATACGGGAACGTTCTTCTCATAAAGGTTTTAAGAAATGGATCTCCTGGGCAGTTTGATTTTCTTCTGTCTTGAGATGCTTCTTGTGGTTTCAGCATCTTATAGTGTGAGCCGAGGAGTGTCGTACCAGCCGGTAGAGCACCACGCCCTACGCGGCCAGTCCTTCATGAATATATCGGGCATCTCTGCTATAAGGTGTTCGGCTCGATGTCTCAGCCATCATGGATGTTTCTCGTTCAACTACGATCACATCAATCGAGTCTGTCAGATGAACAACGCCACAAGACAGCAAAAGTATGATTATTTTCAAGAAATGCAATCGTTCAGTTATTACGACGCAACTGCAAAGCCAATGAGTTACCAGGTAATTAATGTTCTACATTTAATAAGCAAATTGTACAATATCATACAAAATATCTTGTTTTAGATAATTTCAAAGCAACACAATAATATTTATAAGTTTCCAGATACCGAAGAGTCTTGTGGGTTTGTTTGCCATTTGGATTTTTCAAATGAAAATGTTACTCTTTTTATTTGGTCGGTATAAATAACTTATTGGCACCGATTTCATTTGCACCACAACATAATATAGTGCTAAAATGATATATATATATGGCGTGTAAGGCTATTATGCCTTGTTACATTCGGCGGCTGACCGACTGCGTGTTCTTTGCCTTGTCTAAAAGTAAACGTCTTCAACATTTCCTTTTGTTACATCAATATTTTGAAGGCATGTCTCTTTAAGATTGTGTTTTTTATTTTGCTCTTCAGAACCAAACACTTTCCAGCGATGGGGTGAATGTCTGCAGCAACTTCGGTAAGTCCAGCAATACTTACTCTTTGGAACATTGAGTTAAATACAAATCACTTGTGTTGCATTGGGGATTTAAGGCACTGGACACGTTTTCTGAGTGTCAAATACCAATTCTCTCACTTAGTGAATCTCAACATATGCATAGGATACGAACCTGTGAAAATTTGGGCTCAATATTGGCCATCGAAGTTGCAAGAAAATAATGAAAGAAAAACGCCCTTGTTGTACAACTTTGTGTGCTTTCAGAAGCATATTATTATTATTTTGACTGATAAATTACCTCTACGTTATCTTCAGAGTGAGCCGTTTCTCGCAATGTTTTTTTAAATTACTTTCAACAGCTCTTCATTGCGCGTTACCAAATCGGTTTGTATGCTAACAATTATTTTGAGTAATTTAGGCTACCAATAATGTCCAGTGCCTTCAAAGATTATCTGTGAGTTTTATATGCTAACGTTTCGGCACTGATCTGTGGTAATATTTTGTCAATTGTGTGTTTTTTTTTCAAATAAAGACCGTCTCGGTCTTGAAGATGGTTCAATCCCCGATGGGAGCCTCTCTGCATCAAGTAGCTGGGCACCACAAGGAGTCTATACAGATATTAGCACACCGGTTGATGGCCGTCTCAACAAGATACCACCACATGCTGATATCATTGGGGCATGGTGTCCCTATGTGTCAGACTACAACCAGTGGATACAGGTGGATTTGGACAGCTCGACCTACGTCACTGGGGTACTCACACAGGGGCGTTGGCAACATGTGCAGTGGGTGACCAAGTTCAAAGTGCAGTACGAATCGCCCTCACCGGCAAATCTTGTTGACGTGAAAGACCGACTTGGTCAAACCGAGGTATTTATGGATCATTCTCTCAATCAAATAAACTAAAAGGGATAAATAATATAATGTTCTTAAAGGCGTGGACACCTTTGATAATTGTCGAAGACCAATATTTTCACTTGGTGTATCCCAACATATGCATAAAATAGCAAATCTGTGAAGATTTGGGCTCAACTGGTTATAAAAGTTGCAAGAGAATAATGAAAGAAAAAACACCCTTGTTGCACAACTTTGTGTGCTTTCAGATGCATAATGTTTTATTACTTGAGTGAGAAATTACCTCTTTATCAAGAACTATCGTTTTCAGAGGGAGCCGTTTCTCACAATGTATTATACTTAATGTGCTCTTCACTGCTTTTTAACAAGTATTTTGTTATGCAACAACATTGTTTTTGAGTAATTACCAATAGTGCTATGTGCTTTTAATTTAAAAAGATAATTCTATCTTCTCCCTATTGCAGATATTTGATGGCAACACCGATTCTAACGGCATCGTGGAGAGGCGCTTCTTCGAGCCCGTCTTTGCGGTCAAAGTTCGCATCGTGCCCATCGAATGGAATGATTTCATTGCCTTGCGTTTTGAGCTGCTCGGCTGTAAACATGAATGAAGGCATCGGGGAGAGGCGCTTTTTCGAGCCCATCTTGGCGGTAAAGAGTCCGCATTGTGCCCTCTATTAAAATGGAGTGATTTCATTGCATTGCTTTTTGAGCTGCTCAGTTGTAAATAAGGATGAAGAAAACTAACATACTCCAGGATCTGGAAATAGAATGATTGTCACCTTGTGAGGGATAAACACATAATTCTTTATGTACACAATTTGATTGGATCGCTGTTGATTCGTTAATATTATTGCAGATAGTCGATACATAAATCGTGACTTTGTTTGTGACCCATTTTGTTTGCTTGATTTTGTTAGTTGTTTAAGGTTGCTGTCTCTGCTTAATATAAGTAGATTTCTATGCTGCAGTTGTAACAAGTGAACATTAATGTTAATCTTGTAACTACGCCTATTTAAGTAACTATTTTGTGTGTGGGCCTACATATTTGGATTATTCTGGTCAAAAATGTGTGTTTACCGCGTTGTTTAGAGCAACAAGCCTTAGGTAGTCCACAAGGCAAATTCTTACGGGCGTCTCTCTCCTCTACAAAAAAGCTTTTATTTTATTTTATAAAAAGCAAGGGAACAGAGATAGACAGAAGAGATATTTCGTATAGTATGAGTTTGAACAGCATGCAAGGAAACAATAACTGACCGGATGAAAATAAAAACCGCGTAAAAAATTGGTCGAAAGAGGGCGCCGCAGTGGTTGTCCGTCATTGGAAAATGCAATACGAAAACTGAAGAGAGAGAGAGAGAGAAAGCCGAGTTTTTGTGGGGAGGATCGTTCACTGCATCCCGTAAAGGAACAGTAGTTGTTTGGAAGCACGAGGAGGGAAATTAAGACGCCCGTGTGAAAGGTAGCAAACAAAAGTGTGACAATAAAGCAAAACTAAGGACTGTTTCAGATAAAAGCATCGTTCTGAGAACTGATCGAGGTTTAAAGTTTTAAAATAATATTAAAGAGCTGTATTTAGTTTAAACAAAACACAATTAATATTGTTCATCAATAATCATGTACTATCATACCTAATAAATTTAAATGAACGTCAATCTAGTATTTTTTTTTTTTTAACTACTCTGTGCCACAGGGGTCGGTACTCGGCCCGCAGTGGTTTACGCTGTACACTTTACCGATTCGTGACATCATCCTCAAATTTAATCTGAATTACCATGTGTACGCAGACGACACTTAACTATACATCACGTTTAAATATTCTCAAGAAAAAAACGCCAATGCATCTATTGCAAGACTTGAGAAATGCATCCAAGAGATTCGACGTTGGACACAACAAAACTTCCTGAAGTTAAATGATGATAAGACAGAGTTCCTTTTATTTGGGTCACGTCAACAGTTAACTAAGGTTTCAGTGCCATACATCTCCATCGGTGATGCTCGGATAGCTCCCTCGCTGAAAGCTCGGAACTTGGGGGTTATTTTTGATTCATCGATGACACTTCAGCCACACATCAACAATATTGTTCGTTTATCATCATATCACATCAGGAATATAGGTAAGATTCGCAAGTACTTGGACAAAAGTGCCACTGAAAAGGTCATTCACGCATTTGTTACTTCTCGTCTTGACAACGGCAATGCTCTTCTCTACAGTCTTCCTAACAACCAGATTTCCCGACTTCAACGGCTCCAAAATACTGCTGCCCGCATTGTGACACTGTCTAGAAAATCCTGTTCTATCACCCCCATTCTGAAACAACTACACTGGCTCCCTATCTCTCAACGAATCATCTTCAAGCTGATGCTCATTGTCCACAAAGCTCTAAATGGCAAGGCTCCCCACTATATTTCTGAACTGCTTCAAGTTTACACTCCATCAAGGAATCTTCGATCAAGTTCCATGCTTCTCCTCATTGAACCCAAGTCTCGACACTCACGGGGTGACAGGTCGTTTTCTTCAGCCGCGCCACGCATCTGGAACTCTCTACCACTTAATCTTCGATCTTGTGTTTGTACCGCAAAATTCGATTCTCTTCTCAAAACTTATCTTATGTCACAGGTTTTCAATGACTAATTTTGTTGTGTCTGTTTTTCTTTGTGTTGTGTTTTGTTTTTGTTTTGTTTTTGGTTTTACTGCGCCTTGAACACCCAGCAGGGTGGATATGTGCGCATTACAAGTCTTATTATTATTATTATTATTAATGTCAAATTAATTGTTGTCAAATCCACCAATGTTAGAGTATGTTCCGGGGGAATGGCGCGGCGCGTATTTCTGTTATCCTCGGTTGTGTATTACTTTGTTTTCTCTTTTACTCCCTGTCCCCCTTTGATATCTAGATGTATCCCCTTTTTTCGTTTTAAACTGTTTTTCCATTGTATGAATATATTTTTTATGCTTTTTTAAGAGTCTCATCCTATTCGTATAAATGTTTTGTAATTTTGTATTTATTATGTAAAATTACCAAATAAATTATAATAAACATCATTCTGAGTCAAATGAATGGACCTCTACATTTTTGTACGGGAATGTTTTGGCTCGTAACCGACTTTTTCGATTAGGGCAACATTTTAAACGATAACGTCTTTGGATGTCAACAAATGATATTGGTCTTTTCATTCCAATGAGGAATATATATCACCCAAAAGGTCAAATTCAAGGCCGTTGTGAATTAAATATTAGCAGGGTCATGAATGTACACACAAAATAAATAGACTTTTACAAGACGTCTGAGGTATATATAGTTCGGTAATCGTTTTAAAATATTGGGATTTAATAACTTTTATACAGACCACATTTTGTAGATTGATGATGTTATCAAAAGTCACGTGGTAGTACTTTGTGCACCTTTTGAAGTCGCGTATCATACCGAACTAGGTGATGGATCATGTGATGGATCATGTTGAAACTTGGTAATATTTGTTCGTCAATGATGTTTATTGCGCAAAATATTATGTATAACGAACTCAACAAGGTACAATTTAAATTCTTTTTGCCCCAGGCTTTGGCGGTCAATGCATGAAATAATATGGAATGACATCTTCACCAATTGCTACGTTATACTACCACAACATAAAACAATTTTTTTGATATATATACAGAACAACAGGGGCAATCAAGCTGAAACATTGCATGTATTTAAGCTGGGCTGTGTTGCATCCAAAAATGTAGGTCAACTCACGATGACAGTTATAAGGTTTTACGTCTTTATACAAACTAGCATAGTTGAACAATAACTTTTTTGAACTCACGTAAATCTGGAGAACCTTTTTTTTCATAACAAGATTTATGTATAGTTTTAAATGCTAAGTAAAGTGTGATGTCACAATACAAATTACCATGGTAATACTGACAACTCATCCTAAAGGAACGCAGAATTGGTAAGAAACAAAAATTGTGAAGATCACAGATTTACATAAACAAACACGGTCTAATGATGATGATAGTAAAAAACATCCCTTGAAATATTTGTGTCTGAAATTTCACATTTGATGAGAAATAAACAATCCAATTTCGCGTTTGAAGTTGGGCGTTTTTTTTTTTTGGCATCGGTGCAATGCAAAATTTGTAATCGGTTTTTCACTATTCTCTGGTGACCCACTCAAACTTCTGCAGGTATGTCAGTTTAACGTGCTTTCACTGCCAGCAACATTTTTGCTAGCAAAACCTATTCCGTAATGTTCCTTTAAGATGATTCGTAATCGTAGTGCTATGTGAATTCCATCAAAGGAGTGCCCTTTGTATGTGTCTTTTGCGGGCTACCATGGTAGTGTGGACAGGACTAAATTACAATACTCAATTTATTTTGACATTTCAAATTCAAACTTCCTTTTTGTTTCGGTGATGTTCTCAAATTGTACGTCAAAGTCTGTGCCCGACCCCAAACAAAGGTTGCAGGTGTTTCATTTCATTGTGAAGTTTACTCACAACCAATCAGCTCAAAACGCAGAGCGATATTGTTACTGTTCCACTCAACGGGTACAATACGAAGCTTGATCGCCAAAACAGGCTCGAAGAAACGTCTGTCAACGATTTCGAGTTTGTTGGTGTTGCCAATAAATTCCTGTGAGTTAGAATGAAAACAGAGAACACTTATAACATACTGAAATTAAGTTGTTATCATAATCAATTTTTAAATAGCTAAAATCTGTTTTAAAAAACAGATTTTAGCTTTTGAAAAAGACTCCGATATGGTCGAATAGTCAGGCAATCGCTACTACTTTTTACATAATTTTATGCCATGTATACCATACACTCAAAAAAGTGAAACTCTGGTTTAGTAAATTGAACTCGAATTATTTTATTTGATAATACTTAATACTGTTTTTTTGTTGTTTTTACTTGCTCATCCTAAGTGATTAAAACTTAAATCTTGAAAAGTCAGGTTGACTTTAATCATATAAGTTGTTTTTTTCATAAATAATAGGTCAACTCAACAACAGTCACGATCAAGTAGTTACTACTGACACTTATTGTTTCGTTATACTTAAAAATAAAACTTTGCCGCTTTTACTGCGCTTATTGAGTAAGAAATACTCAATTTACTTGTATTGATGCTGAAGAGCTTAACTTGACAGTATGGTTATTTTTTCGCAGCACAAACATGAGTAGAACGAAGGCTTCTGACTATTTGAGTAACCCTAATTTTTCATGTTCTAAACATTTCAAACCCAAACCAAACTATAGCTTCTCATCTGTCACTCGCCAATTATATTTAATTGACAGAAAAACAACGAATGAAGATAGTTTACAGCATATAGCCTGGTCCAATGTCAAGAAAACATCTTTACTTGTAATGAGATTGAGGTTCTCAATACTTGAACCAGCCGATTAACTCAACTTCATAGAACAAGTCATATGAATGTGCGCCCGTCCTGTGCCATGCGCCCAAGTTTACTGATTGGCCTGGTCCCCTGCCTACAGTTAATGGCCTCGAGTACTGCTTGTACGGGACCAGCGTTTCCCACACCAAAGGCATGGCACGCTCTCAGCTGCTCCCCCGAACAACAACACGTTGTGACACCGAGTTCCGCGTTTACAATCGACAACAACAGAGGCGGCTGAAAAGAGAGCAAGCCAAAAGGCCAAAGAGTTAGCTGTCCCCCCTGCATTGAAGACGTCAGCTACTTCGTTGAATGCCATTCATCATAGGTAAGAACAGAATCCGAAAGATATTATTTTAGTTCTTACACTAGTTGTGATATGCTCATGGTTATTTTTAGAAGTTAAACAGTTCGTTGTAGTTGTAATGTTTCCGTACGTCCGTCTCCGTACACAACAACATGCTAAATACTGACTGTGACACGCTAAAACTGACATTATGGCTGGATGAGTGATAATGCCTCTTTGTATGACAGTTGCATTGAAGCATTTTTAAAAGTAACTTGCCGTTGTTTAGTTTTGCTTGAGGGTTCGTATTTTACTCCCAAATAAATAAAGACAATATAACACACACAAATTACTCATTTTCAAGCTAGTTTTACTGAAGGTTATTGTTTGTTGCACCTAAAAATAATAAGTCCAAACAACAACAACAACAACACAAAGTAGTTACTCACTTATAAACAAAGTAAGTTTTACCATTTTACTGAAGGCTATGTGTGTTACACATAAATAAATTGAGCCCAAACAACAAAAACACAAAGTAATAGTTACTCATAAATATACAAAGTTAGTTTTACGGAGGGGTTTGTGTTTTACACCAAAATAAATTGAGTCCAAACAACAAAAACACAAAGTAGTAGTTACTCATAAATATACAAAGTTAGTTTTACTGAGGGGTTTGTGTTTTACACCAAAATAAATTGAGTCCAAACAACAAAAACACAAAGTAATAGTTACTCATAAATATACAAAGTTAGTTTTACTGAGGGGTTTGTGTTTTACACCAAAAAAAATTGAGTCCAAACTACAAAAACACAAAGTAATAGTTACTCATTTATTAACAAAGTTAGTTTAACTGGGGGGGGGGGGGGTTTGTGTTTTACACCAAAATAATTTGAGTCCAAACGGCAAAAACACAAACTAATAGTTACTCATTTATTAACAAAGTTAGTTTTACTGAGGGGTTTGTGTTTTACACCAAAATAAATTGAGTCCAAACTACAAAAACACAAAGTAATAGTTACTCATTTATTAACAAAGTTAGTTTAACTGAGGGGTTTGTGTTTTACACCAAAATAATTTGAGTCCAAACGGCAAAAACACAAACTAATAGTTACTCATTTATTAACAAAGTTAGTTTTACTGAGGGGTTTGTGTTTTACACCAAAATAAATTGAGTCCAAACAACAAAAACACAAAGTAATAGTTACTCATTTATTAACAAAGCTAGTTTTACTAAGGGGTTTGTGTTTTACACCAAAATCAATTAAGTCCAAACGGCAAAAACACAAACTAATAGTTACTCATTTATTAACAAAGTTAGTTTTACTGAGGGGTTTGTGTTTTACACCCCAAAAAATTGAGTCCAAACTACAAAAACACAAAGTAATAGTTACTCATTTATTAACAAAGCTAGTTTTACTAAGGGGTTTGTGTTTTACACCAAAATAAATTGAGTCCAAACTACAAAAACACAAAGTAATAGTTACTCATTTATTAACAAAGTTAGTTTAACTGGGGGGTTTGTGTTTTACACCAAAATCAATTAAGTCCAAACAACACAAGCCTAAAGTTACTCATTTTATTTTAAAGTTAGTTTTACTGAAGGGTTAGTGTTTTGCATCCAAATAAAATAAGTCCAAACAACATTAACACACATTTATAAGTAAAGTTAGTTTTACTTGCATTTATAAATAAAGTTAGTTTTACTAAATGCAGGGTATGCAGTTTGCACTCAATTTCATTCAGTCTAAACAACACAAACAAAATTGTTTTATTAAAGTTTATTTTGTTCACTGCAGTGTTTGTTTGGCTCACAGTGAAAGTTGTAATGGTAGGGTGGAATCAATAAATAGTAAAATGAGATTTCATATCACAGTGAAATTGTGACACTTTAGGCCTACTCATTGCGCACATAACATAACACATTGGACAGGATTTTGACACATTTGAAATAATATCTCAATTTGAAGTTACCCATTACAGACAATTTTTTTTTTTTTTTTTTTCAGTCTGTGGTTATGTGGCATTGTAAAGACTGTAATTTTCAATCGTCCAGAAGGTCTGTTCTGTTTAAACACTACAGGCTGCAACATAGATATGGTCCTCGTAATCCTCAGCCATGTTTACATCAGGAATGCCCGTGTAGATTTCGAACAAGCAGTGCTTTACACACTCACTTGTCTCGATACCACAATTCAGAGACATCAAATTTATTGAAGAAAGGAGAGCTTGTGTCATTTAAATGCCACGTTTGTGAAAGGAGTGATCTTGCAACTGATAAAGTATTTTTTCAGCATGTATACCAACACCTCAAAAATCATGAAACAGTTAAATGTGTGTTTGAGGGTTGCGATTTTAAATCGAACATCTATGGAACATATAGATCACATAAGAGCAGAAAGCATGCTTCAGCTGATCTACATGATTTCAAGCTTGGTGTGATTACAAAGACTCAGGTGACAAATACTGTGGCATTAGAATCAGGTTCTTTGGATGAAGAGAATGCAGTTGGACAATATTTTGATGGTACCCTTGATGAAGATGATGAGGAGCAGGAAGTCGAGGACCTACCAAAAATTATTGAACATTCAATAGCAGCACTTCTACTCAAGCTTGAAAGTGTACTTCATGTATCGGGTTCAGCAATTGATAATTTAGTAAGTGACCTGGCATACATCGGACATTCTTCTGTTTCTGTCCAAGTTCTGCAAAATACAATTGATCAAGTATTAACGAAAAATGGCTGCCACCTTGACAGATCTGTTGTCATTGAAATTGCAGAATCTGTGTGTAACAACAACCCAATCAACATAGCAATTGGAAACGATAGTCCTCTTGCAACAGCTTTCAAAAGAAAGCAATATTTCAAGACAAATTTCAGTGTTGTTGAACCTGTTGAATACAAACTTGATAACGATAACAATGATAGCAATAAAAACAACACATTCCAGTATGTCCCCATTCTGCAGTCCTTACAGCAGCTTCTAAATGCAAACGGAATTCTCGATAAAATACTGGTTTATGAGAACAACAACAACAGAAAAGTTCCTGGTTCACCACAGTACAGATCTTTCCGTGATGGCAAGTTCTTCAAAGAAAATAACGTTTGTTCGGGAGAGAATTTTCACATTTATGTTGGTCTGTATGTGGATGACTTTGAAGTCTGCAATCCACTTGGAACATCCAGGAAAAAACACAAAGTTTGTGCAGTTTATTGGGTATTGTTGAACTTACCTCCTGTGTTTCTTTCATCATTAACTTCAATCAACATGGCTATTCTCTGTAAATCTGTCGACGTGAAGACATATGGCTATGACAGAGTTTTGGAACCGCTGTTAAAAGATCTCGCAATCCTAGAGAGGGAAGGTCTTTACGTGGCTAGACTGGGGAGAAATGTGATTGGCACCGTGCAGTCTGTTGCAGCTGATAACTTGGGTGCTCATAGTATTGGAGGGTTCGTTGAGAGTTTTTCAGGGGACTATGTTTGTAGATTCTGCACAGGGTCAAGAGAAGACATTCAATTGAAAGAAGTAAGATCTGGTGCCTTCCAATTGAGAACAGAGGAACTACATTCTCAACATATTCAAACTGTTCAAGATGATGACAAAATCAACAGCTGCTTTGGGGTTAAAAGAAGTTGCCCTTTGACTGAAAACCTTGAAACTTTTCATGTGTTAATGGGCTATCCTCCTGACATTTTGCATGATTTATTTGAAGGTGTTATTCCGATGGAGCTTGCATTATGTTTGAACTTGCTTATTTCGAAGAAGTATTTCACACTAGACGAGCTTAATAATTCAATCAAGCACTTTCCATACAAGTGGGCAGATAAAAGGGACTGTCCACCGCCTATCCCCAAAAAGTTCTCATCAACAGTTGGTGGAAATGCACATGAGAACTGGACACTGCTGAGGTTGCTCCCATTTATAGTGGGTTCCAAGATACCTCCTGGAGTGGAGAGCCGGCATGGGATATATTAATGGACCTCAAGGATGTGGTTGAACTAGTTGTAGCACCAGTGCACTCGCAGGAAACAATTGAATTTCTAGACTGTAAGATTTCTGATCATCGGCAACACTTACAAGAGGTTTTTACAAGTGTTAGACTCAAACCAAAACATCACTTTCTGGAACATTATCCTGAAATGATCTCTTCTTTTGGTCCTTTGGTATCATTATGGACAATGCGTTTTGAAGCGAAACATAGTTTCTTCAAGCAAGTTACAAGATATACCAACTGCTTCAAAAACATACTTCTGTCACTTGCGGTAAAGCACCAACTAATGATGGCTCATCATTTTCAGTCTCTGAGTGTGCGCCAGTCTGCTTTAGTAGTCACCAATGTCTCAACTGTTCCAGTAAAGTTAGTGAAGGATGATATTGAGCAGGCTTTAAGGGATAAGTATCCAATGCAGACAACTGTACAGTTGGCTAAGACATTATCATATCATGGAACAATGTATGCTACCGGCATGATTCTTGCTGTTGGGTCAACAGGCGGACTTCCAGATTTCGTTGAAGTTTTACATATGGCCATCCTGCATGACAAAGTGAACTTCATCGTTAACAAATTGTCTTCATGGTATGTTGAGCACTACAGATCGTATGAAATAGATTCATCACCAACAAGGGAAATTGCTATTGTTGAACACGAAGAACTGGCAGACTTCTACCCATTAGCATTGTACACTGTTCAAGGGAAACGAATGGTGACATTGAAACGATATATTCATAATGTGTAGCTTTCAGTGCTTCACAAAGTCATCAAGTCTAGCAGGTGAATACTATTAAACAATTTAAGAATTAATCATGAAGGTCTCAACCTCTTGGTACACGAGAGGTTTTGTTTGACACACAAAAATTGTCGCCGTGGTGGTGCTGCTGTTGGTGCGTTTTCACAAACCAGCGAATAAGTTTGGAACCTAACAGCTTTCTTAAAAAGCATAAATATAAAGCCTTTTTCTTGAAACCCTGTGTTTCAGCTGCATGAACAGATTAAAACAGCGACGATTAATGATGAGCCACTTTGTCCGCTTAAATCTGCACCGAAATTTGTTTTCGGTCTTACTACATGTATTCTCCTGCAATATATTGGCTGTTAACTTTGGCTGTAAACTACTGTAATATAACAAACAAAACAAAAATTAATTTTAATGATTGAATTGTGTTGTTCTTGTTTCTTTTATGACAGATAGTCAAGATGGCAGATGCACTTGTTGTACCATCGTGCATAATGTTGAGAGTCATCATCACCGATGAAAACATCAGGAAGCTGATTCTGCCCTCACCGCTTGAAAGTGTGCATGATTTGAAGAATCAAGTGAAGGAGCAGTTTGAACTGAAAGGGGAATTTTGTCTCCAATTCATCGATCCGGACTTTGATGATTTCATGACCTTATCATCACCCAAGGACATTACAGACAGGGGAACTATCAAAGTCGTTCCACTTTCCATTCCTGATTCAGATTCAGACATTGACAGTGTGTTTGATCTTTTGAGTAATTCATCTCTGCTGTCATCGTCCCCGTCGATGTCGGAAGCATCATCTGTGTCTACTTCTGCAAGTGCTACATGTAGTACAGATAGAGCACTTCAGTGGCCTACTGTCTTTCCAATCCCATCCTTCTCATTCGACACAGAGATGAAACTTTCAAACGGCAAAAAACAGTTTGAGAAGGATGGAACTTTGACAAACCCAACAGGAATGAAATCTGATATTTTGGAAAAACTTGCTGAATCCATATTTAGCTACAAGGCCTATCCATCAGATGATCAGTTCTGCTCTGTAGCACAAGCACTTGTCAAGAAGCACCCATACCTGAAAGAACCAGGTTCTGCCACTGGCTACCTTGGTTGGAAAATGAGCCTTAAATTCAAGATGGGTAACTATAGATCAAAATTGCGAAATCACGGATGCACAGAACTATCTGTAAACTCACTCAAAAGAAAAGGTGACACGAAATCAGCCAAGAACATCAAAAAACCAAGAAAGGCAGAAGTTAACTACCTCCCTGAATATCCTGATGATGAAACAGCTGCAAGCTCTGAAAAGGAAAGGATTGCTCTTCTTGATGAACTGAAGAAAACACACAATGGAAAAGTGATTATGGAGAAAATGGCAAAGACATTTTCCCATCGCAGACAAGAAGTAGTTCTTCAAAAACCACTTGTTGCTGACTTCAGAGCCAGATGGCCAGCACTCTTTTCAGAAACTGAGGTGAGGCATCAAATTTACACTTTTTATTTTAATTGATTTGAAAAAGCTGTGTGTGTACTAGACCTTTATCATGCTGCCTCCATCTTGGTCATGTTCCTCGTATCAAATAACTTTGCAATAGAACCAAGCCTATTTCGTTCCAGCACCATGATAAAGGTCTATAATAACTGAAAATTGTCAATCCAACACAAGCTTTGATCATCACTTACAGGGTAATGGAAAAATACTTCATATAAATCATAAAATGTTGGCAACAAATCATGCTTTTATGGTCATCGAAGCAATGTTATGAAACTGTCTACAGCAGACCTTCCTTTACTTCCAGGTTGATTGTTTGGAAACTGTATGCAGTTGGTTCAGAATGAGATATTAATGCTATTTTCCCATGTGTATATTATTAGATTGAGGCAGAATTTATGCGTATTACAACCGTTAGACTGCAAAGCCAGTTCATGGCACAGCTCGACAAAAACGCACCGAAGCTCATCCAGTTGATGAAGTCAAGAGGCGGGGCAGCTGGAATCAAGATTCAAGAAATCTTGGCAGGAATAGAGGAGGCAAGTACTTTGTTTACATGTTTTTTCTTTAATTAACACCGTTTTTTCTCCTCTCTTTTGTAATGAATTGTTTGAGGACAATTTCATTCATTTGCATGTGTTGGAACTACCACTGAAAAATTTAATTGTACTGCCTTGACAAAATGTGATCAAAGCAAGAATTATATACAAATAGCTTGGCTAAAAATCAATTTTTGGCTGATTTGTGTTCACATTAGTCTTGACATCTTCACTCCAGGGTTCTCACTCATAAAGCCTGATCTTTAACTATTTGTCTGTCTGTTTGTGAAATATGAATCATGGATTGAAAACTCTGGATGCTGTTCTTTTTCTATACAGAATGTGCTCAGCAAGAGAGCAGGTGTCCTTAAAGCTCTTTGCTCGTATCTGGGGGAGGACAGTGACGCACTTTTTCAACATTTTTTGGTAAGTGTACAGTTATTCTGATGATTTACAAAATACACAATTGTTGCTGCCGTGACGGGGGTCCATGGGTTTTGTGCCCCCTTGGGTGTACAAAACACCATGAACTCTGTCCCAGCATAGAGCAAGGGTCACAGCTTGCAAAAATTGTATGATGTGATGACAGCGAATCATTGAGCATCCTGTTTCCAAAAGCAAGCCCTGGTGAAACAGGAATTGGATCGTAAATTTTCATTTTTTAGCAACCACACTATTTGATCCCCCCCCCCCCAAAAAAAAAAAAAAAAAAATCCCAAACTATGTGTGGGCTATGCCACCTGTTTGATATTGCAAGTAAAATAAAATATAGGCCTAGCCCTTCAAACTTTGATTGAAAAAATGAAAAGCCTGAAGAATCAGTCATGTGAAAACTTTACAACAATACTCCTGGGGTGGATTTCACAAAGAGTTAGGACTAGTCCTAACTTAGGACTAGTCCTAGGAGATATACAAATTGCATGGATAGTCCTAAATTAGGACGAGTAACTGGTCCTAACTCTAGATAAGACTAGTCCTAACTCTTTGTGAAATCCACCCCTGAGATTGTAATAAAGGACAAACAAATTTTCTAATCAAGCCTATTTTATTTTGTTTTAAAGTCAACACAGGAAGAAGAAATGAAATCCAAGGAAGAGACTTGCACCATGGGCATTTTCAGCATAGGATGTGGAACAGAGGATGTGGAACAGCAGAAGACAGTGGCTATTGTACTGGAAGGCGATGAAGTGCTAAAGGAGGTCAAAGACCTATCGAAGGCATGTTGCCTGTTGTTTGGATTGATCTATTCGCTCAATCTCCATTATCCGAAAAAGTACAGGTACCTGTTTGAAGTGATCCAAAAGATCTTCATGAAGCTGGATGGTGACCGCTTATCACCTAAAATACAGACTCTGAAGAACAAGCTTTGCTTTTAATTTCTGGTTATTTCAGTGATCCATACCACTTATAAGGTCTCTGCCTGTAAGAATGTACCAAATTAGGAGTGGTGGGGGGGGGGGGGGGGTGATTCGTCAAGGGTTCTCAGATCTTCTACAAAATTAGAGAGATACATCATCATACTAAACCAATAAATTACATATGACTGTTGACCTTTTTTTTAATTTTATTTTTTAGCATACATGATCTCAATTGTTTCTCACTGGAAATCTCTTTAGGAACACTAAACGTAACCAAATACAAGAAAACATCTGCGGGATCTTGTTGCTGCAGGTACTTGCAATAATGAGCAAAGTTAATGTTGTGCCAGTTCTACGCTAATTGTTAATGGCAATAACTCATAACACCCAAACCAAAAGAGTCCGCAAACTTATATTTTGAATTTATTTGTGTTGTAACATGATGTATCACTCTAATTTCGTTGAAGAAGATCTGAGAACCCATGAATCACCACTTGGTACATTCCTACAGGGAGAGTCTTAAAGAATAGTGATTGAAACCAGCTGACCACTTGCCAATGTAATACTATAATTAATCCTGTACCCTTATACAAATTTTACTGAACAATCCTTTTTTTTCTTCTACTTATTACTTAAAGGGACATGTTGCCTTGGATCGGTCGAGTTAGTCCATGAAAAGTGTTTGAAACCGTTTGATATGAAATGTGTAAAATAATCCAAACAAATATGCCTCAAAAGTTCATGGTTTTTCTTTTACGTTGCAAACAAACATGGTTGGCCAATTTGTGGAGTAAACAAAATGGCCGACCGTGTTTGTTCTCATCGTAAAAGAAAAACCTCTCACTTGCGAGGCATATTTGTTTGGATGTTTGAATTATTTTATTCTACTTTTAAAACATCTTTCCAACCATATACATTTCATATCAAACGGTTTCAGACACTTTGCATTGACCAACTCGACCGATCCAAGGCTTTGTGTCCCTTTAAAGTGATGTAAAATTAAAGTTGAGTAAGCTGAATATCTATACCCAATGCTAGACATTACAAGGACATAAAGTTGATTTCTCTGCACTTTTTAAGCTTTTTTTTAGGTCAACTAAATGGGTCATTAGCTTAAATAACCTGCAGTGGGTTTCTTTGCTACATACATCTTATTGCAGTACATTATCTTTTATAGTCCACTAATTTTACTTGCTTAACAAAGACTAAAACAAAACATCTCTCTTGGGGGGAGGTGTTAACTTGAAATTTATTATTTTTAAATAGTCCAAAGAAGTCTTATCTCATTAATGCATCCTATACCTGTTTGATATAGCTTTGTCAGCCAGATGCTTTTCCTTCAAAAGTTCTCTCTGAAAAGTCTGTACTTTTAATTTTAGTAATGATCCACACCATCAAGAGAACATTGTTTTGAAGATTATGACCACTTGCCAAAAATTTACTGTATTTAATAACTTCCATGTCAGATAATTTGACTTTGGCAAATAAAAGTTGTATCATAAACACAACTCAGAAAATTAATACAACAAAGCAAGGTGTTTTTAGGTAATTATGCTATGAAGTTTAAAGGGTCTGGGTACTTTTTGTAGGACACAACACAATGTCCACATTAAACTCACACAGTTAAATAGTAGAAAGCTTCCCTTAAAATGGTACTTGCTGAGGTGCTGTAGTTTTTGAGAAATGAGTAAAACAAGTCACAAAAATAATTGTTGTCAACGAAAATTATGTAAGCTTGTGAGATGTTTTTTCGTGACATTGTTTTACTCATTTCTCAAAAACTACAGCACCTCAGCAAGCAATATTTTATTGTTAGCTTTCTACTATTATTATCTTCAAACGGTGTAAGTTTAATTAGGAATCTGTGGACATTGTATTTTCTCATACAAAAAGTACCCAAATCCATTCAAGAGTGTTCAAACTTGAGTTTCCTGATGTTATTGTTAAAAGTTCTTGTTGTTCATATTTTTACATAAAAATGCGTTCACAAAGTTTGTGATGGAAATGGTAGATAATTGCACAACCCGCAAGTCCAACCTTACTGAATTTGGAGAAGAGTGTAAATAATTTTAGTAACACACAGAAATCACTTTCATGATTTTGCTTGAGTGTTTACAAATATCAGCATGTAATTTACCCCCTAATCGGTTAATTTCCTCAACTCACTTAAATTCAGTCAATTTTATGACTTAAATTGTTTACACATTGATTTGTGTTAATTCTTGCATCATAATATTACACACCGGTATAAAATCACATTGCAAATTAAGTTGTAGCAGTAATTCGTTTTAATTTAAAGTGCAATCTGAATAAATGTATACCTTGTGGAATCTACCTCAATCAATTAAACTTGCCCAGATCATTTTATTTGTGTGATTGTCGAATTTAAATGTGAGTAGCACAAACTTAAATTATTTGCGTCTATTTACCTTGCAAAATAAAGTTACAAACAATAATATAATTTTGTTGGATTAATAACCAAATCCAATTAAAATAAACAAACCCATACTGAGTAAAATTGAATTGGTTTAGTCAATAGGTTTAAGTTTATTTTACTTCAAATGAAAAGTAGCGCCCACTTCGAATTGTAAGTTAATTCAACTTGCAGTAGGAAGTAATATTAGTTGCATCACAATGAGTAAATCAAGCTGTGATATTTTAAGTTTAACGAACTTGGGAATACAAGTACAAAGAACTTATATTCCTGTCCCGTTCAATTTACGCGTTTTAAGTTTATTTTACTTACAATTAAATGTAGCGCCTACTTCTAGCCTTAAGTTATTTAAACTTGCCTTAGATTTGAGTTATAGTAAATGAATCGTAATATGTCATCCCAACTCATTTCAAATCGGTAAAGCTAACTTGAAAAAGTGAGGAACACATAATATTAAGTTAACTGGACTTTGACATTTTAAGTTTAAATAACTTGAGGAATAAAAGTACCAAGAACTTATATTCTTATCCCGTTCAATCTACTCAATAAAATTGAGGCAACAAACTTGCCTTAATAAAATTAAGTAAGTTGAACAAAACATTTTTTTGAGTGTAGGTCCCTTTTAAGCAGTTTGAAACAGCTACTTCTACTTTATAATTTGAACTGTCAAACAAAAGCTGCGGTTTGTATTCTTTTATAAAATCATTATTAATTTTTCAGTCAGCAGAAACAAAATACAAGAAACAATACCTTTGTGTGCCCAAGATGGTCTTGCACATCAGCAAAGGATTCCTGTGAGGGTGGTTGGTACTGCACTTTGTACTTTGTCACCCATTGCGGATAATCAGAACGCCCCTGGGTGAGCACCCCAGTCACGAAGGTCGGGTTGACCAAATCCACCTGTATCCACTGGTTGGCATCGGAAACATTGGGATGCCATGCGCCTATGATATCTTCCTGTGTAGGTATCTTGTTGAGACGACCTCCAGCCGGTGTGCTGAATTGCTGGCCTACTCCAGGCTCAGGAAACCAGTTGCTTGATGCGGAAAGGCTCTCATCGGGGATTGAACCATCTTCGACACCGAGTCTCCCTGGATTAGAGTAGAGAGATGCAAACTTAAAGCCCGGCTCACACTTGTTGTGAATGCGATCGCGATATGAATTTTGACGTCACAAATTCGCAACGAATAATTTGCATCAGTTTACCTTCGTGTTCAACCCCTGCGCAACATTCGCTGCGATTCATACACAGTGCAGATTTTAACAGGAAGAAAATCAACCTCGTCGAAAAAGTTTGAGGAGTGGCAAAGTTTTACCACCTCAACAACTTCATTGACAGAATCAGAGTTGCGGATATTATTTAACTTACCGACAAGGCAACACACGCTGGTAGAGGAAAGAGTTGATGATTCTCCATTGCTTGAAACAGTGTTGTTCTGTATGGAAACAGGAGAAGGGATACACAAACACATACAATCAATATTGAGTGCCTGGGAACAAGATGATTACGAGTTTGATACAATTTTATTCAGTTTGATAAATGCATAAAGATAAATTACCTGGCAATTTCTTGGTTTCGCAGTTGCGTCGTAGTAAGTGAACGATTGCATTCGCTGGAAATAATCGCACTTTTGTTGTCTTGTGACGTTGTTCATCTGACACACTCGATTAATGTGATCATAGTTGAACGAGAAACATCCATGATGGCTGAGACACCGAGCCGAACACTGGACGGCAGAGATGCCCGAGATATCCCTGAAGGACTGGCCGCGTAGGGCGTGGTGCTCTACCGGCTGGTACGACACTCCTCCGTACAGACCACTCACACTATAAGATGCTGAAACCGCAAGAAGCATCTCAAAAAAGAGGAAAACCGAACTGCTCAAGGGAGCCATTTCTTCAAAACCGTGATGACAAGAAGTGCCTCGCATCAAAATAAATCCTTCTCCAGGGAAAGCATAGGCTGCACTAATTAATCAACATTGTGTACAACCGTTACCATGCAAAATTGATTTCTGTATCCAATTGCATTGTATTTCACGTTAAAAATACAGTACCGATTTTGTACTGAATCGAAACATGGGTTAATTGTTAACCCGAACGAGTAATGGGTTGATGTCGAGCATGCGTATTGGCCTGCATCACGATAGATTAAAACAAAATCAATACGGCCAATATTTTAAAAACCGCTGGTGAAAAGATTGACCTCTTGTCAAATCCTATTCGGTGTAGCTGCAAACAATAGCTACAATGGGAAACTGACTTAAACTTGAATGGTCAGCCTCTAATAATGATAATAATAATATCAATGTTGAGGGGGTTAATGTAGTGACGACTTTGTATGAGAGTCGCACCACTGTGTTGCCGTCTCTCTTCGAACGACGTTTTAAATTAAATAGAAAGCATAATGGAAACTAGTCACACAAGTCAAGATAAATTGTAATAATATAAACTGGGCTCTTTGTATTGATAGGTTTGTCTTTTTATTACAATAAATAGACCATCGCGAACCTTACTGTTCATTCAACAATTTGCGTGCGTGCGTAATGTTACGAGTGTTCTCGATGCTGTCTTTCAGTGTCTTAACAACGGGGCGGGGCGGGTGGGGCACCTGCCCAATGAGATGTCTGTGGTCCACTTGCGTGCCCCTATCCCCATTTGAAATCTGGGATTTGGGGATTACACATTTGCCGAGTTTAAACGTGACAATTTTGATATTTTGCAAACAATTTTTTACACTAACGTCAGGAGATCTTAAAGGAACACGTTGCCTTGGATCGGACGAGTTGGTCAAAACAAAAGCGTTTACAACCGTTTTTTATAAAATGCATATGGTTGGAAAGATGTTTTAAAAGTAGAATACAATGATCCACACAAGTTTGCCTCAAAATTGCGTGGTTTTCCTTCTACTCTGCGAACTAACATGGTCGGCCATTTATGGGAGTCAAAATTTTGACCCCCATAAATGGCCGACGTGTTAGTCGACGAGGTAAAAGGAAAACCACGCAATTTCGAGGCATGTTTGTGTGGATCATTGTATTCTACTTTTACAATATCTTTCTACCCATATGCATTTTATAAAAAACGGTTACAAACGCTTTTCAAAGACCAACTCGACCGATCCAAGGCAACGTGTTCCTTTAAATGGTGGCTTTAAAAACGGCAAAGGGAAACTGGGTAAGGACGAATTACCCGGGTACACCCTATAATTGTGCCCCTATTTTAACACAGTTATACGGCGCTGCTGCCTTGGATCAGACATTTTTTATCTTGTAGTTATTCATTCTATTGTAATTTTGTAAAGGCCAATAATGACCGAAAGGTTAATTTTTTTAATTGCTTATCTACTGCATATAAATTGGTCATTTTAATATGCGATACCTTTACGCCCGTGTGACCACCACTCACCAGTCCGCGTGATAAACCCAACTTTTAGTGGTTGTACGTTTTTTCGGGCATGGATTTACGAGAAGGGGGGTTGAAAATTGATAAAGGCGAATGCGATATCAGTGTGAACAGAATCAATGACGATGCAGAATTCTCTAAGCCAACATTAGCGGTCAAGGCTCCATAATCGTGCTAGCCTTCGTTAGTACTCAATGCTCATAACGGAACGTGATTGGTGATTACCCGATAGTGGATCCATCTGTTAAAGGAGCACGTTGCCTTGGATCGGTCGAGTTGGTCTTTGAAAAGCGTTCTATAACCGTTTCTTATAAAATCGGTATGGTTAGAAAGATATTGTAAAAGTACAATACAATGGTCTACACAAATGTGCCCCGAAATTGCGTGGTTTTCGTTTTACCTCGTCGACAAACACGGTCGGCCATTAATGGGAGTCAAAAATTTGACTCCCATAAATGGCCGACCGTGTTAGTTCGCGACGTAAAATGAATACCGTGCAATTTTGAGTGATACTTGTGTGGATCATTATATTCTACTTATAAAACATCTCTCTAACCATATGCATTTCATAACAAACGGTTTCAAACGCTTTTCATAGACCAACTCGTCCGATCCAAGGCAACGTGTTCCTTTAATGGAATTGATCCATTTCGAAACGTAAGTCTTGGAACCAAGACTACTCGTGGTAGATGAAAGTAAGACAACTACTGTTTGCTCGCGTACCCGTCTGAATTTAAAAATTACCACATTTAATATTTGAGCCAGCCAATATTCAGCATATTTGGTGCAGACAGTTGTAATAGGCTTACTTCACCCAAAATAAATGATGACGCGGGCAAAGCAAGACATTGCTAATTGTTTAACGACTAGCAAACTCAGCTGCCATGACAATAATCTTATTTCTGTTTAACGTGTCATTATGATGAGAACAAAATAAAACTAATGTCCCGTTTAGAGTTTATCGCTCAGTTAGCGTTTATTCATTTCTGTTTGCAGCATTATCACGATAATAAGTAAACGGTTTTTCAATATTTTCTCGTGACCCAGATGGCTGATCGATCTCAAACTTCTACAGGTTTTTGTCAGTTGATGTATATGGTGGATTGCATGAATTGCTTACAATGTCAGCAACTGTTTTGTTAGCAAAAACCAGTTCTATAATATTCTTTTAAGCTTGAATTCCGTGGAATTCTCATATTATACCACACGCGCCTTGCAGAGTGCAAGGGCAAGGCTGGCGTATTGGCTTTCTCCGAAGGACCATCTTATTTGGCAACTTTGTTTCCATCGCAACAATTAACTTTGTTTCTCATATGCTCGACTCCCCTGCAAGTCATGCAGTTTGAATCGCATTGCCACACACGCCTTTTTGCAGAAGGCCAGACTGCCAGGCTTTTTCCGAAGGACCATTCTATTTGGAAAATTTGTTTCCATGGCAACAATTAACTATATTTCTCACTTAGCTCAAGTCCCCTGCAAGCCAGTTTGACTCACATAATATTATCACACACGCCTTGTAGAAGGCTGCCAAGGGTTTTTTCCGAGGACCCATTTTTGGCAACTTCGTTTTCATGTTAATTAAAGGCAGTGGACACTAATGGTAATTACTCAAAATAATTATTATCAAAAAAACTCACTTGGTAATGAGTAATGGGGAGAGGTTGATAATATAAAACATTGTGAGAAACGGCTCCCTCTGAAGTGACGTAGTTTTCGAGAAAGATGTCATTTTCCACGACTTTGATTTCGAGACCTCAAGTTCAGAATTTGAGGTCTCGAAATCAAGCATCTGAAAGCACACAACTTCGTGTGACAAGGGTGTTTTTTCTTTCACATAGTTATCTTGCAACTCCGACGCCCAATCGAGCTCAAATTTTCACAGTTTTGTTATTTTGTGCAAATGTTGAGATAAACCAAGTGAGAAGACTTGTCTTTGACAATTGCCAATAGTGTCCATTGTCTTTAACAGTTAACTTTTCTTCTCTCTCATTTCGCTTGAATCCAGTGCAGGTCATGCAGTTTGCAACACATTCCGGTCAGAAAGCAAGGCTGCCTGCCATATTATGATAAGAAGGACCCGAAGGACCAGGTCATTACAGCAACCTCGTTTCTATCGCCGAAAAATCAATTTTGTTCTTTCTCCTTTTACGCGAATCTCGCCAACTATTCGTGAAATTATTTTGACAATGGGTCGATAAACAATTTCCTCGGTCGCCATTGATTTGAAATCACCGAACCTGGACTGTACTGACTCTTCTGTATAAATAAAAGGCGCCAGCTTCATAAGCTGTTGAAACGGCTGACCAATACATGGACCACATGATCGAGAGGTTTTGATACCGCTGAGAGTATGGGGACATACATAAGTAAAAACATGGATAACCTCAGACGTTTGAGTGTCCACTTACTTCAAATACTTCTTTGTCTTTCAGCATGCTACGGAGTTACTGATCTTTACCATCGAGAGACGTCGTACCAGCCGGTAGGGCACCGTGCCCTACTCGGCAAATCCTTCATGAATATCTCGGGTATCTCCGCAATAAGGTATATTTTAGGTTTTTAGGTATTGATTTTGTTGTACTGATTATGTTTAAAAATATAATTGTTTGTATATTTATAAAATGATTATAGGGTAGATGGCCTTTTCATCTAAACCGGACCTTCTTCAGAGGCATAAGCAAGACCAAACAAATACATATCCATTTATAGATAAAGAACAGATGGGGAGTGGAAAAAAGTTATTTATTGTATTGTATTAAAGAGGATAACCATTTCGTTATGATGTGATTGTGAGTCCATTACTTCCAAATTCCTCGGATTGTTTTTAACCATTGGCTAATAAACCATTTTATTCTATTCTCTTTGAAGGTGTTCGGCTCGGTGTCTTGGGCATCAGCGATGTTCCTCTTTCAACTATGACAGCATCAATGGAGTATGCCAGATGAACAACGCCACAAAGCAAGTCGGGGACGATTTGCAAGAAATGCAAACGTTCACCTACTACGAGTCAACTGCAACACATCAGGTATTCAAGTTATTAATAAAAATAACCTATAACATAACAAAATTACTTGGTGACGAGCAGCGGGGTTTGGTAGTATACATTGTGGAAAACGGCTCTCCCGGAAGTAACGCAGTTTTTGAGAAAGAGGTATGTTCTCACTTAAAACAATAAAATACTTCAGCTGCAGCCTTTTAAGTTGTATCATGCATCTGAAAGTACACAACTCAGGCAACAATGGTTTTTTCTTCATTATTCTCTTGCAACTTCGATGACCAAATTGAGAAAACAAAATCACTTTGTTATTGTATGCATGTTGGAGTGCACCGGGTGAGAATACTGAACTATTACCAAACGTGTTGTCCAGTGCTTTTAAAGGGTGTGTGTTCGTTTGGTCATGACTCTGAAAATTAACGACAATGAAAACTGACGTAGTAAGAAGTGGGGCAGCTTTGGATAAAATAGTTCTACTGCATTTTGAAGAAAACATTTCTCTTCAAAGTACTGCAGTTTTGAAAAAAATAAAATATACTTTGTTATCCCCCACAAATAACCGTTACCGCGGTAACGCTTCTGTGATTGTGTATTCCCATTAAAGATATTTTTAGCGATATCTAAAAAAAAAAACCGCAACCACCCTTGTGAAATTCAAGTTTTCATATTATGTTAGTTTGACTGGGTACATCTATATGATTAAAACAATTGAACCGTTACCCCAAAAAAGTATAGGTATTATTTGCCTATGAAAAATAAAAAGACAAAAAGTGTGGATTTGTGCAGCGTTCGGACGTACGACAGGAAACATAAACCTTAGTCAACTTCAACTGGACAGTTTATTGTAGAATTGTCACCAATCCATAAACTATTTGAATTTTGAATACACAATTAGAACAACCTCCTGGTAAATCTTGTGTTATTGCTTGCTTCACAGTACAGTGCTGTTTCCGACTGTGTGAATTCTACCAAGTTGTGTTTGTGCAACACTGGCGGTACGTCAAATTAATTGCTGATGTCAAGTTTTACAGAAATAAATCCGTTGTAACTTATTATTGGACAATAGTTGATTTCCTTGTTTCCCCTCACTAGAATTTGTTATTATTGTTGTTTTCAATCATTTCAAATCATTTTCCTACACAGTGTTTACGACAGTAGTTAAATAATAATCGTCAAAATTCAGTAGTCTGTTTTATTGTCACTTGTTTAATATTTAAAGGTTTTGAAATAATATTCGACTGTTCAGGCTTTGCACTCAATTGAGCTGTTTTGTTATTACAGTAAAAGTTCACTTTGGTTTGCGAGTCTCAAAAATATTAAAACTACATTTCTGTCCTCTTCCAGTGAAACTGGGTGTTGAACATGCGTCGATCATCCCCAATGCAAATCTGAACGCTTCAAGTAGCTTGGATGGCAATCCAAACAGAGGCAACAAGAGCACGCCCTCTCGCGGTCGGCTTAACACGATATCCAACAAACCTGGTTTCATAGGGGCGTGGTATCCCATTGTGGCAGATACCAACCAGTGGATACAGGTGGATTTGGTCAACACGACCTACGTGACTGGGGTGCTCACCCAGGGGCGATCGGATGATGCGCAATGGGTGACAAAGTACAAAGTGCAGTATCAAGCACCCTTCAACGAACCCCTATTGGAGGTGAAGGACCAATATGGGGAAACAATGGTATGTTAGATTATTAGTTCATTTTAATGAAGTTTAATTAATTTTGACGAGATTGATAAAAACACACCACCTTTCAATGTGTTTGAGCCTCTATGCTGCTTTAATTAGAAAGTTTGTTACAATAAGCCATAATATAGTATCTCTTATTAAAATAAACCAAAGAACTCCACCCTTAAATGTCACTTAAAGGAACACGTTGCCTTGGATCGGACGAGTTGGTCTATTAAAAGCGTTTGAAACCGTTTGTTATAAAATGTATATGGTTAGAAAGATATTTTAAAAGTAGAATATAATGATCCACACAAGTATCACTCGAAATTGCACTGTTTTCCTTTTACGTCGCGAACTATCACGGTCGGCCATTTATGGGAGTCAAAATTTTGACTCCCATAAATGGCCGACCGTGTTAGTCGACAGGGTAAAAAGAAAACCACGCAGTTTCGAGGCATGTGTAGATCATTGTATTCTACTTTTACAACATCTTTCTACTCATATACATTTTACAACAAACGGTTACAGAACGCTTTTCAAAGACGAACTCGACCGATCCAAGGCAATACAACTTGGTGATTTTTGTTATTTTTCTGTCACTATTCTCACGACATCATTTTGAATATGCCCTATTATAGTGTATGTAGTTTCCTATTTATTTATAAACATTCCTGTCTTTTGTCATTTCAGCACCTCTTATAGTTCAACGCCTGTACTAATGTCATTTGTATTGATTTCTTTTATCTTTGTAAAATTTGACTTGTTTGTAATAATTATAATTTTCCCTTTCACTCCCCACTCAAGATGTTCGTTGGCAACGTTGACAGAAACGGCATTGTGGAGAGGCGATTCTTTAAACCCATCTTGGCCGTCAAGGTTCGCATTGTTCCCCTGGAATGGAAAGGATACATAGCTCTGCGATTCGAACTTCTTGGCTGCAAATAAAAATGTGAACAATGCAAAGACCAGTAGGATTTGAAACTCTGCATATTGAAAATACGATATAATATAGGTTTTCTCGGTCAGATTCAGAAAATGAGCAGCCAATTTCATTCATGCGTTCGAATTAAAGCTGTTTTGCCTCTTCAGTTGTTACTGCGTTTCAAATTCAGAATTCGGCCATTCAATTTCGTTTAGAGTCGAGTCAAATTCCTTTAGCACTCTGTTCAATATAGCGTATCGTCATTCTTTTTTGTGACACACACGCCTCAAGAAGCGTTTGTGAATATGAATGCTGCTTTTATTAATTGTGAAAAATCGAATGACACAACATGACATTTTGACTAATCATAAAACAAAATCGAATTACCCTTATAGTAGCATTCGGTTTCGCGCGAAATAGAATAGCTTGGTGGTTTAATTGGCTGCTCATTTGCCAAAATTGACCAAGAAAAAAATAATAAAATTCTCATTGAACGATGAATTCCAAACGTGAATTATTATCTTTATTAAATAGTTGACATCTCAGACAGAAATATTTCAAGGGATGTTTTGAACTATCATCATCATTTGAATGTGTAAGTTTTATGTAAATCTGTGATCTTCACGGTTGTTTCTATTACCAATTCTGTAATGTTCCTTTAATGTAGGCATGTAGTGTAAAAAGGTAGATTTCTTCGTTGTTAGGGAAATGCACTTGCTTGCTGCAGAAGAATCGACCGTCGTGGCATAATATAGCAACAGACGGACTAACAGTTAATACCTAATCATTTAAATCATTATTTTTCTAACCGTAGCATCGTAATGTTGTCAGGAAATGAACCACATAATTTTTAGGAAATTTGTATTAAAAACGAAACACGCTAAGTTGGTTGTAATTATAGTCTATGAGGGCAGGAAGGGAAATACATTTTAATTGATAGGGGCCTACATGGCCACCAGGGTAATTTGAAACAGCAAAAATCAGCGAGTGTGGGAAATAGCCTAGTGTGTGTAAACGTAAATTGCATGATTATCTGCACTTTATAATTTAAAACTATTTGTTATGTGATTCTAGCCTAATTCATAGTATTTTTGACGTCTGAACTGGTAAAAAGCCTGTTTCGAAAATCGGCGGACTGGAATTATTTTTCAGTATTTTTTGAAGAGGTGTGTGGTATCAAGGTGAAATCTAGCCTTGCTCAAGGCAGTCGCATTATTCGCTCC
This sequence comes from Asterias amurensis, assembly GCF_032118995.1. Lineage (NCBI taxonomy): Eukaryota > Metazoa > Echinodermata > Asteroidea > Forcipulatida > Asteriidae > Asterias > Asterias amurensis. The sequence continues at coordinate 15,288,805 of NC_092648.1, forward strand.
GAAAAGACGCAGCTGTAAACCCACCCGCCGTATACCCTGTGCATGGTGTGTGCGATCACACCGAATGACCAACCCGTATACACACTGTCACATCGCACGAATACTGTTCACACAAGTCATCGCACTCCTACACCACTAACCGCATGCGGAGGCCGTCAGGCCGACAGCCTTGTCGGATCTGTATCTTCCCGTTTTAATGTGTTGTATTGAAAAAATTCCAATAGTGGACGAAATTGGGGGGGCTCGAGGATATGCTAGTATGCAGCTCATGAATATGTATATCGTTCGTCAGACCTATCAGACAACACAGGATGCGAGGCAAATGAATTATTCATTTTGACGTCCAATCACGCACTTCCCTTATCACGACCTTTGGACCCTATCATGCGTCCGTGGTGGTGGTGTGTGAGGTAAACATGTCTCGTCTTTCGCGGGCATTATGGTAATGAGCTGACCGTGGGAACTCTTCGCTTATTATAGTAATGAGGTCAGTGGCTTCAACACAGATCCTACAAGGCTGTCGGCCTGACGGCCTCCGCATGCGGATAGTGTACGGGGGCATCGTGTCGTGCGATGTTACGCACAGTGAATACGGGTGGGTTTTACGCACAGTGAATACGGGTGGGTTTTTATACAGCGGCGGTCTTTTTTCGGAGTGAATAATTCGACTGCCTTGAGCAAGGCTAGGTGAAATCCTCCCTTCATGTTGTTATAAGCCCGTTAATTGCCATACTTGTCAAGGCGTATTAAAGGCAGTGGACACTATTGGTAATTGTCAAAGACTAGCCTTCACTTTTGGCGTGTCTCAACATATGTATAAAATTACTAACCTGTGAAAATTTGAGCTCAATCGGTTGCGAGATAATAATGAAAGAAATCAGGGGCGTCAATCCGTCTTGAAGTGTGGGAGGGGGGACATAACATTTACGGCGTGGGGTCCGGGGCCCGCTTTAGGGCCCCGGATATTTTTTTTTTTTTGCCCGTAGATGCTCTCTGGTGCAATCTAGTGAATCCGAGTGGTGATGTTCCCCTCTGAGATTTTTGAATTTAATGCCTATTTTTAAGCTATGATGCACCTATTCTTGATATCATGGTTATTGTACCTAAAAAGCAACTCAATTATAGCTTCGTTATATCCATATTGTTTCTGCATTCTAATGCTCAGACGGCGTTTCATCCCTATCATCACCAGACCTATTAGACACAAGTTTTATGGGGCAAATCTCTCAGAATGGAACAGAACATCTGTAAAATGTGAGCAGCAGTAGAACCTTTTGGGTTGACAACATCTCTAAGTGCGGACCAAGTTTTTTTTGTGGGAAATCTGTCGAAGAGTGAGCTCAGGGGTGCGAAACCTTTACGGCATGGGTCCGGGCCCGCTTAAGGCCCGGGAAAATTTTGTATTCTAGATGCTCTGTGGTGCAATCTTAGGCCAATAAGAGGCATACAGAACGGAACAGAACATCTGTAGAATGTGAGCAGCAGTAAAACCTTTTGGGGTGACAACATCTCCAAGTGCGGATCTATGAACCAAGTTTTAGGGGAAAATACTGTCAAATAGTGAGCATGTGAGTGTGAAACCTTTACGGCATGGGTCCGGGCCCGCTCAAGGGCCCGGGAAAATTTTGTATTTTTAGATGCTCTGTAGTGCAATCTTTAGGCCATTTAGCGGCCAAATGGCAAACGAAATAGAACAATGAGCTGTGTGAATATTTGTGTTCCAGTGCTCCAGAATTCCTCAGTGCAAAACACGATTTTCATAATAAAGGTGGTCTAACGACACGGTGAACATTGATACTGTGTCCCCCACCCTTCGAAAATGGGATGGGATGGGGTGGGGTAGGGGTGGGGTACACGTCCCTTCCACTCTTTCAAGGGGGAGGTGCAAATCTGTCAACGATGGAGCATGCGTGTGAGAAGCCTTTACGGCTCGGGGTGTGGGCCCGATTAAGGGCTCGGGGTGCGGGCCCGATTTAGGGCCCGGGAGAAAGTTTGCATTTTAGATGCTCTGTGATGCAATCTAGGGCCAATTTTGAGAAGGGATATTGTGTCATCCTTTGCCCACAGGATTAATGCCCATATAGGGACACAGGGTTTCGTCTTACACAGTGCAAAACTTGGGCTTCATGATAAAGGTGGTCAAAAAGGTGGGGGACATTTTATATTGTGTCCCCCACCCTCCAAAAGGTGGGGGGGGGACATGTTCCCCCCGACCCCCCCCCCCCTGATTGACGCCCATGAAAGAAATTACATCGTTGTCACACGAAGTTGTGTGCGTTTAGATGGTTGATTTCGAGACCTCAAGTTCTAAATGTAAGGTCTCGAAATCAAATTCGTGGAAAATTACTTCTTTCTCGAAGACTATGGCACTTCAGAGGGAGTCGTTTCTCGCAATGTTTTACACCATCAACCTCTCCCCATACTCGTCACCAAGAAAGGTTTTATAATATGCTAATAACTATTTTGAGTAACTACCAATAGTGTCCACTGCCTTTAAAAACCAGATATGTTTTTATTGTCAAGAGAAGTATTGGTTTAAAAGCAGTTATTTTTGTTTCCAAAGGCAGTTATAAAGGTGACCCGATAGGAAAGCTTTGTTCTTGGGATTTTCAAAAAAAGTCGACATGATAGCGCAGTCTATTTAACTGTAGAGAAGTTATTTTTTTATTCTAGAGAGACAATTTTTAAACGTACTATGTGTTGATAACTAATTAAACTGCCTTTGTGGGCCTGTTGCCGATTGGCAAAAAAACAAAAACATTCAGTTCTTTAGTTGTGTTTTTCCCACTTCACTTTTCACTGACTCGCTCCAATTGATCCACTTATCTCTTACTCCTTCTGAACTATTGGTGGCGCTATTTTCGGCATTCACATTTCGCAGGATTATTTTCAGTCTGCTCTGCTGGAAATAATGGCATTGCATACAAAAAAGACAAAAATTGGCAGAGAATATTCCAGTAATTCATCCTTTCACCGATTGCTGGCATTATTAGCTGTGTCTGCAGTTTCTTTAATGACAAGATTCTACAAACTGAACGAACCTGAACATGTTTGGTAAGTTAAAAAGTCTCTCATTGTCTCCCCCTCTCAACTCAACATCAGTGTGTGTAGTACAGTCGTTTGACCAGTTCTGGATCACTTTTTGAATTCACATTGTTTTTTGTTGCAATCTCTTTGATATCTTAAACAATATTGTTTTATTAGTTTACCTAAAAATGACATAAAACTCACCAGACAAAAAAATATAAATTCTTTTGAAGAGGCTTTGAGTAAAGTATCGTCACCAGTTTGACCAGTTCAGGAGCAGTTGAATCTATTCTGAATCAGTAGAGTGCCCTTTATTGCAAACCCATACTATACTCCCATTCATAAAACTGTCTCTCAAGGACACGAAACTTCAGAGGTGTGTTGGCATGGACTTAGACTTCCTTTCTTTAGTGAATGTCATGCAAGTTTCTTCAATAGCAGCCCCAGTCAGCTGGGTCCCAGTCAACTCTGTCCCAAGTCAACTTGGTCCCAAGTCAACTCGGTCCCAAGTCAACTCAGTCCCAAGTCAACTCGGTCCCAAGTCAACTCGGTCCCAAGTCAACTCGGTCCCAAGTCAACTCGGTCCCAAGTCAACTCGGTCCCAAGTCAACTTGGTCCCAAGACAGGGAAGCTTTGCACGGGCCTGGGCGCGGGGAACCCCAACCCAAGTTATTTGAACAGTATTATATTTATTTTTTATTTTCGACCAAACATTAATTTCCTTAATAGTTTTAGTTTTTTAATTACTAGATTTTTGAAATTATTTTTTATTCAAAGTTGGTTTGAAAGATTTATTCATAATTTAACCAAACATTAATTTCCTTTCTTTATTTTTATATAATTATGTCATTCGTACTGTTTTTATATTACTTAATTTTAATTTGAGTTCTTCAACGTACTTTTAAAGCCGGCAGGGTCAGTGGCCGTGTGATAAAGGCCTTTATGGCATGGCAAAGACCCTGCAAGATTTTAAACGGACGCTGAAGAACAAGAACTCTTTTATATCCATTCATAAGTGCCCTTTTGTTAAAAAAACATAAACAAATACAGTTATAGACACTTTAACAATTGAAAATTCAAGGTTTGAATTTTTTTTCCCAAATCTTTGTGAAGAATCTGTTCAAGGCGCGTGGGTTGTGTGTACGTGCGCGCGCTTAGATTACGCGCTGATAGCTATGATTTGCACATTCCTCGTGATAATCCTGTGCGCCCGACATGCGGAAGTTAGCTCAGTGGGCATAAACAAAAAGTTTAACATGTGTTTTGCGCTATATAAGAATCGTTAATTATTATTTAACATGTAGAGACCTCAGCAGTGGCACACATTAAACATTTCAAAGCACACATTTTATTTTCACATTATCTTTTTTGACAGTTGGGATGAGACACACTTTGGTAAAATGGCAAGTTACTACATCAACAGGTTGTTCTTCTTTGATGTCCATCCACCACTTGGAAAGGTAATGATTTCTCCTGAAAACTTATAAAAAGAATAAAAGTCTTATTAAAGCCATTGGACCCTTTCGGTACAGATAAAAAAAAAAAAATTCACAGATTTACAAATAATTTACAGGGTTTACAAAAGGTAATGGTGAAAGACTTCTCTTGAAATATTAGTCCATGAAATGCTTTACTTTTTGAGAAAACGGTAAAACAATATAAATTCTCGTTAACGAGAATTACGGATTTGCTATAAACACATGTCATCACGGCGAAACGCGCGAAAACAGGAGTGGGTTTTCCCGTTATTTTCTCCCGACTCCGATGTCCGATTAAGCCTAAATTTCCACAGGATTGTTATTTTATATATAAGTTGTGATACACGAAGTGTGGGACTTGGACAATACTGTTTACCGAAAGTGTATAATGGCTTTAAAATATTGCTTAGTAAAAACAGTCTGAGTTTACCAAGTAAGGTGTTGTGCTAATAACTATTTTGAGTAATTACCAATAGTGTCCACTGCCTTTAAATACATGTAGCGCACATTTTAAGCTGTTTTTGATGTACCAACACACAGTCTGAATTGAGGCCGTTTTAGTTGGCACAGGACACTGCAACGGTTTACTTTTACTCACCTTTTCCACCTTTGTGTCATTTTGTTGCATCCTTCTAGATGCTGATTGGTCTGTCTGGCGCCTTGTCTGGATACGATGGCAGGTTTTCATTTGAGAACCCAGGACAAGAATACAATGATACGAACTACATGGGAATGAGAGCTGTAAGTAAACAACCTTCAGACAATTATTCAGACAAAATAATCTCCCATCTTTATAACAAATCAGCTTTTGGACAGAAAATTACACAACTTTTTTTCAAGGTTTTTACAAAAGTATGACCCTACATTGAAATCAGAGTCATTGCATGACGTGCGCAGCAAGACAGCCAAATGTTTGCTTACCTTTTTTTCCTTTAGAACACAGTAAAACTAGCCTCTTCCTGAGCAAACTGTGGAGGAGGCACGGTTAAAAATTGTCCATACTGAAAAGGTTGTGTTTAATATTTCATGGTGTGATCCTATTCTTCTATTTTCAGTTTTGTGCCGTACTAGGTTCAGCAGTGGCTCCTCTTTCCTTCCTTACAGTGTTGGAATTAACTCAGTCCATCCAAGCTGGAATCATGGCAGCGTCTTTGATTATATTTGGTGAGTGAACGAAAACACACACCCAGTCATGACATGGGCTCACTGTTATTCTATAATTTATGTCCGCACAGTTTTGTGTACAGTGTTTTCATTAGGTGTAAAGAACAAAGCAATATCCGCAGAGTGACTGCAACACAGTGCTATGTGTCTTTTATTAAAATATTTTCTACCTCGTGGAGACCGAGAACAAAACACAATAGGGAAAACAAAAGATCTCCATATAGGGAATTCTTAAGACTGGGGTGTGTCACAAGGACTATTGTGTACAAAGTTTGTTACATGTACAGTACAGTAACTACAGGGAAAGAACAAAGGAAAGAACCAAAGATGTGCCCGCGGGGATGTACAAAATATAATGGGTGTGGGTTTGTATGGCGTACCCTCCTAGAACATTTTTCAATAGGGACAATAAGTCCTCACTAGTCGGTTCTTTGTTTTCATGGGTCCTCACTAGTCATTTGTGTACTTGTTTTAATACAGAAAGTACAATAGGTGTCCTTCAATGAATTGGTCAAACACGACTGTGTGGGTTTAAAGGTGTGATCCAGGTTTTGCCAGAGTGAGGACATCCTTGCTTCAATTCCCTGTACAAAACCAATGATTACATGGTTGATGGAACACAGTGGTTTCTTCGGTTTACACCATTTACAAACATGCGTAGGTGTGTTGGGGTGAGGTTTGTTGGGGTGGGGTGTGGGAGGGGAACCTTTAGGAGTCGCCTGAACTTTGAAAGGTTCCTTAGTCAAAATTTAACACTGCTGTAATCTTCATTGACAGATACTGGTTGCCTGACATTGTCCCAGTACATCCTTCTGGATCCCATCTTACTGTTCTTCATTATGACGTCTACCTACTGCTTGGTGATGTTTCTTCATTCCCAGTCTTCCAAACCTTTCAAGCTAGCCTGGTGGCTCTGGATGGCAGCTACAGGCATCTCATTGGCGTGTGCATTCAGGTAACAGTACCTTCCAATGTGTTACATGTGTTACTTAATAATACGCACTTTCTTTACTCCCGATGGGGCATCTCAAAGCACGGAACACTTAGGTGAACCCCCTTCTCTTTTTGATAAGGGCACTTGGTTCTGTGCATTACACAACCTACGGCTTTACGTCACGTCCGAAGGGCGCAGCAATAATTTGTCTTGCTTAAAGGCAGTGGACACTTTGGGTAATTACTCTAAAAAATTATTAGCATAAAACCTTACTTGGTAACAATTAATGGGGAGAGGTTGATAGTGTAAAACATTGTGAGAAACGGCTTCCTCTAAAGTGACGTAGTTTGCGAGAAAGAAGTAATTTTCCAGGAATTTGATTTTGATACCTCAGATTTAGAATTTGATGTCTCAAAATCAGGCATCTGAAAGCACACAACTTCGTGTGACAAGGATGTTTTTTCTTTCATTATTTCAACTTCGACGACCAATTGAGCTCAAATTTTCACAGGTTTGTTATTTTATGCATATGTTGAGAGACACAGTAAGAAGACTGGTCTTTGACAATTGCCAATAGTGTCCAGTGTCTTTAAGGACACAAGTGTTCTAACCATGACTCAAGCCATCAATTCAATTGGCTGCATTTAGAAGAATCAAATCAAAATTTGTTTATTTATTTGTTGTTGTTTTTATCCAAACAGTGTTAAATTTGTTGGTCTATTTGTGATTCTCCTTGCTGGATTGATGACTATGAAGGACCTGTGGAGGTTACTTGGAGATCTTTCCCTCTCAAAGGTGGGAACATTTTTATAGAAAATCACATTTGTATTTTAATACATTTGATTTCTCACGCAGTTTTATTGTAATGATAAACCTTCTCAATTGCCCCTAACTTTTTTAAATGACTAGCAATTAGGACCAGTTTGCTGAATGTTTTTACTAGTCTGGACCGGTCCATGTTTCAAATTAATGCTTTTTAATCAGCAATCATGAGTTCTGAATGTGCCCAACGGTTGCCATACCATTTACCTCCAACAATTGTATGGTGGTTGTTGTTTGAAGAGTAGAAACATAGCATATTTGCACCACTGTAAAGACTTACATTGAATCAGGATTTCTCTGTGTTGTTTCTTCATTCTCCCGCAGACAACTCTCTTTTACCATCTCCTCTCCAGAGCTTCCTGCCTGATCTTTCTCCCAATGCTGATCTACCTTATTGGTTTTGCAGTGCATTTAAAGGTGCTTAACCAAAGGTAAAACACAGTTTGCCTCTTAACAGTTAAAATGATCAAGTCAATGAGCTGCTATAGACTCATTGCATATGACGTCACACTCTCAAAAAGGAGGCAGGTCATTGGACAACAATAGCTGTTCTCTATGTGACAAACAGGCTCGCGACCGTAGCGTATATGTTGCGTTTTGCGTTATGCAAGGGGGAGCTATTGACTTCTTACACAATACAGAACACGCCTCACAACAATGCGCGTAATTTGGGGTGTCAACTCTCTTTTGTGCATGTTTGTATGTTTGAAAATTGTAATAATTATACAGACATACAAGATTTCATTATTTTTGGGTTGAACAACAAATAATACTGAAAGATCTCTTAAGGGTAAAACAGCAGTCTGTAACTGTTTATCCCTTGACTTTGATGAAGATAATGTGTTTTTTGTGTGATTTGTTTTTATAACTTCAACTCAAGTCTAAGTTGGACACAGCTCTGTGGTATAATTTGCTATTTGAATCTTTTGTAATGTGTTTGCGTCATTTCTTGTTTCCTACCAGTGGGAATGGAGACGCACATTTCAGTTCCTACTTCCAATCCAGTCTTCTTGGCAACAGTCTCTACAATGCATCAATGCCCAAAGGTAAGGGATTTTTTGAACCATAAGAACGTTCTCATTAGTTCTGATAAGTACTCCTATGGGTGCTCATGAACCATTCCTTTGGTCTTCTGGAATGTTCCGTTGCCTGTGCACTTTGCAAAGTAGCCATGCAAGACTAACACTGCATTTAAAACTCTCAATTGTAATGCACAGTTTTTTTGTAGCTTTCTAGTAGAGCTTTGTTACATGATAACAGATATGTAAGTCAGAACACGAAACAGAAGAGGGAGCGAACACGGATTTTCATTTTTGCGGCTAGATTTTGCATTTGGCTCCATTATAACCTTTGTATCAGTTAAATGTTCCATGGGAAAAATAAAACAGAAACAAAATCAATACATGAAACTGAAAAAGGGCTAACTAAAGCATTACTTGATTTTCATTTTTGGGTCTAGATATTGCATACGGCTCCATTATAACCTTGAGGAATCACCGTGTAGGAGGTGGACTTCTTCACTCCCATCCTCATCTCTATCCAGAAGAGTTAGGACCCAAACAACAACAGGTATGCATGAATATGTATGTATGCTGTGATTGGTCAATATGCAATTGGTTGGAGCTCAGTCTTTTGACGTCCAAAATGGTGGAAATAGAAGACTTGCATTTCTTGGAGGTGCATTTGGCATCTGCAAGGGGTCAAATTTTTTTGTAAAAAAAAAATTCAGCCTATTTTATATGAAAAGAACTGTGGTTTCAACTCGACGTTTCGATCAGTGTGCTCTTTTTTTCTCCAGAATACGATCAGAGCAGACTGATCCAAACGTCATTTCAGAACCACCCCAACTCATTAGAGATAGTCATTAAATGGTGTTTCTGCAAACCTTTCCATATCATAATCCACCATGCAAAGTTTCAAATCCTACTCGGCCTTATATTATTGTTTAATAGATTTTAATCACAATCAAGATCAGTGTGAACAATCTTCAATAAACCTTTGACATTCATAATTTTTTTGTTTGATTTCGTTTGATGTTACCGCGTCTGTCGTTTTCTTTTCAATAGATCACAACTTATTCCCACAAAGATGAGAATAACCAGTGGCTTGTTAAGAGATCTGATGTTGAGCTCAATCCAGCCCGACCAGTACAGTTTGTCACCCATGGGGATTTTGTACGCTTAGAACACATCAGGTAAAGTCACCCTCTTTCAGTTTGATAACAATACCATCTCAAGTAGTGCAGCCCCCGATTTCACGAAACTCATCGCAAGTAGCGACGCATCGTAGGGTTTGTGATGCGTCGCAGACCTATAAGACACGTCGCGGCTGCGACGAGTTCCGCAACTTACGACATGTAACCGGTCGCAACTTGGACTTGTGACGCGTCGCAGCCCTTCGTGAAATCGGGGGCTGGTCAGAGACAACTTTAATCAAATAGCTCCTGTTCACCAAACTTTGTTTTGCCAAGAACGAGGCCCATCATTTTGCTGATAAGAGCCTTCTCAGTCTATGGGTTCAAATTCTGAAATAAATTTCCAAATCACACCAGGGACACAACATTTTCATACTAGCATATTCACATTAAGGACGCCATTTTAGTATTGGCGCATAATGCTTTTGTTTAATTAATGGACTTGACAAACATGCATAGCCACTGAAATGAATATTCTAAAGGCCTCTTAAGTTTTGTATCAGAAGCGGGCAATTTTAAAATGGCTGCCAAAGTTAAGGCCACCACAGGCCAATTCGGAGTTCTCTAAAATCTCATTCTTCAGTATCAAGTACATGTGTGCCAAGTTTCATGCTTTTACAAAAAAGTGCATGATTCTGTCATGTTATAGCAGTTATCCGCTGGACTACAAGAATGGTTACCAAATATATAGCCTTTAAAGACACTGGACACACTTTTGGTAATTGTCAAAGACCAGTCTTCTCACTTGGTGTATCTCAGCATATGCACAAAACAACAAAGCTGTGAGAATTTGACCTCAATCGGTCATAAAAGTTGCAAGATAATACTGGAACAAAAAACACCCGTGTCACACAAAGTTGAGCGATTTTAGACGCTTGCATTCAGGACCTCAAAATCTAATTCTGAGGTCTCACAATCAAATTCAAATATTTTAGTGGAAAAATACTTCTTTCTCAAAGACTACGTTACTTCAGAGGGAGCTGTCTCTGAAAACATTTTTATGCTATCAACAGCTCTTTATTTCTTGTTACCAAGGAAGATTTTATGCTAACAATTTATTTGAGTAATTACCAAAAGTGTCCAGTGCCTTTAGACACTGCTGATTGTATAGACGATGTGACCTGTGACATCACATGTTTGCAAAAGAGCCACAGAGCCTGGACTTCTTGCAGGCAAGATTTGAGTACAACCTAATGGAAGAAACATAAAATCGTATATATTTTGTGGGGATTGCACTGTCTAATTCTTATCAACTTTTGATATGATGAAAGGGGGCACATCTCAAAACTTGTTCAGCTTTTACTTTCATAATTCTTGGATTTATTTGGAAATTATGACACAAAAAGTCAACTTTCCCATATGACCTGTGCAGTATTGTGCATGCCAGAATACTCAAAGATTCTACAAGGTAACACTTTTTTGTAAAAAAAGTTCATATGGTCTATTGTATCATTTCCATTCTCAAAACAGGACAGTTCTTTTCAGAACTGAGAAGTCTCCGGAACCTCCGATTATCTACTCCACGGCAGTAGAATAAAGCAAGACAGTTCCATAAGAACAACTCTACCTTGCAAGTAGATACACACATGGTGTTACCGCAAACCAAATATACATTTCCATTCTCATTGTAGGACTGGTAGGAATCTACACAGCCATGCTGAACCGGCTCCTATATCCAGGGATCATTACCAGGTGTCTGCCTATGGCATTGTGAGTTCAGTGAAATTATAATCATCTTTCCCTAATGCTGACTTTGCTTTTTCCCAGGACTGCCCCTATACCCCTCTCCTAACTTTATGTTTTAGATTTTTTTATCAGTCCGTTTATATTTATAATTTTTTTGTGTGTAACAGCTTCATGACATTTGGCCTGGTTCTTAAAAAAAAAAGAGCATTACCTGGATAACAGAATAAAGCTTAAACAGCAGTACAAACTCACTGTATGACCAGTCAACACTTTTTTAAAACTCACAATAACTTTAAAAAGTGGAGTGTCATGGCCGAGCGGTCAAGGTCAGTAGACTCAATTTCTGTAATTTACAGAATATGGGTCTGAATTCTGGCGTTTCAGTTGCGACATTTCTGTTCTTGAGCAAGGCTCTTTATCCTAACTGCTTCTCTCCACCCAGGAGTAAAAATGGGTAACGGAAACAGCTGGGGAGTAACATGCGATGGACTGGCATCCTGTCAAGTGGGAACAGACATATTTTCAGTCGTTTAATGCCAATGGATATAAACACCCCCCTGGTGTGCCATATTGTTTGATGAGCCATATTGGCTCGGGACAGACTTTACTTTTTTACAAACCTCCCGTCTCTTCTTCTTCTCCTCATTGCTCAGAACGGCACAGGTGACATGAATGATATATGGAGGGTTGAGATGGTCAGACAGACAGTCGGATCAAGGGTTAGGACTGTCTTCTCTCAGATCAAACTCATCCATTACAGGAGAGAATGTGTACTCTATACTTCTGGTGAACAACTCCCTAAATGGTGAGTGCCCCTGCTATAGACCTATATCGACCAGACGCAAAATTCGGATATCCCAAAATTCCATCACCGGTTGCAAAAGTTGACCGATTACAAAAAGCCACCACTGATCCCTAAAGTTGACTGATTGCAAAAAGCCACCATTGATCCCTAAAGTTGACTGATTGCAAAAAGCCACTACCGATCACTAAAGTTGACTGATTGCAAAAAGCCACCACCGATCACTAAAGTTGACCGACTGCAAAAAGCCTCATCACCGACCACTAAAATTGACCACTGATTGCAAAAAGCCATCACCGGTCGTGAATATGCATGATCGATCGCTAATACCATCACCGATCATGTATATATGCATGGCCGATCGCTAAAATGGACCACCAATCGTTTTTTGTCACTGATTGCTAAAGTTGATCACTGATCGCATAGGACCACCACTGATGACAAATTTGATCACCGGTTGCAAAAGACCATCACCGATGATTAAATGCCTCTTTGGCGTTCCATACGTCTATGCCCCTATTGATACATCTCAATACATGATTACTGCTTTTTCTATTTCACCTTTTTCATTTCAAATCCCTTCCAATAAGCATGATCTCTCAGCTGTTCAGCTGATTTCCTCATTTTAGGTCTTTCTGCTGTGCCTTTGGAAGTTGAAAAATACAGTACAAAGCCTTGCTGTGAGTGGCACTTTTCTCTCCCCCCCCCCTCTTTTGTTTTGGTGTGGGCGGGGGTAAGCTACAACTCCATGCCTGTTGTGGCCCCTAAGCTTTTACCATTCACTTTAGTAGCAACTACATTGTGTACAGGATCTGTAGATTGAATTGAAATTAATTTTTCTTCTGTTGACTAGGGGATGGGAACAGCAAGAGGTAACCTGTAATCCCGATCCAAGAGATTCTAACGATCTATGGAATGTGGAAGATCATACTAACCCAAGATGTAAGTAATCTTCATAGAGATGTAACCTAGAAGAGACTGAGTACAATAGTGTCTGAGCAAGTACATTGGGGAAATTTCATGCATGCAGCCATTTTGGCCGAGCGAAGTATAGACTGCAAGTACATTGTTATCAAGTGCTTGTGCTTTTGGTGCTTTTTGAAACATCATTCAATTGTTATTTGATTTCTTTTTACGCACTTTATGGTTAATGCTTTAGTTGTAAGGCCCTATAAAAGTTTAGGGCTATAAATTGTTTCAGATGAAATATATGATAAGGTAAACATTTTGTTGTTTTAACATTCTTCATATGTTGTCGTGACCCTTGACCCCCGAAATAATGTTCAGCCAGGATTGTGACACCACTCTATTAGATTGCAGTACATGTACTTGTACTTTCCTAATTTGTGATGTTATGTGTACTTATTTTCACAGTGCCCAACATCAGTTTTGAGGTCCTCGCTCCATCTTTTTGGGAGAAATTTTTAGAGTCCCATGTGGTGATGCTTAAGGTGACTACAAATCTTTCTTTTTTTTCTCTCCAATACTTCTAAAAACCTTGTATGATATTTTCATCTATAATCTGTGTTGTGGGTTTTGGGGTTTTATAAATGTAGAAGAGTTTGCGGTAACACCATGTAATAACAATCTCTAAATGAGTTGGGGTGGTTCTGGAAAGAACCGTTGGGTTAACTCGACGTTTCGATCAGTATGCTCTGATCGTCTTCTGGAGGGGTTTTATCTCCTGAGTGAAGAGGTAACTCAAACTTGAAAAGGAAGAATTTTTGTTTCAGTAGCCAACTTCCTTTTTTTGGGTGACATATTTTGAGTAAAACCCTTGTATACACCGCTTGCTCTACATCACTTACAGCTACTGTGTGCACAATGTCTGCCACTTTGCGAGTCAAGTTGCAAGTAGAGATATGGTAGAGGCCCCTTGCACTGATGCCACACACTGCTACTGGGGTCGATTTCACAAAGCAATAAAATCCATCGTAAGACAAAGTTGTCAGTATCACCATTGTGATTTGCATTGTGACATCACACGTTACGAGTCCACTGCGATTAGTTTGCAGTTACGATCAATCTTGGCTCTTTGTAAAATGGGCCAGAGTCACCCATGTTCTGTCATTTTGGTAAATCAAAATGCATGCAAAGATACGGTGCATGTTTAATTTCAGGCGCGTCGCATGAAGATAAACACTGCACAGTATACAGGGAATCTGACTTTCAAATTGACACAACAAAGATTTATCGTGGGTGTTGACATAAGGTGAACTGGGTCAATATTTTCATTTTGTGTTTCTGAAATTATTTATTCCCCCTGTATTCCTGTAGGGCAATAGTGAACTCAAGCCTAAGGTAGGGGAGGTGACGTCCCGACCTTGGCAGTGGCCATTTAACTATAGGGTAAGTAGCCACAGTTAATTAATGTATGTTGGTATAATGGCAACCTCGTCCCTAGGAATGATCGATCTTGCCACTCTTTTTTTCCCCTGCATGCCTTGCTCACTCATAACTCTTAGATTTGGTTCATTAAAGTGTTCCAGAGTCTGGCACATTTTAATAAGCCTGTGGCCGATCTACTCTACACGCCTGTTAAGTTTGTTAGCTCTCAAAAAAAGCATCAAGTCAAAGAGCAACTGGTTGTTTCGCTTTCTTCTTTGATCTTGTGATATGTCTAATTCGGTTGACCATGTTAAAGAATGAATCATATGAAATGGAATCGTGTCAATATACTTGCATTTTTGACACACGCGTACCATGTTTCCTACAAGTGCTCAAAAGTTTCTATGAGGGTGTCTGCAAAGTAGTCACTTTTAAGATCCAATCAGCATTGTCTTTCAGGGCATCCCCACCATGGGTTAGCGCCGAGAGGTATCGATACGGTGGGCTGCCCATGGTAGCAAGGCTTGTATACTCACTCACTCTGTCGCCACAGGTGGGCTAAATAATGGTTATTTAACATACCCACAGTGGGCACTGTCTTACGAGTCAGTCTTTACCATTCCTTCCCCAGGGTCAGTGGTTCTCTGGGGGTCATAAATCCCCCCTGGGTATCTATCTACTTGGCAACCCAATTGTTTTCATTGGCAACCTGGCTTGCCTCGTGGTGTTTCTCCTTCTGTATGGACTCTGGTTGCTGAGTGAAAAGAAGGGATGTACAGTGACGCCAGCATTGCGAGGTAAGACTGAGATGGGAATGGAATTGGTTGGGCAGGACACCAAGGCTAAGAGTAGGCCCATGTCATTGCTCTGCTAACCATATAAGAAATAAGCACTTTATGGTGATAGAAAAAATCTTTGCTAACCTTCAGCACATCTCAAAGATTAGCAAGTAATTTTTGTGCATATACTTCCCTTCTGCACATTGGCAGGAGATGCAAACCAAATAAAACATTTATATAATCCTTTTACAGTGAGATGCCAGAAGACTTTCAGTATATGCGAGTTCTTCTTCCTGGGATGGCTCCTCCACTATGCTCCATTTTACATCATGGGGAGGGTCTTGTACTTCCATCACTACTTCCCTGCTGTTCTCTTCAACAGCATGCTCTCAGGTAAGCGACTCAAGGCCTCATGCATTTGAACACACACAAATTTGTGCAGCTAGGGTGTTTTTTCTTCCACTATTTTCTTGCTACTTCAATGACCGATGGAGCCCAATTCACAGATTCGTTAGTTTATGCATATGTTGGGATACACCAAGTGAGAATAGTGTTTGACAATTACCAAACGTGTTCAATGCCTTTGAGGATTACTCTACTGTGGGGCTCTCTATAAATCTTACCTCATTGTTGTTGTAATTTATAAAAAATAGATAGTTCCCACATGACGTAAATCGGCCATCTTTACGGGCAATTTGGAACACATAGCCATGTGTTTTGCGCGAGAAAGGCATGCAGCACGCGCAGAATTCACAAAACTCGTTGCCTGATTGGTTAGTAAACAGTGTGGTTGTGTTAATAAACTGAGCGCTTGATGCGCCTGCAAGCTTAAATGCAATTTGCCCGTAAAGATGGCGTCTATTGCAACTTATCTATATGTGTTATAATATTAATATGTAGTTCTTACAAAGATCTTCATAACACCGGGGGGGCATCTCAAAGCTTTCCTTTTTGTTTTTTGAAAGGCATGTGAAGCAATGTTTGAGATATAAGAATTGTATATTTACATAGCACTATGTCGCATTTTACAATAGGCTGTGGCGCAATCTAAAACCCATCATACATGTACATGTACATATCAGAAAATGCGGGGGTGAACCCCTTCCCTTAATAAGGATAAGTGTACTGGGTTCACTTACGCTCAGTACACAATACATGGTACCTACGGCTTACCCTCAATTCGATTGGGCAAATCAATAATGTTTAAGTGCCTTGCCTAAGGATACAAGTTTCAAGAGCCCCCACTCTGTTGATGAGAGACAGCAGAGCTTGAGTACAGTGCGCTTGACTGCATGGTTAGACATGCAAGAACACCTTAGATTTAATTGTAGTTAAAACCTGTACTTCTGTTCATCTTTGCAGGAGTGGTGTTAGATTTTATCCTCCAGTCTGTTGGGGCTTACTTCCCATCAAAAACAAAACTCAGTGTCTACAACAGCAGCATTGTTGTTGTGCTCTCTATTGTTATTCACAGGTGAGAAATTGAACACATTTTACCTATTGTTTAAAAGTTTATGCAGTACTGAGAAGAAGTTTAAATATTTGTTATGTGATTGTTTATATCAGTGAATTTAAAACATGTCTCAAAATTTGCATTTAACATACATTTTCCCTTTCTGTTTTGTATTGATATATTGATGCATTTTGTTCTTGAATTATGATATTGTTATTGATGTATGACATTTCTCTTAAAACTCACCTTTTCACTACTTTGTTTGTGATTTGGCTGTGTAATTTCTCCTTGTTTTATGTTGAATGTTATATTGATGCATTATTAAGACTGATGTATTTGACTTCATAGTATGATATTTCTCTAACAACTCACCTTTTCCAAGTTGTGTCTTTGCTTTGGCTGTTAAATTTCTTCTTCTGTTTTACACATATTGGTGCATTATTTGGCTGTCTATTCCGATGAGATATTTAACTTCATAGTATGATATTTCAAATCTGCAACTTAATTGCCTGGTATAGTCCTGGTATTGTCATTTAAGGTGATTTTATTTGGAGCTTGTAGAATCTAGTACACCTTTTACTGTGTGTAATGCATCATTGTCTGCATTTGTTATTGCTGCAGAAATCATTCATTACAGATTGATGTACAGATTCATTTATTGTTGATATGCAATGATGTCATGTTTGAAATTACGCTCAGAAAAAGTATCCAATAAAAGTGCATGCATATTTTAATGTGATATTAGAGTGTATCATAAAAAAAAATTGCACTTGGAGACGCTTTTTTAACACAATCTTTTTACACTATTAACTGCTGTTAATTGATTTTGTATGTATTTGTTATTATTTTTGTGCGTACAGAACCAAATTGATTAAAAACAAATGCAATTATTTTTCAGGATATTTTTGTATGATGTTCATATTATATTTGAAGCATTACATGTATTTACCCTGTATGCTGGAAATTATAAAATATCTGAAGTCTTATGACATGTTTTAGGTGTTAACTGCAGTTTCATTATTTTTGAAAGTTGGTTTTGCAGGCTTTGTACCAAGTGCTTAAATTCAAGCAAAACAAGGATTTTTTTTAAACTAACTTAAAGCTTTTTAGAATAATGTTTATAATAGTTAAAGCTTTACTTATCTTATGTGCAGGAAATAATGAAATATCTGTAGCTTAACTTTTGAAATGTTGAAATATGTATAGCTTAACTATACAGGTACACCTATATTAACCACAGAGTAACCATTGTGATTGTTTTGTTCTTTCAGTTTCTACCTGTTTCACCCTCTATCCTATGGGATAACACACTCATCAGGCAATGCAACGAGCAACATGGATGGTCTTCATTGGATGGACTCCTGGGAGTTTTGACCTTGCTTGCAGGTGGTCAATGGTATATCTCCTGAATAAGATTTTGTATTAATTCGGGACATTATTGCAGTCTGGGCCTTGCTGCTTAGCAGAAATTATTGACTAACAATTTTCTGCTAAGCAGAAATGAGCAGGATACCAGTCACAAATTGTACATGTGACATGGTAGTTTGGCTGGTAACCATATTTTCTGGTAAGCATATTTTTGTTATGCATAGCAATGCTATGATGATGTGTCCTTACTCCTTAAAATCAGAGACCATAGCAGCCATAAGCGGCTTGTGCCAAAATGCCTAGATCAGTCACAAGTAGCCAAAACACCGTGCCACCTGTACTCTTGTGACTCGTGTCCTACTCATGTTTGCTTAGCAGATCATTATTAAGGATAGCTTCTGCTTCAGCAGCTCAGTGAAAGTTGGCATAGCTGTTCAGTATTTAACTTTGTCTGGGCATTTAAAGCTGCCAAGCAGTTACTGTAACATTTTACAAAAAAAAACTTTAAAAAAATTTTTATACAAAACTTACCCCCCCCCCCAAAAAAAAAAAAAAAGCACACCCCCAAAACACATGTAATTTTACTGCATAGCAAAACTACATAAACAGGTTCTGATACATCTACCACATTAATTTTCCACAGAGTTCTAAATCCTAACAAAAATTTTTTATTGTTATTTTGTTTCAAATTTTATTAATGTTTGTGTATGCAGTTATCTATACTATTTTAACAGTACCAATTCCTTGATAAAAAACATGAACCAGTAATTATAAGTAGAATTCCCATCATCTATATAAATATCAAAATTCCAGTCCCTCAGTACTTAAACAAAACTGCAATACAGTAGTACTTATCATGTTTGTGAAATTTTCATACTTTTTTTTAGTAATGTTTGAAATTCATCTCTATTTGAGATGTAAAAAGCCTCATTCTTGCAAAAGTGATCCAGGTATGTAATCTTTTTATTATGTAAAATAAACAGTAAAGTTTGGCTTTTGGAATTGATCGAGTGCAGGTCAGAATTTAAAGGCTACTTTGCTGTTATGTTCTAACAAGCCATTTGTTAGAGTTAGATTTGAATAAAGTATTGTAATAATAATAGTTAGTTGTTATATAGTGCTTTTCACGCCCAAAGGGCGTCCCAAAGCGCTTCACACTATTACCCCTGGTCACTGGGCTTTAAATCATTCCTTTAACTATCTCAACTACCTGACCTTGGTAGTATACAGCCTCGTGCAACAAATGCGCTACTCGGCTAAATCTATCACAAGAACCATCTCTGCCCTCACAGAGGTACCCATTTACCCCTGGGTGGAGAGAAGCTTGTGGTTAAGTGTCTTGCTCAAGTGCACAAGAGTCACGACCGGGATTCGAACCCAAACTCTGCTGATCAAACACCAGAGCTTGAATCCTTGCCATAACAAGGTCATTTAATGACCAATAAGAAAAGTGCAAACCAATAAATGCTTTAAGTAGGGTTATTGTGTCAAACAGCAGTGCATTGGGGGGGGGGGACACCCTCTCCCCCCCCCCCCCCCCCCCCCCGCATATCAAGGCGTGGACATATATATATTTTGTAGAGAAACACTTCGCCTGGTATGATTTTCTATCCGTACCTTGAAAATGTTATGGGGGACACAGTGGTCTTGTCCACCGATTTTGTCGCCCGGATATCCCAGCAATGGAATACACGCGCTGTGAGGCCGTGGCATCAGCTTTATTTCGCTAATGGCAATCAGGGTAAGCAACAGTGCTTTGCGAAAGCTTTTTCCTCCTTTTGGGGGGACTAAGACAGGAACTTCTTATAAATTACTAATCTCGTATTTAGCCTAAAAAATAATATTTTAATATTATGAATAGAAAATCCACTATGCAGAACTAGTCTGATTGCTTTAAGAGATGTTTTAACATTGTTAAAACAACCTTTTTGTGATACTTAGGTCAATAGTTTATTGTTTATGGGGTATCCTGCCAGTTGTATTTCCTGATATATATTGTTTGCGCATTAACGTAACCAATCTGATCTGCCATTTCAGATGTAAACCGACAACCTGTGCTCAATTTCATAGAGCTGCCAAGCACAACAATTTGCTTAGCATGAAATGTCTTCCTTGATAAAAACAGGATTACCGACCAAATTTCAATTTGTTGCATATTGCTTGTTACTGGTATCGGCTGTTGTTTGCTTATCCTGAAAATCACGTGGAATCCTGTTTTGATCAAGGGAAAAATTTCATGCTTGGCAAATTGTTGTGTTTATTAGCAGCTTTTTGAAATTGGGCCCTGCTTGAAGCCTGCCGTCGATTTCACAAAGAGTTGGAACTCGTCTTATCTCGAGTTAGGACGAGTAACTCGTCCTAACTTAGGATTGATCTTAAGGTCTGCATGCTACAGTGCAGGGTTGGGACTCGTCCGAAGTCCTAAGATTAGTCTTAAGTTAGGAAGAGTTTTGTGAAATCGACGGCTGGGTAAAAAAAGTGCACGTTTTCAAAACTAATGGCGGAGACTTATAGGCAGCCAAAGTGGTGTTTTAAAAACAGGGATAATTGTCGAAAACATAACCGTTAAGTTTGAAATATTCATGGGTTGCCTGGTATGTTTATTCATAACTAAAATAAAGTACAACTTTTTTTAAATGATGTGTATCTTGAAATATATTCATCACAATAATGGATGAAATATTTATTACCAATAAATTGTATTCTGATTAAACATACATTGTTAAAGTTGTTTGTTTATAAATATATTTAACTTTTATACAAAACTACTGACCAATACTTATTGAAAAAAATATAGGAACCGTCTTGAGTCAAGACTATATGATGCTATAGGACTGTGTTTATATCCTTCAAACCAAAAATCAAAACAAGCAGTGTTATT
This sequence comes from Asterias amurensis, assembly GCF_032118995.1. Classification (NCBI taxonomy): domain Eukaryota; kingdom Metazoa; phylum Echinodermata; class Asteroidea; order Forcipulatida; family Asteriidae; genus Asterias; species Asterias amurensis. Next base: position 15,309,721 of record NC_092648.1, read on the forward strand.
ATGCTTAACCAGGGTTGGGGAAGGTGTTTTACAAAATGCCGTAGCGAAAACGTTGGGGGCGTGACGTAGATGCACGCACGTGTGACGTAATGACTTACCAACAGCAGCTGACTGAGGCCTTTCTCAAACCTCGGCTTAGGCTCCGGCTCAGGCTCCGCGTGCTGGTACACTCAGCAATACGCGCTGAAAATGCATGTTAAAGGCCGAGCTGCGTACACAGCGCGCGGAGCCTAAGCCTGAGCCGGAGCCCAAGCCGTGGTTTGAGAAAGGCCACTGTTTTGTGACGGCTAGCTACTGCACATGTTCAGTAACTGATTTAGCGTTCACAATGTACAACCACAGGCATGATGATCATGACGAAAATACCTCTTTAAATAACATTTTTGGGGGTAAAATTATTAGATATATAACATTGGGTCCCGATGGAGCCCTCAATTCGTTGGTTATTGGTGTAGATACCAGCCTTGTTTTTGTTTACACAAAAGGTAGACCAAAAAGACACCTTTAAATTAAGCAAAGAACTATAATGTACAACAACACCTAAATTCCTTTACAAGTTTAAGACGAAGTAAGCACCATGACCTGCTTTTGTGAGGATTTTTGAATATTTACATTTACAATGAGTGACAGTGTCTTATGAATGGCTATATCAATGAAGAATATTCAATAAAACATATTTATAGAAGAATCAATTTAACAGGATTGTGGGTATCGTTTGGGTCAGTTTGCATGGGTTAAGCCTCACCGTGAGTCAAAGTACCAAGGAACGTTCAATAAACATTTTATTGAATAAAAAAATAAGACCATTAACAACGTTTATAGACGGCACTGTATGGTGTTAAAATTGACACAGTGGGTGTTGTCAAGTGTAAACACCAAACAAAGAATTACAATTTACACACCGGTGTTGAAACAACACTAGTTTCTGCCTAACCCATGGTGTTAATTTGTATTCTCTCTCAGGGTTTCTATAATGTGACAACGCACATGGTGTCAAGTTTAAAACACAAGTTTGTGCAGTGTATAGCGGAGTCCTTTGCCACCACCTTAAACAATGAATGGTTTATGAATCAAGTTCCCTCCACCATCGTTCAGTCAAGATTATTTATACCGAATCTAACACATGCCAGCTACAGTGTTAAAATGCTGAGAAGACCAATTCCTCATGTAATAAAATTGTTCATTTGTGTGGGAGTTTCAGAAGACTGGATCATTACACTCCTCATTCTCAGAAATCTAGACATAAGTCGGCGAAGCATGACATTTAAGTTAGTTTAATTTATTGGATATTGGACCTGTACAGCGAATACCAATGTAATGTTCAATATTTAATGTAAAGTAGACATTCGCTGCACAAACCTATGTGAATGGTGAATGTCCAATAGACTGTGCAAGTCTCGCGAGAAATTGAACTTCCGGGACCATTGTGGTCCCAACCTAATGGAGTTTTACGTTGGGGAGATTTTGTTATGCCAATAATTTTAGTTTAACATAAGTTATGACTCTAAAAAGTGAATATGTTCTTGGGAATGTAAAAATAAGTAATTAAAAACAGAAAAGTAAAATCAATTCAACAAATTAACGAAGAAAACTAAAGAAAAAAACTTGACCTCCAGTTTCCGGTTTACTCTAAACAATTAAGAATATTACCCAATTGACGTTCCCATTATCGCTGAACCTATGTGATGATCGCACCAATTGGACGTGATTCACAAACGGGGTGTATTAGAAAAACCATCCAGGTCGATGTCGCACAGCGATCCTCGTCCCGATAAATGTATAATTTTTACGTTAATTTAAACAAAACAATTATGTACACGAATTAAAATAATAATTATACAAAAAGTACGTTAAAAAAAAACAATCTTTAAGAATTTTTTAACAAATAACAATTTCAATACAATTTGGTTTTGTACAAAAATATACTTTTTTTCGAATTAAGTTCTCGTTTTCGCTACGTGCGAGACTTGCACAGTCTATATCCAACATCAAACTAACTTTACCACATCATTTTTGAATCTACATTTTGCCGCCCATCGTTGCAGCAACTACAGCAAACACTGCTGTCCATGCATCCAATATGTCGTCATTCAAGTCTTGGCCGTGTGCCTGCTGAAGCATGTACACAAATGCTTCCTGTAGGTACTGCATAGAGAAAGAAAAATGCAAATCAAACTCAAGCGATATAAATTTATTGTTATCCAGACTTTAAACGTTTTGTCTTTAAATTGAAGAAGATATAGAGTGGTCTCAGGTGAGGATCTTTCATTGTGGGTACCGAACAATCTGAAAGTATTCTGGAGAAATGTGAGCAGAATGCTACGAAAAAGGTGTGGTAATTTTGGTTCAAGTAATGTTTATGGTTTTATTACTTGTTTCTGTCTTTCAAGTTGTTTGTATTTTTATCTTGAGGGTGGCTACGGTCTAAATTATTTGATCTGGATTCCGGTTCCAATGAGGCCTGAACAATTTCTGGGTCATGACCCACAAAACTGTTTCAAACTGAGTTCTGAGTGAAAATCCCATTTTAACCAGTTTCCTGGTCAGCCTGTCCCAGAACTCGGTCCTGGCCCATCACAACTGGGTCAGCCTGGCCCAGCACTGGGTCAGCCTGGACCAGCACTGGGTCACCAGCACCGGGTCATTCTGCCCGGAACTCGGTCAGCCTGGCCCAGAACTCGGTCAGCCTGGCCCAGAACTGGGTCAGCCTGTTCTAGAACTGGGTCAACCTGGCCCAGAACTGGGTCAGCCTGTCCTACAACTGGGTCAACCTGGCCCAGAACTGGGTCAGTCTGGCCAAGAACTGGGTCAGCCTGTCCTACAACTGGGTCAACCTGGCCCAGAACTGGGTCAGTCTGGCCAAGAACTGGGTCAGCCTGGCCCAGAACTGGGTAAGCCTGTCACAGAACTGGGTAAGCCTGGCCCAGAACTGGGTCAGTCTGTCTTGTACTGGGTCAGGAGTGGCCCAGAATTTGGGCAGTTCCAAGAGGACCCGAATATTGGTCTATTCTGACCCATAAGGTTTACTTGTGTGCATTATGGCACTTTTCTCGGGTGTCGTCAGCATCGCTGCGTCGATGGTTTTCAGTTCCATAGCCAATGTGGGGGAGTGTTTGATTGATTGATTTAGTTTCTCTGTACGTGTCTGTCAGTGAATTTGATTTGCTTTGACATTCCCGCTTTCTTATTTGCAATAATAACTTTTCATGGAATAACAGCAGAAAATAATTACTAAAACTCTCTGTAGTAGAAATATCATACAATGAAGGTTGAAACTACCAAGGACAACCGTTCATATATTATTATAACAATAAATTCTATGTAATAACCCATGCGTTCAATCAAAAGTTTCTCCTCCAAACAGAAATAAAAGAAGACTGTTATACAATGATTTACTGGCAAATGCAGTCCCTATATAACCGTCCCATTCACAAGTTTTGAGTAAAAGTATGAGAATATTAAAAGTTTTTACAGAAAATTGGGAACTATAATCCAGACTTTTCGTGCGTGTTAGTGAATTGGTATACAGGAAGCTAGAAACCGTAGATAAAGGGTCTGTAAACGTTTGGTAGTGACTCTGAAAAATAACGGAAATAAAAACTTACGTGGTTATACAGCAACTTTGGATGGTAATGTATTTTGAGAGGGTTATTGTAAAAGATATCACTTTTTATCCCACCAAAAAATGAATATAGGAAACGTTACCGCGGTAACGCTTCTCAGATTGTGTACTCTAGTTAGGATTATTCTTTCTGCGTGCGTAAACATAGTATTCGGTCCGGAGTTTCGGCGATTTAAAAAAACAAAAGTGACCAAAGTGAACAGTTTCAAACGTTGATATTATTGTATACAACTACATTTATACGAACGGTTTCAAACCAAAAGCATACATTGCCACGAATTTGTCGCAACGAATTTGGCGCAATCCCATTATAGGGCTATACCCAGAAGAAAAATGGGCTAAGTTATTTGCGTATAGGATCAGTCATGTAACAATATTCTTTGTTGACAAAATTCCGGGTCGCAAGTTGAAAAGTGGTGATGGGTCTTTACTTTTTGTTCTCATGAAACGCATACCTTTTACGTTTAGACCCGAAGTACCGCAACGTTCTTCATTAAAAAAAGGGGGAATGCCTTTAAGAGAGACCTTGCATTTAAATGAAATCTAGGCTTATATCCCCGAAATATTATAAACTATTTTACCTCAAAATGTGCTGCTTTCACTTTCTTGGTCTTGTGTTTCGCGCCCAATTTTTCCAGCACCGGGACGATCGATTGAAGGTCGCCGAGGTTGTTCACGGCGACACCCAATGTGGTCATGACGCCCTTACAGTGCCTGAAAAACGCCGGCTTCTGGTACATCTCCTCCCTGCTGAGCCCCGCTTTGCCAAAGGAAAACAGTGGGACGAGCTCATCTGGGTGCTCGTCCAAGAGCCTGTAATGGGAAGTAGACGATTAGCTACGAAAGTAGGCACTGGACACTATGGGTAGTTACTCCAAATAATTCTCAGCATCAAAACTTAACTTGGTAACGAGAAATGGAGAGTTGTTTATAGTATACAAACTATTGTAAGAAACGGCTCCCTCTGAAGTAACGTAGTTTTTTGCGGAAGAGGTAATAATTTCTCACTCAATTTGAATCTGATAAGGCCTGAAGCCCTTTAAAGGCATCTAAAAGCACACAAAGTTGTGCAACATTGGGAGTTTTTTCTTTCTCTTGCAACTTCGATTACCAGTCCAAATTTTCACAGATGTGTTATTTTTTGCATTTTGTTTGGGGAAAAGGTGCACACACCTTTAACAACAATCACGTTGCTGGTGATTACTCTACTTGAGTACAGAATCCCACTTGTTCACTCACTGATAATAAATGATCAAACAAGTTCGGGGAAAAGTGTTTGAAAAGTGGCTGTTGGATTGTTCACTACTTTCAAGCTATAATCCCGTCCAAAATAAACTCTACCTGTCCACTTCCCCTGAAAGTACACAATCTCTCCCCGTCCCCCCGCCCGATGTTGATTGGAACGCAGAAGACCGCGCAATCAGAGCAAACATTGAAAGGGGGCATGGGGCACTGTCCTTGAGAAGTAATTGTAGGTACCGATTGTGGGGGCTAAGAACCTGCTCTAGAGTAGGCATACAGGCTTTGAATCTCCACTCCAGTATACCTCAATTAGCTTCTTCTTTTTTTTTAAATATGGCGGACACATATAGGAGTGCACTGTTTGGTTTGAGTGTATTCAGACAAAATTTGCCAAAACCAAATAGTGACGCAGCATTGTGTCCGCCATATTATATCTCAAATGGCTTACTCAATTCAATTGCTCTTTATTAGATCCCGAAAGGGCCATTAAAACGCACGAATCAGCAAACACATTGAGACATTAAAAACATTGGAAACAATACTAGGGCATAGGCCTCATTTACATACAAGATTCAATTAAAAGCGATAAATACGAAAAAATAAAATACATTTGGCTCTTTCCCTCAGAATCCGGCACTCACTGTGCAAACAGGGTTAAATATTAACTACATCGGTTAAGATAATTTCTGTTTATTAATTTAAAGCCCGGTTAAATAAACTGTTGTTATCATTCAATATAGTATAGGAAGATACACCAGAGAGATTGGTATACTGTTTGTCTCGTATCATATAGTTTGGAAACCCTTATGGGTATAGCACCGTGTGTGTAGGGCTCCGAGGGTTTAGTGGTTCACTTACCTTTTGATAAGAGTTATTCCATTCTCGTGTGATTTATCCGCAATTATTTCCCACGATTTCTGCAGCGTCTCGATCTGGTCTTTCCCAAGCGGGCCTTCATCCGCCTCATCCTCCCGGGCAAACCGCCTCTCATCCCCGATGCTGACACCTCCGTGAACACCGTCCATTTTTCACTCACGCCGTTAAAAATAAATCCCCAATGTTTAAAAATAAAAAGTACTTACTTCGGCTTTGAGGGTTGTGATGTGGGATTGGTGCTTTTATATTGCTACCCGAGCGCGTAATCACACCTGCGTGTTTGCCAGCTACTTATTTCTGGTCAGTGATCCACGAAAATGTCACCGTATCTCTAGATTCCTGTCATCCCGTGACCAATTTAAAACGAATGAGGTTTTTTTTGTCGATAGAGGGCCAATAGAATGCCATAACAAAGTTACCCACTGGTCTACTTGTTATGCCTGAACACCATGCAATGACACCTTTAACGTTGTGACGTCAGTTATGCATACTATACAGTGCCCCATTGGCAGTATAGTGTGCAGTTTAGAATATTGTCAACCACTGAGTTATGGTTTTGATTATGTTTTGGGAAGGAGTAAATTTACAAAGCTTTGTTACGTCATGCAAGTCAACAAAAGAATACATCGCACTAAAAAGGCAAACGGTATCAAGGCAAACAAAAGATAAACCCAACAGAATATGGACCTACAGGCGGGGACAGTGTGAAAGTGCGCTTGGGTAACAAAGTGGGGTCCTTGATACAGTCCTTGCACGGGGATAATTCCCACCACTGCCTTGATAGACTATCAGTTTGACGTTTTTAATCAATTAACTTTTTTTCTCCCGTTAATTATTGATGCTGTACATTGTCTGAAACTTTACGTGTCACCAGACGAGTGATGATTTGTTCTCACTGTTGAAGACATAACTCATGATTTGACACGAATTTCTGTGTGTTGGTAAATTATTCTTGTACTTAACTGTTCGTGCATCGCCCAACGGTTCACTGAAATTGAATTTTGAGGTTCAAAAGTCATGGCTGCGTTTTATACTTTCTGAGCAACATAAAGTGTTAGCGAAATGTGACATCTCCGAAGTGTCCACTGCTCCACATTCTATTGACAGTTTCCTGTTATTGTGCTACTCAATACATTTCTTTCATGTTGCCATCGGCGAAACTAGGATAAGCGTTTCTATAGGACACTTCTGGCTAATTAAAACTGTAGTTGACGCGTCTGCCTTCCCACTTTCAGCGTATGCCACTCTATTTGTTTGCTTGTATAAGATACTCTTTCGTGAGTGTAAAAACAAAAGCATAGGCTGCGTGTAAGTTGACAAATATTTTTCAAAAACAGTAAAATTTACGATATGCAAATTTTCAAATCATACCTATTAAAATTAACATTTTACTTCAGATCTCAAACGATGGGGCATGGGCATCAATTGGCGGACACGTACCCCCCCCCCCAACCCCACCCTAGACTTGACTCAAGTCCCGATCCCGCGCCATGTTTTGTGATGCTCTGCATTCCCCAACCTGTTCCTCACAATAGCTAAATTTTGACGGCAAGCGCGCACTGCTTCTATACGGCTTGTTTGCTAGTTCAAGTCTACCCCCCCCCTCAACAAAATATCACTCATGTTATGTGACGCAGTTTTACGCTGCCTGTTATACATTTACGTCCAAACGCTAGCGTTGTTACAGTATATTCAAAGTCTACTCCATGCAGTACTTAGCTACCTTCACGTTTTCGAAGGCAACCCTGCTCCCCCTCCCCAAGGAAATTGTTCCCTTACACATGACTCGGAGAAATTAGGTAATAAGAAATTATCCTCTTGATATCCCCACCCCCAATGGAACGAAGAGCGAGGGTCGGGGGAATTAAGTAAGGTTATGCAAAGTCTACACAACCAGTCCCATTATACGACTGACGCTGTAGAGACTGCCGCACTGCAATGTATTCAAATGCCCTATGGAAAAAATTCAACAATTATTATCCCATAAAACACATATAATGTACATTATATTGTTGGGTTGTACGTTGATTGCTAGATTGAACAAAATTTGTTCATTTTAATACTATCGTTCAGTTGTAGCAATGTTTGACAAAATTCCCACGAGAAACTCATTGTATGAAACCCATGCATGGTCAAAACACCGAGTCGTCCGCACAATACGTTCATGTGCCATAAAAAAAACAAGAGTTTTAAGCCATAAAGTATGCCTATAATTTCGTGTGTTTGATTTCCTTTACCCTTTCAAATTGATACTCCAATTGAACTTGAGTTTTTGAACTCGTTAACTTTCTGGGACACGGTGAATTGAACTCTCTTAATGTAACAGAGTGAAAAACCACTTGTTTTGTCCGCCATACTACTCTTGCAAACAGCCACATTGTGGACAACTCTTTTTAGAGTGAAAGACGGCTATACTTTCAACTCAATCTAGAGTGAAGTTCGTTCCAATTTCACACAAAAAAGGGTGACACAGATTGACTTTCACTCCCGAAAGAGTGAAACTGACACCACCCGGACAAAAGAGTGAATTTTTCACTCTTTTGCAGCAAGAGAGAAGGATGCAGATAAACGCGCGCCCTCTTCAGTATTGGGTGGTATTGGATCGAAAACATTGAATTTACGTCACACGCCAAAATATCTCGAGGGAGCACAAACATACAAATAGAAAAAGGTACAGCAAATCGATGAGTGGTTAAAAATAGCCAGAAACAGCTCATGTGTTTGATCGCGATCAGCTGATTTTGGTACAAAATTAACTCAACGAAAAAACGACACCCCCTGGCTACCATGGGTTTATGAGTTACTCGTTTAAAAAATACTAGCAAGTGCGTCAATTTACGAGTGTGTGTTGAGAGGCATCAACAACATCTTTTGTGCGGGTCGTGCAAGCAGGTGTCTAGAAGGCTCATTGCGTGTCTTTTGCAAGTCGCTGGATCAAGATTGACCTACTTACAAGGAGCGAACGTAATGAAGGAACAGGCTGAATGATAATTGTTCACTGCGATTTAACACTTTCACCCGGTTATAGTATGAAGTATATCTGTTTCACTTAGCTATATTTTTTAAGACAATAGAGACTATTTTTCACTTGGTGTATCTCAACAAATGCATAAAATAACAAACCTTTGAAAATTTGAACTCAATTGGGATTCAAAGTTGCGAGATAATAATGGGGAAAAACCTAGTCACACGAAGTTGTGTTCATTCAGATGCTTGTTTTCGAGAGCTCAAATTCTAATTTTGAGGTCTCAAAATCAAGTTCGTGGAAAATTACTTCTTTCTCAAAAACTACGTTACTTTAGAGGGAGCCGTTTCTCATAGTGTTTTATACTATCAACAGCTCCCCATTACTCGTTACCAGGTAGTTATGCAAATAATTATTTTGAGTAATTACCAATAGTGTCCACTGCCATAAAATGATGGGGCATACTAATTTTTGGGAAAGCACACTTTATTAAAGCGGTTCATAATCAACAATAGTGAACATTTCAGATGTAAAGAATTTGTTGTTGCTTACAGCCCAACCTGACAGACCGCCTAGCCGAAATGCTGTAGTTCCTGGTTCACTATTGCTATACCTCTCCGCGTGACTGAACATTGCGATCTGCTCTCCCAATCACACGTCAAGCATGGGTATCAAACAGGCAACATCCCTGCCAAAAATCGATCACAACGAATACAAATATTAAATGTGAAAGGTAAACTTGGTACATGTTGTTTACCCGCATAAAAATGAAAATAAAAGGTAAACGAAAAACAAGGATTAAACTTTGATCCTTTTTGGCTTGTAATCGTGTGTTGTGTAAATGTGCTAACTTCACTTGTCCCTCTACTTCAAAATAATTTGGTTCCGGGAGAGACCGTTTCTTTTCAACCGTTTTCAGCAAACAAAAACATTGCATTTATATATGTGTTTTTGTTTTTTTGCTGGCCAAGTCACTCGTTTAACCCATAGCGGTTTTTTGTGAGAGAATCTGTATTTATTTATTTATATTAATTGCATTTACTTTTGTGTTTATTGTCTTCACCATTCACTGTTTTTATTAAGATTGTGTGATGGGGTAAGTGTTTTGTCGGTGTGTACATTTGGTTCGGTGGTTTTGTGGGGGTGGGGGAGGGAAGGGGTGTCGAGCACCCGTGGTGGGGTTGTTGCCAAATTAAACGCGGAAACCTGTAGAATCGGCAAGGCAATACTTGACTCATTGCATTAAAACATTAGTATGGCCCTTTAAAGTAAAACAACAATCAATCAAAATATTGGATCATGCAGATCAAGCCTGTTAACTTGGACGAGTCAGAGTCAGACTGATCAAAGTACTATGTTTATTTCAAAGTTGTTTTGAAAACCGCGTTAGGTTTTCATTTCCAACCCGACAGCACCTATAAAACTGTGTCAAGTATTTCGTTTGTGATTGGACTTTGTGTCTTGTTTGTGTGTTTTCAATTATAGTGTACGCTGCTACAAGACCTTCGCTGGGTAATAAAAATGTGTTGTTTAATTTTTAGTGTTTCAAGTGTCATTGTGTTTTGAACTTAAGTTTAAATTGATGTCACAATTCCAAAGCCGTTGGTTTTTATTTCCTTAGCAGCCACAAACACCCCTTAAGGTTTTGGAACCAAACACGCCCCTTTTGGTACTCATTTGTCTGCAATTTTTTTATCTTCGTTCGCTCCAGTTGGGACTGGCAACTTCCATTCATTGAAAATGATGTTGTCACAAGAAGCTCAATTTACAGCAGTCGATTTCATGAAACGCTAGAATTGATCCTATCTCGACTTAGGACGAGTAACCCGTTCTTAAATCGCTTTGTCTCACTAAGCCCACTTGAGCTGTTGTTGTTGTTGTTGTTGTGTTGATGTTTTTCTGAATGTTCAGTAGGCTACATCACGCAGCATGTTCGATTAAAACCTTCTGGATGTACATATATATATGAAACGGCGTTTGTTTCGCTAATCGATACTAACATAATTACAAGAAACCTATATGATATAGTGTGAACGTTCACATCTTTAAACTGATCGTAATCATGAAATTGATACAAAACTCTCCCCAATATACCCACGCTATATTTACCAGAGTGGCAAAAATTGCCGTTGACATTTTGTTTAACTCCACTCCGAACGTAGGCGTCGAGCGAGCATGCCGTATTTAAACGCGTGGAGCCCGCGGAGTAAATGGTGCCTGTAGCCTCAGCAACGATTTTCTTGCCTTATTAACCAGCTGCACGTATGCTATCATAAGCAGCTCGACTGCACACTCAACCTTAAAGGCACAGCACACTATTGGTAATTACTCATAATAGCTGTCAGCATAAAAACTTACTTGGTAACGAGCAATGGAGAGAGCTGTTGATAAAAACATTGTGAGAAACGGCTCCCTCTGAAGTAGCGTAGTATTTGAGAAAGAGGTAATTTCTCACTCAATTAATAGTAAGACTTCAGTTGAAGCCTTTATTATGCCTCTGAAAGCACTAAAAGCTGTAGAACAAAGGGTGTTATATGTTTCGTTATTATTTTGTAAATTCGATGACCAATTGAGCCAAAAATTTTCACAGGTTTGTTCTGCTATACAAATGTTGGGATACACCAAATGAGAATACTGGTCTTTGAAAATTACCAAACGTGTCCGTGTGCCTTTAAACTCAAGCGTCGTATAACAGGTGCTGATTCTCTTCGATTCCCTCCTTCAAAAACACGTCAACAATTTTCAGGGGGATGAGGTGGCTAAATAGGGAGCATAATGGCTGTACGTAAAGATACTCGTGGGCGATACTATTTACCCCCTCCCCCTCTTCTCTCTCGTCATGCCTCCCCGCCCCTAAAAGTAATTTGGTATTGCTCTCTTTTAAATAGGCTGGTTGTCAGGCTGGTTGCCTATAGACCTTTCTATTATTGCAACGTCACAGCTCAAGTTTTTGCCAACCGAGGTTGGACAACTATGGAAAGCCATAACTAAACAAATATAAAAAAAAAATAAAAAAGCTACTGTTTGTAGCAATGTTCACACATAGAACAATAGCTGTATGATTTTACTGGATGGTATTTATTTACAATGTCAGGACCATGGATTTAATTAAGTCACACGTCTCTCTTCGTAATATTACAGCACTGATTTTGTTTCAATATATATTCCGTAGAAATAAACAATTCCCTTGTTGTGTCCCTTCATTTGTTTATATCTTTCTCCCTCGTCACCCTAAATTTAAATTTTTTGTATACAAAATATCAAATAGATCTGTATATAACATGCGAAATGTTATCTCGCAAACACTGACTTAATTTTTGTTAATTCATAAGCCTACAGACTTGTACATGTTAGTGATAAGTCATTTACCAAATTTATTAAATATTAAATATTGTTTTATTAAAATTTACATAATCTACATTTCATAGAAGCTTCAAAACGCTTCCTCTAACTCTTAAAGCTTTTTGGTCAAATTCAAATGTTTGGATTTACCGCACGCCTTTTTTACAGCAGCAGCTGTACAACACTACCAGAATGCACCCCCCGTCTTTCAAAGTTTTAAAATTTACATAACTAATTACACCATACCCGAGGATCTCACTGATGAGCTTTATTTTCCTGCTTTATTCGCAGCAGCGGCCAGACTCCCCCATTTGCCCTTGGTGAGAAGCCGCACCGCCTTCTGCTTCTGGAGAAACTCCTGCAACCTGGAGCGTTTGCCGCCGTGTTTTTTGCCGAGTAGACCGGCCACCATGCTGTTCTCCATGCCCCGCATCGCCTCCAGGGACTGCTGGTGTCGTAGCTGGATCTCTTGCAAAGTGGCAGGAGCTTTGACTTCTTGTACGGGCTCCAGTTCGTTGAATGGAAGCGAGGAGTACACCACGACCTTCGGTAAATGTAAAGGATTTATGGTGAGTACTTTAATTTTTTTTTAAACTCATGACAACTTTCCTGCATTCAAGTTTTGTAAACGTTTCATGATAAGCTTGATGAGTGGCTCTCTGAGTTGTAATGTTTGTTTGTTTGTTTGTTTGTTTGTCTGTTTGTCTAGGTGACCTTCCCATCAAGGGAATAAACACCAAGCTGGCAACAGCGAATTTCTTTATGCAATTATTGGTTTAAACGTCTATCAAATCAAGAAATGGTGATAAATTCAGCAACTTTTCTTCTAACCATATATGGCTGCACAACACAATTAAACATATATATTCAGAGACCAACTTGAAGAAAGTAAAAGATTTGATAATTTGTTAATTTTTGTGAACATCTCTTTTGCGTTGTGTTGATTCTAAAAAAGAACCGGTGGTTAACGTCACTCAATGTTTCGATCAATATGCTGTGATCGTCTTCAGTGGAACGTCATTAAGTAATTGCTAACGTACCATTCAGATAAAGCGGGCTTGTCAAATTCTTACCTGGTTCTGATTCTGCTTGATATCCGGAAGAGTTGGCGGCATCTTGTGTCTAGTCTTAGGTTTGTAAGATTTGCCCAAGATGGAGCTGGTACCCCAGGTAGCTCGGCGTTTCTCCTCCAGCTTATTCTCAGACCGTCCGTCTTTGCCGTCACCGGTATCCGCGTCGTCGTCCTCACCCTGGGCGGCCCGGGCGAGTTGGTTACGGGCCACGATCATCATGATGTTCTTGGCAAGTCTAAAGGAGGTGGGGGAAGTGAGCGATCGTTTTTATTTGGAGAACCAGTTGTAACTATTGGGGCTAATATGGTTTCTTGGAGAACCAGTTGCAACTATTGTGTGAAGCAGGATTAGTTTCTGACTGACTTTAGTTTTAGAGAGAGACACAGTTGTTCGATTTGAGCATTTACGGTTTTGGGTTGTATCAAATCGGAGTTGGTGTTAAATGAGATATCTACTCTTTAACGATAATGTCGTCTGATCCCTGGACCAAGTTGAACATTGAATGTATTGGTAGTTTTCAGTGACTCCAAGCCACCTCGTCGAGGTATATTTGAGTCCCTGCTGAAATCAGGGCAGTCATGAGTGATGTTGCTGATGGTTTGTAGTAAAATTATCTTTACCAAAATATGGATACCAGCCAAAACGCCATTTTTCATGGAGAATTTGTGACTGGTATCCTTCTAATATTTGCAAAGCAGAAACCTTTTAAGCATTAATGTCTCCTTTTTAGCAGCCCAGATATTCGGGTTGAATGATTTGTAAACCAGTGTACATAAGCTCTAAGTGGCGTCTCCTATAATAACTTACTTCCATCTGGGCATGATACCTCCATTCAGCACCTTCAACGTTACGGCAGACGCCACCCTGTGTACGTCACGTGGAAGGCGTCGAGGGAGGTCTCTGGGGACGATCTCCTCGGGAAGCTTTGGCCAGCCTCCGTACTGACCAAACGTTCCTTCGAACAGAAAGGAATTATTTCATAAATTAGTATTCACAGAACTCCAGTGAGTAGGCATACGAGTGCATGCTGGTTTATTTTAATTCTGCACTTGTTCTTGGAATACATAATTTATTCACAAGTAGGATAATTTTAAATAAAACATCAAATGTTTCTATTGTTTAAATCGCTCATTTCTTCGGGTGAGGTTTGCATTAGCACCATGTTAAACTCTTTTGAGAAGTGTTGATTCTGAAAAGAGCCGGTGGTTGGCAACACCGTTCCTTTGTTACTGTTTTGCGAGAGTCTTTCAGAAGTATATTGTCAACATGTCTTGCTTTTCAATATCTTTGAATTACATCCATTACAATTCTGCACATCAATTAACTCCCAAATTGTTCGATGATATTGGTTGGAAGCTCTGGTGATACTTTCTCAAACAGGGTCGCTAACCTTTGACCAGCCCACTTGGCTACTTGGGGAGCAAGTTTGACGAGATCAACACAGGGCAAGAAATGTCTTTCGGCGTTCCCCCCCCCCCCGATGGGAACGTATGGCCTATAAACAGAGAACTCACCTATGTACCGTCCACAGAGCGTCCACAACCGGACTGAGCAGTCATCACTACTTGATATGATCAGCCCCTTGTCTTCACAGTACTCCACGTAGGTGACGCTGGCCAAATGAGCCCTGAACGAATTGAGCTTATCAGGCCATTTGATGGTATTTCGGGGATTCGTGGCCGATGAGGGCGCCTTCATTTCGGCTCGCTGCTTCTGCTCCATGCGATGCTGGAGTTTCTTCATGGTCGGGTTCCCGCCTCGGAACGGGAATTTGCTGTCTGAACGGAGATGCTGCAGAGCGGCCGATGGTACGCGGGACGGGGGTTCCTCGTCACTCCGGATGCAGTAGTCTGTGATGTCCCACACCTATGTAGTGTTTACAACAACCGTTGGGTTACCATTTAGGCTTTTGTAAAGTATAGAGCCCTTTTATATTATGTGGCACAACCTTTTAACTTTAAATAGTACCATAACCATCTCTACCACCTTGGGAGTCACAACGTTGCCCTAGAAGCGACGTAACCCAAGATGATGTCTTAATTTTTAGCAATTGATCACCAATAGACCTTATGCATATGACGTAGTTTGAGTAGAGAGTCTAGGCTATTAAGGTTGGTCGTTGGCCCAGCATGTGCGTTTCCATTTTTGCTAAGATGGTGGTATGATGACGTCAATGCATGGGTCAATTGCTATAAAGTATTGCACAGGATCATCCCATACAACCCCATTGTCTCCCACAAAATCCTGCAGCGTGGCCACGGTGTGACACACTTTCAGCTCATTCTCTTCTAATGAAACTCCAGTGAAGTAATAATTAAACTCACCATAATGTAGCCTGACGTATCTCCGGTGATGAGGAACTCATTCTTGCTGTCTGTCGTCATGGCCAGCACCGATTCCCCGCCGCCCTTCTGTGCCGCGTTGAACTGGCCGAGCAGCCCGCCCTTGTGGTGAATCGACCAGGCCCTGACCCAGCCGTCGGCTCCACTGGCCATCAGGGTCGCTGTGTCCTGGTCGTTGGGTCGAGACTCAAGGAACACAATCTGAGTTGGGAGAAAATTCATCATTAAAGAAAAGACACATCGTATTTTGTTATTGGTGTTGAGATGTATAGTTCGCACTCTCGCCATAAGCCCAAGGCTTCTAGAACATGCCTCCCTGCCAAAATCGTGTTCGCTTTTCACATCTTGGTGACAATTTCATTCTTTCAACATTGTGTTTGCTTCTTTCATCTTGTTGAAAATTTGTAGAATTTCCTCATGTTTTATTTACTTGTTTTCGTCTGGTATTGAAAGTTTTGTGTTTGACTCGAATTGGATTGAGATACTGGCTCAAACATCCCTTGCCAGTGATCGTGTATTATTAATGATGAAGCAATGTGTTTTCTTTATATTCTAATATCTGTATCAGCTTCATAGGGATCTATTATCCCCAGTGCATTTTCCAACACAGTCGAAGTTATCTCCTCACCTTATCGACAGACGATTCATGTTTCCGTGTATACTCCTTCGAGTCCTCAACATCCACATAGAAAGACTTCCTACTGGAACTACCATCCCGGCTGCTCTGCGCTCTCCTGCCCTTAAAGTTACTCAAACTCTCCGTGAAGAAGGCCGAGTCGACCTTGTCTACGTCGGGCTCCTTGAGGTTGCTGGCATAGGTCACTCTGGCATTGGGAGAGCCGATGGCTGGAAGACTCATCCTCCGTAAGTTCGCCTCGTCCTCTTTGTTCCCCTCTTCGTGGAGGAGTGTCCGGCTGGTACTCCCGCGTTTCAGGAGAGTCGCAGATGTGGATTGTTGTTGAATTCCTTCCCCTTGGTTGTCACAATCTACCGAACATATAATATATAGACTGCCGTTTAATAGTCTAACAGATGGGAAAATAACTTAATGATAGCACTTAAAGACTACAGTAGAAAACTGCCTGAGATTTTGTGCAACAACTACTACCTCACTGCGATGAATCGGATAAACTATAGTACAGTCTGTATACATATTGTGCAATAAAGTTCTTGAACATGTATACTGTACCATAGGTCCCTTCTCTACGACCAGTCTAAGATATTTATCCTGCTCACTGCTACTTAATGTTTGCTCTTCTCCAGAGTTCATGTAATTTTTGATATGTTTCATATGTAAGTATGGAAATAAATGTTGTTTGAACTGAACTGAAATGAGTTAAGCTTTGTTTTACCATCTACTGAGACCGAGTTGGGGCTCGACGCTGCACTGCTCCGCCGGGTGAGTCTCGCCGGGGCGTCGCTGGGTTTGGACTTGACGCTGTTCGCTTTGTAGGCGGAGTTGATGGTCCTGCTACCGCTTCGGGGACTGACACCGGCGTTGGCGTTGAGCACGCAGAGCGGCTGGGCTGTCTCTAGGGACCATATGAAGATGTCGCCGTCGTAGGACGAGGTGGCCACGACACTCGTCTCGTACGCTGCCAGGGACAGGATGTCCTCGCTGTGTTTCAACATCCATTGTCGTGAGTCGTCGTCGTCATCAGAATCACTGTGGGAAGTTATGAGATTTAAATCTAATTATTAGCTTCAACCTCAACATGTTTTGTTTATTTTTCATTTGTCATTGAATATTGTTTTGTAATTTTTTTTCTCTCTGTCTGGATTGTTCCGTTTATACACATTGTTGGACTGTGAATTGAAAAAGACTTTGCCGGTGTGTGGCAGGAGATTCTGCTCCCGGAGATCTGTCTCCCCCATTCGGCGAATTGTGAAGAATGCTCGTCTGGTAGTCACCTCTTTTCAATTATCTTCCTTCAGGCAAAGTTAATTTATTGTGTTGGGAACACACAATCACAACGGGGGAAAATCTCTCGACATTATGCTTCCATATTATTTTCAAAACTGACTTACATGTAGGACGCTACGCGCCGGTTCCAGCCAGCAGTTACAATACGTTGTTTGGGGCATACAATCCCTGTGACCTGTTGGAACCAAACACAAAGATTATACAAAATTCTCATTAAAAATCCGTTTTAATTGATTACGGCCTTGAACGTTAAAACGTATTGCAGATAATTTCTTTTGTTCTTTAGCAGTCCTTGCACGGAACAGTTTCCCCATAAACTTTGTACACAACTTTGCTTGTTGATACCCGGTCTTTAGAAAGTCCATGTAAGAGACCTTTTATTTTCCTTTTTTGTTTTTGTCCTTGTTTCCATATAGAGGTATTTAACATGAACACATTTATAGAGCACCCTAAATACAATACTGCTAAAAACACTATTCATGCAAACAAACATGCACAACCATGTTCCTTTTAAGCTTGCACAAATAAAACATACTGCATAACTGTTGGGGCACCCTAAATACACTCACTCTTGTTACAGCACAAGTGATGCAAACATATGGACAGTTCCTCTTTAAAACTTGCACAAATAAGATATACTGAAAATAGTTCTAATTTCGTTCTACAAACCTATTTCAAACTTCACACGATACTAAACACGTTCTCACCTCCATATTGTCAAACGTCTCCAACTCCCTAAGGCACGCTCCGTTATTAAAATTCCAAATCTTCACGGAGCCGTCCCGCCCTCCGGTCACGAGTCGACGGAAGGAAGGGTCAAAGGTCATCGCGGTGATCTCTGCACATTTCTCAACGCCCTTTTCCATGTATTTGTGAGCCTGCGAGGGGAATGGGTAATTGATTTTCTCCATTACATACATACGATGATTTATTTAGTACTTAATATAATTTAGTTCATTTGTTGAAGATCTGACAACGCAATAACTTGAGATTTATTTTAGTGGTCCCTTTGAGTTTGGAATGCCTCAGGTCTTTTAGTGAACTGTTTGATTGTGTTTTTCACCACATCTATAAATGTTGATGTTTGTTTTTATTTGGAGCAATTTTTACCTCACTTGGTTGTCAGATAAAATCCCTTTTTACTCATTACCCCCAAACAACTGTAGAATTCCACGCAAAACATTTCGGGAGAAGTTTTCCACCATCTTTACCTCGAAAGTTATATGCAAATCTTTGGACATTATTCTTTCAATCTTACCAACAAACGGACCCATAGTTCGTGTGAGGAACCATGGAGGTAATTTCTACCTCCATGGAGAAACCATGTGGCAATCCACTGGAGGAATTGTACAGTATGGCTGTGGTGGGAAGCTGCTTTTAAAAACGTCTTTAAAACAACCCATTCTTCCCACATACATTTGACTCGATCAATATTATCAATGATGATGTCATCATACCTTAGAGAACATGATAGTCTTGGTTCCAGTCGCTAGATCCCACACACTGACTACGGAGTCGTGGCAAGCACTGACCACCTGATTGAACAGGTGGTTATAAATCGCTGCCGTGACTGGCCGGTTGTGTGACGTCACGTCGTCATCCTCTACGTCAGTTTCCCATTTATGCTCGAGTAAAGCCAGCTGCATGTTGTCACAGAAAAGAAAATCAAGATATTGGTTACAGAAGGTTTTGATTTTCTAAGTTGGCGTTAAATTTAATTTCTAAATTTAGTTCAATCTTTTTTCAATAAACCCACCATGCCCCTAATTCTAGTCATTTCCCCCGTGCAATGTTTGTTGTCGATGTCATAGGAAAATTTATCCCCATGGGCAATTAACATGGACTGGAGTAGGAGGATTCAAAAGAGGGCGCTATCAGAAGAAGTTTGTGCACAGTTCGCCGTTAGGGGGACAGAATCTAATCTCTTCGCAGCGGTCACATCAGAAATAGTAGTGTAGTTTTAATTCTGACAATGTACATGAACAACACAATCCAGACTTGGCATTGTGGCTGTCAGTAATTCAACCACAGTTATTTTTACACTTGTAACCTCAACTGGTTGATGGAGGTCCCCGTTATCCTATAATGAATTTTTTTTTTTTTACCAAGTTCGTTCCCAGAATCAGCGAGCCGGTCTTGGCGTGGAAGCATACGGTGCTTATTGAGTGAGGGCCCATGCTAATACTGCGTGGGTTTATATTCTGCATACACGTCTGGTCCCTCATGTCCCATACTTTGATTCCCTGAAAAATAAACATTGGAAAAAGTAAGATACGATAACAGTTTTATCAAAATAGTTCAAGCCTACACTCTCTTCTTTTTCTTCTTCCTTTTGTGGAAGTGAGTTAGGAATCCATTATTTAAGTAGTTTGTCTAATTATAAAAACTTTTTTTTTTCAAATAAAGACCCGTTGTAAAACAGGTAACACAAAAATAGACACCACAAAATAACCGGTGTTATCACATTCATGAAGTTTTTCTTTCAAAGAATATAAATTATTCTATTCCAAATAAGAGAGCAATTTATTTCTTCACTGACCTTGTCCTTGCCGACTGAGATAATCTGCCCATGCGTACTATTAACGACAATATGCACGACGGCTGATGTATGACCTTTCATTACAGAGGTTGCCTTGGTCGTGACGTACGGATTCCATGTGCGAACTGAACGGTCCATTCCTCCAGTAACTGAAACAGACGTTGGATTAATAAGTAAACTCCCATGGGATACACTGCAAAATGCTAAATATTTAAAAGTACACGAAACATATTTGGAAGTATCACAGCTTGATTACAAAGGGGCAATTATTCATTGACGTTTGAGCTTTAATCCTCGGCTCAAGTTGATATTGGGAGTCTGAACAGCTATCAAATCAGGAAATGCATGACCTCATCATTTAAATTGAAAAAAAAAACCATTGTTTTTATTAGGTTTCAAAGTTAGGCCACAACATTTGTTTGAAGTTAATGTAGTTGCAAAGTATTAGTGTGCAGTCATCCATACTTAATATGAAACAAATTTGAATGAAATTGAACGTGGAATCTTGCTCTTACCAATAACGTTCGTTTCCTTGCAGTAATCAAAACAAAGAATTCCTTTCCTGATTTTGAAAAACGACCCCCTGCAAAATAACAACACGAAAGAGATACATTTTACAATTAAAACTGGGTGAAGATCATTGTTGTTGTCATTGTCGTTGTCGTCCCCGTCCTCGTCCTCGTCCTCCCCCTCGTCCCCGTCCCCGTCCCCGTCCCTGTCCCGTCCTCGTGTCCCCGTCCCCGTCCCCGTCCTCGTCCCCGTCCTCGTCCCCGTTCTCGTCCCGTCCTCGTCCCGTCCTCGTGTCCCCGTCCCCGTCCTCGTCCCCGTCCTCGTCCCGTCCTCGTGTCCCCGTCCCCGTCCTCGTCCCCGTCCTCGTCCCCGTCCTCGTCCCGTCCTCGTCCCGTCCTCGTGTCCCCGTCCCCGTCCTCGTCCCCGTCCTCGTCCCGTCCTCGTCCCGTCCTCGTGTCCCCGTCCCCGTCCTCGTCCCCGTCCTCGTCCCGTCCTCGTGTCCCCGTCCCTGTCCTTGTCCCCGTCCTCGTCCCGTCCTCGTGTCCCCGTCCCCGTCCTCGTCCCCGTCCTCGTCCCGTCCTCGTGTCCCCGTCCCCGTCCTCGTCCTCGTCGTCGTCGTCGTCGTTGTCCCAAAGTTAAAAACCAACCCTCTGTAAATAAAAAACGAAATAATACACTTAACAATTGAAACTGGGTGAAGATCTTTGATCATCATTTAGACTTAGCAGCATTTTTGTTAGCCTCACACAAAGTCAGTTTTTTATAAGGCTAGTTTTATGCTTACATTTGATTGATATTCTAACTTATTTTCCAGAGGTAAATCTAGCCCACTTACGATTTCTTTCTTCCTAGATCTCCGATGTATATTGATGATTCGTTGGTCGTAGCGCACGAGATGAAGGAGTTGAGGTTACTGCAGTATTTGACTTTTCGTACCCAATCCTCATGGAGAGGCTAAAGACAAGGTAAAACATTCAGTTAGTATACACTCAACTATAATGTGATAGTGATAATTGAAGCTTTACATTGTGTGAAAAATAAGAAGTACAACATTAGTTGTGCGGGTACAACCGTGTATACAATCTCTGTTAGGAAGAGAGTTGCCTCTGAGGAGAGAGTTACACAGACGTGTACCCACAATTTGCTCGAGTCACGTCGTAAGGTTTTGATATATGTGTTATTTTGTTCGAGTAAGGAATATTATTTTTTAACGAATATGCTTCAACGAGCCTTGTTATATAAAGAATGTTGCTTGTGACACTCTTTTGGAGACAAGAGTATCCTTGTAACAAATAAATGTGCTATACTTACCGCAAATTTCATAGCATTTACACCTTTTACACTCCCTCTTAAAAGTTCGGGAAACGGTACCCGTCTTGATCCGACTGTGAAAAAGAAAAATAGTTGTTAAGAAGTTGTGATTTAGAGTTGTATTGTGCAGTCTAGTCGAGACTCAGGATATCCCAAGTTTCAAGTACTCTAAGTATCTTTAGTTTGTAAAAATTGTGTCAGAAAGGGCTTCGTATTTTGTTTGGAATAAACTTAAAGTGTAGTAGTATATACGTCCCCGTGAGTGTCATAGGGAAATCTGTCCCCGGAGATGCTGTCCCCCATATTATGGGAAAGTGACATGGGCTGTAGAAGGAGGGTTCAAAAGAGGGCGCTATCAGCAGAAGTGTATACACAGTTCGCCATTGGGAACAGAATCTCCTGCCACATTTACACCGGCCGTCTTACCTGATTTTGCGTTTTGCGAACCAAAGAGTGCCGATCCCATAGCCTCAGTGAAGACAATGCAGCAGACGTTACCCCCTGCGTCGCCAAACACTAACACTGCTTTGTTCATATTCCGCGGGTCAAACCTGTAACACAATTAGATGAGAAACATCACCGAGTCTGCAAAACGTTAGTCTGGTTGTGGCTTATTTTATTATCTACAAGGATAAACTGTTACTCACCAATAATCCATTGTAAGGGCGCAGTTATCGAGACCCGAAACTTGGAAACATCGGTCAAATTTGGTTGCATTGACGTCATAAAAGCCTGCGAAAAACAAAGTTTTGTTACAAATAATATGTCAATATGTTTTCTTTTTTTTTTTTTCTTTTTTTTTGTAATGGAAGTCGCCCAAAACAAGGCTAAAAGCTACTCTAGGTTAAGGGCTCAAACGGTTGAATGGTTACTGTTTATGTATTTAGAGAAGAACAGTATAAATGATGTACGATTTAGTACATCCCGAATTCCAAATAATCTGCTCCGCGGTATGAAGTAGTATAGGAGAGCAAGACAAGTTCTCAAAAGAACATAGTATACCCACTATGTAGATACACACATGGTGTTACCGCCATCCACATTTGATACCTCGCAATGGATTGCCTCAAATCCCATTATGTGACGTGTAGTACATCATTGTGAACTATGGACAATCAATGTGAATAATGGTGAATGAGTTTTGATATCAAACTTACTGATGTCTCTTTCTGTAGACGATACAGCTATCATGTTGACGTTGGGCATGCACACCATGTCTGTCAGCCACATAGGCTTCGTCTTCTCTCGGGGTTGCTCGATCTGTCAAATCAATGCAAACAAAAATCAAATCTCTGTGATTCATAGTGTAGACTAGGCAATGTAGACACACAGTTCAAATACCAAAATGCGGAAGTTTTACAATTGTAATTCCTATTGCATGGGATGTCATAGGATAAACATATAATGTTGGTTTTTCTAACCTGTGGTCGCGTTTTTGTGATATCGCCGAAGATCCGGAACGGTTATGTCCACTCAGGAAGAAAAATCCATAGTATTGGAATACACAATCTGAGAAACGTATCTGACAGTAACGTTTCTCAGATTCAAATTTGGGGGATAGCTTTATAATATCCTGTTTCCATTAACCTTGCACATTACTTCAAAGTGAAAGGTTTATCAAAATACTTTATTCTATTGAAAAAGCTACTGTAGGCCTTCTTCTAACAAAGTAAGTTTCTATTCTCATTAATTTTAAGAGTCATTACCAAATTTGTAACTTCCCTTTAAGATGCAACATAACGTAATTACGTATTCTGTCATGACTAGTTTTAATACGTAATGGAGTTCTTTATCCCCGATGCAAATTTAACATATATTAAAGGAGTTCATCTTACCGTTACTGATCGTTGTAAATGCATATCCATACTCCAGAAGTTGATGACGCCCTCTTTGCTGACCGATATATATCGGCCGCCATGTTCCCCTTCGTCGTGCAGGTTACCGTGACGTAGGTTAAGATTCTGGTAGAAACCAACCTTCGAGAGCATGTCACGGTGGTTGCTACACGGAGAACAAATTAGATTAAATAGAACTAGATATAGATTGGATAGATTAAATACAAGCAGACAGATTAGATAGACTATAGATATAGATATATTAGATAGGCTAGATAGACTAGATATATAAGTAGATTATTGTTTTGCATGAAACTGCATCCTGTAACATTGTATAAGATGAAAAAAAGTAACCCTATTTTAGGGGCTCTCTCCGAGCAAAAATGGAAAACACTTGCATCGTTCTAAAACTTTGCAAAAAAACCACGTACCTGTGGATTTCTCTAAGCGGCTTTGGAAATGGTATCTGTACAAAAAGGGAGGAAGAAGACATTTGTCAAGATGTAGACATTTTATCTTAGACATTTTACTTGGCTTGACGACTCAGTCTGAATCGATAATTGATAAATATCGATTATAGACATCGTGCCATCAATTCATGAACACATCACACAGCAAGAGTGTTTTAACATACATCGTGATTAGTATTATTGATGACAGAATATTATGTATACATTTTTAGAAATCGACTATATCACACCAAAGTGGTTTTTCTTAAAAAAGATTACATTTTAATGAACATTTTGCATAAAACGACACAGTAAATAAGAAGAGTTTGAAACGCCAGGAGGCAACAAATTTATTACATGTATAGGTACATTTGCATTGTTGGCGTAGCTTTTAGCACGGCACATCATTTTACATAGAACAATGCATAAACGACTCAAACTGTTACTGATAGAAGAAATATTAGACTCAGAAAGCACGCTGATTAGTTATTAGGGCAAACGGGTTTTACTTACTCTCTGTTCGTGTGTAGAAGAAAAAAAGGAAACAAACAAATGTTTATTAGAAACCGTCCGTGATTGGAATGGCTTTAGTACATTTCGATTTTGAGCTCAAGAAGCAAGTTGACCTTTTGTTTTTCGAAGGAGGATCATAGTTTTGGTATAGGAAAACCACCCATTTCTGAAGGAACATAATAGACCTTGCACAGTCGTCATTTGAACATCCTTGGCCAATCCTGTCGGCCACGTGTACAAATCCGTGCGTATCCATTGTTTCATCATTGGCTAACCTCTATGGGGGCCTGGTGACGATGCAAAATGTCTATGCTCGATGAAGGTCCATGTTTATATATCACAAGTTTACAACAATCCACTTTGTGAAAATACACAACAATTGTGAGTGTGAGTGTGCCGTTGAGAAAATTTGATTTTAATTTTTTTTTTAACATCCCCCTATAATTATCTACATTTTCAACGACACCCTCAGTTGAAGTGTAAATATAAAACCATTGTTGCTATGTTGTTTACTAACCTCTTTGAATAAATTACTCATATGATCGCGTTCCTGGTACTCCATAAGCATGTACGATAAATACTCATCCTGCATTAATAGGAGCAGAGGTGGGGAGAAAACAATAGCATAAACGAACATGTGTGTAGACTATGCAAAAAAATATTACACATATTTAACAAAGCTGTGATTTGTACATGGGTACTGAGGTGTACAAAAAAGTTCACTCTGCCATCACAAACTCCAACCAAGCTCACACCTTTGGTTTATACCGGCATATTTTGAGGGAATCTTGTATGACAAAATGTTTGTTCCATTTGATTGAAAGATAAATGCCGTTAGAAACAACGTCCGACCCCTTCATCGTCATACGTCATGTACAGACTGTTCGAGTACAAATTTTAATCTTTCCAATCGTATTCAGTTAGAAATACATATTTTAAAGAGGATTGATCGTATGAAATTTGAAAAAATGTTTTAAAACAACTTCCAAAGTGGTGAACGTGGGCGCCGTACGGTTCTACCATAGCGCTACAATGCTCGATGGTTTCAGCAGTGTGCGCGCAAGTTGCGTGGTAGATTGTGACTAAAGAATTATGAATGACGTCACTTCGTGTTTGTGTTTTTGCTATGTGCCCTATGGATCTATGGACCTTTCCACATAAACAAGATAGTCTCCACATCCAGTCGTCAATTTCAAATAATGGTGTATCTTGTCTAGAATTTCGCTAAGGGATATTATGGTTTCAGGCGAATGGAAGCAGAGCATTTTTAACAAACAAAGTTACAAACTCTACTTATTTTTGACATTATAGATTTGTAGACCATGCATGCTTATGTTGAAGACAACTGCATCTTTTGGAGGTCTGAATTAAAGTACTATATTAAAGAACCTTCCATGACGACGACATATTATGTATGAGTGACTTCCACTCAGTTGAAACAATAACCATTTATAGCTGTAATGTTTAGGTGTAACAAACATTGGTTTCTTGTTCATGATTTAACTGAAAACAATGAATAAATCACCAGTATAGACCGTACGTCTGTTAAGAAATGTAAGAAAGAAACTCTCACCCAATCCACTGTGCCGTCACAGTTGGCATCAACTTTCATGAAAACAATGGCCAGCTCTTTGTCATCAACCTGTCGAACATTAAAATAAAAAGACAATTAGCTCTAAAAATTCGCACTAAATTCGCACTAACCATTGCGAACGAAATTGGATTAATTATTTGTTCGAAAGGATTATTAAACTGTGCGAATGTGAATTAGCCTGCATAATTTGTGTTTACCACTGTCCCTTCCCGGGCTCCGTATTACGACAATGCACTTCCGCAGAATGTGCTTTGATTGGTTAACCCTTTTAACTTCCACCAAGTTTGATCAAACCAAAGGGGTCTACTTATCAATAATAACACTGAATCAGTCAAAGAAGAATGGATTTAAAAAGTATATACTTGAACTGTTCGTGATATATGTGAAGTTAGTGTGCGTTAATCAACCCTGTACTGTTAGTAATATCTATCACCAAAGTGCAACAATTTTGAAAACCGTTCATCTGTGCATACACAACTGTGCACCGAACTAACTGTTCATTATCATGTGTAATAAACAGATGCATTTATCACATTGTACCATATTTGTAGGCTCGTAAATGTATCACTCAAAACCACAAACTGGTTAGACATTAAGATAATTTGAGGCTTGAAGGAATCGTTTTTTGTATAACTGATTACGTTGTACAAGAAATCTGACACAACGTCTGCTCATAACTATAATGTCCTTAGTGCATTTTGTTATGGGTTTCATATAATTGCTTTTGCATATCTTGGAGCTCCTGGTAAATGAGGTTTAATCATCAAGATTGGCTTCAAAAGCATTTGTTTGGCAAACAAAAAAATCATTTTCTAATTTAATATTCAGATGTTGATTGTGATGTTATTCCTTCAAGTTTGCACACATTTTTAATTTTGATTGTTAATTTAGTTTATTACAAAATATGAAATTGCCATTAATAACTTTATTATTTCTAAGCAGACATAATAGAGAAGCGTAATAAGAGTCAGTGTTTGACTAATGAGTGGTGAACACAATAATAGAGTGCAGTGTATCAGAGAAGTAATTTAGTATTAGTTAGAAACATGAATTGAACACAAGCATACAGCTACGTTTGTTTTTCAAGGATGCTATCACACAGTCAGCTATCACACAGTTAATGAATTGTAAGGAAATGATGAACCTTGTGTTAACCCATGGTTGTTTACGAGTAGCACAATAAGAGGTGCTAAAGTACAGTAGCTGTGGTGTTAAATTGTCAATCGAGTTGATTATAATCACTTACTTCTTCCATCTGTTTGTTGAAAAAGGTAAAACAAAAAACACAAACAAACTATTAATGTTCAAATTCCCGTGAAATATTATGCTGGTAACATTAACGCATAAACGCGTATGCGTCACGTGACTCGTCGTGCGCACGCGTATTAATGTGCAATGCGGAATAGGTTCGTAGATGTCACGTGTACACCCATTCCGTGCCACCATTCTATGTTGCCTCACAAAGGTTAACTTAACAAAAACACAAAGAAAGTTGATGTTGAGTCGGTGCTTGTATTCAACAGTTTCAATACAAACAGTCCATAATGAAATTAAAAGAATAAAATAATCTGTAAAATGTTTTTATTTTTTATAGATGACAGATTACCAATTTTGTCAATATGTAGAGTCTGTTTCGAACGAAAATTGGACTGAACTAACAACACTCGCATGGTGTGGTAAAATAGAAACGATCATTGATTTTTAGTGATAACTCACCATTCCTTCCCCCATAATCTTCCTCATAGCCTGGCGGAACTCATCTATGTCAAGGCCTCCTCCTCCGTCCTCATCTGCCTCCTGAAGATAACAAAACAAAAACAACAACAATGAGAATATGGGGACCGTCAAGAAAACATGGTTCAGAACCACCCATGGAAATAGAAGGGCTACTTGGTGACAAAGTTCTGGTTTCGGACACATTTTTCTTGAATCGCTTCCATTTTTGTCCTGCCCATCTTGGCCACAATATACAGATGTATGACTGATCCAGTGTTTTTGTGGATTTTGGGGACAATATGAAGTGTTGGGTTTCAACTCCGGCTAACACCCTTTTAAGTCATTCAAAAGCAAAAAGGTAGCAAAATATTTGATTACGTGCGTACATTAGATTGCAAAAATTGGACTAACTAATTGTTTGGACATGTATAGTGGCTGTGCAAAACCGGTGGGCACATTTCTATTATACGCTCCTTTCGGATTAGCTTGCATGGTTTGCCCTTAATTTTGCTGTGACTGATCTGCATAACCAGTTAGCTTGTCATTTTGCTAGTCTTTCTGTTTAAATTTTTCGCTATAGTCCATCTTTGAAAAGGATGTATCTTTGAAAAGACCATACTTTTCCCATAGTCATCTGTAACAAAATCCATTTAAAAAATCACACACAGCTGAGTGGTTCATGTTTTAACACTTATGTTCTCTCCTCTGATTTTGCAGAAAGTTCCCTGAATGTAAACCAATCTTTCCATGATGTGATGAACAAATTCAAACCTGGTGATGGAAACTTTGTCCCAATCATGTTGAATTTAATTCTAAACATCACCTAATTTATTATTGTACAAAATCTACCTAATGCAAGAGCCAGCTGCTGGCAGCTCTGTTGTCGGAAGTCATAAACATGATATTGGAATTTGTAGAGACAGTTAGAAATCAGCGAAGTGGGTAACAAGATTCTTAAGAAAGTTCCCTGAACAAAAAATCAATCTTTCCATGTTCTGATGAACACATTCTCATTGATCATGTAAAGTGATTTGCCCAATCATATTGACTGTATTTCTAGATATCTCTCTGTTTGTTGTACAACATCTGACTCCCATGCAGCTGCTGGCAGCTCTGTTGTACATCATTAACATGATATTGGAATTATACAGACGGTTTAGAAGCAGCGAAGTGGTTAACACGTCCATTGATAGGCAGCAGCCTTGCTTGATATAAACAACCATTAAAACCCAAACTCTCAATCCCATTGACAAGCTGCATTGAGATTATTCAGTTGTTTCCAAACATCTCAGCAGAGAGGCTCTTACCGACTTTACACCCTCATTGAGATTGCGACTCATCCTTGGATAATCGGATAATCCACTAAGAGAAACCCCGAATAATGCAACGACAGCAAGGATCAAGCGATGGGAAGAATGCCAACGAATTGTTGCATGTGTTACTACTCTTTGCATGATCGTACTGAAGAGGGGTTACTTTTATCATAGAGTTGTACAGAAACTACTTAGTGATGTGTTAAAAAATGTTGAGTGGAACCAACAAGGTAACACTAGTGTGAAATTTGTATCCATTTATTTTAGAGGTCGGTCTGTCAGTTTTAGAGTCAAAGGAAACATAATGCATGTGAAATGAAGGTTGGTGTGCTGAACAAAATGGTTGCTATAGGTTGGTCGTTTTCTTTGTGTTTCGCCATTTGATTTCACTGTCAACAAAATAGTATTGCCAAGAAGTAATCTGAACAACCATTAAAGTCATAACCTTCAAATCGGATACTCACTCCTCCAAAGGGGAAACTAACTACTTATAATCGCTGAAGTGTGCATTTTCTTTCTGAGCTGTGTCGATTCAAACCTTACCTCGAATATTTCTTGTAGTTTGTGGAGATGATCATTGTTCATCTCATCCTCTAGCCTGGCGCCCATACTACCAGCTTGAGATGCTAGGTCTGCTGGCTGCTTGCCGGCCATCGAACCCTTTGAGATCTAAAACAATACAATGGGAGAATTACAACATTTAGCATTGGTCAGTATTGACGTCATTCATCCAAACTGTGGGTGCCATCTTGTCATCAAGAAAAGATTCATGTCTGGTCCTGATTACCGAAATGGTTCCTCCAAGGGTTTGGAAATTATCTACTTTCAATCACATAACTTTCTTGTAACCGTAACTGTTAACAACGTTTTCCTCCGTGACATGCTATTCTTTCCCTAAACTTGCGAACCTGATGTAAACATGCTTTTAAAAAGAATTATATGAGCAAAAGCTGCAGTGTTAGTATAGAATAAATAATCCCATCTGTGTACTCTCGTTAAAAACCTGTTTGGCACCATCATCCAACAAAACTTCATAGAGGTCCCTGCATATAGTGTTTCTTACTTCCGACATGGGGTCTTCTCTTACTAGACCATGCCCAGACCCCATCAGACCTACCTGTGGATACGGGGAGAGCGCTGCCGATGACCCGGTAAAGCCACTCCTGTGGGATGCTGCAGACTTTGGGACCGCAGGGCGACGAACTGTTCGGTTTGGGGTTAGGAGGTCAGGTGTGCGCTCTACGGGAGGTTTCCCCGGCGTGCCAGGGGTGGCTAAACTATCTCGCATCATTGCGTATAGCAGTCAATTCCTTCAAGATTATAACTCCGTAGATAAAGATGTTCCACAGATAAGACTCGTTGAGTCGTTGCAACAAAGACTCACTTTGTGCATCCACTCTTACTTCTTGAAATTACTCTCAGCGTTCGTACTATTTCTTTAGCTACATCGTGCTGGAACATGAAGCTGTCTTTTGAAAACAATTTCTTCTAAAAGGGATGTATTTGTTTATCTGATCTTAAACTAATTTCATCAGTGTCCATTGGGTGTGTTGAGTTCTCCGCGTACACACAATCAAACCTGTCTTATTTACTGTGGTAACGGACGCCTATTTCTGTCGTCACCGCTCAATATCTCATCTACATAATCTCTTAATAAGCTGATATTGATTATCTCATGAACAGATCATCCCTGTTGTGTGGCTTGTGTATCTCCATTGTGTGATTCAACAGTTATATGTCAAGACAGAGGAGGACCAATATCGCCTTGGTGTAGGCCCACAATACTCCCATTGTCATTTGTTGTACGTTTTGTGGGATCATTCTTAAGATGTGAAAAATTACACAAGTGAAACTATACATTTTTGTAAACAGTAAAATTTCTTTTGAATAGGTTAAAAGAGCCGGTGTGGTCTCGACATTTCAAACCGTATTCTCGTCTTGAAGAACACAATACAAAGCTTCAAAGACAACTAGTGTGAGTTGATGATAAAATTAAAGTAGGATTTGAAACTTTGCATGGTGGAAATAAGATATAGAAGAGTTTGCGGTAACACCATGTAATGACTATCTCTAAATGAGTTGGGGTGGTTCTGAAAAGAACCGTTGGATTAACTCGACGTTTCGATCAGTATGCTCTGATCGTCTTCTGGATAAAATTAAACATTGACTCTTTTCCATATAATGGTTTTCACCAGATTAATTGAATATGTACTCAGTTGATATATAAAGTTACATTAGGATATACGTGTGAAACATGTTAACTTTAAATAGTAAACTTGCGGGTACAACCATGTATAAAATCCCTCTTTTTTAAGGAGTGTTGGCTCTACTAAAAAGAGCCGGTGTGGTCTCGATGTTTCGAACAGACACTCTGCTGGTCTTCAGGAGAACACCGTGCGAAGCGTCAAACGCAACGTGTGAAACGTTGATGACAAAATCAAATATTTGCTCTTCTCAATTAGATGATTGTCGGCCGTTGATTAATTGAAGACGTAGTCAGTTGATTAAACGAAGACGTATAAGGAAGGTGTGCATGTCGATACACAGCGTTACATAATGTGATTAATTATGCAAGCAGATCATGAAGGGGGCACTTTGAGAGATGATGCGCAAATCGTGCTCTTGTTTGTTGTTATGAAGATAATCAAACTCTGTTTTCTGTATCCTTGTTTTGTTTCTTCCTCTTGCTTTGTCTCTTCCTGTGTTTTGATTTTGTATGAATAATTATGGCTAGTGATTTGTGCATTAGGACGTAGGCTTATATTGTCACAATAAGTTGTGGGTTTGTATCAACAGAGGTTTATTTTTGTACGTTCGCCTGCCCTCAATGTGCTATGTTTGGTCCTAGATTATAATTTTTTTGCAAACAAGTTAATGTGTATGTCCATGATTATGTCTTGATCCCCGGCACCTCTGTATGGAACACTGAACATGCAAATTTACGTTCCTCAGTCTAGGCGTCACTCATTTAAATAATTATTGGGGAAATGTTAAAAGTTTCGCCTTGTTGAAGAAACAAAACAAAAACAAGAACAACTGGAAATTAAAGCACTAAATGAGCGAACGCTTATTAGGCCCCTACACGCAAGGTTTTGGACAATAATATTCCGGTCAAAATAATCTCAATTATTATATGACGCTCCGTGAGTGCCATCCACTTGAGACAAAGAGACCATGTTGACTATTCTATGGATTTCATGCCGACTTTTGGCAGACTTTTGGTAGTGACAACTAGCTCAAACTGTAATAATTCACCTTTCCATGCTACAGATTCACCAATTCGTCTTAGTCTTAATGAGTCGACTCGGCAAGGTTAATTGTCTCAATTATAGATTTTAAGTGGCGGCACTCCGAAGCTACGCGTCATTCAAATAATAATCGTCTTACCTTTTTCTCTGCACCATGGCTGTCTCCTGACTTTGAGCTGGCGAAAGAGTCACGCCTCTCCACAAACATAGTTTTCCTTCGCACGTTGGTTTTACTCATCCTTAACAATTATAGGTATAAAAAAACGTAACTGTTGACAATTTAATTCATAATATTAATATCAAACCAAAAATAATATTATAAATAGAAACGGTCGATTACTGTAGTAATAGTTGTCAATGTTACTATTAGTGAAAGATTGATGTTACAAAAAGCAAATTATTATACAAAAATGAAGCTAAGGCCTACTAGGCCCACGCCTTTCAAAGCTAATACTGCTGAAAACTTTAACAATCTACGACAGAAGTATTCCTGCGTTCTTAAACATTAGATAGGCCAGTGGAAATTTCAACTTACTCTGAATTTTGCTTAGTTTCCCATCCATAGACGTGAACATTATGTAACGATAACTTCCCATACTGCTAACCGTCCAAAGCGAAGTCCATGTTTCTAATGGTGACATTTTGTTGTATGCTCTTGGCGGCTAGGCTCATGGAAACGGCTGGCTGATGATGAGTTTTCTTGAGTCCGTTGTCATGTCAAACGTCTTGTGACGTAACGAAAATAGAGACGCGCGCGTAGTTGACGTGCCACCAGCGCACAGTTACGCGTGTAGATGTGCGGCTAGACTTGATTCAAGTCCCGTTCACGTGTGAGAGGTCGCGAATAACATCGTATCACGATTCCGATCTCAGTCAGCATAACGGATTTTGTTGACAAACTTTGTGTAAAATGTACGGATGCGTATATAGGACATACCGGAAAAAAAATAGGGCTCCACTATTTCGCCCGGGCGGATTACTATTTCGCCCGGGCGGATTACTATTTCGCCCGGGCGGATTACTATTTCGCCCGGGCGGATTACTATTTCGCCCGGGCGGATTACTATTTCGCCCGGGCGGATTACTATTTCGCCCGGGCGGGTTACTATTCCGTGTGTAAAGGGAAACGCGAAATCATACATGTAACCCTGGTAAACAGACCCGGAGATGAGAACATTTTGACCACAAAAAAAAATCCGTAATGGAAGAAAACATTATGTGCATATATGAATGTGGTTTTTTGTTGTTGTTTTTTTTTTGGGGTGGGGGGGGGGACAAGCACAGTAAATAGTAAAACCGAGACGCACTCAACACGTTCAAACAGCTAGAGGTTTATTATTTTATAATTATTCCTCATTACATGGAGAGAGATGTATTGAAATCCAAGCTTTACAAAAAAACCGTATGAGGCGTAAATATGTATTGCATAAAGTTCTTTTTAAGGAGGGGGCAAGGTAAAACAGCTGGTGTTGGTAGGGGTGGGGTTTGGATAAGATAGAAAGTGCGAGGAAGAGGGAGACCGACTGTATCCCGAAAGTACTACGGCCAAAATAATTCTGGAGCGGGAAATTCGAAACCAAATCCGGCGACAGGGGGAGGTGGTTGTTTGGAAAAGGAAAATACAAGTAATCTTGTGGGCAGCTCGTCTGGTAGTATGTGCCAAGAAATGTGATCATGTGACACCATCCTGAAGAGTCTTCAGCGCTTTTCTGATAGATTTGCGAAAAGCCCCGACACGTAACCACTCTCAAAACGTCATCGTTGTGAGCTCCAGTTTGTAAAGCCGCTTTTAGTCCAGGAGCTTAATGGTGATCCGTAGAAAATAAATGATTAGAAGATGCCACCTAGCTAGATACCTTCTTTAGGTCTTACAAAACAAGAAAATACATGTTGGCAAAATTGAAAATCTGGCAGATGGCGGCCATCTTTGATTTCAAAATGGCCACCATTTAAGTTATATTTTCCCTTCATGTTTGGCTACGAATGCTACTTTAAACAGGATTTTACAACCATTGCAAAATTTAAAGAAAAATATAAAAAAGCGGCCATTTTGAATTCCTAGATGGCCACCATCTGAAACACTTCAGGTTGTACCCTTTTTGCTTTTGTTTAGTGGCTAATGTAATTTTAGCCACAAAAATCATGATTAAAATATAACTTAAATGGCGTCCATTTTGAAATCCAAGATGGCCAACATGGTTTTCTTGTTCCTGAGAGTCTTATTTAGGTATCTAGCTAGGTGGCATGTTCTAATCATTTATTTTCTACGGGACTTAATTTTTTGTCATAAGCTCCCCGACTATTTGTTGCAGCGTAGAGGCAACCACTAATCAACTAGAGAACAAAGCAAACTCCCAGACATGACGTCAGCGGCATTGTCCTTTGAATCGCGCCGTCAACGGCAGATGTGTTTTAAGTTTTTCAAAACCTTAGGTTGGGGCCTGATTTTTTAGTCGATAATTACAAAAAATTCAGAAGTGTACACATATCAAAATTACATTAAAATGGTGAACAAGAGCATTTTTATCAAGATAAATAACCATTTTCGTTGAATCATCTCATCTTTTTCTCAAAAGCCTACTGTACGGCGCCATGAGCAACGATTGTTGGATATAGCGCCTTATAAATTTAACAATTTGATCAATTGATTGATAATCGGTGTGGTCTCCTGGTAATAAACCATTCCCTGACAGTTGATGTTGATTAGTGGTTTTCCAAATATTCAAAGCAATGGTTAGAACAGATCTTATGTTTGTTGTTTAAATGCGTTTACACGAAAGAAAGAGTGGGGGGGGGGGGGGGTTGAAGGAGAAAAAGGAGGCTGGAAGGGGTTAAAATGAACTTTTATCCGGTGATGTTTGTTAAGGTAAAAGTGAAATCATACATGTAGCCCTGTGTAAACATGCGGCCTCGTAATCCGCCCGGGCGAATTAGTAATCCGCCCGGGCGAATTAGTAATCCGCCCGGGCGAAATAGTAATCCGCCCGGGCGAAATAGTAATTCGCCCGGGCGAAATAGTAATCCGCCCGGGCGAAATAGTAATTCGCCCGGGCGAAATAGTAATCCGCCCGGGCGAAATAGTAATTCGCCCGGGCGAAATAGTAATCCGCCCGGGCGAAATAGTAATTCGCCCGGGCGAAATAGTAATCCGCCCGGGCGAAATAGTAATCCGCCCGGGCGAAATAGTAATCCGCCCGGGCGAAATACTAATCCGCCCGGGCGAAATAGTAATCCGCCCGGGCGAAATAGTAATCCGCCCGGGCGGAATAGTAATCCGCCCGGGCGAAATAGTAATCCGCCCGGGCGAAATAGTAATCCGCCCGGGCGAAATAGTAATCCGCCCGGGCGAATTAGTAATCCGCCTGGGCGAAATAGTATATGTCCTATATACGCTTCCGTAAAAATGTCCTCTGTAACCACCAAGCACACAATAAAACTCTCACGTATTAGGCCGCGCTAATTCAAAAAAATTGAGTTATTCAGCGAGATAACTTATTTTTGCATGCTTAATTATTATAGACTGTGCAAGTCTCGCGCAGATTTGAACTTCCGGGACCATTGTGGTCCCAACCTTATGGAGTTTTACGTTGGGGAGATTTTGTTTCGTCCATTACTTTAGTTTAATATAGTTTATGACCATAATAATGACATATGTTGTTACTAATTAGTAGTTAATTACTAAATGTATTACTAATTAACAACATGTATAAAAGTAAAAATAAAGTCAACATAATAACGAAGAAAAACCAATAATTGTGTATTTGTTTAAAAAGCTAAAACTAATTTAAACAAGCTATAATGGGTATTTTTGTTGTTCAGATTCGGCATCAAGAAAAAATTAAAGCAAATATTTGATTCATAAAAAAATTAAGTTCTTCAGTTGTCGTGTTTTCTCGCTCCGGTGCACGCGAGACTTGTACAGTCTATTGGCAAGCCTTTGTTGTATTATTTGTGTCAGAGACAAGTGAACTTTCCAAGTGCTACTTCATTCAACTGATAAGCATTTTTGCACTCATTAGAAATTGTTTTCTTTTTATAGGCCTACTTAAAAAGTGCGTGTATCAAAAGCATCATTATCCCTGCTCTATTATATAAGGACAGTAATAAAACCGAGTTATTATAATTTTAAAAAAAATCTCACTTGTTGACTTCAGTAACTTTTCCAAAATAAATAAATAAACACCAGATATTAGCAAATGTTGTGTTCATTATTTCTTAGCAGACTTTCAGAATTGTTTGAAGCCTGAACTGGGAAAAGCCTGCGTTTCGAAAAGACCCTACTGGTGAGGGCTCTTTGGAAATAGCTTAGTAAGAACATAGATAGCTATAGAAAAAGGCTAATAATTTGCTAAGAATGTTGGTATGGATGATAATATCATTGAGGTAGAATTATGAACAAGGGAATGCTAAGGAGGTATCAATTAGAAAAGGTTCTTTTTAAAGCAGACTTAGCAGAGGCAGTCAAAATTAGTAACGTCAACCGGCCATTGTGCAAACTTTTTATCGCGGGACGACTAAGAAGTGGTAGGAGATGGCAGTCACTTCGATGCAAAACAAACAGGTTCCTCAACTCCTTCTTCTCAATGAATGATAGCCCTGGTACTTTACTTTCTGCTTTATAGATGTTGTTCAGTTGGTTTCAGTGTGATGTTACATTGCAGATTATGCGATTTTCTGTTTAATTAATCTAATTTATTTGCAGTAGTTTATTTATGATTTGATGGGTTTTTTAATTTTATATTTCGTGTATTGCATGTACGCATAGTAAATTTCCTCCATGGTATGACCATTAAAGTTTAATTGAATTTAATTGAATTGATTGACATCAAAGATGCAGTAGCGCCGTCTTTTTGACATGCAGACGAAAAACTCCTTTACGAAACTTAAAGGGCGCCGCCAATAAGTATTGATGTATTGCTCCCAGACGCCAGAGATATGCTACTCCATACGGTATCGTAGAGGGGTGCCCGATTGGTGAATGGTTTGGTTATTTCAACATTTCCGAAGTAAAACTAGACGTAGTTTCACAATAAATCACAAGGTACTTTTCTCGGTATCTGGTCTGTTGTTAACGCTACACACTAGGTAGTACTGCCCTGGTGGTGAGAGTGCACGGAACGGTAAGTAGTACTGTAGAATACTGTCTCAGCCGTGTTCTTTTCGTTCGTCCTGGTCAATTTGCTGTTGTTTTTTTGTATTTGACATTTGCACTGCACTCTGCAGGCACACATGACATGGGTAAAATACTATGTATTATTAGTATAGAATTTATATAATACAAAAAAATCTGTAGATCGTCAGTCAGAGTGGTGAACGTGGTCTACATCATGTCTGACCTGCATGAAAGAGGTCGAGTCCATGGTCTGATAATGGAGGCTACCTGCTGACATCATTCTACGTACTACAAGAATGTGTAGTGCCATCAATCATGCATGGAGGTAGAAATGTTAGAAATACCTCCATGCATCAATTAATCCTAGACCTAGCTTAACTAAACCTAGCCTAGCTAGAGTGGCTAGTTTATCAAAACGGTATGGTCTGCACAGTGAGCATGGTGAGCGTAGGCTCATTCGGTTTTGACAGTGACACTACTGGATTTTATTTAACTGCACATTATTGATTGATTTGACAAAGTCATGACATTTACCCCCTATTTTACCATAGTCATAGAGGAAGAAAATACACCACAGCAGTCACAGAATACATTGATCATTTGATATCATTGATTCACCATCCTTTTTTTTAATAGGCCCCCCCCCCCCCATGATAGTTTATTTCTCTAAATGGTACACTTGACCTTCTATCCTCCCGACACTGACCATCTATAGGGGTGCAGATGTAGGCCTTTATTTACTAATAGGCTAGCTTTGATTATTGCAGCTTAAGGGACTGGAGCATTTTGTGTTCATTGATGGTGTCAGTCTTTCTCTGCAAAAAAAATAATAGGGGACAAACCAAATGGAATGTGTACTTTAGTTTATCATTCCCAAGTGCAAATTTATTATATCATTAAAAAAATTGATGCGTGGAAATGTTTGAGGAAATGTTTGGGGAATTAATGAAATAGGCCTATTGCAGCAACATAATTCTTTTTAATGGAAAGGAAAAGGGATTTGATGAAACAACAGTTTTTGTCATGAAATTCGTTTACTGTTGACTTGAAGGCTATTGAGTAGGCTGTATCAATAATTGCTGATCTGATGCACAATGACTGCATAGAATTTTAGATTGTTTTATCACGATTACTATTATAATTTGTATTGTTTGCGTTTTTTTGAACTGGGCAAAGGTTAAATAATTTTCAAGGCCACTTCCATTGACAGATTGTGTAAACCTTATATCTGGTCATTGCCCCTTGGCCTTAAT
Source organism: Asterias amurensis (assembly GCF_032118995.1). NCBI lineage: Eukaryota > Metazoa > Echinodermata > Asteroidea > Forcipulatida > Asteriidae > Asterias > Asterias amurensis. The sequence continues at coordinate 15,348,501 of NC_092648.1, forward strand.
TCGGTCTCTGTAACAGGTCAAAATTAGTTCCCCTTCAAATACACTGAAAAAGTTGGGTTTTTCCTCAAAATTCTGAGTGAAAACTTAAAAAAGCAATACAGTTTACCAGCAGGGCTATAGTCTTGGCCCCTTTAGTCTCAATGCTACAAACCAGAAATTCCTAGAACAGTACCCAGCGTTCTCCCTTACACAGTGGTCTGCTGGCAAAAGCATGTTAAAACACTTGAGGACCAGTTAACTGTGGGAATATGGGAAAGCATCCCGATTAATGGAATATGGACTAGTGAAAAAGCCAGAGGACTAGTGGAATGACAAGCTAGCTGGTCCTGCTTGCCAGTCACAGAAAGAGTGAAGGGCAAACTCTGGTACCCCTTCACACATGCTTGTTAAAGTTGTTTCTCTTTCCTGCAGTTCTAATTGAGTAGTTGAACTGCTATCATGTACACGATGGAGCTGGAGTCTCTATGCTACATGCCAGAACAGTGCCCCTACTGTCTGTCTGTCATAATGATCTTCCTGTCAAGGGAACTCGGTTAACTCACACAAGGGGGTATGAACGCCTAGCTGGCAATCCAGCCAATATCTCACATACCAACATTGGTTCAACGTCCATGATTATGAGTTGCACAAATCAAGCAATTGTGGTTCAGTAACTAGAAGACAATATAACTTAAATTCTAGTCACTGTGAAATCAGCGGTTAGCTTGGTATGTTTCAAACCCACACCCTTATGATTGCAAGTCCATACAGTCTAACCATTAGACCACAGTGACCCTGCTCTAGAACACGCGCATAATGTTATTTCTCTTTTTTTTCCCAAGCTTCTGGCTGAATAGTTGAAAAGCAATCCAGCCAGTAGAGATGATGGCTCCAGTACAGGGCAGCGTAAACGGCGCAGTGGTACACTTTGACGAGGATTACACACCGGATGAGAGTGAAGAGGATGATCGACTGATACCAGGTGTAGATACAGCAACCGACCATGGTGCATGCGAGAGGTTAGATGAGTCACAGGCACCTAAAGACAGGTACAAAATAATGGAATCAACAACGTTTAGCTTTAGGGCTATCCCTTGCTTACTTTTTAAGATAATTGGTGTTTTTGCATCGAGAATAGGATAAAGAATTTATTTTGTGTGTTATGCATGACACAGGTGTTTATTAAAAGTGCTGTACAGTACTGAGTCCTGTGGAACCAATCCTTGAGCGTATTACTCAAGTGTGATTTGAACTTTCTACTTTTGCCATTCTGGCCACATCTAGAGCTTCTATAACTTCATCTGCTCTAGAATTGAAGTAGATTGATGACTCTTTTGGCAAGTGGAACGTGAGAAACCTTTTTAATTTCTCAAAATTTGTACTTTTGTCTCACTCTCCCCTGCTTGTCTTACTAGTTTATCTTTTGGCCCATTAGGCCAAACAAAATAAATGTTGTGTTTACGGTAACCCGACCGACCTGAATTTTTTGCGGCCGAATTGCCGACCTCAAAACATTTTTCTAAATATTTTGTGAGTTGGTAAAATTTAAAATGAGAATTTTAACATGTTGCCTCACTTTAAAACTGTTTATTACGACTTACCAGTGTAATAATGCATTTTTGCAAAAATCATGGCGATATCAAAACTTGTGCACCCGGCCCACGCCTAGCCTAGCTTACTGTACTGCCACAATTTTTTCTGTGAAAGGTGCACGCGCCACCCGATGCCCGGCCCCGACGCACCCGCTGTGTTCACAGCGTACTTCGGGGCGATCCAATGTCACACGAAACGAAATTGGGCCCCTGGCAGCCGGCCGCATATTGGACACCACAACAAAACACGGTACAACAGTACAGTACAGCTAGCTGTCAGTGGTACAGCACGAAACGAAATTGGGCCCCTGGCAGCCGGCCGCATATTGGACACCACGACAAAACATGGTGTAGCTGTCAGTGGTGTACAGCACGTGGGTGACCGGCCGCGTACGTTTACAACACGTTTTACACTACGGACAGACTGCGAATGAAAACTGCATCAAAACATGGCGTCGACGTCAGGCAGTTCTTCGTGCGGTAACATGTTAACTTGTTATGGTAGACAAGTGATTCTGCCGTTGAAATAAAACATACAGTTCAAGTTTTCAATTCCAATTTTCATTGTTGTTTTATTAGTGATTTGTTTCTTCGGAGTATGATTACCCATCAGACACTAGTTGAACTGGCCATCGGGAAGCTTTTGAGTTGTTTTGAAGTATATTTAAACTACCCAGAGACTCACAACACACATTCAGATCAGATCAGGCTGACATTCAAAATAATAAGTTTGACCCTCAAAAGTGTTCATTCATTTTGCTATATTATTTTGGGGAAAATGTGAGTTGTGAGTTTCGGCTCTGTTGTTAATGTTATGGTACACCTTGCACCACTGAGCCTACTGAGTGACATCATTTTCACCCAGCAACCCGGAGGTTCGTCAGTCTGGGTAAAGTGCAAGTAAGTGTACAACAATGGAATGAAAAATGTGAACAAAATAACCACACCTCAAATTAAAAGTTGGTAAAACTGATGTCAGCATTTAAAACATGGCCCTGATTTAATGGTAAGATAAAAAGTTTCCTTGTAACTTCTAAAGCGCTTGCAACTTGACCTATGTTATGTTTTTTCTAAAACAACTTATAAACTTTTATATTTTACCACTTTCCAACATGAGGGTTTATAACTTGATGAGTCGAACAAGGTTAGTATAATTCATGGTAACGGGTTTAAAATATTAACAAATAACTCAAAATTCAAGAACTTAAAAATAAAAATAAAATTACAAAATAAAATTATTTTCCTACCTACCTACCTGGAATTTTTTAGGGCCGTTACCGTAAACACAACATTTATTTTGTTTGGCCTTAGTGTGGCGTTGCCTATTTGGAATTTAATCCTTCTGAAGAACCATGATGTGGCAAGTCGTGTAAGCTTGGGCGGTTCCAGAAATTTAGGACTCGGTTCCGGTCCTGAAAAAAAACTTGGTTCTGAGTCGAACCCGGTTCCACTAAATTCAATATAAAAACACAAGCCGCCTGTCCCTAGCTCACACGACACTATTGCGGCTGAGAATTCTAGTTCACCGTACCCAAGTTCTTTTCGAAGAGATGACACTTGTGCCCTTGAGCAAGGCACTGAACTATAATTGTTTCGTTAAAAAAAAAATTTTTTTAATAATAATATTGAAGTCTTCTATAGCGCACGTATCTACCAAATAGATGTACTTTCAGAAAGATATGAAGGTAAAAAGTTGGGAAGAGTGAATTCTGCTGTACCAGCCAGGCTCCTATAGTGGTAATACCCATGCCTACATGTACATGAACTTTGAAGGGGGTAATCACGTTTCAGCACTAGTGTAACCCTAACATTGAAGTGCTCGCGTGCCTTGTGAGTTAATGAACTGGATTTCATAAAACTACTTCTTCTTTTTTAAGTAGAATGAGAATTTGTATCAAATTATTGTGTGCACAACATATTGGCAGTACAATGTGCAGTACTGTCCGTGTATGTAGTCAAAGTTGAACATGTTCAAGTTTCAGTTTGAACTTTTTTATCACACAAACAAAGTCTTAATGACCAATTTGAACATGTTCAAGTTTCAGTTTGAACTTTTTTATCACACAAACAAAGTCCTAATGACCAATGAGAAGTCCATATTGATAACAAATGAAGCCACTCCACATCGAGTGCTTTTAAAGTGGAAGGGAATTGTTAAATTCAATTTTGTAATAAAGATCTTTGCGTAATCAAATGCAATGGCAATAGGCTTATACACCATTTTACTGTGAAGTTAGTGACTTGTAATTTTTTCACCCTGCACATGTAAAGTCCATCAAGGCCCAATTTCATGGTTCATGATTCCCCGCTTTTGTGCAAACGCCAAATTTCTGTGCTAGCCTTTGAAGCGTAGAATGCCTAGTAACGATGAGTTACAGGCGCAAATGCCCAAATTTCCTAAGCACAGAATTCCCTGCTTCCGTAAGAGTACATCAACAAAATTGTATCTAGGTAATTTCCCTTCCTCTTTGATCTTCCTGTTTTACGTAATTTATATCTCCTGAGTATGAATTACATGGAGTTGGCTATCTTTAAAATCAAAAATAAAACAAACATTGGAAATGAATGAATTGAAGCACGGACTTTAATCACTATCAGTGCAAAGTACAGGTCCTACCCATTGTGTTAATTTAATGTCACTTTTACACATTCAGCAAAATTCAAACAAATGCTGTAGAGGTGGTCTGTCTTCAGTAAACATGATAAATAATCAAAACTTGATTGAAATTGTGGTTTTGGCTGTAAACGTGATCAAGAAATCATGTCTATTTATGTTTTGGCAAGATAGAGTATGAAAATAGTGAAATGCTGTCTAAAGTACATGAGTTACCCATTTATGTCACTTTTTGCATTTCAGCAAAACAAATAGTGGTCTGTCATATCTGTACTAAGCTTACGTCAGCACATTAATTACATCATTAATTTTCGTCTGATTTACTATTTGGTATTGCCAGGGCCGATCGTGTTACTTTAAAAAAATGAAACTTACAGTCGCGACTAAAACAAAGTTTTGGAAGTCTGCTTTAAACATTTGTGTATGATGAGTTGACTTCAGTGTAATTTTGTCAAGACTTTTTTTTCATTTACAAAAAACAAATGAGGCTTAAAATTCAAGGTTCTACACATATTTAGAATAGGGCACTGCTAAGGTTAAAAACGTTTAACATTTGACTGCTGTCTTCTACCTAAAATTTATACAATTCTTCAAGTTGAATTTGAACTGTGTTCAAATTGACAAACTTTGTGACCTGAAGGTCAAATTGAGTCATTACAAATGCCAGGACCTAGGAAATGGGTGTCCAAATTTTTAGGAAATTCAAAACCGGTTGATCCAAATTGTTCACATTCAACAGTTCAATACACTTATTTCATGTAACAGATTTTACAAAGCAGCACGTCCAACTTGAAAACAGAATGTTTAAAACAACCCCCAAAACACACCTCTAGCTAACACCATAATGTACATACATAGGTGAATCCAAGTTCATCGATTACAAAAGGTTGTAAAAACTTTATGGAAATGAGCAAACAGATAAAGACCTTGACCAAAATGGGCTGTTTTTTATATACAGGAACCTAATCAGTTTAGCAAGGAAATTATTGATTACATGTTACAATCCACCTGTTGCTGTACTAAATATTTGTTTGTTTTTAAAATAATTCTATTGTAGACGAGGTTAATTTTGATGTTTCTGTGGTTTGCACCATACGTCTTTTTAATCATTCGGTAGTTAAATAGGCCCCAACCCAAGTCCAGTAATTTTACCAGTGGTGGGACACACATTAGCATTACAATGTTCTGGATCAATTCCAATCTTTTAAAGTCAAGTATGCTGGCAATTGTTTTTTAAGTTGAATCATTCTACATTACATGTATTCGGGTAATGGTTTCATACAGCAATTTTGCATTGCACATTTTGAACTGAACATTTTGTGAGCACACTTAAAGGCAGTGGACAATATTGGTAATTGTCAAAGACCAGTCTTCTCACTTGGTGTATCTCAACATGCATAAAATAACAAACCTGTGAAAATTTGAGCTCAATTGGTCGTGGAAGTTGCGAGATAATAATGAAAGAAAAAACAACCTTGTCACACGAAGTTGTGTGCTTTCTGATACTTGATTTCGAGACCTCAAGTTCTAAACTTGAGGTCTCGAAATCAAATTCGTGGAAAATTACTGTTTTCTCGAATACTACGTCACTTCAGAGGGAGCTGTTTCTCACAATGTTGTATATTATCAACCTCTCCCCATTACTCGTAATCAAGAAAGGTTTTATCATGATAATTATTTTGAGTAATTACCAAAAGTGTCCACTGCCTTTAATGATAAAGTGTTGAAGTACTTATTTGGGAGAGTGCCTGATTTCTGTTTGTTCCAGGGAATTTTTGTTTTGTTTTACTATGTATTTTTTATATGATAAGTTGCCTAAATATAATTTTCTATGTTTTATAGAAAGTGCTACATTTATGTAGGCCTTATACGCCTCTCTTAATATTTTTGCCTGAGTACGTCACAACAGCTCTAACCCAAAACAAGGCCATCAGCGCAGCCTCTGCAAGTGGTGGCGGCTGGCGCCTATATAGCCTCATTTTAGGAAAGAATTATGAGGTATTGCATACCTAGGCCGATATGCAGGCCTATGCGGTTCAATTTCTCTTTGCCTGCATAAAACTGTACATTGTGTCGTTGTATTTGTTGCTGACAAACACAGTGTTTACTTCCTCCTTACTCTTGTTAGTCATGGTAATAAAAGCTGTTGTATTCAATTTAAGTTACCACTTCAAGGAAAATGTACCTGAGCCTAAGAACAAGGCAATGAAGTCATCAGTGTAAAAAACATGCGCAATTTCACACTAATTGGTCAAAGTTTAACTTCGGAAGCTAGGAGCTGTTCTGAAAAATGCCCATTACAAGGGTACAGGGTATGACTTAGGAAAATGCATGAAAAAAGTTAGTCTTTGATTCAGCTGTTTTTTTAACGATGTATTGTTTGCTTGACCAGGATGTTGGAAGCCACTCAAATAGGATACTACAAGGTTTTCACAGCTCATGTGACTTCCTGAGAGTTTGTCATCAATATTGCATTTCTTTTTCAAACATGTTTGCTTCTCTGTATGTCTGTTCCCTTACACATACCTTGATAAGGGGGTACTTTAAACAATGGAACAATGCTACCCAACAAGGATTTCTTAGTTAAAGTGGTACCCTACAAATAATTTCTTCAGAAAAGGGACTAGTGGAACAACAATAGCTGGACCTCACATACTGGATCCAATAAGGACATGTGTGTGTGAAGGATGCATTGCCCCAATTTCTTGCCGACTTGATGATTAACAGATCTATGAAAAGTATTAGATCCAGGCCATTTTCCTATAGTTGAGGAAGTTATCAACTTTCATTCATGAATACCTTAGGCAGTTTCACTATTCCTTTTGGTGGAGAGCGCGTCACGTGGGTGTGTATAAACCGTTGTTTATTACCTGTAAAAAGTGTTGAAACATGGGCATGACACGCGAGCTTGCACCTGTGCTTATAAGACAGTTTCTTCATTCTATATTGGTGGAGGACAACGACCGGGACAGTTGTGCCACATCACACGATACGCGCACAGAATTCCCTTATAAGGAGGGGGACTTTGTTTACCCAAGGGCCTTCCCATTTCATAGCTGGAGGGGTGTTGTGTGGAAAGAAATCATTGAACAATTATAATTTTTGCATCTTTTTTGACTTTTTGACCAAAAAGTGTTGATGTTTTTTGACCGAAAAGGTACATTGTATATGAATGGGAATCAAAGTGTGTTGAATCAGTTTTCAACTAGTGGTTTAAACCCGCCAAGGCCTGGTTCTTGATAATTTACCTCAACCCCGTCTCAGTAAAATTATCAATAACCAGGCCTTGTTGGGTTTAAACCACTAGTTGAAAACCTCTTTACCACACAGTGATTCCCTTATTCAAGACACTGAACAAGTCAATCTGGCAATGATTTGTTAATTAAAGGATATACTCATGTTACCATCAAGCACCAAACAGTTAGCATGTTTCAAGTATCTTGTTTGTTGCACACAGCATTTTTATGTGAAAATATTTTCCTTCTTTTTTTTTTTTGCATTATCAGTCAAAATTCAGATACAACGTGAAGTCAGTGTTAAATTCATAGGGCCTATTCATTCAATTTTTCTTTTAAGGAATTTTTTTAGGCTGAAATTAATTACTGTTGGTTAAATAGTGCCTTGTTTGCATAAATGCTGAAGCTTCTGTTTTTGCTTTTATTTTGCTATCTATATTTTTTGTTTTCTTCTCTACTCTGGTTCTTAGTTTCAACATTGTGTATATAATCTTCTTCATTCTGGGTATGTGTTCCCTCCTACCATGGAATATGTTCATCACAGCAAACCAGGTGAGCCTGTTTCATCCACTGCCTTTCTCCCTTTAATATTTCCAGTCATCCTAACGGATAATGATGTTCTCTCTTCCATCCCCGACCCTCGTGACTCTAGGTACAACATAGTCTACGCTATTTGCTTTACAATGGGGGTATGTTCAGTTCTACCGTGGAACATGTTCATTACAGCAGTAAGGGTAAGGAGCTGTATTCAACGATGTCTCAACGCCTGCTCAACACTGCACAAATTTCCGCACAATTTTGTGGTTTTATTTGCCTTATAATTTGCCATTGTGTTTGAAAAAAAAAAAAAATTGCTCTTTGCTCCACTTCCCTAGTTTGTTTCCAAAAGCTCCTTGAATTTAATACTGTACATGTAGCTGCAGGGGTTCCCACAATGTTGAAATGCCATCATTTGATTCCTCCTAATTTGGATCCTAGTTTTATACCTTTTTGTTTGCCATGACTCTCAGCTTTGTATGCTCTCTAGAATGTAGTAAACAAATCTAGAAGGAATGCATGGGTCAAGCCTCATTATTTGATGTGCTGATTAAATGCGTGAAAATACAGTATTCATCTGGCAGGGTGAATGCACTCACAATGGTACAGTATCGACAATTCCCCTTGGCTTGTATGTCATCCTACATGTACCTTCCACCTTCCTGCCTGCATGGCCCAATTTCATAGAGTTGCTGAAGCAAAAAACATTGCTTTTAAAAGAGATACCCGCTGATTGAGCTGGATGGTACACATACAGTAACATGGAAAATGGCTTGTAACCTTATTATGCCAAGCGAACTTGTGTTTTGCTTAGCTGCTTTTTGTGCTTAAGCAGCTCGGTGAAATCTGGGGTCGATTTCACAAAGAGTTAAGACTAGTCCTAGCTTAGGACTAGTCCTAAGCGATATACAAATTGCATGGATAGTCCTAAGTTAGGACGAGTAACTGGTCCTAACTCAAGATAAGACTAGTCCTAACTCTTTGTGAAATCCACCCCTGGTCCTGCAGGCCAATTTCACTTGCGGGGTGTTTTATATTACAGTGCAAATTATTGAATACCAAATTGTGATTTATCAACATTCCGTGTAGCATATTGTTGCTCTGTTATACGAGGGAAATCAGTCACTGCACTGTGTCAAATGTTACTGACATAAATGCGTGCATACACGTCAAATCTTTATGTTTACTCCCATTCACTGACTGATTGTGTTGGAATGTTCGTCTGTAATTAGGGTGTTATAAAAGTGACGTCATTAGTGTATTATTGCAAGAAGCTTAAATGTATTGTGATTTTCTTTAAAGGTTTAATTGTGAAAAGCTGTTGTTTCTTGACTTGCCTTTCACATATTTTGTTTTGCAAAGTCTCAAGCTCCTCTCAGAATTTGATTAAATGCGTCTGATTTTATGTTACAAGAAACGCATTTTAGTTATCTCAGGGGTAAAAATAAATATATAATTCCTTGTTTTCATTCCCGAATTTTTATTAATAATATTGTGACCAAGCAACACTGTCTTTAGTCTGGGAAGTTCAATTTGAGTGCTCACTTTTCACCAAGCAAGTACCAGACATTATTCAAAATCTAATTCACAAGTGGCAGACTCAGGGAAAAAAGCAACTCATTTTACTGAGCAGAATGTAATAATATTCAGCTGCTTCTTCTAAATATTTGCAAACAAGTTGTAAACTCTTCTTCTAATTCCCACCACTATAATTTGTTTGCACATTTTCTATTTTAATTTTCTAATAAACTTGGGTGTGATTCATGGCTACATGGCAGTTTAACAGTTGTATGGCTTCTGACTGACAGAAAGATATTGACAACATAGGGAGACTGACAGCATAGGGCTAGATGGCTCAGTTGGTAGAGCACCTGCATGTGATTCTGAAGGTTGTTGGCTCAAATCCCGCTCTAGTCAATTCTTTGTTCAACCCAAAATCATTTCAAAGGTACCCAGTCAGTTTCCCTTGTGATTAAATTTTGTTTGATATTTTCTAATCACCTTAGATCTTCTCTCCAACAGTACTTCAGTTACAAGCTTCGCAACACAACAAGTAATTACACAGCAATGTTGGATGAGAGCACGCCATTGCAGATGATGTTTGAGAGTTACTTTGCTGTGGCAGCCATGGTCCCAAATATTTTGATCATGTTATTGAACTTAGCTTTGCAGCACAGGTAAGAAAGAAAAAGTTCTTTGGTGTAGTGCCGAGGAAGAGCTCTCTAACTACATGCATTTAGTTGTTGTGTGATGTGGTATATGCAGAGAAACCCCTTGTTAACAAACACAAAGCAACTTTTCCTCCTGACAATCATGTGTCAATCCTGTATTTTGTCGGTTTTTGTCCAGATTTCTAGATTTTTTATTATCTCCTTATATGATTTATTATGTTATTTACCTTCCTACTTTGTGTTTTTTTTGCTTAGCAATTGTGGTTATTGTTCAACATTGTGGAAGTTTAGGGAACATTAGTGGGAAGACTACGTGGGTTGACATTTCAGTAAATTTGGGTTTTCACTGTCAACTGCAAGCGCAAATTTTAAAAGAATGTTGAGTTGAACAAAGACAAATTAGTTAGAGCGGGACTTAAACCTGTACCCTTCTGAATATTGTGCAATCGCTCTACCAACTCAGCTATTTCCAGCCTTTATTTGTGGTCTACAAGAAAAAGAGCCCATGAAAGTTTATAGAAGATTGGGACTGCAAATAACTGTATTCGTGTTCATTCTGTCGTGTGTTGTATTTATCTTCACCTTTTTTGTTATTTTTCCTCCCAGGATAAGTCTGCAAGTACGGGTAGTCGTTCCTCTCATTGGAATGATGGGTCTATTCATCGTGACGACAATCCTCACCAGAATCAACACAGATGAATGTAAGTACATGTACAGTAATAGACAAGGTAGAGTAGAACCTTCAAGCCCCTCTCACACTACCAAGCCAATTCCCAGGAAGTAAAACCCCAAGAAAGTCCTGGGGAGTTTTAACCCCAACACCCCCTTATATTCCTTTCACATTAGGCAATTTCTGCAGGGTAAATTCACGCTCAAGATGCTAACCCTGGGGGTTATCTGGCTTAACCCTACTCCCAAGAAGGGGCAGCTATTTCCTTAGACACTGTTTGTATGGGTTAGTAATTCAAGTGTGAAAAGGCCAAATACATTTTTCCAGGAATTTCCTGTGTAGTGTGAAAGGTGCTATGTTATGTTTAAACAGGTGCGTTGGAACGTGTTTGCTAGTGCGCAAGTTTTACAAAGTTGTAATGCTGACTCCCATACCTCACTTCGATTTTGAAAAGGGTTATTAAAATAACAACAACAACACGCTGAACCTGTGATTCAAAATTATGACCGCCCTCCAGGTTTGGGCTCATTCAGGACAGGCATCAGCAGATAATGATTCAATGCATTGCAATGTTCCCTTTAGAATTATCATCATTCATAATGTGGCTGATGGAAGGAATTGCTTGTGTTACACCGTCAAAAGTAATAACAAAACAACAACTATTAATATTAAATTAAATACAATACATGTTGAGTCATAAAGAACCTACCTGTATATTTCGGGTAGATTTGCATATATTCAAGTCCATATGAACTTACATTGACTATGTTGTAGTCAATAATTAAAAGGGTATTCTTCCTTCAGAATGTTTATGTTGCTACATTTGTACATGCACATAGGGCCTTGCGAAGGGCAGTTCCATTTGCAAAGTCTATTGAGTTCCATTGCAAAGTCTATGGTGAAATGTTTGTTTGAAGGGGCACCAGGGCCAAGTCCAAGGGCAACAGTAGCCATGCCCTCTGTGTAATTTCCAGGCCTGGTTCATGAACATCATCCAATACTTGACATATGATGGAAAGTCAATCATTGTCATCTTTGTGTACTGAGAAGTCAATATAAATAAATACTGAGAAAAGTAACACCATGAAGTACTCGAGACATGAATGTTGATTTTTCATTTATTTGTTGATCATATTTTTTTTTTTTTTGCAGGGCAAACGGAATTCTTTATTATCTGCATATGCAGCATTGTACTCATAAATGGTAAATATGATGTTATTTAAATCTCCTGAAAGCCATTGGACACTTTCGGAACAGAAAAAAAAGTTCACAGATTTACAAATAACTTACAGGGTTTACAGAAGGTAATGGTGAAAGACTTCTCTTGAAATATTATTCCTCGAAATGCTTTACTTTTTGAGAAAACATTAATACAATTATCAATTCTCGATATCGAGAATTACGGATTTATTTTAAACACATGTCATGACACGGCAAAACGTGCGGACACAGGGGCGGGTTTTCTCGTTATTTTCTCCTGACTCCGATGACCGATTGAGCCTAAATTTTCACAGGTTTGTTATTTAATATATATATAAATTGCGATACACCAAGTGTGGGCCTTGGATAATACTGTTTACTGAAAGTGTCCAATGGCTTTAATGCGTTCTGTGTTCTCTGATCCTTTATTTTACTGCGCTCTGATTCGTATCACTTTTTTCCTTTCACCTCAGAATTTCTTTTTTTCTATCTATTTAGTCTTGTACTCTGCTTTTACATGTACTTTGAATGTTATTTCAATCAACAGACAGTGCAAATCCTATGTGCGATCCGACATTCAGGCCCTGTCCGAAATTGAGCTTGTTCCTTTAGGGCAGCCTATCCTTCAATGCATGTTGACATGTTGATCCAACTACAGCCATAATCATCGGACATGGCCTGAGACTCATTAGTAATAATAATTAACCATTTTAATCTGAGTTCAGGAACATACATTACCCCATAACCTCGGGGGATGATGCACATTTATAACAATAATAAATAATAAGCGTTTAGTGTTTACAATACTTTTAGACATTTTGCCTTTCATTAAGCTCAATGAACTTGAAAATATATTTTGCAATTCAACTGAAATAGTAGAAACATCAACTAAAGTTAGCGCTACTGTTTTCTAAATTGTTACAATATTTTATTGTTTTGAAGCATTCAACGCAACGCAACTGAAATAATAGAAATTAGCACTATTGTCTAAATTGTTATAATTTTTTTTTTTTCAGCATTCGGGGGTGTTTTCCAGGGCAGTATATTCGGTGTTGCTGGTGTTTTACCGAAGCGTTACATGCAGGCAATAATGTCTGGACAAGGAATGGGTGGGATTCTACCCTCACTCTTAAGCATCATCTCTATCGCTGGTAAGTTCATAATAATAATAAAATAATACTAACAAGTTCTCATAAAGCACATTTTACAACAACGTCTAAATGCGCTTTACATTAGTGCCCTTGTCATTGGTCGAATAACATTCCTTCAATCTTTCTCAGCTCCCTAGGGAGTGTAAAAGGCCAAAATGAATTTCCCATCATGGATTACAAAGTGAATTGAAATTGAAATTGAATTGAAAAATGACAGCCCTGAGCTGCCGTGGCGCTCAAGTGGCTTTTTCGTAAACAACGTCAACCTCTACCCTCGCAGGTACCCATTTATACCATAGATATAGAATTAAAATAACTAGATCGACCATTCACCTATCTCTAACTTTCATGCAAACCAGAACGTGACTTTTAGCGCATCCATAGTGGTTTAAGGCCTATCTCCCATGTTCATATCCAGCGCGTTAAAACCAGTACGTGACATTTTCGCGCGTCCATGAAGAACCAGGAATTTTTGTATACGCTCGGCCGATCTAGGTATTTCTATATCTACGGTTTATACCCCTGGGTGTTGAGAAGTGAAGTTGACAGTTGCAGACTGTGGTTCCTTTTTTTCGGCAATGATTCATTTAATTTTTATGCTGGTTGTGTAGCCACCAAGGACTCTCAGAAAACCTTACCTAGGAAGAGAAGACAATGAAGTTTCAGTTTTAGATGTGGGTGGGAAAAAGAACAGAGAATTAATCCTGGGAAAACCCACGCAGTCATTTATGAAAACCCAATCCACGTGGTGCCCCCAGCGTGATTCGAACTGGGGTCCTGGTTGTGGAAGGCAAGGAACGATACCACTAGGACAACCTGACCTCCCTTATCATGAGGAAAACATCTTCTTTTAAAAGAATAATTTTGTTTTGAATGATGAGTCATGTTTGTATTTAAAAGGGTCTCTTCAAAGATTTCATACCATATCAATTACTTCATACTTCTGCTTTTGTCAGCCACTTCTCAGGTTATTATTGCCCTGTGACTACCTGAGAAGGAAGTGCTCGTCTTTTCCTCTTTTTATCATTAGTTTATCGATACTACGTTACCTTTCCTGGTGTATCCTCGTAATAAAAAAAAATTGCACTCATGTATAGAATGAGTAATTCAATATCTTTAGACCACAACCTGAACTGTAAATTCCCCAGGAGAATGAAAGACTGTTGGTAATTACCAGTAATTACTCAAAATAATTGTTGGCATAAAAATTTAATTACTCAAAATAATTGTTGGCATAAAAATTTTCTCGGAAACGAGCAATTGATAGTATAAAATATAGTGAGAAACGATTCCCTCTTATAAGTAACATAGTTTTAGAAAGAAGTAATTTTCTCACTAAAATATTTGAATTTAATTTGAGACCTCAGCTGAGGTATCGAAATCAAGCATCTGAAAGCACACAGCTTGTGCCACAAGGGTGTTCTTTCTTCCATTATTCTCTCGCAACTTCGTCAACCAATTGAGTTCAAATTTTCACAGGTTTGTTCATTTAAGCATTTGTTGAGCTACACCAAGAGATAAGCCTGGTCTTTGACAATTACCAAAGGTGTCCAGCGCCTTTAAAGGGGTTGTAATGACTCTGAAAATTAATGTAAAAAAAACTTACTTGGTACAACGTCTCTGGACATTTTCAAAACTCTGCTTAAAACCCACCTATTCAAAATTTCTTATGATTGACTTTTTTTAACCATTTATTTTTGCCAACACGTTTATGTAATTCAACATTTTTATTCAATGTACCCTTATTTCTTTCCAAGCTTCGTATTTTGTATTTTTGTTTTTGTTTTGTTACTCTCTTCGTTTGTTTTATGCGCCTCGGAATAAGTTTAGTCTTAGATAGATAGTCTTTATAAGTTTTAATTATTATTATTATTATTATTATTAAGAAGTACTGCAGCTTTGGATAGTATAATGCATTTTGAGAAACAATTTCACCTTGAAGAACTGCAGTTTTAAAAGGATATCACTTTTCATCCCCAAAAATTAAGGTTACATTGTCTGTGTATTCCCACTAGGGATTATTCTTCCTTTGTGGAGAAACTCACTATGGATTTTTAATGATATCTCAAAAATGTGACCTGCACCTTTTGAAATAAACTTTTCATGGGTTAATTTGATTGTGTAATCTATATTTGTATAGGATTGAATCATAGCTGTATGTACAGACCTTTTAATTGATGTTCAAGAGCAAATATTGAAGTGAATGAAGAATAACGGTTTTTATTTTGATTTACCTTTGTTTTAAACAGCTTCCCATACTGAAGCTGAGAGTGCCTTCATATACTTCCTGTGTGCGGTAGCATGTATGGCCGTCACTCTGTTTGCTTTCTTGGTGCTTCCTAGAATGAAGTACGCGTCCTTCTATCTCAACAGGCACTGTAAGTCACATCCACATTACTGGACTCGATTTCAGTCTCCTGACGATGACTAGAGTAAGCTAGTCGAAATGTTGAGACAAACTTAAGAACTTACTCCGCGGTAGTGCAGTTAATAATGATCCTATAAGCTAAAGTAGTAGTCCCAGGGGATTTAATAAATCTACTCCGCGATAGTAGAATACATAGCAAGACAGTTCTCTAAAGAACAAAATCTAACTGGCAAGTAGATACACAAACGAGGCTACTGCAAACCAAATATATATTTATAGAGCTGCTGTAATAACTGGCGATTTTGTGCTCGGTGTGTGATTTCCATTTCGTATCATTGCTTACTGTTGGAAAAAGAATGACGTAACAAGGTGACGCACAAGCTGGCTGCCTATTTTGTTGCTTACTTATGAGATAGGCTAATGCTTTGAGCAAATTTTTTTTCTTTAGTTGGCAAGAAATTTGGCATACCATTAAGCAGCGTTATGGTTGCCTCAGACCTTGGTGTGTTTATCGTGCATTAAGTTCCTCACTGTAATTACCCACACACTACTTATACTTCACTGGGAGACCTCGTAGCCAATGGAGGCAATAGTCACCGTTCATTCCCTTGGTCATTGCCTTGGCGCCCCTCGAAATGTTTCAGTACAAACTTAAGGTCACTCTCTGAGGTGCCCTTGAACAAGACAAAACTGTCTTGCCTTTAAAAGAATGAGGCGTCATGCAAGTGTTTGTATTTCTTCTATGCAGCTGAATTAACCAAATCAAAACGGATTGAGGATCTGGAAAGCACTGAGAGTTTTGAGAAAGTCAAACATCATCAGAGACCACCATTCTTTGAAATCTTTTGGAAGGTGAGGCTTTTTCAACATTTTATGATATCTAAGGGATGTGTGGAATATTATATTGTTTTTGTTTCTGAATTCAGACAGTTTTTTATTGCTGCCTGTTGAGTTGATTCACTTCTCAAACAGCCTGATCTTGAACTTCCCCTGTTACTGGCACTCCTTGGGGTGATCAGTACTTTTCACAAGCTGGGCCGTCAGTTTGGAACAGCCTCCCTCTTCATTTCAAAACATATCTATTTCAGAAACCATAGCTTTTGAACTTTGGTTGTCTCTGTGTATGGCAGAGTTCTTGTTTTTTGCACCAGGAGTGTCATCATTGACAGACATGGCACACTAGAAATGTTCAATATTATTATTATTACTATAAAAGCAATTAACGTTATTTGATGCACTCCTCGGGCACTGAGGATACTGTTTCCAAAAGCTTGCTGGAATCTTTTATGCCAGGTTTTTAAAAGTACCACCATTTCAATAAAATATTTCATATCTATTGTTTTTTCCATCTACAGATTAAAATTCCTGCTCTGATGATTTTACTAATCTTTGCAGAGACGATAGCGCTATTCCCAGGCACAATATCATCAATAGGAGCCATTGATAGGTCAAACAAAAACTGGGCCAGTAAGTGTCTTCTTTCATACCCATACCTCTGTGTGTAAACACCTGTAATGGTGGACCCCCCTATTGTTCCTCTTTTGTTTGTACTTTTTGGCAACAATTCCCATTGGTTTTGTACACACTTTCCAACTGGGGACCTTTGCTCAACAGGGAACCCTATTGTCCTCTTTTGGTATAGGTCCCTGGTTTGAATGTGTATACCTACTCACAGCTCTGTGTTGTAGTCACTGTGTGGACACTCCTTTGTTTCCTATTTCTAGTCTTCAACACTGTAAACAAACATGTGACTTCTAGCAGAGCTATGGTTGTTATTTTGTATTGTGACATTTTCCCATCCCCCCCCCACCCAAGTTTGTTGTTTCCTTTCTGCAAATGTATTGATGACACTACAACAAAAGTATTGCAATATGTATTTGTATCCATGGTCTCTTTGTTTCAGATGATTATTTTACTCCAGTGATGTGTTTCTTGACCTTTAACCTGATGGATTTTACTGGAAGGTCACTCTCAGTGATACAATGGGTAAGGCACTTTATATTATTGACTCCTTGCAAGATGCGGAACGCACCTCCGCACAATACGCGTCTACCATTTCCACCCAGGCCTAATACTTCATGGAGGCAACAAAGGCGATTGCCTCAATGCCCCCTGTTTATTGCCTTGGTGCCCTTAAAATGTTTCAGTAGAAATTTACAATTTCCTCATAGAGTGCCCTTTACTAAGGAGAAAATGCCTTGGTGCCCTTGCACTTTCAAAAGTGTAGCATACATGCCTTTCCACCATTTTAGGGGTCAGTTCTTGTGTGTACATTTTGAATCCCCATAAGGTGGACAGGATGGCACATGTGTAAGTGCCCTGGGCGTTGTGCAAGTGCTCAATAGGCATATGGTGTGTTGGTCACTTTTATTCCATTGTATCAAAGTGCCACTGTTACTGACTCTTTCCCCCAGATTAACTTTTTCCTAAATATGAGCATGAATTTTGGTAGGAAAACATTGAATCTGTGGTGCTTTATTTTTGTTTGAAATCATTTTATCATCATTATGCCTTGCAGATATGATATTTGTAATAATGATCTTTTTATGAGGATGTAGTTTTAGAATTATGCTTTAACTTTTGTCTATGATTGTTTGCTATTGCTATTGTTCTTGTCATATTTCCTTGGCTTGTGTGCTCTTTAATATTTTAGTTCATTTATTTGTAAGAAAAGGCGCTTTTAACAATTTAAAATGTGCTGTAGTATTAGTAGTAATTATTAGTAGGACCTTACGGCACTAAACCAATGGTGTTGAATTTGAAACTCTAGAGTGCCAATATTTGAGAATATTAGACTATCAAAGAAAACATCTTTTAACATCAAATAATGTGATACTGTACACAAATTCATGAGTTGAGAAAGTTATTCACCATCAGTAAAGAATCATCTCTAATTGTTCTCTTGCATTTTTTTTATTTGTCAGCCAACTGAGAAGAACATGATTCTCCTGACTATCCTCAGCGTATTACGATTGGGCTTCTTCCCACTCTTTGCACTATGCAACATTCATCCAACAAATCGTTCCTTCAACGTAGTCTTCAACAATGACGCCTATCCGTTTGTCTTCAACGTGCTGTTCGGTTTTTCCAACGGGTACCTAGGCAGCCTGGTGATGATTTATGGACCAAAGTGAGTATTGTGTTTAGTGTTTCTGTTGTGTTTCCTGTATACCATTCCATTGTTAATAAACAAGCCCTGCTGCTTGTCATGGGCGGCCGAAAGTTACCAAAACATTTTAGTTGTGCTAACATTATGTTGTGAACAAATTCAACCTTTTCTGCAAACTGTCATTTAAATAAAATACATGTACCTCCCATGATTTGCTGTTTTGTTTCTAACAAATTTGACACTATTTGTAATATTTTTTGTAACATTCTTATGAACTGTAGCTATATGTTTTTGCCAGGCATTTATGACTTACCATAGTTTCCCAACCTCGGTTGGCAAAAACTTTGGACGTGGCATTGCAAAAGAAAGATCTATAGACAAATCCAGGATGGGGGGGGGGGTTGTTTGCTTCTAATCTACATGTATAAAGAACAAGTTCAATAAACATTTTTTTGTGTTTTCAGAATTTCAAAGACTTTTATCTTGTTGCCACCATCTTTGTCTTGTGCCCTGTCAACCTTTTAAACCATGGCTTATTGTTTTCATTATGCCAAAAAGGGCACATCCCTGGTCTTGTGACATTAGTTTAAATGTGAGAAAAAATAAGTTATCCGCAACATGACAAAGGTTAGTCCCCTATAGATAAAAAACTAATTCCTGATTGTCTCATGTTTAATGTCTTCTTTATAGGTTTGTTGATTTGAAACATAGCGAGACTGCCGGTGTGATGATGGCTCTATTCCTGTCCGGTGGTCTAGCGATCGGCTCGGTTATCTCTGTAGTATTTGTGAAGATCATTTGAGATCTCCTGAACAAACAGTCAGAGGTTTATTGATGGCAGTCATGTCCTGATAACATGTTTAACATGGAAGACCTACTACCCGTTTCATAAAGCTTGTGTGCAGACCTGCTTACAAAGCAGGCCTTGCCACCGTTTCCATTTAATAACCACAGCTTACTGTAATAGCAATCATTAAATCGTTGCTGTACCCGCTGCTCAAATTTATGATTCAAACTACCTCTATCTAACGGGCAGTCTCTGTGGTCTAGTTGGTAAGACATCTGCTCTAGATTGGCAAAGGTCGTGGGTTCGAGTCCCACCCGAGTTATATGTCTGTTATTTTTTTCTTAGAACTAGGTAAAATACTGAGTATACAGTGCTTACACACATCGGTGTAAGGGTAAAACCAAATAATATGCTAACTGTAAGAAGAAGAAAATAAACGCTAACTTGCTGTTGGTTCCAGTATTAAGTAAAGGAGTGGTACTATCAAATGTTCTTAATCATTTATAAAAAATTATTACCCTTGGTCATTTGGCCATTTAAATTATTCCTTAAAATGTCTCAGCTCCATTAGGAGTCTTCAACCTGTGTTGCTATATTTAATGTGTAGCACACCAAGCGAAATCAGTAATCAGTCACAAGAATGATCTCTGCCAATTTACCCCTGGGTGAAGAGAATCAAAGGACACAAGTGTCATGGCCAGGGTTCGAACCCACATCATGATGACTTAGCCTCCCATAACTTAAGTCACATGCACTAAACCACCCACTGACTCAGTCACAACAATGTTGATATTATGAATTACATTTGAAGTAAGAAAAATTACTAATGTACATGGACATGAAAGTCAAGGAGTAAACCACACGTCATGTACTCTAAAAATACTCTCTAGATTTTGAGATTATAATTATAATACTAAACAAATTGTTTATTACATGTATGTGTCTTTCGATTGAATTTTGTTTAAATCTTGACTCGCCCTGAGATTAATGATAGATATCTTTAAAAATTGAATATATTTTTGTAATGGTTTTCTTTAATCAGGTATGTTCTGTTATACATGTAGCCCCTTGCATACGACATCACACTCTCAAGTAGCTCTCATTAGAAGAAGGGGCGTGAAAACGTGTTCGCTTGACCTCAATGAACCAGCAGCATTGCGTGTTATGCAAGTGCCTGTTGTATAGGTATTTCAGAAGAAATTTTTTTTTGAAATTTATTAATTTTGGTTTTTACCCATATTGGGTTTTTACCCATTTTGGTTTTTTGAAATTTATTGATGTTTATAGTCAGTTTTAGCATCAATGATGCTGTTCCCAATAACTCCTTGAAATCTGTAATTCCAGAAGTTATCAAACATGTCAAAAGGTGGAATAGTCGTACATGTAGGTTCAACATATCTCCACGTTTCAGACCTTTGTCAGCACTGACTCTTACCCTTGTAAATAATCACTGTAAATGCCTTGTAAAATTTACTTGACTTGTAAATAAGAATGACTCTTGCTAAATTGGTATAAAAGGATCACATTTTAAACAACGGTGGTTTCATGGCTGGATGTTGTATACTGTGTGTGAACATCATTTGAGATGGTGTTTAATGTGATTTATAATGGAATAAGCCACACTTGCCAAGATGGCCCAATTTTGTTAAAACTTGCAAATTTCTGCTTAGCGGCAAACTTGCTGGCCAAGTACACACCCATTCCAACATTTCCCCTTTTTTAACCCCCCAAAAATCTCTATTTGATAACTAATTTTTCAGGCATTTATTTTGAGAAAACTGTACTACAATGAACAAAATAATCTATCCTTTTGGGGCATATTGTGATGATAAGACACATTAAATGACACAAGTGGTTTAAAAACTGTCACTCTAATGTACAAATGATTTTTTATTTACAAAGTAATAAAACCATGGGAAACTGGCCACATGAAGATTCGGATAGTTTTGGGTTGAGCAAAGATGGACTAGAGCAGGATTTGAACATGCAACCTCCAGATTAATGTGCCGGCACTCGGTGACTCTACCAACTGAGCTATCTCGCCCTTATAAACAGGCTTCATATTTTGTCAGTAAGCCTGATATTTTTTTCGGGGGTATCGGTCAGAAACCATACAACCTGTAGCTGCCTTGTGAACTTAAAACTTTCCCAGGAATTCTCTATGTTATAATTCCTTGGTATTGGCCAGTGTGTGGAAATGGCAGGGCTCGAAATTAACACTGGACCACATGTCGGGCCAGTAAACTCACAACTGGACAAGGCCAGTGCTGCATGGTACAGACAATACATTTTTGACATGACATTTGACTACCCTTTACGTTTGTACAAAAGTCTGAGAGTTTTGGGTTCCTATCAATGTATTTTTTATACTCCTTGTCAAGGTTTTATGCAACATTTTTACCTTTTTGTTTGGAGTTATACATTTAAAAACATTTGTTCAGACCCCCAAAATTTTTCTAACTAGATATGAAAATACCGATGTTGGCCCTAATCACAAATTGGGGTAAAAAAAGGGTAATTTTTCAAGTTCTAAAACGGACTCTTAATGCATGATGCGAAAATAGCACAAGGGTAAAATTTAAGTAATAATTTTATTCTCAAGGAAGGCAAAGGATGATACTTTGTAGTGATATAAAAGGTTTTTGTTTTAATTGCATTTTGGTGATGGAGAGCTGTAAATATGAGCTAAACAGTTTCTCAGACCCCAAAAGTTGCCTAAATGTCAAAAAAACTAAGTCAGCTGTAACCATGACAACGGGTTACATTTTGATTTGATCATGATATTTTGTTTTACTCGTACTGCAAGGCCCTTCCACCCAAAAAAGTATTGACAACATTCATTTTTTTTACCGTGAGCACATTTATGTCAAGTATTTACCTGAACCGACTTCGTTAAAATTGAATTATTTACAATATACATTATTAAGACTGGACACTTTTTCAAATTAATTTCAATAAGAAATTTAAAATCATAAGTAGTTCAAAATGTAATCAACTTCTTGGGGTTCCTTAATTTGTGGTCTTTCTGTTCTAAATAATGTTACACCATCACGATAAGATATGTTTTTTATGACTCTTTTGTGACTGATGAGTGAGAGTATTATTCAGAAGTGGCACAGCAATTTGTAAAAAACAAAACCTCCCCTGATCAAGATTCAGAAGAAATGATTTGGTTTTGTCCTTCAGGAAGGCCCAATTTCAAAGAGCCGCTTGAGCACAAGCAGCTAAGCACAATAAAATTATGCTTACTAGAATAAGGTTACCAGCCAAAACACCATGTCACATGTACCATCTATGATTGGTATCCTGGGGTTTTTTTTTTTCCTAAGCAATTGTGATACACAATCTTAACACAGTAATCCCTGCGCACTATTTGGATTGGACTTTCAGTCCTCAACTGACTGCGTGGGTTTTCCCTGGAATATTATTTCTCTGAGGTTTTCCTCCCACATTTAAAACTGAAACTTCCTTCTTGACTAGTATTAGCAATTAATGTCACTTTTCTGAGAGTCCTTGGCTTCAAAACCAGAATAAATAAAATAAAATGAAATGAAACAAAGAAGGGTTCTTCAATGGAAGACTGCTGTGGGGTTGGTGCAAGGTTCACTTCCTCTTTGTTCCATTCACCAGGATGTTCAGGAACTTGCCTCTTGTCATCTCTCGAGCTGCAAGAAAAACAAATAATTAGAATCCAAATAATTGGAGTGATATTTTATTACAGCTGGGCTACATTTCATAGAGCTGCTCAAGCAGAAAATATTGCCTAACATTTGTCTGCTAAGCAGAATTGAGTAGGATACCAGCTACAAAAGGTTTATGTGACTCGGTAGTTTGGCTGGTAGTGGTAGCCATATTCTGTTAGAAATAATTTTGTTGTGCTTAGAAATGTTGTGCTTAAGCAACTCTATGAAAATGCTTAAAAGCCTATTGGAGAATAATTGTGTTACAAACACAGGTCTTCATACACTGAACATATATTTTCATAATTTTTTTAAAAGATGTATGCAATAGCTGCTTCCTGATACTAATCATACTTACACTCTTCTAAGCCAAGTTGGTAAGCTAGATTTTGTAGCCCTTTGACCTTTTCCATCAGGTTGGCTGTGGTAAGACTGCCAAGCTCTGTAAGAGAAAGTTAACCAAAGGCAAACATTTTAACAGTGTTTTTAATGAAATCCAAACAAGTAGACTTCGTCTCAATATGCTTACATTAGATATGACCACCGTTGATCTGTAACTGAAGAAACTATATCAGACATACTGTACAGACACTGCCCATCACGAAGGCAACAATTTTGTACTTGCTCAATTTACTTCTCTGGCATCAGTGTTCAACTACGTGGCTCAGCTTTATAACTTCTAAAGCCCATAGAATTATGTGCTTGACAGGACACTGTAAGCAAAGAATTCTGCAGTAAGCAAAACCATAAAATTGGCCACTGATTGAGTGGGGAGGGGGCATCTACTTACCATTCAGCATATCAATGTCATTCTGTTCCAGGTCTGCTTCCCACGGCTGTGCCTCTGCAGTTTGTGTGTTACCCAGGGGCTAAAATAAGAAACAACATTTTTGTTATTGACAGAAACATTCCATTTATTGCAAAGTCTTTAAACAATTACTCTAACCAACCAAGATTAGTTTTGTTCATCCAGCTTATCAATTGATAAACCAGTCCCTTTATTTAGCGCAATATAAACAAGGTTTGACTGTGTCTAACAACTCTTTTAAAGTATAATATATGTACCCGCTGCCAAAACATAGGATTCGAACTGCCTCTAGCTACAGGGCAATTTCGATAGTCTAGTTGGTAAGACCCAAAATTAATATTCTTTTAAAGTAAAAAATACTTACACTTTTCATGGGAGCAAAATCAGAAACACCTGGAACTGTGAAAGTGATCATAAAATGAGGGAATTATTACAAAGAAATATTATCGGATATTTTAATTAAGGCATCTGATTTATCTTGGATTTATAACCAAGAGTTTTTTACTTGCACATTTTGCACCTGATTGGCTTATGGTTTCACACGTGCGCCCAGCCACAGTGCATTAATCTTCGAAGTTTCTGAAGCAGCACTTTAAAAAAGGAAGAAGAGTACAAAAACTGCATGAATCAGTGCTTCATGAAGATAATGAATGAGGATGTATTTTCCCTGAATAAAAGACTTACTTTGCTCGGGCCAAAGTTCTGGTGATGCTCTGTCTAGACTTTCAAAGCTCAACAGAGTCCTGTCGATATCTACAATAGGAATAAGAAAAGAATGTAGTATTGATCAATGATAAGAATGTGTATTCTATTACAATTTTACAATCATCATGACAAGACAAGTCCATTCAACAGTTTCAGAATTCAGGCCCTACTCTCAGTTGTATCATGATCCATCCTCCCCAAGATCGCTGTAGTGTGTACCATCGGAAGGACGGTGGAGGTTACGATAAACTAGTGCAACTACAACAACAACACTGAAAGTTTAAGGGGTGATGTGTGGAAGGTAGTACAGATCATAAGTAAGAGCATGTAGGATGGTAAGAGATACTGATGATACTACTAGTGATAGGCTACCCATTTCAAATAAAAAAAGAGAAACAGAAAGACATTTAATTGTTGCGTTGGACAAATTTACAATTCTACACCGCTTTTTCATGGTAAAAAGCTAAGTGTGCAAGTGGTGGTAAGGATAGTACGAAAAATCTTTCCCATGGCAGGGCAAAACTGTATTGCTGTCGTGCTGATTTCAGCAGCTACTAGTACTACACCACCGACGCGACCCCTTACCCACCCGTACACGGACGCGTAGCCGTAGAGTAGTAGACTAGTAGCGTACAGATTCAGCAGTAGTGAACTGAATTTACTAAAAAGAACGCGATTTTTTTAGGCAAGATCTTAATTGATTTTACATTTGAACTGTTGCTTGGTCGAATCATGTATTACTCAACTTAGATCCCAGCTTTAACTTTAAAAACATGTCTTCACAGCACACTATACCACAAACTAAAATTAACAAAGTAAAACATAAATTAATTTACCCGCACTCGAACTTGACGCTGCCATTTTGGTCACGGAATATATCACGTGACAGATCATGAGATTAGTTTAGTTTTCTTACCACATGGTGGCGCTGTGTAAGTTGCGGGAAAAAATCGCTATTTTCTGGAATTATCGGTACCGTGTGATGGTGTAGTTTAGCGGCCTGGCGGGATCGGTCGGTTAATCGGATCAAACAACTACACACACGTAAGAAAAAATTGCAAAATGGCGACCGGTGGTGGACCTCTACCTTCTAAACGGGCGAAAATCATCTCCACTGACCCAACAACGTCACCGGAAAAGGTTAGTGAGCTCCCACTTATCCATGAATTAAATAGAGCTTTTAAAAAATGATAATGAAAAACGTGCAAAGAAAAAATTGTCATCCAGAACTTTAGTGTTTTTATATAAACGAACGATCTGCGAGTGGTACTTCGGGGTCGGGTGTGTGTGTATACAGTATTGTGGTGGGAGTTTAGTATTGTGTGCGATTCCCGCACACAGATGGTTTAGATAGTGACTTCATCCGGAAATTTTTACGCAAGTTAACTGTGTGGCGCGCTACAAAGGCTACATGTAATAAATGACGATCGTTGCAGTTTGAATGGGAAGTTGATGTGGTCATCGGCACGTGTGTTTTGGGGAGAAGAGATTTGTCAAATAGAACCATCGCTTTTTTATTTACCCATCTCATTATTTTTGTGACAATTATTCATGGATTATCATGATGATGATGGATTGGTTAGAATAGTAAGTTAGTCATTTTTTTAGTCAGACTCAGTGTCTTATTAGATTCATATTTAACAAAGCAAGATTATTCTTGGTCACGTCATTTCACTTCAGTCATTACAAGTATGTAAAAAGGTAGTTGGACTGTTTCTGCCCTTGTCCATCAGAACATTTATCGCAAATACCACACGGAAAACCACCGCTTTGAAGTTTGATGATTATGCTCAATGACGAAAAATAGGAACACTGTTTGCACCCTTTTTCTTCCCACAGTAGGCCTACCATTCGACTGTTCATATTCAACCAGACAGTATTTGTTTGTGACAGACCTAATGTAATTTGGTTTTACCCTTGTTAGCCTATACACTGACATGTATTTTTAAAAAAAGCGCTGCCTGAAAAAAAACCACTGCTTACACTGGTAGTGATACTATGTACTTTCCCAAGAAACATGTACAAAATCTACAAGGAAATCACTCGGGTAGGATTCAAACCACTGCCTTTGCATTGCATTGAGCAGATGTCTTACCACTCACTAAACTAACGGGCTCATTGACAGGGGAGCCTTATACAGTTTCTAGAAGGTAGAGGTACAGATGTACCACTGAATAGACCACTGATTGTCATGTTCATGGACAAAAGTCGTTAATATTGACATTATTGAAGAGAAACAATTGTCGCAATAAATAAGTTCTGTGAATTTTGTATTTTTGGTGATGCACACAGTCTGTAAACCTCAACCTCCTGAATGTTAACACTGAGTGTTTCCAGGTCTAGAATTTATAAGGGGATCCATCCAAGACCCCAAGCATTATTCAGGAATTTCCACATAATTCTGTCCAATCTTATTCCTAGTTACTGTCTGTTTCTACAGTAGTTTAGCATGCTAAGAGACATTACATGTTCTTGGCATCAACACGTTGCGTTTTTGTTTTGGGAGCTGGGGGGGGGCTAACTCTGTCTATCCTTACAAATACCACAAACATGTAACAACGCATTTCATTAGTTTCAGCAACACACCGTGTCATAATATGTGGTCATCACATTACATACATGGGCAATAAAATTATACATATGGGTGATTTTGAAAAATGAGACTTAGAATTACATTGAATTGTCAATCAATAAAGGCTCTAAGCCCATGAAGGCCAAATTGGAAAAAAGGATTAACAATATCTATAGAACAGTACCTTGACATGGGGTGTAGATTACGTCCCATGTTACCTTTCAGACTCAGCCCAGGGGATTTAAGAATTCTTGTGGCTAGATTAATACAAACCCTCTTTGACTTATGATTAAATGATTTCATTATTCAAATGACACAAATCTGAATAGATTGTATAAAAAGAAGTGGTACTTGTGTTTGTGTGCAAGTGGATCAGCATTTTAACTTTTTATTCAACAACAAATTTCATGTTCCACAATCAAACTGTTCACCTAGAAATCCTTTTTTTTGTACTTTGGTTGCAGTAAGCAGGGCCCAATTCTGCTTACCACAAAATTATGTGCTTACAGACTTAGAATCATGTAGGCTTTAAAGGGAGTTATAAGTGCAGAATTCTAAATTCTGAACTTACAGCTCATGGACAGGCTTTAGGCGTACATGTACAGGGCGCAGTAATTGTTCAGTTCTAAGTGTTCGCTTAAAGTCTACACCCTGTAGTACTGGGCGCACTGCGCCATAACAGGCTTCAAGGGCACCACGAGTGTAGAATTCTGTGATAAGCACTAGTAGCAGTGCCATAAATCAGGTCCCTGCTTGAAGCTTGCACCCTTCGGTAAAAAAATGAATTAATCCCATTCAGCCAAAATAAATCACATCATATTTAATCGATCATACTTCACTGTTTTGTTTGATATAGGCCTATATGTTACATTGAGAGCTACAATTAGTAATCCGATTAAAACATGTACATGTACCGGTATGTTTTACACTGTATCAGATATAATACCAGATTAGGTTTCATCAAAGCCCAATCATTTTAGTTACAAGAACATAATTGAAAAATAAATGATCTAAGTTTACCATCATATTTTGAATGATTGTGTTGATGATGTTTGAATGAAGTGTTTTTCTTTAAATACAATTGTACGTACAATGGCCGGCTGGACACACTCTACATTTTAAAACACCTTTAGAACTAGGCAAAACTTTGTCAAGCATGGAGGCTTCCTCCATGGTCCAAGTGGCAATCTGACTGGCCAGTTTATTGCATCACAATAAATGTCAAACACTGATTGTACAGAGAACCTCTATATGAGGAAATTGTTTTACTGTTAGTTGAAACATTCCGAGGGACACCAAGGCAATGACATCTGGGGCAGATTGCCTTTGGAATCATACCTGATAGTTTCTTAGTTGGCCTACGTAGAATTTCTGTATCAATGGCGGTGTGGAAAAGGAATCCTTAAAATACATACATTTTGTTAATAGAGTAGACCACTGAGAAAGAGCTGGCCAACAATGATACTTTCTTGCATGTATTCCAGGCATTCATGTTTTCAGATCTGCTCTATTTTATTACAATACAAATGTGAAAGAAACATTAAAAGTGTTTGGTGATTTGGCCATTTCCTTTATATTTACGAAATTGCAAAGTTATATTAATTTATGTACACCAACAAGCCCACTGTGCACTTTAAAACTGACAAAATGTTAATCATCTGAGGATGTGGTTGGACTGACACTCTATGTTTGCTGTTACAGACAAGTTGTTTTTCTAGTTACATGGTACATGTTAATGTATCTTCAATAACACTTGACCCTAAGTGCCTTGACTGGAGAGGAGGTAAACAGTTTTACTTCATCCCTCAGGGACAAACAAGACCCTCTGGGTCTGGCAAGCTGACCACACTCTCCAAACATTGATTGTATTCCTGAATGGCTTCTTGTGGTGAAGGCTGCGCTGGCAGAGGGTGTAGGCTACATGTAGGTGTTGGTACACACTATTATATTTAGCAATTGGTCATCTGTACATGAGCCGGGAAATATTGTTGTGGTTTTGTTTTCACATGAGGGAATTAGCCTGCTGGCTAATACCTGCGTAAATCTTATGGGGCGGATTAATTGTGATGGAAGGATTATCTAATATTAAGAGTTATGAGTCATGACTCGAGGGCACCATCAGATCAAAAGAATCAGGCCGGGAAACTCATGCCAATTCTCACCCATATTTAATATTATGAAGTGTTTACGTATGAACATGAAGTGTACCAGGTCTGTACTGCAATGTTAGATATAATCTCAGGCCTGTATGCTTCGTTTTTGAAAGGGCAAGGGCACCAAGGCATTTTCTCCTTGATACAGGGCACTCTACATGTATTAGTACTCAATTTCTATTGAAGCATTTTAAGGGCACCAAGGCAATGACCAGGGGGCATGAAGGCAATCGTCTTCGTTGTCTCCAGGAAGTATCAGGCATGTAATCTTTCTGAAGCAGTTAACAAATTCCGTTTTATGTCAGAGCAAAATGCTACACAGAATGTTTCAATTGCTACTAAAGAAACATGATTTGCTACTCAATGTAATAGCATTCATTGTACACAAATATTACAATCTAAATACATTGCCGATGCAATATTGCTGGACCAAATCGTTCCGTGCGTGGATCCCAGAATAATATGAACCTGGAACAGGAAATGAACTTTCAGCACAGATGTAGAATCTGTAGTACAAAAACCTTTCGTCCAGGCTTTTGTGGTTTCAACAGCTGTTTAGCGGCAAAGGGATTTGAACTGTAGACCCCTCATGCGACAAGGCTTTTTCTAATGTTTTTCTTGATTTTTTCTACCCTACTGGCATCTAGCTTAATTCCCAACCAATCATCAGCGTTGGAGTTGGCATACATTAACCTAGTTATTTACCTGTGATTGGTTCAAACATTGAAGCACTTTACTTCATGAATAATTATTGTTTGAATTATTATGATGAGTTCATAAGAAACAAAACAAAAATGCAAAATCAAGTTGGAAAAAGGCTCCCTACAAACGTGTAGCTTTGCCGCTGATGCGCATGTGGTCTTAGAGTCTCCATTTCCATTCAGTTTGCGGCTACACGGGTTTGTCTAAAGCCACTAAGGCCTTTGCGAAAGGCTAATGTCTTTAGTGGATAGATCAAAGCTCGGGATATCAAGAAAATCTCCATAAGACTGCAGGTCTTGTGCTGAACTTTCAATTTAGTGGACCAGATTTCTTTGTAAGATTTCAGGCCTTGTGCTTGTTTTTTTTTGTTTTAAAGTAGCCGAAACAGCCTAATAGACAGTGCATTTTACTTGCCCCCAGCACCCCAGGAAGTTTTATTAGTAGCCCCAGATAGTGAATGATTGACAATGTATAGCCCTATCTGATGTTATTTGATATCAATCCCAACCAGTTTCCGAAAACTCGTGAATAAATGAACACATTTTAAAAATGTATTATTCACACCGGCTGAAAATAAAGAAATATGAGAAGTTTAAACAAGTAGGTTGCACAGTTGAGACAGTAGCCAACGGGGCAAGTTGAGAGGTGATGTTTACTAGCCCTTAGCAGTTTTTACTGACAATGTACGCTGACTAGTGATGAGGATAAGTCCTGCTCTCTTTCAATATTTGCTGGTCTTACATTTCATTTCATTTACTTTTATTTATTCCCATTGTGAAGCCAAGGACTCTCAGAAAAGCGAACTTTATCACTGCTGACTGTACTAACCAAGAAGGCTATAGTATACAAAGTGATTTGGAATTGATAAGCTAAGGATACATCATTCTTTAAAAAAAAGATCTGTTTGGGAAACTGTTGGACTTGTTCAGTTGTGTGATAACATGACCAAGTGATTAAAATGATTAATTTATTTATTAATTAACCTGTGGGTGTTTCGAGTCCTGGCTATGTTTTTAACAGCCACGTCCACATGTACATGTGTACTGCTTGATGGGCTTTCTGTCATAATTCAATTTTACACCCATTGAAAGTACAGTACATGTGTGCGTATTTGCCATTAATGCATTGTTACCCCTTGTTGCTAAGTCCGCTTAGTGAATAACAAATAATGGAATAAATGTACTTCATCAGGGCTCTCCCAAGGCTTTTTTCCAAAGCCTTTTTTTTTTGAGGGGGGAGAGTGGTGGGCATTCTGGATCCGAAGCATGCTGATTGGAAAATGAGGCCCTCATAATGTTTTTTTTTTAATGTTTATGTTTCGTTTTAAAAGCTACACGTATGTGTTTTGATTTGTTATTTTGGTGCATTTGTGTAATAAAAAATAAAAACAGTAGTTTGTTGTGTATCTCACAACTCTCATACCGGCCTGATATGCTAGCCCAGCATGGGGGACAACCCTCATTATGTACACAGAAATGTTATGTGTACATTAGGGCATAGATCATGTGGACAGCAAATACAGTTCCTGTGCCTTGAGAGA
The DNA here is from genome assembly GCF_032118995.1 of Asterias amurensis. Taxonomy (NCBI): domain Eukaryota; kingdom Metazoa; phylum Echinodermata; class Asteroidea; order Forcipulatida; family Asteriidae; genus Asterias; species Asterias amurensis. Next base: position 15,380,075 of record NC_092648.1, read on the forward strand.
AACAGTGTTTAGATTCTTCACGTCAAATTAAATCACAACCGAATCAGCCGTAGGGGGAATGCAGGCAGCCAGGTCAAGACTGCTCTGCTGACTGCAATGCAGCGATTCGTTACACCTGAGTCTTAACAGATTGAGATCTTCTGAAGCGAACCAGAGTCCTCCTTAACGGTGTGATGATTCAAATGCCACTTTACGACGACCACGTTATAAAACGCACAGGCTTTTTTGTTCATACCTTGGGATTCACAAATTGTGTGTGAAGCCCTGGCGGCTGGCTCAACAAGGAAAAAAACTCATGGCCTGATATAGACGTGGCCTGGTTGTTGTAGGGCAAGGATTACAATCTGATAGTAAACACTCTGTGTAATGGAAACCATTGCTGTGGCATTTGCCATTTGTTAAGAAGAGTTTGGTCAGTGCGGAGATTTGATCATAGAGCAGTACAGCTAGACACATTGCTTTCAAGTACATTTGTACATGTAAGTTTTATACTCTGTAGTAGACGTTTGATGCATTCGTACATGTACATGAGGCACTGCACACTATGGGTAAGGCCAAATAAATACCAGTTGATCGTCCGAATTTTTCAAAAAAGAGGAGGATGAGGGCCTTCCTATTTACTCTTTTTGTTTTTAAGATGGCCGCTTAGTATTTCAAATCAAACAGGCCATCAATTCTTCAGTTTGAACCCATTGCAAACTTATTTTATACCTATTTGTTGGATGAGGACCTGTTAACACTATTACTGTATTAGTATTAACAGGGTTGGATTTGTAAAGAAATTTGCTGGTAGGCATTAACTATTATTGTTAATGAAACAGACGGTTACACATGTTCGAGAGCATCATGTTAGATTAAGTTTTTTCCTTTTTTTTTCTTCACAAAAATCGAAAAATTACAAATATTAAAAAATAATGTTGCGCCCCCCAAAAAGGATGCGGGCGGGGACGATCAACTGTTTTTTATTTTTATTTGGCCTAATAACTCAAAATAATTGTTAGTATAAAAAACTTACTTGGAGCAACGGAGAGCTGTTGATAATAAAACATTGTGAGAAACGGCTCCCTCTAGAGTAACATAGTTTTTCAGAAAGAGGTAATTTCTCACTGAAATATTAAAAGACTCCACACCTTTTATTAAGCACCTTAAGCACACAAATTTGTGCAACAATGGGGTTATTTTCTTTCATCATTCTCTTGCAATTTTGATGACCAACTGAGTCGTAATTGTCACAGATTGTTGTGATACACCAAGTGAGAATACTGGTCTTTGACTATTACCAAATGCGTTGTGTGCCTTTAAAGGTGTTATACAGGATTAGTAGACTCTAGAGCTTACAAAACAGTCCCAGACAGTGATCATGTTTTGTGTGATCAACCATACACATGAAATAACAAACCTGTTAAAATTTAGGCTTAAAGCCATTGGACCCTTTCGGTACAGAAAAAAAAAAAAAGTTCACAGATTTACAAATAATTTACAGGGTTTACAGAAGGTAATGGTAAAAGACTTCTCTTGAAATATTAGTCCATGAAATGCTTTACTTTTTGAGAAAACGGTAAAACAATATAAATTCTCGTTAGCGAGAATTACGGATTTGTTATAAACACATGTCATGACACGGCGAAACGCGCGAAAACAGGAGTGGGTTTTCCGTTATTTTCTCCTGACTCCGATGACCGATTGAGACTAAATTTTCGCAGGATTGTTATTTTATGTTTAAGTTGTGATACACGAAGTGTGGGACTTGGACAATACTGTTTACCGAAAGTGTATAATGGCTTTAATCCATTGTGTGAGTTGGGAGAAAATATTGAAAAATCATGCACAATTCTCAGCATGTAGGCCTACACTTAATAAACACATTGTCCTTTTTTATTTTGGTTGTAACAACTGAAATCAACTGTTGCGTTATTTAAGGTTTTTTGTTTACAGTTTTCTTGAATATGACTTCACTTCAAAGGGAAATGTTGCACAGAAAAATGGTATTCATATAAACCTCATAATCAGCTTGCAAGCTTTCAGACTTTTAAACGAAACAATTAATGTTTCCAATTCCTATCCTTACTAATCCTCCAAACTGAGGTTGGAAGGAAAAACAGTCTGGCCTCTTTTTGGTGTTCGTTGAGAACCAGTAGTCATGACTGTTAGGCACTTGGACAGGCCTGATCCCTCTACATGTATGTGAAATAAACGCCGGTACCTAAAGCCGTGCCCGAATTGGTGGCTACGGCTACGGCTACGACCATTGCCAGGGGTGTTGCTAAGGGCGTCCTTTACTTCAATGCATGATGACGTGGCGATACGGCCAAAGCCGTGGCCGTAGCCGCCAATTCGGATCCGGCCTAGGCCTTGAAATAACCCAAGGCACCCTCAGCAATTGCCTTTTACTGTGGTGCCCTTTTCAAGGTTCCTGTACAAATTTACGTTTTCCCCATAGGGAAATTGCAAGTCAGTCTCAAAGCTAGGGCCTTCAAAGATTCATTCTTCGTATCAACTGTTTAACTCTGGAACTCACTCTTTTCGGCTGCTGTGAACAGCACAACTCTAGCTAAATTCAAGGGGCACATAAGCAACACCTAATAGTAGTTTATTTCCACACGCAGTGCGCAAGTTTGTTACGTTGATGTATCCGGCAGGATATTTTGCTGACTTAACCAATGGAGATGGAGATGGAGACTTTAAGAGGGACTTTAAAGGCTTGGGTGCCTTTTGTAATTTTCCCTTGAATTTGTGTTACTGCCCTCACAGAAGTGCCCTTAACTAAGGCAAATATGTATTGTCATTACCAAACAAATTATCAGACCTGCAGAAAGAAAAGGATCATAGCATTATCTTGATAAAGAATCTAATGAGCAGCCAGCATTGTATAAAAATCTCAGCTTGGTTCCTTTTCCTGTTTTATTTGAAGCCCATCATGTATGGAGTGGTTCACTGTAGCTGGTTTGAAAACCTGATGTAGCAAGCAGATGTGTTACTTGGGTTTCGGGGAGTGAAACCACACACATGCTGAGCTGGCACAGTTATCCAATTTCCCATACCATGAAAATTCATTCATATTTATTGCTTATCCAGCACTGGTCAAGTGATTCAGAGGTCAATTAAAGTGTAATTAGGTTGAAAGACATTACGATTGTGTGAAGTTCATAAATCAATGGATGCTCAATGGCGAAACAGTTGCATGCATGTAGAGGTTACATCAAAATACGTATGATATTAAATGCAAATCACTTCAATCTGCTTTTAGCCATGTCTGTGGGGATGAGAAATTTCAGACTTTTATCTGAATTTTGACTTTTTTAAGTCAGCTTTGTGAATGAAATCAGTAACTATTTTGCCCACTTATAGAAATCCTGATCTTTGATCAACTTCTCTGGTACTGAGGATATTGTTCCTACATGTAAAAGCTTTGTAAAATCTAAACCTCAGGTTTGCCATCAGCTCAACAAATCTCCTTAAAGGCCCGGTCCCACTGCAGCGATAACGATAACGATAACGACGCAAAGAGAACGCATTCTATTGGTTGAATGAGCGTGTGCTATTCTGCGTGGAGCAATTCAACCAATAGAACGCGTTCTCTTTCCGTCGTGATCGTTATCGTTCTCGTTCTCGCTGCAGTGTGACTCGGCCTTAAGTTTGTATCTTAGTTTCAGACTTTTTTTCCTCATCAATGACCCTCACCCTTACCTTGGTAACTGCTAGGTCTGAATGAAGCATATTATTTTTAGAACCTCAGTCATTGTTCTGAAAACATGCAAGTGTTATCTTCAGTGGTTTGTTATAAATAATAATAAACAGGAAGAGAGCTACGAAAAAGTAATTTTATAAGCAAAAAGAGAATAGATGTGTTTTTAATTTACTCTTGAATGTCTGGAGTGTGTTGGTGTTTGCTCAGATTAAAAGCTTTATTTAAAGGCTTGAGAGCACTTCTAAACTAAAAGAATGTTTGTGAATTCAGTTTTTTTTTGTAGTGATTTCTTCAGTACATAGTACACATGAGAATGCAGCATACAGAAAAGTAACAAATATCTGTACACGCCTACTATTAAGCTGTCGATGGATTTGATTTTGATAAAAAAAATATTTGAGTAATGAGAATGTACGCACCCATGCTGATGTCCAGTTCCGAGGATTAGTCTGTCACTTATTATCTCTTCTTCAAACATGGCTTGTTTTGTATAAACTGTACTGGAAATTAACTCCCTTTCTATTGCAAATTATTTATGTTAAAGGTCATTAAAATTGATTAGCATAACTGCCTGTGGAAGCTATGGGAAGCATGGCCTCTGTTGCTCTTCGTTCTTGGCGTTGGTGCCCCTTCAAAAAGTCCCCATTGACTTGAAGATTTTTGTATGAAGGTGGCCTTGTGAAAAAAATATAATAGCCTTGCCCTCTCAAAGAAATTCCTAGCTGTTTTTTCTTGTTTGTTTGTTGATTTAATTTAATTTGTGAACTGACACTTTAAAATCTACTCACAGTTGTTTTAATCTGAAAAAAAACTACAGGCTGCAGCAATGTGCAAATAATATTGAACTTTCCAAAATTACATGATTCATGTTTCTCAAGCAGCAAGCATGCTTTAGGTTTATCGTAAAAACGACAGTTTTGATGACAGTGTTGTTATGATAGACTCTCATGATAGTTGAGTAGAAAGGTTGTGACATGTCTGTGACAATATTATTTCAAAGTGAAACAAATTGACAGTTTTGACATTTTCTTCCTCTCTCCTTCGCACTTTACTGAAACTCAAACTGAGGGAACTTGTCAAAGGCCTCCCACATCCTTTTTGCATCCCTGCCAATATTTTGTCAGATTTGTGGTACATGTCATGTATGACTAGTTGTCTTCTAGGTATTTTAGAGTAAACTTGAAGTAGTGTAAAAGTTGATTGCACTTTATGGTACACAGGATTCTCCCCAGATTTTGTTTTGAGAAACTGTCAGGCATTCTGGACCCCAAAGTTTGGATGCTTGGCTGGAGTATGCTAAATTGAAACAAGGTCTTTGGAATGTTTCTTACTGGATGTTTATTGTGGTTCTAAAAGTCCTACTCTGTAATCTTAAAGGCAGTGGACACTATTGGTAATTACTCAAAATAATTATTTGCAAAAAAACCTCACTTGGTAACGAGTAATGGGGAGAGGTTGATAATATAAAACATTGTGAGAAACGGCTCCCTCTGATGTGACGTAGTTTTTGAGAAAGAAGTTATTTTCCACGAATTTGATTTCGAGACCTCAAGTTTAGAATTTGAGGTCTCGAAATCAAGCATCTGAAAGCACACAACTTCGTGTGACAAGGGTGTTTTTTCCTTCAATAGTTATCTTGCAACTCCGACGACCAATCAAGCTCAAATTTTCACAGGTTTGTTATTTTATGCATATGTTGAGATGTACCAAGTGAGAAGACTGGTCTTTGACATTTACCAATAGTGTCCATTGTCTTTAAGAGCATTATATTTGGTTAAAACAAAGCTAAAAAATACAACATTTTAAATGTGTATCAAACCAAATAGTGTGAGTGTTGGTATGCAATTGCTTTTACTACAGACTGATGAGCAGCATTACTATTCCATTAAATTATTAATTTAGCATTAATTTCCATTATTTACACATGGTTGTACCCGCAAGTTTACTAGTCATTTTATAGTTTCTTCTTATTATAATTCCATTAAAGCCATTATTACACTTTCGGAACAGAGAAAAAAAAGTTCACAGACTTACAAATCACTTACAGGGTTTACAGAAGGTAATGGTGAATGACTTCCCTTGAAATATTATTCCATGAAATGCTTTACTTTTCGAGAAAACATTAAAACAATTATCAATTCTCGTTGTCGAGAATTACAGATATATTTTTTAAACACATGTCATGACACGGCGAAACGTGCCGAAACAAGGGTGGGTTATTTTCTCCCGACTCCGATGACCGATTGAGCCTAAATTTTCACAGGTTTGTTATTTTTTTTATATCAGTTGTGATACATGAAGTGTTGGCCTTTGGACAATACTGTTTACTGAAAGTTTCCAATGGCTTTAAATATACTGTAAATTCAAACAAAATTTTGTAGCGCAAATTAATTTTGAGTTCATGCTCATAGGTGATCAGAAGTTGAAGGGTACCCAAAATTAGTTGCTCATAAACCATAAACATTCCACAGCTTAGAATTTTTAATTAATTTGTTGCTACATTTTTAAACCTACATACGAACGTTCATACAATCTGGCTCAAAACACTCTTGTTTGAAAGTCGTGTCTGAACCCACCAGGCAATTATGTGCAGACACAGGAAGAAAATGTGGAACATAAAAACTAAGGTCAATCAAACTTAAAAGCATTATTTTGAGTTTATGGGATGGTAGGATGTAGGAAGTTGTTAATATTTTTTGATGGTTGGAATGAGTGCTCTTTTAAAAGCCTGCTTAGTACGAAGTAGTACCAAGTCTCCACCAAATACACTAAAATAAGCCAATTGGTAAAAGTTGCTGTATTTTTTTCGCAATAAGCAGTCAACTCAAATCCCATACTCCCAGCATACTTCATTGCATATTGGTGCACTTAGCAGAAGGTAAATGACCAGTCCAAGCCTCATGTAAACCAGTTCACTTCACAATTTGCAACAGAATCCTCTGTTTGCATTTTGGCAGCATTTTAGCAGGGTTTTCATTTCAAACCGATGTAGCATTTTGATGCGTTTAACAGGGTGCCTATGAAGACAACCTGATGGTCGTTGGAGATAAGTTTCCGCGCATAATAAAACTTGAGCCACTCCATCATTGATATGAATCAAGACGGTCTCGATATCAGAGATTGCCAAAGCACTTTCACCTCTCCGCTACCATAAAAAAAATACCTTTTCTTTTTCACTGCGGCAATGACAATTGCCATTGATCTTGAATGCATTGCTCAGTACTTCATGAATTTGTTGAGAAATTGTATAGCCCCTCACAGTAAATTGACACAAGTACCCTGCGCTCAGTGCAATCTGATATCCCAACTATAAATGTAGCAAGCACAGTACACAGGTGATTTCTCATTTTTCGATGTGCGATTTTTATGTTTAGAGTGCCGGCCCACGCTCTCTCTGCTCCGCTGCGAAGATGTTTGTGTGAATATTTCTCCTGTCCTCGAGGGCTTCATTATCAAACACTCTGAATGCATGGACAGTTAAATGGATCACTAATCTGGCATTGATCTGTATAGTGTGTAGCCACTAGACAAACAGAGGTCAAGCCAAGCCATTGAATCAATTTAAGTAATGTCCACATAATACACCTGTAAGTGGAGGTTTGTGTGCTGTGTATGCGAGTAACTGTGAATAGATTGCCCCTAGAGAACAGGATAATAGGCCCTGGTTGATGTGTGGTTATGTTGGTTTCTCGAGTTGTTTACTGTACAGGTAAACTGTCAATACAAATGTTGGCCTTGGGTTCTTATTATTATTACACAACAAAGGGGAGAGTGACATTCAAAACCAGTAGCGATGAAAAGGATACTAGACATCAATTTGTTAAAGCGCAGGTGTCATTTACAGTCCAGTCTTTTGTATTTAGTGAATGTAAAATGATATGCGCACAATGGCTATTTACATGTAGTGTCTTTATCAATGTAATGTATGCATTGTACATCCCTCTGATTATTAGGCCTACTGATAATTGCTCACTATACAGCTGTGGAATTTTCCTTCCTCCATGGTACACCACTGTAGCACTCCGAGTGTTCGGTTTTGTAGTGAAAGAGAAGGTTTGCAAGTACTTGACTTTTGGTTTGCGGTAACACCATGTGTGTATCTACTTACAGTAGATTATGTTCTTTTGAGCTGAGAGCTTGTCTTGCTTTGCATGTATATTCTACTACCACGGAGTAGGTCTTTGGGGGTAGTAGAATAATAGGCAAGACAAGTTCTCAAAAGAACATGTAATCTACCTAGCAAGTAGATTCACTGGTGTTGCCAAAAACCAAATCTATATTGATACCTCACCAAGCAATGCCTCTAATGCTACATACTTGACTTGGGAAGCCTTCACCATTTTTTATCTCAAAAGTTCAAGAATCGACATTATGAGACCATAGAGAAAAACCAATATTACACCTTTAAACAACGCCATGATTACACTAAACAGATTTGTGAATCTGCTATGTAGCTATGCAGCATAGTGCTCCGGTGTTCATGCTTTGGGGACAAATTTTAATACTGCAAATCTTTCTATATATTGTGTAAAATCAGTTCACAAAACCACCTTAATTTCTCTACGATTCTTTAAGAGTAAAGGCACTTCAGATGGGCATTTCTCAGAGTTTGTTTTTCTCCCTGATCTTTCTTGTAGTGCATTTAGGTTTAATATACATGTACCTTTCTTCAAACCACTTCTCAGACTCGTGGGAGCATTTCCTGTACAGATATCTCGCCATTCAGTGTATTTGTGCAAACACATGATGTACGTGTGTGCATAGTACTTGGTCATGAGGCTGTAAATACGATATAGACCCTCAGCTATATTGTGCTCAGGGCTTGGATGTTCCACTGAATAGCAGAGTAAATTAACAAAGAGGTCAGTCATTGGATTCTGCTAGGGACTGTTGTTTTTTCCCTGAGTAAATTGGGAAGCAACTGCCAGTATTCATTGATCGTTTTGGCTTATGTGGGAACGTGGACTTGCACTGGAAACCTTTTGGAGTGGGAGGAACTCTGGAAATGCTCCAACTTTTTTATTCAATGTGTGTCTATCTTGCTGTTGTAGACAGATATACAGACCTACATGCCTTTGCCTATCTAGGAACATTTTGCCACACAAATGACAAGCATTTAATGATTGGTAGGGTAAGTCATACCTGTAGACTGGTTTTTGTTAAAATTTATTTGTAATGAATATTTATTTAGGCAAAATTACAGAAAGATACAATGAAAGTCACATGTGAAAGTTTCAGGTGAATACAGTTTCTATATGTTTTTGCTGAGAAAACAGCAACAAAAACTGTTGTGGTATTTTCACAAAATTTTCAGGTGAGAGCAGGTACTAACCGCATGTCTCTGGCCGCAGCATTCGGGAATGGATGCCAACCCTCAGGGCTTCCAAAATCTTAGAAACATTCAAGCGTGAATTCTTTCTCAGATTCAAATGTTTTCAATTGAAAAATTATCCAAACCATAATACCTACATTGTAAAAGTGACCTCAGCATCGTTTATATTATCAATAGCTGCAGTGCTTATCAACAAGTACACGTAAGTGGTTACGGTCATTAATTTCTGGAGCATTTCACCAACCCATGCAGGGCTGGAACTTGGCATAAAATTCCATAAGACCGCAGGGCTAAAAGCTAAAAGAATCACTAGACCAGAATTTATTTTACAAGACTTCATAAGAAAGAGCTTTCTACACAGTTTAAAGGCAGTGGACACTATTGGTAATTACTCAAAATAATTATTAGCATAAAACTTTTCTTGGTGACGAGTAATGGGGAGAGGTTGGTGGTATAAAACATGTGACAAACAGCTCCCTCTGAAGTGCCATAGTTTTCGAGAAAGAAGTAATTTTCAACGAATTTGATTTCGAGACCTCAGGTTTAGAACTTGAGGTCTCGAAATCAACCATCCAAACGCACACAACTTCGTGTGAAAAGGGTGTTTTCTTCTTTCATTATTATCTCGCAACTTTGATGACCGATTGAGCTCAATTTTTCACAGGTTAGTTATTTTATGCATATGTTGAGATACACCAACTGTGAAGGCTAGTCTTTGACATTTACCAATAGTGTCCACTGCCTTTAACATGCAATTTTGTATTTGTAACTTGAACAATTAGGACTGAGTGAAGATACCTCATTTGTGTTAAGGCTTAGGAATTAACGAGTGTATTACCAGACTCAAAAAGTTAACATTTGAATATGATTTCATTCTAGTAAAGATATTACACAGGTAGGTATGATTATTCAATTGAAAAACACAAAACTGCCGGACTTGTCAGGCCATGAGTTAACTGGCCCCAGGCCTAAAATCCAGTGTATAATTTGAGCCCTGCCATGACCCTAACTTTCTAAGGTTGTTTCATGGCATTGGAGAGCGTGGATCCTTTCCATGAACCCTGTAAAAATACACCACTCAACATCGTCACGCTACAGGATTGAGTGGTTGCTCAAGAAATTAGGTCCTTTCTCAAAAATTAGGTTACTTCAGAGGGAGCCATTTCTCACAATGTTTTATATTACTATCAACAGCTCTCCATTGCTTGTTACCATTTGTTATGCTACATATGTAACAATTGTTTTAAAGGGAGTAGACACTATTGGTAATTACTCAAAATAATTATTAGCACAAAACCTTACTTGGTAATGAGTAATGGGGAGAGGTTGATAGTATAACACATTGTGAGAACGGCTCCCGCTGAAGAGACGTAGTTTTTCGAGAAAGAAGTAATTTTTTCACGAATTTGATTTCAAGACCTCAAGTTTAGAATTTGAGGTCTCGAAATCAAGCATCTGAAAGCACACAACTTCGTGTGACAAGGGTGTTTTTTCTTTCATTATTATCTCGCAACTTTGACGACCAAGTGAGCTAAAATTTTCACAGGTATGTTTTTGTATGCATATGTTGAAATACAGCAAGTGGTAAGACTGATCTTTGACAATTACCAATAGTGTCCAGGGTATTTAAGTAATTACCTATAGTGTCCAGTGCCTGTTAAAATTTATCTAAGGTAACGAATGAAGGGATCACTAAATACAATTCTTTCTGTAGTTCTGGTCACAATGTCTGGATATGGTGTTAAATAAAATATGTTTTGTGAAATGTATTGTGCAGCAAGACACAATCTTTGATACAAAAACCTTGCAAAATTGTCAAGAGATTCCATTCACACCTTGGCATTTTGTTCATCTTTTTAATTGGTTTGTACTAATTGGTCTAATGTGTGTATGCGTATTGTGCAAGTGAGGTTTACTCGGATCTTTGTTGGGCAGAAAGAAGAGTTCTTGCGGATTTCACATTTAAAGAAAACTATTTTGTTTTTGGCAAGCGGACGCCATGCAGTGAAACATAGGTGTTTCAACTGCAAATAAAAATGACGACAAGTAACGATATTATCGATTGCAATCGAAGGTCAAGATATTTGCACAAATTGCACTCGCTCATGGGGAATTAACCCACATGGTGCTTGCCATTGTATGCCTTTGGGACATCGGCAAACAAATCACAAATTCATGAGTAGGTTTGAACAAAAAAAATCGTTGGTAGATTTCATGTTGAGCGAATGTGTGTACTGTCCCTAAAGCAAATTGAATTTAACCCTAAGAAAGTGTCTGTGAATAAATTGTTCATCTGAAGGTTTCAGTAAAAAGAACGATATGTAGTTACTTTGTATCTTCATTTTTCTCGGTTTAGAAAGCACTATATACAGTGCGGATGATGTTCCGTTAGCCAACTGAGCCAAATGAGCAACCTTGCCAAGCATGGTACATTAGTCAGCAGAGCATCATAATTAAGGAAGTGTGTTTGTGTGCATCGGCACTCTTTCCACTCCGTAACCTTGACAGGGGAGTGCGACAAATTGCAATTTTATAATGTAAAGTGCATTTTAAACCATTTTGTGATGAAATCAGATTTTTATTCATAGTAGGATCTGCTTGATAATGTAATGAAAATAGCAATCTGCCAATCTTATACTTACTGGTATGCTGAATTGTCAAGATCACAGAACAATAAACAGTCAGATTTAAATTAAATCAGGTTTGAAGGTTGCGATAATTGCATGGCCCACTCTTTGTTTAAAAATGTTAATGTTTTTATATAAATCTTTTTTTACTAAATTTGTCAAATGACACAGTTTCAAAAGTTAAAACTTAAAAACATGCATTTAGCATGCAAGGTTGTTTGTAATGTATGTACATTGCTGATGGACGTGGGTTAATGTCTGGATCTCAACGATAAAACTATTTTTAGTTTTTGATTAACTGGCACCAATCATCAACAACTTTGTTTTCACAAAACCTTAAATGAAAGTTAATAACTTCCTTTGAATCTATAACAACAGCTATTTAAAACTTATAAAATTCCAGATCAAATTGGACTTTCATGTAGCATGAATTTCACTTTTTAGTCTCATGTTTGAAGTTTCGTTCTGAGGAGTGCAAAGAGCTCTCCTAAATAATTTAAAAAGAGCAGATAATAGTTGTCCTCATATTTCTTAAATTGGAGTACTGAGCCAGCGAGGTGTCACTTGGTGACTCTTGACAATTTAGGCAATGTTACATTTAAGGAGCTTTATAAGTAACAAACAAGTTTTTTTGACAGCCTGCCTTTTTTAAATATTTTTGTGTAATTTACAGGAAGTTAAGACTCCTTGTTCTGATTAAGACTGCCTTGCTTAGAACCTTTTTTATCAAGCATTGTTCAAAATGTTTGAGTGTTCTGCTCAATTTCTCTTTGACGATGATTTTGCACTGCTTCATCTATATGGATACAATAGTTTTTGAAATGTAATTTGATCATGCTTTTTTAAAAGTCTAGACGCAAGCTTCGCAATTAATATACACTGACACAATAGTGCTTAAATTCTCAATCTCATGGTCACATTTCCATTGTTGAGTTACGGGAGATCATAGATAGGGGAACGTGCATTTGTATATAAATCTTTGTGTTCCGTTCTGAATTGTCCATAGCGTACATTTCTACAGAATAAAGCTGTAAATAGTGCAGCCTTTATTGTTAAATCAGATTGGAATACAGAGACAATGAAATCATCTGAGTTCGCTACCTCACAACTTAGTGAAATATTAGGCCTTAACGCAAATAGTGGTACTTTTCAATGTGTTCAGAAACCCTGCTCCGCTATCTTTGTGCAAGCAACTTAAGAGGGGACAATGTAGCGCCTACTGAACATACATGTATAGTGTATGTACCCAATGCCCCTTTGTGTCAGCAAAGTATCCCATTACGACTGAAGGATAAATCAATCATATAATTATATCTCAACTGTCTTGTGACAAGCACAGTGGGCTTCCTGCCAGTGCTTCATCAGTGCCTGAGTGTTGTGGGGAGAGGGATCCACAGACACTTGATCTAATACAAATTGTGTATTAGTGTGGGCTAGGGTTACTTGTGCCGGTGTTTTGTGCGCTAGTTTGCGCAGAGTGCAGCTCCAGTGTGATTGCACTGTGGGTGACATGGCAGGGAAGCCGTGAACGGTTCAAAAGTGATTTGCATGAATCTTTATTAGTGGAAGGGGAGTGGCTGCTGGGTGGTTGTCTTTATTAACAATTGTTGATAAGGCCAAATGTTAGCAGACGTTAAATATTATTAGAGCTGAACTTTTGATCAATGTGGTGGTCATGAAATCTGTAGTTAAATATGAAGATGATGGAGCTTCTCAGAGGCAATTGCCTCTATTGCTCTGGTCTTGATCTTGCTCTTGAGATGCTTTTACATATTTATTGATTCTTCAGTTGGCAATATCCTTGGCCTCAAAAAAGGGTCCCTGCCATTGACAGCTGTTGTTTTTTCTCAAGGGGAAAGGCTTGATTTAAATCCATTGCTTTTATAAATACATACTGTAAACATAATGCGCAACACCTTTCATAGCGACATGTACCTTTCCTGTTTAACAACTATTCATTTAATTCAGTGCTATTCCCAATGACTTAGTTAAACCCAAAGATCCACAGCTGAATCTCTCAAAGATTCACAATTGACTCCCTCAAAACATGGAGCAATGATCCACAATTGACTCTCTCTATGATCCACAATTGACTCTCTCAAAGACCAACAATTGAATCTCCCAAAGATCAACAATTGACTCACCCAATGATTCACAATTGACTCCCTCAAAGCATGGAGCAATGATCCACAATTGACTCTCTCAATGATCAACAATTGAACTCTCAATGATCAACAATTGACTCTCTCAATGATCAACAATTGACTCTCTTAAAGATCCATAACTGGCTCTCTCAAAGATCCATAACTGACTCTCCCAAAGATCCATAACTGACTCTCCCAAAGATCCACAATTGACTCTCTCAAAGATCCACAATTGACTCTCTCAAAGATCCACAATTGACTCTCTCAAAGATCCACAATTGACACACCAAAAGATCCACAATTGACACACCAACATATCCACAATTGACTCACCCAAAGATCCACAATTGAGTATCTCTCAAAGATCCACAACTGACTCGCCCAAAGATTCACAATAGACTCTCCCAAAGACTCACAATTGACTCACTCAAAGATCCACATTTGGCCCTCTCAAAGACCCACAATTGAGTATCTCAACGATCCACAATTGACACACCAAAATATCCACAATTGACTCACCCAAAGATCCACAATTGACTCTCCCAAAGATCCACTTTTGACTGCCAAAAGATCCACATTTGACTCTCTCAAGGAGTCACAATCGACTCACCCAAAGATCCACAATTGATTCTCCTAAAGATCCGCAACTGACTCGCCCAAAGGTTTCACAGTTGACTCACCCAAAGATCCACATTTGGCCCTCTCAAAGATCCCCGTATTTCATCGATCCACAATTGACTCGCACACAGACCAACAACTGAGGCTCTTGACCAAAGTTCCACAGTTCACCAGTGTATGTTAATGTACATAACACCTACCTAGACTTCATGGCATCCTCATTATGACAATATTGTTTAATGCAAACCCAGATTAGCAAATGGTTACACAAACTTCTCGTTAAGGTTAATTTGAAATACATGTAGTACACTTTTGGGCAATATAAAAATTGTTGTTTATCGGTGAATAGGTACACACGATGTACAGTAGTTTAGAAAACTAGTACATTTACATATGCATAGATAAATTTAAGAAAACACCCATGTTATTAAATTAGACAGCCAACAGATTTGAGGAACTCCAAAGTTTCATTAAATAAGATCCAAGGCAAGTACTGTGTATCCTGAGATGTCAGCCAATACTATTCATCTTGCTTACTTTGGAGTACCTCTGGGAGCAACTATAAAAATGACTTGATGAAAAGCCCAAGCTGGGGAAAAGGCAGCGGGGCGGGCGGGCGGCGGCGTGGGGGAATGAAGAATAAACGGTTACGGGATAATATGCAGTCTGGCATGCCTGCTGGCCTGGGGGGACTGGAGGTTCTTATGACTACGAGGGGGGAGACGACAGTGGGAGTGTTTTCTGAGATCGTTGCCCTCTGGGGAAAACGGGCAAAATCAAATTCAGATGTAAATGATGCCAGATAGATGTGGTGGGGATCACATCAAGCACTGTGGCGTAATACAAGTACATAGTCTGTATGGTGTACTCGAGAGATCAGAAGACGACGTGAATCTGGATGCTTAAATCTGGATGGCATTGCTGCGACAGCAGTCTCAATCAAAACTCTTGCCCAACGTAAGCATGTCAAATATTTTTGTAATTTATCTCAGTGTTAAGCAGTTTAAAATCAATACAAAGTTTATGTATACTCAAAACTAAAGCTACATAATGTGCATACATGTAACATGAGTTGTACAATACAGAGCATGTCTGCTACATGTATGTTTTACATGCATAGCACATTTTGTGTTGACTCGTCAGTTAATGATTTTCATGTACGTAACTGCTTTCTAGTTTCATCGTAAAAACATGTACATATCTACCAAACAGGTTCATGTACATTAAAGTGAGCTCTTTATTATAAGCACTGCTGATTCCTTTGAACACACCCTGATTGGAAACACACAGTGGTTACCGGCTGAGCTTCTGTATTAGGTCGTGGTACACTAGAGAGTCCATAAGTGCCATATTTTGATCATTTGTCAAGGATTCATTGGAAGCCATCAAGATTGAACACTGCATGTAAGGCTTGTGGTTCACGCTACGTGTAGTTTGTGCAGACTGGATGTGTCTATGTATTAGATGTATGATACCGATGGATTTGTTTTGCTACGGGAGTATCTGCTTGTGTGATTAGGCAAGTATTGCCTGACAATTGGTGAAGGTGAAAGTGTTATCATTGGATTTGCAAAGTCACCAGATTGAGAGACAACCTCAACATGAAAACACTCCTGCAGTATACACTTTGCATTCTGTAACATGGCAATTTATTACCCTTTTTTTCTTGGGGGGGGGGGGGCGTGAGGTTGCAGATGTCACAATAATGTCTAAAATCACAACTATGTCTAAAGTTTTTTAGTGCTATACCTGTATGATTGTTTTGCGTGTTTGTAATATTCTCCCTAGCCAATTTACATTAAGTTAGCCTTTGTGAAACGAACAGTTATTTTTGTTGACGAGGAGTCACTCCTTCTACATGTATTTGGTTTGGTGCGATTCTGGAGCGCCTGTCTTTGGCTCAAAACACCCCTCCATGTACATAGTGCATGTCAGGCAAACTTTCAACTACTACATGGGCCTTTCTCAAACCTCGGCTTAGGCTTCTGCTCAGGCTCAGTGTGCTGATGTTCATGCAATAGGCGCTGAACAGAAACGCAGGTTACAGGCTGAGCTGCATACTCAGCGTGCAGAGCCTGAGCCGAGGTTTGAGAAAGGCCCCATGTGTCTCCCACTTGCTGACTACAGTGGGGCACCAGACCGGAGTAATATGTTTTTCTCTATGCAAGTAAACATAAAACTTGGACATGTAGGCGCGCGTAGTGAATTTTGAGATGATACATGTTTGAGGTCCCTGTAATGAGCTTCTACTTTTGTCATTTGAGCGAAGTGCAATTTCAACATCATTTATTACATGTTTTGGGTTATTACCAACTGTTTCTAATTTTAGTGTTAAAAGAAAAGGTACCATGATGTGATCATTGTACGAGTACTATCGATCGTTGACCTACACCAATGTACATGCTGCACACATGTATGCCTACATGGGCGTACATGTATGCCTACCAATTCCACCATTTTGGAAGTCAATTGTATGGCTCCATGCTGTAAATGTGCGCTGTGCATCGTGAAATTGGTCGATAGAGATCTGCTCGCTGCTGTACAATATGTTGAAGTGCAAATAAATAAAACAGGCATGTGTTCATCAGGATTTTTCCGGTTTTCTAGATTTTTCACTGATCTACCACCTACAGTGATGAAAATATCCTGTGTTTGTTTATTTAACCAAACCATCAGATTTCGTTGGGAATGATGTTTACATTCTGTGCATTCATGGGAGCTTCCTTTCCACACGAAGAGGAAACAATCAAATTTTCCGGATTTTTTTATTTTCACCCAAACTAATCCCTGATAAAACACCTGTTATAAATATCAGAGTACATGTACCTTTGTAAAAACACTATGATTATTTATAGTACATGGTATTGGTACATGTACATTTAATTTCATGAAATCGTGTCTAACGCAATCAGTGGTGCCGTGTGTGTTGAAGCATCTGTAGTATTGTTACCCCTCATTAAGCATACTCATTGATATTATCTGGCTTCACAGTACACATACGCATGCCAGATCCTGTTATAATGGTTGTAGATATGTTATCATACGGGTATCAGCAAACACAATGAGTTTCACAATTTGACTTACTAATAATAATAAACAGCATTTATAAGGCGCATTATGAATAAAAGATTCCTCTATGCGCCTAACAATAAAAACTAAAAGGCTAAACAGAAACAAGACCAATTAAAATCATAGAGGCAAAATACTATTAAACCGAATAATAACCGACAAAACGTTAAAAACAACAGACCTAGATATAACATAAAGGGCCTAAACCCATAAAATAGAAATATTATGAGTCTACCTAATTGGAAAGTACTGTATGTTACGTGTTGAGTGGGAGAGTAAATTGAATCTAGTTTCTGTTGTTACAGTAAATTTCAATTTTATTTTTTACATCAATTGCCCAAAATGAATGTAAATTGTGCGCCATAAATGTACATGAATAAGTCTGCTGCTAATTGGTGAACTTTTGCAAGAGTTTTCCTGCGCGCCGCCTCAAGAGAATTGACATAAAAAGATGTGTCTAGATGGGAATCCTGGAATTTAATGCGAAATTATGTGATGTGTGCATTTTTAACATCAAAGCGATAGGAGTATAAATGAGACATCTATTACTGCACCAGAAATCACTTGACAAGTAACGTACATGTACAACTCACTTTAGAGTGTGTCTCGAATCTAAAGAACAACCACATATCATGTACAGTACACACACATGTGTGTTTGAGAGTGGAGTTTGAAAATGTTTTATAAAGTTCCTATGTACATGCTGCAGTTGTATATAAATTCTAGCTTTAAACTGTGTGGAAAAAGAATTGTTTTATTGTATTGATCCTGTGCGCAACAAAACAAATAAAAACAGGGTTTCATTTAACCAAGGATTTCTTTTGGCATGACATTGAACTTTTTGTTTTTGTTTTTGTTTCCTATGTAGGTCACAATGAAATACGCTACAGCTGGGAATATCAAAGTCTCCAACGGTAACATGATGACAAATCACGATTCCATATCCCCCCGAAAAGATTCAAGAACTAACCATTCAGCCAGCAAGAATGCATCAGGATGTCCGAACCAGCCGAACAACCGTAAAACATCTCAAATGAGTTATGATACCCTCCACGTTGACGTGGACCTTGCCAACAGGCGCTTCAGCAGCGTGTCTCCGGGCAGGCGATGTCTGTCCGACTCCAAACTGACAGTTGGGAAGCCGCAGAAAAACATCCCTGTGTCCAGCAATCACAAGAGGAAAATTGAGTTTTCCACGTCTCCGAAGAGTGAGCGTGTTTCATCTGCAAAGAGAAGGCGGTCTGACGGTGGAAGCAGTTGCAGCAGTTCTCCTGTGCTGCAGTTGCCGCAGAAGAACAGCAGCGGCAAGCACATTGATTACAACCAAAATATCAAAGTGGTGAGTGAATGCGCCTACGAGAGAACTAGTTCTTGCACGTGTAGTCCGGGCGAGAAGTACAAATCTGTTCACAGTATCGGCCACAGGAAGGCCTCTGCACAAATTGCAACCCTGTCAGAGGCACTCCTCACTAGCCCGCATAAGCTTGTGGCTCCGCAAATCAACAGCACGATGACAACATTAATGAGTCACAAACTGGAGCTGAGTAGTAGCGACACTGAGATCAAAACTATCTCCGAGGCTGCCCAGAAGGCGACCAGTACTTGTCCAAGGAACTTGCCGTATTTTCCTGCACTGGATAACAGCAGGCAGAAAGTGACTACGCCAAGCACCCCGGACAGTCTATCTGAAGACATCAGCGATAGATTCCTGAAGGTAGACAGCGACATCCTCTTCAAGAAGGAGTCGACGATCGAAATTGTTGTGACTGACTGTGATAGAGGCCTCAAGCAATCAAAGGGCGAAGAGAACATTGTAGACAGTGCTTTTTCCAACCCACTTATGCCAAGAAGCTCAGAGGATCAGCCAAATAAACAGGTAACTGCAGAGAAAGGTGAAGATGATTCATCTGTATTCACTGAAGATTCCAGCACAACAGAAGACAGCATCATAAAAGAAGCAGAAAACTCCAAAAAGAAGTACGTTAAGAAAAATTGGGATATCCAGCCAAGAGCTCCAAGGAAGCGACGGATAGCAAGTCTAACGGCTGAAACAAAAGTACATCTCCTGTATGAAAAGGATGACATTGATGTGGTAAGGAAGTCTGCTAGTGTCCGAAACAAAGCATCCAAGAAAGATGCATCCAAGGGGATCCTCCCCAGCCCAGGTATGGCCATGCATGTCATCGCTCCACCCACGCCCAACGAGTACGCCGAGTTAAGACCCTTCACATTGTGTAAGCACCAGGCGCCCACGCAAACAGGTACTGCGATGCCTTGCGCAGACTGCAGACAGCTCTACTATTCATTTACACTGAAGGAACAAGACAGACCGTTAAACTTAGTCCTCAACAAGACCTGTTCATGTGCAGACGTTTCATGCTCACAGTGTGCTGGCCAGTATCATTCGCCATGTATCACACCAGGCAGAACTACAAATTTAATGGACGGCAGTAGTCAGCCTCCTGTAGACTTGACCAACAGGAAAGTCGAGCACAACACAACTATAGCAATGCACTCACCCATGTCGGCTCCGGTCATCAGCCCGTCTAAGAGACCGACCCTCGTTCCAACCAGTATGAGAAGGGCAACTGTGGATACAGCGGAGTGCCAGAAACTGACATCGTTCATGAAGTCCCCGCTTAGTATGCTCAGGGTGTCTAGGCATTCTACTGATGGGATTGAGAGTGATGCCAACATGCCTGTGCTGGTGGAGCAGCTTGACCTCTTACAAACAGGTAAATATCATTTTGTTTAGTCCAATGCTGGCCTTGACCTAACCCACGGCACCCACAGCAATTGCCGTAGTGCCTTATGCTTTTGCTGTTCTGCCCTTTGTAAAGTTCCAATACAAATGTATACTTGCCACATAGAAGTGCCCTTTAAATGAGAACGTTAAAAGAAGTACTGTATGCATACAATACCCTTTTTCAGAAAGGGGATCAAATCTAAAATTCTCTTTCCAGTGCTTTGCCTGCGCTCATTCGCTCCTTTACATTAACACAAAATGTGACTGACGATTTTACCCGTCACAATGACGTTGTCATTAACAACAGAAGCTAGACATCACTCATTTAGGAAGCGTTGTGCCACTGTAGTTATTCTAATTGAGCCATGAGTGGCATTGAGTGTGCATAATCAGGCGGAAAATTCCCCTCCACTTTGGTTTGGTCAGTTGTGAGATTTTTGCTTACAACATTTTGTCGCGTCAACGCTGTACACTTGCGAAAGTGTTGATCTCAAGGCATACCTGTTTCGTGTGCACATGGACATCTGGTATGCTAACATACGGGCTACTTTAAAGGCACTAGACACATTTGGTTATTACTCAAAATAATTGTTTGCATAAAAAACTAGCTGGTTATGAGCAATGAAGAGCGCTGTGGATGGTTTAAAACATCGTGAGAAACAGCTCCCTCTGAAGTAACGTGACATACAGTTTTTTGAGAAAGGTAATTTTCATGCAAGTATTAAAAGACTTTCAGGCCTGGAGCCTTTTATTTTATTTGGAACCTGAAAGCACACAAATTTGTGCAACAAGGTATTTTTTCTTTCATTATTCTTTTGCAACTTTGATGACCAATTGAGTTTAAATGTTCGCAGGTTTGTTATTTTTCGCATATATGCCTACACGTTGAGATACATGTAAACTGGTCAAGTGAAAATACTGGTCTTTCACAATCACCAAAGGTGTCAAATGCTTTGAAGCGAGATACAACATTTTGACAATTTGAAACTCTGGCATTACACAGCTATTTTAGGAGAAACAACGTTTTGGCTCAAACAAAGATTTAATCACCTTGGAATTTATGCTGCATGAACCATGAGTGAGAGCCATACAGTCACACATGATAGATTATGTGCATTTAAACTATGTATTTAAGTACTTACAATGTACATTGCACACGGCCAACACTCTAATGGATGAATTATTCAGTCATTCAAATGGTTTTATGAGGGGGAATAAGTGTGTTTGCCTCATTTAACAGGCAGGATATTCTTAAGTAATCTGATTTCCAATTTGTGTGCACCTGTTGTATCAGACTCCATAAAAGCCTATACCATATTGTACACATGTAATGTAGGTCCAGCCCTTTTCCTACTTATTTTCCCAAGGGCCAATGAATATTGACATGATTGAGCTATGCTTGGTCAAAATTTTGCCTGATTTGGCCCAAACTTTTAGATTGATATTTAATAAGTAATTGTTTGGAGATTTGGGAAATTGTTTAAAGGTATTACACACACAAAAATCTGCTAATGATATAAGGGAAGTTAATTAAAAAATTAAAAATTGTTCAGGTCCCAGTATTATGTATGGGGGTGTACATGTACAAATGTAGTATGTCACGTCTCATTAGCAATGTCGAAACATTTTTGCATTGTGCATTGTCCGTGGCATCATCATTTTTTTATGTGTTTTGATTTGGGAACGACATCATCATCTGTCATAGTTCGTTCTAAAAAAAACTTAAAAAAAATTCAGCGTTGTCATGCGGCTACACTGTAATGTCCTCCACCACCATTTAATGGGAAATGGAGTCGAAAATACAGTTACAATTAGATACCTTAAGGCCTACAGGTACAGTTGCATGGTTTTAATAATAATGGACATTATTAAAGCACCAATATCCAGAGTTTTGACGTTTTGTGAACCCATTAAGATTATTACCCTCCCTCAAGGGTTATTTATGACTGTTGGTTTCATCCCTTTAAACATCATCCCTGCTTGCACTGGGGGGAATTTTCAGCCTGCTCCACAAACATAACCACCCTCAGCTCTCACAGGTACCCATTTACCCTGGGCGAAGTGAAGCACTTTAAAGGAACACGTTGCCTTGGATCGGACGAGTTGGTCTATAAAAAGCGTTTGAAACCGTTTGTTATAAAATGCATATGGTTAGAAAGATGTTTAAAAAGTAGAATATAATGATCCACACAAGTATCACTCAAAACTGTACGGTTTTCTTTTTACTTGCAAACTAGCACGGTCGGCCATTTATGGGAGTCAAAATTTTGACTCCCATAAATGGCCGACCGTGTTATTGGATGAGGTAAAAAGAAAACCGCGCAATTTCGAATTTGAAATCAGTGCAATGTTTCCATACATGCACACTTTGTTTGTTTGTCTATAAAAGACAATTACACGTATGTGTACATACGGAACTATGTTTTTGCAGTCAACCATCCCAGATAAACTGCACCAAACACTTTCTCTTGAAGAAGTGCAATGTCCTTTTACATGTACATTTGTACATCACAGCTTTACATCCCATCCAAAAGATGAGACAATGATGGTTGAATGTCTTACTTAGTGTCACAAGTGTCGAAACAGGGACCCCCACTTTTCTGATCACTTACACCAGAGGTGGAGCTATAACTCGCCACATTTTCATTAAATAATGTTAGAGACGTGCCGTTGCCAAGCAGTGTAAATGTACACCAATGGACCTACATGTACACGTAGCTCTGGTGCGTAAAACACTCGCCTCTCACCACTGTAGCGCGGTTCGATTCCCAGTTAAAACCATAGTGAAAAGAGTTGTGCGTTGCCACAGGGGTTTTTCTCTACGCCTTCCTTCCAGGTTTTCCTCCCTCTGAAAAAATCAAACACTCTGTCTGTCTTCAGTGGTCAGAATATGTTTAATGGGTCGATATGGCTGGCTGCCAAAGGCATGCCTGCTGCTCGAACAAGTTGTAGCCGCATCGTATGAGTTCAGCTTCTCAGCTGTGGACTTTGATTCACTTGGGTTGACAAATTGAAAAATAATTGTTTGCGGCCGGATCAAAAATATATTTTGTTTATAATATTTATAATGCTGAAATCAAAACTGATCTGGAAATCGTTAGATGTTACAGGCATGATATCCTCCTACTTTATAAATCTGATTTCCAATTTTGTTTGTCCCTCGGAAAAATCAGTAAAATTGTTATTCCTAGCCTGAAAAATCTATCAAAGCCTACATGTATTATGTAGGTCAGACCATTTGTACTCAATAAAATGTCCTATTTTTTTCAAAAGGCCAAATATCATGCCTCATGTTAGAAATAGTTTTAATGACAAGCCACAAAAGAAAAGAGTGAATTTTTTTTTATTTGCAGTTGCACTGTGAAAAGGTTTTACAAATTGTAATTATAATTATGAAACCTTTTAGTAGATGTTCTTAGCCCTTTTTTAACAGTGTGGGTTTTATTGGAGAGATAATTTTGTGTAGGCCTACATAATTGAAAGGTGTATCAGTTAAGATTTTGTGCTATTGCATTTCTGCGACGGTTTAGAACCACAACAAAACGAAACACTCAGATTTCAGCTTATTAAATACCCTGTATTCACTTGAAACCTATTTGCCTGATCTGCCTTGCAGGAGGAGTGATTCCACCATTACTCAACCCTCCCTGCTTGTTGCCGACCAACCATCTTCCCAAGTCACGCATTCCTAAGAAGATACTAAATCCAGCTAACCTTAAGCCGGTCAAAGCCGGCAGGAGAAAGTCCACAAATGGCTGGAAGGGAGTCGGAGAGCCGGTGCTCAAGCCTATTATTTTACTGGTGAGTTGAAAATTGCACATTTTTATTGGTTAGGTATTTTACAGTGTCTTATCATTTACGGTGTAATTATCACTAAATGAGACAGTGGATTTTTCCAAAGTGATGAAAAATCATCCCTTTTGACATAATCATCGATGTCCTTAAAAACAAATTATTCTGTGACTTATGGTAGTATTAAAATAAACTGGGTAGATTAATATTTCCCAACTTTGTTGTTTCATATGTTGCGTCACATAGATATTGAGGTGTTTGAAGAGTGCCATTGCCATGTGCTTAAAAATTTCAAAAAATCTACAAATTGTACATTTAGAAAAGTATGCTCTAGCACCTTCCACAATTTAGGATGACCTTTTTTTTTTATAACAGGCATATTTTTCTTACTTAAATTCTGATTTTGTTACTCTCAGAAAAACCGGCAAAATCTTAATTATATACATGTAACAAGAAAACTTGATGAAAGCCTCTGTATACCATAGTGTACACGTACATGTAGGACTGCCTTTGAACTCAATGAAATTTTCCTACTTTTTCCCCAAAACAAATATCATGCTGATAGTAAGTATTTTATGACAACCTCTGGTAGTAATGAACTTTTATGAGGTAAATTTTCCGCACTACTGAACTCTTCCCATATTGGCACTAATTCATCCTAGAACGACGCAGTACGTGAGTATCGTTATTGTTACGATGCAATCAGGCGTAAAGAGGATGAGATACGTGCTCAAGACTGTGTGCTACTGAGGGCGGGTACCAACCGCAGAAAGGAACCAGCTTATGTTGCTAAGGTAGCCTTCTTGTGGGAAGAGCCGGATACAGGTAATTTACTTTTAAGGGAAACTTTGGTGTCCAGCAGATAAAAATATTTGTTTCTTGTTTCCTTTGGTATGTAGCTTCATAGTGGAATGTGTTGAGGTTTTTGTGTAATAGGAGACTTTTGAGATGCTGCCGGCAGCAGATAATAACAGTAGTTTTTTGCGGCTCAGATGCTCATATCAGTATTAAGTGTCAAGGTCTGAGCACGCACACTACTGGACAGAACTGTGAAAAGGGACCGCCCAAAAGTCTTCCCATGTTGAACTGATTGTAGATCAAAGTCAAATTATTTGTATCTTTTAAAAGAAAACAAGAAAGAGTATTAGCATTACATCTGCTGACTGGCAGATTTGTTTTCAAATCTTAAAGGTAAACAAACAAAAAGTACAAATACTCACACATCAAAAAAATCATTAGTAAGCTTTTATAATAATAAATAATAATAGTAGGTATTTGTTACGCGCCAAATCAATCTTAACAGATGTTCAAGGCGCAGCAGAGACAATGTAAACACAACAAAACATGTACAACTCCAGTGAATGCTATGGTGTCGCATATCAGAGGGCTTGAAGTAACCACTTTGAAATTTAAGTCTTTAGAGCATTTGTCATGTAACCTTACCAACCAAAAAAATCAGCAATTGACTGCCTGCTTCCAGCATGCTCCCATTTATATTTGTAACCTGTACACTGAAGGGTTTCGTTTGTCATTTCACAAGGTTTTCACATAGTGTCAAACTGGGGATAAAAAATCAATTGGCCGTGATCTTATAATAATATTTGTGGTCCAGCCAAAACTTCTGCAATAGTGCGTAACAGCTGAACAAGCACAGTGGGGGGAAAAGGCGGGAAAAGATGATGAGTACGTCCCTTGGAGTGTCTTTGGAGTCTTCCTGATTCCTATGGCAACAAACAGCAAAGTGATTATTTCCCCATTTAATGAGAAGTTAATCCATTATAAATCAACACATTTTAATCCCGTCGTAACAGGTGAATGGTTATCCGTTGGATGTGTATGCACACAAAACAGGCCTCCCTTGTGAATATTTTCCCTGACGTAATAGATCATTTCCTGCACTTTGGTTGATTAGCAAGATAGAGTGGGGAGGATTTATATATCTCGGCCTTCATTGCCCGTCGGATATTATTTGGTGTTGGTTCAATCAGGGAGATGAGTCGTCACGTTTGACGGAGTGGTTGACAGTAGGGGCGTCGTAGTAAAAACAGGAATTTACAAAATAGAGACATTGTTGATGTATTCTTTTTTTAGAAGTCTTTGTTAAAAATACACATTCACATCTGAGGGCTGTAATACAGCGTTCTCTAATATGTCTGTAATGCCAAAGTGCAGGCCTGATACTTCACGGAGGCAACAAAGTGTTTGCCTCCATGCTCCATGGTCATTGCCTTGGCGCCCTTGAAATGCTCTACAGTAGAAATTTATAATTTCCTCATAGGGTGCCCTTTACCAAGGAGAAAATTCCTTGGCGCCCTTGTCTTTTCTATAACGAAGCATACATGCCTGAAAGTGAGCCAAGAGATTAATGTCTGATCCTGCACAGGAAACCAGACATATTTGAGACAAACAACTGAGATGTATACAAGCCCTTGGTTGGCTGGAGGTTGAACCCTTGACCTTTCAGGTACTGTATGAGTGCTCAACCAACTGACTAATATTTAACCCTCAATACATTCGAGCACTGAATGAACACAGTACATGATGCTGCCTTTCCTTGTACCCACATGTACAGATGTACCTTACATGTACCTTGTACCCACGTGTACCTTTTCTTGTACAGATGACAGAATTGTATATCTACTTGTATTACAGGTGATCTAATGATGACGCTGTTATGGTATTATCAGCCTGAGCACACAGAAGCAGGCAGATTACCCTGTCACCTTGAGGTAAGATTACAACAGCCCCCCCCCCCCCCCCTCACCTCCACCATCAAGGCTCAAATTCCACACTTGACCGCAGGCCCGGGGCCAGTCATTTTAGTTTTGGGCCAGTAAACTCAGTCTGACTCTCTTGTGTTTTCAAATGAATAATAATACCTGTCTTTCATTGTAACTACATGTATCTTAAACTAACAACATAAATTATGTTCAAATGATGACTTTGAGTCTGGTTAATATCTTTCAATTCTTGTGAGACTACCTTATATTTGTAGTGCTGGGTCAAATAAAACCATATTGTTACTTTTTGTAGAAAGTCCTTTCTGAACAAATTGATGTGCCAAACTGCATTATAAAATTGGGGCGTGAGCATTTAAACACTGCTTAGCAGAATTAAGCTGTCTGATTCCCTGCTAACTTTTCTTGAGCAAAAATACTTGTCATTTTCTGTTTATACTGTTGGAAATTTCACTCTTACATGTGCCCGTACTCAGTGCCCTGACTTCTCATACTGTTAGGTGTTGGATACCACAGATGATGTGTGAATGTTAAAGCCTTGTATTAATTGTTAATTCCCGTTACCTTTTTTTGCAGCATGAGCTGTTTGCATGCCGCCACTGGGATGTGAACAGTGTGGCGTGTATTGAAGACAGATGCTTTGTACTCACACCAGCTGAGTATTCAAGGTGAGTCAGTCGCTGTGACGGCAACAAAGGAAACCCACAAAATATTCACTATAGGCCTGGATGAGTATAAATAAAGTTGTGGTTTAGTCCTCCAGTAGTCGAGATTAGAAAAGAGCTCACTGTCCAAAATAACTGATGGTGTTATTGCATTAGGGATTTTTTTTTTTCTTCTTTTTTTCCCTCCCTTTTTTTTATTATAGATACTTTTGGTTTGACAATTTACATCGATGTGTGATAAGCACTGTTTACTGTTATATTAGTCTTTGTCCAAAATGCAACTACTTCATATTAAGTTGTTAGCTAATTACAGGATTCGAAATGGCCACTTCTCCCTGAGCACGCTTGATGGTCTAGTGGTCAAGATGTCTGCTCTAGAATGAGAGGGCAGTGGGTTTGAATCACACCCTAGTAGTATGCCTGTGGATTTGTTTTCTGTGGGACTCTGGGAAACACTGACTATAGAGTGCTTTACATTTCGGTGTTATTGTAAAAACAAAATGTTATACTTTATTCAAGATACAGTTGTGTCAATTATCAATTATATAATTCAGATTTGCCCCAACACCGATGAACAATATTGACTTAGTGCTGAAGTGTAAGGTCATTGTCTGTCTTTTTAGCTCAAAAAAATATCAATTTTTATAGAAGTAAAAGTTTCTCTAGCTTGATTTCAGACAGAAACAGTTTTCTGGAGGATTGATACTGGTGTGAAACTTATAATGAACATGTTTTCAGATTAAAACTTTTTTTTTATTTAAATATCAATCCTCTACTTTACAATCCTGTCTTTAACATTGACGCAATAGTATAATATTGATTCTATAACCAACACGGTTATTGGCAACTTCGCGCTCATTTTGTGGATGTGGGTCACATTATATTTAATTCGCCCTAATTACCTGTTCCTGATCCTCCTGATTGATAGATACCGGGCTAAGCTTCAGAGACATAAGGAGGCCGTCATTCCGGGTCGTCCCTGTGTGCCTGAACATCCAGCCAACTACCCAAGGACATACCGCCTGCCCCCTGATGATGCCAGCCCAGCCAATGTGTTCCTGTGTCGGCAGGTGTATGACTTTCGCCAGAAGAGAGTACTCAAGAACCCATCGTGAAGGGGTGTTGTGAGAGGTTGCCCGGGCATGCTGGACGCGATGAAAAAGTGGAAAGGGTCGAGGTTGGGTTGGGTTCGAGAATGAGATCTTTGTAGATTGCATGGTTGAAATCCATCAGATAATTCATCAACGGATTCAACATGTATGCTAGCCTTAAACTTATCTCCCCTCTTCAAGTTTACGCCTATCCCACCCCCCCCCCCCAAAAAAAAGAGAGTAAACAATAGGAACAAAATATGAGGAATCCCGCTATCAGTATAATTAGTTACACAACACACTCTATTTTGTACATGCACAGATTTAGGCTGTAGGTCATAAAGGATGGACTGGTAGATCAATTTCTACTCATGTGCAGTGTGTACGAATTGGGTTCCAGACGCCTTGAGACAAAACTAAGCTACTTAAATATACACTATTACTAGAAGTAGCAAAGACTAGTGGTTAGTTCGGGTGAAGTTTCATAAAGCTGTGAAGCACCAAATATTGCATTGCAAATAAGTTGAAATCAAAAAAGCCGGAAGCGTGTTACCAATCACAAACATCAAAAGTAATCATGGCCTTTTGGCAGGGCATCAATTTTCTTTGATCTGTGTATCTGTGTGCTCATCAGCTTCATGAAATAAGCCATTTTAGATTTAAATAATGTCTGGTACAATGACTTCCGTAGTCACAAGCCACCATATACAATATTAATTCACCAGACTAGAGAATTTTTTTTTATATAACATACATGTAGCAGCATGGTTCCGGCACAAGCTAATTGGTTATCAACATATGATTTGATGAAAACAATTCTGACTGAATGAGTATGGCACAATGGTACAAGGCTTTTGCCCATCTAAAGGTAGCGTTACAAAAACAATTGCCCGAACGGCGCTACGTAACAGCACTGTCTTTGGTCTGGGAAATCTAATTTGAGTGACCAATCATGTCATTGCACCAGACCAAATCTAACTCGCAACATGGCTGACCGTTTCTGGGTGGTTTACGACAGTAGACAAACTGCTTCCTATACTTGCAATATAGACATTCACAAGGTAGTTTCTTTTTTACGTAACTATAAATGCAGAGGTAAGTTTTTGATTGACGTTAACGGTGTATATTTATCATCTTATTCTCTAACTCAGGATTGGCGAGTGCAAAGCAATTCAAAACATCTTTTGAAGTGTTTATCAAGGTTTTTTTTCTTCCATAGATTTCATTTCCATTGTAATATTTCTTTGAAAAAAATCCTGCACAAAATTAGCAAGTTAATTGTATAAAATTGTCTTCAGCAACTCTGCACTGGATTGCCAAATCATGATTGTTACCAGGCTGTAATTTGCACTCTGTTAATGCAAAACCAAATGTGGAACTTGTTGAGTTCTGCCAAAGAGTGCATTTCTATTCTTTTTGTTTTGAATTTTATTGACAGCATTTTAATGAGTTTCATTTAGGAGAGCATGTCAAGATGACCAGTTGGTTGCTTATAGGGTGATGTGACATAGTGTCTACTGCTAGTCTAATGGGTTGAAGATTGGTCAATCAATCGTTCGTTCGTTCCTCGTTAGTTCAGTCGTTCGTTTGTTGGTTCGTTTGTTCGTTCGTTCGTTCGTTCGTTCGTTCGTTCGTTCGTTCATTCATTACCACTTTGAGCCAGTCCCACATAGCTACCATGAAGCTATGCAGTTGGACCTCATAGCCAGTGCCAACGGTGTCATCTATTTAACTCATCAGTGATCAGGCAGGATTAGAATTTTATTTCTGTTTGGACATTGTGATTGTTTGGACGACAGGGGACTCTCTAAGCAGTACATGCCGTTTTCTGGCATGTACATGTAGTGACCAGTACACTCAAGGCTCAATTAGTTTAATCCTTTCAACTTGTGTAATATTGGTCACTGGTGACCAACACGATAAATAAAGTATCAAATTGAAAAATGGCAGCAATGAAAAATTGCCCAAAGGGGTTAAGGGGCTTATCAAGTTAAGGAGATACTGCCTTGACAAGATTTAAAGATTAAAAAGGAGCTAACCTATGTGGTTGGGTCTTTTTTTCTTCTTCTTCTTTTTTCTTCTTGTTCTTGTTTCACATTGTCTAACCACCCAGTCCTACACAATGAATCAGTATTGGGTCTTATCATTACAGAGCTGCTTGGTTGGAAATTAATTTAGAAAAATATGTATATATTTTTTAGCATCTGATTAAACTTTCTGATTATATACAGATACCCGTGTAATACAATGAACCAGTTTTAGACTGAAGGGAAAAAAAATATATATCAAAATCCAGCAAAAGAGGGAAAGACGACTAACGTCTAAATGGTGGTTGTTTTGTTGTTTGTTTTGTTATTTCATTTTAATCTTAAGATATGATTTGCAGGGGTCGTTGTCATGTCTGAAATAGATGGTACCCTTTTTTTGCTTTGTGTTTGAAATACTATTATTAGATGAAAGATACGTTATTTATAAATAATTTGTGGTGCACCTATGGACGTTTGTTTTTTGTTTCCCCCCAGAGGGAATGTAAATAATGTAAGATTACAAAGTCAACTGACATTTTATTCCCAACTTGAGTGATATATTATGTATATTTATATATTTTTTTCCTCTGGTGAAGTGTGCATTAGAACTAATTTCACTGAGAAGTAGTGAGCCTTAGACAGTATGCTTGGGTTTATTAACCAAAATGCTGGTGTTGCCCGTCTGTACAAATTAAAATAAAAAATTTAAAAATTCTATATTATCTTTATCACCTAAACAAATGTACAGCGTGTTTGATGAAATGATTTTAATGAAAGCAATCAAAGAATGGAGTGAAGCAGATTTTAAATGCAGGGTATAGAGGATAGGTAGTGACAAAAAAGGTCAAGATTTATTTGTATGAGATGTATATCCCTTCTTAGTTAGGCACGTATCATAAGTACTCTTTCAACTCTTTAGTTTGAAGGCAGTGGACACTATTGGTAATTGCTCAAAATAATTATTAGCATAAAACCTTTCTTGGTAACGAGTAATGGGGAGAGGTTGATAGTATAAAAACATTGTGAGAAACGGCTCCCTCTGAAGTAATGTAGTTTTCGAGAAAGAAGTTATTTTCCACGAATTTGATTTTGAGACCTCAAATTTAGAATTGAGGTCTAAGGTCAAGCGTCTGAAAGCGCACAATTTCGTGTGACAAGGGTGTTGTTTTTTTCTTTCATTATTATCTCGCAAGTTCGATGACAGATTATGCTCAAATTTTCACAGGGTTGTTATTTTATGCATATGTTGAGATACACCAACTGTGAAGACTAGTCTTTGACAATTACCAATAGTGTCCAGTGTCTTTATAACATTGAAATCAAAGTTCTTTCACAATGTTCAGACCAAATGCACTGTTTTTTAGATGACTTAGGATTGCCTCTTTTGAAAATGGCAATCACGACAAACTTATTAGAATTTTTAATGGTAAAACCAAAATAGGATGATAATTTTGTGTGAAATGAAATTGTATGCTCTGTGTTTTAATTGGGTAACTTTGATAGTTGACAGTAGTGTCAGAGTCGCTCAGCCTTTACCCCCCCCCCCCCCCAAAAAAGAAAAATGTTTTCTAGAATAGATTAGTTGAGAATGAAATAAATGTCACTTTGCCTGCTTCGATGCATGACTCACTTTGAAAACTATGGAATCAATACTCCCACATAGAAGTGACAATTCGTCACAGGATTTAGCCCTTTGTGGTAAATAGGGTCACCCCTGAAGAATTCTTGAAACATTGAGTTGTTACACCACAGGCTCGTTTTAAAATCACTACAACTCGTTGAGAGATTTCCTGTCAATCATGTCAATAGTGATACCACACACCTTACTAAGGTTGTATCTCGACAGTGCAAAGTTTCAAATCCTACTTAAAAGGATTTTATTTGATTTTTTTTAAATCACTTCAGAGCATGTGGGCTTTATTTCACAAATGAATGAGGAATGCTTGAAACATAAAGTTGTTATACCACAGGGTTTTTTTCAGAATCAGAATCACTACAACTCGGAGAGATATTTTCTGTCAATAGTGTTATCACATACCTTACTAGATTGTATCTGACTGGCACCCCTGAATTAAGATGTTGACTAATAGGGAGACTGCCAGCAAAGGGCTGGATAGCTCAGTTGGGTGAGCGCCGGTACGTTAATCCGGAGGTTGTTGGTTAAAGTCCCACTCCAGTCAATTATTCTTTGTTCAAACCTTACTAGATTGTATCTTGACAGTGCGAAGTTTCAAATCATACATAGAGGGTTTTTTATTATTAGAAAATTACTGCAGAGCATGTGGGCCTCAATCCACAAAATAGAAATTTTATATTTGCACAAATCTTAGAACATTTTGGGGGATTAAAACAAAAATTATAAATCTAATTCAGAGGTATTACAGTGAAAGAGTATACAACAATATGTTTATCTGTTGATCTCATTGCTTCCCTTTTATGTCCAATTGAAGCAATTGGTCTACAAAAATGCATTAAAAAAAATAGAGTAATCCACACCCTTTAGGTGGGCATATTTTTGAAAGGAATATGATAAAAATGTCTAGATAAGAGTATGAATTATATTTGTCAACTGTACCAATGGTGTTTGGTAGTCTCATTTTTGTTTTATTTCAAGGTTTTTTTCTGACAAAATTTTATGAATCTTCAATTTTAGTTACTTATGTAACATTTATGTTTGTCGAGGTAATTATATTGTATAACTTTTTTACTATTAGTAAATCACACGTCGATTCTTCATCACTTATTGTGCCTTTCTTTTAATTTTGAAGTACATGTATGCCTGATGAAATTATTTTTATCCGAGTCTTTGAAGTCATGTGTTTATACGAAATCTCCTTGTCAACCATTTCAATGCCACCTAAGAATTGTTTGGGTTTTTGAATGTTGGCTTATCACATCGACCCCCTTGCATAGGCCTTCCTCACTGAGAATAAACAATTGAAAACATGACCATGTGTACCTGCCACGTAGTCGGAATCATGTTGAGGCTTGCCATCCCTTTATATCTCTCATTAGGTTGGGAAGATCAGCCACACACAATGTTTGTGTTTCCATTGAGGGCAATGTTTAAGCCCGGCCGTCATATGCAAGGGGGCTGTTGGGCAGCCATCTTGTTCAAATCAGTGTATCCGTACTGAAGCTCAAAATGACAAGTAGTCTGGTTCCTATTGGTGTCATTAGAATTATAGAATTACGAGTGTTTTACCCC
Source organism: Asterias amurensis (assembly GCF_032118995.1). NCBI lineage: Eukaryota > Metazoa > Echinodermata > Asteroidea > Forcipulatida > Asteriidae > Asterias > Asterias amurensis. The sequence goes on from NC_092648.1 coordinate 15,413,820, forward strand.
TATATTATATAGTTTTATGCTAGTTATTTTTTAACAATGTCAGATCTAGTTGATGATCTAAATTTATTTTAACAAATAGTCAAACTCATGGTGTGGCTACACTGCATTCATTCAAGAAGAAGACAAAAATTAACAGAAAACAAAACCCAATTTAAACACTTTTATTTTCCTGAAATCAAATTCATTTAGATAATCAAAAGGTATTTAAATGAACTTTAAATAGCAAACATAAATTGAATTGTATATAGTGTTTGTGATACAGCTGATCAGCTGATTTCCTCATTTTGGGGTTTTCAGCTGTGCCAATGAAAATTTTAAATCACTGCAATATTGTTTTGTGAGTGGCGTTTTCCTCCCCCCCCCCCAAGTTTTGACACAAACTGCAACTTCATGCCTGTTTATACTATGATTACTTTGAAGAGTGAGTTGACTAATGGACATTTATGAATTGATGGTTTTATTCATGTGGAAACATCATGACACGTCATGACAAATCTTTGAAATAACAAAATTATGATTCAGTGCTGTTCTATGAACCATATCACTGTGGTAAAAAACAAAAATAAGACTTTGTATTTTCCAGGGATTTCTTGGCAGGCAAAGATACTTCCCCGGTGATCAAATGAAAAGTGTTACATTTTGTATCATAAGTATTGGGTAAAATTAAGAGTTTTTTGGTAAAATTAACTGCTGAACAATTTTTGAAATGCACACCATTTCTGCATATCAAACATTTAAGTGCAATTTCCATAGAATTTAAGAGATGTTATCCTCAATTGAACTGTGTACAAATCATGCCTGCAGGAATTCCAGGCTTTATGGTTCTTTTGTAAACATGCTTGTGATCCGTGGCACAGGTTACTTGGTCTAAAGCAAATTATTTCAAAAGCCCCTCCCCCTTAATTTACAAATGTATTCAGTTGTTTGAGAGTCAGTGAAAAATGAATGTTAGGGAACCAAATTGTAATGTGTATAAATTGTTAGTTTTACTTATGCACCCCTAACTAGTGTTACAGTTTGGTTGTTGTTCATGCCAGGCACTGTGTAAGTTCAAAACTTTTTAATTAATCAATTATGCTGTCTTGGCAGTCACCTTAAATATAGGTCATTATTCTGTGTCAAGTTTTCCCTCCAAGACTGTTGAATCTTAATTATGATTTTAAAGTTCTTTCACAAAGTTGTTATTTTACATGCAAATAATTTCAAGCATGTTTTTATTTTATAGTTCACTTCCAATCATTAAAAAATAATTTAAAAAGTTCATTGAACCTAAGCATTTCTAATACATACTCACTGTTACTGTGTAAGTGTAAACTGTTACATTTTTCACTGAAAAAAAACCCCTTGAATTCTTTATATTTGAATAAGTAAAGAACAAGGGGGTCTTTGGAACACTAAATGCCAGTAGACATCAGTTAAATGTCCATTGTTACATAGCTCTGAGCATAATTTCAAGGTTTCCCTTGTAAGTCTACTATAGCCAGGTCAGGCCCAACAGTGTTACTTGTTTAATCATTGTAGTTCAAGTATGACGTTGATTCATAGAGAAATTTCACAAATCAATTTATTAACTCCATTAGTTTGCCCCTTGATTGTTGGATATCCAGTTTATCAGCATTTTTAACCCCCCAACTCCCAAGGGTCCAAACACTGCGGTAACTGAACACCCCGATTGTTCGGAACTTCAGAATTTATCCTGATGCCTAGCCCAATGCTCTCATTATTAACAGGGTCCAATTACATTGAGCTAATTAAACAGAAAATTTTGCTTACAAATTTTGTACTTGGAAATAAAAAGAGCTGGATACTACTAGCCAGAAATAGTGCATGGGACATTGTAGTTTGGTTTGTATTGTAATAAGTAACCTTATTCTGGTAATCATCTTTTTGTGCTTGGGTGGCTTTATGAAATTAGGCCCAATCTGGCAATACAGTTATGAGAATGACAAAAAAACCTCATAGGTTCTTTCAAAGGAAGGAGAATGTTTTTCATTACATATTTCCGAGAAGCAATTATCTAACCAAGAATTTTTGGAGACTGTTCTATGTTATTATACTTGGAGTTTTAGCATTCAGATTCTGTAGCAAAGTTATGCCCCAACTTTGATAAAAGTTATTAATTTTGGAAGAGACAAGTGTTATTTTATTGATGTTGGGAAGCCATCTTTGTCCTTTCAGAATTTACAACCTATGATTGTTGTAGTCCAGATGGTTTTAAATAATGTATACATGTATAAAAAATGTACTATTAAAAAATATTAAAATATTGTGAATATTGTGATTTACAGAAATGACCTTTGTTTTAATTTCATTCTTTGTCTTGTTTGTTGTTTCATAAAGAATTTTTTTCTAAATTAATTGCCAATGAAATTTGAAAATTAAAGACATGTATTAGCCTCTTTTATACCTGGTGTGGGCCTTTATGCGCCATAAACCAGACAAAATCTGATTTGGAAGGAAATTGGTAACCAGCCAAAATAACAAGTCAAAGTACACCACAAAGAAGTTTGCTCAGCAGTATTTTCTGATTAGCAGCTTCAGAAAATTTGGCTCATGACCCAGTTTTATGACAATGATTCATAAAGAATTGTGTACAAAGTGTGCAACTTCTATATGTGAAAGGTGCATTGAAAGTTGGCACGATCTTGGGCCCTTAACTCCTGAGGAATATGCACCACCAGCAACCAAAATTAGTGCACATGTTGATAACCAGATCAACTTGTACAATTTGTTGCAGATACCCCTTTTTGTGATGAGAAATAACTTTTTTAGAAGGAACTGGACCATGCCAGGAAGTGCTCTATGGTGGTTGAACTCGAACTCAAAAGCCTGAACGCCAAATCAACTCTGTTTTGCAACATCACTTGACCACATCAGCCTACCAACTCCACAAATATGTCTTAACATTAGAAGGCTCTCTTCAAGTCACAAGTTGTCTATTATTTAACCATGGCTAAATTGTATTTTTTTGCAACATCACTTGACCACATCAGCCTACCAACTCCACAAATTGTCTTGACATTAGAAGGCTCTCTTCAAGTTACAAGTTGTCTATTATTTAACCATAGCCACCATCTGTATTTTTGTAAGCCCCATAAGTAGCATCACTAATCTGGATTCCTGCCAATTCATCAGAGTTATTGGCACTCGGTGGCATAGCTAAGGTGACCTGGGGGCATAGTTCCCCTGTCCACCACCCTACAAAATTGTCATCGCCGCCCCAACGATAAGCAATTTCTACCTCCATGGAACAAGTAATTGCCCAAAAGAACTAATTAACCTCACACAAGCTGATAAGTCCTATCCTGATTAAAGCCATTATACACTTTTGGTACAGAAACAACAATAAAAGTTCACAGATTTACAAACAATTTACAGGTTTACAGAAGGTAATGGTGAAAGACTTCTCTTGAAATATTATTCCATGAAATTCTTTACTTTTTGAGAAAACACTAAAACAATATCAATTCTCGATATCGAGAATTACGGATTTATTTTAAACACATGTCGTGACTTGGCGAAACATGCGGAAACAAGGGTGGGTTTTCCCGTTATTTTCTCCCGACTCCGATGACCAATTGAGCCTAAATTTTCACTGGTTTGTTATTTTATATATAAGTTGTGATACACGAAGTGTGGGCCTTGGACAATACTGTTTACCGAAAGTGTCGAATGGCTTTAAGTCTATGACTTCTATGCCTTCATAAAGAACATTTTAGGAACAACCTATACAAACTGTTGTTATTTTATTTATAAAAACAATCTTGGGCTATTATTTAGTGAATTTTTTCATCACAATAAGGAAACTTTGAAGAAAACGACTTGTTTCAAGACTAGCCTAATTGCATCCAATCTGACTGGAGAGGGCGCTGTTTGCGCACATGATTTTTCGTAGCACAAGACAGGAACAACGAACGATACAAATGTGACAGAAAGGCAGGAGAAATACCTGATAATTTTCGTTAATGGCAGCGTGAATTACTGCGAATCGAGTATACAGAATGACTACAGTCCGCCCGTTCACGTGTGAAGACCTCTTCAGGTTTAACAGCGTGTAAGTTGCATAATAATTATCGGAAGATTTTGTTTACAAAACAAATACAATTTTATAAGTCATTGAATTTACACTTTCTTTTTTACACACTGACAACATACAGGTACCCTTGATTTTACTTTAGTCTGTTTTTCATTGCGTCTATTTCGTTGTGAAGCTATATTTTGAAAAGGACATACATTCTTGAACCCAAGGAAGACGAAACTGTAGTAACATCACAAGTACTGTTAATTATTGAAATACAAGTACTGTTAGTGTTATAGTTAATTATTGAAATATCAACAAACTGAGCTCGAGTCGACTCGAGGTGAACTGAAAAATCACCAAAATTGTTATAAATGTTGTTTTTGTAAATGGTGTGTGTTTATAAATTAATTATTCTTCTGTTGCAGTAACCTGGATCCTCTGACAGAAACCGTATCCTTTTGCCTCCGGAAGTTTGAGGGTCTTTGCTTTCATAAATTTTATTTGTTCTGATAACAGTAACACTAATCTTTTCTCAGTCTCACAACACAAGTTCTGGGCGTCTGGCTTCCTATTCGTAGAACAATAGAGGAACTAGAACTATGGTTGAGATTATGGGTCCTCTAACCTGATTGTAAGCTAGACCCAATTACTTGGGTGCTGTACCCTTATATTTGTCATTATCGGTCGTACTACTACCGTACTATGCGACCGATAATGACAACTACTACATTTAGCTAGTACCAACATTAATTACAAATTTCGAGAGAAAAAAGGAATACAGCCCCCCCCCCTCGCCCAGTAAACTGGGTCTATATTGAAGCATGTGACTCCGTTACTCCTGACTCCTACCTAGATGTGTGAGTTTCTTCCACTGTGGTCTCTATGGAGATGATAGCAGTCTGAACCTCACTGTTCTCGCTGAGTAACAACTCGATTTTACTTAAAACTAAGCTCAAAATCAAGCTCAATTTTGTCTATTCTCAATGAACAAAAAAAATAGTAAAACAGTAAACATTACTCATTATTGTTATATGGTTCTACATGTACATGTATTGTACCTACATTTTATCTGCCTAATGAACATTAAATATGAAACTGACTCTTTTATTTGCTTTAAAAACTTACCTTTTGAAATTATTTTGAAAAGGAATTGCATTTTCATCCTTAACGCCTACATCATTTCAGTATGGTGCAGCATTCTATCTTCAGTACCTTGCACATTGGCCAGAATATTTCCAAGTATGCGAGTCCGCCTCAGGAAAGATTATGGGATATAGTAAGTATTGCACTTGTACATAGTGGAAAATCTCAACTTTTGAGGTATTCAAGGATGTTGGTTGCCATGGTCACAACTACGAAGACCGCTTAAGAGAAGGGCCGGTTGATAATAATCACTGAACACTGATGATTAAAACCGTCTTTAGGGACTACTCACTGATGCCTCAGCTCAGCCCCATGTTCCATTTACCTTTGCTTAATCCTGATTGTAATTCTGTCATTTCTTCTTAAAATACTCCATAAACCTCAAGATTTTATTTATATTATTTTTCTGTGCACCATATTAGTTATGGGTAAATCTGAAGGCTCCGTCCAACAGGAGACATGGCATGGTCACGTTACTGCAGTAACCGTTGCCCCTGAGTATCGACGTCTTGGCCTGGCTGCCAAGATGATGAACTTCTTGGAACAGGTCTCTGAAAAGTAAGTTTCTTATGACACTTTTGTCAGCATTATTGTAGAAATAAGGAGTTCCAAGGCTGCATTGACTGAAGCTGCTTAAAGCACAAAATGTAGTTACATTGTAAGCATGTAAACAATTTGCTTACCAGAATTTACCCATATCCCACCGTTTGTGACTGGTGGAACATATTTTTTGCTTTTCAAAAAATGGGAATGAAAAAGATTCTGCTGTTAAAAGCAGCTGTATACCGGGCCCTGTACTTGAAGGTTTGATCCCATCACAAATCTCTTGAACAAATTATGCAGCAAAAATATGACCTTTGACCGGCTGGTAGCTCAAAACACTTTGATTGCTAAAAAAGCTAGCAAAAGTGGCACTTAAAGGCATTTGTCTTGTTTGTATAAATTGTTTAAGTATTGCACATCTTTGGTCGATAATATTCATGCTGCTTTACTGCTTTGAGCCACAAGAACGGTTTTCAACAAAAACATGATGACATACAAACCCTTTCGTTTTCTTGCGCAGGAAAGCCTGTTTCTTTGTGGACTTGTTCGTGCGTGTCTCTAATGAAGTAGCAGTCAACATGTACAAGCATCTTGGCTACACAGTGTATCGTAGAGTCATAGAATACTACTCAGGAGATCCGGATGAAGATGCATTCGGTAAGTAGTTAATGGGGAAAGAATGGTTAATTTTAGAGACCATTCATGTATAATCATCACCATAAGTCTAGATATGGCTGATCTTGTTGATTTTTTTTTAGCCCTGTTATTTTCTGGAAAATGCCAGGAAAAATTATTAATAACAAAAATACATGGTGTGTGGTTTTGTTTTGGAATTGTACATTCTATGTGAACAGGGAAACATTGGAAAAAGTAAATTATGTCTGATACCTTTTCTTTGACATTCTTACAATTGCAACAGTGCCACTTTAGAGTGCTATACAAATATTAAAGAACCCAGTGCACTTATCGAAAAGAGGAGGGGTTCGCCCCAGTGTTTCTGGTCGAATCGGCAGCAAATTGCCCCACAGCACCTTGTAAAACATTCCATGGTGCTATCAGAGTTAGGTCTCATAAATTCAAACGTAGTCCCAAATCTTGCAGGAAATACTGTATGTTACAGCGCCAGGAGCGTCATTGAGTGACGGACATGTGCGCTATATTAGAAGCCACTATTATTATTATTATCTGATAAAACAAACTTTCCTTCAATTCCCTGCAGATATGCGTAAAGCCCTGAGCAGAGATACAGAAAGGAAATCTGTGGTGCCACTGAAGGACCCTGTCTACCCAGAGGACGTAGAATGACATTAAAGGTGAACTCATACTGTAACTGACTGGGTTTTTTTTCTTTTTTTTTCTACACAAAATAAGCATTGGATTTGGGTTAGGGTTAGGGCAATTTTCATAGAGCTGCTTTGAAGCCAAAAATACTGCTTAAAAATTTTGCTTCTTAAGCAGGATATCAGCCACAGATTGTACATGTGAGATTGTATTTTGATTGGTACTCTTATTCTGGTAAGCATAATTATGTTTTGCTTAACTACTTTGTTGTGCTTAAGCAGCTCTATGAAAATGGGCCCAGAGAAAAGGTTTCCACTGAATCAATGTTGTATCATAATAAATAAATAAATAAATAAATAAATAATATTTAAAGATTACAGTATGGGTTCACCTTGGTTTAGTTAGTATTTTTACTTAAAGGCAGTGGACACTATTGGTAATTACTCAAAATCATTATCATCACAAAACCTTTCTTTATTACCAGTAATGGGGAGAGCTTGATAGTATAAAACATTGTGAGAAACAGCTCCCTCTGAAGTGAAGTAGTTTTCGAGAAAGAAGTAATTTTCCATGAATTTGATTTTGAGACCTCAAGTTTAGAACTTGAGGTCTCGAATTCAAGCATCAGAAAGCACACAACTTCGTGTGATAAGTGTTTTTTTTCTTTCATTATTATCTCGCAACTTCTACAACCGATTGAACTCAAATTTTCACAGGTTTGTTGTTTTATGCATATGTTGAGATACACCAAGTGAGAAGACTGGTCTTTGACAATTGCCAATAGTGTCCACTGTCTTTAATAGTGTAAATTGTTTTCTTGGGACGGAGGATGGGGTTGGAAAAGACAGGATAGGATTGTTAATTAAATTTGTGGTGTTAGTTAATGCTATTTGCAAATAAAAAATGGTACGGACTGGCTGATTGACTTTAGATGATGAATTTCGTAGTAAAATGGCATCTGGAGAATCTCTGATGATGGTCACATTTGTTCTGATTAAATTCGGCCTATAATGCATGCAGTAGTCCTTTGCCTGAGTTGTAATAAACTCATTATTAAACTAGATTATTGGCAGAACGAAATTGGTTATTGTTTAACTGCTTTACAAATTATAAATGCTTCAAGTTTTTTAGGCTAACAAAATCACAGCTTAGGAAGTCTCTAGTTATTGTGGCTGTCTGTATAATATATCCACTGGAATCACTGTGTTCTTCTCATAAACAGCTGGTCTTGAAAACAATGAAATGATTTAATGTGGTTTCTTTTATTGAAGTTTGATTAATTGTTTCCGTCTATCTTTCTTATAAAATAAATGTCTTGAGGAAGTTCAAAGCCATTGGACACTTTCGGTAAACAATATTGTCCAAGGCTCACACTTCGTGTACCACAACTTATATATAAAATAAAAAAACTGTGAAAACTTAGGCTCAATCGGTCATCAGAGTCGGGAGAAAATAACGGGAAAACCCACCCTTGTTTCCGCACGTTTTGCAGTGTCATGACATGTGTTTAAAATAAATCCATAATTCTCGCTATCGAGAATTGATATTGTTTTAATGTTTTCTCAAAAAGTAAGGCATTTCATGGAATAATATTTCAAGATAAGTATTTCACCATTATCTTCTGTAAACCCTGTAAATTATTTGTAAATCTGTGAATTTTTTTATTTTTTTTCTGTACCGAAAGTGTATAATGGCTTTAAGAAGAGGTGTAGTAGAAGAGAGTTTAAAGAAGAAATTAAACTAGAAATAAATCGCAGAGGAAATGCTCTTATCTCCCAGAAGAGAAATGACCATACCCCCCCCCCCCCCAAGTGGCATCAGAGAAAATTGTACACAGACTTTGTACGGTTGAGCACAGCAAATTAAAGAAAGATGTGATGAAAACCATTCTAGACCTTGCTTAGTTTATTTATTCTTGGTACATTTTGATAATGTATTTTTGAGAATTTTTTTTATTTTTATTGGCCCTGATTGTTTATAAATGAATAAAAAGTTAACCAACTACTTGTAAAGGGCGCCCTCTACAGTCTGCTGGAAACACTGTGTCTCTAAACAAGATGGCGTCGCCCAGGTGTGTTGCAAATCCGGAGGGTTTGGAGTTTCAACGATTTCTTGACGATGGAGTACACACTCATTCCTCTGATGTGCAGGTGGGTTGGACTTGTTAAAAGTGAAGTGTTGGCCTGAAAGTAAAAGGCAACGTGTGGTGTATTTACGAACCACAGAAAAGGATCATTTGAGGCTGATAATTGATAATTAATTGTTTTTTTAAGAAGTGTAGTTTTTGTTCGTTTTCCTTGCTTTTTCTTTAAAAAATGATAACTATAAATACTTCTAATACTTTTATAAGTTACTTTTTAATAGGATTTACTACATCATGTTGCATCTAGTTCTAAGACTATACATTAACATTGCTACTTTGTTGTGTAACCATTGGCATTGTCAGATTGTAACCACGGCATCTGACTGACCACCCCTGACGGTCCCTGACCATTAAATTATGGTGTAACAAATGGTATTGACAAAACAATTGTGAAATAAGTCGGGGCGACTCGTTCTGCTATTGTGTCCCGTTACTTCTAGAAACTATAAAAAAGGCTCCCCCGTGAGCCTATAGCAAATATAGGGGTCTAATATTTTGGGCCTCCTTAATGCTATACGTTTTTAATGGCGTTGATAGATGAAAGTTTTACGACCGTTAGCCACCATTAACTAAAGTTTCCTCTGTACTACACTATCAAAACTTTCCCCACACACTCAACATACATTCATAATGCTTGCATTGCCTTTTTGTTGAGTGAAATTAAACAACATCTTTAAAAAATGCAGTTTTCTGCTCGGTACTCACTGTTGTTGTTTTGCTGCATCGCCCGGTTTTTGACTTCTCAATATGCTCAACGCTTTATATTATATTTTTGGTCACCAAGCGCTGTACACGTGGGCACCAGCCTACTAGATCGACGAACTGCCGAGCCGTGGCCGAGTCGGACTAAACCATTCTGTATAAGGGGTGTCACAAGGCAGTGCGTGCAAGCCAACTACTCCGTTTTACCACTATACTACAAATGGCGATTGTCCCCGACCGTGCGCGTATTTTTTTCCCAGGACAAACGTGGAGAATTATCTGCACACGTTTGTCCTGGAAAGAAAAAAAATAATAACCAATCCGTGCTTTGTGTACAAAACATATGGACAGGCGTCTGGGAACCACGAAGAGTGTGTTCCCAGACATGCCAGAGGCATTTCCATATATTTTGTACACAAAGCACAGATCTGTTTTGTTTTTTGGGGGGACAATCGGCATTCGTAGTGTAGTGGTAAAATGGAATAGATAGATGTAATGGGGACTGAATTACGGTAAGAATAAAAAAAAAAAATTAAATTGAGATTGCGGAATGGATTTTGTGTACCTCGTCCTAAGTCAATGAGAGTTCAAAGAACACGTAGAGCCAAATTTTTGGGAAATTTAATTTAAAAAAAGAGAGATTTTACCTCATATCGAAGTGCCAAAACCCCCTCGTTTGTGTTGTGAGACATGTCAACCTATGAGGTGCGTGGAGACCAGAGCTGAACGAACCTCATAGTTCTAGGAGTAGCCAGGTAGGTGACAACTGACCAGCTGACAGGAAATTAGCCCAATAAGAAATTGGTCCAACCAAAACAGTTAATACTTAATGTGTCAAACTCTAACTATGTTATTGGGATACAGAGAAGTGAGCTTTAATGAATAATGGCTTCACAATGTTAAGTTTTCTATCTCTGTATGGGTTTTGTTTTATTCCTTTCAGGAAAATGTTGAAGCGTCTGTGAGTGAAATGTTTGAGACATTCCTTCTATCTCGTGAGGATGAGCACCCTGATAAAACAAAGTAAGTTCAAAATATACTTGACTCAATTCAGAAAAGCAAAAATGCAGACCTAAATTTGCTAGGACCATATTGACGGTACTGAAGGGAAGGAAGTTGGGTTACCTTCTCCATTTGTGTAGGAATATTATACACATATTGACTGGAATGAGGTAAAAAGTGCACGTCTATTCCCCCGAGGGACTTTGAGTGATCAGAAGAGGGACATATTTCCCTCTTCGGGTCACTCACAGGCCCGAGGGGGAATAGACGAGCACTGTTTGCCAAGATATGCCAGTCCCTGTGTTTTATAACACACCTCGGTGAAAAAAGAAAATAATCTTTTTAGGGTTTTACTTAACTGTTTTATTTCAACAATTAACACATGGGCAATTAAATCAAAAGAGATTCAACAATAGAAAATAAAAGGAATGCTTATTTCCTTGGATTAAGTTTTTTAGTTGCTGTCCACGGTTCACATCATGAGAGGGTGCTGTAACCAGTCAAAAAAGATTCCATGGGCCTCTTACATTTCGAGTGATGTAGTTTTATATCAGAAGCGGGCATTGTTAAACTGGCCACCAAAATTAAGGCCACCACAGGCCAATTCAGAGATGGCACTGTCTAGTAGTTCATATCTTAGTATCAAGTACATGTCAGGCCAAGTTTTATGCTTTTACCACAAAAAGCACGATTCTGTCATATTATAGCATTAATATTTAAAGGCAAACTCAAAACCTTTTTATCCGCTCATTTCAGGCCGTTGTTACACAGAGATAGTCACATTAGTTTCCTTCGGAAAGGCCTTCATAATCTGTCTGAGAACTATGAGAGTCTTGACGCATCAAGACCTTGGTTGTGCTACTGGATCTTACATAGTCTTCATCTTCTAGATCAACCATTGCCAGATAACATTGGCTCAGGGTAAGATCAATTTACTATTGTTTTTGTGGTGCCAGTTTTTTTTCCATCAAGGTGTCTTACAAAAACTATTAGAAAATGAGTGGATGTGACTTTAACTGTATCAAATTGCTAATATAGAAGGAAATTTACACAGTCAGTTTCCCTTAGGGGCATAGATTTCTTGACATTTGAAGTAAAAAGTCACACGCCACTTTCCAGGTTGTATTGTTAACGTTGGTCCGATCTTTGGCTACATGCCATTTACAGGTTGAATGGCTTGTGACTTGCACTCCCGAGCAATTATGTTGTTCAGGTGGTAGAATACTGACATGTTTATAATCTAGGAGTCCAAGTTCAACCTCTAGCACACACCACCATAGCTGTGTCAATGAAATGTGGAACAGTGCCAGCAGTATGCCAATGCTGTGAAAACTTTATTGATGTCAGCATGGTCTTCCTCCATGATGTCAGTAAGGGCATTATTTGATCTTGTGGCATAGTGTGCTTTAATGGTTAAGGTATGTCATTGGTCATTGAGGAAAACATGAAATTATTCCAAGCAAGGAGAGTGTACTGATTTTTATTGTTAAAAGTCGGGGGACATGAACGAATGATTTAGTTATTCCTCTTTGATTCGTTTCAGGGTGGTTAAGTTTTTAGTAAAGTGTCAGCATCCCGAGGGTGGATTTGGAGGTAAGTTGTGGATTTGATCAATAAATTCATGAAAAGTCTTGATTAAATGTTTGTTTGGATAACCCTCCTACTGTCCGACTATTCACAATTATTGACTTTGTACATGTGTATTTAATAATATGCTAAATTTGCATCAAAGATAACACATGTTATTTGTATTTTACCCATACACCGAACTGTACCTAGATACTGGGAATCAGAGATATCTCGATGGTCTAGTGATAAAACAATGCTCTAGAATGGCAAAGATCTCGGGTTGGAATCCCACCCCATAATGTATGTGCCACATGGACAATACTGGAGGATTACCACTTGTACAGCCTTGGAAACTGGAAATGTACTTTTTTTTACATGTGGGTATTTTTGAACCCCTTTATAAGGAGGTCTCTGGGAGGGGCACTTCACATTTACCTGATGCATTTTGATTTTGAAGTTTGAAAATGGTGACATAATTATATTGTGAATAAATTGAGTGAATTATTAAGTCCATAAGTTTGGTTGCCTTATTCAGGCGGACCTTTACAGTTTGCTCATCTAGCTCCTACCTACGCAGCAGTCCTGGCACTGATGACTATTGGTACACAAGAAGCATATGACGCTATTAACAGGTGAGATGCAGTAAGATTAATACCTAACTCACAATTAAAATGGAGGCCGGGCCGCATGTGCGATTTCTAGGCATCAACTGGCATGTAGTGGTCGGCGAAAGATCATTCATCAGGGTGGTCATTGTCAAAATAAAAAATGTCCCCCACATGATGAAAATTGGGTCAAATTCATGGCGTGTTTATTGATGGATTGCAATATGCGTCATCGACCGCCATCTTTGAGGTATTAACAAGGGAAAGTGCATGCGCAGCACTTTTCCCTCGTTAATACATCAAAGATGGCGGTTGATGACACGTATTGCAATCCATGTATAGGTTGGTGTCTGGCAGGTACTCGTCCGGTGCCTGCCTATGTGGGATGATAAACTGTGTGTTACCTTCTGTTGGCCCAGCACCCCCTCCCCCACATGTAACTAATAAGAACAGTTGATGATAATTATGTTGTATGTTTCAGATCCAAGTTGCAGTCATTCCTGAAGAGAATGCAGACACCAGAGGGCGCTTTCCGCATGCATGACGGTGGAGAAGTGGATGTAAGGTATGTTCATGTTTTATTATCACCCAGTAAAAGAGTTCTCTGTCTCTTCCAAAGTTTGTTTTCAGAACATGGATCTTTTTAATGACTGAGAGTCATAGATTTATCTTCCAAACTGGTGTTTTTAAAGTCCTGTTGAAATACAGTAAATAATCAGTGCTTTTATTCAGTGTTTACTCCAACTGATTGGTATAGAAGTTATTTTTAATGGCTTGTCATGGTCAAGGGCACCGGACTCGAGCTCTGCTGTTTCTGATCAGCAGAGCAGAGTGTGGGTTCGAGTCCCAGTCGTGACACTTGTGTCCTCAAGCAAGGCACTTCACCATTATTGCTGCATTCTTCATGTATCCATTGTCTTGTGTAATGCATGTACAAGAACCCAGTACACTTATTGTAAAGTAACCCTAGTGTTTCTGGCATGGTTAGGCAGTCACTCCACCTTGTATCTCTTTGAATGTTTTGTAATTACTGTTGCTTTATCTCATAAAATCATTCTAAATAAAGTCCGTCAAATCTGACATTTCAGTGTTCGGGGTGTCATTTATATGACAGAGGGACATGGTGCATTATAAATATATAAGCTATTATTTTTATGGGTAAACTGTCTTTCACACAAGTACAAAAGGATCTTAACTTTAAGTAGAGTAACATACAGAAAAATTGTTTGCGTAAAAATTGTCAAAAGATTTTAAATGATTGTCTGCTTCGTGTACGCACATTGTCTTTTAAAAAGTAATACATAAAAAAAAATACTGAAATTTGAAACACATAAGCTTTTTGTAGGACATGCTGGAAAATGTTGTAAAATTAAAATGATTGATCTTTTTTTTCCAGGAATAGTAATTCTAGTTATTTATAATAATTGGTAAAATATTAATAAAGTTTAACCTTTGTTAATGACTATTGTTAGCCAATGCACAATCTCTTTTTTACTTTAGTCTAGGGCGTCCTATTCAAATGACGTCATGTGCATAAGGTTTATTGTAAACAAGTAGATCCATGATGGAAAGGTCTGCTGAATCTGATTCAAATTAAAGGTTCCTCGTTGACTTATTCATCCTCATCATCATCTGATAGTTCAACATCATCTTCCGAAGCTTCGTTTTGTTCGTCCTCATCAGATAAATGACCTCCTTCCTCATCAATGGGTTCATCCTCTTGATCAGATTCCCCCTCTTCCTCTTCAGTACCCCCATCCTTGTCTTGTCCTGCAAGATCTTCATCATCTGAATTGTCATTGTCTTGTTCATCAAGTTCCTCTCCTACATGTTCTTCCTCATCCTCGCAATCTCCTTCCATATCCTCTGCGTCAGGCATTTCTTCACCCTCTCCTCCTTGTCCTAAAAAGTCCTCATTAAGTTCCTCATCCGAATCATTTGAAATTTCATCGAATTCCTCTTCGTCATCTGCGTCTTCCTCCAAATCTGCATCATCTTCCTCCTCATCTTCAGCTGCATCAAATTCTTCATCTCCATCCTCTTCTTCTCCTAGTCCCCCGAGTTCTGCCTCCTCATCGTCCTCAAACTCCATCTCATCGTCCTGGAAATCCTCTGACATTGTTTCTGACTGTGGTTCCTTTGAATTTGGTTCCTTGGACTTTCGTTCCTTGGAGGTTGGTTTCTTTGACTTTGGTACCTTGGGCTTTGGCTCCTTAGACTTTGATTCCTTTGACTTTGGTTCCTTTGACTTCAGTTCCTTGGTCTTTTGTTCCTCAGACTTTAGTTCCTCAAAGTTTAGTTCCTCAGACTCTGGTTCCTTGGATGTTGTTTCCTTGAGGATTGAGGGTCTTATCTCTTGGACATTGCTCTCTTCAACAATCTTTCTCGCTGTTTTTGGAGAATCCTTAATACCCTTCTCATTGTTAGAGTTCTTTGATGTGCTTGGAGGTAAACCGATAAGAGCATTCAAGGTAGCGTCTGATCGTAATCCCTTGCGCTTCTCAAGGAGTTTATCTGGTAACAAAATAACACAAATATTAAGACACAAACACCTGAAAACTACACAGTAAATTGTCATGGAAAACTGTTTTTTTCAAAATAACAACTTCCACAAATGATACTTTAATTTGGAATGTGTCATGATTTTAGAGTGCATTTGTAATGTTATGGCTGTAAACAGATGTTGCTATTGCATGCTTTTGTTACTAGAGGTGGTATGTTTGGTAATCACTTTTAGAATTAATGGAAATTAAAACTCTTGGTTAGAAGCTTACAGCAGATTCTGATAGTATAAAGCATTTTGAGAAACAATTTACTTTGATGTAAGGTGGTTATGTAAAAACATATCAGTTTGTATGCCCCAAAATTTTAATCTGAAAAGTGTAACCGGAGTAATGTTTTCGCTGACATGGAGATATTCACTCCTGATTTTTCGGTGATATGTCATGTCAGTTTTGTTGTAACCTTTAGCCTATAGGATTAATACAATCAAATGGTTCCAAATACCAAAGGTACACTTTGCCTTTACTCTTACCCATCATTTCAACACTCATGTACAAGTGAACTGGTCTCGTACTCTGTGTATCACCAGGACCAAGTGTGGGAAAACAGCTATCTTTCATGTCAGGTGAAACCTCATCGTCCTTTGAGCCAAAATCCCAGGCATAGTTCTGGCGGTGAGAAGCAGTCCTCCGTCCAATCCTTGAGGTCTTGAAGAGGTCAAAGGTCGAACACCTTTGCGGATCTTTTGTGTAGAGACTCTTTTTGGAGTTTTTCCCGCTCATCTTTGACTGAGAGAGGGAGGGCAGGGATTGAGTTGCACGATATTGAATCGATGGCATGAAAAGTCGATTGTCAGTCTTCTCTGCTGGAAGGTGATTGGAGTAACTATGGCGATGCTGTTGTTTGGTGTGGTTTCCATGGAGACTTATCCTTGGCAGGGATTGAGATTGTAGCGATGGGGGCGGGGTGGTCGTACAGCGTAGTCGCTGGGAGACCTCCACCTTATGGAAAGCGTCTATGCTGGAATGTGATTTCCTTGGTTTGCTCCTCAGTAGTGAAGGCATTGTTCTGGTATTGTTTCTGGTCATGGCGGCGGAGGTAAGTGGCTGGGATTTGAATCTCTTGCCGTGCTTGTAGTCACTGAAGAGGGATACCACTGCACTTTCCATCGTGAATGCTCAATCAAATCTGCAATATAACAGATGGTGTTTTATATCATATTGCACTGACAAGAAGAATGCTATCTGCGGATATTTTCAGGCCTGGAATTTCATCTTTGAGAGGGCAAGCCATTGTCATTTTCCAAAGGGCACTTTCATTGGAAAATCTGACTGAACAGAGATTCTGATGAATTGCTACTTTCATTACAAATGACAGCTACAGAGCAGTAAAAAATTACCGTTCTTTTCTCACGCACAACAATTTCTTGTAGCTCTGTTCAATTTGGACAACAAATAGACCACCCACTGACATTAATCATGGTTTTATCTTTTTCCCTGGTTTTTGGGTCCATTGAGGGCGATCCTGGAACACAGAGCCCACTGAGACCATTGCCTCTATTGCCCAGTTTATATAACCTTTGAGCCTTTAATCCTCTTGCAGTGCTCAGAGCCGATTAAATTTGCCTATTTTTTGGACTGAGCATCCGGCAGGATATAAGGCCTATAATGTTGTTTATTTATAACCCATTTGTTTTGGTTACAACACACCATGTGACCTTAAAATGGCCTTTGTGAAAGTTCAGACCGTAAAAGGGCACCCTAGGGTTAAACCAAGTTCCCCAAGATATTTTGGGGGTGCTTTTTTGGTGTGAGACATTTCCTTGCCATCCTATTACATGTACATATATGAAATACAAGACATGTGAGAAAAATCGTTGTTAGCACAAACCATTTGTACACAGAAATGTACATGATGTATCAGTGACTGATTTCCTTGTACTGCATAGCAGAATACAACACAAAATGTATCAGTTAGGCCTACTTATCATCATTTGCCACTCAATAATTATCGAGTGTTTAGTGTGCACAAAATGCGTCCAGTGTAATTTTGTTGCTATGCAAAATTGCTGGACGAAATCAAAACAATTATCTGTTTTTAGATTAATTTTTACTTTTAGACAGTTACCTGTACTCCAGATTGAGGCATGGTAAACACATTATGACTACCTTTTCCACCATTTGTTAGTTTTCTTCCTCATGGCAGCTTTATTTCACAATGTATGTAAAAGACTTCATTCCCAAGCCAGTAATAGTTATCTATTCTTGACCATTATGTAATGAAGTTCTCACTCGAAACCATTCGCCCATTTCAAGTCCGGGTTACGCAGTGTTTACTTAGTCGTGGATTATTTATAGATACACAGAGAATTATTCTGGTTGTATGTGAAGATGAAATCAATAATGTACTTGTGCCAAATGAGCACACGGGCCAACGTCCGCTGGCCGCCCCAATCACTGAGGATTGTAAACTGATTGTTAACGGAATGTAAGCTGTTTGTGTATGCCAGGGAAAAATCAATGGAGGGAGTTGGGAATCTTAGCTAATTATTGATGATGTTCACCTGACAGACGCAGTGGTAAAATAAATACTGAATTTCTGCTTGCGGTTATCGTCCAACTAAATCTCAACAGTCTTTCTTTAGTGATTGTAAAAAAAAGTATAAAGCAAAAATGTTCTTGTTTATTTGAAATTTGTCTCAAGAAATGGCTCGCATTATAATTACATCTGGGGTTGGTTTCTCAAAGAGTTAAAAATTTAGTGCAAATCAATCTTAATTGCTATGCAACACAATGTGTCACAATGTAAGTCACTATGGCAATATTGACAACTCAAAGATGAATCTTAGTGCTTTGTGAAATCCAGTACTGTGGATCCGTTTTCATATAATCAAATTAGCTTAATCAAAATAATTGCAAGTTGTGATTAAGTATGGGGAGGGAATGTATAAATTTAACATGGTAGTTGTTGAATTTATGAGAGCAAAAAAATAATAATTTTTTTTTCACAATTAGTTCAATTAGTTTTTGCCCTCATTAAATAGTATTAACAAAAAAGGATGGCATTTTAAAGAAAATGTTCAATAGAACACAGGGCTTGTATCTCAGACTTGGAAATACTTTTACAAGACTTTCTGAACTTTTGGATGGAGATTTAAATGGGTACAGACTTTAGTTTGAGAACTTGACTAATAAATTACCAAACCTTAGAAGCATTAATACTTTTTGCTTTCCAGCCAAAAGAAGAAATGTTGTTGCTTGTGTAAAGGACAGGTCCATGCCAACGTTGTGTTACAACTTAGAATGGAAAACCATAGTTTCCCTTTAAAAAGTTCTGTGACTTTTGCCTGGAACAAAATCACTCCATTGAGTTAAACAACCTACCTCACTCTAGAGTCTAGCCTTGCAGTCAATCAACAGCCAGTCAGTACTCACTTGGGAGAACCAAGACCTACATTTTTGTCTTGGTCTCTGGTTGAACTGAAGCTTCATGAGTTAAATGATCCACAAGTGTTTTTTAAGGCCATCCAAGTAGTATAGTACTTGGTTTTCACCAAATAGTACAATTCCACGTTTGTTAGTCTATATGGTCTAACTAATTAGGAGATACAAATTACAAGTATCCAGTAAAGAAGACATACCACTTCATTAGTTGCATTTTCCAGTTCAAAAGGTTTTGTTGTAAATGTAACCAGTACACACAAATTGACAACAGTCCTGTCTGCGGAGAAGCTATTAACGCTGATCAAACCAGCAAGTAGTCTCTCATCCAGTCAAAAGATCTTCCACAACACAGACACTTAATAAAGACTCTTCTGCCTGCCTCTCCTTGTACTACTACACAAAGCCCTTCTCTTGTACAAGTTTTAGTGTCATCAACACCCACTGCACTCCTGAGTTCTTACTCTGCAGTGTTGTAACCACGCAGCGATACAACCAAGCCAAACTACACAGATCCCAAACACTACATTGTGCACTTGCCTTTCAGGTTGAGCGGATTCTTTATGGTCCGCCTCACACACTGAGAGTACCCCCCTTAGGGTGCGTTGGGGGTGCACCAAACAAGCTGGCTCGGCTCCTGCCCATGATCCTATTGTAAGGTCACATCACCCCAGGGCGGGATTCTCATAGGTTTAGGTGTTTTGTGTCGAAAGCTTATAATGCTGTTGTATAGTTATTGCTAGTTGACATGGTTTACAACATGAAGATGGAGTGGGTGCCAGGAAAAGCTAGTTGCCAAAAGTGTTTCCAAGTATGCCGCAGACTCTTTAATTGGTGTGTGTTGAGTGATTTCAAGCAGCTTGGGTGGTTGAATGTGTTTTTGTCTGAATGTTCTATTTATGTGTTCTGATGATTTTGAGTTCTTTGTTAGAAAATAACACTGATGTGTCTATTTCATATTACTCCAAAAAATTGTGGTTTGTTCTTGTCCATTATTGGTATTTAATTTTCTGTCTGGGATGATCTTTACAAGCAATGTTCTCCGACATTTCTTGCCTCCGTGCTCTGACAAAACACTTCCCCCCCCCCTTTTTTTAAAGTATTGAAATCAAATGCTTTTAATTTATTTTTGTATGGGCTCCATGCATGTACTATAAATACTTTCTACATACAAAGTCAAATGGCTTCCACAAGAGATAGAAGGGCTAAATTTCATAGAGCTTCATAAATACAAAATTTTGCAAAGCACAACACCATTTTTCTTATTAAAAAAAATATTACAATTTTATCAGTAACAAACCACAGAGAAAGTGACTGGTAACTTTGAAATGTTTTAGGGTTTAACAAAGAAAAATTGACTAGTGCAAGACTTGAACCTATGACCTCCAGATTAACATGCCAGCACTCTACCAACTCAACTATCTTGCCCAAATGTTGGCAGTCTCCCTATTTTGGTAAATTTCTTTGTCCGGGGGTGGCAGTCAGAAACCATTTAGCCTGTAGCTGTCAGATAAGCAGGATCACACCCAAGTTTGCAATACTTTCTTTTAATAACCATAGTAATAACAATAATCACTTTCTTGTTATCAAAGCTCAAGACTTGGACCACTCCTTGCAGAAAATGTGTACAAATCAGCAGCATTGGTCCATCACATTGACCTGTGCACAAATGAGTGTGTGTAAAAATTGTATTAATTACTAAAATTAACAATGAAAATGTGTTCTTTTCTTTGTTAACAGAGGTGCATACTGTGCAGCAGTAGCAGCTACAATCACCAATGTGGCTACACCTGATATGTTTGATGGCACCGCAGAATGGATAGCCAGGTAAGACACCTCAAAAAAAGAGACAAAAAATTGCATACAAAAATAATTAAATGTGTTTAAGAAGGAAAATTGGCACAAGACTTTGTTTGTTTCTGAATGTATGTATTCAAATGGGAATTCCACTATGGGGATGAGGTTGGCTTAGTGGGATCAATGTATCTCGGACAGGAGCCTTCCAAATATTGCTAACACCCCATTCTGAGATCTATTCGCAATATGCTAGATATTGCAAACATAACACCAAGACTCTGGAATTCTCTTCCCGAAGACCTCAAACAAACACACAACATCACTCTTCGAGACGATGACAAGAGCAAGCTAGTCGAAACGTTGAGACCAATTCAAGAACTGACTCCGCGGTAGTACAGTTAATTACCATCCTATAAGCTAAAGTAGTAGTCTCAACCAATTTTCTATACCTTCTGCCCGGGTAGTAGCTAAAAAGCAGGACAGTTCTTTTCAGAACTGAAATTTTCCCGAACATCCGATAAAACTTCTCCGCTGTAGTAGAATAAAGAAAGACAGTTCTTTAAAGAACTTGAACTCTACCTGGCAAGTAGATACACATATGGTGTTACCGCAAACCAAATATATATTGATACCTCACCATACAATGCCTCAAATCCTATATCACTCTCTTCCATCAGCAGAAACCTACAACACACTTGCTCACACTGTCTTTCCCTACAATTTTGACAATACTTAACTTCTACTAGACCGGCACCTTTGAATGGTTTCCAAGGAACTAAGCTGTACTATTATTTCACCAGCCTCATTAATGATTGTTGTCTTGATTATTTTCTTGTGTATAGTTGTCAGACCTATGAAGGAGGTTTTGCTGGTCAGCCAGCTATGGAGGCCCATGGAGGTTATGCGTTCTGTAGTGTAGCAGCTCTAGTAATCCTTGGACATGAGAGACTGTGCGACACAGAGGCATTACTAGTGAGTATTATGTTGAAGTTACATCCAATTTTTAGTGTTCTCTTGTGGCGAATCCAGGCTTGTCAATGATCTTCCCGTCAAGGGAACTCGGCAAACTCCCACAAGGGGAAATAAACACCAAGCTGGGACCACCCAATCTCTCTCACAAACCTTGGTTCAACGTCTATCATTATGAATTGCACAAATCAATTGTGATTCAGTTGCAAGACGACATTACTTATACTAGTCATTGTAAAATCAGCGGTTAGCTTGGTAGGATTCGAACCCACACCCTTGTGAGTGCAAGTCATTCAGTCTAACCACTGGACCACTGAACCACTGAACCATTGCACCAGACATAATTCAAAATTAAACTTGTTTGCTTAGAAACAACCGTATTAACCACATATTAAATTTAATGTTTTGTATAATACCAAACAATTTTCTCCCATTGCAGAGATGGTTAAGCAACAGACAGATGAAGTTTGAAGGAGGTTTCCAAGGGCGGACCAACAAGCTAGTGGACGGGTGTTATTCCTTCTGGCAAGCTGGTACTTACCCACTCATACACAGCATACTAGGGGCACACAACGACCATGCACTCAGCCGAACGGAATGGGTCTTTGACCAAAGTATGTATTTACATTAATGTTTATGGCTTTGTATCATATTCTTTCAGTGCTATGAACCGATGTACAATCTCTGCCATTCATATGTACATATAAATCGTTGGTTCAAATTTTTTTTCTACCCCAAACTATTTAAAAATTTACCCTGTCAGTGAGTGTCCCTTGTGGCTTATTATTTGATAATTCAATTACCATAACATTTTATTCTTACTTCTATTTCTATTTTGTGATTCTAATGAGTTCAGGTTGCTGATTGTTTTTATTTTTGGATTGTTTGATTTGTTATGTATGTTGTGTGCATATCTATTGTAATTTACTCTTTTTTATATTGTAATTTTGTTTTTGATTGCAATGTGCACATTTTCATTTGTTACCTTAACATTTTCACTTTTTACCCTGTAAATTTTCAATTGTTTTGTCTTCAAATATTCACTTTTTGCCTGTAATTTTCAACTGTTTTATCTGGTAATTTTCACTTGTTGTTGTTATCTGTAAATCATTTTTTACTGGCAAATTTTAACTTGTTACCTGTAAATCTTTGACTATTTTGTCAGTAAATTTTAAAATTTTTGTATCTGTAAATTTTTAATTTCTACTTGCAAATTGTGATATTTAATAAATTAAACTGAACCCCCATTGACTGACACAATATAATATTACAGTGTCTAATGATAAAGTACTAATATTTCTTTTCAGTGGCATTGCAAGAGTACATTCTGTTATGTTGTCAGCACAAGCATGGCGGGCTCATTGACAAACCTGGAAAGTAAGTAAAAAGTTGTGAAAAGTTGAGTTCATTTAAGCCCCTTAAATGTTCAAAGACAAATGTACTGAAAATCCTGCTGGAAAAGTTTATCAAAAGATTAATACACTGTGCAGTAGATGAGACTCAAAATAAAATAGATGAACTGATCTAAACACAATATAGATTTATCTGTGTGTGTGATTGGTTTGTTTTGTTTAATATTTTGCTTGTTTGTTTGTTGGTTGCTGCTTTTCTGTTCAATAATATGATGTAAATATTATTTTTATTTTGCATAACTCTTGAGGATGCAATGTAAAATTATCTGTTTTGGGGACCTTGGAAAGGTGGTGGTTGTTTTTGTTTTTAAAGGAAATTTGTGCAGGTACACCTATATCTTTTTAAAGACACTGGACACTATTGGTAATTGTCAAAGACAACTTTTTATTTAAAACATCAGGCAATAAACCACAAGGGAAACTGACTTTAGTGAAAATTAATCCTTTATTAATTTTTTTGTTATCAACCCAAAATAAAATATTAATTTATCCAGTCAGTTTCCCTTGTGGTTTACAAATTGCCTTAGTTATTTAAACACATTTTGAGCAACTGCAAAGACCAATGGTACAAACTAATTTAATAATTTTGTATTTTTTCAGAGCTCGTGATTTCTACCACACATGTTACTGTTTGAGCGGACTGTCTGTGGCTCAACACTTTGCAGCAGGAAAACTTGCCAATAAATTAATCCTAGGACCCCCTGAAAATGAGCTGGTAAGTCTTGAGTCGTTTCCAGAGTAAACCTTGTGTTCCTTTTGGAATATGTGGTTTATAGTTTACATGCACTCTAGAACAGGGCTCAAATTTTACACTGAACAAGTCCTGCAGTTTTGTTGTTTCTTTTCGTTGAATATTAATTGATAAAAAAAACCTAAACTGTTTAATATCTTGAGCAAGACAAAGTATTGCAAATTGCTTGTTTTGAGTCCTATAAAATACCTTACATTTCTATTGAGTATTTTATAATGAAGACAGATGAGATCAATCTTCTCGTATCACTCTCAAAGTGTTTGTTCAAATAAACTGAGTCAGGAATTTTTTTTTTTTTTTTTTTTTTTTTTTTTTTATTCTGGTCTTGCAAAAAACAATACTGGTCCAGTAACACATTTGAGCAACAAGATGGATGTGGTCTTATGGATTTTTCCTAAAAATGGCTCGTAAATGTTGGTGCCCTTACACACACAAACTTACAGGGTACTTTTTCGCAATGAATTATTGCTACATAGAATAATAGGAATAACAATGGAGGTACCCTGTAACTGTCATTATTGCAGGGTCTGTGTGTACAGCACAGTTTGCAGAGAGCATTGTCATTGCATTTTATTTGTTTCATACATTGCCATAAAACATTATTTCCTTCATTGATTAATCATAAAGAACTTGATTTTTTCTGTTTTGATATTGATTTTCATATTCTCATTCCTATTATTGATTGTGTTTTAACTTGGTTATTTATCGACAATAACTTGATGGTGAAAATGTTGTGTCTTTATCAATTCTTTTCTTCATTGAATAATCACAATGTACTTGATTTCTTCTGGTTTACATTTGAATTTGGTTTTCATATTCTCATTTCTTCTATTGATTGTGTTTCTACTTGATTATTTATTGACAATAACTTGCTGTTGAAAATGTTGTGTCTTTATCAATTGTACAATATATGTATCCCTTCTTTTTTTCTATAAATGGATATGTATTTGTCCATACTTTTTTTGCCTCTGAAGAAGGTCCGGTTTGGATCGAAAGCTAAGGCCATCTACCCTACTCATTATATATTTAACCTTATGTATATAATGTGCTTTTATTCTTGTGTTCTTTTTGATATTTTACTTCCTTGGGTTTCTTTCTTGAGACTCTTAAATACTTCCGCCTTCCTTCTTAATTTGTGTTAACATCAATTGTTAGTACTTTGCATATAACTCTAGTTGTGTTTTAGAAGTGTTTATAGGCTCGTTGTTTTAACTAGATATTTGCTTAAATTATTATGGTACAATATTTCAAGTTATACGTATGTATACCATCTCATTTTGATTTTAATATTTTATGTTTTATCTGTTACATTTTTAGGGTCCTTTGTCAGATTGGACATTTTTATTAGTATTGTTCACAATGTAGTAATATGAGTAATATTTAATGTTCACATTATTTCCAGGTTTAATTTTAACATTTTAAGTTGATACTTTATCTGCTACATTTTGAGGGTCATTACTGATGACACTCCTTATAGGCTTATTTTGATAGTATTATTTAAAACCTAGTTTGTAAAATTTAATTTCATGCCATATTAATTCAATCTATTTTTATTTTCCTCCCCGACAGAAACAAAGTCATCCGTTGTTCAACATCGGTCTGGAGCCGGCCTACCACGCCAACCAATTCTTCTCTTCACTCTCAGTGCCAAAGTGAACTTATTACAGGAAAGGCATGAATCGGATGGAAGGAAATAGTATTATTCCGTTCATGTTTCTAACCTGTTTGATTCAAATTTGTTGGCAGTCTCAGGAGCTAGCTTGCAGTTGATGAAGGGATGGTTGTAGTCATCAAATGGGAGAGATTCTTCGACACTAGGTGGCAGCAGACTTATGCGGTAAATCTATTGTTCATGGAAGTGTGCGGATGCTATTAAGGCCGTGTCCAAAATGGCAACCTCGCCTACAGCTACAACTAGATCAGCGCATCTGCAAGTGTTGAAAAACAGGCAGAGGCGCACGATCTAGCTGTAGGAAGTCGCCGTTTCAGACACGGCCTTTTATGAACTACAAAATCAGTGGAAATTTGTCTGCTGCCACCTAGTGTTCAAAAACCTCCATGTTTATGTAGCTGTTGATTTGTCATTGACTGCAGCTGTTTGCTCTGTAGCTCAAAGTTGGTCTAAAAAGGATGGTCTTACATGGAACTAGCTCTAGCCATTGATGGACATGTACCACATTTGTGGCTGTGGCTGCTGTTGCTAAGGGCTAGCATATGCTTCATGCATTTTAATTTGGTGAGCAAGCCACAGTCGCTCATCCGGAAATAGCCTTTACTGCCAAACGGAGGCAGGAATGAGAAATAGTCTGGTTCTTTTCTGTAGCAACCAATATTAGCCACAGCGTGGTTACTGATGTAAACCACCAATCATGATATAAATAATGTATTGTATATTACATTGTTCAGTGTATGTGAATTGAATGTGTAATTTGTAGGTTTTGATCTTGAACATTTGAGGCTTTATTATTGTTGTAAACATCCGACTGTTTGGGTATGAGGTTCTTCATGTTTGGGAGGGGGGAGGTACTAATGTTAGTACATTGCATCAATGCACACATTTTATCTATACATTATTACAGGGGCATTTGTTTTGGAGCAATTGCCAAAGTGAATTCCTGGAAATCAAGAATCCCGTGCTCTGTGAAGGTATGATTGGGTGTCCCCTTTTCCACATACTTTAATCCAATTTCATATTCAAGCAAGGATTGGAAATTCCGTTTTGAATGGTTTCGTTTTCCATTTAATGTTAAACCGCAGGTGTGTGTTTTTGTGTGTAGGTACCTGTAGAAGATTTATGTGCTTTACAATTTTAAGTAACATATTAAATCATGTGTTGATTACCCATGGCAGTGTATCTTGGTGTAAAAGCCTTGTGTATACGAGTTAAACTCAGGCCATCATCAACGATTTGTAAAACTTTGTACATTTTAATTTCTTAATCAGAAAGAGTTTGTGCCATGTGTGGTCTTTACCTCTAGATTGTTATTCTTGACCGTCACACGTTAGAATATTTGCCTTTGGTTGCAGCCATTCATTCCTTATTGGTGCTCAGTTAAATGAAAAAAAAACACATTTAGATTTTTTATTATTTTTTACAAGACATTGTGTATGAAATATTGATAGTACTTCATGCAGTCTCAGTTGCATTACACCAGTCTGGAATGATGATGTGCTTGTTGCACAATGTGCTTTAAGACAATGATAATGATGTTTATGTTATGTATGTGTGTATTGAAATGGTCACAATAAACTGTGAAGATAGGAAGATGAAGAATAGTGGTAGCACCTAAAGACCGAGTAATGGGACTATTGAGACAATGGTGGCAGCAGACATGAAAGGTTTTTTTTTACGGCTCTGAGTGTGCGCGCACATGCTCAGTATCGCGCGCGTAGGTCTGAGAATGGCCTCTATGGTCTGACCACTCGCACTACAGGCAAGAACTAAGAAGAAAAAAACCCAAAAGTCTCCCATTACAACAAAAGCTGCAAGAGCAATACCATTATCTTCATTGGCCTTGACAGCAAAGTAATCTTGGTGCAAGACGTTCTTGTTGAGTAAAACCATAAAACCATATGGCATTTATACATTCGACACTACACACATTGCAGCAAGTTTTGTTTGTTGTGGTGGGTGATCTGCAAATTTTCCAACTTTACCGGCTATGGTTCAACAGTAACGATGTGCGCTGCGCGGAGCGGGGAATCGCCTTAGTTGAGTGATAATGAAAAACAACATCTTGCACCAAGACTATCAGCAATGCTGAAGACATAGCCATCAATGTATCATTCATGTGCTTTTTGTAAATTACATGTCACCCACAAGTCAAATAAAAGAACAACTCGGACACAAATTGAAATCTACACATTTTTACTTCTGTCGTTCTTGTTTTCTTTCCGCTTAGGTACTTCTAAAGAGTCCGTCATATAAAGGGAATAATACAAATCCACTCCCTTCCCTTAAATCCAGACAATAGAAAGAAAAACTCTCAGAATTAAAATATGTTCAAAAAATGTACATACATACAACATAAATACCAACACAATCTAATATCTTTCCCACCGGTACCTGTCTCCTATACACAAAATCTCACATGAACATAAAATGCACTCGGATTTTGCTACAGAATAGCTGGGTGAAAAAAAAATAACTATAAGTGAAATTAATACATGTGAGCTACTCCAGCCGAAGTATAACATAGTTTGACAGGCAATAGACTTAAAACCAACATTAAGGTTGCAGCAAGTTAAGTTGAAGACTGGTCCATGTACACAACTTGGATTGTTAAATCTTCTAAATGAAATGCACATCTCTTGTGACTTGTTCCCTGCTTATGTGTTGTAGCGCATTGGTACAGTGCTTGAACTTTTAAGAACTTGTTATTTTTTTTGTATAGCAAATAAACTGCTGTGCAATACTTTTGTATTTCAACAGCTTAATGTATTAGATGAGGAAAACCGTTTTCCGGTATAAATGTTTATTTAGAAAATACCTGTAGCATTTTAGAGGCAACAACAAAAAATTTACTTACAAAAATAATAATTCTCGACTGAATTAACATGTAACTTGTTTTACACATCGGTGTGATACATTTTGTTTTATATATTATATACAGTAACGAAAAACCAAAAACAAACATTAATGTGCCAAAATGTACATTAGTCTTTCCCAGAGAAGTAACAAGCCTTTTTTAAAATTAATTTCTGAATTATGAAATACGGGTTTGCAGGACATAAAATTGGCTTGCGTTGATGTGTTTGAACATGACCCATTATCCATCAGAACACAAACCAATCTAATCCAAATATTAACAACTTGATTTGTTTGATAATGTTATACTGAGGACCGTCCGTAATGGGAGTATGTTTTGCACAGGGCAAGGCATACCACAACAATCAAAACCATGCAGTGTTTTAAGGCCAACACTTATGGCATTTTAAGGTCACTCACTTTTTTAATTCAGTAAAGGGCAGCACTTTAAGGACAATAAGCTTCGGTTGAACATTCCAAAAGGGAATATTGGCAATGACCAGCGGCAAGGAAGCATTTTATCTTCATATTATACCTATGTGTGCCAGGTAGAGAGAGCATCCTGGACAGAAATCTTGTTTCTTCTAAGCAATATCTGTCGGGCTCTAGCTGGTTATTAATTACATATTTCTGATAATGAAACCAAGGATGGCTCATAAGTGAACTTAATAACTGTAGCTGGCATGCCTCTAAAAACCTGGTTCTACTGTTTCATTTTTTGGAAATAATTTTTTTCATTTATTTTCATTTTGTTTAATGGTCTTGTACTTATGGACTTCCCTCTAGAAATTAAACAAAACATGTAACTATAATTTGCCTTTGTTCCCTCCATGGCAATTTCAGGTGTGATGTTGAACTTTGAAATAACCCAAAGGAGTTTGTGTTATTTCTGAATTTGAACTCTTTCCAAGAATGCTAATTAACATTAAAGGACAAATAACACAAACATTTGTGACAAAATAAGACGTTTCATACTTCAGTGCAAATGTACAGACATATGGAACAGATGAAACTACTTAAAAACAGTACACAACGGCCCTCTGTTTTCACCATTAAGAACCTCCATCAAAGAAAAGATCCACAAAAGAGTGGAAACTAGGACAAAAGTACAGTTCTTTCCCAAATTGTCTGAGACATATATACTGTACAGTTCTACTGCAGGAAGATTAAAATGATTTCACTAAATGTTAGAATTGGAAGAATATTATGTACAGCATGAGAGTTGGTGCAGACTTTTTGCTCGGTATTCGAGGTATACATGCAGTTGTCAGGCATTTTCTGTAGTATCAAATAACCAATGTAAATAAATAGTAATAAAAATGTGTTCTACAAGGTCAAAGTACCTAGTGTAAGGCCTGGTTCATACTACCTGCAATGCGATACAAATTTTGATGTCACAAATTCGCAACAAATAATTCACGTCAGTTGACTTATGCTCAACTCCTGCAAAACATACGCTGCGAAAACAGCCATGTTACATACAAATTTGTATCGCATTCGCAGTCGGTATGAACCGGGCTAATGCAGCTTGGCATTTCGGCTACCAAGTCAATTCGAATTCATCTCTGCACTTTCAAGCTCATTTACTTTGTCGAAACAGCCCAATCAAAAGTTTCAGAACACTACTTTATTAGTGGGTGCTGAGTATGATTCTTGATGCCCAACAGCAACACTAGAGGGCACTCATGTTCTGTTTGTTGACACCTGCCCCCCCCCCCCCCTGATAAAAAAAAAATCAAAAATCAAAACACCAAGTTGTTGATCTGGTTTTTAGCCCCACACTGTATTCAGACGAAGAGACTGATGTTTTATCCAATAGAAGAACTTTCCTTAACCAATGCCATGAATGAATTGGACTTGCATTTTAACAAAGTTTCAAATACATTATTCATTAACTGAAAAGTCTGCTTGGTTTAATACTGTCAGAGTAAAAAGGTAATATATTACATTTTTTTTTTTAATTCATAGGAAAAAGTCTTGGAGTGCCAAATTTTTGTTTGCTGTACAAATCACTATCAGAGGTTGACAAATAAGTGCTAAGAAAAGGAAAATTTAGCAGAAAAAAGGGATATCGTCCCAATTATAAATTGCATACCTTTCTTGGACACCCTCTCTCATTTGTTTAGCATACAAACATACCCAGTTAAGTCAGTCTTTGAGATTTGGCAACCACATGGTCCTTTCTGACATAAATCTCTGATTTCTGTCAATTTGCTCGCTTACCTTTAAACTGGGTCGTAGGCATGCAGTTAAACAATAACAGAGTCATTGCATCAGACACTGTGGGCAGCATACAGTGTCGTGCAAACCCTATCAACAAGAAACATTCCATAAACACACACACACAAACATCACACCGAATGAAATATCTAAAAGAAACCCAAATATATTTCACAGATTCCTCGAAAGCTATGATATGCAATACCTAGTGGTCAGTACAGCTAGGCACACCCTCACCTAGATAAATGTACACAGACTAACGTTCCATACATCTCCAGATATCAATATTAGTGACAAGAAAAACATAGTACCAAATGTGATTGACAGGGAAAATGTGATTTTGCTACTACCCATACTTTCCTCATGACTATTGACATCCTTCTAAACAGTAGTTTTTATTTTTAAATTTACCAAAATAAAAAACCTTGAACTTTTAGAGCTGTGTTGTTTGAAGTGTACCTTTATGGTCTATATGTTTAGCAGGGATGTGGCACATTCCATTTTTTAATAGATGTTTTTATACAAACCGTTTTTCTGAGGTTAAGTTTCTTTTTGAAAGAAGCCATGATCAACTGTCCTGTGATGCCTTACTGCCAACATCTATAGGAACGGTGCAAGGTTTTAGCAATTTTGGAGGTACTGCAGACCCTTACCAATTGCATACTGATGAACTTGCCTTTAAATTGTTCCAACATGCAAAACCTGGACTTATCGCAATTTGTCACCATTATCACACAAGCGAAATTGGCATCATTCAACGTTACAAGGAAAGTATGGGCACTCTCAAAAAACAACTGGCTTAATTACTTTTCTTAAATTAAAGACATTTCTTAAGATCATGTCTTGGTATTGACTGGCAATAAGTTTGCACTAGACATGGAAATGGACCCGCTGCTGGGCGAACTGTCGCTGGATGTAGCCATTTTTAACCTCTTTGGTGGAATGCGGGATCTCTCTTCTGACGAATCCGAGTCGGAGTCTGAACCCGAGCCCCCGTCGAAGGCAGAGACGGTGGACCCTTTGGGGTTTGTGAGGAGGGCTAGGCCGTTGCTGACGACCTGTGCGTCGCCGGGACTCTTCTCAATCTGACGAACTGGGAAAGAGTAACCCACAAAAATAAAACATCAATAACTAATTCAAAGATTTTCAATGTTATTAATTTTCCACGGCGTGTGCCTAGTTTTGCTTTTTTTTCTACCCTGCTTTCTGACCAACCACATACAATTCAGAATTAACTATAGATAAAGAGGAAAATTTCAACTACAACAATTTATTGAACCTTTTTTGTGGATGTGTTGGGAACTGAAAAGAGCCGGTGGGGTCTTGACAATTCAAACAGTATACTCTGCTCCATCTTCAGGAGTTTACTGTTCAAACCGTTGAGAGCACACCGGCACTTTTCAGAGCTTGAACTTCTCAAAACAGATTGAATACATGGTTGTTCCTGCAAGTTTACTGTTTATCTATAGTTAACTTATTTTTCGCACCATGCAAAGCTTTACACACCACTTACGCATACATTTACTTTGTGTCCCACATAAATCACAAAAGGGGTATTCCCTTCCTGATTACACAATCAAGCTACCATGGTCAAGGTCCAACGCATACTACTCAGTGGAGAGGTTATCACGCTATTCCCCAACAGTGCAATAAATAGCTGGTCTGTCAACTTGTGAGTGATATGATCTACCTAAGAAGACCATTGTATGCATACATTGCAGTTCTATCAGGGGTCACTGTGGTCCAGTAATTAGACTGCTTGGCTTGCAATCAAAAGGTTAGGGGTTCAAATCAAACCAAGCTAGCTAACTGCTTAGTTCACAATGACTAGAATAAGTATTTTAGTAACTGAATCACAGTTCATTGATTTGTGCAATCGTCATAATCATAGACATTAAACCAATATTTGTATGAGACACAGATTAGCTGTTGCCAGCTTTGTGTTTATATTGACTTGTGGGAGTTTGCAGTTTTCCCTTGACAGAAAGATCACCTAAACAAACAAGCAAGCAAACAAGCAAGCAAGCAAGCAAGCAAGCAAGCAAGCAAGCAAGCAAGCAAGCAAGCAAGCAAGCAAGCAAGCAAGCAAGCAAGCAAGCAGGCAAGCAAGCAAGCAAGCAAGCAAGCAAGCAAGCAAGCAAGCAAGCAAGCAAGCAAGCAAGCAAGCAAGCAAGCAAACAAACAAACAAACAAACAAAGAGGATGTGTCAGACTATTTTCACTGCTACTATTTTTCAGTTCCATATTGGCTGCTTGAATTTGTACAATATGGGTGTACATGATTCTGAGTTTGTATTTCACTAAGCGGGTGTCCTTACTCTGTTGATCTAGAAGAGTGTTCTGTTTTTTCAAACCGTCGATGTCTGACTGATGTGAGTTGTTCTTCCGTCGCATGAACTGAATGTACTCTGTAGCTTTGTTTAAGATCTGGGCTCTTGATGCCTGCACAAAAAAAACAAGAAAATGCCAACAAATAAAACAGTTAGTCAGGATTTGGTAAAAGGATGTCCCAATTTGCTGGACAAATTTAAAAAGGCTGTCCAAATTGTTCACGTACAAAACATTTACATGATGACAGATTGTCCAAATTTAAAACAGGGTGTCAAAAAGACAAACAGACCCTCTGACTAACACTATAACCACAAACCCCTAAACCGTGTTTCAGACCTTTTCAAACCTGGAACATAGTAACCTTTTTCAACTTGACCCCAACTATCTATAACTCAGGTAAAGCTTCAATCGTATAACCCAACTCAATCGTATTACCCTGGTTAAGAAGCCTTTTAACCTGGTATAAACTTGTCAACCCTGGTACAAACACTTTAAAACCTGGTTAAAACTTCTCAAACGGTTCACCACTCAAACATTGTGTTTGAAACACCAATCCCCAGGGTAAGAAAAAAACACTACATTGATACAACTGGAACCTCTTCAACCTCTTGTTTTTTTTTACGCTGGGGAATTTTCAAAAATCAACCTAGCCTATAAAAGGCACAATTGGGGTTGTAGTATGTGGGTTCAAACCTTACCTTTTCCCCTTCAAGGTTTGGTACGGCATCCCTGAGGGAATTGAAGCTGTCTTTTATATGATCTCTCCGCTTACGCTCAAGTGCATTATGGTGTGCTCTTTTCTCTGCCTGCAGTATGGGGGAAAAATATAATGGCAGAAAATCTGTTGTAAATTGTGTTGTTTTTTCTCTGTCATGACCAAAACGCTAAGCTAAGTTCGAGTTAAAAATCAAACACACAATCTTTCACATGCACAGTTAACTCTAGTATAGCATTATGTATTCAATATTCCATTTTATTGATGTGAGCTGACAAAGTATACGTACAGTATGGTACATGTATACAAATAAATCTTTAATGTTTTGATGTCATTGTACACCAACAACACCATACTTCATGGAGTTAATGTAACAGACGACGTTGCAATTATTGGACTCTGACTAACTCTAGTGGGTACTTCAAGCCCTGAAAAGTAGATTTTTTTTGCATTCAGGTTACATACTTGATTTGGATGCTTTATTGAGAGCTGTTTTACATACTCCAACCTTGTTCCTTCCCTTTTTAACCTAAACCCATTCCTAGTACTGTAAACTTCACCTTTTGACATCTATTGTCAACATAGCGCAACACAATAGCTTATGCTTTGGAAATAAATCTGCAAACAAACAATTGCATTGTTT
Organism: Asterias amurensis; assembly: GCF_032118995.1. NCBI lineage: Eukaryota > Metazoa > Echinodermata > Asteroidea > Forcipulatida > Asteriidae > Asterias > Asterias amurensis. The sequence continues at coordinate 15,448,137 of NC_092648.1, forward strand.
GTTACCTGGTATTTTTTTTGCACGTTGCTCCATGTCATGTTATGGGTACTACATGCGCGCACGTGAACCGTCTAGTTCCAAAAGGTCAATTGACACAACGAGCAAAGGGAAAATTTCAGGTGTAAGTATCACAAACTTGACAAAATTTACCAGCATAAAAAGTTTATGAACCATAAACCAATGAGCCCAGATCAAAACCATATCACCTAATTACATTGACATTTAAGTGATAAATAAATGTCTGTATTCTGTCTGACCGTCAAACTAATGTTAACTTTAACAAACAACTTTGAAAGCTAGGGAATAGTTGGTATTCTTTGCTGTAAGTACGAAAGGGCAGGAATGGATTGTCAGTAGTTTGAAGGATCCTGTAAAGAATTGTCTGTTTGCCAGTCCAAACTAAAGAGAGGCAAATATGAAACTCCGTCCCGAAATGTCTGTATTCTGTCTGACCGTCAAACTAATGTTAACTTTAACAAACAACTTTGAAAGCTAGGGAATAGTTGGTATTCTTTGCTGTAAGTACGAAAGGGCAGGAATGGATTGTCAGTAGTTTGAAGGATCCTGTAAAGAATTGTCTGTTTGCCAGTCCAAACTAAAGAGAGGCAAATATGAAACTCCGTCCCGTCATGTCGTTCTGTATTATGTGCTCACACAACAAATTTTATCTGAATACAAAAATATGGACCATGTAAAATGTAGACATAGTGCCCAGATCAAATACACCCAATACATGGACATTGATAATTGTATATCTACAATGCGATTTTTATGGCATGATTGTTATCGTCTGTGAAAAAAGGCAGAAGGCAACACGGATGAACTTACTGACAATCGTTCTCCGACTAATGATTACTTGTTCCAAAGCCAATCTCACTAACTTTATGCAGTTGCGCAAGTCAACTTGTGCAACATTTATTGTGTGTACAACTTAGGCAATGAATAGTTAATGAAATTGACAGTCGAAGATGTAGAGTTGATACACACTTAGTTTTTAAGAACTACTGCATTTAGATTCAGGAATCCGCTCTAGACGTTTTACTCAAATTGTGTGCCCCTGTCTTAAACTGCCTACAATGGGGGATGCATTTTGTGATTACTTCATTTGATTCATAATTGTGGACTAATTTTGTTAATAAATTATATGATTGTTTTTTAAGCTGGAACAACCAAAAGTACAATAGAACAGAAAATAAGAAAAGGGGACAACCATAATTACCAAATTCAAAAATAAAAAAGTTAAAGTAAGCAGTTAAAAACTTAATTTAAACATAATAGAGGGGGTCGTCATGATCATAGAAATTCCAATCTTTGGCTGTACATGCCATGGAATTATGAACTCTCATGCAGTTACTGCACAAATGCCTGCCCGTGTACTGCCTATATATCTATAGCCAGTGTACAGGCGTGCAGTAACTGGGTAAGAGTTCATAATTATAAGATCATGACATACTCCTTGCTCTATGCTTTTTAAATAAAACTAAAACTTGTTATTTTGAACCCCCAAAACGTGATTCAGTTTATTTATTTTATTTTTTATTTTTCTCGTTTTAATTTTAACGAGGGACATAAATAAATAACATGCTTTGTTTCCAAGCTCCTCTACCCATGATATGATCAACCATAACAAGAAATAGTTTGACCGAAATAATGTTATTAATCAATGTCCTTGATAATCAATTCAATGAACACCGTCCTTCATAATAAATTATCATTATGTTGACATGTTTTTGTTATTCAAATTGGAATTCAGGTACTGTTCAGTGACAAAAACACAATCTCTCTTCAAAAAAAGATCACATGAAGTGTTGAAAACAATTACTGGAACCGTTATATAAATGTTAACGGATTCTTAAAAAAATCTAGACAGCAAACCAAGGCCAACCCAACCCATGTAATCGTGATCACATTGGGATGGCACGTACACGTAGTAAACAGAGTGCCTGATCATGGCCGAATCAATACGGCATACAACGTGTATGGCCCTATGACACAGCACAGTACACATGGAACGTATTCACATGTGTTGTGTACATGCACCACCCAGTCAGCATACCAATGCACACAAGACTGTCAACATCATGTAAACACACACAAGTAGTAGGGCCTTCACTTCACGGAAACAACATCGACCCATTTGGGTGGCAAAAACCGGCATTTTATAATGCAATACGAGTCATCCAAGAACGGGTTCCACTCGATCACATGTCGAAGATTACTTACGTCGCTTTCGATGTCGACATCGGCTTCGTCGTCACTCATTTTGACGAGATTTTCGTCAACGTTCCAATCGGACTAGAACGAATTTCCGAGCAATATGGCGTCTGCTTAACGCCACGCGCAGAACCCACGTGTCTCAAGTGGGAGGAGCAAATCGTAATATCAATTCGCTTTATTTATTGAACGATTACTCCTCAATTTTTAGCTTAAACGATCATAAATTGATTGAAATGTTATACACATCTCTTTTGAGGGTGATTAATAGCCGTTGCTACCACGAAAAGCCCCCAAAAGTCTCACTTGGAACTACTTTATTCACTGCGGCTGTGTCACGGGTTTGGAAAAAGTCCAATTCGTCAACAAGATTGTCTTATGCAAATTAGTGAGGGCGCTTTCCCCTAGTTATGTTAATGTGCACTTCTAAACTCGTCGACTGGTCGAACACGTAAAAAGGTGTTCGTGTTCAGACTTGTCGCTTTGGATTACGAATTCTTATTTCGGTAAAAGCTTTTCGCTCGTCACCGCTCATGTTTTAGTAATACTTGACACAATTCTAACAAAAAGGAGGGTGTTTATTTCACAATAATTTACTTCCTTCTCCATATTATGCATGGCCCCTAACTAAAACGATCAGAGAAAAAAAGTTCCAAGTTCCAACACCCACTCACATCCGTCGTCACTTTGTAGCCCCTTTCGGCCCTCTTGTGCACCACACTAAATCAAAACAGTGCAAAATGAAAACATTAAAAAAATACCCACAAATGCATAGAAGTCCCACAGCTTTTTACTGTAAAGAGGAATTATCCATTGCCCATTGAACTTTAATACTCTGCTCAATTCAATATGTGGAGCCAAAGGGCCCTTCGAGTTTATCTTTACCCCCCCCCCCCCCCCACCACAAATAAAAACGCCCAAGTGTATTGTTTCCAGACGTCTGAGCAGTATTATTAACAAGAATTCACCACCTCCTCTCAGCAAAATAGGAAAATATTTAGGCCTCGTTCAAAATACAAAAAGTTGGAAGTCAACCCCACCCTGAGGTCACAATTATTTTGACAAAAGTTTTACCCGATGTGACACCCTCTTTAAGTTGGGCCCTCAAATCTGTCTTATATGAAATTTTTGGATGGCCTACAACAAATTAACGAGGTCGATGCTCTGATGTTGGGTGCATCAACTCTTGGCATGACCGGTGATCAGACACTTGACCATACCTTGTCGTTTTTAGTCACGTGATGAATGGTCTACCTATAATACGCTGTCCATAACAATTATTATTATAATTTATGAATAAAAACAAAACATAACATCTGTATTGTGTGTGATTTGTTAAAACCGGAAAAAGTATGATATAGTGGATTGGCGCAATACAAATCTGAATATTGTTATTATTTATTTAAAGTAAAAACTATGCACCTACTGGTACTTGATACGCGTTTGGAAGCACCTTAATCTCATAAAGCCCGCCCTCTTTTTGGTTTAATACGTATGTACGTAATGAACAAGGCTGTTTGATGACGTTAGTTCCCCACCTATTTCTACCTCCATGGTTCTCCAAAACAAATTAACTAACGTTAGTTGCTGTTTTAACCGATCCCTTCGACTGGTTTTACCAAACCAGAAGAAGGGGTCAACGTCCTTGGTGATTAGGAACATTACACAAAAACTGTATTATTTCGTTTTTAGTACAAGAGGTCCAAAGATTCTTGAAAAATTGCCATTTGCCTATAATATACTCTCCGAGTTACATGTTTTTAATCAACAAGAAAGCATCACGTCACTGGCGTACGATTTATTAAGCATGGTGATAAATTTAAGTTGATTAATGTTCATTTGGTCATCCGCATTCTTGAGTAGGCCGTTGTTACATTCTTTCTACACTCATTCATAGGCCTGGGCTTCGGTCACTACTGCTGACCATAACGAGGCGTAGTATTTACAAGTGAAATGTGAGTCACAGCTAGAAGGCGATTTGGGAATGAGAAATTTGATTAGTTTGAAAGAGCCTTGTTGCTTGTGAGACGGGCAAGACGGTTTTTTTTTTTTAAATAAATGTAGTTCCGGCACAATGGTTGTTTATTTAATTTTTTAAACGCACAAATTACCCTTTGCGCCATGCGTACAATAAAACGTCGAAGTGGCTTTCAAAAAAATTGGCCAACAATCTCTTGGAAGCGTATACAAAATAGGACGCGACGCAACCATAGATATAAAATAGAATAACTAGATCGGCCGCGCGTACATACGCGGATTCTGGCATGGGGGCTGCCATTGCCTATCTCCCGTGTACATTTTCTGTGAGTTGCCGTCAGCACGTGACTTTGTGCCGTCAGCACGTGACATTTAGCGCGTCAAAGGCCTATCTCCCGTGTTCATTTTCGCGCGTCGCCTTTCGAACGTGAATTTTTTACCGCGTCCATGGCGAACAACATTTTTTTCCTACACAGGCAATGGCGCGTATGTACGCGCGGCCGATCTAGTTATTTAATTCTATATCTATGGACGCAACTCAAAGCCAAAACGCGCCAAAACCCAAATTTGCCCCAAGGATGGCGTCTTGGGGATTTTTAGGTGCACGTTCCGATCGTTCGCAAAGAAATTATTTCCCTTTCGCAAATCGAAATAACTTGTTACCGGACAGTTCTTAATCAGGGAACTTTGTAGGCCTACTGGTATCAAGTTTATGAGGCCAAACTTTGATAACATTTTATATCACGATTAAATTGTTTCCTTGCCAATCTCAACCCGATATCATGACTGTAACGCAAGGATCAGGGAAGTTCTTTTGATATAAAAACATAAATACATGGATGGTGAATCAAAAAGTGTCTAGTGAGGTATGTGACACGTGACACAATTTAGATTAATACCATTCCGAGTTGCGGTTAATAGACCATAAATCACAAGACCTACGACAACAACACAGACCATTCATTTTTCACATGCCACGAATTTCAGTCATGATGATAACAGCATCTTTGATTGTCTTTATTATTCATAGAGTCATCACAAAATAATGCAAGACCAATCTGGAACAGGGAACAGTTCGTTGTATGGTCACATAAAAAATGTTTTTGGTACATTTTATAACCTTGGCAAATGGCAACCATTGAAAGAAAGGGAAATGATAATTATTATGTGTAAATAATTCGAAGCTGTGATCTTTGACCATCTCTATAATACAAGACAAAATAACAAAATATTCTTTTAGATTTAGAAAACGTTCATAGCAGATTTGCATTTGATTCAGCATAATGCTTTACACACAGTGGATATTTTATTGCATACACAACACATAATAGAGGCCATCCAAATTGCACGATGAAGGCAGTTATGCCTATAGATCGTGTCCACAGAAAACCTGGTTTTTGATTTATTTGACAATTGAATTCATCAAGCTATTCATCAAATGAAGTTGCTTGGCTTTACGTGAAAAACACCAGCTATGCTCGTCATTGACCCTCAGTCTCGGTTTTCTGCTGAGCAAAATATTGAAGTAACCGACTTAATTATATTTCGCGTAGGCTATATGTATAGACATGCCTGATTAGCGAAGCAAACAAGCGGTTATCCCCAATCACTATAACTTGAAACCCTCTCCAAAATTTAGTTTCACATTTTTAATAGCTCGGCCTGTCAAGATCAGAATAGGCTGGTTCCGGCCTATCCTGAACGTTACACACCAGTGTGTACACAGCCGTTTCCAAACCTCACCATCAGCACCACGAACAGCCGTCCATTTTGAATCCATGCTGAAAGCCTATACTAATCCAAAATGGCTGCCTATAAATGGGCAATAATAGAGACGAGGTTTCTTGTATCATTACTTAATTTTTAACAGATGATATAATGTTGCCCTAGAATCCCAATTGAGTTTTCATTATCTGATAATTACATTGAGAATTGGTGCAGCTGACACTGTGTGATTGTAAACGGATACTCAGTGCCTGTCGACAGGCAATCACTGCAGGACGCTGTGTCGTAGCACCACTTGAGATGCTGCCTTAATGAACTCAAAGGTGATGTAGTGAATTGCATTGACAGCAATCATGATTACATTAATTTGATAATAACACAGGGCGAATTAAAGGGCAAGTGGAACACTATCATAGCACCATGATTTTAACATCAGTTTAAGCATTCAGCCTTTCTTGTTAATTCATTGCCCAACATTAAAATGAAGATATGGAAGACAAGTCGACCTTCATGTAATGAATGTGCATAGCCGTTGACTTTGCAGATTATGCTATGATGTTTTTGGTGTTTTATTTTTTTAAGTCAATGTACGCGTCTCCAATTAATGGTTTACACTTATTTTAATTTGAATAACTCGTTGGGCCTCTCGAGCAGCATAAAAGACAGTAGGCATACACAATTTTACAGAGCTATACTTTTAAAGTAATTAGCTTGTTTCACATGTTCCGTGTCTCGTATCCCGATTTTCTTAACCACGCTGTTGAATTGGTTCAGTTTTACAGTTTGAAAAGTAAATATATTTTAAAGAAGACGATAGTAAGACTTAGATGAACACACTAATAAAAATATGTCTTAATATTGTACAGATGATTGTGGTCTATTAGACAGTGTTTCTGTAAAACTTTCAGTTTCATAACAACATGGTTTGGGGTTTTATCTTCTGAAACGTTATACTTTACTTTTAGTATATAATTACCGTGATCATTTTATAAAAAAAAGATCAGAAGCAAAAACATGCAGATCTTTAGTAACATCTCTACATGTCAAGAGAGAAAGTACATAGGTATTTCGCAGAGAAAGCACATCACTAAGTTGGGGAGTATAGATGGAACGGAGTTGTATCTCCGATTCCGGCGACATTCGTATAAGGCCTGTATTTTTCATAAAGGCCACGGTGGCCATATTGCCTCGGATGCCGCAAAAGTATTGGCCTTTGCGCCCCTCACAAGATAACGGTAAAATAATCACTCTGATTTCCCAAAGTAACACCATTTTTTCCCCTCAATGAATTTGCCCCGCCCAACAAGATAGAAGCTATCATATAACACAAGGCAGAGATACAGAGGAGTACATCATAGTTTACTTATCAAAACGAATTACATTTATACAAACAAAACCCTGCACAACTGTACTAGACGTTATTAATGAAAGTGAAAGCTTCAAAAACATGGAGAATAAATTTTTTTAAAAACATCTAAAATTAGTATCTCCACATACTGCATGAGATAAATGAATCCAATAAAACACATCATATCACTAATTTTCATAAAACATCTGAGCACATTTTTTTAACAACAAACTTTTAAACCATTTTTCTATAAATAACAAAACAGAATATTTTGTCTAACAGTTAATCCTGTAGATACTTACAGGGTATGATATCTTACATAATATTGTATAAACCAAATGCAAAAAATCCCTCGAAAATATTGGGGAAGGCAAATTTTCAGTCCAGGTTTGCATTTTTGTTTTGAAAAATCAATCACTAAAGAAACAAAACGTTCCTTTTCAGCGTCCATTTTTATTTACATGTTTTACTTGAAGTCGTTTTATGGTTACACATGCAGCCATTGGTTACGAACAAAATCTGACGTCACATTTATTGCTGCGGATAATAGGCGTATGAATATAAACCCACTCAGTGTTCACCAGTCAATAAATCCATCAGTGACTATCCATTGTTTCTATCCATATTCATCCATCAAGTACCGCCAGAAGAGTCTTGAGCCAAGACTATCTCAGGCTAACAGCATGATGTACCGCGATGTACCAGTGAACACGCGTTCAATATCTGGGTATTTGATTGGCTGCTGCATTGCCAATCTTCACGCTGATTCGTCCAAACAAACACGAATGCGGAGCTGCTCTTTCAGAACTCCGCATAGCACCAGCAAACAAGAGCACTTTTCGCCTTTGGTCGACGTATAATCAGTATTTTTCAGCGTCAAAATAATAGTTTCCAAAGCAATGAAGTTAGACCTCTGTTGCATCTCCCGATTTGGAGTTTCCAAGCTCTGCTTTACTGGAGTCTTTATGGAATTGTTTGACCATTCTAGCCATGGTTTTAAAGGCTTCTTGGAGACCCTCTCCCGTGCTGGCCTGGGTTTCTATTACCATCCACGGATGATTGTCCGAGAGACTCTGAAGGTCCATCACTTCTGAGATGCGTGCTGCATTGTATGCTCCTGTTGGGGGTTGACACAGAGAGAAACGTGTGCTTGGTTTATTGAGAGTATAAAGTTGAAGATGTAAATGAATGTTCATTTGACATTGATCATGTCACACAAGGCAATTTACGGGCAACCAGTCCTACCTCCAAGAAGACAATTTATTCACATATCAGTTTTCTCATTCTTTTGGGGAGATAGTGAGTTACAGCTAGAGAGGCCAACCTGTGAAATTATGAGTGACTCATGTCTAACACTTTTGCAACAAACAGAAACAAACCAAGATTGTAATGACAATCTTTGAAAACTAAGGATTTATAAAAAAAAATTGTGAATATCATTGTGTGTAACAACGCCAGAGACAACATTATAGGTGTAATGTTTGTTTTTGTTTGTGACATTATAACATTTTTTACTTTTGGGCAAAAAAGGCCAATGGTGTAAAAATATAGAGAGTTGGTGGCCTTCTTTAGGTAGCGGGATCTGTTCTTGTGGAAAATTACTCATTTTTTCAACGGATTTTCAAGAATGTTTTCGAACCACCTAACACTTATTTCATAGTAAAACATAGTACTCTGCTTACCTGGTAAATCTTGCTTATTCGCTAAGACAAGAACTGGAATTCCTTTAGTCATGTTAGGATTCGACACCACTCGAAACAGCTCATCTCTCGCCTCCCACAAGCGCCCTCTATCGGCACTGTCCACCACGAATATAAGGCCTGTGTGCAAAAGGACATAAACGAAGGAGAAACACCCGTTATTTGCAGTTAGTCAAATAAATAGATGAATGAATTGTGCAGTCTGTTTATTGTTACAGATTTGAAAATATAACTGAAGTAACTTATATTTGAGTTAGTTATACAAAAGGGGATTACATGGTTTACAAAATGGCAGGCTTTGCTGTGGCTAATTTGACAATCGCCGGGTGAAAGTAAAGAGACTGCTTGTCACAATAGTTTTAAACTGAGTGAAGAGAAGAAACTCAGCTGTTATATGTATAAACAAAACATAGATTATACTTTCCTTTGGATTATGGCATCGCATGCTATGCTTTTCACTCAAGGGGTGAATGTGAGGATTAGGGCAGAATAATTTACAATTTTCTTAATTTATGGGCTCAAGTTGGTACTTTGGTATGAGAGTAGATGCCATCTTGTAAAACCATTACAAGTTAACGACAGTCGAGCCGATTTCCCCTCATATCAACCGTGAAACCCCGGGTCCTCGGTGATTAACGGTCATGCCTGTTCAGCTGTTTCCTTTTTTGTATTAGTGCCTTACAGAAAAATACCGGACAAAGTTGTCCACGAATGTGCACGAACGCATCTTGTTTTGTTTCGGGTATCTACTTTTTTTTTTTTTTTTTTTTGCCAAAATGATTGGACCATGTTTATCCATTGTAAGCTCACACATATAGGCCTATAAGTATAACCCAAATCTCCGTACCAAATAAGTTTTTTTTTTTAAATCAATATTCCTGTTTTGAATTATGGAAATGTCACATTAAATTTCTTCGCTAAAAAGCCTACATTACACATGCATGGCTTACGGTCATCTTTCATCAAGAGCGCATGGCTGTCCCAATGCCACAACTGTTACAACAACTCCAGGAACTACACCCAACACAATTGAACAGTAAAACAGCATGGCTCTTATGGCGGGACATTCCACAACAGGCCGCGCTAAACCTCAAAATAGTTGAACTTCAAAGAGAGAAAAGTCACAAGTGCATCTTATATAGTCGGATTATATACTTGAATTCATGGTTGGGTATTGTTAAGGGAGTAGAAAGCACACAATAGAACTGGCTATATAATCACAATGCCTGTGGCGGTGTGGGACCGGTTGAATCGAAACTCCTTTTGCTTTTATTATTTTTATTTGCTAGTTTATCAATACCGTGCAATACTGCTCTTTATTTGGGCATGTTGTAAAATTTTATATAGGGTGAATGGACATTTTTTTTTGCTGACCCAAAAAACAACCCAACAGGCCGATTGGTGATGTGTAATTTAATATGCATGGGTGTTTCCGGACTACGGGTAGCGATTACGTTTCTGTGCAGGCTTATATACCTTTCAGACAATAATAGACAAGTTCAAAGATCATGTAGGGCCTACTTGACAAAATTTTACCAAAAGCTTTCAAAATAATGTCATTTAAACGATACCGTGTAATTACTCTATCGGCACTATAATAGTGGACATTTTTAAAGGGCACACCCTTAAAAAAAAAACATTATTATACCTCAGGCCGATGGGTGATGTGTTAATATGTATAGGTGTTTTCGAACTACGGGTTGCGATTATATACACGTTTCTGTGCAGGCTTATTCAATATTATACCTTTCAGATACCAATAGAAAAGTTCAAAGATCATTAACAACATGTACCCAAAGCTTTCGAACATTACAGTTGCTGACCCAAAACAACCCCATAATCAGGTCGACGGTTGATGTGCAAATAATGCATGGGTGTTTCATTGACAACCAGTGGGTTACGATTAGACGTTTTCGTGCAGGCTTATCCTTTCAGATACCAATTCAACAGTACTATTATTATTATTATTATTATTATTATTATTATTATTATTATTATTAACACCATTTCACCCAAAGCTTTCGAAATAATGTACACGTCATTGTTGTTTTCATTTCCACGGGACATGACCATTGTATATCTTCACTGACGCATTTGGTGTTGTTTTGCTTTCGTTTCTTCAGAATCTATACTTTGAACTGTTTCTTTTTCTTCATAGCATTCGATAGTAAATATTAACTAAATATAAATTGAGTATGTTTTCTCAGGAGATAACAGAAGCTATACGGGGGACTGACGTTTTACGAAACCGAAATGTACTTTGAGCTGTATGCAGTCCATGAGTCTTTCATTGTACATGCCTATCCATCGCCATTGCTTTCACCATGTATGCCTATATGTCTTTTCATTAAAAATCATAAGCAAACTTGGATATCTAAGTATCGTGTGGAATGAATGATTAACGCTTGCACTCTATTCCATTACCTGTGTTTGTGTGTGTTTGTTTGCCATTATAATGATATAACGCATTGGAAATGGGAACCAGATTAAGCATGAGATGTTGTGGTATTTTTGAGGAAGAACAAATGTTGAGTCACACCACTGATGACAATCTGAGTAATTCTGAATCAAATACATTTAAAAACTGTTTTTATGTCGTTGAGTGTATTTGCTGTCTTTACCTATAGTTTGAGAACGGACTCAGCTCAAAATCACACAAAATTGCTGACATGATCCTGTTATTAAAGACACAGATTTTGAACCACGGTGACCAAATTAATCAACGTTTTAGAAAGACCGATTGAAACAGGTTCGGCTGCAATAATACTAATAGCACTGGCTCATGATATTGATTAGACTCGTCATAAAGTCACCGGGTATTAGCACACGAGCCACATTGTGGCGTCCGGTATTGACCTCCATGCCGTGGGAATCAAGTTGTGGGAAACTTCGAATCAATTGGCGGGTCATAACCTCACGACTGCAACCACACCATAAGGAGTAACAGTGTTGGTTGCCATATGGGATTTGAGATGTTTTATTTTTCAATATTCCCTCGTCCATAACAAATTAATTTAGTTCCAAATTGCACACCCAGTTACTCTTTCAGTTTCTGTTTTCATCCCTCGCACTCAAGCAGAATAATGCAATAATCCAATGTGCTTTTCCCGCCTTTATAAGCTAGACCTCATGTAGATCTAACTTGGAAGTTATTGTTTATGGAAGTTTCATCCCTGTTTACAAAAACAACAACTGATCGTGTATTCAACAGAAATGCACAAACCAGCGTCGGGTATAACCAGTGGTGGTTGTTTTTGAACGCAGTCTAAAATAAACAACATGACAAACTATCCATTGTGTTTTCATGGTCAGCAGATTCATTTCAGTGAAATACTGAAATATAATGATGAAGTAATACACATGCAAGCAGACTATAGTGTTAGTCACATGTTGTTTTTACATGATTACTGAGCTGTGAACTATTTTATATCATACTTCATACAGCTTTGGTGTTTTTCTGCTGAAATTCATTTAATATAACTTATGACACTGACAAAAATGTCGTTTGTTGTTTGAACAATTAAACAAGAAGTGGTGTACCACAATCCGATGAGTTAAAAAGGTGCATTGAGAAAACAACCATTCAAGCAAATCGCAAACAAACAAAAACTAATCCCGCCTCCAGATGTTGTTCAAATTTATTTGAAGACAATGGCCTTAGTGATAATTTCAAACAAGTAAAAAAAAAATGAAAACTGGCTTGAATGCTCCTTTGATTTAGCGAGATCCTTGCAGTAAAATGGGGGCAAGGACATGTGCAGAATAGTGAAACCCAACACAAAACATATCCTCTTATATAACTTATGCCTACAGTTTGTTGTAATTTTTATCTTTCAACCTTTCATTGTTGATTTTCTATAACAAAACTTGAAGTGTTGACCTTTGAGAGTGTAGGCCTACAATACGCAAACTTTCGGTTGTGATTCGTTGATTTTTCCCCCTAACTACTTCAGGCTTCCTTTCGTGTTCCGCGTGCTATATAAGATAGTACCAATGCACAAAACATAACCTTGTTTAGTTAAATTTGCTCCAATAAGTATTGTTCATTGTACAACAAAACTTGGAGTGTTGACCTTTTGAGAGAGTACGATACGCAAACTTTCAGTCGTGATTCTTCGAGATGTTTCCCCCAAGTCCATCAGACTTCCTATCGTATTTCCCGTGCATAAGCCGCATAAGATAGTAAGGGGATATTTAAGGTCATCGCTCTTCACATGACTACCGTCTGACCCTCCATGTTCACGGTGCACTATTTTGAGGTTAACACGACGGCTGCCTGACGTGAAGTGACACGTTGATTGCAAATGCAACCAGAAACTGGGACCCTGTCTAGGTTCCTATCTCTCTATGACTGTGTCTCCCTATGTGGGAGATTATAACGCCCAAGAGTTACAAGTGGACGTTCGAACCCCCCCCCCCCCCCCCCCCAACAGTCCTTTAATTCCATACAAAAAACTATGGTCGTGTACTCTATTCGGAACCCATGAAGTGATAGCTACGATTGTTTTATGATCATGAGAAAACAAAAACAACATGTCTAGTTCCCAGACTGCCGATGTTGCAATTACACTTGAAAATTAAATGAAACATTCGAGGCCTGTGCGATTGGAAATCAAATGTGGTCTGTACGCCTATTCGGTAATATCTCAAAAAGCCCCCCACTTTAAAAGTTAATGAACTTTGAAGGAAACACAAGCTGGGACTATAGATTTGCACCGATGTTACAAACTCATATGTGTTGGTGTGCTAGTAGAAATTGATGGACTTACTATACAGTTATATACAGTTATTCATAATTTATTTCAAGCAACAACTATTTAGAAGACAGTCTGGATGTGTCACATTCGTTCTCGAGTTAAAGGAACACGTTGCCTTGGATCGGTCGAGTTGGTCTTTGAAGAGCGTTTGTAACCGTTTTTTATAAAATGCATATGGGTAGAAAGATGTTGTAAAAGTAGAATATAATGATCCACACAAACATGCCTCAAAATTGCATGATTTTCCTTTTACCTCGTCGACTAACACGTCGGCCATTTATGGGGGTCAAAATGTTGACCCCCATAAATGGCCGACCATGTCAGTTCGCACAGTAGAAGGAAAACCACGCAATTTCGAGGCAAACTTGTGTAGATCATTGTATTCTACTTTTAAAACATCTTTCCAACCATATGCATTTTATAAAAAACGGTTACAAACGCTTTTGTTTTGACCAACTCGTCCGATCCAAGGCAACGTGTTCCTTTAACTTGGCCCAGAAAAGGGGGCAGTGTCAAATGAGGTCAATGACCCCGCAGTCTTTACCATAATAATACAACCGACTCAATAGAGAACCGCACAGAAACCGTTCTGAACCGTTTTTATGGCATAATGTCTGATAATTATGTGGAGGTGGGAGCGTCAGTTGACTTTCGAGATTAAGCGGCTTTCCCGTTAAAATATTTGTTTTAAATTAATTAATTAATCTATATCCTCTTCGATGACCATTGTTGCCGCCCCTAGATTTCATTCTTTCGTCAACAGACAAACATCACTGATTCGGGTTCGTGTGGCATAACAAGCTGAACAACACATACACGGTTTGCAAACGGGCCGTGGTTCCTACTGGTGAACGTTCAATATAAATTAGAAACTGTGAAATTGAAGAAAAATAAAATGCAGTCCTACAATTAATCGAATTTCCCTCCCACTTATTCCAAGTAGGCATAATACCGCTGAAAGATCTTTAACTCACACTTAGTAGGGGGCTAACAATAAGAGAGTGTTCCTGTTTCAAAATAAAACAGATGCCCATATATATAAAACATAATACAGACCATTGACGTACTTCAACAACGCAATGCTGCAAAAGGAAGTATTGCAAAGAATTATGTCACTGCTCCTGTTTGTGCAAGGGCTTTGATTCTGCTGACGATGTTTTTACAGCAAAGGAATGTTAAAGGGAATGTACGCGTTTGGTAGTTACTCAAAACAAATATTATTTTAAAAAATGACTTGTTCGCGATCAATGTTGATAGTATAAAACATTGTGAGAAACGGCTCCCTCTAAAGTAACGTAGTTTTTGAGAAAGAGGTACTTTCTCACTAAAATAATAAAAGACTTCTAGCTAGACAAAATCGTCCAACAAGGGTGTTTTTTTCGTTTATCAATTTCTCGCAACTTCGATGACCAGTGAGCCCAAATTTTCACAGGCTTGTTATTTTATGCTTATGATGGGATGAGAACACTGGTCTTTGACAATTACCAAACGTGATACAGCGCCTTTAAGGGTCATTTTCTTCCTTAATCACTTTAAAACAATCATTGCACATGCCGTACATTCTGAAAAGCGCAGTTAAAAAGGGTAAATTGCAGTGCATCCACATTATTACTGTGTTAACAGTTTACATCAGATACGCCGTAAATTAAGATCCATGTGACAACATATAAACGGTATTCTTTATGCTATTTGTGTGTCTCCGTTAAAGACCGGTTATTCATGCAGATGATCCCGTATCAAACTGCATTTCTTTCACAACATTAACCCAATATTTGACGTCAATTATTTGACACTAATATTATTGCCAAAGAGCCGTGGAAGTGTTTAGTGTCAGAACGACCGTCACTGACCGAGAGTTCGAAATCTCTATATACGGGATCTTGATTTCCACAGCAACGCCCCCTTTGCACTATACCCTCAACCACGTCCCGATTTCCCAGATAATTTTCGTTCAAATTCTTCTCGTTCTTGATTTACACAAATAATTGCTTTGATCAGGAAATTGGAGCGCAAATTTGCCCTTGCTGAGTCACGCTGACACGCGCCAACTGAGGATAAAAAACGTTTCCTGCATCTTGTCAAAAAGGATGCACTTAAGAAATAGGGTGAGTGACGTGGTAAGAATGGCTATGATACCCACACCCTATTAATTATGTCTCTCTGGTGACATTAGCACACCACAAGGTTGTGAACCCTGTATACAACGGACAAGGTGGTAACCAGTGCAAAACATTTCATAGAGCTGATAATTATGCATAACACTAGTAATCTTGACTGCATGAAGTCAAGACACAAACCCTCCTCTGTCACCAACCTCATGGACATCACCTGTCTGACAATTAACTGGTATAAGGGCCATGGAAATGTCTTCGCCATGCGGTGAAAAAGCCACATCCCACCCATTGCCTATAAACCACCCATCCCATCACAAATTGAAAACCAAAGAATTTATAGAAAATGTCGGTGAGGCCAACATATTTCTTCACTTGCTGGCAACGTCATCCGTGTAGTTCAAGCGAGGTTTGAGGCAAATGGCAGATTTTAAAGGGGGAGCTGCAGCATAAAATTATTCCGGAAAATTGAAGAAGAAAAAAAAAATTGTTTTCTTCAATTAACACAAAAACCTGAGACATTCAATCAAATTCAAAACGAAAAATGTTCTATATTCAAATTGAGCTGAATAACTAAATGTGATTTCCCCATCCCATGGCAGTATTTCAGACAGTAACATCTTCTGCTAAATTTGGAATGATTTGAATGATATATTAAAACTCATCTCTCCTTTCCATTGTTTTTCTCACCAAGAACACAACCCGCTGTCTTTTTTAAACCGTTGACGGATACGCTAAGTGTACCACAACTGACAAGCTCTTCTTTGACCAAGTGTCGACTACCTTGATTCCTGATCAAACTCTAAAAGTTCTGAACAGATTCAATAAATGCATAAAGGTTATGCATAATTAACCCCATGACCAAATTACTAAATTAGTTCACCTCACGGTGTAGATATTAATTTCTGTTTTTCACGGTGATTGGTTTGGTCTGCCCTGAGGACGAGAATTATTCACAACCAGTGAACCGTTCAGGGACTCATCGAGGGACGTGGTTCAGTACCCCCTTCAGATATCATGAGGAAATTTGTCTCAGAATTGTGTTATGAATTTATATTGAAAGGGAGGTTACACCTTTGATAATTACTCCAAACACAAGCAGCCATAATAAATTACTTGGTAAAGAGAATTGGAGAGCTGGAGACAAATTGAGCCCCCCAAAATGACTTTTCAGAGGGGCACACCAAGTGAGGATACTGGTCTTTGACAATTACCAATGTATCATGCCTTTCGAAAATAAAGTGTGAATAATCACTTTTTCAAAAGAAAACACCCTTACCGTGAGTTTCGCAGAAATAGTGTTGCCATAGTGCTCTGACTTTCTGCTGACCGCCCACGTCCCACACGCATAGGGTGACATTGGGTACGGGAGTGACTGTTTCTACGTTGAAGCCGATTGTGGGTATTGTCGTGACTGCCTCGCCAAGTTTCACCCGGTATAAAATGGTGGTTTTACCTGCAGAAAAAAAAATGAAATCCACTTTCAGAGGTATGCTTAAAGCCAGTGGACACTATTGGTAATTACTCAAATAATTATCAGCACGAAACCGTTATTGATAACGAGTAATAGAGAGAGGTTGATAGTATAAAACATTGTGAGAAACGGCTCCCTCTGAAGTGGACTAGTTTTGGAGAAAGAGGTACTTTCTCACTAAAATAATAAAAGACTTCTAGCTAGACAAAATCGACAGTAATCTTCCACGAATTTGATTTCGAGACCTCAGATTTAGAACTTGAGGTCTCGAAATCAAGCATCTGAAAGCACACAACTCCGTGTGACAAGGGTGTTTTTTCTTTCATTATTATCTCGCAACTTCGACGACCGATTGAGCTAAAATTTTCACAGGTTTGTTATTTTATGTATATGATGAGATACCCCAAGTGAGAAGACTGCATGGTCTTTGACAATTACCAATAGTGTCCACTGTCTTAAATCACGTATTAAACATAATTCATGCGGGCTAGTTATTTTACTGAAATATTAAGATTTGTTGGTTGATGATAGTTAACTTAATCTTCACCAGCAATTGACGTCCGGTGATAGTATGACCTATTATTAAAAGAAATACAAACATTTCTTGCATTTAGAAATACAGAAATTGATGTGGTATTTTTTTTAGGTTAAACTCCCAACATTCTTGACATGGTCAACATGAGGTTGTCCCTGCCATCATACATAAATAGTCTGGTTAGTTACTCACTGAGGTCTACCATGGAGGAAGGAAACCTCCATGATATACATACAGCCCCTCAAGTCGAGGAATTCTTGAAGAATTTAAACTATCTGAGGATATATCAGTCTGTGCACCAATTTCGTGATAATACAAATTTACATTATACTGAAAACATGACACACCGCACAGGGTCAAAGAAAATAACAGGAAAGGATTAAAGGAAAGTTATTTACTTTTCTTATGATTCAGATATTATACACAGTTTCCACACTCATTTTCAAACACTCGAGAAAGCAACTTTTAACGAGCACGAGGTCGCTATTAAGAGTGTAAACTATCCGGTGGGGGTTTATAATGTTCAAATGAGTGGAACAGACCAAGTCATAAATAACCCATTCGAAGACCATTT
Organism: Asterias amurensis; assembly: GCF_032118995.1. Classification (NCBI taxonomy): domain Eukaryota; kingdom Metazoa; phylum Echinodermata; class Asteroidea; order Forcipulatida; family Asteriidae; genus Asterias; species Asterias amurensis. The sequence continues at coordinate 15,466,552 of NC_092648.1, forward strand.
TGAAAAGCTGAAGTTTACATCAGGAATTCCTGAATCCTTTGAAAATATCTTAGATTATTCTGTCTCATGATTTTGTTGGATCCGTTGCTACTCCTTGTCATGGCATATCCGAAAGTCTTTGAAAAGGTCGAACTTTGTTCCGTGAATTCCTCACACGAGGAAACTTCTCTTTTTAACAGAAGCAAAATTCCATTCTAAAAATTTGTATATTATATTATTACCACTCGAATCAACAACTGATTTTTGTCCACTAAAAAGCACACAACTCTATGCTGATGATTTCTATTCCATGGCATATCCGAAAGACTTTAAAAAGGTCGAACTTTTTTACGTGAATTTCACACACGAGGAAACGTCTCTTTTTTAACAGAAGCAAAATTCCATTCTAAAAATGTGCATATTATATTATAACCACTCGAATCAATAACTGATTTTTGTCCACAAAAAAGCACACAACTCTATGCTGATGATTTCTATACACCCTATTGAGAATAAGTTCATCCCGTTTTCAAACCCGCTGCTAAAAGATACCATAATTATAGGGCATCTTCCTTCACGAATATACACAGCAGCGTTCCACAGGGATCGATCATCGGTCCTAAACCCATCCATTCCTCTCTGCCCTCAATCAATCTCAGCAGAGTGATACGCATTATTCACGTCCCCCATGGGTGACTTGCCCCTCTTACAAAATGCATGACAGCATGGGTGCTTTCACTGCCCCATCACCGTGCCCCAATAAAATCAAACTGAATTTCAATTAGACCAAGATAAATTAAGTGCTAAATGGGTCGGTGGTAATTAATCATACCGCACGTGCCGATTTGTGCCATGATGTGTATGTTGTTTTAAGCCAATGTTTTCACAGTGGACTTATATACAAGCTTAACGATGAGTGTGATTATATTCACTTGTCTAGTCTTGGTGCAAGACGTTCTTGTTGAGGCGTTAAACCTATGTCCCGTGCGGGGATTGAGTGATGGTGAATAACAACGTATTGCACCCAGACTACTAATGACAAGCCGGACCCTAGAGATGATTTTGACGGAACTCGCGCTTGAATCGTTGAGATTCCCCTGTGCATGGAGCAATGTCTCCGTGCCATTAGGATTACAATTCACTAAACTATAAATAGAATTAGGGTATACCAGGAAGATTTGTCTAGCAGCCTCGGCTCCCAAGAAACCATGCAACAAACGTCTTTCCCTTTTTATTGGATTTGGAATGGTAAAGAACCCTATAGTTTATCAGTAGACTTTTGTGTGGTTATTTTTGGTGGACAGACTGCACCAGGTTTCCAGGGATGTCAGGGCATAATGCAATGGTGCAGAATAACTCTAAAATTATAATACCTTAATTTGAGTGTGCTTATGTGCAGAACTGTATGTTTTTATGTAAATGATATTGCAATGGAAAATTCATCGAAGGTTTATTGTGTGTTGTGAAACACAAAACAAATGATTTGTCTTTACAAAATAAACAATGTTCTAAAGACGGTAGTAAAATAATTATTTACAAAGAAACAGAAATATAACGAAGAAATACAGAGGGTCATTTCCCTATAACAAGAAAATAAGACTACATCTTCATTCGATCTTACTACATGGCACTTACTTCCTGCAAATATAATTTATAAAGGTGGCATAAATAATTTAAAGCTAAAATGGATTTTGTGAACTCATTTTAGTTCACACCGAAAAACATCAGCCATATCCATCCAGGATTTAGTATAACCAGAAATGATCTGATTACTTCAACAGGATTATGGATCCTGGAAACACCCCCTCAAAAAAGTACATCACTGCATTTCACTCCGGGGGCTTAAAATATGGGTTTTGTGTCTGTAAATTAGGACTCTGTAGCTGGGGGTGCCTTGGCACAAAGGGATCTTCATAATAATATAGATTTGTGCTTGGAGTGTCTGTCGACTGGACTGGTATGATCATCATCCATGTTATGAGATGGATGAGTCATGAACGGGATTGGAATCCTCGGGGCCGATCCGTCTCCCTTTCCCCCGGTCTCGGGAGATTCCAACCCGCCGTCTTAATATTAAAGGACTGGCATATGAGGATTATTGAACAAAAATATTGGGAACGTATGCTAATGATGTCACAGTTTTGCATGTACACACACGCTGTGTTGTTGGGGACTTGAATAACAATGTCAATCACACTCAGATTAGAAACTACTATTATTTAAATTATTAATTTCAAGAAGCGGGCCTACGACCATGGCCTGAATCCATATCATGTTAAAGGCCTGGCATACGGATTAAGAACAATTCAGCAACATACGTTAATGATGTCACAGTTTTTCATCTACACATACGCTGTGTTGTTGGGGACTTGAATAACAGTTTCGGGGCACACTTAGATTAGAAACTATTATTAATTTCAAGAAGTGTGCCTACGACCATGGCCTGAATCCATATAATGTTAAAGGCCTGGCGTTACGGATTATTAAAAACAAGTATGGGAACGTATGCTAATGATGTCACAGTTTTTCATATACACACACACTGTGTTGTGGGGGACTTGAATAACAGTGTCAGGGCACACTCAAGATTAGAAACTATTATTAATTTCAAGAAGTGTGCCAACGACCATGGCCTGAATCCATGTAATGTTAAAGGTCTGGCGTAAGGATTAAAACAAGTATGGGGAAGGTATGCTAATGGTGTCACAATTTTGCATGTGCTGTTGGGGACTTGAATAACAGTGTCAAGCACACTTAGATTGTAACTAAATTATTAATTTCAAGAAGTGCGCCTAAACGACCACGGCCCGAATCTATAGTCGCTTGTGGCTGAAAATATAACCGAAGAAGTTGATATGCTACGCCAAAAAAATGCTTTGAAGTAACATTAAAAAAAAAATAGTTGGGAGACAAGCTGTACATGACCTGGTACCCGGACCTTTGTGTTTCTTGCGCAAGATTTTAAAATGTGCTGAATATAAACTCTTAAACATTGGCTTCACTTTTACACACAAAAGAGGCCTATGTTCAGTTGAGCTTCAAACTTTCAATTCATACTTTCAAATTTGAGGGAATGGAAAAGCAAATCTCTGTTTTGCTCACCCGTTTTAACACTCATGTGACCCTTCATGACACCATAACAGGGGTTATCTTCCCTTCTATGTTGGTTTCCGTGTGATATGATCAAGAAGGCCGCCACAGATAATAGTCTTAGTGTTATTGCATTATATTGCAGCACTTCCCACTTCATCACACTTCAAGAGGTTGCCTCCTGGTTTTTGGCATCGATGCTCCTATTGTCATATTGGTTGTTGGCTCCAATGAGGCCATTGATCGTCAAAAATGGACTAGTCCCAACATACCATACAAACAAACTTTTTGAAATGCATGTGTACTTTTTGAAACGGATCTTTCCCGGGTTATTTTTCATGGGACAGGATTTTCTGGAAATAGGAGTAGGCCTACATACTTTAGAACCCGTGTTTGTTGTCATGTATATGATTATTCTTTCAAACGCAAGTTTCTTTTTACCCTTGCATAAGGATACATTATCATATCCCACATGTCGATTGAATATTAATATCATAAATGGCGGTTCCTCATCCAGATTATGTATACGCTCTTATGATGGCTGCCATCCAGCTGTTATGCAATAGCCCATTGAATTAAAGAAGTAATAAAACAGATATTGTGATTGTCTAAAAACAAAGTTGATATGTAAGCTTACGAGGTTGATATAACCCTAGAGTAAGGACAGAGATGTAATAGGTCATACTCTTATAGTAAGAAATATTTCTGTCTAAATTCATTGGCAGACATTTTTGAAGTTGTTTTATTTGATTTGTCTATCCCCAGGCAATTTAAATGAATCTTAACATGTCTGAAACCGTAAAGGATATGAATAAGGAGTTTCTCAAACTCGTGTTAAGCGCTTTCTTTGAAAATATTGTAATGTGACCCCAAAGTTTTGTCGAAATGATGACGTCATGAGAATGGTTGTTTCTCCGGCGTGCTGATTGGAAAACCGGCGCGTGGTGTTCCTTCCGAAAACTAATTATTCACAGTTTGAAACATAAATTGTAATGCTGTAATACCATACATGGACGGGCCGAGTTGCATTTCATTTCGAATTTTATTTTCAAAATAATACCATTGAGTTACCATCACACCAACGCTCCAGGCCATCAGCCATTCTGAGGGTGGACATGTGCACTATTGGATTGCGGTAAATTTGTTGTGTAGAAAATGCTAAAGATGTTGGCTTAAATTTAAAACACAATATCCAACAAACCGTCCCTTATCATCCACCAACACAGGCGTGTTTTAGCATTCATTTCGTGGGTGGACATGCGTTGGTTCACGCTAAAGCAGTCGTATTATAATGCTATATTGTCGATTGACGAGTGCCACACATCTGTTTCCAAACATCATATAACGTGCAGCAGTTGTAATTCAGAAAACAAAACTGCTTTTCTGAACATTGCACTTAAAGAGATAATAAGTCAGCGTTTTTTTTTCTTCAGAAGGATGAATAAAATCTTACTTTTTTGTTTTAATCACGCCATCTCAAACCAAGCAGTGAGAGTTTCATCAATACAGGAGGTCACGTTGCGTGAACACATGTTTTTTGTTTTGCAGGGATTCGATCTCGCGTGTCTATTTCAATCGCTGTGATCAAAATAAGCGAAATAAGCAACGTTCATTTTTCGACTCTGCTCTGACCAACTATTTTCTTTGCCACCATCTTTGTCTTGTACCCTATGTCAACCATATCAATCGATCATGGCTAATGATTTTCAATATGCCAAAAAAGGACCTGACTATTTTTCTTCCAGCATCTTTGTACCATTGGTTTGATGACTGCACCATTAAAAAGACATAACTGTAGGGGGAAATACTAACTAGGGACCTAGACTGGTATGAAGTTTATAAGAAGTGAGCTTTCAGATTGGAACTATTCTGTAAGCGCAAGCATGTTTGACATTATCATTAACCAGTTCGATACTTTGCCTTTCAGTTCCCAAAGGCCTACTGCTGATTGTAATGCAACGAAGCTATCGGCTTACAGCCTTTCTAAATCTCCACTCCGCAAAATGTGAATCCATAATAAAGAAACTGAAATAACATTTCCTTCTAGTTCCAAATCGGCACAGGCTTGGTAATTAAGTGACACCGCAGCAAAGCTATATGAATGGATTTGGAAATTCGATGAATAATGAAAGTTTATGTTAATTATGTTGCGATATTTGGCTTTCTATACAATGGCTATTTGTAGTGATGGGAGATCAACATTATTGCGCACAATTCATTTCGTTCAAAATGTGTTTAGCAACCATCTTTTCATGAATACAAAAACCTTTATGCATGTGTTCGACCATGGAGCAATGTGCTCCTTAGTTCGACAGTGCATTTCACTATTTAGGTACACAGCAATGGTAATTCAGGGCTTATGGTTCAACACCAATAAAAAAAAGGGTGCGGTTCGACAATGAACTTCACTATTTTTCAACTTTTATGCAATGAAAAAATGTTCACCCAATGACCCATATTCACAAAATATAGACTACATACAAATAAACCCTCTTTCAGTATTGATTCATTTGCATAGTGTTGACTTTGTTGCCGTCAACCATGCTTCAAATCAAACGATACGGAAAATGACATGAGAGGTGTGGGGGAGAACCATAGAGCTCTAATGGGGAGAACCCAGTAAAATCATGGCGACTAAAATCTGTTGCTTTATCTTGACGACCCGTGGCGTTTATGTAGCCTTCTTTACACATTCATGAGTGAGAGTACAAAAGGAATACATACGCCTCTAACCCTGTTCAAAGGCAGTGGACACTATTGCTAAATATTCAAAATAATTATTAGCATAAAACCTTACTGGGAACGAGTAATGGAGAGGTTGATAGTATAAAACATTGTGAGAGACAGCTGCGTCTGAATTACAGTGGTTTTGAGAAAGAAGTAACTTTCCACGAATTTGATTTGGAGACCTCAGATTTAGAATTTGAGGTCTCGAAATCAAGCATCTGAAAGCATACAGCTTCGTGTGACAAGGGTATTTTTTCTTTCATAGTTATCTCGCAACTTCGACGACCAATGAGCTCAAATTTTCACAGGTTTGTTATTTTATGCAAATATGTTGATATACACCAAGTGAGAAGACTGGTCATTGACAAATACTAAGAGTGTTCAGTATACTTACAAAACATCGAGTTAAAAAAAATTGAAAGGGAGCAGCAAAAAGCTTTACATGAAATAGGACTACCGACCACTCAAAATAAGTGACCAGGGTCCAATAATTGGCAATTTACCACCCCTTCTCTCTCGCCACAATCCCATCAAATTTCGTCATATCCGTCCTCACTTGACCTTGTGCTAGTCATTATGGGCTCACAAAAGCTCAGCCAAATAACTCAGACGAACCTTCAACAATTGTATACAAACTCGTCAATTAAAATGAATGTCGCAACAATTCACTGTGGTTGCATGAAATTGACAGCTTACCAGCTAATGAGTATTAATATTCCTTTTGTGCTGAAGGCAAGCTCAAACCCCACATGAGCTGAGCCATTGGGGTTGCTTTTGTTATAAGTGTATTATTGTGAAAGAAATTCAAAGCAATAATAAGGGTCTATTGAAGAATGGACGCCAAAATAATATTTCAATGCACATTATACCTGGCTGTGCTCGGCTTACATGGCCGTTTAAATGAGTCTCTTCAAAAGCTCTGATTAAAGGAACACGTTGCCTTGGATCGGTCGAGTTGGTCTTTGAAAAGCGTTTGTAACCGTTTTTTATAAAATGCATATGGGTAGAAAGATGTTGTAAAAGTAGAATACAATGATCCACACAAACATGCCTCGAAATTGCGTGGTTTTCCTTTTACCTTGTCGACTAACACGTCGGCCATTTATGGGGGTCAAAATTTTGACTCCCATAAATGGCCGACCATGTTAGTTCGCACAGTAGAAGGAAAACCACGCAATTTGGAGGCAAACTTGTGTGGATCATTGTATTCTACTTTTAAAACATCTTTCCAACCATATGCATTTTATAAAAAACGGTTACAAACGCTTTTGTTTTGACCAACTCGTCCGATCCAAGGCAACGTGTTCCTTTAATAAATAAACTCGGTTCACTGCCATACAAGTATTATCTTTTGGTAGTGTAAAGGCTTTTTAATTATGTTGTTTTAAATTAAAATGTATTTCACTTTCGGGATGAATCTTTCATTTTCCCCTATTAAGCATTTCGATTTTGTCTTCATGCAGTTCTTAAAATAGGGGTGAGAGTCACTGCTGACAAATAAGTTTCAAACTCTAGGATCCACATTTTCAGGAGGTATGATTCTTGCCAATGGCTTAGAAATCACAACAATATAATATATGCACATGAGGTCATTTGAACAGGGCGCCCTCGCATGGATATTCCATTGTTTCATTATCAGTTTACCTTTAAGATGGCGGTTTGATGACGTCAATGCATAAGGAATATACCCTACAAAATGCATTATAAACGATGTCTCCAAACAGCACATCCACAATTTCCCCTGTGTCATGATTCACAGAAATTGACAGACGTATACTATTACTTCCTGCTTATTATTTTCAAATTAAACCAAAAAAACATCATGGTAGCAAAAAAAAAGGTTTTAGATTCAAGGTGACGTGATGTACTTTCTATTCAGTAACCCTCCTCGGATCTTATTCAATATTTTGTTGTGTAATTGTAACCATTACATCTGTTTGCGTACTTTTGGAAAGATCGGGGTGTAAGATAAATCATGCTGCGTTCTGTTGTTTTGTTTTGGGGTCTCTACTGGAATATTGCATTACAGTTGCGTTGATTGAGAATATGCACCACAAGTTGAGATGGATATCAGTATATTGCGTAACAGAGCCATCTACAAAACTAAAGTATTCTGTGTAATGAAATGGTGCTATTGTTGTTTGGTCATGTTGTTATTGTTTTTAGTACTTGTAATTCAAACAGCCTTCTTGACAATCGTTTTGTTTCATTAGAGCTGTATACGGCAGGATGCTTGATAGGTTTAACTTCTAAAAAGCAACCCCTGGCATGTCTCTCATAACTCGACCTTAAGACAGCATTGCTGATATCCTGTTTCTCATGCAACCTTTTTTGTGGTAAGGAAACCAGTAGTAATGTACTGTTGTAGACGTGCATATAGACCTAAACATGCACATGTAGATAGACCGCTCGTGCTTGTAAACCTTTAATTAAATTCGAGTGGACGAAAAACAAATGTACATGTACGTGGGTTACAATCTCAGTACAGATAAGATTAAGGCATAATTAAACAAACAAACCAGTTGACAGTTAACACAACATGAGCTTTAGCTGTAAAACTGTATGGAGGTTCGGGAAGTGCTTGTTAAAAGACGAGAAAAAGGAAATACCACCAGAGCAATATCCGACAATATAAACCTCGAGCTCAGTTCCAAGTACTCTGACCGATCAAATAACAAACTGCAAAACAAGTCGAGGAAGCTCTTCATTTGAACCCAGTGATATCATCTGGTAATAGTAGGCCAACTGCATGTGTAAAGCAAGATCAGACTATCGGTGCCAATGTGCATAAGGGAAACAAATCATCAAACAATTCAATATATATCATATCGAGTCGGTGGCTGATGTTATCCAAGCCTTTGCAGTCATGGATAGCTCCAGTCTTCCTCCATGGTACAGTCATGTCAAAACTGCACTGTCTGGAATGACACGGCATTGGACAACTGCACTCCGTGCTTAGAATAACATTCAAGGGCAATATTATTCGCACTTTATTATTAAGTTTCTCTGCTGTCTCTTGCGTAATGAAAATGTAAAGTTTAGCAAGTATTGCATCCTGTATCTTTCAATTCATGTTCATATTTTGGTATTCTTTGTTTAAATGCCCGCTATTATTCTCCTTTCTTAAAAATCGTATGGTAGGGCTGTATGGTTTATTGAATATCGGTTGACGACAAGTAGGTAAATGGATTTCCAAATTCAAAGCGAACCTCAAACAGGCATCGTGCACATGTATGCAAAATTCAACGGAACGATAAAAGCCCTGCAACCGTGTTACACTTAGAGTGTCGTCGAGATTTCTGAAGTCTGATTTGGATTAAACCAAAACTAGGTAATGATCTGAGATGTTCCAATAAATATGATACATTATTTATTCTAAAAAATGTTTTGTTTTAGATATTTTCTTTAATTTGGGGAAATTTTGAATAATCTAACGCATTATGTCACCATGGGATAATAACCAGACTGTGGTATTTAACATACAATCCCATCATAGACTGCATAGCTTCATGTTCTCGGCATATAGCGCATTTTTTGTGTGGCCAGGAATAACTCAAGGCCGTTCCCAGGATTTCTAAAACACATTCCTAAGCCAGCTGTGTGATGTTCTCAAACAAGAAGACCCCTTAACGTGAGGTATCTTAAAAAACACTTACCGGCAGCGTCCAAACCCAGGATCAGTATCCGCGACTCTCTATCCCCACTGATAGAAAACCGACAGTCCACATGTAAAAAGTCAGACAGTTTGCCCATGACGTGGCCCATCTTGGTCGATTTGGCACCCATGGTGAAAGTTGTATGTTCCCCCTTTCCCAAAACGAATAGCGGAATAAAGCAAAATCCTCTTTAGTCCGGGTTTAGATGTTTTTGTAGTCCACTTCCTTATCTCGTACGGGAGTAAAATCAGCAGGTCGCAGAATCATGGTATCTTCCCATTCTGATGTTGAGGTTCCTGGTTTGTTGTCCAAAACACACTGTAACTATTTCTTCCAAACGGCTAATATTATAACACACAAAGCTTTTTCCAACTCTAACTCGTGCAGGAGTTTTGTCCTGATGTATTGAAGGGTAGATTGAAGAAAAATTAATACATGAAGTCACTGTGTTGTTGGCCTGTTACAGCTGATTCCCTGCCCCGTGTGTGCGCAGCAATCAAGAGTGGCGGCCGTTGATGGGCGAAGAGTAGTGTGTACTGTGTGAGAACTTCCGCGTTGACCTCAATGCATTCACCTGCAAAATCGCATAGACCTGCGATGATTTTGATGAGTCGTTGAACACAAATCAACTCGGTTCTCTCTCATTTTATAGCCAAACATGAGTGTTTAAAACTAGCTTAGTTTGTTGTGACACGGAACAAGGTGTGTGATGAGGGTGTCACTTCCAGGAATATACCCCGAGATTTCTCGTGTACCGACGGCACCCGTACACGAGTGTATCCCTCCACGATGGGTCAATCAGCATGAATGAGCATAATCATAATGCCCTTATAAATTATCGCGATATTAATTTGGAACTATCTTCAATTTAACCCGTGCAGTTCGTGCAACCGCCTTGTTACACTCGATGATGTTATCATTATGATGTTGTCTGTCTGGTGATTATCAATCAAATCGTCACGTACACAAGATGCACAGAAAAGGATGACAGTGTCTTTCGAGAAATAGGTCCAACAAGGCTGGACATTGGTAACATCATCTACACGTTCCATGCTGCTGAAACAAAGTTCAACTTGTGTGATGTGTCATACTCGACTCTTGGTTGACGCTCCCACTAAACCACATCAACATCATGGCCAAGAGACAACCGGATTTTTAATCCATGTTTAGTGCATGATCGGATACTTTTCTGAAAACAAAGAAGGACATTTCATGCGATACACTTTTTCCGCTGTTATTTTAAATGACAGGGGCCAGTCGATGATTCAAACAAATAGGCCTGGTACGCCGCTACTCGGTGAACATTATGGGCACTCAAAGATACATCATAGTTTGTTAGACAGTCTTATGGAGATTTCTACCTCCATGGTTTGTCCTATGGGTAAATTTTAGGTCATCTGATCACTTTTACAAAAACAGCCATAGAGCTGGACTTCGATTTGTACAGAGTCAAGCGAACAAAAAACATAACATCTTATTTGGATTCCACTGTCTGATTTTATTAACGATATGATAAGAGGGCACATCTCAAAACTTGTGTATAATACCTCGTGAAATAATGTGGAAATTATTACACAATAATTCCCTGACCAATGTATAGTATTCTCGCCTGTCGGGAAATGCTCTGGAACGACCAAGGTCACTCTATTTGTAAACAAAGGTTACTTGGTTATTTTCCTTCCTCTTTTTCTTAGACCACATGGTTTGACCAAAAACTGTAATGGTATCGTCATTTCGTACAAGTTGGGTGGCCTCATAATGTGATACCTACAAAGCGTTTGGTGATACGTATGATTCAACCTTGGGGTTGTTTTCAATAATCATGTTCACTTTGACTCAGAGCGAAAAGTAATGATGTGATACAGGAAGTACATGAATGAATAAATCTTGACAGTAATGAAAAACATCGAAATAACAACGGAGTAGATCCGTGTTGTGCATCCCCTCTTGGCTTCATGTTTATATTTGGGTTTTGAAAACTTTTGAAAACTGAGTCATTGGATAAGATAAGATAAGATAAGAACATTATTAACCCACACTGGGGATATTAAAATAGGCATTTGCATTAAAATAGGCATAGGCCAATAGGTATTGTGGTTGTTTTAATTTGTTCGCCATGCGCGCTGCGGTCCATGGTATTCTACGGTCATTGCTTCATCCAAACCAAAAAAACCAATGAAGATTGAAGGGATCTCATTGTGGAAGCTCATGTGGAATGAATCATGATTTTACACACCGGAAAAATGTAAAACCGTTTCCAAAAAGTACGATTTTGACGCCCCTTTGAATAAAATAAATATCTTTTTCATTGTGTACGTACACGATAAGTTAACGTGTACGTACTCAATAAACTAAAAGTATAAATATTCCAAACTTATCGTGTAAGGACTTATCGTGTGATGTTTAGTTGTACGTACATACGACACGAAAGTTATTTTGTTTGTATACGAGTGGCGACAACACGCTTCCTTAAAAACTGAGTCTTCCGCCTCAATCTCATATTTTGGTATAATGATATAGCTTTAAAAAAATGTTCATTAAATTCCGGTTTAGTTCCTTTGAAGGTCAACTGTTCCCCTTTCTTATGAATTTATAACGAAGACAGATAATGGCTCATCTTGTGAGCCAAAACATGGAGATGAACCCGTCAGTAATAATCCTCAATTAATTTATAATGAATGGGCAGGGACGATTTCATCCTTGTGCTGGGCCTTTAACTCTCACTTCATGATACAAAAGTGAACTAATTGGGAATGTTGTATTGCGGGCATCGTCGCGTACCTCCCTCATAGTGACCGTAATGCTCCCCCGAGTGTCAACATTTCCGTCATTGTCATTATACCCCACCATCGTCCCTGTCACCCTGACGTCACCCTGGTGACCATTCACCACCATCACCACTCCCAATATTGATCATCACCAAGACCACACCCCTTGATTTGTTCCCACCAGTATTTCTTAATAGCGGTTACAACCCCACACTTTCCTTTGCACTGTAACTTTACTCAGCTCTATTAAAAAAAATGAGCAGTTCCGAATTAAACGTCTGGTCATTGTGTTCGGTACATTTACATGTTCTTTTATTACCTCATACAAATAAAAACAATTAGCTATCTGGTGAATCCATGAATGATATGAATACATTAAACAAAATCTATAAAACGCATTTACTTTAATCACACACTGTGGCCAAGGACCATTTAAACACAGCTAGTTTGAAATTAATACCATTTGAAAACAATAATCTACAAAAATACTCTACTAAAATATACATACTTTTCAAGGTTAAAATTAATAGATTCGTTGCATATAAAGAAATGAAACAAATAAAAAAAACTCCTGGGGATTGTTGTTTTGTGCAATCAAAACTTCTGCTAGGTCAAACACTACAGACAGCCATATGCATAGGGAGTGGTTCAGTTCAACATTTTTATTTTCGATGTATTTTTGTATAAATGGTAAATTTTTAGTGTGTATTTTTATAAAACATATTTTTAGACACGCAAAACCAAGACGCATTTCACTGTACAATGTTATATTTTTGCAAGTGACAATAAAATATTAATAATAATAATAATAATATTCGATGAACCTTATGTAATTCACAATCATTTACTGTGCAGGATAACCATTATTTGCATAATTGTATTTCCTATAACTTTTGTCTTGACCCGAACAATTTTAAATGGGTTATGTGTACTTATGTCTACGGAAGCGTATAAGTTTGGATTTATCGTGTACGTATACGATAAGTTATCATGTACGTATTATCGTGTACGTACACGATAAGTTTTGATTTATCATGTATGTATATGATAAATTGTCAGGTACGTACACGATAAGTTTGGATTTATCGTGTACGTATGTAATAAGTTATCAAGTACGTACACGATAAGTTTGGATTTATCATGTACGTATATGATAAGTTATCATGTACGTACACGATAAGTTTGGATGTATCATGCACGTATATGATAAGTTATCGTGTATGTACACGATAAGTTTGGATTTATCATGTACGTACATGATAAGTTATCGTGTATGTACATGATACGGGATTACAAAATTATTCATGTGGCGGCAATATGCTTCCGTATTACGTCCGATGAATTAAAACAAATAAATAATACATACATTTTTAATTTTAAGGAATGACTTGGTAATTAAAAATGTGTATGTTTTGTCTCTGTGATATCTCCCTTCGCTCTTTTAGCTCTCCACAGGACAGAAATGACCCTAACCCTTGCTTAAAATGTTTTTGTTTTTAAGCCATTAAACAGAATAAGTTTTGTGTCCTATATTCAAGTTAGTTACGTTTGTGAGACTTAATTAATAGCGTGGTTGCTCTTTCCTGAACTGTTTCACCATCTTGCCAAGAGCGGTGATTGCTTCGAGTATCCCGTCGCCGTTGGTGGCGCATGTCCCTTGGATGTGCCAGGGATTATTTCGAGGTAGATTGCGCAGCTGAAGAGCATCAGAAAGTTTAGATGGGTTCATTGCATCTAAAATGAGATGAAAGAGAATAATAATTTTAAAAACCCAGATTATTATGATGATGATAATAATCTGATCAGGCTGGAAACACAAACAATTCTTTTGTATTTCTCCAAGCATCAAAATGGTGTACAGCCTATTTTTTTAAATAATTTATCAATCATAATCAAGTCATCATAATTACAATATGTTGTGCGCACAGGACCCATATTTCATCAGGCCTGTAAGCACAAAAACCTACTAAACACAGAAAAACTTGCTTAGCAAAAAAAGGTTACCAGCTAGCATTCCATCAAATTTACTCTGTAGCGAGTGGTGTGGCCCACATTTTGCTTAGCAATGTACACACAAATTAGCAGTGCTTTCTGCCAAATGAAGTTCGGCCCAGATGCTTTATCCGATTTCTGGCCGATTTGACCAAAACATTTTAATCACAATTTGAAATAATTTTGGAGATTCGAGAAAGTAACCGCTGATCCTAAACTAAATAACATCTTATGAAATAGAAGTGGACTTGGATTCCATCAGATTATCAGTGAATTTGATTGAATGATATAGCCACAAAATGACAGTTTTCGTCTGTGATCCCCACAAAACCACAGCTCATGAATTCTTACTTGGTAAGTCTTGCTTGTTGGCCATAATGACAACGGGTACTCCTCTGAACATGTTGTCATCTTGCAGCACTCGGAAAAGCTCTTCCCTTGCTTCGGCCACTCGGCAATGATCGGCACTGTCTACAGCATACACAACACCTGAACATACATACAGAAGTTAATTTCAAATTAAGCATGAATTTGTCGTGCTTACCAAACATTGTTCTAGAATGTTCAAATAATGGGGCAATCTATAAGTGGGGTTATTTTGAAAGTTTCTTTAAAATATAAAAACAACTCAAATATGAAAAGCTTTTACAGTAGGATAATAATATATGAGCGAGTCGGTCAGCAATTACTCAAAACAATTTGTTATCATAAAAACTTACTTGGTAACGAGTAACGGAGAACTGTTGAAAGTATAAAACATTGTGAGAAACGGCTCCCTCTGAAGAAGCATATATAGTTTTTGAGAAAGAGGTAATTTCTCACTCAAATGATAAAATTCTCCAGGCCTGAAGCCTTTTGAGGCATCGGGCAAGCACACAATTTGGTGCAAAAAGAGTGTTTTTCTTTTATTATTCTCTTGCAAATTTGAAGACCAATTGAGTCCACATTTTTACAGGTTTTTATTTCATGCATATTATATTGGGATACACCAAGTGAAAATACGTGTATTTGACCATAAACCCCAAAAGAAGCTTACCTTCAGTGCCCCTGAAGTAGTGTTGCCAGAGTGCCCGTATCTTCTCCTGTCCACCCACGTCCCAAACCGTCAGAGTCACCCCCGGTGCCGGAGTCACCGTCTCTACGTTGAATCCGATGGTCGGGATAGTCGTCACGGTCTCGTTCAGCTTCAACTTGTACAAAATAGTCGTCTTTCCTGAAGAAAGAATTAATTGAGAGATCGAGTGGGTTTTTTTAGGTGATCGATGGAATTGTGAATATTATACAGAGCTCCGTGAACAATGCTCCTCTTACTTTGGGTTCTATTTTGAACTTGAGGAATTGTAAAATCATTTTGGAAAAGCAATCTTGTATATGTATTTTCAGCTGTTAGGTAGAGAAGTATTGTGGCTTGTATGGTATATTGCACGGTATATGGTAAAAGGCCGAAATTAATTTCCATTCGGGGATAATGAAGTGAAATTGAATTAAATTGATTTGAATCGAATTGAAATAGCTCGCGTCAGCCCTAACGTTTCAAAGAATGAGCAAACTGTGTGATTGACCCCATACGTTGTATAGGGCCTACTTCCATCGACATGGTAGAAAAAGATCCTCATACTCGAAATATTATTGCAATAAAATTACAATTACATGGAACGAAAAATTATTCATGACACCGTTGAGATATTTTGGCCTGTATACTTTTATTCAAACTTACCAGCTGCATCAAGTCCAAGCAGTAAGATTCGGCAGGGAGCTCCACCCGACACAAAACTCTGAAAAGCACCCGACAGTCTTGACAAAAATAACCCCATTCTGTATTATAAGTCGAAGAAGGCTCTAAATTCCTGGATAAAATACTCCTTAAATTTTCAACAGGTGTCCAACACCACGAGTGATTGCTTTAAAAATGAGCTGATATTGTGTTGGTGTATCTTATATGCAAAATATAATGGTACACGTCCCTCTTGTTTACGTCTTTGACAGATGATGTGGTTCAGTACACGTGGAACTTGAGGAGTATATACACTTCGTAATTTATTCATAATGCGACTGAAGAAGAACCAATCAGCTTACACGCGTAACATTTACTTGGCAACCGCTGGGAAAACATTGGCCCCGATTGGGCAAAATCCTGTGACGGTTGATTATATTATGCTAATTTATTACAGAGTATTGGTTTTGTTAATTGGTCACAATACTTCCGCGTTGGTTCCACCACCATGCCAAGAAATCACTGGGAGGCAACAACAAAATACACGTGGTTGTTAATTATTTTTTAAATGTTTGTTTGATATTATTCCAGCCTCAGTTTTGTTATATTTTGTTTCGGATGAGGGACAACATGATAGTTTCCCCTTTCTTCGTCCGCCATGTTTATGTTCACACAATTAAAAAGTTGCACTATTATCATTCGGCCGTCCATGCCTACCAGTGCGGGTTGTTTATCAAATGAAAGATGTATACCTCCACGTTCGTTCTAAATCATACCATGCCACTTTTAAATACACATTTAATAAAACATTAAACTCGTTTTGAATAAAGATTTGCTTGGGGGGGGGGGGGGTAGCAGAATAATTCTCAGAGATGTTTAATTTTATGATTTTTGTAAAGTGATGTATCTATTGTATTCATTATGTTTTGTAGTGAAGCCTAACAAAGGTCTTAAGAAACTCCCTGGTCTAAATTGTCACTGATTCCGGATCTCGTGGGGGCCTGTCCCCTTTATGGGTCAGTATTGACCCGGAATCGTTGTGAGAAACATACTTGGTCAAACTCACGCAGAGTCCGATTGTAAAACCCATGTTGTGGTCAGTCTGACCCAGGAATAGGTCATGCCTCCAGGGCCCCATATAGTCTTGGTCAGTTTTGACCCAGGAGTGTTCAGAGGGGGTATTTTTTTAATCCAGTCAATCGGTAATCTCTTTCTGAGAGAGTGTATGCATGCTACCAACAATCTTTGTATGAACTTTTGTAGTTTTTGTATTATGATCGATGCAATTAAAATATCATTTCGAAGGGACACCTGTTCAGTAATGAATAACAATACTAAACATTTTAAATCCAATAATCTGTGTCTGATAAATCAACAACTATGAAAGGAAAAACAAAATAATTTCCGAGGTACAATTTGAATGTTTCTTCTTGAAAAATATGTACACGTTTATTAATGTCACTACAACTCAGCTAATTTGTGCACACAATATTGCAATACAAAATGGTCTAAATTAAACATACTTCTTAAATTTTATGAAAAACATTAAGTGTTTAAAATCCTTTTCCCCTTTCCGATAAATTTGTTATGATAAAATCATTTTTGTAAAAATATTTTAAGTACCCTATCAGGTATGATAAAGTCATAAAGTAAAACAGTATTTGTACATTATTTTATTTCGTTAATATTAATATAAACGTGGTCAATACCTTAAAGGTGAGTCTCTTTTTAATGTCTGTATGCAGCTTGTGTAAGGTTTCATTTGTACCATCCCTTTATTTCTGTGTCTGTACACTCCATAACTTGTCTCTCTAAAAAAAAAATAGGGGTAAAAACGTTCAGAGCCAACAATTTTTTTCTTAGTTTTCAAACATTATATTATTAAAATATAAATTTCGCAAAATGCTGTACACAAATCAACAGTGAACATAAATTCACAAGATTAATCCTTCAAACGGGCACAATTCAGACATCAAAAATAAATATTAAACCACAAGAAAAACTCACTGGGTAAAATTTGTAATGATTTGGGGACTGTTCAAGGCACTGGACACTATTGGTATAATTACTCTATAATTATAATAATAGCTAGAATACAAACTTTCTTGGTAACAAGCAATGGAAAGCTGTTGATAGTATAAAACATTGTGAGAAACGGCCCCCCCCCCCCGAAGTAACATAGTTTTCGAGAAAGAAGTTCCACGAATTTGATTTCGAGACCTCAGAATTATATTTTGAGGTCCCGAAATCAAGCATCTGAAAGCCCACAACTTTGTGTGACAAGGGTGTTTTTTCTTCGACTATTATCTCACAACTTCGACCACCAATTGAGTTGAGCTCAAATTGTTACAGGTTGTTAATTAGTTTGTGCATAACATGTTGAGATACACCAAGTGAGAAGACTGGTCTTTGACAATTACCAAAGGTGTCCAGTGTTTTTCAGTCCCAAATCATTAATTATAAGTATAACAATCATATACTTTCTGTCACAAATTTTGAATTAGCTTTGCTCGCTTTTGGATGGAAAAAGGAATGTAAACATTCTGTTCGTTTAAGCTACAATACATGCAAGTACAAAATAAACATGGGCCCCTATCCAACAACATTTTCAAATTTAACATTTGCATAAAATACATTTCCAAGTATATGTGTACAAAAAACTCCATGGGTTTAAGATACCCCCCCCCCCCTGCATTTCACCACAAATTCTTAAAAAAACAAAATATGTATTGGTGGAATTGATGAAGGCACTCTTCGTATAGTTTGACTGTAAGCATTTCCTTACACACACGAAAGTCTTTTTGGTCATGAGCGTATAAACTTCGAAAGACAGATGTCTCCCACGAGTCTTTATTTGGAAATTCTATGATTCCTGCTGTTTCTCGATGTCAAAACGATCTGAGAAACGTAATTAGTTATATGAACTCAAACTTCTCACAAGTGTTCGTGATTCCATCCTCACCGTCAGTCTAAAAACTATAGAGTTGAATCCAACACTTGCATGAGTTCGGTGAGTGAATACACTTTGAAAGTGTTGAGTCCAGCATTTTATATGTTAACTCCAGCATTTTAAAGTATTCAGTAAACAATTTAAAGACACTGGACACTATTGGTAATTGTCAAAGACCAGTCTTCTCACTTGGTGTATCTCAACATATGCATAAAATAACAAACCTGTGAAAATTTGAGCTCAATTGGTCGTCTGAGTTGCGAGATAATAATGAAAGAAAAAACACCCTTGTCACACGAAGTTGTGTGCTTTCAGATGCTTGATTTCGAGACCTCAAATTCTAAACTGGAGGTCTCAAAATCAAATTCGTTGAAAATTACTTCTTTCTCGAAAACTACGTTACTTCAGAGGGAGCCGTTTCTCACAATGTTTTATACTATCAACCTTTTCCCATTACTCGTTACAAAATAAGTCTTTTTGCTAATAATTATTTTGAGTATTTACCAATAGTGTCCACTGCCTTTAAGTGCCAGTTGAACGTTTAAAAAGCTCAGCCAACAATTCCATGGAAATGTTGAAATAACACTTGGGAAATGTTGAAATACCACTTAAATTGTCGAATTAACCTTTTTTGCGTTGGATCAAAAATTGAAAATGCTAGATTGTACAAACAAAACGCTGGATTTAACACTTTTAATGTGTCGTCACTCAAGGTTTTAGCCAGGATTTGGTAAAAGGGTGTCCAAATTTGCTGGAAATTTTAAAACTGTGTGTCCAAATTGTTCTTTTACAATAATTGTACATGTAAATGACAGATGAAACAGGGTGTCCAAATTAAAACAGGGTCACTCCAAAAGACACCCAGACACCCCTCTGGCTAACACTATAATGTCGTCACTCACCGAACTCATGCAAGTGTTGGATTAAACTCTTTTCGTTTGGATTGTAACGCCAATTTGCGTACATGTACTCTTGGACCATCTTCCCTAAGACGCTAACTGCTTCGTAGATGCCTTCTCCGTTTGGAGCACACGTTCCTTGGATGTGCCAGGGATGTCCAGATAGATGATGAAGTTTTAAAGCTTGTGCTATGTCAGACGGTCCAAGGGAACCTGATTGGTGAAGGGAAAAACAACAAACCATTATTAAGAACACTTATTGTGTAAAGACAGCAAAGTTTACAAAGATTGTAATATTTTTGAACAGTTTACAAAATGCACAGCATCGCTTCGACCCTCATGAAATTGGAAAATATCGGGGGAGAATTGAAGAGTATTCAACTATTGTGCATCATGAATTGGGCACTCGTGTTTATGAGGGGGAAAAGAGTCACAATAAATGTGCATTTTGTTATAACTATAAAATATCTATTCTTTAAACAAAATTATCTTTCAACAAGTAAACAAGTATTGAGTCAATCTTATTTTCTTTGTTTCCCCCTAATAATTACCTAAAAAGTAACAAACTAACAATTGTATATCCGTTCAAACTGTATGTTGAATATATAAAGCTATACTCCTGTTGGACCATGGAGGTAGGAACCAACTTTTAGAGGATGGGATAAATAAGCGGGTACATTTACTGGGTAAGTCTTGCTTGTTGGCGAGGACGACTACGGGTACTGTGGAGGGGAGCTCTGGGTTATTGAGAATACCGAAGAGTTCGTCTCTTGATTCGGATAAACGTGCCTTATCACTGCTGTCGACTACATAGATCAGACCTGAAGATCATCAAGAAAAGAAGGGAAAACAATTTTATTTTTTTGAGTGGGGGGGGGGGGTTCAATTGTTCAACTTAAAAGTTACGAAAGTGGGCCTACATTTATTATTAATTTCCTTTTTTTGTTGTTGTTTGATGTTGAGTTATTACCCCCATTCACTGCATGAAGTCACTGGACTCAAAACAAACTTTTAGCCCCCTTCTTTTTCATGTTTCGTTATATTCTCGAAAAAGGTGATAAATTTTAACGACCTCGGACCATTTGTTTAAAATTTAAATAGTCCAACCGGTTGTCTTTAAAATGTGTCTGCCAATCATTTGTTGGGGGAGGGGGTTAAGTAAATAAAGAGACTTTACCCTGGGTGCCTTGATAGGATAAATCCCTCCACATTTGCCGTACTTTCTGCTGACCGCCTACGTCCCACACTGTGAAGGTAAGTCCAGGCATTGGGGAAACCGTCTCTACGTTGAAACCTATCGTAGGGATGCTACTCATATTCAGCTTCAGCTTGTACAAAATTGTGGTCTTTCCTGATGGTGAAAAAGGGGGAAAATCTTCAATTGAAACTTTTGGATAGGGTCGTTTCTTACACTTCTGCATGCTCACTGCATTGTGTTCCTACGGAATAAAAATTGATATGGTGACGATTTAAAACTTTTTGCAATTTCAGACGGTCCAATTGGGAAGCGGTTGTGGTAAAAAAAAACGCATAATTTTTTTTTAATACACTTATTGTGAAGTCAGCAAAGTTTCCGATGATTGTTGTAATGTTTTTTTAACAGTTTACAAAATTCACAGCACCGCTTTGACCCTCATGAAATTGGAAAATCTTGACATGTAGATTAAGTGGCACGGGGTACATTGTGACTCTTTCATTTTCTGAGGACAAAACAAAATTAGTGTCTTTCCCATGGAAACGATCTGTTGCTCTGAAAAACTGATAAAATAATCGGGGGAAAAAAATGATTGAATCATACAACTAGTACATTCATACCTGCATCATCGAGTCCCAGCATAAGTATATGGCTACCAGGACCGTAAGCCAGCTCGCTAAGCGCACTCGTCAACTTTGAAGACCATAGTCCCATCTTTAGGTCTATACGGGACTCACTTTCTTTTGAAAAAAATACAAGATTTTATTGTTTTATCCAAGCAGTTATCTTAACCAAAAAGTGTGCAGAATTACTTGTTTCCCCCACTCTGTGTTTATTGCGAGCTCCAGTTTAGTAGTAAAGAATAACCATCGAGGAAAAATGAATAACCATGTGCTCGATGAGATCGCCTTTTATACCACCAAGTTGTGGTGTGTGTTTTGGTACGTGGACGAATCCAGTCTTCACTTTTGTCAACTCCCCGTTTGTAATACTTTTGCTGATGACCAAAGCGTCAATCACTCCACATTGAAACCTCTATCACGATCAGCCGGCCTTGTAAACATAATAATTAATAACACTTTTAACTAAAAACGGAACCCTTTTTATAAAGCTGAATATTGTGACATTGATTTAAATCACATTTGCTGTTTGATGCTCCCAGTATTCTACTAGTACTATAAAAGTGGTTTCTTTTGTGCGAGTATGGTTAGACTACGTAAAGAAACCCCTTTAGTAGTATCCATGAGGAAGTACTTTTTAAAATGAGGTGTATCTTTTATGCAAAAAATAATGAAACACGTTCCCCTTGTTTAGTCTTTGACGTATGATGTGGTTCAGTACACGTGGAATCTGAGGAGTAAACACTTCGTAATTTATTCATAACGCGACTGAAAAAGAACCAATCAGCTTATACGCTTAAAATTTACTTGGCAAGCTGGGAAAACATTGCCCCCGATTGGGCAATATCTTGTGACGGTTGGCGATCACAAAGTCTTGGTTTTGTTATTGATCTCAATACTTTCACGTTGGTTTCACCATCATGCCACAATCACAACACAGGGAGGCTAAAAAATACTACACGTATAATGGTTAACTATTATTTTGAAATGTTTGTTTGAAAACCTAGAGTGTAGGCTATCATGATAATTCTTACCGAACCATACATGCATATATGCAATACCAAGTATGGATAGACCGATTGATGCTCATACCAGACTGTTTTATATTTCAGCCTCAGTCTGGTTATACATTGTCTTTGATGAGAGAAACAAATATGGCTGCTCCTTTCTTGGCCACAATTTCTGTTTTATTCCTGTGTTTTCCAATGCATTACCTCCACGTTCAACACGTTTGGTTCCAAATCATGCCACGTTCCTTTTAAATAAAATACGGAATCTCAACATATGCATAAAATAACAAACCTGTGAAAATTTGAGCTCAATCGGTCGTTGAAGTTGCGAGATAATAATGAAAGAAAAAACACCCTTGTCACACGAAGTTGTGTGCTTTCTGATGCTTGATTTCGAGACCTCAAATTCTAAACCTGCAGGGTCTCGAAATCAAATTCGTGGAAAATTACTTCTTTCTCGAAAACTATGTTACTTCAGAGGGAGCCGTTTCTCACAATGTTTTATACTATCAACAGCTCCCCATTCATCGTAACCAAGTAGGTTTTATGCTAATAGTTATTTTGAGTAATTGCCAATAGTGTCCACTGCCTTTAAACAAAGATTATGATTTGGTAGTTTTTGTTTTGGGTAGCACAATAATTCTCAGATATAAATGGTTAATTTTATAGTATTTTTTATTAGTGATAATTTATTTTTTATTTATTCATCAATTTTATTTAAAACAAAAACAAAATTGCAGTAAGTCTTTACACCATGAAAAGTCCCTCTTCAGAATTTTCCCTGATTCTGGATCCCGTGGGGGCCTGTCCCCTCTCTGGGTCAATATGACCCGAAATCTGTGTCGATGACTCAGAAATGGATCAAACTTGAGCAAATTTCGATTGTAAAAAACATGACCAAGAAACAGGTCATGCCACGGGCCCCATAACGTTGGTCAGTTTTGACCCAGGAGTGTTCAGAGAATGTATTATTTTGTCTCCTTTTATTATTCAGTCAGTTATCTCTTTCTACATTTTCTAAGAGAGTGTTAATTATGCTACCAAAAATCTTTGTATCAACTTTTGTAGTTGTTGTTGTACGACCGATGCAATTTAATATCATTTCGAAGGGACACATGTTCATAATTATGAGTAACTACCGAACATTTTAATTCCAATATAGGGCCTACTGTGTCTAATGAATAAAAACTTTGAACGGACAACAAAATAACTTCCGAGGTACAATGAATGTTTCTTCTTGAAAAATATATACACATTTATTAACTTCATCACAACTCAGCTAATTTGTGCAAACACTTGCAACACAAAATGGTCTAATTAAACATACTTCTTAAATTTTATGAAAGACATCAAGGCTTTGTTATTCTGAAAGTCTACTTTTTTCCCCCCTTTCCGATTTGTTAGGATGGAGTAAATTATTTTGTATAATTTAGGGACCATCAAGTATTGTAAAGTCACAATGCAATTTATAAGTAAGACAATATGTACATTATTTTATTTCGTTAATATTAATATAATCGTGGGAATATCTTAAAGGTGAGTCTCTTTTTAATGTCTGTTGTATACGGCAAATGTTTTGTACCATCCCTTTATTTCTGTGTATACTCATAATGTGTCTCTCTAAAAATGATAGGGATAAAAAGCGTTCAGAGCCCACAGATGTTTTCTTCTAGTTTTCAAACAATATACATTATTAAAATATAAATTTCTCAATACGCTGTACACAAATCAACAGTATAGATAATTTTTAAATTCACAAGATTATTCCTTCAAACGGGCACAACTTATACATCAAAAACAAATATTAAACCACAAGAAAAACTTACTGGGTAAATTGAAAATGATTTGGGATAATTAGCCCCACAATTATACATGTACATTACAACAATTAACTTTATGTCACACATTTTGAAAGTTTTCAAACATACATTTGCACAAAGTGCATCTCAAAGTATATATATACAAAATTCTCCATTGGTTTCAAGACCTCCCCCCCCCCCTCCGTCCGTTACACCAATGATTCTTAAATGATGAAGGCACTCTTTGTATACAGTTCGACCGGCAACATTTCCTTTGCACACATACAAATCTTTGTGGAATATGCTTCAACCCACGAGTCTGTCATTTTGTTAGGCCTGCATGTTTCTGGATGTTCAAACATTTTGATAAACGCAATTATAATGAATTCATATACTTCTCACAACTGTTCGTGGTTCCATCCTCACCGCGACCCCAGCTTCTTGTACTCTCGAACCATCTTCCCTAAGACGTTAACTGCTTCGTAGATACCTTCTCCGTTTGGAGCACACGTTCCTTGGATGTGCCAGGGATGTCCAGATAGATGATGAAGATTCAAAGCTTGTGCAATGTCAGACGGTCCAAGGGAACCTGATTGGTGGTGAAAAAACCCATAATAAATACATTTATTGTAAAGACAGCACGAAGAATGTTGTAATTTTTGAACTGTTTACAAAATGCACAGCATCGCTTCGACCCTTTTAAAGGCCGGTTTATAGTCGGTCGCGCGATGGTCGCGCGACGGAAATCTTGAGCGCAATCCTATAAGACTGAGGCCTAAAAACCGTGTCTTTTTATGATCGCGCGTCAAGATTTCCGACGCCCGACCATCGCGCGACCGACCATAACTCATGCTCATGTTTGAGAGAAAAGACCTACAAGAAATTCGTGTTTGTTACTCCTATGTCTATAAAATCTATTCTTTGAACAAACGTGTCTGTCCAAAATATTGTGTTCATCCCTTTTTATCAAACGTTCACTCAAAAGTAACAAACTGTCCGTTTTAAAAGTCAAACTTAAAAGAGTCTGTTGTATGCTTTAAAACTGATGTTGAGGGTGTTATTGATCTGGTTGGACCAAGGAGGAAGAACGCCACTAATTAAATAAGTTCATCTGGATTGTTGATAATCGCGAATTACAGAATTCAGAATCATCACCAGTCTGAAGATGCCCCTAGCTTAAGAGTGATGCGTAAAAAAATTATAGATGTTCAAGTAACATCTACATAATTTGGGATTTGTAAAAACGAATCTTTAATTCAGGAATGCAATTATATTTAGGGAATTGTATATGTTGGGCGCGATCGGTCAATCTGCGCGATCAACCGATCGCGCTGCGCTATCGACCGATCGCGCTGCGCTATTGAAATATCTATTGGTCGCGCAGCAATCGGTCGATCGCGCAGCAATCGGTCGATCGCGCATCAATCGGTCGATCGCGCAACAATCGGTCGATCGCGCAACATTCGGCAACGAACATGCGCGATCAACCGATCGTGCGGGAATGGCTCGGCGCGATTGGCCGATTGTGCAGGAATGATTTTGCGCGATCGGCCGATTGTGCAGGAATGGTTATGAGTGATCGGCCGATCGGCAGGAATGGTTTTGCGCGATCGGCCGATTGTGCAGGAATTGTTTGGCGCGATCGGCTGATGTTCAGGGGCCGAATTCACAAAGATGTAACATTGATTGTAACTGCAAATCAATCGTAGTGTGACGTCACTATATAAATCACTATGGTGATACTGAAAATTTGTCCTGCTATGAATTTAATTGCTTTTAGAAATCGCCCTAAGGAATAGTTTACCTGCACGATCGGTCGAACGCGCGAAACCATTCCTGCACGATCGGTCGATCGCGCAAACCCATTCCTGCACGATCGGTAGATCGCGCAAAACTTTTCCTGCACGATCGGTTGATCGCGCAAAACTTTTCCTGCACTATCGGTCGATCGCGCAAACCCATTCCTGCACGATCGGTAGATCGCGCAAAGCCTTTCCTGCGCGATCTGCTGATAACGGGAAAAAATTCTCGTAGCGCAATCGGTCAATCGCGCAAAGATGTCATTGCGCGATCGACCGATTGTTGCGCGATCGACCGATTGTTGCGCGATCGACCGATTGCTGCGCGACCAATTGATCTTAATTTGATCGTTCAATAGCGCAGCGCGATCGGTTGATCGCGCAGATTGACCGATCGCGCCCAACATATATATTAAGTGAGTGGAATTACCGGGTAAATCTTGCTTGTTGGCGAGGACGACTACGGGTACTTTGGAGGTAATCTCGGGGTTCTTTAGGATACCGAAGAGTTCGTCTCTCGATTCGTATAAACGTGCCTTATCACCGCTGTCAACTACATAGATCAGACCTGAGTGTAAGGAAAGGGTGAAATCATACAAAGTTACTCGTTGAACAATATTTGAAACGAAAGGATTGAAAACATCGTGTCAAAAGACGAAAAAGAATGAAGTACAACATTCGCGTGTCTGTTTTAAAGAAAAGAGTTGTTTTTTCTGCATGAAGAAACAATAAAGTGTCTGCTCGCTACGGGGGGGGGGGGAGGACACACAACAAATTTAACAAAAACCTCAAAAAATTGAGAAGATAAAAATAAATTATATTTACAAAAAAGAACAGAATAACCTTGACATCCATGAGAGGACGACCCCCGACCATCTTGACAAATTATAAACAAAAGGATCATATCAGAACGATCTGGGCAGCTGACCGAGAGTACTACCAAATCATCACATTCAAGAAACTTGTCACGAAAGTCGATGATTCTGATGAGTTCATAAAGTAAAGAGAACACCTTACCCTGGGTGCCTTGATAGTAGTGCCTCCACAGCTGTCGTAGTTTCTGCTGACCGCCTACATCCCACACTGTGAAGGTAAGTCCAGGCATTGGGGAAACCGTCTCTACGTTGAAACCTATCGTAGGGATGCTACTCACAACTTCATTCAGCTTCAGCTTGTACAAAATTGTGGTCTTTCCTGATGGTGAAACAAAAGAAGAAGAAAATCATCAAATGAAACTATTGGACAGGATCGCTTCTTATACTTCTGATCAATTCCTGTGCTCCGATCCTGCCGAATTGGGAATAAACACTTGCTAAATGGTGAAGAATTAAATGATGGTGGAAAAAGGGGGGGGGGGGCGGGAAATCGTCAATTGAAACTTTTGGACTGAATCGTTTCTTATACTTCTGTTCAATTCCTCTGCTCCTGCCGAACTGAGCTTGTGCGATGTCAGACGGTCCACGGATTGATACAAAAAACACACCACAATAAACACTTATTGTAAAGTCAGTAAAGTTTACACAGATTTTTGTAAAAATGTTTAACAGTTTAAAAAATGCCCAGCACACTTCGACCCGGGGATGAAATTGGAAAATCTTGAAGTATGTGGTGTGTCTCTTTCATTTTTCTGACGTCTGAGGGCAAAACAAAATTATTGTCATTCCCATTATTGAAAACGATCTGTTACTCTGAAATATTGATAAAATGACCGAAAATGATTGAATCATGCAACTACATTATTTACCTGCAGCATCGAGTCCCAGCATTAGTATACGGCTTGGAGGTCCGCCAGCTCCAACCAGCTCGCTGAAAGCACTCGTCAACTTTGAGAACCATAGTCCCATCTTTAGGTTTCTCTTGAATTACTTTCTTTTGAAAAAAGGATAAGATTTTATTGTTTTTATCCAAGCAGTTATCTTCCTTAAGCAAAGTGTGCAGAATTTAATGTTTCCCAAATCAGTGTTTATTGCGAGCTCTCTGCTGTAGTAGGAATAATAACCATTGAGGAAAAATGAATAACCATGTGCTCGATGAGATCGCCTTTTATACCACCAAGTTGTGGTGTGTGTTTTGGTACGTGGACGAATCCAGCCTTCACTTTTGTCAACAACTAATCAGGGTAAAGTTACCGGGACTACCGGTTTGTAACACTTTGCTGATGACCAAAGCGTCAATCACTCCACGTTGGAACCCGCATCTAGCCCAGTAGCGATCAGCTGGCCTTGTAAACATAATTACTTATTCATATTGAGGATACCCCCAGCGATGCGTCATCCACGTCGTTGACGTCATGCATAATGCTATAAATAGATAAGGGAAAGGTCATTTTTCGTCCTTGTCCCGGAAGTGTATTTTAAACACTTATACTTTATTCAATTGCTATCAATTGATACAATTAAAACAATCAAAATAAACCAAATTGTGTGCCCACTTTTATTGTTGTAACTACGTTGTTTCTAAATTGTTATAAGTATTTCGATTGACTGGACTATTTTACATGCAATATTTGTACGCCATTTTGGAAAATTGACGGGCGTACGCAGTTGTGATAATCGACGTCGTCGTGTTGCCTTCCAAAAACACGATAAAATGTCGGAGTCTTACGGTACTGTACTATTTAAAATAAATTTAACCAAAATGTGTTGATTATGAGTAAATGTAGACTTGGGATGTGGTGTAAAAGTATGTTGGAAGGAATAAGGAACGTATACTAAATGTCTTGTCAAGTTGTCAATTCAATGAATGATTCTGACACACTGACTTTAGTGACACGCAAAACCAACCAGTCTTTTAATTTTACACGTATTTTGCGGTGGTGCCAGCCACTGGCTGGCCGGCAGTGCAGTTGTGTTGCGAAAGCAAAACATGACAAATGAAAAATCCCGAGTCGTTATCATATCACTTTACTTATTTTAGTCGGTAACTTGTAAAGTTTTGATATGACGTGTTCATTGTTCTAACAAACTAGTCCCGGATTTTGGTGGTATATTTCTGACCGGTTGCAGTAGGAAAACTCGTTTTTGTGTTTGTGGTTTCTTCATCATTTATCATTTCCTAAACTTGTAAAGTTTTAACCTGGTCCAATATCAGTCTTTTGACTTTACCGTAAAAGTAAAGTACTTTTTTCAATCTTTGTTTAATTCCAAGTTTCTATATTAAGTGTTTTATTAAATTCATTTTGGTGTATGTTCTTATTGATTTCCCCTCAGATTTTTTGTTTAAGTTCCTCGTAATCGGAAGTGCTGGTACTGGTAAATCATGCATCCTTCATCAGTTTATTGAAAGCAAATGTAAGTACCTCACTCAGTGAATCTTGAAATATGTCACTTATACTTTAGAAGGATTCAAGCATCATTCAATTTCAGGAGACTACACTCATTTATATTTATCCTGGTTTTCACAACATATTTTTGAAGAGACACTTAATACACTTATCATACAACATTAACTAAAATCAAGGCCTATAGAAAATGCCTAATCCAATTGGTACCACCACTGTGTAAATTGTTTGTATCAATAATTTGGTATCAGTCATTTGGGTAATTTGTCAAAATAATTTGTTTTCCTTTCTAAGTCTTTGTGTTACAGATTATGTCTTTTTTATTCACTCTTATTCTATGCAGTCAAACAAGATTCAAATCACACAATTGGTGTTGAGTTTGGATCGAAAATCATCAACGTCGGTGGCAAGTCAGTCAAACTACAAATATGGGACACAGCAGGTCAAGAAAGATTTAGGTAACTTATGACTTTTTGCTGTTAACACCTTTCACTAGACACTAGCACTGGACACTATTGTTAATTACTCAAAATAATTGTTAGCATAACAACTGACTCGATAACAAGTAATGGAGAGCTGTTGATAGTAAAAAACATTGTGAGAAACTGCTCCCACTGAAGTTTCAGGCCTGAAGCCCTTTTTAAGCATGTATGAAACTACACAAATTTGTGCAACAAGAGTGCTGCGTTTCTTTCATTATTCTCTTGTAACTTCGATGGCCAATTGAGTTTAAACACCCAAAACCGTCGGTGTACAAACATTTAATGTATTGTGATGTTCTCTGCAGTTTTTAAATGGTAATTTTTTTGAGATGCTTGGTACGGTTAACCATCATTGTGTGACGTGACTTTTTTTCATATTCTCAAGTGCTGCACCCAAAATGGCGCACATCCTCACTACATGCAGTTGACTCTCTGGATTGATTGAAGTATAAACTCAAACAGGCACGGAATTTCATCTTGGGGAGGGCAAGGCCATTTTCATTTTGAAAAGGGCACTTCCTTCAAGCCATTGTCTTGTGAAATTCCAGGCCTGCTCAAATAACACTTGTTTTACTTTGCTTGTAACTTTACTTTATAACTATACTCCTCCTGTCCAATCTAAGCATGTATTGTAATTACAGAT
The DNA here is from genome assembly GCF_032118995.1 of Asterias amurensis. Classification (NCBI taxonomy): domain Eukaryota; kingdom Metazoa; phylum Echinodermata; class Asteroidea; order Forcipulatida; family Asteriidae; genus Asterias; species Asterias amurensis. The sequence goes on from NC_092648.1 coordinate 15,497,155, forward strand.
CTGTCACAAGAAGTTACTACAGAGGGGCAGCAGGGGCCCTACTTGTCTATGATATCACAAGGTGAGAATTCAGGGGGGAAAAGGAATACATGTAGTTCTTCAACTGTACCTTTCTTTATCTGTACAATTAGCTCATTACAGGTACATTTTGCATTCTCTCCTGTCCGTTTTTTGTTTTGTTATGTTGTCTTTGCTTAATTTGAACTGCTCATTTGAACTGCCTCCTTGCTCCTTATATTGTAACATTTTTTCAGTATCATTAACATTGTCATGGTTACTTTTTACTTCTATTGTACTAATATAACAAATTTGTTCTGATGCTTCTGTCTCTTTTTATTGTGTGCGCAGAGATAAATGTTTCATTGAATTTGATTGAATTTAATAATATGACAAATGAATATTTTTCAGACAGTGTTGCAGCTCTGTTTTATTTTCTTGCAGATACACCTAACTATTCAAAATGTATTTACTATTGATTGCTTATTTGTTTGTTATTGAGATAAATGAGATTTTCCCTTTGTTGTTTATTGTTACTTGTTGTTGGTTATATTTATAATGGTACAAGTAAGCTTTCTGTCGTGGGGAAGGTATTTAGAGAAACTGGGTTAAGAATAAGGGTGCAACCATGTTTAATCTTACTACCACCTTTTCTAATTCAAATTTTTTTATTACATGGTTGTCACCACTGAACTAGTATCCTCTTATACCAAGGTATGATAATTTGTAAGCCTAACAACCCCAACCCTTCAGAATCAATATGCATGTTTTGATTATGTTGGACTGAGGACTCCAGTATTAAACGATTATTATTCACAATGGGATCAGACATAATCAGAGTTCGGGTGTTGAGTTACAATATACTGTACATTGAAATTCCAGTGTAAATTACTTCTTACCTAGGCTTATGAAGCTTGGTTTGGGCCAGGCATACAATTGTAGCGAAGGCCACTATCATAATCTAGCAGGTTGGGTATTGATGTATTTGAGTAAATATGGGTCCAGTATTTATGTAGATAAACCTATTGAGTTAGTATTAGAGTTACTCCAGTAAAGTAGCATAGGAGTCTCTGTAGACAGTAGACACGCATCTTTTGCTTCCAGCCTTGTACAGTTGGAAACAATTAGTTATGAAATTTTAATTGATTGATGTGTTGCTCTGTCCTCAGTCGTGAAACATACAATGCACTCACAAAATGGCTGACAGACGCACGGACATTGGCTAGTCATAACATTGCAATCATCCTGTGCGGGAACAAGAAGGACCTCGACGCAGACAGAGAAGTTACATTCCTTGAAGCCAGCAGATTTGCACAAGAAAATGGTGAGACAATTCAGAGTTCATTAACTGCATATGAAATCACATTATATGGTAAAGGCTTTATTTTAAGCTTCTGGGCCCAATTTCATGGCTCTGCTTACCGTAAGTACAGAATCAGTGCTTACGGAAGCAGGGAATTCTGTGCTTACAGCAAGCTTATTTCACAGGTTAGCGGCTCCAGGTTAATAGGCATTCTACGCTTACTAGGCTAGCATAGAAATTGGGCGCTTGCACATAAGCGGGGAATCGTGATCATAAGCGCAGAATTTGGCGGTAAGCAGAGCCATGAAATTGGGCCCAGGTCTACTGCATCTACACTTGCAACCTCTACTCATCGATTAACTGACTTTTACTGATTTACATGTTAGTTTAACATACCAGTAGAAGCATATAATTAATACTTAGGGACGCAAGGGTTTTCTCAATAGGTCTAGTTTCAAAGTTGACTTGCAATGCCCGCATAACAATAGAGATCAATCTTCTCTTTTCAAACTAAAACAACTTACATAAGACTTAATAAGTTAATGTGTCTTTTCTCCTTTTGAATCTGACAACAAGATTGTCTATTATTACCTTACTGTTCAGAAGATTTGTCCCCAAAAATGTCAACTCTGCTTTACTGACTACCATGGTTGAAAAACGATCATGGTGACCAAGCACATTTCTTACATGAGAATATACATGTGTCAGATATTGCTGCATAATAAAATTACTTCCTCGTGACCATAATTTTATATTGCGTTTCACTTTCTTTACTGACCCAGAACAATTTATATTGAACGTGAATGGTACTAACATAAGTTGATCTTAGTTCCGAAGCATGATGGACCACAGTACTGGTAGATGTTAAGTGTCTATGTTAAGTGCTGTCAGCATAGGCTTAATACAATTATAACAATACATATTATGCCTGTGCTAAATGTGTATGAATTATGAAGTTAGGACAAGTTGTTATTAAGTAATAGATATCATGTATACCTATGCCTGCTGTGCCAACCTGAGCATTAAAACAAGAGACTATTATTCTTTGTTAAATGTGTACAGTAAATGGATTATATGCCAATTTATATGTTCAATTGCCAAAATATATGTCTACACTGGTCCTAAAACCATTTCTCTTTCTTAAAATGCTCCCTTTCTACAGAGATGATGTTTTTGGAGACAAGTGCGTTGACTGGAGAAAATGTAGAGGAGGCTTTCTTGAAATGTGCAAGGTCGATACTCACCAAGATTGAATCAGGTAGGACATACAATAAAGACAGATAAAATCTCCCCCCCCCCCTCCATTTCGTGACGTTGACATGAGACATTGTTTCAGCCAAGAACTGTGTGTGCAATGCAGGCCTGATACTTCACAGAGGCAACAAAGGCGATTGCCTTCATGCCCCCTGGTCATTGCCTTGGTGCCCTTAATTTACAATTTCCTCTTAGGGTGCGCTTTACCAAAAAGAAAAGGCCTTAGTGTCCTTGCTCTTTCAAAAACGAAGCATACATGCCTAGCAGTGTATTCCGATGGCTGGCTCACCCATAGTGTTGATTGAACCGTGTATTATACACTCATTGATTGGCCTTGATTTACCTCCCTGCAGATGTTACTAGCAAGCTAGATTAGAAGCCATAGTTGATATGATATGTATAAACTCATTTGGCTGTGCCTAGGTGTAGCGCCTTAGGCAATGACGTCATCAAATTTGTTTCTGCCAATATCAGGGGATACAAGGGGGTTAATAATTCATCTCAATAGCACTCTGCACTAATGACGTCACTTTTGCTTATAATACCCGGCTGTTGGACAAACGATCCACTACTACTTGATCATCGCTTTATCAACAAGTCAAACTGCACAAACTACAAGTAAAAGTCAGTACATGCGAGTAAGCATACAACTTGACTTACAATCTGAAACATGGTTTCTCCCTATGTTAAATTTGCATTGAGGATAAAGAATAATAATTTTGGTTTTATACACACTGTACACCGATGTGTGTTAGCACTGTATACTCAGTAATTTCCTAAGTTCTGTGAAACAATCACAGGCATATTACTCAAGTTGGATTCAAACCCACGATCTTTGCAATTTTAAAGCAGTGTCTTATCAACTAGACCACCGAGAATGCCCGGTAGCTAGAAGCAGTTAATTTCTCTTGCAAACTCTCTAATTGGATTTCCTTGTCGTCTTGAAACCACAGGTGAATTGGACCCCGAGAGGATGGGATCTGGCATTCAGTACGGCGACTCCACACTCCGCAAAGTCACAAGGACACCGGCAAATGCGGACAATAGATGTGGCTGTTGAATATTCATGAGATGCAAGTATTCCTGGCAGCTAGCGATGGGAGTCAACAATATACAGATATTTCAGTGTTAGATGGGTTGCTCTATTATTACCGTGGGGGGTTTGTGTTTTAGTTCTTGTCCTTAATTGGATACTTAACATTCAGTTACGTTTTTGAGGTGATAATACGACTTTCAATGTCAATTTTTTTTTCAAATGTGAAACAGGATCTGGACACTGATATTTCACAGAACAAAATTTAAAGTAAAATTTTAATGTTGGTGGCACTTTTTACAGGTATGGTCAGCGAAAAATTTAGGATTTCTTTTCAAAAGTATTCAACTTCGAAAAAAACCTTTCACATTTTTGATGTCAGTAAAGGATTTGTGGCTACCGTTTCACCATTATGATGGTTGTTTATTGATGTCGTATTGACAACGAAAAAAAGTGAATTTTCTGGTACCACGATATAAACAGACCCACGGTAATATGAGGCTTGACTATACATAAGGATTGTGTTTCTGTTAATATGCAAGTTCAAAGGCCCTGTCAAAGGTAGAACAAAGCTTTGTTGTGCTGGAGAGTCTTTGTATGAAATACAAGGTCATCCATTGCGAGATCGTTAAAAAAAGAAAGGACAACATATTATCAATGTTCTCACGCTGAAGAGCTCAGTTTTATGCCAAGGAACTAATGGACCCCTCCCATAAAATATGTAAATTGCACATAGCACTTGCACACTTTCTTTTTCGTTTACAAACCAATAGGGTTTGTACGCAAGCGTGATTATAATTAGCATGTTTCATTGGAAGGGTCTATTGTTTATAGTAGGACTTGTTTGCTTTCATTTATTGCCTTTCAACCATCAACCTTCTTGCTGTTGGTAACATCTTTACGAGAGTTGACAAACGTTTTAAAACCATTCATGAATGTTCTGTGTAGATGCATTCAACACGTGATATTATATTGCAGGCTGGCATAGTTCATCTGTCGTTTAAAACCACAGTGGATGATTTTGAATGGTCAGACAGTCGGAGGGTTTTAATGAGCAAAATGGTTTGAATGGTAAATGCACTATCGAAGCTCTGCTCAGTGCAATAATAATGCAACAGGCATTAGATGATTGTGCAGTCCATTTTGTCCAACAGGGTGCCTGTTGTGGGTTGAAGGCAGAACTTTTATGTTTTAACGATTATGCCCATATCATGTTATGGAGAATGCTGAAATTGTCTGTATATTGTCCAAATCTAGAGAAGTAGAGCTTTATGTATATATTTTACTACCAGGGTTTACTAAACCAAGTTTATGTATTATCATTTTCCTTCCCCTATAGGGGGTGCCATGGTTCTCTTGTTGTTGTTGTTTTTCTTGGTTCTTCCTGTTCTTTTCACAGTCGTAGTTTTACGAAAAGGGCTAATGTCATCTGTCACTCGAGAGGAAAAGCATTGTGTAAAAAAATTTCTAGCCGTGATATAATATGTTGTGTATCTTGAAACACGGTGTTACATCATGGCCAACACAAATGTATTCAAGTTTACTTTGTTTGAAAATTAGCTCTGGTCATGTCGGCTCATTGTCACTGAAAAAGCTCACATTTGCAAAGCAGTCATAACATCTTCGCTCGATTTGAGTATTAAGCCATGCTTTATTAAATCAGGCATTGTTGCTTGGGTGGGTAGTTGGATGGCATGAATGGCTAGTGCTACCGCGATTAACACTTCCCCGCAGAGCCCTGGGGCCAATTTCATAGAGCTGCTTAAGCAAAAAATGTTTGCAAGCACGAAAATAGCTTGCTTATTTTACACATGTTACTGGCCAAAATTTCATGTCATATACATTGCTTGAGACTGGTATTTAGCTGCTGTTTACTTATAGCATAACAATCGAGTGGAGTCTTGGCCAGTAATCTGATTTTACTCAGCAATAAATTTTTTGCTTAAGCAAATTTTTTTGCTTAAGCAGCTTAGAAGTTGGGCCCTAGTTCGATTCAAAACTGGGGCCGTACATGTAAGTAGAGTTTTGTATAAATGGTTCTTGCCATGAGGTTTTTCTCCGGACCCGCCAGCTTGGCTGGCTACTAAATGTGAACTTGCATACTTGCGGCTTGAACACAATGTAGCTGTGATGTTCAAAATTCAGCTACTCTGTTGCGAGTAAGGATTATTAGCCTTCCAAAATTATTCATTATTATTATAATAGAATGAAGAATCTTTAAAGAGTTGCCCTGGGTATTTCTTCTTGAGAGCTCAGAAAGTACCTAGTAGATAGTTTTTTAATCATACACAAGCCTGAATGCTTTACAGAAGCAGTGGAGGCATTTGCCTTAGTGCCCCATGAAACGTTCCAACAAATATTTACAACTTCCTCAAGGAGGTGCCCTTTACAGAAGGAGAAAATTACGTGGTGCCAATGCCCTTTCAGGAACAAAGAATCACGCCTGCATAAATTCTTAATAAACGAACTGGACATAATATTTGTGTTTCCATCATATTTTTACAAGAACGAAAACCTTTCCATGTTTGACTCCATTTTGGTACAGAAACTGTAAAACAACAGCTTTTAAGAAAGCATTCAAAATGTTTACCAGAATGAGAAGTTCCTAGCTGCTCGGAAAGCTCATTTCATCATGTTAAAAAAAGTGTAAATAGTCCAATGTATAAATTAGTGTTACCACCAAGATGAATTGTTTTTTCTTCTACTTTCAATCACTTTCAGTTATTTACAACATAATTTGTATGTCACAAATGCATAGTGTAGGTAACACCCCAAAATCACCGCTGAGATTTTAGGTCCAATAAAAATGAATGCAGGCGCAATAAATAAAGATGACGCTTTAATATATACTGAATGATGTTAACATTTTTGAAGGAATGAAATGGTGATAGCCGTGTACATGTTAATATTAATACGAACAGTAGTTGGAATTGTGTGCTGAGGTGTATTTTTCTCTTTCAAAAAACATCGGAAGTCTTGAGAAAACGACTTCTAAAGCCTGGTTCATCCTGCGAATGCGAAGCCAATTTTGATGCCACAGCCCTGTTTTCAGAGCGAATGTTTTGCAAGTGTTGAGCAGTTTTCAACTGACACGATTATTTGTTGTGAATTTGTGACGTCAAAATTCGTTTCGCATTTGCAGGAGGTATGAACCCAACTTGTTGCTTTGTTTGCTGATCAATGGTTTGGAAGTCATCGAAAAACACTGACTTTCAAGGCTCCTCCCAGTGTCGAAACTGATACTTAAAATACTGTCAGATTGTAAGCAGTTGATGTGATACTGTCCAAATTCTGGTTAGCTGAAGAACTGCTGCTGCTTGGATGCTTGTTTTTATAAACTATGCGTAAGGAGAGTATGGCCCGTTCCATGTGACGACTTCGGCTTTGGATTCGGCTCAGGCTAGCTTGGCCCTGCCGGTTGTTTTGACAATTGCGCGTGCTTTGCGTATGCGCACTCGGTCTCAGGGCTTCAGACGAGAGGACGGAGCCTCAAGCCGAATCTGAAGCTGTGGTTTTGAAAAGGGCCATAGTGTCTCAAGTTCTGAAGGCAGGCCCTTCTACATGTTCCATTACTTCATGTCCAGTCTTTAGCTTTACACAACTTCACCTCAACAACTTCACCTCAATACTTGCTAGGCTTGAAGTAACGTTATATGGCATTGTATATCACCTATAGGCCTAATCACCAACAATCTGTATCATGTAGAAACTAACGTTACATTTGTTTACAGAGGGACTCCAAGGTCAAATTAAGTTTTGAAATGTACTCATTTGCCAATGCCAACAAATAGAGTCCTTGTTTAAGTTTAAACAATTGTTTAGTCTCTTTACTTCACGTTATAATTGTCATTGAATTTTATACTCGTCCACAGCGAAAATTAAAGCATGAAGTCATTTGGTGTCAACCAAAAAATAATGTTTTGATTTAAAATCATGGATATTCAGAAAGGAGTTTTAAAAAGAATTTGAAATTACCTCTTTGATGTGTTTGTATGTCAAAACATTTTGCACCGCAGGGGTATGAAACACGTGGTATTTTACACCGTTTAAATGTTTAAGACACTTGTAAGTGCTTAAATTTTTATGAGGAATTTATTCCTTGAAAATAAGTGAATCGCATATCTAAATTTGACCTCAGAGCCCCTCTTTAACTGTCATTGCTTTGCTAATTAATTGTCATATAATATGTGTAAATAGCCATTTTACTTGACCGTATGTACATGTATATCCAAGAGAATAAGCCTTCAATTGTAATCTTTCTTTGCATTCACGAAAAGAATGTATAAACTTAGTGAATCGATGAACCAGTGTCCCGGGCCCAATTTCATAAAGCTATTAAGAAAAAAATACTTCTACTTGACAAATTTCTCTGCTAAGCAAAAATTGAGTGGGGCACCAGTGAGGACAATGACAATTTTATGGAATTTCGGCTGGTTTTCTGTTTTTGTAAAGCAATGAGTTTCTGCTCTTAGCAAGTTTTTGTGCTTACAGGCTTTATGAAATTGGACAAGATGGATGGCGCTGGCAAGTGTAACAAAACAAAATCAGCACTACTAAGTACAATTGCAGAAAAATCAGATTATTTGTGTGGATAAAAATGTACAGATTCGGTTTTTCAGTTATTAATGTCAAGATGTATAGCAATTTAATAATAATATTTAACTGTCTGATGCGTATGTGTTTGTAGACGATTCTTTTTTTTTTGTACGAGATGCTCATGTCTGTTGCTAAGAATAGAGTACATATAAATGATGGCACCTATAATTCAATAAATTATAATATTTGATGAAAATGTGAAGCAATTAATTTTATTGAAATTTTTCGATGATTCAAATGATTCAGCTGTTAAAAAGAGGACATGTTGAATAGATGTAATGCATGTTTTGTATATTACATTATTCTTTCATGTGTATTGTTCAATGAGGAGCTTTTCTTTCCAAAATGCATATTAAGTTGTTTGTTTGTTACTATGTCAGTTATGGTGCGGTGATATGAATGGACAAATTTTGAGTGGTTTCACTGGTGTTTTCGAACTGAAATGGAGACGAATTTCTTTGTGATACAGTATTTAAAATAGGCACTCGAGCAATTTCTTTGTTGGGTAGTATTGTTATTGTTAAGAAAGCTTAGAAAGGATGATGTAGGGTGGCTTACACTTGGAGTCGATCATAAAATGCAGAAACACAATTGAGAGTTGCAGCCTGTACTGTGTAGTCTCCAAAATGTCATACGCGAGTAACAATGAAATAATATCTGGTGGAATGACTTGCTCAGTCGCAAGTGACTGCTTCTTCCTCCGAGTCGATACAATGGCTATGTCACATGGTTCTAGACAAGAAGTTGCGTAGTTTTGTAAAAGAAGACAAGCACCACAATCTGAATAAAGGTGTATGGCTCAATGGTACAATGTACCGTTGCTATACAAAAGTGTGCCCGAGCCATGTGACTTAGCAACACTGTCTTTGAGTCGGGGGAACCCAATTTGAGTCTTGTGACAAATCATTCTACCAAACTTTATTCTAAATGGAACCTCTTAGTGGCTGATGGCAAGGAATAGGGTGTACTTCTTGTTAACATTAGTTAAAATAAATGTACACATTAATTAAGTACAGTGATTAAACCCTTGTTAACCGGGGCCAAATTGCATGGGGCTGCTGAAGGCAGCATTCTGTGCTTAAAGTCACTGCTTAAAACATGTTAAACATCAGTCTCCGCTTACGGGGCTAGCGCTTTAAAATGGAACAGGAAAATGGTAAACAAAGTTTCAGCTGGTTCCTGAACCAAGGTTCAGAAAAAAGTTTTGGGTCGCTTGGAAATCACAAAATATCTTCAGATGCCATTGTAGGGGGAGTATTTTTTATTAAAGCTGTAACAATGTACTGTAGTTTGAACCGAGACGTTAAGATAGAAACCGTATGTACAGTGATGATGTGGCTGTTGTCCAAATAAAAATATTATTTACATAAAAAATGTCCAGTAATTGATTGATTCTCGGTATATCAACAATATAGCCTCGTGAAATGAAGCAGTCCAAATTTCAACGAGTGATTTTATTCTGCAAATTGTACTCACATTTTTGGCATCCATTGTTCGGCAGTTATAGGTCTTGTAAAGGGAATTTCTGGTCCATTCAGTTCGGAGCTACAAAACATATGACAGATTTTATTTATTCAAGGCCCTGGGGTCGATTTCACAAAGAGTTCAGACTAGTCCTAAGTTAGGACTAGTAACTCGTCCTAACTCGAGATAAGACTAGTCTTAACTGTTTGTGAAATCCACCCCCGGTGACTGCTCTTTTACTCCTTTCAATTTAATTTTTTTATTTTTTTTTGAACAAGAACAAAAGTTACATGTACAACTTATTTGGTTACATCGTTAGTTGTATAGCTTTTTAATGTCCTTTCAAATGTCGCACAGTAAACCTCTATAAAATGTAGCATATTTTATACAAGACAATAATTTCATCAAATCCTAACTTTTTCCCAAAGTGAAAGAATAATTTCCGAGATGTTACTTTGTCCAAAGAATGCCTAAAACATTTCTATCTTTCATACAAGTATACTCATTCATACAAGTATTGCCAAAGCGCACTGACATTAAACTGGTCACAACATCATCTGAATGGATAAACAATCATATTCTTAACTTTCATAACTTTCTGCAAAACTTTCTTTTCAGTAAAGATAGGGCTAGATAGCTCAGTAGGTAGAGCGCCAGCACGTTAATCCGGAGGTCATTTGTTTGAATCCCACTCAAGCTAATTTTTTGTTTAACCCCAAAAATCATTTGAAGTAAAACAATAGACCTGTGTCAGAAAAAAAAATGGCCTGTGCGGAAGTGATTAACTATGTTACTGTTCAGCTGCAAAAGTGTAAAAATTCAACCTTATTTCATAAAATTAAGGCACAAGAAAGGTGAACTTTCCATACAAAAACTTAAAACCATAGTCCCTTATAATGTAAAATAATTTATATACATGTACAATAAAAAATCATCCATTTAAAAAATAATTCAATACATTTTAATCTGGCATTAAGTGGTTGGCAACTACATTAATAACCATTCAAAATAGAGGCGTTAAAGACTCATGTAATACAAGGTTAATCAGCGAACTCAAGACACTGTTGATGACACTAGTTTTGACGAACCTGTGTGTGTTTTGTAAAATATTTTTTGAATGAAAAGAAACATACCTAATTATTGACTACCCCTGCAAGGTTGTCAGCTGGACTAGTCAGCTTGTCATTTCACAAGTCTGTTGTCTTTTTCACTAGTCCATACTTAACACTCAGTAGGGATGCTTTTCATCACTGAACTATCCTGCCAGACCACTTTGACTCAAATGAAGTTTGGCTGGTCATCAAGTGTTTTGACTGGCATTTGGCCAGCAGACACTGCCCTGCCTGGCTTTCTAAAGTAAAAAGCAACTTTGACTAAATAAAGTATTTTTTCCTACACTTAAATATCCCTCAAGACAGAACAAATATCCCCCAAGGACATAAATGTTTTAGCAATGAGAATTCAAAACAAAAATGATTAAATTTCAGTTTTGAATATCTACTGTCAACAATGCATAATTACCCTTGTGTATCTCGAAACAGTATCTATAGCAAAACTAAGTATAATTGTGTGCACAATCTTGATAATCCCATGTGGTCCCATGTGTTTTGTAATGCATGTAAAAGAATCCAGTGCACTTATCAAAAAGAGAGGGGGGTTCACCCCGATGTTCCTGGCTGTGGCTACTGTATGCGCAGTAGCACCTTGTAAACCCTTTCAAGGTGCTAAATAACTGGGTCTCAGAGTTCATCACTTCCATGACCTATCTTTCTGAAAGTTTGTATATACTCAGCGCCTTGAGTACATTGTTTGGGAGATATGTGCGCTATATAAGACTTTGATATTATTATATTACTAATCATCATCTAATCGCAGACTGTTAAATACTGTTAAAGTTCACATGTTACAGATGGTAACAACATGTCTATGGCATCAGGTATACTGGTTAAATTTCCACCAGTTTATTTTCACCTTCTACATTTAAGTCAGCTGCTATGTAGCATCTCAAAACTTCAATTCAAACCGCAGAACGGACCTAGCAAAGTTTTTTTCAACGAGTTCTCTTTGGGGTTTATATAACTGTTTACAAGTTCTTGAGCATTCTTCATTGGATGGACTTGTTACCGCGATGGACCAATGAAGTTTTGTCTATACTCTGTTGTTCACCAATGAAGTTTCGCCTATAATCCGTTGTCCACAGAGTGTTGTACTTGAGCTCCTGGACGTGATGGACCAATGAAGTTTTGTCTATTCTGATGTCCACAGAGTGTCGTACTTGAGCTATTGGAATTCTTCATTGGCCCTGTTACCGTGATGGACCATTGAAGTTTTGTCTATACTCTGTTGTCCACAGAGTGTCGTACTTGAGCTCCTGGACGTGATGGACCAATGAAGTTTTATCTTTACTCTGTTGTCCACAGAGTGTCGTACTTGAGCTCTTGGAATTCTTCATTGGACCTGTTACCGTGATGGACCAATAAAGTTTCGTCTATACTCCGTTGTCCACATCGTGTCGTCTCTTGGTTGGATATTGAACAAAGCTCTGAGCTTCTGCTCCTTGCGGCTTTGTTTGTCTTGTTCCTGTTGTCGTTGGATGTCTAGCTCCCTTCGTCGCATGGCTCTCAGGGCAGATGGGTAGATCTGTAGTGGCTAGGTGGAATTCAGAACAGAGTCCAATTTAATAAGTGGAAGTGGATTCCGCAGACATTTTACTTTGCTATTGTTAAAGGAAATGCAAAAGGTGTGCATTGGAAACTTGGTAAATCAAAATACTGCATATGTTTTCCAATTTAGATTGACTCTTAATCAATTATGATTTAACTTCTTCAATCTTTTGAACTATGTAACGGCCACCATAATAAAAATTTATAAAATGAAATGGTCTAGAGGGAGATTCAGAAACTCAGAGCCCCAGTAAATACAAGATTCTCACATCTGCAGATGCCTTGATATTGTGTGTCTTTTTGGATCCAGTTTTGAGTTCTCTATCGGCCCAACCAAATGCAATCATAGGTGCTCTCTCCTTCCCCACATCAACTCTCTTGCCTCCTGGTGCAGTATGAGGCCTGGCTGCTGCTGTTCTAACATCTCTCTGTGGCTTGGGCTTTTTGAGACGAAGTGGCTTCACTCGCTGTAAAACTGAGTTTAAAAAGGGGAACCACACTTTATGAAATTAGAATGGAAAGTTTCCAGACAAATTCAAGAATTCTTTACATGTAAGAATTAACATGCGATTCCTGGTTACAAGTGCATGATTCCTGGTTATGCATGATACTCAAAATGTGGGGCTAAACTTTGTCGCCCTGACCATGGGCCCAATTTCATAGACCTACTTAAGAAGTTGTGCTAACCAGAAGGTCAATGGCCAAAACATACCACTTCACATGTCCCATCTGTAAATGGTCCTGCTCATTTTTGCTTAGAAAACAAAAACTCTGCTTAAAAACAGCCCTATTAAATCGTGACAAGATGTTTTCTTGTCACTATAACTTTTTATCAACTTCCAACAATACTTGTATAGGAAAAGTTTGAGCATTTATTTGAGTTGGAATTCAACAGTAAAGCTTGCGACAATATTGTAACATCAAACTACACTAAATATGAACCTTGGTCTGGCTGGGGTACATCTTGCTCTTGACGCATCTCAGACTGTGTTTGTGGTTCATCAGTCCGATGTGGTGGTACTCTTCTTTCATATTCCTGTCCCTGGTTGTTGTTCTTGTTAGGGGCTGTACGGCTGTTGTTAGGGGCTGCTTCGATGTCACCCTGATCATTCTCACTGTCTGAAGAATCCCAGTCAAAGACCTCATGGTGATGTTCCATCCTACGGCGGTAGACTCGATAGTCGACCTTCTCTTTGTAGTGCGGGAAGTGGCCATTCCATATGGGGTCTTTATACTGCTTTCTGTACTCACTCCTTGTGAACACCATGGTGCTGTGAGTAAATAAAATAAAAACATTGTAAATGCATGTGCAATTCTGTACACAACCAAGTGTTGGAGGTCTCGATCTCAAGGGATTGTGACATCTCCAAATGATGTGGTCTTGTCTTAGGCACAAGTCTCAGTTCGGCAGCCATTTTAATTTTTTTTAGACACACGGTACAATACTTGTGCAGCCAACCAAAGGTGATTTCAACACAATGGTTGAATTGAATGGAACTTATGAACAGATGAACATTACGAATGATACGAGACTACACTACAGCTACATTGTACAGTTCCTAGCTCTTTAGCTGGTCGTGTGTGTTGTGATTATTAGATCAGTTGTTAACATGTCAAAATTTCGAAAAAGGAATACAGCGCCCCAGTTACTGGCACTTACTGAATACTGGCATGACTGGGTCTAACTAACAAAAACTCTAAGTTAGTGTAACTGATACTGTTTAAATAAAAATAACGTTACTTTTTATTATGGAGATTGCACGGTCAGATTGTTATCAACTTTGATGTGAAGAAAGGGGCACACTTACGATTACTTAAATAAAACAAATAAAAATGGGATACTCACAGTCTCCACAGTCCCTTTGCAGCGAATGAAACTTCTTGGTTTAAATTGGAAGATTTGCATAGTACTGACTGCTTACAGTTACATTACATTTTACAATCACGCAATTAATTGCATGCAAAACATCGAGCGCACCCTCATCGCCCTCAATTTCAGTACAGTATACCGCCCTCTATGGTTTAAGTTTTTTTTTATATTTTGCTTATACTCCGGATCGTTTAATTTTATAATCTATTATTACTTTCTGCCTTCGGAAATGGAGACGGGACTATCATTCGAGAGAAAGTGAGCTGGCTACAAAATCTGGACGAATTAATCATTCTGTCGTGGAGTGAGATAAAAACGGAACAGGATTGATACAGTTATGTGAGTATAATGTTTCATTTGGTTATGTTGCTATACATTGTACCTTGTAAAACATAAAATTTGTGAGATAGAACAGTGGATTGAATTTAAATTTGTGACGATGCCCACCAGACGACGGACGATCGGCATCACCATGCACAATAAGGTCGACAGGCCGGCCTGGGAGCTGGTTGCCTGCACTGCACATCAGTGTGTTTCACTTGTAATGTGGCCTGTGTTTATTCCTTGTTATCGAATGAGATTTACTAGTTTATAAGTTCATGTTAGTGAGAAAATATTGGAACAAATAAATAGGTTGTTGTAAAAACCAAAATAACGACAAGTTGACAAACAATTGTTGATATTGTCGTGTGTATGATTGGAGTTTTTACAAATGTACTTATGGCACACCACACTAGTACTACCATAGAGAGAGTAAGGACAGACTCTATGGTACTACATGTAGTACTCGGTAGTAGTAGACCTATTTTTTTAAGTACAATACTACAACCAAGTACACAATACAAACAATCTACATCATCGTGTATAACTGTGTTACCTTTTGGGTCTCACAATTCATGCATTGAAGTTGTTATATATCAGAGAATGTTTATTTCATTTATGTTTAAAAAGGTTTTTAGTTTGCCTATCAGACTGTTGTATGGCCCTGGTGGTGTAGGCAATTGTTTAACTTAAATTGTAGTTTGAACAATCAATTGTTGTAATGTAAGTTTGTGACTTTGTCACTGAAGAAGTGAATGTTAATTGTTTGCTGTTGTTGGTCACGTTTGACTTGTATACTGTTGTTCTCTCCCTAAGCTAATTTTAGTGGTTTTAAAATCATGCTCAAAACATCATTGTTGAAAACTACGTACTTCAGACCAGGAATTTCATCTTTTGAGAATGCATTTTTTTAATTTTATTTATGGGCACCAATTCTAAAATCTTAAAGTCTGTGTGAACCCTCTGAAAGGGCACCAAGACCAAGTCCAGATAACCTACATAGTGATGTTCCAAGCTTGGTACAATCATGGGTCTTGTCATGAACAAGAAATACAGTGTTGATAGATGGTGCTTTTAAAACAGTAGTTAAGACTTAAGTGTGCCCAGTACTAAAAGTGTTGACTGACAAGCAATTACCAGTCCCTCCCATCCTGTAATAATGATTGCCTTTATACCCATCTAGGCTAGTCAGCCTTATAAATTGGATTACATAACATGTTACAATGCTGGCCATGTGTGTGTGTTGTAATCAGTTCAAGATAATGAAGGGTTCTGTCAAACTGTGTTTAATACCATGCATTTTAGACCTCATTAACTCTGCTGATGTTCTCACCACCAGAAAGTCAATCATTAGGGAGCTGTTATTAAATTGTCTTACACCATTGTTTCTGCTATGAACCTCCCTTTACTTGATTGCCAGAACACGTGTGTAGATCAGGTGTATACGTTCAATCATGACACACATTGCATCGTTTGGCAGTCGTGCATTTTCTGCTTGTGCTCCTTTAAAACTTTGGAACGCTTTACCTAGTACTATCAGATGCTGTAGTTTTCTTCCATTGTTTAAAAACTTGCTGAAAACCTCATTTATTTAAATCCTCATACACTTAGCTTGTTACATGTCTTGACTTAGATTATTCATTGTATAACTTTTATTGTATTCTATATATATCTTTTGTTGTTGTAAAATGTATATATAATGTTTTGTTTTTTGTTCTCACCTCGGAATAGGGTCTTGTACACTAGATAAATGGCGCATTATAAATGCATTATTATTATTAAATGCATTACAATGAATACTAATCAGGAAGAATAGAAATTGGTTGTATTTATTCCTGGCAATACTGTTGGCCTACACACTGTGAAATCATGGAGTTATAAAATACAGAGGGGCAAGGGTTCGAGGTTATGCTCCTGAATTTTGAAAATTTTAATCAATTTTTTTAGCAAGGTGTCGAGGGAGCCTTTTTCTGTACGTACGGACGAATAATGGTTTGAGATTAGTTGGGTGATCATAATAATATATGAATGGGTCTGTTGAGCAGACTACATCCGAATTGGTTCTGTCAATCATTCATTGCATATTTTTTGGATAGAGGATCAAACTGGAAATTATGCATGGTGGTTGTGGAGTCAATGGCTAGCCTTATCAATGGTATTCCCCATGCTCTTGTTTAAAGTCTACACACATGCCCAAGGGCCAACTAAAATTATCATGTACAAGTTGCAACAACAAAAAAAGGGGCTATGTCCAATATACATGTTATAGGCCTATTACATGTATATGTCCAATATACATGTAATAGGCCTAGATGTATTTCAATATTTTGACAATAATCATGCAAAGATTATGAATTGAACGTGAAGGGGAAGTGGAGTCAAAGGACTTTACCTCAAAAGGTTTTTGTTGTTACAAAATGTTGCTGTAAAGCAACAAAATATGCCGTGCCCATTACAAGAATGAAGAACCCCGCCTGCTTAAAGGAACACGTTGCCTTGGATCGGTCGAGTTGGTCTTTGAAAAGCGTTTGTAACCGTTTTTTATAAAATGCATATGGGTAGAAAGATGTTGTAAAAGTAGAATACAATGATCCACACAAACATGCCTCGAAATTGCGTGGTTTTCCTTTTACCTCGTCGACTAACACGTCGGCCATTTATGGGGGTCAAAATTTTGACACCCATAAATGGCCGATTATGTTAGTTCGCACAGTAGAAGGAAAACCACGCAATTTCGAGGCAAACTTGTGTGGATCATTGTATTCTACATTTAAAACATCTTTCCAACCATATGCATTTTATAAAAAACGGTTACAAACGCTTTTGTTTTGACCAACTCGTCCGATCCAAGGCAACGTGTTCCTTTAAAAGCAATGAAAAACCTTGGATGACACCAAAATCAGCACTGAAGCAGCTCAATGGATCTATAATGAGTAAGGGATCCCTTAATCATTTGATAAATGGTCCTAGTCTTACAGACCTACTTAAATTATTTGATAAAAATTTATATTAAAGCGCGGGACAGCTTAATAGACCACTACTTCATGTAAATGTCTAGACGTTAGAAGCTATCGGGATGCTGTCGCCACTCTTCATGTCCAATAAGCCAGTCTGCTAATTTATATTTCATATTACAAGTACGTATCGCGCCAAGAAGAAACACATGTGACAATGTCTATTAAATGAAATGAGTAGACCTGCACTTCATAATGATCCCCTATGAATTATTCCAAATTTGTAGCTGGTGAGATTGTGAGTAATGTGACATACACATTACAATCTGTATATATGGAACTTCACTGTGAGTAAAATTTTTCATTGTAATGAAACAACCTGACTTAAATGAAGAGTAGACCGTACTATGAAAAACATTCACTCTGTATTTTACGGTGAAAATGATCACATGTTGGAATTTGCGTTAAATGGTCTACTGATTTGTTTAATTTCACAGTTGTTTATATTCTTTGAAAACATGCAGTGGAACAGGTACAGTTGAGTAATTTTTCATTTTCCATTTTAACCTCAATTTTTAGCACAAATGATTTGTGTTCTTTACTCCTATTTATGGTACATGTATCAGGCTTCAGTCTACTACAGATCGTTGTTTTTGTGCATAGGTGATTAAAAAGATTAACTATTTGTTACATTTCTGCAACTAAAGTACGATAACCTTGTATTGCTAGTAGTTTGGCTACCTGCATATAAGTGAGTCATAAATGAATAATCGTTTGTTGATCATAAACAACTATTAAAAATGGTGTTCTGTTTTTTAAATACATAGTAAACCATATACTAATTTTTTTTCCAGTAGAGCTGGCAGCTTTCCATTGTCCATATTAAGCGAACACATCGATGCATAATTTTGTTTTTAAAATTTACACAAAAATTTCAATCACAGTCTTCAATCACAGCTCCTGGACTTTTAATTTGTCTAGCTAGCTGAGTTGTATGGTGTGACAGGAACAAACAAGCCTGCAAAAGAAATTACATGAAGGACATTTTATTTTTTTATAAATTGGATTTTATTATGATGTAGTTAAATTGCATTTTACACCGTTTCAATGTGAGGTTAGAGACTCTAAGGTTATGAGGGACTCTATCTATATTTGGAAAATGAGCGAGTTACCTAAACTAGAATTTGACCGACCTTGGAGCTCCTTTTCTTCTAATTATGTACAATAATGTGTACTCGGTGTTAATACAGAAACAACAAAACATGATCTATATTGTTCCTAGATACACTGACTGTGTAGTTTTTGAAAGACTGTTGTTAAAACTTGACAGTGTATTCTACACACTGTAACTGATTGTTTGCGAGGTCCAACATATCTGATTGAATATCTCCACTTTGAATCAAAACTTGACATTCCTTTTGTGTGGCATGTCTCATCTGAGAAATTATCGTTGTTGCTGGAGTACTTGATCTTTCATTGCCCCCATGAGCGAAACTTCAATATGAAGCAAGTTATTAGAATTGAATATTTTTTAACATGGGGAATTTGTTTGTTAATCAGAGGATGTGGTCAAATAAAGCTTGTGAAATATGGGTCAGATTACAATGTGATGATGAATTAGAGGTCCTTGTTGGGCGGCCCTACATTCAGACTCTGATCCTGATCTTTAGTTGATTATTGCCCAATACCCAGCAACCATAAACACTGGATTGTTTTTCGTAGAGTTGCACTGTGATTATACAGTGTACTTTAATATTGGTTCAATTGTTATTGCCATCGTAGTGCGTCATCAGAAACATCTCATGTACATGTACGGGCTGTTTAAGTATTTGCCATTTTTTTATCAAAAATTATGGACAGGGGCATTGAAATGTAATAACTCTTTTACATTTATGTTCAAGATCCAATATCTTAGAGTTGCTTGTTAAAAAAAAAGAGAAAAAAAAGTAGATTGAAAGCACAAAACATGCAAATTAAAATGTGCTACATTATCCAGAATGAAGGTTACCAGCCTAAAAAAAGCACTAGTTACATTAACATGTACCAACTGTGACTGATTTCCTGCTTATTTTTGCTTAGAGCAGAAAATTATTCAGCAAAGTGACCATTATTTTTTTGAATTTGGGCCCTAATGAAATAACTATAGATAACAAGCCTCATACACCAGTGAGTACAGGTGTTCATGGTTAGGGTTTTATGGCATTTAGAGAATTTAGAGAAAGGTTAGGGTCATTGTGGTTTGTGTACAAGTGGAGGTTCTCTTTGGCAATTTTTTTTTTTTTTACCAAATCATGACACATTACAACATGCATACAGAGGTTGACTCTGATGAATTTAAACAATACAGTCATTTTGTGTTTAGTATGATTTACTTTTTGGAGCAATGACTAATATTGTAACAATAAGTAATTATCTGATTTATAATGCGGTCATTTGCATTGAATCTGGTTGTGGCTTTTAATTTGAATATAATTGATCTGGAATAATATGAAAATTTAATCAAAGTAACAATTAGAAATTAAAAAGTTTCCTCGAAAATATGATTGAAGAATGGGATGCTTTTGAAGATGAATTTTGGGTATAAAATCTATAATTTTGTTAAGTTCAACTTAGGTAAAGTGTTCATATAAAAGTGTACTTGGCGTTACATTTGAGACTAACATGTTGTGTAACCCTTTACATGTAGGCCTCAGGGGAGGTATGGAACTTCAAAATGTGCAGGAAGATGTAATGCGTCATGTTCTCTGGAGTGTTTTAAAACTGGAGGATAATAGCATCACAGAGCTTAAGTGACAAAGTTTAGTTTTTGTATTATGTCCAACTCCAATGCATACGTACAGCAATGTGTAACTTTTGAGTGGGATGGATATTAAAGGCAGTGGACACTATTGGTAACTACTCAAAATAAATATTAGAATAAAACCTTAGGTAATCGGTAACAAGTAATGGGGAGAGGTTGGTAGTATAAAACATTGTGAGAAACGGCTCCCTCTGATGTGCCATACTTTTCGAGAAAGAAGTAATTTTCCACGAGTTTGATTTTGAGACCTCAGATTTAGAACTTGGGGTTTCGAAATCAACCATCTAAACGCACACAACTTCATGTTACAAGTGTGTTTTTTCTTTCATTATTATCTCGCAAGTTCGATGACCGATTGAGCTCAAGTTTTCACAGGTTTGTTATTTTATGCATATGTTGAGATACACCAACTGTGAATGCTAGTCTTTGACAATTACCAAGATCAATGCCTCGAATTAAAGGGAGCTGCGGATCAGCTTACCTAGTCTTTGCCTTGGTGCCCCCAAGTCACCGATAAAGGCCTATGAGACTTTAACATGTTCCAATGAAAGTGCCCTTTGCAAAATGAAAATATCCCTTTCCTCTCAAGAATTTGCATCAATAAAAAGATTGTTTGGAAAATTCATATCAATTGCCATAAAATATGAAAGTTAACACTGTCATGCCACACCTTCTCTGTGCGCTACACTGCCTATTTTACTACACCCACAAAATATCCTCCGATTCCCACCCCACTAACCAACCAGAACTGTTCATGCTGTGCTTCTCCTTTCCAAAGCGTAAAAAAAAAAAGCAGCTTGTCAGTAAAGATCGTATGCACACCTCCTACACATTATACTGAACGCCATTAATTACTTATTCACTGAACAATATAAATTTACACTTGCAATCACCTAGCATGAAATGCATAATTTGTAGCCAGTTTTTCCCATCAGATAATTCTGATAGTGATCTAGAAAGACAGTTAGTGACTGTGGGTGTTAAAGATTTTAAGTGTCACTTCACCTGGTTCAGGAAAGCGGTCACCCCTTCCCATGTGAAGCTATGATATTTTTTCACAGCGGAGGGACTGCAGGTGCATCTTTAAAGTGTCTGACAACGTGTATGGATGAGTCATGCTGTTTGTCACACTCTATCCTTGGCCATGGAGAGGCTTGCATAGAGAGAGGCCTGGCTGGTGAGGCTAGCTGAGTCAATAGTCTAGGCTTATGTTGTAAGGAAGGAAAGGGGGGGGGAGTGGGAAGGTTAGAGGTGGGGGATTTTACATTCTGTTCACACTGGATGGTTTTTGATGTTTGCAGTTTGGGTCAGTGGAGATAAGATTAAGGAAAATATTCTTGAGGGTTGAATGTTGTTGCAGCGTGACAGATGGTTGGATTTGTCATCCATTGGCAGTTTTTGGTTTAGTTTAGGTGTACATGTAGGCCCACTTGGCCCATATGCTTTTTGTCGCAGATGCAGGTGTGGTGAGGTGGATGATTTTCCTGAAGTGTTCACAAATTACAGAATTGGCACACAATACAAGATCTTTGTAGGCCTACCTACATTACAAATGTTCGATACAGAAAGGAACAAACACACTGTAGCTGCGCACATTGTCTAGCAGTACGTATAAACCGTTGCAGCCCATCAGCCCCCCCCCCAACCTGACCAGGCGTACATTAATATAAGTAATATCCATTACTGGATGACAAGCACTTAAACCTGTAACACCACCCTGATTCAGTTGTCCATTGTGGATTGACCATTGTCGTATTGGATGTCAGCCAAGTTATAACCCAAGATCTCATTTTCTTGGCTGGCCTGAGTATACAAGAGATCATTATTTGTTGCGTTTAGGTCAGGGGACAATTGAAGTGGACGAAAAACTTGAAGTCTGTCCCAGGTTGACATAAAATATTTGAACAGCAGTGAAAGATACTTGTCGGACCTTTTCATTTGGAAGATTGTAAGGTAATGTCAAGTATTGTTAGAAGCTTTGCATGGTGTGGATAAATAGGAAGAAATGAATAGTAAACTCGCGGGGTACAACCATGTGTAAATCTCTGTTGTTGGAGTGTTGGCTCTGTTGGCTCTGAAAAGAGCCTGTGTGGTCTTGACGTTTCGGACAGTATACCCTGCTCGTCTTCAGGTTTAATGTCAAGTACAGTAATTGGTACAGGAACAAGGCTCTGCTTACTGTGTAACTCTGCGCTTACAGCCTAAAGAATTACGCTCTGTTGTAAGTGTAGAATTCTGTGGTTGGCAGTGCGGTGAAATTGGGACTTGGTTACAAAATTCATGAGGTGCTCTAGGGCAGCCCTGAACAAGTGTGGTTGCCCCACAACTCACTACCAACCTGTGTAGAGTTACTTGATGATGTACATTAAGGCCATTTAAAGTGACTTAAGGGCTTCCCAGGGCAATGCTGGGTCTTGATTCAGGGTAAAAGATGCAGATTTTTAAGTACAGTGCATACTCAGTGCATTAGTGTGCATTGTAAGTAGGGAGTTTTAGATGGTTGTTGTATGAACGTGTGCAACTGATGTGAATTGTGAAAAGTTGCTTTGATTTCAAGACACATTGCACACCCTTGCATGTTCAGAAATGTTCGCTTTGTCAAATCTGGATGTCAAATATTAGTTTTTAGTAAACTACTGTGAAGTGAAAGTGCTTATGTGCATCTTTGAGTAATCCAATTGTCAGGAGTCAGAGCCTTGTCTCATCTGGTGTCATGAGGCAATGTACATGTATACAGACCATCTGGACTAGTGGCAACCTCAATGTACACTACACAGCATAGAAGAGGAACACCTCAGTTACTCTCCCCAAGAACACATTACATGTGAAAATTTAAATGCAAATGTCAGTTTCTTTGCTTGTAACTGGTTGCCTGTTAAATGTCTCTGTGATAAGAACTGTCCTTAGTTTCTTTGTAAGTTACCATCACAGAACTCGTAATCTGGATAATAAATTAACAATGTAAAAACATTTGATACAAGAATTATGAAACATTTTGAAATTTGTTAATAGAAAACCATAGTGTAAGACACACCCAGCCTCTAAATTTCTTTAAGATCATTAATTACTCAAAGAAGGAACTAAATAATATAACAACAATTTTGTTTCTTCTTTTAAGTGAAAAGCTATAAAGAAGAATGACCATAATGCAAATTGGATCCTGGTATGGCTTAGAAGAAGTGAAATATCCCCGGAGCTGAAATATATTCAGCTTGGGAGAGGTTTTGGCGGATAACATGCCACGATGGACCCCAAGTCCACCCTAGCGTACAGTCGGTCACATCATGCATGTGATTGGGCCTTTGGCTCTACCATCTAGATCCTGTTGACAGTAAAAACATTAAAGTGCACGCTGTCGGCTCGTTTTTTTAATCATCTATCCATTATAGCCACGTTTATGATATATATATCTTCTCTTTTTTCTTCTTCGGATGGGGGTGTTTGTGATTTGAGAGATTGAGACTGTTAAAGGGATTAAGCCCTCTGGACACGATTGTGCGTTGAAAGCCTTTGGAAAAATGGCAAACAAAGACTGCAATTAAGTAATGCAATATCTTTTGTACAGTGCATGGTAAAGAGCAGAGATAGACTATAATTTTTTATGTGCATTTTACACACTGCAGCCACCAGAACTGTGTCGTGTATCCATTGTTTTCTGCTGGTGTTCATTTTTAATGTATTAAAAAAATGAAATAATTTGAAAAGAGTGGAAAACCCCTACTTCACATGTTGACAGGATGCCAACCCTTTACTAACGCTCAAATTGGTCCCAGTTTTTTAACGACCTGTAATCAGTAGTAATCTTGATAAATTAATGACATGTCTGAGAACCGGTTCATAAACCTGTTTGTAAGTAAACAATTATTTCATTGTCAGTTGATTAATTTATGAGAATTTTAAATGTCATTATAACAAAGTCCAAACAGTGGATTGCATGATATAAATTATCTTGCAGTTATCTTGTTTCATACAACGCTTTAAAATGTTTTTTAAAAAACCATATTTTATACCTGTTTAAAATGCGTCATGCACGCTCTTTAAAAATTCTTTGAACTTAATTGTTTTAATCTAATCTTTTACTGTTAGTAATGTAAACCAAGGTCTGGCCACAAATGTAAACCAAGGTCTGGCCACAAATGTAAACCAAGGTCTGGCCACAAACAAGCACCAGTTGTGATTAATTGTTATTTGATCACTGGCCAGAGTCCAGTAAGTTTAGTGTTCCAGTGTTCGTAGCGTTTTTTTGTTGTGCTCAGCTGGTCAAATGTGAACACCTGTGTACCAGCCAATATTCTCTCCAAAAGGCTGGTCCGGCTGGATACATTGTAGTTCAGTTTTGGAAATCATCTCTAAATTATTGAATAGGTACTACCTAGTAAACACTGGGGCCTACATGTATAATAGTGAAATAACAAGCTTACATGTTGTCCTGCTGGCTGAAAAAGTTAAGGGCGAATTCTACAATGTAATCGCTTTTAAGTTTTAAATATCATCCGTGTGCTAATTTATTCTTAATCTTCTCAAAGTTCCCTTTTCAGCAAATTAAAGAAATATCTTATGTCAATTTTAAAATATTTCTTGTCAATTGATAGTGAAACCTGCAGATTAATGTAGCTGTGATTTTCTTGAAATTTTAGTCCAATGGATGGGCGATATATAATGGTCATTGCATTTAAAATAAGTCTGCACTCAAATAATTTTTTTGCAAGACCCGATGTTAATGTACATTGTGTACCTAGTGCCGATGACTAATGCATGGCGTGGGATGCCGCTCACAATTAATAATAATATTTTAACAAACAACAACATGAGACTGGTTGCCTCTGTTGAACCATGGAGGTACATGTACCTCCATGATTGAACTGAACTCAGTGGTGGAGATGAGGCAATCCATTTGACAATGCCACAACCTAGCTTTGTGCATAGGTAAACAAACTTATCATCCTATACTGTATCACAGCTAGCTATAACATCTGTCTTTTTATAAAGTAAAGTATTGTTTTTGTAAGAAAGTATCCATTGAATCAGTGGTTGAAAATAGGGTTTTAATTCATTTTTATTGAATGTATTTGTTTCCTGTACAATGTTAGTAGTAATAATTATTGAAAAAGTAGGGTGGTACTTTGGTAATAACCTTTTAAAACAGAAATTGTGTAATTTCTATCTGAAAGCCTACTTGTTTTCTCAAGAAGGCACTGTGGTCAACTCAAATGTTAATAGGTGATAATTTTGCCTAAATCAGTATAAATATTTGCCAAAGAAAACCAAATGATTGACCGAAAGGATGATACAAAATTCAAGTTGAATTAAAATTTGTTGCAAATTATGGTTCCTGAATATTCCCGTCAATGTCTAATTGCCAAATGCCTACCCAGGCCTGTATGCTTCGTTTTTGAGAGGGCAGGGACACCAAGTCACTTTCTCTTTGGTAAAAGGGCACCCTGTGAGGATCTAGTCCTTTTTCTAGGATAATTGAGGTATTCCTTTACTATCATAAGATTAAAAAAGACAAAGTAACTGTGTTTTTCCTTGTAGGATGGTTGAGGCATTTCCTAAACCATCATAGGAATATAAAATACATAGTAACTGTGTTTTTCCTCCTAGGATGGTTGAGGCATTTCCTTAACCATCCTAGGAATAAAAAGGCATAATAAGTGTATTTTTTCTCCTATGATGGTTGAGGCATTTCCTTAACCATCCTGGGAGTAAAAAGACATAGTAACTGTGTTTTTCTCCTATGATGGTTGAGGCATTTCCTTAACCATCCTGGAAATAAAAAGGACATGGTAACTGTGTTTTTTTCTCCTAAGATTGTTGAGGCATTTCCTTAAATATCCTAGGAGGAAAACGGGTACAATGACTATGTTTTTCCCCTCGTATGATAGTTGAGGCATGCTTTCCCTTTATACAGTTGACCAAGGGGGCATGGAGGCAATAGCCTTCGTTGCCTCTGTGAGGTGTCAGGCCTGTCTACCACCTTCATGAACAAAGTTCAAGGGCTGTAAAAACATCCATACACCCATGTAACCAAGTAGAGGCAGAGGCTGATGTTGGAACGTGTAATCTCGTTTCATTTCTTGTGTAAATTTTGGTCCTATGGGTCTCTTATGCATGGCAGGCGGTGATCAGTGTTTCCGAGAAATCTCTCCAGAGTTCATGTTTGTTGGACTTTTGAATTGAATTAGCTTCCTCACCTCAGGCCTAGGGACCAGAGTGCAATTATCAGATTGTATGTTGATTGGCCAAATCCAAATTTTTAGGGCAAAATGTGTACGTTGTATGTGGAGCCTGCTTAGGATGTACAATCATTTCTTCATCCTCCTTGGTACATATGATTCATGAAATAATCGAAAGATCAAGACTATCTTTGTAGTCTTATTGTGCCGTAAATTAAGAATGTATAGTTTTTATGTAATACGTTTTTTTAAAAGTTCATTTACTGATCCACATTTATGTACACAATTTTTTATTTAACACAATTATCATGAACTGCTTTTGATTGTTTTTGTAACAGATTTTGGCCAGACCTTCAGGATACCACAAGTTAAATAGACAGCTTGATGCGAGACAAAGGTTCGTACTTCCCA
This sequence comes from Asterias amurensis, assembly GCF_032118995.1. NCBI lineage: Eukaryota > Metazoa > Echinodermata > Asteroidea > Forcipulatida > Asteriidae > Asterias > Asterias amurensis. Next base: position 15,523,997 of record NC_092648.1, read on the forward strand.
TATTTAAACATGAATAGTTTTAGTTTTGCTCGCACTTGATGGACTCTGAAAAAAAGAAAGATTTATTGCCCACCACTAAAATTGGTCTAGCTACAACCCTGGCCACCTGGCTGGTCACCATACAGCTTGCAAAGGGCGCCTGCACACCTTGGAAAACTGCTGATCAGGCACAACATCTTTCACGTTCAAAAATCTAAAATGTTACATATAAATCACTCATTACAACTTTAAACATGAGGAAAGAGTGCTGGCCATTAAACACCTCTATGAATGTATACAGTGCGTAGATCATTGAGAAAATTATGCAGTTTGCGGTACAGTTTACATATTGTCCAGGTACCCACTGATGGTCGGTCCCCAAGTGTATTATTCATGCAAATTAACCACTTCTTGGACTGCCGGTTCAAAATTGAATTACAAACGTCTCTTCCTCTGCTAAGTGGTATTTTGCCGTCTCATCACATTGACATTTTCATATGATATTTCTTATAAGAGGGAGGCTGCTCCCCTTCAGAGATCAATATTCTGTTTTTTGCTGATAGAAAGCAGTTTTTTCTTAAAACCGTAATTGCAAGAATTCATGTGCTCTGTTGTAATTGAAGAAGTAATGAAATTTTCACAGATATTTGATTTTGACCCCTTGGTTAGGCCGCCATTACTGAGGTCAATTTATGGAAGCATGAACATGTGTGTATGCATAACACAACTCTCAGCCAATGAATTGAAAGGTGTTAACGTTGATTTCAGCGGGGCCACTGTTGCTGTTTGAACGAATCATTTGTGATGCCATGATTTGCTGCGACAACAAATGTTTTGCCTTTGTAGATGTGTTCCTTACAAATGCAGTTTATCGTCCAAGTATAATTTGTATTGTAATAATATGTGTGCTTCCATGGGATCCATTTGATTCCAAGCCGTGACCACAGATTTTGTAGAAGTTTCATTGGACCAGAAATATTTCCTGCAAAGTGTAAAACATTTCTTAATTTTGTATATTTGCTTCATTTTAGATAGAGGTTTTGAACTGAACAGCTTCAGAAGTGCAGGACTACACTGCCCAGGTACGTATTTTGCAAATTTCATATTCCTTTAATGTGATGCGATAAGACACACTGTAAGACGTTTCCTTGACACATTAAGACAAGAGGAAATTTGCTCAATTATCACATCCAGCACGTTTCTTTGTCTTGGAGGAAGTTTCCCAATTGTCAGCAGTTATTGCAACGTAAATCTTATGGCAACAGTTTGTGAACCTTGGCTTTGAGCTGCGTCAAGTGTTCCAATATTTTCTGTGCTGCCAAATGGTTCAGCTACCAATCATGCAGGGACTTTGATAGAACTCAGCTGCATGCAGCATGTGGTACTTATGTATGCATAACACACAGTTACTTGTTTTAAACTTGGTGACGTCAAGTGGGAATTGTCTATGTAAATACATCATACAAGTCTTATGCTGTGTGCAGGCGCGGGTTCAGGATTTTTTTTTAAACTAAGGTGTCCCTGCCCCGTCCTCTGGATCTGTACCTGGTGTGCCCATCCCATACCATGCCTTCAAATCAGAATACATACCTTGCAATCAAAATGGTTCCAGCATTTTTTTACCATTCGGATTGAGTAACAGAAGTACTTGTAATGAAATGAATAGATAGATGTACAACGAGTATGTGATGCAAAATTTGATTTTACATTTTCAAATTAGGCCCTACATGTGTAGCAAACACCATACAGTGGTTTTGTGAAATGATATTTCAGTTCATGAACTTCAACACCTACAGGCCTACATGTATGATGAAGGCTAATAAAAAACACAGTTGGAGTCTCCTAAGACAATCCTGAACATTATTTATACTCTAGGTGCTAAGGAATTCAGGCCCTTTGACTCAATATTCTCCATCATAAATCAGTCAAAAACCTTATGAATAATTTGATCACCAGTACTACACAGTTCAGCAAGAACCATGTATGAATGCAGAATTTGTAGTCACAGGCCAGAGTGTAAGCATGTATGATGAGACTCAGAGTGGATGTTGGGTCAGCTCCTCTGGGGCTGTTCGGAATATTTATCGATGTCTGCTGAGGAGAGCAGGCAGGGCATAGAGAAAGGGGCAGTGAGAGCATGTACAGAGAGCAGGCGGAGCAGCCCCATCAGGAGAACTATTACCACCTGAGCACCCCAGGGGACATTCCCACAGACAGGGACCAGAGCGTTGATGTACCTCCAGCCATACACCTGCTACAGCTATAATTAGTGTTGATACTGAGATCTTTGATAAAGGCATCAGTTACCTTGGGACTGGATGCTTGTTTTCAATGTTGTGTTTTTCTCCTGTGTGAGGATCAGTGGATTGGATGTTGTTTGTGTATGTTCATGAGACACATGGAAATGATATGTTCTTCCTTTTATGTTGCTTTATTATCTATTTTTATGTGTACCTTACACATTGTAAAAAATAATGATAATACAACAATAAAACAAATCAAACGAGCACATCGTCCTATCCAGACCCCCCAAAAACCAAAACAAACAAACAAACAAACAAACAAACAAACAAACAAACCAACCAAACAAAGACACACAATCATTCCACAACTGTCAAACAGCAGCAGTTCTTACAATTCACATTTTATTTTACTTGTTAAACGTGTTTTATAAAAATACGCCTGGTGTGACTATTCCCCTTTCCTTTGCCTTTGTGGCCCTTGTAACATATTCTAGTCTAGGTATTTATTAAATGGAAGTGCTCTCTTCCCATGCAGGAGACTTCCTCCTCTTCTTGAATAAATCTCCATACTGGAATAAAATAGTAACAGTAACTAACATAAATATACTATTTCATTCAGCACAACACATCCAAACAACATTCCTGCTTACAGGCATTTATTTATTTTCTTGCCATATTGAGTGTCCCCTGTTTTTAGCAACAAAAATACTTGATTCAATACACTAGACAAAGCGGACCTCCAGGTCCAATACATACGTACAATCAGACAGCGTCTTGGCTGGTCCTTGCTGTAGGGGTAGACCCCAGCCTCCTCCTCCAGTCCTTGCCGTATGTTCTCATGGGAGATGTAAGGCGACCTCACCTCTTTGTTGCTGGGACCCTGAGCTGCTGGGAGATCCCTGTCAGAGTAAAACGGAAGTTGAATGCTGTTGGGATATTGAGATGGCATTACTTGAAATAGTGCCCAAGGATATACATTTTGTACTGTTCCATGGATTGTGTTGGAAGGTTGGATGGTTGGAAGTACTCTATGGGTCTTATACTGTATGCATATTTTTCTAAGCAGTATCAGCTAATTTGGAGGAATTGTGTTGTTGTTATTAAATTCTGTCTGGGCCATGTGGGAACTAAAACCACTTTTTTGCAACAGACATTGGCAGAAAAGGACTTGGAGAATTTAACAGAACAGTTTTGCAACAGACATTGGCAGAAAAGGACTTAACAAATTTAACAGCAGGCCTGGAATTAACATGCAGGTCATGGCCTCTGTTGCCCCTGGTCTTTGCCTTGGTGCCCCTTCAAAAGTTTTGCGTTGACTTTAAGATTTTCCAATGGGAGTGCCCTTTTGCAAAATTAAAATGGCCTCACCCTTTCAAAGATGAAATTCCAGGCCTAAAACACCGTACATAAATAGTACGTAAATTTATGATCACCATCAATGAAGAATAGATTTTGGTATACAAATCTTGCAATACCTGGGTGGCCGCAACATCTGTAAATAGTAAAATATTATTCAATATTGTCCAGATGCAGTTTGTTTGCCAAAGAAACCAAACTATTAAGTGAGTTGTATCTTCTTGGCTCTTGTAGCAAGTCAGCCATCACTGACATGATTATTATCCATGTCTCCATGATTTACATCCACCAGACAGCAGGCAGCTGCATCCAGAATATTTTATGGGGACAATCAGAATTGGCACTCAGTGGAGATTGTATGTCTCTCCTTGGTCTCTCTCTCTCTCTCTCTTTTCCCTGCCTCTCTGTCTCCAAGGAGGTAGAAATCTGTGGCTGTTAATCTTTAGACATGGTCAGGCAACACCCATCCTGTTTTTATGTTGCTGTGAATGAAATAGTATGGGCTGTTTAAATGAGGTTTCCCGGCCGGTTTTCTTCACAAAAACACGGCAAAAACAAAACAGGAGATTGAAGAATCCACGGCGATTGTTGCATGCAAATTTAACTGGACCCACATTTTTTCGCCAATCAGATCTTTAGTAGCCAACTTAAAAATAAAACATTTAAACCAAATATTATACAGGCAAGATATTCTTCCTAACTTAAGTCTGATTTCCAATTATTATTTTTTTGCCCTTGAAAAATTTAGAAAAATTGTGAGAAATTGGCCAAAACAAAAGTTTATTGATTATAATAGCCTACACCATATGAGATCAACACTTGTACTCTATAAAAAAAATTGTCCTACTTTTTTCCAAGGATCAAATATCATGCCTGATTATACATTGTAATATACATTATACATTGTAGCTTGGAAAGCTGTTCAGGTGGAAACAAAGATATTCTGTTTAAAATACTGTAGGTTGTAGGGCTTAGCCAGATGATGCCATTGAAGGTAATTTATGCAAGTTGTTTTAACATCTCAGTTGATTCTCAAACAGAGTAGTAGGTCAGTCTTAAAACAAATTCCCTTTCACCCTTGATCTGGGATGACTGGGCAGTGTCTACGTGTCCATACAGTAGACATTATGTGGATAGAAAGCCGCTTGCCTTGTTTGACATTGAATCTAAATCAAACACGCTTTGTTGAACCACTCTACATTAAGGAGCAAAATCGCAGGGTACGTTGTACCAGACATTGGACAGTGGCACATATTACAGAGTACATACACACTGTTCCAAAGCGTCTGCATTTACATTATGCACACTTGTTTATAATACCTTTTTTTGTAATATCAGATCTTCTAATTACATGGGCCACTGTACTAAGCTTTGCATATTAAATATCCCCACATAGTGTGAGTGTTCACAATTGCATCAAATTGATGCTACTGTGAATCCCATACCGAAGATATTTAATATGCAAAGCTTATTCACTGATACACACTCTATCTTGTTAGTTGTGAAGCAGACTACGCAATGCATTGCATGTGAAGTGACCATGTGATAACTCCAGCCTAGAATTACAACATGCAGGCATTGAAGGCCATGCCTATGTTGCCCCTGTCTTGGGCTTGGTGCCCCTTCAGAAGTTGCCCAAAGACTTTGCAAAATGAAAATGGGCCTGCCCTCTCAAAAATAAAAAATTAAGACCTGATAATTTTGCGCGTGATCTGTCTTTATGCATTTAAAATGTCTGGTATATTTTTTAAGGGGAAACGAGACATTGAATTGAATGGGGATGCAGAAACTGAAAGAGGAATCAACCAGCGGAAACCCCATTTTACAGACAAACAGTAGTATTATTGAAATTATTGATTTAAAGTTTAGTGATGATGTTATATTCAGAATGTTTTTCTGATTATTTGTATTTATATTTTTCAGTAGATATGGACAAGTCTTGCTTGGGTTTGAACAATTTTAGAGGACCTTGGGTTTCCCCATATACACAGCTTTAATTAATAGCTATTAAAGGGAAAACAAAATCATGTCTTTCATGCAACTGGGGCCCATTATTCAGTTAATGCATAAATTTTGCGTAGAAGTCTGTTCAATCAATCAAATATGTCACATCCCCCCCCCCCCCCCCCCCCCCCCCCCCACCCCCCCCCCCCCCCCCCCCCCCCCGTTTTTTCTCTCTCTTTTGCATTTTGCTTAAATTTATTTATTATGATGATTATTATGTCTTTTCTTTTTTTCTTTGGGGGTTAGATGTGCAGTTTAGATTTTGTATTTTATTTGTTTATTTATTTATTTATTTTATTTTTGTGGGGAGAAAGGTAAGGTGTAACCTTAATCCAGGATGTATTCATTTAGCGCAGACTTTTCAGAAATGCCAGCGTTTTGATGACAGTATAATTACACAAGGAATTCTCCACAGACAATACGCACCAGACACTGATTAATTCACAAGTGATGATGTGCAATGTATGACGGGTCTCTGACCTTCCCTGGTTGCTCGTAGCAACAACCTTCATCCTGAAGACACAACTAGACCACGACTTACAGGAATGAGGAGTTATTTTAAGAGTGATGTGCACGCATGTGTGGAATTTAATTGTTCCAAAGGAAGATCCTCTCCAAATTGAAGCAATGATCTATAGGGTGAGGGGTGCTAAAAATAAATGCAGTCCTGACAGTCCTGAAAGACACACGTGTGTGTGCAGTCATTAAAAACATCCGGATTCCTGGCACACATTTTACCGTTCAGCTGCAATAAACAAGTATGTCAGAGATTCATGTGGTAGACAGCTCACTTTTCATGTTGGATGAGCACTGACTGACACATGGCGACAACAAAACAACTCATAGATCTCCTTGTCATTTGAAAAATTTGCACATCAAAATGCAAAATAGATGTTGAACTCGTCTACCGCACACTCTGAAAATTCTTAATAATCCATTTAAAGGCGCTGGACACTATTTGATAATTAACCAAAGTAACTGTTGGCATAAAAACTTACTTGGTGACAAGCACTGGAGAGCTGTTGATAGTTAAAAAACATTGTAATTTTTCCACTAAAATATTTGAATTTGATTTTGAGACCTCAGAATTAGATTTTGAGGTCCCAAATCAAGCATCTGAAAACACACAACTTCGTGTGACAAGGGTGTTCTTTCTTCTATTATTATCTCGCAACTTCGACGACCAATTGCATTCAAATTTTCACAGGTTTGTTATTTTGTGCATATGTAGAGGAAGACTGGTCTTTGACAATTACCAAAGGTGTCCAGTGTCTACATGTAGACAACTTCATGTTGGCACCAACCCTGGCTCTATTGTGAAACCATCCTGCCTGATTTTGAAGATTGAGCTGGATGCTTGTTTTGGGAAAAACGCTGAGTACATCATCCTATATTATTTCTATTCAATGGTTCTAACAGTCCAATGTACGCTACAGTAATGTAAATATAGCGCAAAAAGACATCAACGGATGACACGTGATGCGTGTTCCACCAATCAAATAACAAGGATCTATGTGTGAGTTATATTGTCCATCACATCAAAGAGATTTACTCTAAGAAAACAAGTTGGCTTTATGGTGTGTCAATGACCCACCCTGGTTATCAGGCTACTTTGCATATAACTGTCCCCATTGTTGGCTGTGACTGGATAGTTTATTCAGCAGCCTAATGAGGCAATAAACATAATAATGTGCAAGACAGAATACTAGTCAAAACAACTTTGCTATAAAAGAGTTACTGGGAGCATGATGGGCTGCCAGGAACCTGCCAGGGCCATTAGAACCTGCAGAAGGGCCATTTTGGCTGCCAGCACAGACACAACTTTGTATGGAGAAAAACCCCCAGAGAAAATCACTGTCTCCCCCATTGCTCTGTGCTTCAACAGTTTTAGCTTGTGCTTGGAATTTCAATTTTGGAAGGGGGCAAGAATGTGGGAGGGAAGCAAACTAGTCAAGGGCATTGTTGTTCCTAGTTAAAGACACTGGACACTATTGGTAATTGTCAAAGACTAGTCTTCTCACTTGGTGTATTTCATATATGCATAAAATAACAAACCTGTGACAATATGAGCTCAATTGGTCGTCAAAGTTGAGAGATAATAATGAAAGAAAAAACACTCTTGTCACACGAAGTTGTGTGCTTTCAGATACTTGATTTCGAGATCTCAAAATCTGAGGTTTTGAAATCAAATTCGTGGAAAATTACTTCTTTCTCGAAAACTACGCTACTTCAGAGGGAGCCGTATCTCACAATGTTTTATACTACCAACAGCTCTCCATTCCTCATTAATACCAAGTAAGGTTTTATGCTAATAATTATTTTGAGTAATTACCAATAGTGTCCACTGCCTTTAATTAAATGGTGTTTAATTGATAAGTTTTTGAACATTTTGAATTGTGTGCTTTTTGAATGGTGTGGGTGGGTAGGTTATTTTTTAGAACCGGGTACATAAACCACATTCAAACCAGGAAGCTATTAAATAAAGGGGTGGGGGGGGGTTCCCAGTAGGGACCCTATGCACTCATCAGTTGGATGCGTGTCCTCTGTACAATAATTGCAACCAAAAAAATCCAGCTTTGTTATTGAAATCAGTAAAATAGTCAAGTCCATGCTTCAGCAGTTTCATTAAGGAGGAAATTGCACCTATAATTCACAGGTCGTGATTTCACATGGTGCAAAACCCTAGTATACAAAAAGTATGAATCGTATAAAGCTTCATACCAGTTGGTTATTCCTTGCAGACAGATATTTTACCAGTTCATTCTGCTGACCTGTATATTGGAACAATTTTTTGAGGAACTTCAACTTGAGATACCATAAATTTAACCTGTGACTGTACCATTGTGTAAAATTGTATTGGGTATGTGATTATGACATCAGTAAACTTAATGCTTGTTTATTCGCAAGCAAGTTTACTCCTGAGTTACCAATGAACCTTTTTAGATGATGTAGCTCACCCAAAGTTCAATACATTTGGTTCATGTAATCTTGAAATATAAATTCCCACAATATCGTTTACGAATGCAAGTTCATGGTCAAATGGATTCAGTTCACCTGTATTATAGTCTGTGCATTTGGTAATTTGTAGGCCTACAAATGTACATCTGACACTGTAATTAACAGCTTTGAGTATGGAATGCAGGAGGTATGTACAATTGACTGGGTTTAATTGATTGGGGGAAAAAACAATCAATATATAATTATATCCATCTACCACAGTGCACTGTGGTTTTGTTTTCACTTGGTAAAAAACCCATGTATTTTAATACTGCGCAATACAATCCAAAGTTATAACAATCAGAGAAATGATTATGCCATGACGGAATTTATTCCCGCTGTGTGGAAATTACTTGTGAGTGAAACGAACAAAATTCTTTCAGCCTGGAAAGTGAACGCAGTTAAAGGCGCCGGACACTATTGGTAATTACTCAAAATAATAGCATCAAAACGTACTTGGTAACAAGCAATAGAGCTGTTGATAGTATAAAACATTGCAGGGCTGTATGCTTCGTTTTTGAATGGGCAAGGGCACCAAGGCATTTTCTCTTTGGCAAAGGGCACCTTATGAGGAAATTGTAAATTTCTACTGGAGCATTTCAAGGGCACCAAGGCAATGGCAAGGGGCAACTGAGGCAATTGCCTCCGTTGCCTCCGTGAAGTATGAGGCCTGACATTGTGAGAACCCAGCCTCCCTCTGAAGTACATGTAACATAGTTTTTGAGCAAGAGATAAATTTTCACTCATATATATACTAATAAATTACTGCAGCTGAAGCCTTTTATTATGCATCTGAAAGGTTTTTTTTTTCTTTCATTTATATTCTCTTGCAACTTAGATGACCAATTGAGTCAACCATTTTCACAGAATTGTTACTTTGTATGCATGTTAGTAGAAACCAAGTGAGAATACTGGTCTTTGACAATTACCAAATGTGTCCAGTGCCTTTAACGAAGCCAACCCACAAGGTCTGAGTAATTTCTGGGGAAACTAACACGCAGGTCACCGCATGGGTGCCCAACTGCGATAAGCATTTTAATGAAAACAGAGCTGGGATTTTAAAGACACGTTACATGGCCGGTTGGTACATTTTGGAAGGGGGTTTAATTGTGACAAATTAATTTTTTGACTGCTGAACTAAAAAGGTTTTGTGAAACTGGTTGTCGCACTTGGCATTTTACAATTTATTATTTTTAGTTGAGAATGTTTTCCTTCGTCGCTTGGTAATTTACTTGGATTTTTAAAGTTACAGGGTGGAGAAATTTCTGGCTGTTTTCTGATTTCAGACTTGTTTATGTCTGGTAGGTAATAAACCAACCAAACAAACAATCGCAGTTGTTATTTTCTCAAGGTGTAAAAAGATGATGGTACTTGATCTACTTCTCTACCACTGGGGATACTGTTCCCAAAAGCTCATATAATGTATGGGGTTTCTACAAGGGTAGAAATGCCATTAATTCAACAGACATACATGGACCTATTGTACCTCCTGTAAGATTTGAGTATAGTTTGAGAGCTTTTTGTCAGGAAAGACTTTAACCCCAAAGTTATTTCTGTAGAAAAACAGGTTAATTTGCACACAGTGTAAATGTAGGTTACAAACCACGCAAGTAATGTGCATGTTTTTATACCTAACACTTCCTCCCCCAAAAAGTAGTTTTCTGTTTTTGTATAAGAACATTTTGACGGAAACGACAATTGTTAAGTGACAGTTGTGCAGTCAAAAAGAAACACATTGTTTTCTTTTTCCTAAAAATAGATTGACCTCAAGTGAAAATATTTTTGTTATGATAAATTCTGAAATTGTGATGTCAATATCAAACACAGAATCATTTTTGAACTCTCATTGGGCGGGACGAGTGTTTCCTTCCATTGTGACCAGAGATCATTTCCCACCATCGACGACGTGTGAATTGGATTTTCCTGAAGTAGTTACACTCCTGATAAGCACTGGCTATGTTTTCATGTGGAAGCGATAGATTGCGAAACTAAAAACTAAATCGTCCCGCATTATCTTTGGATATTTATTTCATGAAAGGGTAGAGTGTCGAGGTGTAGTGTTCAGTACTACATTTGTGATCTACATGTACTGTTCATTCATGTAATATTACTCATGTACATTGCACTGTGTCTTGTTGAGAATGAGGCCCCGCTGTTAACTTGGCACTTTGTCATTGAAACAACAGTCTCTCATTGTGTTACCGGTATCCGGAAGTCAACTGTCGAGATTTGTGGTGGAGATAAATGCATTGATAATTTCCTATTATAAACTAGTGAAATACTCGTGCAACCAAAGTGAAAGTTCTACCACAGTGTAGGACCCCTGGTTCTATCTAGCCCTGAAGCCGTGAAGGATAGCATTGCCTTCTTAGTATGCCACTACTGGGTCTGTAATGTTAAGCTCAGACAGAGCATTATGCGAGTGTTGGCCTCTCATTAAAATACTCTTTGATCCATGTAGAGTGTTCTATGATCTACGCTACAGTACCTTTTGACATTACGCTCTGTGGAGGCGACATGCCTTTTATGTTGGTTAACCACTTATTTAACAGGAATTCTACCCATTCTAATAATACACGGTGCTCAACCACCCACATTACGTATGACTGTACAGTATAGTCAGGCTCTCTCTCTCAACGCACACAAAAAATGGTGTATTCATTAAAGACTGCAATGGTCTTGTCCCCTGCCTGTAGGCGTAGAAGGAAATAACCAGTTTAGGTACAGTCATTGTGACCAGAGCGACTCACCCCTCCTTCATACGAGAGAAGAGGAATTGGCAGTCAGTCGATCGTAGTGTAACCTGCAATCCGTGCATACTGTACATGTGCTCCTTCGCTACTTACATGTCATTTAAATTGAATTGGCCGCACATATTAATTGCTGTGAATCAGTGATAGACTAGTCTCAACGACGTCGGTACACATCAAGGAAAAACATACAACGCCACGGATCTTATGGTTTTTCTTTTCTATGGGATTTCCTTTTGACCTGAAGCCAAGTCGCAAAGGAGCGAGACACACAATTCATTCAGAAAATAGTAATAACTGCCTGTGCTGGGTGAGCCAGTTTTTGTACAGTCAAAAGCAAACGGACATCCACTGAATGGGGGATTTCCTCTTGGCTCAAGCAGCAAGTCTAAATATAACGGTAAGTAATCTGGAAAGGTTGCCAAGGTTAAAAATATAGTACAAATTGTAATTATGTACACGGACTCATTTTGGCATTAGACGTGTGTTGGGCGTACTATTACTAGATCATTACATGGACAGATAATTAGTTCACATACATAATACAGTTGTCATCTTCCGGAAAACAACCTCCGTGGACAGCTGTGCGTCTACCTGGTATGTCTATTGATTTTGGGGGTTATACATCATACATGTAGTTTTAAAAGGTAATCTCATCACACTGCCTTGTCTGTAAAGCTTGCATGTGAATTGTTGTAGTTCCCGGAAATCTCAAAGTGTTGTATATATGTTGACATTTTAACAGTTTGCAGTTTAGCATCCTGTGAAGTGTGTCTTTGTCCTTGCTCTCTGGTTTTGTGAACCCATTTATAACAAGTCATAGTGTTTCATATGATCGCTCTCTTCATTTGAACATGTGTCAGTGTGCCTGATATATGCTGTAAATGTACGTACAGTCATTGAAGTATGCATAATGTATCATGCGTGTTGTGGTGGTTGAACATGTCCAGTAGTGCACGTAGGCAAGTGTACAATATATACAAACGGTACCTGAAGTCCTGTACACTTAGTCTAACCACGATATGACTCACCTGTTCTTGACCTTGGCAAATTGCATTTAATGGATTTTTCATATTAGTAGTAATAATATTTTCCACTTTTGTAGGCAAAAGAGTTGAGCAATACAGTTGATTGCTTGCCTCCATGCCCCTTGTTTTGCCCTGGTTTTTCTTGAAATTGTTTTTAAGTAGGAAGTTAAAATCCCCCACTGAGATGCCCGTTGTGATATACTGGTATAATGGATATTGGGCTTGCATGGTCCATGTGTTTTGTTTGGGATGCATACATGTACAAGTAGGATTTGAAACTTTGCATGGTGGAAACAAGATATAGAAGAGTTTGCTGTAACACCATATAATGGCTATCTCTTAACGAGTTGGGGTGGTTCTGGAGAAAGAAGACGATCAGAGCATCCTGATTGAAACGTCGAGTTAAACCAACGGTTCTTTCAGAACCACCCCAACTCATTTAGAGATAGTCATTACATGGTGTTACCGCAAACTCTTCTATAGCATACATGTACAGTTTTAGCTTGATTGCATACGGACAATGAAGAGACAATAGAGGTAGAATTACAAATTACACGTACATGTAGCAATCCCCTCAAATCAGGCCACCATACAAACCTGCTTGTTATGGTGACATTCAATACATGGTTGACCTAAAAAAATAAAAATAAATGATTTGTTATGTCTAGGACCATGGCAAAGAATGCCTTGTTTAACGAAGCAATTGATCTTTGGTTCTACTTGAAGGGATTTCTGGTTGTGGAATTTCCCAATTCCAACAGATTTATCATAAATACATGCAGGTCAATTTGTTGAGAAGTGTTGATAAGAATTGTCCTTGTGAAGTGGATAGGAATGTAAATAGTCAGCAAAAAGTCAAGAGATTTGTGGATGTTGGACCATCTTTGGCAAAGCTCAAGTTTCAAGAAAATCTTGGCAGTAGGTCTCAGGGCTTGTCTTAGAACCTTCATCAGGTCTTGACATACATCATGGTGTACCTTCACAAGACTTGATGTAATTGTGTTGATGTTGAGTTTGAAAACCTATTTAACAAACTATGCAAACTTTAAGTTAAACGCATACCTTGTCAGAGGAAAACACTACACAGCTGGCCTTATGTTAAATTTACTTGTACTTGTCCCTGACTCAGCCGGAGTCCAGTGGATATATTTTAAGCAATGACCTTGCATGATTCACTAATTATAATTTGACCGTGAGTTTGTGTTAAAGAAAGCAGTTGCAACAGTCCTCTTTCAATTCCCTCAACAAATTTTTGAGGAAAATAGAAATATTTTGCAAATTCAAAAGATTCATTACACTCGCCTCCTTGTTTCATGACTCTCCCGGTTAAAAAGTTAAAAAGTGGAAATGCTCTGTGAATCACACTGTTCTAAGTTCAATCTGAAAAGTGCAAATGTCTGGGTGTGTTTGAATGGAACATGATTTTTCTAAATTTAGTAACTGGACGCATTCAACTGTTATTAAATGAGACAGAAGCAGGATATGTTTAACCATTTTGAGTGTGCACACTCTGAACATTAAAGATGCATGTACTGGGGTGGGTGTGGCTTTAAATTGAACGCGAACAAAAGACAGATGGACATTTTCAATGAACATTTTCCCTTACCTGGTAATGGTTAACCAGAATGGGATTCCATGAAGCTAAATGATTATGATTGAGGTGAAGTGAAAGTTCCTGCAGGAACTGTGTACCTACAGTTACAGCTTTTGCCATATTACACTGCCATGGCCTACATGTACAAGATGAGGTCAAACAAGTGAAATACATAATATATGAGTGTACTATATAAAGCACAATAGACAGGCATGTTATTCTACCCAATTAAGTCTAATTTCCGATTTTGTTTGCACTAGGAAAAAACAGAACAATTGTAATTAAATAGCCTGAAAAAGTCCATGTAAGCCCACACCATATGTACCATATATAGGTAGGTGAGCCATTCTGCTCAATAAAATGTTTGTACTTTTTCCCAATGACCAAATATCATGCCTGTAGGCCTAGAGAGAGAGAGAGAGTGATGTGCATTCATTTATCTCTAATGCGAGCACTCTTTCAGCTTTGTAAATTTTGTTTTCAAATGAGCCCATACCAGCTATTAAATCTACAGGTACTTTGAATTTTTTTCAAAAACAACATTTGAAAGCAACATTAATCACGTCTGTGTTGATTCATTCTTGTAAGGGCAAGACAATGTGCCCTAAATGTAAACTTCTACTGGAACATATACATGTAATAACAAGGGGCACCAAGGCATTGACATGGGGCATGGAGGCAACTCACAGTATTTTTGAATGCCTCAGGACAAGTGTGAATAAAATTTACATGATGGGAAAAAAAGTTAAACAAACTGTTATTATATTACATTTTATTTGGCCATTGATACAATAGCATACAGGCAGTCAATATAAGTTAGGATGTAAGAAATTCGCTATTGAAAGTCCTCTCATACAGTCATTTGCCTCCCTCGTCCCCCTTGATGCCTGCAAAAATCCTTACAGCGTAACCCCTTGCCTAACGTTCATGAGTTTTCCACATGAATGTACATGTAGTAACCAGCACTCCTCTCTACATCTTTAACTTCATCTTAACCTTGGCTGAAGGGTTATGAGATTACCGGAGGACTGATAAAGTTCTTGTGATTTTTCTGAGCAGCTTGTTCCTTGGTTACGTTGTCATAACTATGTTTAGAGCATGTGTCATGTCAGCTGTGGCTTCTTTAAGCTACAAGTGTAAATTGCCTGATCATTTTGGATCTGTTTTTGTTGGAACATTCTTGGTGAATTCCTGCGAAAGGAAGTAAATCCTTCTTGAAGGGGATTGGGGTTCTGACTTTTATGTTGTTATGATGTAGTGATGAGAACTTTTGACTTGTTACTAGCACGGTTAAGTACACCGGACTCAAGCTCTGGTGTTTCTGATCAGCAGAGTATGCGTTTGAGCAGAAATTAATGAAACAAATAATACAAAACAGAAATTCATATTTGATATTATTTTTAGAAATGTAGCCGCAATGTTATAAGTATAGGAAACAATGGAAAAGGCTTCAGGGTTTTTTTTTTTGATTACCAATTTGGTGGAGTGGAAGTAGATAAAATATTGTGGCACCTTGCCATTGCTAAAGTACAAGTGCAGTAACTATGGTTTCTAAAGTTAAAAGCATTAACCTGGTAAAAAACCTGGTAAAAAAAACAATAGGACCTGCGTAATGTTTGAACTTGGAAATGGTAAACAAACAATATTTTTACGTGTTTGTACTGAACATTTTGTATAGGGCCTGACGTTGATGGGCGTCACTGTCAATAGATGATATTGAGTTGGCGCCGAGTCGTCATTGCTTGCTGGGGGTTAATTGTGACAACTGAAACTTGAAGCAGAGTACATGTACATGTAGGAAGTTGAAACCTTAAGACCCTACAATTTCCTGTTTTTGAGGACATTAGTAGCCGAGTTAAAAATACATGTTGAACTTGGGAGGGCAAGATGAATCAATCCAAAACAGGATTGTCCTGAAGGCAGAGGATGTCTTGGAAGATAAATCAAACTTGGGTAGAACTCAACAGGGGCCTTGGCAGTGTTCTGATGTCATCTTAAAGGGAGGCAAAAGGGAGGCATTTACGGCCCCAGTCATCAGCTATTTATCATACATTCAATCTTGGGTCTCTAGCCACTGCCCAACTTCACTTTCGAGACCCTTTTTAAAGATATTGTAGAAATATTTTCCCATTGTGATGTCATCTGTTCTGCATGCATGGGTTGAAAAGGGGACTCCCACAGTTATTTTACTGCACCAGACAGTTTCTGAGTGTTTTTGTTTGGTTACACTGGTGCATTATGGACCCATTCCCTTAGGGTAGAGCTTTCAACAAAGCTTGTTTACATTCACATGCCAAATTGTTGATTTGTGATGGAATATTGGCCCCATTGCATTCTACAGGGAGCTGTTAAGTAGTTGTAATGTATGTTTGAAAATTGACCCTGTTTGATAAAATGTTTTATATATAAATTGTGATTATTTGTGTCAATTTATTTGTTACTTGGATTGAGGGCAAGAGTGATGATGTTGTCGAATGACAGGTGTATTCCTTTTAGGATTACCAGTGAACACGTGAACTTAAAAAGACCAAAGAAATAAGTTGGAAAGTGCATTCAAGATTTGAACCCTCCAACGGGATGTTATTGCCTCGATCATTATGTTGCTTCTGGAGTCAACTATATGATGATGGACCACGATATTACATGTTGTCGAGAATCATATTGTTTTGACCAGGAGTCCACTGCATGATGATGTACTGTGATGGTATATTGCCTGAATCAAATTGGTATCCTCTGAACTGGAGTCCAATGCCTGACGATGGACCTGAACTGTTTGTAATACTTCCTGGGTCTCTTTCCTCATGGTAGATAGCTCAATGGTAGTACAGAGCAAGGAACATAGAGCAACATGCAATACATACTTGTACATGTACAACGTAACTACTGGCTGCCTGCCCTGGCTGCCTTTGTCTCAGAAGCCCACAGCATCACACTCACACTGGACCTCAATGTTATATTGCCTCCGATCCTCTGGGAGTCCATTAAGTTGATAATGGCCCCCCAGTGGTAAGAGTATACTGATTGCCTGGAACATGGTTGTCTGATTAAGACAAGTAGTACGGTACCATGTCCAGACTGCTTGGTTATGTTGCCCGGATGGTCATATTGGGTTGCCCTGAGGAGTCTAGTTACTAATCACTAACTATTGGATTGCCCTAGCTCTAATTACCACAGCGTGGAACATTTGTTGGAACTGTGAAATAAGTTTGCAGAATCAAGTTGAACTCAATATAGGCCTTTAGCTTGTCTTGAATTTATGTATCCTTTGTTTAAATTTCGCCATGTGCCAGAAAGAAGGACATAGCTAAAAGTGAAATGAGAAAGGGCAGCCATTATAAGCAATTCATGTGCAGAATTGTGTTTCAGGAAAACTGAGTGTGAAAGTTTAATCGTTTTTTCTGCCTTTCATAAGTCATTATATTATAATAGGAAGGTTAAACTCTACATTGAAATGAGAAAACATGTCATTGGGGGTAATTTTAGAAAAATGACATGCAATAGTAATGCCATATTTGTTTGTCTGTAGCATTTTTTTGATGACGGCCTTCTGTAACTTGAAAATGGTACTTTTCATGCCTGAAAGAAGGACATAGAATCCTACATCCTTGTTCCGGACACACACCACAAATTGTTCAAAAGACTGCTCTTCAGTTTGGCTGGTTTTGCGGTTTAAAGTGAATTACATCCGTAATAAAAAATCTGTGCATAAACTAAGAAAATCGTATCCTGAAATCCAATTATATCCTATACAATGTATGAAGGTATCTGATTCGCACAGTACAGTGTATGCAGAACAGACTGAAAAGTTTTATAGGTCCAACCTTTTGGACAGAGGATGCATTACAGTGAGTTTTACAGGGACAAACAGCTCTAACAGCCAGTTCCAAAATGGAAGCCCCAAGAGACCTATTTGAAGGTCAACCAAATTTATGAAGTTCATAAGTGGAATGATTGTAAATTTGGTAATGGTGTCATGTGAAGGAAGTCTGCTAGGTTAGGTTTTTTTTAAAGATTTTTTTTTATATATGCCACAGTTGCTGTAATTCAATCTTGGCTGATGGAAATGCCTGGTTATGTACCATTACTCAGCATTGAAAACTTAACAGACAAAACTTCAGTTATTCAGGTTTATTTTTAATGTAAACTCACTGATTGAAAAATTCAAACATTGTTTGTGTGTATACCAGTACAGGCCTCAAAATAAACTCATGGCACACACAACAGTTTTCTTTGTGCCCTGCGCTTTTGCTGTGGTGCCCTTCTGCATGCAAAGTTCCAATACAATTAAAATTGTCCTCATAGGAGTGCCCCTTCAGGAACGAAATTAAAGGCCTGCAAGTACCGTTCATTCAGAAAAATATTCCCTTCTGAATAACTGTCCAAGTTGAGAAAACAGCATTTGAAGACCTCTAAATTATTGTCGCTTATTTCGTATATGAAGAATTTATGCATAATTTGAAAACAAAACAAAATAAGGCTAAGTAAGTAAGGTTTACAGTGACGCCATGTAAAAGTTTCTTTGGTGAGAAATGGTAGCTCTGAGAAGAGCTGGCTTGTACTGCTCAACGCTTCGGTCTGTGTGCTTTGACTGTCTTCTGGAGAATCCTGACAGAACTAACTGTATATTTCACTCTATTCATTGAAACATGATCACATATTCTGATGAATTGTTCACAGGGAAATAGTAAAGGATGGGGATTTCAAAAACTCTTATAAAAACCAATGGTGTACTTTCCCTTTAAGATATTTTCAGTTAGAAGAAAGGCTAGATTTTATTGCCGACAGATTTTGTTTAATGGAGGTCAGAAGTTATTGTTGGGACATAGCAGGACAAGGTGTGTTTCTACAATTCTATGTGGATGAGTTGTGAGGCTGTCTTTATTGTCCGCTCTGAAGAATGGAATGCGAACGGTCTCCCAACAATAAGATCTGACAAGGTTTTTCTTTTATGTTTAGGTATGTTGATGTTGTTGTCTGTTTCAGCACTATAGAGTGCACGTAGGTGGGTAATAGTGGTCCTTTCTCCATGTTCACATCTAGTTCTGGGAATGTTTTAATCTCTGTGGTCTTCATTTTTGTGGAAACTTGTAGAACCTTGAGGTTCACTTGTCCTGGACTACAATCAAATGTACTCGTTTGTTATGTGCAGGCTTTAAGGTTATACATGGACAGTGACATAACTAGAGCGCGCGTGGGAGCCCCCCCCCCCCCCCCTCTTCAGAACACTTGCACCCCCCTCCTCTCCATGAGATTAAAAAATGACAAATAAATCGTTCCATACAGTAAAATAGCCCCCCTCCCACTCTGAATATCTTTACCTCTGCCCCCCCCCCCCCAATGAAAATTATGTTAACCCCATTATACTTTACGTATACATGTCAATGTCTGTAAATAGGATCCATTTGTTATAAGAAATCAAGGCAATATTTGTATTGTAGAGCAAATTTGAAGTGAATGTACTGTACACACACCTTTATATATAGCATGCGTCCACCATCTTTGTCAAGTGCCCTGTGTGCAATCAGCAACACTGGGTACTGATCTCATGACTAGAGAAATAGGTATCAGACTAATTGCTGTCCTGTCTGGTTCTGGGTTCATCGATTTGATTACAGTGATATTGAGTAGCATTTCATATGAAATCTCATAGCTTATTGTCGCATCAATGAAAAAGAGGAGATTTGCAAGGAATTGTTTTCCTAAGCCTGTTGGGCAAACTATTTCAAGTATATTTTGTATCATGTTTAGCTTATTATCAAATTATTCAAAATTTTTATAAAATGATTCCAATGGTGTTTTTTCCACTGTGTTTTTCTTATTATCAAGTTATTCCAAAATATTATAAAATTATTCCATTGAAATGTTTTACATTGTGTTTTGCTTAATATCAGTGTTCTTGTTGAATATGGACAAGACACATGAGACTGTGGCTTATATAAAGAGAAACTGCCTCAACAACCAAAAACCTGTGTTGAGGCTTAAGATTGTAAAAAAACAATAAAAACAAAACATGTAAGCAAATTGTAATATTAATAAAGATTTGTTTTTATCTTTTTTTCTTCTGTTGCAGTTCTTGAAATTTGATTCAACCGTCTTCAGTGCTAACTGAAGTGGACACAAGAAACACTCTATAAGACGTCAGAGGTAAGTTAAGTTTATTTTACCCTGGTGGGGGGGGGGGGGGGGTCATGCTTGTGATACAGAATGTTCTTTAGTGATGGAGTAGAAACCTAGAGGAATTGAGCATTTTCTCACAAATTCATAAAAGTTTAATGTTTTTTTTGTGTGTGTGGTAAACACTGATTTATTTTGTAAAGTCATAAAAGAGCGGGCATAGGATTTCTAATGCTGATCATGTGTATAGGTTTTGTAGTTACGCCCAGATTGTACCACCACAAAACTTAGCGAAAGGAACCCCAATATTTATGATCAATTATTCTTTTGTTTGCTAAAAAAGCGGAAAGCGGAAAGGGAGACGTAAAACTTATTATTTGATTTTTATTGGCTGCCAGCCACAGAGACTTGAGTTGCTTTTATCACCATGCAATTGAATGGAATTGAATTATAAGTAGTCCATTTGGGAGTTTTGTAAATAGAAACTTTATTGAGGTGAAGTTCAAGTAGCCTGCAAACTTAATCCTTTGTTCTGACACATGTAACTTCACAATAATTTGCCCCCCAAAATGAACTTTTGCGGTCACTGTAAATACTAGCATGGAGAGCCATAAGGATAGTACAGAAACCACCACCACCTCAGCAGGTGACAAAAGAGGAGGTTTATTAATAGAATCCAATTTCAGTATTTGTTTCTTTAAGATAAATTCTAGCGTTGAAGTGGAAAGTCGTCTGAATAGGAAATCTCTCTCAGTCGCTCCCCCACAGTCCGATTTGTGACATTGGAGGTGGCATGTTTATCAGAGTGTGAAATTGCTTCATGGCATAATTACTGCATCACAGTTTAAAGGACTGAGTGGTGTCTTGGTGACATGTGTCCATCTGTGCTGTGTTTTTTTGTATGCTTAGGTACCAATACATTTATGTGGTTGCTGGCTGAACTTAAAGTGTGACCCTCCCTGCATTGTAAAATGTACACTGATGTACAGCTCAAACAAACGTATAAAGAAATACAATTTAAAAGTGAACAATTTTGCGCTCTGTGTAAAAAAAAAAACTATTTAAAAAAAAAGAATTAAATGATAATCCAAGGTACCGACAGACCCCTTGCATATGACGTCAAACTCCCAGAAAGCGCCCGCACTGAGGGCCAAAAAGCTCTCTCACTGATGCCGAAGGATACAAATCTTTGGACGATAGCTGTTCTTTGTGCATAAAAACGTGTGCATGACCTCACAGCATGCATTCCCTGTAGCGTTACGCGTAAATGCAAGCAGTCTATTGATTTGTGGTTATGGCTTAACACATACATGTGTATGGCTAAACAGTATACGTAGCCTCTTCCTGGATGTAAAATTGTACTTCCATTTAGGTTACTGCACAAATTTATTAGATAATATTGTGCCGAGGAAACAATATCACAAGAAACGATAAGTAAGCCAATTCAATTATGGATGATAGCTAAACTCATATTCCCATTGACTCTCTGTGTGTTCAAAATTAGGCACGCACTCAAATGAACACAATATATTATGAAGAAATGCGCGATGGATTACTCAACGGAGAGGAAGACATTCCTCTGTAATCACTGTACATGTTGTACATTTTACATGGAATATGGCTACATAAAATCATGTCTTATGATGAATGCAATCCATTTAATGCACATAATCAATGTATGTGATCCATTGACAGATTTCGCTTGACTGGGGAATATCAGTTTCACAGTGTGGTTCACAATGTGGGGGCAATTTATTTTGCTTTGACTGGGGAACATTTGGCTGTGACTGCAAACCTTGGTTTGATTTATCAACGGACCTTGATTTAAGGCCTTGAATTTCATCTTTGAGAGGCAAGGCCTATTTCATTTTGCAAAGGGCACTTCCAATCTCATTGAAAAATCTTCAAGAGATGGGAATTTTTTGAGGGGTACTAAGGCCAAGACCAGGGGCAACAGAGGCCATGACCTAACCCTTTGTGGCCCGCGTGGAATTCCACTTCAGGCCTGTGATTTTTCTGATTGGTTTTCTGAACATGTTTTGCTTCCCTGTTTGAGTCTCTATAAAGGGGTGAGTCGAGATAGAGGTGGGAATCAATTCCAATACGTTATCCATTTGTGCCAACAACTACACTTTTTTTGTGGTGGGTCCATCCTGATTTTCTCCCATCCAATCAGTGTAACCAAACCGAGGCTGGAAGGAGAAATAGTCTGGTTCCTTTTTGTACAATGAATATTAACCTTCATTATTGGTCTTGGATGCAAGGAGCATGACCAAGATGGTGGCAGTATGATAATAAACGGTCTACTGCTGAGCATGTTTTCCAATAGCTTGAACACTGGATATTCAGAGTTTACTCAGCTTTCAGTGGAAGTTTGAAAGATCATATTCAATAACACAGCAGATCAAAGTCCATTTAGTGAGATGCAATGAATTGTTCGCATCAGAATCTTTTGTTTGCATACATAGAGACTCAAAAAGAGGCACTAATTATAATGTAATGCAATCTCAATTTTTCTCTACTGATAATAAGGAGATTGGATAATTTTGTTCACAGGACTCAGGAAAATACTGAGAGTATACAGTGCTTGAAAATGACTGTCCTAATAGGGTCTATTGAATCATTTGTCAAATCACCAGAAATTGCATGATTTTAATACTTTATGTTAAAAAGCAGACATGTATGCATTTCAAACAAAACAAAGTTTAGGTATGATACTTGAAGAGGCAACAGAGGTCAGTGCCTCCTTGCCCCCCCCCTCATTGCCTTGTGCCCTTGAAATGCTCTAGTAGAAATTTCACAATAGAGACTACCCTTTACCATGGAGAAAATGCCTTGGTGCCCTTGCCTTTTCAAAAACGAAACATACAGGCCTACAAAGTTAGATGAACAGATGAACTCAAATAATTTAGAACTTTGATTGATCAACTTGAAAGGCAAAATTGTGAAATTGTCTTGTCATCAGTGCGTAGGCAGTCTTCACTTCCTTGGAGGGCCAAGTTTGGGATCTCACAAGGTGTTATTTTTGTCGTTATGGGATCTTGTGACCCTACTGTCACTTCCATCTGTGAAGTTTGAACGACAAGAAGTTTTAAAGACAGGAAAACTGTAATTAGAAACAAATACTCAGAGAGATGTCAGAGTTTTTCTGAAAAAGTTTCTACGATCAACGTTTACAAAAGATGAACATTTGGTTTCAGTTGGTTTGGGTGGAGATGGTTGGCTTTGAGGTAAAATGTGATAAAAAACACTGACAGATTTTGTCTTTTATTAAAAAAATGATGGTGCTGGAGTGATTTTGTTGGCAGCCAAGTTCTTAACCCATCTGTGAAATTAATCAAAGTTTTAGCCTGAACTTTAATAGCATTCTTGATGGTGATTAAAATGTAATCAACCATTTAAGCAGGTCCATTTATAGACGTCTTGACATAAGACATTTATAGAAATAAGAGGTTCAAGCATCATAAATGTGGCCTCCTCTCATCAGAGGGTTAATCCTACCATAATGGGAATCTAGATAGAAACCATCAAGGGCATTCAATAGAGAATATCAGCCTCCCCAGCCGATTTGTACAAAATGTTTGGGCGCTTAAGAATAAAGTGCCGTAAGGACAGCACCTGCACTGACGGAACATTTTGATTCATGTCCGACTGACCTAGAATTGAGCGAGAGATATATGACGTGACGTGATTCATCTGGGTCTATGCTCTGCCTCAATGTAAGTTTCATAAATCAATCTCAACGCAATTTTACCACCCCTTTTTAGGTATTCCATTGAACATTTTAATGGACCACCTCTGCTTGCTGGATGCTGAGTGATATGTGCATTCTGAAAGAATAGAGCGAAAAAACATGGAACAGATACTTAGATTTCATCTTCCACCAGATTCAGCAGACATTAAAATTGAATGAAATGACTCATACAAATCTTTATATGGTTTTGAAAAACATTACTGCTGAGAGTTACCGCTTTTGAATTTTGTCATTACAGTAGTAGAAAGGCATTGGGTCTGCCCAAAGAGTTTATAAAAAACAATTTGGCATGATATGATTTGAGGTATGTTTTGGGTGGAGTATCCGGAATACACTTGTGACTTGCCATAACCCCATGTGATGTTATCTACTGGATAAGTAGAATTGTTCTTTTTATAACTTTTATAAAAACTTTTCCTGCCACATACATGTATTTTAAAGGGTGTATGTAACTTTTGTAGGACAAAAAACACAATATCCACAGATTTACACTAAACTTACACAGTTTGAAGATAATGATAGTAGAAAGCTTCCGTGAAAATATTACGTGCTGAGGTGCTGTAGTTTTTGGGAAATCAGTAAAACAATGTCATGAAAATAATTTTCGTCTCATGAGACGAAAATTATTTTGAGCATTTACAAATGTATTTCCATGATTTTTTTTTTACTCATTTCTCAAAAACTACAGCACCTCAGTAAGTAATATTTAAAGGGAAGCTTTCCACTATCATTATCCTCAAACCCTGTAAGTTTAATGTAAATCTATGGAAATTTTGAAAAGGTACCCAAATCCGTTAATGCAGTGGAGTAGATTTGGAATCCGTCGATCACCTATATTCCAAATAAGAACTTGTCCTGCTAATTATCTGCTGCCTTGGAAAAGATTAGGAAAAGAATCCTGATGATGACAAGACCAGGTTGAACTATGGAGGTAGAAATAGACTTAAACTAATTGAGACCAATAGTCTATCGCACACTTCTGTACAGCACATAGATTTATCACACAGTGTACTATTATTGGAACGGAATTTTGACAGGAGGTAGAAATTCTTAAGAGTTGCATTATTGTACCTGCAGGGACATACACAGATTAAGGACCAGACCTTGCACTATAGTTGATGAATAGCACTGTTTACAGCTAATGTACAGATGTACCCATTAAAATTGTAATTTAAGGATATAAATTGAAAGAGAATGGATTAAAGAAAGGTTTTCATGAAGGCAGGACATGAATTTATGAGAAGGTTACGCTTTGTTTATGAAAACATTCCAAGACAGTTGGGATGTGAAAGCAATGTTGGGACAATAACTCATTATGTTTTGAAATGAAAGTAGCACAGTGGAAAGGAACTTTATTTGTTGCCTTTGAGAAAGCTTAGTTCTGTTGATTTGATCTTATCTAGAGTAGAGGAATGAGCACTCTTTATTCTCTTATGATGTTGTACAGTATGAATGCTTTCTCAGCATTGTGATGTCTGAACACTCATAGAGCAAGGGTACCATTCTATAAAATTCCAAGAGCATTCTTCATTCTCTGATGATGTTGTACATTATGGATGCATTTGTGATGTCTGAATATTCATGAAGCAAGGATACCATTCTATGAATATTCATGTCATGGTCTACCTTGAACCAATCAGCAGGTATCTTGTTTACCTACAGTAGTTTTCCATGAATGCATTGTTCATGCATCCTTGTGTTATTCTCTCCCAAATCCCAGTCAGTTGTTCTCCCAAGGCCCACTGTACCAGATTTTGGTGTTGGTCCAAGCATATTTGCTCATGCCTCATACTGTACAGATTTCCCACCTCCATGGTCTAACCATGATCTAACACAATGAACTAACAGTCCACCACAATGAACTATATGTAATAATGCAGAGGCCTCATCAGGGCATGGAGGTAGAAATAAGTGTGTACTTTACATGGTACTCCAATGTTGTTATTCATGCCATGTAGGTCTATTTGTACACGATTCACCCCATGTCACCATGGAGGAGGCAAAGTAGAATACAGTACCGTCCCTTTCGTTATGCATGACTTCATTTAGTGTTATAAGTCAACAGCTAGGGGTCTGATGTTGATCACAAACCCAAATGGAGTCCAACACATACCCAGTCTCCCTCTGCAGTGCTTTCCTGCAGTGCATTACCTTTACGCTTAACCCCATTGTCAATCACTGAATCGCTTCTCATTCACTAGCCCCCCCCCCTCTCACATAATGAGGACGCATTGTGGAACCAAATCTTTTGAAGTGTTTTTCTTTTGGTAAGCTTTCCAAGGCTGTATATACTGGGTATTAGGCTATTTGATGGATGTAGGGGGTGTCTGATGGGACGCTTGCACATTCTGTATTGGATAAGTTCACGTTCACCTAGCTCTATGGTTTCACACAGTAGCATTGTTGTGTCGCTCTCCGGTACAGTGTAATCATCCATCAATGTGTTGGAAGTGGACTGGGCAGTTCTAATACTGCAACACTTAATACAAGGGCATGGATTATACTTGGGTGTAACTTGGCCAACAAGTCACAGAGTCACAGTGAGAGTGTTGTACTCACAAACTACTTGACCATCTGTGTCCTCCAGTTCCTTGCGTTTGCTTCAACTGTAAGTACTTTTATACTGGTTGTTGATGGATATCCGTTATGTTACTAGAGAACTATAGATATCAGAGCACCTTTAACCTCATTCTTTTATCTTATAAAAAACCCATCAATCAACTTTGATTGAGTGAAGCTGATATGTGAACGACCTTCATTATAATGACACAAAATGCTCTGAGAACTTGGGAACATTTTAAGTACTTTGATTTGAGCAAGTTGTCAATTAGGAGATTGCAGGCAAGTATTCACACCAAGTTATAGTCTCTCCATTTGGTGTCCTTTGGTTATTTGTGATGGCCTTAGCTTCAGTTTGCAGTAGGTTAATTATAATTTGGATTCAGGTTGATCATAGCGGGGTAGCATTTAACTTCCATCATCCAGCTATGGAAGCTTGCCAACGAACAAGATTCATTTTGGCACATAACCTTGATTTTACCTACTGAGGCATCCTCAGATGTGTTCTGATTGAGAGAATGGGAACCCTGAAGTAGAGAGCTCGCTCATGAAGCTTGCATTGTTTGAGGCTACAGGGTGTGCTGGTCTAGACAGACAAGAGAATTAAATTGTGATCACACAGGGGTGCAAAACAGCAGTGTTATAGACATTATAAATAAAGGCCATACTTAGATTCCCTCCAGGTGTTTTGGGTTTGTAAGGCCAAATAAGAAAAAATACTGGTTGATCTTCCCCTCCCTCATCCTATTTTAAAAACATTTTTTATATAACATTTTCTTTTTCAAAAAGACACATTTTCTGTGTATTTCTCTTTAAATTTAGTCATCTTTTTAAGAATTTGTAACAACATAAAGAAAGTGGTGAATTTAAGTTGAAGAATTTGTGGCTAGTATGAATTAAAATGCTTGTCGCCCACCTTTAAAAGAAATACAAAATTAAAATACCCTCATCCTCCTCTTTTTTGAAAAACCCGGACGATCAACTGGTATTTTTTTTTACTTGGCCTAAACATTGTTTTTAAGGCCTTGGGTTTGAGGGAGAAAGACTGAGGTTGTATTTGTTAGCACAAAAGCATTTGTGATATTGGGTAATGTGGAATTTGAAAGCTGAAAGAGGAGATGTTTTTGGATTGAAATTTGAAAGTTATTGAACTCCCCAGTAAATTAGGAGGGAAGGTCGAGCGAGGCATTGCTAAAATGTTTTTTGATTGTAAATTGTTTACGGACTGGTGATGTTGGAATTCAGGTATGAAGGTGTGATTTTTGTTTTGTTGCTCTGTAAGTTTGGTCGATTACCTACTACATTGTGAGTGAACTGTTTCAGTGAAGTGATGAAAGTCATCGTGTGTTGTGGCAGAATGTGTTAAGATCATTTTTGTTGTTTCAGAGTCAAGTCAAATGAAGTATATTGAAATGAAGATGTCAATGCGAAGTACCTGCCTTTGAGCTTTGAATAGAGGTACTGTTTTTCAGGCATTCTTAAACCTTTCCTCAAACTTTTTCATCTCCCCTGGGGGCATAGACAAGCTCAAGCTGCTTATTTTGGCTTGGACATCTATTAAACACATTTTGAATCTCAACCATTTAAACACAATTTGCACCTGGGTGAAGAGAAGCAGTTTATGGGAGAATATTTTGGCTGAGGATGCAAGCACCGGGACCGGTATGAATATGATTTAAACACGCACACATTGTGGACAAAGTTGAGGCCAGTACACTAAATCATGTGACAAATAACATTTTTGGGGTAGATTTTCATTTGAGTGCAGAAATTTGTTTTCCCATATGTTTACATGCACAACAATCCAGAATCAATAAATTGGAGCTCAGTGAATAAGTTACAACACACGTAACAGGAAGGGGTTGAGTTACTCTAACAATTTCCAAAATATTGCCTGTGAAATATCAGTCATTGAAACATTGGGATAGAATATCATTGTCACCACCTGTTCTCCAAGTAAACATAACTGGGACACTACTGAGGGAGTGAGTTATTACTGGCATGCAGAATATTTCTGTAGGGGGGGTTTCTTGATGACAGGAGGTGTGAATAAACATGATCAGGGACATTTGTAAACTTTGTGCAAATTGTGTTAAATGTGCTCTGGGTGAAATAAGATATAAGAAATAAGATACATAGGATAATTGTAAATAAAAGGTTGTGTGTAGTATTTCTGTTTGTAAACAGATGATAGAGCTGTCATCAAAGTTGGACTGTTGACCCATCCTACCGTAGGAACAGGAAGGACATAAGTATTCTTTACTTTTATGCTCTTAAAAGTTAAAGGAAGGGTAAAAGCATTCTTGCTGTCATCAAAATGTTGACTATGGAACTGGGGCCAATTTCATAGAGCCGCTTAAGCAAAAAGCACAAAAATAGCTCGCTTATTTTACACATGTTACTGGCCCTACCTTGCTTTATGCCATATACATTGCTTGTGACTGGTATTTAGCTGTTGTTTACTTTGCATAACAATTGAGTGGAGTCTTGGCCGGTAATCTGATTTTACTATGCTAGGATTTTTTTGCTTAAGCAAAATTTTGTGCTTAAGCAGCTCTATGAAGTTGGGCCCAGGTCCCAGAGGATTAAGGGCAACAGTGCTTTCATCAAAATGGACCTATTCTAATGTTCTAATCTATAGAGGAGAGTCAATAGTCAATGGAGTTGTAACAACCCCGTCCGTACAATGATTAGCCTAGTTGTACAGTTTTCACTTACACATGGATGTTGACATTCTTCTGAAAAATTGGTCTCGGAAGTTGTTATTATCACCACAGACTTGCATGCCTGTACTTGACTTATTAATAACACGATACATTTTTAGAAATGACAGGAAACTTTTAACAATAACCTCCAGGTATCTGAAGGAAATTGGTCATTAGTCGTTGGCTTTGTGTTTAAGTTGGTACTTCCTGAAAGAAGAATGCTCAGTCTGGGCCTGGTTTTGAAAATTAGTCCTTGTGTAAAACGTCCCCAAGGAACCTGAGATATTAATCCTGTGTAGGGAGGCCTTCAATGTCAGTAAAGTGTTGGGTTGACCCTGTAATGAACTGCAGGTCATGCCTCAAAATAATCCTTGGTACCAACAGCAGTTGTCGTGGTGCCCTGTGCTTTTGCTGTACTGCACTTTTCAAAGTTAAAAAAACAAAACAAATTTACTTTATGGAAGTGCCCCTTACCAGAAGGAAATTGCTGTGCCCCTTCAAGAGCCAAGTTGAAGGCCTGGCCTGACTTGTGTTGAAGGAGCATGTAAACTTGTTGTGTAGATGATGTGCAAACAAATAGTTACTCTCATTTGTTTGTGTGTGTTGGTTTTTATGCAGAAGTTTTTTATGAATGATTTGTTAGACTTACAAACATTTGGATTGATGAACAATTCCACTGACTCTCACAAATTCTGTGATCAAAGTTGTCTGAATCTGGTTTTCTTTTGATTTTGGAGATTTGTTTTGTATGTAATAATATTTGTCGTACATGTACATATTTTTGCAAAGCCAAGTTTTATAGTGAAACGACATGTGACATGTTTTTTTTAATGTATACCTTAGTCTGTTGAGCTACATTTACTGTGTACAATGTAGCTCATTGGTTCTCTCGCAATTGGTATTATTTGTTTGAAGACTCAGCTGTATTTCCTGAAAAAATACACAATGAAAAGTTCTGAACACTTTCTTGAAAGAGTGGTGGTTGGCTTACTACAGAATACTGGCGTAAAACTGACTCAATTCCTATGCAGTGCACATTATCGATGTAATGGGATTGGGTGGTAATTCTTGAAACTGTGAACTCATTATCTGCTCAGGATGACTCCACTCATGGATCACTTGTAAGGTCAACCGAGGGGTTAACTACCCATTTCCTACAAGTTAAATCCAATGTTTCATATCATTGATGGTTTTTTCTACCTGTGAGGTGATGCTTCAGTAAGCTTTCCACCAATTATTGGAAATTGAGGAGGGAAGACATTTTCCTTGAAAAAATAAAAACATACACAGTCATCATTATGAACAATATAGGACACATTCAGGATGCTTTTGTATTTAGAATTTCATATATTATGTAGGATTACATTCTTTGTAGGATCAGAAATCTTCTGTAAGTTGTTTAAATTCCAATGTTTAGATTACTAGAATGCCTTATGAATAATTGACTTTCAGAGAGACTTCAAAAAGACCTTTAGAGAAAGGTTATAATACATAGAAAGGTTATTATACAATGCTGCTGTATGATTTATTCTATGCTGTCTTCATCACAATCGGACGGCACAATAAGCAGATAGCGCAAGGATAGCGTAATTCCATCAAGAATGCAATAATCCCCCTCTCCATTGTCCCTGTTTGTGTGTGGACTCTGATATATCATGGCACACTGGGTCTATTCAGTTGTTCTTATAGGGGAACCTCAGTGAAAATAAGTACCCACTGTGTAAAATTTTTTAAGGGATCAATATTACGAGTGTAATTATGTGTACTTGGTTGATGGTGCATGTCAATGCTATGCTTACAAGGTATTGATTAAAGAGACTAATTGCAGGAACGGGCAACTCAGATTGTCAGTAGTTAAGTTTGGAAAGTTTGTTTACATCGTGGAGTAGGAAAACAGACAGTAAATACTTGTTGTTGTTTAAGTCTGCGACTTCTACAGGTAGGTGTGTGTGTGTGTGTCTTTATAAACAAAACAAAGTACAGATACATTGAATGCATTGATTGGACCATTTGGACATTATCTTGAAAAGACATCATGTAGCTGTTCAAAGTGATTTGAGGCATTGCGTGGTGGAGTTATGATGTATTTAGTTTGCAACAACACAATGTGCTTACTTCTTTGCGGATTATAGATTGTTGTTGTTAGTACTTGTCATGCTACTCTACTGCACCGCAGAGTAGATTGAGATAGGTAGACTACCGAGTATAAATAAGAACTTGTCGTTATGTTTATCTACTGCTGTGGAGGTTGCAAACTTTATATCAGAATTACCTGGACATGTAGTTGCATTGGAAGTACATTTAGTCAAAGGACTCCCCATCTCAATCAGAGCAGAGTCTTACATGAATAGCAACACAAACTATACAAAAAGTGCACATAACCAGCAGCAGCTAATTACTTTTTTTCAATTTCTGG
Organism: Asterias amurensis; assembly: GCF_032118995.1. Taxonomy (NCBI): domain Eukaryota; kingdom Metazoa; phylum Echinodermata; class Asteroidea; order Forcipulatida; family Asteriidae; genus Asterias; species Asterias amurensis. The sequence goes on from NC_092648.1 coordinate 15,555,496, forward strand.
ATGCACATTGGGTAACTTGTTTCAATCAGTGATGAATTCATTGTCTTATTTGTAGAACATGCATCTTCCCTTTAAGGAATCCAAGGTTGTACTGCCATTACAACTTTAATGGACAGATAACTCATTTTGCTGCCTGTGATTTTGAATTTTATGGGGCTGCAACAAACCTTGGCATTGCCACTAAAAATCGCATATTATGGCAGTAAAATCAAGTTTCCATGGCACTCATCACTGTACACAACCACAGTAGGTGTACTGTTGAAGCGGTAGGTGAATGACTTTGACCTCTAATGTTAAACACACCTGTTAGGTCTGGCCATCCAAGTGTTTGGAGTTTGTGAACTTGACATTTTGTTGCAAATGGATGTTTACACTGTGGTGTCTATAGTAAGGCTTCTATAGACTAGGAAGCCCTTAATTTGAATTATCTGATCAGTGGACATGTTTAATTTATATTACCTGGTCTGAAGTTCAATAATTTGTCTTTCCTGGGAAAGCAAGGTTATTGACCGCTGTGATTCAGCCATCATGGATAAAGGATGAGTTTTGTATGATGAATTAAGTTATGATCATCACTATACACATGAGATGGATCCTCAGAATTGTCGAGAGAAACCTGTGAAGGGAAGAAGGTGAGGAAATGATAAGTTCTTTGATTTGGGATAAAAATAGCCTAGATAAAAAGCCTTGATAAGGTCAACCAGCAAAATTAGGGGAGGAGCTGGAACGAGGAACTTGTTACAATCTATACTGGGTTGTTAGACAGGGGTCAAAGGCAATGGAAGATCTTTTTTTGCCAATATGATCTCATTTTCTACAACATGTATATTGCATGCAGTAATTTGGAGGCGACAGAATTGTCTCAGGGATAAGAATTTTCAGAATTTTATCTGATATCAGATATTTTTATGCTTGGATGAAAAAGCTGTTAATTTCAAGAAATCGTGCTCTTTGAGCTCATACTCTTCTAGTGCTGAGGAAACTTTACAGAAGCTCCTTGAAACCTGTAACTCCAGGGGTAATACAAGAGGTGGAACGACATCATTTTAATGAAGGTACCTCCAAGCACTCTAAGCTCAAAGCAAAGAGCTCAGCTCCTAGCATTCTGGTTCCAGTTTCAGACCTTTTTGCCAGCAATGACTGTCGCCCCTGTTTGTTGTCCATGAACCAGAGGGGCTGGGAGTGAACATCAATCAAGTGAACTTGGGACTTCCATCCAAAGAGGAAGCTTTTAATTTGTTCATGCATCAAGATTCCTGAAAGCGCAATCAGGGAGGCGGGAGGGGTGGGGTGTCTCCTCATGGGATACCTAATGCCAACAAGTAGGTGAAGAGATTGACATTCTTGGGTCTTGTCTAAACAATACCTCCATTATGAGTTGTGAAGTGGGTCAGTGATGTCATCACCCTGAGGCTGATAGAGTCTGGCCCCATGCTTGGATTCGTCAGTGATGGGACCCTTACCCTTTGCTGTCATAAGATGAATTTTAAAGGGAACTCTAAGTCTAAATCTCCATGTGGTGTGTGCCTTTTTTTGTCTGTGTTGTGTCTTGCAAACTTGAGGGGCAAAATAAACTACATTGTAGGTAAGCCTTTAATCATACAGTACACAGGTGTGTGACCATAGAGCAAGATAAGAACAGCGTTGTTGCAGTGCTTGATCCTACGGTACTTTTTTACATGTTTTTCCCCCCCAGAAATTGTTAAAAGTAGAGGGAAGTTTCGTGCAAGATGTTGTTCCTTTAATCACTCCACATGCATGCGACTCCTCCTATCTGCACACTACATTGATTTTCCTTCCTCCATATTGTATGTACGGTATATGTAGGCCTACATGAACCAATGAATGTAACACCTGCTGTTAAGAAAACCTGACTTATTGATGACCCAGAAGAATGGATTTGTGGGTTCCTAATATTAGAATGTCTTGAACCATGCTCCATGCTTAAACCAATTTCCTTCCTCCATGCTTGAAGAACCAAGACTAGGGACCAGGTACATTGCATCCTCTATGATTGCATGGAGGTCTCCATGCAAATTGCAATCATGGTCTAATGTTGAATGTAATTTTTAGACACCTGGCATTTACTCCGGACAACTTTCTTGAAGGCCGCGCCCTGAAGGCAAGTCTAAACTGAATCCTCCTGTTGATGAATTGAGAAACCTACTCGCCCCACCCACTGCCAGGAGCCCTTGCTGAAGGACTCAAGTATTAGGCTTCAGCTGTATAAGCTTTAGCTATTAATGTCTGTGGTTCTCAAAGTTGACCCAGTTGTACAAAGAGGCTCTTTGTTTTGGGATACTTTAGTGGTAAATGAATTATCCTATGGTCTTTATTAGTACTTATTGGTCTTGTGGTTAAGAGGTTTTTTTGGTCATTAAGTATGAGAAATGCATACTTCTGAAGACATGCAGACATGGTAGGATGCCAGTCTCTGTTGCAACCCAGGTTGGTAAAAGCCATTGGACCCTTTCGGTGTAGAAAAAAAATAACAGTTCACAGATTTACAAATAACTTACAGGGTTTACAGAAGGCAATGGTGAAAGACTTCTCTTGAAATATTAGTCCATGAAATGCTGTACTTTTTGAGAAAAAAAAATTAACGAGAATTACAGATTTATTTTTAACACATGTCATGACACGGCGAAACACGCGGAAAGAGGGGTGGGATTTTCCGTTGTGTTCTCTCGACTCCGATGACCGATTGAGCCTAAATTTTCACAGGTTTGTAATTTGATATAGAAGTTGTGGTACAGTTGTAGGCCTGTAACAACACTGTTTACCAAAAGGGTCCAATGGCTTTAAGAATAACTATGACATTGATGTGTGTTAAGTGAATTGTATGGGTGTGTCCTCTTAATGTCCTCTCAGAAGCAGCATCTGTGTTGACAAAACTAAAATTGTGCCTTGACAATTATCCTGAATCTGTGATTCAATTGACAAGAAACAACATTCATATTGTCTACTTCAATATTATTTAACTGCCTGAAGGTAACTCATAACTTGTGTCATAAACACTATAATTTGTGTACCCATTTAGCATACAAGCAAGAGCTGATTACTTTCTTTTTTAAATTACCATCTCTCTCACACAATATCACCTTTTGGGCTTTATGCCAAGCTGCTGTTTTTTCAATTGTGTGAAGCGGCTCTCGCACAAAGGGGGGGGGAGTCCTTCATTGCATATTGGAACGGCATTGCTTTCTCCCCCCTTTCTATTACACTAAGATTGAAGTCGAGTATTTTGACGCATATCAGGCAGGCCAGGTGCCTTAGATTTCATGCCTCAATGGGCTGTGGCCAGCTAGGCTTTTTTCTTTTGCAGGATGAGAGTCGGCACTCAAATGGAATCTGTGGGGTTGGTTGTTCTTAATGTTCTGTGAAATGCACAACTGCCAGTGGAAGTATCGTTTGTGTGATCATCTTTGTCCTTGGTCTAGTATGTTGTGATGGTGTTGTTGTTTTAATTGATAGATGATGCTTACATGGGCATTCATGTAGTTTGGGTACCCTTATTTGTGTGACTTTTTTACAGATACATTTTTTTTGGTAAACAACACAGTACTGTAGGCTTGCATCTTGGAGGAAGGAATTAGTTATAGAACCATGGAGTAGAAACATACTTTAAGCTAAATATACATTTTTGTATGGTCATGAAGTTTATAGAACAGATACATGTAGACCAACGCACACGTAGGCTACAAACATGTATATGTACATGTACATCAGCAATGTACATTTACACTACCTCCATGAACCATGGAGGTAGAACGGTATTTTAACCATCTTCGTATGCACTGATGCCTTTACTTCACACGTACTTTACATACATGTAATTAAATTTTAATTTTTGCGTGATGTGCAAAGCCAGAAAAGAAAAAAAATTTGAACACTTGGTGGAGCTGGTGTTCATAAAACAGGGCCCAATTTCGTAAAGCTGTGAAAAATTTCTTTGCTTTAGCCAAAAAAAATTAGTGGGGCACGAGGCGCAACAATGTCAACTTTATGGAATGTCGGTTGGTAAACAGTTTTTGTTTAGCAAGATTTTCCTGCGCTTATTAAAGGTTTTTCTCCTTACAGTTTACATGTAGTCCTATCAGTAGAATTGTTTTGAGTATCAGATACAATCACAAGCAAACCACACGGAAAACCCCCTCAAACCAGACTCCAATCAGATGCAAACAATCAACCTCTAGTACAACTTGCAGTCTTTCTAAACTCCATTATTAGACTTTGACTTATTACTCAGTCTACCCACTTGAGCTCGCTGTTAATCTGGTGTCCACTTCCAAGTACTGGTGCACCACCAAGTACTTCCCCCCTTTCCTCAAGTGTTTTGGGTCTAAACAGTTACCAATAATGTTTCCCTTTTTTATCTCTGGAGACGTGACTGACAGATTACGATTGGAATGGCATTTGCGGTATTAGCGTAACCTTGTCACAAGTTTGCTTTTGGTGGGTTCTGTGTGGTTTGCAGTTTGCACAATCATGGAGACAGGTGTAGTACAATAAAGTGGCTTTCCTTTCAATTGAATGCAAGACTTTTTGCAAATACATGTAGTTTGATAAAATTCATAGTCTTCTAATAACGATTAGTGGAGTGTGCTTCTTCCAAGAAAGGTAACAATATAAATAACTATCTTTTCCTTCATTTTGTGAAATTCCTCACCGACCTACATGTTGTATATATCATAGGCCTACATGTACTAATCTATGCACTCTCTGGTTTTCAGGGAACTTAAACATTTTCAGGCTCAATAAATGCATTTGTTTGCCTTATGGTCTACATAGATCACACACAGATTTTTCAAACTGCCATTTGGGTGATCACGTCTGCATAAGAAAAGTGCAAGAGGTTGATGTTTATCGTATCGTTATCATATCTGGAAGCTGAAGTATGTGATATCCTTGAGCAGACCTTGGCCAAATTTCATGGCTCTGCTTACCATAAGCAGAGAATTGGCGCTTACAGAAGCAGAGAATTCTGTGCTTACGGCAAGCATATTTCACGAGTTGGCGGCGATTTTTTTACTTCTGCGCGTGCGTCAGCACGTCACTAGGCATTCTACGCTTACAAGGCTAGCGCAGAAATTCGGCGCTCGGCGGTAAGCAGAGCCATGAAATTGGGCCCTGAAATTTCACGCAGGGCATGACCTTCTTTGCCCTGTCTTGGTGCCCCTTCAAAAGTTTCCTATAGACTTTAAGATTTTCCAATGGAATTGCCCTTTTCTAAATGAAAATGGCCTTGCCCTCTCAGAGATGAAAATCCAGGCTTGCCTGAGATCCCTTCTTGGAGTTCTGCTCAAACTAACAATGGAACATTTTTCACAAAGACAAAATGGCTTTGCCTCCTGAACTGAAACGTTGAAGCTTGGTGTTCAACGGGGTACTGCACTCTTCTTGTTTATCGTATCAAGACACACACACACACAGTGACGCAAGAGTGTCACCAATACCACAGCACTATGGTGTGCAGAGCATCATCTGGTCCAATACACTCGTTGATTATATTCCACCTTGATAATTTTCATAAGTGACATGAGTGAGAGTCGGATTTCCCAATAGGCGGTAATCCAGTAATAGCCGACTGTACTCATGCTCTCCATCTGCCATGTGCCTAAATGTTCCATCTGCGCAATATGCAAGGCATTGAATGTGCACATTTTTCATTTGATATGTTACGTGCAGTTTGAGATTGGATTAGGGAGATTGCAGGCAGCTGCTTTGTGGGGACTTTGAACAGAAAAACCTGATATTCATAATTAGCAACCTTTTGTTTGGTGAAATGAACAGATGCAGTCTGAATTCTCCCCTTCTTTTACCTGACTTTGAAAGAGATCAAGGAATTTTAATCATGGTCAAGTTTGGATTGTTAGAATTCAAACAAACTTATTGTACAGGAACGCCATTAATTTCCCTTCAAAGATTGCATTCATGTGCACAAAAATTAAGAAAATGTTTAGTGTGATTGTCCTTCATACAGTACATGTACATATTCCTCAGCTCTTTAGAAATCTTTGTTACAATACCTTGTTTAAAAAAAAAATTATGAACTTGTGTTTACTCAATAATTTTTCTTACTTGTTCCAAGGACCAAATATCATGCCTGCCCAGGCCTAGCATAATGAGTGCACATTTTCTCCAAGGAATATTGTTTAAAATTCCCCAGGATTCTCCTTGGGTTTTATTGCCTGGCCCACGACTAAACTTTTTTAAGTTTGGCCGAATTGATTGAATTGAAACATGGTCTTTGGAAGGTATTTTACTGGGTGTTTATCATCATGGTTTACATGTAAGAACAGTGACTATTTTCTCACTTTTTATTTTTTTTTTAATTAGAAATTTTATGAAACGAAATTAGTATTATTCTTAATTTTGTTTTGCGTATTGCCAATTGAAGCGTATGAGCACGTATCAGCCAGATACGCTAGCTTGTGCATCAGTGGAGAACCCTGCTGGGAATGGGCTCGGTAGTGTGAGAAGGGCTTTTGTGCATGAAACAATCGCCTCAGCTGCTGTGATAAGTGTAGCATAATGTACAATGTGTGTATACTGAGCAGAGATGGTGAGCATTACATCTTGTTCAAATAACATACCCAGTTGCTCTCCATATCTAAACTATTCATAAAATGTAATCAGATCCCAAAAATGCAGATTAAAATCCCCTCCAGAGTCCAACCAGGGGAAAACATTTTTATCTCTAGAAAACAAAGATTAATCACCTCAGAATGTACCTTATCATTTAAGATTTTCTACTCTTTCAACCCTGTCTCTCCTGCAGATGCCTGTAAAGTAAAGGTACCTCAGACTTGCAGTTGGTCCCCCTTTCAATCACTGTTCAACGAGCTCAACCTGCCACCATGCCCCGGAAGAGAGGGGGAGGGGTGCTATGTGGCTGCTTTGGGGGAGGGGACGATACCCCTCACATCACCTACGGGCTGGACAATGGGATGGTCCTCCACCCCATGGAGGTCGCTGACCCCATGCCACCTCTGGAGGAATTGAATGTCATGTTTGTAGAGCTTGTGGTAGGTTTTCTTGAGATTTACGTATTAAATTGTAAGCCCGGTTCATACTTCCTTAAAATGCGAATGCGATCCGTATATTGACGTCACAAATTTGCAACAAATAATTCGCAACAGTTGAAATGTGTTCAACTCTTGCAAATCATTCCCAGCGAAAAAAAGGGCTGTGACCTCAAAATTTGCTTCGCATTTGCTGGAAGTGAACTGGGCTTTATCCTATTGGGAAATTAGATTTGTTTTTCAAAGTTTCCCATTGACTTGAAGATTTTCCAATGGAAGTGCCCTTTGCAAAATGAAAATGGCTTTGCCCTTTCAAAGATTAAATTCCAGGCCTGGGGAGGCGGACCCAAGTTTGTATTTAAGTAACCGTTTTCTATGTTGTTTGTTTCTTGCTTATGTAATTTTTGGTTATTTTATCTATTCTTAAATTGTTACTTCTTATAGGATGAGTTGGACTTACCGGCCCTCCACAGGGAGCGAATGTTCAGTCTCTCTCCAGAGAAAAAATGGCAGATATACTGCAGCAAGAAAAAGGTAAGGTGCTGTTGATGATGAAATTTAGTATTTTTTCTGAGATGAAAGCACAGTGTTTAAATGAACCGTTGACCCTTTTATTTTTCATGAACAAATTTTTTTTGTGTATGTAAAATGAAAAAGGTAATAGTTTGAGCCATTAATAGAGGTGTTGATTTAATTCAATTTCGAACTTTCCTGGAAGTTGTAGTATTATCTGAATGTCACAATGCTTTATTTGTCTCAAGTGCAAAGCTGCAAATTGTCATTGGAATATTTGAAGTGTTTAATCTCTCCCATCCCCTAGTAACAACAAAAACAAGATCTCCAACCAACCAGCAAAAAATTCATCAAATTAGGTGGTCATGAAAACGGATTATATATTTTCATGGAATTGTGTGCATTCTTATTCGAATTGCAGCAATCTAAATCATTTCACAGAAATACACGCAGCAGGTTTTTTTCCAACATAATGGTTGGTTTCAGACTTAGAGGATAAAAATCCCCAAATCCGATGGTGCTTTTTGATAGGGCACTAATTGGTTCCATCTTTCATGGAATCATTTATTTATTTTGTCAGACTGTCAAAACACACACATCATGATCAAGTACTAGTTCTTGAGAGGTATTGCAAGCATCTCCCAAGGGAGAACCTTAACTACACGTTGTAAAATAGAAAGGCTCATGACTTTGGTGAATATTGGCACTAAATAACACAGATCTTGGACGTACTACATAAAAATCACGTGCAGTTAATGGCAGCCAGAATGAATGCCTTCTTTGTGCTGATTTGTTATTTTCGTTATTTTGATTGGCAAATGGAGGCCAGTGAAAGATCAAGAGCATGATTTGTCATTAGAGTTGAGCTGGGGCAGTTTTTTTTTTTTAGAATGATTGAACTTCCACATGTTCTGGACCGTCAGGATCACTCCCAGTGGATTGATGTACAAAATTTGGTGCCAATTTAGAAATTGGCACTAGGTTATCACTCAATCATTTGAAATCAAACCATTTAGCTTTCATTTTGTTGTGTGCCAAAAAAGAGGCAGATATACACCTTTCTCTATGCACTTCCTAAGTATAGATTTTGTGGGAATTCTACAGGACTTCTTGATCAATCTCGGGAACCTTTCTTAAAAATGTAACCAAAACTCTTAAGATATGTGAGGGAATTGATGTAGGGAGTTTTCATGATCTGGCTTGGTTTTGGTTGGTCTAGAACATTAATAGCGCATTTTACCACAATGTATCAATGTGCCCTGGTCATTGGGCTAATAACATTTCTAATTTCCGAGGATATTGTTCCTGTTGGTCCACTGAATGTGTCTCTATATTTGGGTGTGTGTAGAATTGTGCATGGTTAAAACATCAGAGTTGATTTGTTTATTTTTTTTGAGGACCCTCTTGTGGATTTGTCTGGATTTGTCTTCATAAATTACTCTGTACATGATGAAATGATCGCTGTGCCGATTGTTGTAAGGCCCTTCAACAAATTCTGGAGTAGTGTTGAAAGCCCCGACTCTGGTGACTTTGTAGGGAAGGAAGGCAGGATGGCTGCCATCATGATAAATGTTGCTCCAGGGATTGGTGAAGGTTATCTTAATGTCAAATAAAAAAGGCTGGAATTATTCAGGGAAAGCAAAGGTTTTATATTTTGGGTTTTGTAAGGAAGTGTAGATCATCACATATTTAACAAACTTGCCTGCTGGGGGAGAGGGTTGGAGCATAGGGCAAGGACATGGTTGGAGTTGGTGCTAGTAAAAAGAAATACTGAAGTGATGTGTATGATGCAGGCTTCAAAATTGTCTCACGGCACCACAGCATTTGCCGCAGTTCTCTCTGCTGTGGTGCCCTTTGCAAATTTCCAATGTCAATTTAAAATTTCCTAGTAGAAGTGCACCTTACTAGATATAAAAAAATGTCTTGCCCCTTTAACAGCAACTGTGTATATATCTGTAGTGAACAAATTCAAAAGTTATCATTTATCCAACGCGGAAGGGGATATGGTGAATCTTTAAGGACTCAGATAAGCACGGTTACATGTATGTTGTTGTTTGTCTGAAACTTTGTTGACAATTTTAGAAAAAGTGCCTGGGGCTTTTAACACCCTGAAAGACGCCCTGCGGGAAATCTGGTCATCGAGAAGTATTATTTTGTAAATCCAATTACAAAGTATGTCACAGGATCTTAATTCGATATGAGCCGTTTGAAATGTCAAGTTGTCACCTTGCAGATCTACATATCATGATGATAATTGATAATTATGATAATCGCTGCTTGTGTTTACAGCCCTGGAAATGGACCCCCCCCCCCCCCTCAACATCCCTCCAAGGTCAGGGCCACATGACTCCTGGAGGTTTTAAACAAAACTTTCTTGCGTTGATTTTATTAAAAGCACTTGCTGTTAGTGCCAATACATTGACTGAACAGAAAGGTCTGGGCAACCTGGGGAAAGCATATTTCTGCATATGCAATTATTGGTTTAGCAGACCCCAACGAAAGCTGGTTTGCATTTTTAGGATGAGTTGAGTCGCGATGGGATGTAAGTTGTCAGCTGTGCTTAAAGGGGAGGATTGGTGACTGCAGTAGACTCTTGGCTTTAGCTCAGTGGTAGAGCCCAATTTTTATAGAGCCGCATAAGCACACATGAAAATAACTAAGCACAACAAAAGTTTGCTTACCAGATTAAGGTTTCAAGTCAGTGTGTTTTGTGATATCTTGGATGGTTTGTTGATGTTTGGTTTCTATGTGGGAATGGATTACAGTTATTTGAATCTTTGGTTCACGCTCCAACTGTCATTCCAATGTCTTGATAAACATATATCAATAATTGGTACATAATGTTGAAGTCAATATACATTTAAGTGTGCTTTGATCTACCTGAACACTGTTGTGTCATGCAGCTGCTTTGGCGCCCCTGTGTTCAGGCTATTGAACTGAACAAGAGAGTGTGCAGATCACAAAATGAGCAATAGGCAGAAGTTTGGTACAGCGAACTTGTACTTTTGTTTTGAAGTAAACTTAGCTGTTTATGTACAGCACACCAAACCAAGATACAATGTTTTTGCATGGAGCATACTCATGCAAGATACGATGCTGTTTAAAAAAGAAAGAAAAAATTATGCAAGTCGCAAGACACACAAGGCTGGAAGGCCACTTTAAGGTGTGGGGTACAATTATTTTATTCCAGAGGCCGTTGCCACCTACTCCTAGGGCTGAAACAGGGTAACCCCTTTTACAGTCCATATGGATGTAGGCTTGGGTATCATCAGTCCGAAGCCTGGCCGGTAGAGCAGAAAGCACTACCTCCCCGATTTTGCGTTGCAAGTGTCACAACCGGGATTCGAACCCACACTCTGCTGATTAAACACCAGAGCTTGAATCTGTTGCTCTTCACCGCTCGGCCATGACACGCCACAAATTGCACGAATTAAGATACAAAACATTTTCACTGACGTGTCGCTTTGACATTTATGTACATCAGAAATCACCCTGCATGGGTACCAGTGTCTTTATTTGTAACAATATTAATTTCAGAAAGACAGAAGCCCATTTATTACACGACCCCTGTAATCATAATAAGAGTGGTTGACTACCAAGGTGAACAGGTGAACTCCCCTAGCCCTTACTGACTCCCCTAGCCCCCACTGTCTCCCTCTGGCCCCATGCTCATTTATCAACACCTTTGTGCTTGTTATTATTAGGAACAAGGCCTGCTATTATACCACTGGTACTGACAAACTGGGGAACTGGCTTGATAGCTTGTGTTTCAATCTCTGGAGGAATTAGCGATCATTAGCCTAGGGTTACCTATGTATTTATATTTATTTTGTAGCTTTGGCATTGGGTTTGTGTTTTATTGCCAATATAACACACACATGGGAAGAATGAGTAGAAGGCGATTGAGAAATAATGGAATGGGAACTTGCTCTTGGTTGATCAATTGTTGACTGTGTATAATGTAAGCCCATGTAGCTAAAATACTTTGCTTTTTGAGACCACAGGTTTCCAATATTACATGTACTAAAAGTGTTTGGAACTTTTCTGAAGTTAAAATAGCCTTGAAGTTTTGTAAAGCAATTCAGTGTTCAATTGGATTTAAAACTTGCATGGTTTGAACACTTGAATCAAACTTAAAACAACTAGGACATCTAATCCTACCTCAGGGGTACAGTACAGTTTTATTTTTACCTTATGGAAATAAACTCCCATGCCAGGGGTCGTGCTGCTGACCTCGGTGTCAACGGTGTGTGTATCTTAGCTCAGGGATAATTTCATCCTCCATGATGCATTACTTTCAATAAAAAAAAATTAAAAAAAATATTTTATGAAGTTCTAATTGAAATGCAAAATTTCTTGGTAACTTGCTGTTGGTACAGTATCACACAAATTAATTAACAATTAGATGTGCTTCTTCAATAATTGTGGAACATATTTCTTGTACTATGTCTTTTTGCTGTCTCCCCTGGAGGCTGACTTACGCTGACTTGCGATTCGCTCATGTAGATAAGAAGAGGGTCTCCACAATAATAAGCAATGTTCTGACTTTAGGGGGTATAGATTTACGTTTGCTTTTTAGTAACCAATTTAAGAATCCGGTTTTTAGACAGAGATGTCTGTGCAAGGAGACGTTGACTCCCTTGCCTGGATTAATTAAGATACGGATGTTGCTTCTTTTGGCAACAAGCCCCTCTAGATTTGGTTCTTTGTGTATCATTTCACTTGGGTTTTCAGTAGTGATATTAATAAAAACAGCTTTCAAAAGATTATTTTTTTTTAGAGTAATATTTGGCTAGAGATGTGTATCGTTATTTAATCAAAATTTTTGATGGTTTATTCTTACTTGATGGTTATTACTGCTCGACGAAACACGAATTGAGTTTGTAAGGAGTGCCTTTTCATCTTTTGTCACCATTTCCCCAAAAGATTTGTTGGCCATAGTGAATTTTTATTGTGAAAAACTTGCACATATTTATTATTCTACTATTCATAGTCATTGTTTTTATAAATATTTTATTCTATAGGAGCAAGACGATCCAAACTCAACCAAATGGCCAGACTATTACTTGGATCAGTTGAAGACAATGATGACGGTGAGTTTGTTTTGACATTCCTTTCCTGCAAGTCTCAGCACTGCTGTAAAAACATTTGCAATTGTGGACGGTTCCTATCACCAACTGAGCGTCAGTGTTTATACTGTTCAGTTGGGGGGGGTGGGGGGTTTGATTTCATAAAGTGGCAAGGTTCATCTTCAGCCAATAAATCAATCTTAATTGCTAAGTAAGGTGTGTTGTCACTATAGATGCACGCAGGTCCCACTTGACGTCAGACGGTGTAGAGTCCGGTATCTTTACCGGCAATGATTGGGTCGATGAACCATTTGGCTGCAGAGAAAAACGAGACGGCTTGGCACGACCCAAAGCTAAAACTCAAATGGCCTGTTCAGATCATAGATGGCGTCTATAGTATTAGGAACTATCTATACAAATCACTGCGGTGATATTAATATAAAGAATAGCCACGCTAGTCGGATAGACAAAACAATGAAGGTAGTGGTAGCGGGTAAAGACCAACGAATAACATCAAAAACTGCATTTAAGCTTTCGTACATGTAGCAACAACAATACTTTTTGCATCTTGTAACTACATGCATCTGATTTTAAAAATAGCTGTGCTTATTCAGGTTTGTATGTAATTAGTTAGTCTTGAAGTGCTACCACCACCGTAACCTTCTGTATTTTACAGTGATATAAGCAACCAATCCTAAAGATACCTATTGAGGCTTTGTGAATTGAGCCCTTGGCCTTGAATTAAAGAGGCCAGTAAATTCACAGTCTCACTGAACTGGTAATGTTGTTATTCAGAAGTTTGTTTTATTGAGCGAGGAATGCTAATATTATTTTCTTGGCATTATTTCTTGTAGTTGGTGTTTGCTCATGATGAGGATGAGATAGCCGTGAGAACCAATCTAGTGGACAGTCTCAAAACAGCCCTTCGGACACAACCCATGAGGTACATAGATGTCAGGCAGCCCCCCCCCCCCAAAAAAAGAAACTATATAGTGCAGGCATAATATTATATATTCTTCCTACTTCAGTGTGATTTTCTGATTTTTGTTTGCCCTTGGAAAAATAAGGAAAAAGGGATTAAATACCTGGAGAAGTCTATTAAAGCATTATTCAACTTGTTCATCAGGGGTCAGTCCTTTATTTTTTAAGTTGTTCCTACTCTTTCCCAAGGACTCAATATCATGCCTGGTTGTGCAAGGCATACATGTACAAGGATGACCTTTTTGGACATCTTAGAAGTTTTGTCTGATTAAGGGAGTAGTCAGTAATGAGTTTGCTCAAGTAACAATTTGTCAAAGAAACTGGTGTGTTTTTGTGTCTGTGTTTTTTGTCTTCTTCTCAATGTTTTTATTTTTTAGGTATTTGCTCAAAGATACCACCAATAATACTGTACAGTAATCTTCGTATGACAGGGAAACAGTCCATAATTTTAATTATCCGCAATTTTTTAATTCAGAAATTAAAACAAAATTTGATTAAATTTGTCAATGATTTAATGCCTTTGTTTTATTCCATTGAAACTAAATAAATTGAAAGAAGAAGATCTATACCATTTTCAGATTGAACACTAATATTGCTTTTAAAATAATGAAAATAGTTAACAAGTTTTGTTCTTCTTCGTTTGGCTTGATTCAGGTTTGTGATGCGGTTCATTGAGCTGGATGGGCTCTCCACACTGCTGGAATTCCTGCAGACTATGGACTTTTACATGACAGAAAGTCCAATTCACACGTCAGTCATTGGCTGCATCAAGGCCCTTATGAATAATTCAGTAAGTATATCATGATGCTCTGTGATTGGATAGTTTGAAGTAGGGTCATGAATATTAATATTTTTAAAGAGAAAGGAGGATAGTGAATACTAACTCATAGAAAGAGTCACATTGACTTTCATATTTTTACTCACAATGCAAAAGTCTTGAGAAAAGAGAATTAGCTGTTGCAAACAACTTACCAACCAAGTGGACCGAGAGTATCATGCAGTGTGATGGGATAGTTTGAGGGAGAGTCATGAATATTAGTATTTTAAGGAGGAAGGAGGATAGTGAAACATATAGTGAACATATAGAAAGAGTCACATTGATATTCCTTACTTGGTATGCGAAAGCCTTACAAATAATTGAGTAAGTCTATCTGGCCCTGTGTTGGGATATTTTGATATAGTCTCATAAATATTTATGTTATTTTTGTGTAAAGACAAAAAATGTCAACCAACAGAAACATTCACATTTATATTATGTGCACTGGGTATGCCAAGGACGTCTGAATAATTCATTAAATACCATTCTCTTCAACCAAGCATGTTGCAATTCATAACTACTGAATAAAGCCATAGAAATACTACTTGCTTTTACACCTTTGTCATTAAAGTCCTGATTAATTCATTGACTACTGTTCACTGTAATGAAGCCAACTAGGATGAATTAATAAATGCACCCAGTGATAGCTCCAAATTGTATTTTTGGTCTCAAACAGTCCTAAACACTCATTGGCTGTGTCATAAAAAAAACTCATGAATTATTCAGTGAGTTGCAAGTGTTGTAATTAAGCTATCCACTTAGACGGGTCCAGTGACTACTGTTCACTGTAATAAAGCAAACTGGGATGAATTAATAAATGCACACAGCAAAAGCTTAAACTGTTCTGGGTCTCAAACAATCCTAATCGCCTATCAGTCATTGGCTGTGTCAAAAAAACTCATGAATTATTCAGTGAGTTGCTTAATTAAGCTTTCCGAGACGGCTCCATGACTGTCTATTAACAGTCAATGGGATAAAATGAGTCACAGTTTACGTGAACATTTTCCGAAGAACAATAGACTCGTCCAAATGTTTTGGCTCAACAAATTTGATAAGTCCTCCAATAAGCCAAATAAATGGATCATTAATTGTGATGATTAATTTGAATGGGGACAATTATCTTATGGTTTTGTATGTTTGGCCTGTAGTCATGTGAATGATTCAAGTTGGAATTGGTCACTGTCTGGGAGAGGGTAAACAGTGGCGTGTTTTCATAGTGTGAAATGGCCGACGCTTAGGCATTTCTGGGCTAATATTAGATTCGTAATATTTTTGGCTACTGTTGTGGCTCAATCAATCTTATGAGTAAGCTGCAACATATTCAAGGATTGTTTCTTCATCGCACTTTTGCTTAAAGGTGATATTTTGTTGCCTTATCCAGAATTTAAATTAAAACAATTAAAGTCACTGGGTTTTCTTCAGTAAATTTTGTTTAAAATAAATTAAATCATTCAGCAAAGATACATGTATTTAGAGTCATAATTTTTTCCCCAGAAATGCTCTTTCCTTTGTCTACATATTCATCAACACTTCAGTGCACAAGTGCTAAGCTTAGAAGTACTCTGCTTAGCAAAAAACAGGATACCATCCAAATGATATGTAGTGTAGTTGCTTCTGACTAGATTTGGCAGATTTTTCCCTGCTAGATTTTTCTCAGCAGTTTTTTCCAGCAACATTTTCTTCTTTGGTAAAAAGAGGAGAATGTGTTGACAATGGTTCTTTCCGTACTTTCTGTAATTTTTGTATTCAGTCCTGGTTTTTTCCCTCTTGACTTTCCAAAAGCGTTTTGAGACTTCATCGCAATTTTGCGCTTTATAAAAACTGTTTGTTATTATTATTAATGGGAAGAATTAGCTCCGATCACAAACTTTAACAGAAAATTTTATCTCTTCCCCTACAGCATGGCAGAGCCAATGTGTTGGCCCACCCCACGGCCATCAACATCATCACACAGAGTATGAGCTGTGAAAACATCAAGACTAAGATCTCGGTCCTGGAGATCCTTGGTGGGGTATGTCTGGTACCCGGTGGTCACAGGAAGGTTCTGGATGCCATGTGCCATTATCAGCAGTACGCATCGGAGAGAATGAGGTTCCAGGTAAAGCAAAATTCTAACTACAGGGATGTAATTTTTCTGTTTTTAACCGAAAATCCATTTGTTAATATTGTTTTAATATTTGTAATTTTTTTATAAAGGTCTATTCATTAAAACCTAAGATTAATGTATGGGTAAGCAGGCTTCACTTTCGCAAGCTTTAACGCTTTAAGTGCACAGCCTATCACACCCGTAAACTGACATGACTTTTACTACAGAAAAAAAACCCCCAAAACAACAAGAAAGAGACATAAATCCATTCCACTTTTTTGCTTTTCTATTCTTTGGTTATAACAAAACACTTGTTTGTATTGTTTATATTTAAATTAGTAACTGACTAACCAAACTCTTGTTTGTATCGTTGACAGAGGTTAGTAAATGACCTGGATCGTAGCACAGGTCACTACAGAGAAGAGGTCAATCTCAAGACAGCCATCTTGTCCTTTATCAATGCTGTCATCAAGTATGGAGCAGGAGAGGTAAGCACAAATAAGAACTTTACTAAGCTTAAAAATATTGTGCTTAGTGAAAACAGGATACAATTCAAGTGATATGTCATTAATATTGGTTTGGACTGGCTGGCTCCTGCTTGATTTTGCTTAGCGGTAGTATTCGTTTTCTGTCAAAGAAATCATCTCCTGCTCAAATAATCTCCTGCTCAGAAACTTTTGCCCCTCTCCCTTTCAGACTGTCTTATCCTTCCTTACAAGGTACAACCCACAATCAGCTCAGTATTGTATAAATGTATGATTTGGTACATCAACTTGTATACAGTTAGTTAGTAAAAGTCCTTGTATCCTTGCCACTCCCCTCCAAAAAAAGAAGAGTTTATTCATGCCACTGTTCCCTAGTTTTATCCACCAGTTGACAAAAAAAAAATTAAAAATAATATATAGATTTGGTGCATTCTTGTACTTGTTCTACTCCTTATTTGTCTTCTAGCAGATACATGTACGCGTTCTCAATTATTTTACTATAAACTTTAATTTTTTTCTTTTCAAAGGACAACTTGGAGTTCAGAATTCATCTTCGGTATGAGTTCTTAATGCTTGGTATTCAACCAGTGATAGACAAACTGCGAAGTCTGGAAAACGCTACTGTAGATAGGTAAGCAACGTCAGTTCATATTAAAAAGCCACAAACCACTGATTCTATGAACTTGTAACATTGTTTTTCTTTGAGGCCAAGTACCTCAATTTACAGTTTTAAAGATAAACACCTCTATGAGTTTAATGGTACTTTTATCCATGTTGAGATGGCAAAGAAATCTTTAAAAAATGTTTAGCTAATTTGCCTGTTTGTGCAAATAAGAAAAACTCATGACATCTAATAAATGTTTTGTATTTGTTCTTCTTATAATCTTATCTTTCTTCTGACTTCTCAAAATCTAAAACAGATAACAAAATAAGTAGAACATTTATCAAATTAGTTTTAATAATTAACTAACAAATAGTTATGTTTATACGAATGATCCTCGCCCCTATCTTTAACATTTCTCACCTCAATTCAGTCAATGAATTCATACCACCTGTTTACAGATATGTTGCAATTCTTGGTTTCTCAACAGGCATTTAGATTTCTTTGAATTAGTAAGGAACGAAGATGAACGAGAGTTAGCTAAGAGGTTTGACATGGTGAGAATTTTATTTGTTTATTTATTATTTATTATAAAGAGTAATCACTAAAAGGAACACACAACCTGAGCAACATTACTTAATGCTTCTAAGATTCAAATTTGGGGCACAAAAATTCTTTTTACAAAACCACAATACTTGAAATATTTTTAAAATGCCGAAAGCTGCCTAAGGTTTTAACCAGAAGTTTTTGACTACCTTTAAATATAAGAGTGATAACCAAACGTATACCGTTCCTTTAAGTATAAATTCTTTTCTCATTAAAGATAACATTTTTGTCACACCAGTCTTCAATCATCTAAATTTCATCTGCATACCCTTATCCTCGAGAGATCTTAACGACCAACTAAGACATTCTATTTAAATTCTCTCTCTCTACCCAGGTTCATGTGGATGTCAGAAGTGCAAATAGTATGTTTGACGTCATCAAGAAGAAGATTGCCCACACTCAGGCCTACCCCCATTTCCTGTCTCTTCTACAACATTTTCTACTCTTACCAAGTACGTAAACTTAAAGGGTTTGGGTACTTATTGTTGGACACAATTTGACAAGACACAGCGTCCACAGATTTACATTGAACTTGAGGGTTTGAAGATAATGATGGTAGAAAGCTTCCCTTAAAATATTACTTGCTGAGGTGCTGTAGTTTTTGAGAAATGAGCAAAACAATTCACATAAATAATTTTTGTCTCAGTGAGACGAACAATATTTTAGCATGTAAAACAGATTTACCAGTTGTGGTCTGCAGTTCGGCGGCAAGGCGGCGCACAAGGCTCCCACACAGGGGAGGTAAATGACACATTGTGTTACTTCTGCAGTGTTTGTGGGAGACCGCCTGGGCGCTAGAGTCTTTTGATGTTGTTTTTTTTCAAAGAAACCCTGGTATTTCCGGATCAATTGTGGAATCTTGCGGTTGTTTCTGGGACTTTTTATTTTTTTTTAAACAGCCCTTCGTGGTTGCAAGACGTCTCAATTAGGGAAGACATCAAGATACTTCATCAAAACCATGATTTGCCGATAATTCGATTAACAAGAAATCAAGACGATATGATATCGTCTAAGAAATGGTATCGCGATTTTCGATTATATCGAGATATCGCCCAAGCTTAGCGCTATATAAGACTTTGATATTATTATTATTATTATTATTATTATTATTATTATTATTTATACCCTAACTGGTAAATACATTTTACATGCTAAAACTGAGACCAAAATTATTTTTTTGACATTGTTTTTACACATTTCTCAAAAACTACAGCACCTCAGCAAGTAATATTTTAAGGGAAGCTTTTTACTCGTGACAAGGGTTTCTGCTGCTCTGTCTGGGTGGGAAGTGACTCAGATGGTTACATGGTTTCCGACCTTTAAAAAACGACATGTGTAGGAATATCAAGATCACACAAACTTGTTGGTTTTTCTTACTCTACTAAACCCTTCAGGCACAATTATTTAGTAACACCTGGGGGGGCCAATATCCTAAAGCCTGTAAGCATAAAAGCTTGCTAAGCGCACAAAAGTCTTGCTTAACAGAGACTGGTTACCAGCCAAAGTTTCATTAAACTTTAAATTGGTGCAACTGGTGCCAGACTCATTTTTTTGCTAAGCAAAAACCTTTGCCAAGCAGTTATCTCTGCTTAACAGCTTTATGAAATGGGGCCCTGCAGTAATTGGTATGCAGATTAAAGAAATTGAGTTTTGAAATTGTTCTTTCCAACTCAAACCTACACCCTCCTTCCCTTCAGTCTGTTTATAGCCCAACCGTTTAGATCACATATGACCATTAACGTGAATTTCCCTACACCCTGTTGGTAACCTTGCTCTAATTTCTACTATATTTTAGTTTTCGAATCCTCAGCATCAAAATTGTATTTTCCTGCACACAAAAAAAGCAGCTCTGTGACTGGATATTTTTCTTGAAAGGTCATCAGAGGGTTGAAGTTTTTTATCATTGCCAAACGGAAGCACAAATTGACTTGAAGTAGTCGATATAAGAACCACAATTTCACTTTAAGTGACCCACTGTCCTTGTAGAAAAAAAAAAGACTGATTACAAACATATATATAATTTCACAATTTTTAAAAAGAAGGAACGATTGTTATACTTTGTTAAAGAAAATATATACAGGCAGTCACACATAATTTTTTGATGTTTTTGTATGTTTAAAGGAAGTGGACACTAATGGTAATTGTCAAAGACCAGTCTTCTCACTTGGTGAATCTCAACATATGCATAACATAACAAACCTGTGAAAATTTGAGCTCAATTGGTCGTTGAAGTTACGAGATAATATTGAAAGAAAAAAACACCCTTGTCACATGAAGTTGTATGCTCTCCGATGCTTGATTTCTATACCTCAAATTCTTAATCTGGGGTCTCGAAATCAAATCTGTGGAAATTACTTCTTTCTCTCGAAAACTACGTCACTTCAGAGGGCGCCGTTTCTCACAAAGTTTTATTCCACCAACCTCTCCCTATAACTCGTTTCGCAAGTAAGGTTTTATGCTAACAATTATTTTGAGTAATTACCAATAGTGTCCACTGCCTTTAACAAATTAAGTTAAAAACGTAGCAAACAATACTGCACTTTTTGAGGCATCTGAAAGCACACACAACAAGGGTGTTTGTTTATTGTTATCTCTTGCTACTTCGATGACCAATTGAGTCAAAATTTTCACCGATTTGTTATTTGTTATGTCCAGTGCCTTTAAAGGATTTTTTTCCCATTTTGACCAAACAGATAAAGGATGTAGCATACACCACTGGTCGCTGGTAGACCGGCTAGTCCAACAAATTGTCCTTCAGTATGAAGATGGCAACGATCCAGACATAGCGCCTTTTGATATCAACTTCAAGGATGTGATCGAGAAGGTCATCAACCAAGATGTCATCAGGCAACAGAAGGCCGAAGAGATGGAGAAATGTGAGTATTATAAATCAAAGCAGGGGCAAAGAAAATCAGGCCTGAAATTTCACGGAGTCATTGGAGACCATTGCCTCCATTGCCCTGGTCTTGACCTTTGCCTTGGTGGCCCTTCAAAAGTTTCCCATAAACTTAAAGATTTTCCAATGGAAGTGACCTTAAAAATGCCCTGTCCTCTCAAAGATGAAATTCCATGCCTGGAAAAAAACACATAAAGTGAGAGAGAGTTGAGACAGACAACTGAAGCCATTTGGAAGCAAAAAGTCTTATGCTAAATGTACCTCAACATTTTCATTTCTGACAACAACAAAAACCTGTTGGTTTTAGAAAGTACTTGACTTCGATCAGTCAGCTCTGATCACCTTCATGAGAGGAGTGAGATAAAGCAAGATTAAAGAGTCCCCCAGGATACTTTTTTCCTTGCTACGTGTAACTCTAAAACTCTGAATTCTCTGCATGTGTTTTTATTATTGTTTAACAGCACATAGGCAATATGAGTACGCTTACTGGTTCTAGTAATCGTATGACAAGTCTCTCCTCACACAGATTTAAGCAACTTAAGGATCAAGTCTAAATTCACTGACCTTGGGCCTGCAGTACAATGATATGCCCCTGTTAAATTGTTGAGATTGTTTTCCTCTTGTTTGTCTCCACAGTATGTGAGGAAATAAAAGCCCAGTTAGAGAGGAAAGAAAGAGAACTGGATGCCAAAAACCAAGAAAAGGTAACAAAAACCCTCAATATGGTGTCAGGAGGTAAACTCAAATCAGGTGTTTCATGATTTTAAAACTAGGAACTTCATTATTGTTGTCTACAAATGATATTCATCAGTTGTAAGAAGCCACCTTTTTTCAACCAGTTCTGTCAATTGAAAGACTGATCATTATAGTCAGTATCCTTATTTTCAATCCATCGGAAAAATCTTTAGAATTGTATTTAAATAGCCCGTAAAGTCTGTTGAAGCCCACACCATGTACATGTGGGTCAGCCCTTGTACTCCTGCCTTTGTTGCTACTTTTTTTGTCCAAGGACCAAATATCATGCCTGCACTTGGGATGGCTAAAGTTGTGGTTCTTTTTTAAAACCTTTGCTTTGACTTGGGCTCTGCCATAGGTTCTGTGCAACTACAGAACATGCCCTTCTTTAGTAAAGATTACTAAAGGAATGTAAGCCAGAGCCATGGTTTGCAAAAGGGCATATGGCTTCATACAAGGTTGTTGACCACCTTTTGAAGATGGCAGCCTTTGCACTCAATTCAGACACATCCAAAGGCTGTAACTGAATTGACAACTTTGCCATTTTGACTAGGCTAGATCTGTCCATACATGTACCTCACCATTGCCCCCTGAAGCCAATGGTTGTAGCCAGTACATGTAGCTGTAGCCAAAGACACGTGATTGAACCCAGCCGAAGCTAGCCATATTCATCACTGTAGAAGGCATAGTTTAGTTTAACTCATCATCACAGTAGGTGCAGTTAAGTTGTGGCACTGAGGGTGTGGTCCCATTTTGACAGAAAGGGTTAGGTGTTGGGCTGGGGGTATTGTTTCATGCGCATATATTTTGTTTGCCAAGCGTTAAGTTTTGTTTTGTTTTATTGCACCGCCTTTGTTTGTTTTCATCAACACATGATTTTTTTTAGTTCTGTATGTGTTCAAGTGCACGACTTATGTTCTTTTTCGTTGCGTTTTTACTTATTTATTTATTTATTTATTTATTTTTACAGTTTTTTACAAAAAGCAGGATATTTTTTTTTTACATTTTATTTTCTTCAAAAAGCAGGATCTTATGCAGGAATGGCTAGAAATGGATTTGATTTTAAAGTACCATAAAAAGGGGCGGGAGTTCTCTTTTGCATGACTTTTTTTTGCCAGTCAGTGTTTTCACAATCCTTCGCAGTAATTCCTAGATTATAAAGCTATGTTTGGCGGTGTTAGTAAAATGTAAATAAAAGAAATAACTTAATAGACAGGTAAATCAATAGTTCACAAAATCATGAATACAGGTATGCTTAGTATAATAATTTGGTTTTGTTTTCAGTTCTGTTCCTTTTAGAATTTGTTTTATCATTTAAGGTTGTTCTGGTTTTGTATCTGCTTTTTTTCCCAGTCTTTGTAAGACTTGAAAGACACCCCTTTTTGTTTACCTTACTCCTTACTGTAGAATATCCCTCCTATAGACCAATCCGACGAAACAAAATTGGTAGCACCCTCTATTAAAAATTACCAACTGCGGTGTTTTTTTGTGCACAATCTAGGCATTGAAGACACCGCAGCAAATGGCGCGCGGTGCTCAACACTTGTGCGCCCGGTGCTCAACTCTATGGCACCCGGTGCGCGTCGGATTGGTCTATACATTTTACAGATTACCAGACAACATAAGTACAAATGAAATATGCGACCTTTTAATTCTTAATTGGTCATACCCTTTCAAATCAGGCTGTCTCAATTTTGACCAGATGCTATTCAATCATGGCAAATGTTTTAACCACCGTTCTGGTCTGTTCTTCTGGTTTATTTAACTCCCAATTAGGACATTCTTATTTAACAAACCAGTCAATTAATACATTCTATTTCTTTATTACCATGATATTACTTTCATTTCTCCCCAAATATGTTTTTAAAATGTCTTTAATCCCAGCAGATTTTTTATGTTCCCTTGTTTTTGTATCGAATTCCAACCTTTGTACCAATGGGTGTACAAATGCTTGTTTACATCAAGTGTGTGCTCTGTGCATGGCATTATAGATCTTCATCTTTGCCATTTAAAAGGGATGGGGTTGGGTGGGGTCAGAGGTAAAAATCAACAGAAAATTGTGAACTCCGAATAAAACAACCTGTGAGCTGTTTGCGATTTTTTTTCTGCTAAAGATTTCCTCCTTCATCTCCTAAATGCAGTAGAATCAGCATGACAAACAACTCATTTTGTGCAAAATAAGTTGGCAAATAGTTTGCTTCTCAAAGGAATAGCCTTTCTCATAGCTAGAATTATAGATACATCATCTTCTCATTCACCTTTATGTAGTATGCATGTTTGATTATCTAGGTTTTTGTAACACTGAGGACATTTACAAGAAACAAGTTGTTTTCTTTTTCTTTGCAATTTCATCTAATCTGACCCAAAAATTAACTAAACTGAAACATGTCTCAGAATTCTACTTTGAAGTGGTTGGAACGCATATCTTTTCTTCTGGTTTCATTTTCCATCATGCATATATCTTAGACTCTTTGTTTATTGGTCATTAAAGCAAGGCTCATACTTACTGTGTGAAGAAATGCAAAGTGCGCAACAATTTTTAAAAATAAATTGGCGCAAATACTGGCGCAAATCATTTGCAAAAGTTGGATGCAACTCACTTTAACCATTCACTGCTTAATGTATAATTGTTATAATCAAAGACTACCGGGTAAGTCCAAATTCGGAGTCTTTGACTCAAATTTTGGCCTCTTGCTTTGACCTTTGGCTTTGACCTTTAGCCTTTTACTAAAACAGCAATGCCGAAGCGCTCATCTAGCCCCTGTGCAACAATTCAGCCAATGCTTAGATATGCTTTGCATTTGAGTTTGCTTGAAGTACACCAATGTACGAATCCTTAGCCTAAGACTTTACTGTAGATCAATTTCTCTTTAAAATAAAAGTTGCCTCTCAGATTTGATTTTCTTGCAATGATATGGTTAATAGACAATGTGACCTATGTTTACAGTCAAACCGCCCGCGCTGTTGACAAACACTATACATCATATTTCCGCCAGGCAAAAAGACGCGTAGTCATGGTAAGATTGCATACACTTTCTAGCTGGCTGCCAAAACACAAAGGTTTTGCCCAGCGGTATGCGCGCGCATCATGTTATGGTTTTCGAGTGACGTCAGAGGTCACATCGTCTATAGATTCATTGATTACCTTAAAAAGAAATGCTAATTTCCTTGGATAAGGGGGTTGGGTTGGGGTTAGGTGATCTGCACAGAGCACTCAACACCTTCAAACGTTGGAATTTGACTGGTTGTTGTAGACTGTTGTTGCATCATTCATTCCTCTTATCTCTACCCCCTCCTCTATATTCAACCGGGAACAAAATATAAACAGAGATCAGGACGTTGTATCTCCCCACTACCTGTCGTCACCACAATGGTGGGTACAACTACCTCATTCAACTTGCAGCTGGTGTTCAGTTTTTTATTATATATATTATATGCAGCCCGGCTAAAAACCCCTCCAAAAAAATATTTACAAACCAAAGAAAACATCTCCCTGTTTGACACCCGCCAGGAAAACCTTTACTGAAAATAATACGTTGTTTTTCTCATCTTGTGTCTTTTTTGTCGGTCTGTACCACTGCTGTGTGTGTTTCATTGCTGTGTGTAACTCTGTATGTGAATGTTTATTTTTGCTGCATCAATTGTTAGATGCTTGTTTCATTATACGCATTGCTAACTTCATTTTGTTTGATTGGGTTTTTCAGTTTTTGGGTGTTAATTTTGTGAACTTTAGCTTTTGGCAGAATTTGGGCATACTTACTTATGTTACAGTTTGTGTGGAAAAAAAAACCCATCCCAAGGATTATGTGTGGCTGAAGTGGGTGCTTGCTGGTGAGAAGAGTGTTCAATAGACCCATTGCATAACGCAAAACGCTACACTGACGCGCAGGTTTTCACGCAAAAAAAATAACTATTGTCCAATCATTTGCCTCCTTTGATCCCCACACGTGACGTCACATGCAAGGGGTCTATACCAGAACTAACAAGCTGACATTTTGTCTAATACTATCACAAATTAGCAATTTTTTGTTTTAAACCAAGGAATGCAGTGACTTTTTTTTGGGGGGGAGGGGGGGGGGTTTCCGCATAATTATAGGGCTTGTAACTTGAAATGTTTACTGTACCAGATTTGAAATGAGAGAAGAAAAAAAACCCAGTTTAACACTTCAACTGTTTAAGTTGGAAGAGCACAACGAGAAGATTCATCTCATATGTAGTGTGTGTAAGGATCTTAGTGAATAACTCTAGTTTAGATAGTTAAATTAAGTGTAGTGCTAAATTTTAAAAATTAATGATAAAACTGTACTGATTGCGTTTTTAGAATTCAGGTAGTGAGAAGAAATTGAGGTTTTGAATACCGGTAGTACTAGTTAAGCATTTTCAATTCATCTTTTCAAATGTTAATGATGTTCTATTTTTTCCCTGGTTATGGGTGGTAGGATCTGTATGCAGGGGTGGTGGGTTTAGGGAGTGGGGAGTGAGTCTACAAAACTGCCTGTAGTATTTAAAAGCTCGCTATAGGTTCATCTGCTATTTCAATATACAATAATGCAGAGCATGTAGCTGACCACTCAATGCATGAAATTATATTATGCAAATAAAATCATTTATGCACCAGAATACATCCATTATATAATCAGGATGCTGTATATTTATATTATACTTTTTTTTTCTTTTCTCTTGGAAAATTCATCTGTTATTTTAATCATCTTTTGATTGTTTACTGATTTACTTCTTTGATAACCGCTCTTGACGTTGGTGACACTGACTATCCCATCAATCTTTAGGTCAATATTTCGTTTGCTTCTGATCAATAAGATTTTAAAGAAATTTCCCTAAAAATAAACCAATCTTTAAATTGAAAAATCGCCCAGATTATGGAAAGTTCCGTTATTATGTTGAATGCAATTCTAAATATAGCCCTGACTGTTGCTCTTAAGTTTTCCAGGTTGCCAAATGTTGGTAGCTCTGCTTTTTCAACAGCATTGATGATACTGTAAGCACACCTGCTTTTACAATTGTGCGATTCTCTAAAGACAATAATGACCTCCAAAAGTAATTTCACATGAAAAACAAAATAGTTGTTCCATTATAATTTTAGCACTAAAACAAAGGGCTCAGATATTTGCATGTGCAATATATTTGAAAACTTTTCTGGTTTTTGAAATTGAACAGAAAATTGAATTGAAATTTGTAAAACTTTGCCCATTCTTTCTTGGTAAAGGATTTTGGATCTATAAAATTAAATCTGAAATAAATGCATGGGAGAAATGGCCTTCTGTCCTTGCATTCGCGTGGGTGTTTTCATCACAGCTTCTGAAGTCTTGATACATTTTGGAATTCCATCCTGCCTTTCTCAATCTGGGTATCAATTCAACGATTTCACTTTTGTTTTTTTGTTTTATCCCAGGGCTCCCTCATCCCTGGAATGGCGGGTGCCTCCATTTTGCTCTTTTATTTGTTCTTCATACTATGCATTTTTTTTTTTTTTTTTTTTTTTTTTTTTATATCGCCATGGTGATTCTGAGCAATTCTGTACATCACAGGCCTTGTATGTTTTTGCTTGTATTTGGATGCAAAATAAACAAATTGCTTCACAATTAATTTTTAAATCGTTGACCCACGATGGCAAGGCTGCCCTAACCATGTAATGTATACCATTGCACCTGACCATAATCAGCACAAATTAAAAAATAATGTAAGAATTTGTACCTCAACTGAGCTTTGTCCAATTAATCAGCTGATTGTTGTTTGAATTGCTAATTATAAGCAAGTAAGCTTTGTGGCATTTTCTAATAGAGAAGAGGTAATTGAGTGTAGAGCAGAATTCGTTGTTGGTATCACACTATTAGTCACTTACACTGTGTAGTTTGTTACTGCAATGCATATGCTCACCTCTGTGTACATACATGTAGTTAATATTTTAATGTACTTCTGAAAATCAGTTTTGAGCATGCGAAGCAATTTCTTCAAACAAATTACTATGAGTCAAAACAAACTTCACAACAGCAGTTTTCACTGTACCTTTTACTCACGTTTCTGTTGTGAGTCACAAAGCTCACTCAAAATTTGAGCTGTCAAAGTAGACTCAAATCCAAAAATGAAGGAAAAAAAACACAAATTGTTTAGTGTGACGTCACTGACTTATTTCCTTTATTCCTTCCTCGTCTTACTAGGAGGAAGCAATGGGAGCGCTGAATGCGATCCAAGAGAAATACGACCATCAAGCAGCTGAGCTGGCTATATCCAGCAGCCAGGGCCTGGAACTACAGGCACAGATGGCTGAACTCAAAGCAATGGTAAGTCAAGCCTCTTATTAGGTGTTGTTTTCCCCCTTTTTTCTTCTTCTACTGTGTTATATGGGAGACAATTTTTCCATCAGTGTCCTCTTGATTCAGCCTTCTCAACCATTTTCTCCATGTAGATTGCAAGCGGCAAACTCGGAGCCACCATAAGTCTCTCAGATGATGACAAGTTGAAAACGGAAGCCCTGAAATCCCCAGTTTCCTGCTCGGTTGGTTCTGCACCTCCTCCTCCCCCAATGGCACCATTTGCTCCTCCACCACCCCCTGGTATGGGACCACCCCCTCCTCCTCTACCCCCAGGCCAAGGAGGCCCACCACCACCTCCAGGTATGCATAGACACAGTTCTTTAGATAACATTATTCTATAGTTATTCTGTGGCAAGTTATGTGGAATATTAATTTGTTGTTTTTTACACTTACACAGATGTGTCTTAGCTCTGTATACTCGGAACTTTCAGACTTTTGTGGGGAAAAAAATCACAGGCATATTACTTGGGTGGGATTAGAACCCACAACTTCTGGAGCAGTGTCTTACCAGCTAGAACATTGAGATTGCCCGATAGCTAGAGTCCTATATTTTAGCAGCAGGTACCTCAACGATTTAATAGGTGTTAAATATTTACAAAGAGGCTGGATTTTTTTTAAACCTTGATCTTTCAGGCATGATGGGCATGACCAAGAAGAAGAATATCCCCAAGCCGTCCAATCCTCTCAAATCCTTCAACTGGTCTAAACTCCCTGACATGCAGCTTCAAGGAACTATATGGACAGAGCTGGATGACATGAAGGTAATGAAATACTTTTGGTAACCCCTTGAGAGTTACATAAGCCTTTGAGTTAAAGGATTTGGGTACTTTTTCTAAGTTAAAACAATTTCATGAAAATATGTTTTTAAAAGCTAAAATAATTTTCGTATCATGATCAGTGATTATTTTCATGACATTGTTTTACTAATTTCTCAAAAACTACAGCTCCTTAGCAACTAATATTTTCAGGGAAGCTTTATACTATCATTATCTTCAAACTGTGTAAGTTTAGTGTAAATCTGTAGACATTGGTGGTTTCATTCTACAAAAAGTACATAGACCCTTAAATCGCTCCTCGTGTTATTAATTTATAGCCTTTGAGAAAGACTATGCTTGGGCTGAAACGTCAGGCCATTATTGTTTTTGCGATAATTTATATTCTTACAGGCATGGTTAATATTTGTGTGCTCATTTATGTTCACTATTATGATGTAAGGCAAGCTAGATACCATTGATTGGAAGTTCTAGTCGTGAAACTATTTATGGAGGTCATACTTTGGTTAATGTTACACTTTGGTTAAACTGATTTAATTTTGAGAAAATTCCATTGTAAAAACGAAACACAAATTTATGTATTGATGCTTTGTAAAAGGAATAACCATGAAGAGGGGTAGACTTAACACATATTCTTCAATTACAATCTCTCAGGTTTTAAAGATTATGGACCTGGCCGACTTTGACAAGACGTTTTCCGCCTACCAGAAAGTACGAGGAGAGGACGTTGACGGCGACACAGGCTTCAGCTTCAAGTCCAGTAAACCCAAGGAGTTGTCAGTGATTGACGGCCGGCGGGCGCAGAACTGTACCATCTTACTGTCTAAGCTGAAGCTGACTAGTGCAGAGATCACCAAGGCACTGCTGAGCATGGACCAGGGTGAAGACATCCCCAAGGATATGTTGGAACAGGTAAAACATTATGAGAAATTGTTTCAGGCAAATTAGTCGCAGCATTTTGTAAATCTGGCAGAGTCCATTTAATATGATTTTTCTTTCCACTTTTTGTGTGTTTTGAACTTAACACACTCAACTTTGCAAGATTTTTGGGTGAAATTTTGCAGGAAAAAAAATGTGTATAAATAATATCGATGTCATGGCTAGTTTTATATCTTGCTCTGTGAGATGTTGAATTCTGGTGACTTAAAAAATAGTCGCAATTTCATTGAGTTTAGCGATATACTCTTGACTATGTATTGTGGACGGAAAAAAAAGAAGTATTGCCCAGGCTTACTGTTAGTACTTATCTCTACTGGTGTTTGTTTCAGCTTTTGAAGTTTGTACCGACACAAGAGGAGGCTCTCTTACTGAAAGAGCATGAGCGGGAGATTGACAAAATGGCCCGAGCTGATCGATTCCTCTACGACCTCAGCAAGTAAGTAATGTCAAATCCTTTAGAAAGTGAAAAGTACAAACTAATAAAATCCGCAGGCAAGATATTAGTGTTTGAATTTATAATTTTGGAAGGACTTTTAAGAAATGTTCTTCAAATAGATTACTTATACTTTCAGAATGATACATCTGTAGTATGGTCTGCTAGATGGGCAGTAAGCCATTGGTACAAACAAAGTATCTTTTTTTCGTTATGTGAACAACTTCGGTACAATTGAAGGAAAATCAAGACTCCTAAAAGTAGTAAAATGCTGACATCATTTCAAGCAAAAGTGTTGCAAACATTTGTGGAATTTGTGTTGGTTAATGACCATTCTAACTGGTGTATGATGATGGCCCATAGGGGTGTGATAAAAGCGCCCAGTATTGTTATTCAAATTTGTCTTTCTTGTTTTATCTAGAATCGTGCACTTTGAGCAGAGGATGAAGTGTCTTTACTTCAAGAAGAAGTTCCAGGAGAGAATGGGAGAATGCAAACCAAAAGTAGATGGTGAGTTACAATCAATTCCAAACCTTCCCCATCCTAGAGCACACAATTTTCTACCTTCCCCCCAGGTAGTAGTTAAAAAGCAGGACAGTTCTTTTAAGAACTGAGAGGTCTCCTGAATTCCGGAAAATTCTACTCCACGGTAGAAGAATATGAAGCAAGACAGTTCTCTAAAGAACAGAATCTACCTGGCAAGTAGATATACACAAGGTGTTACGGCAAACCAAGTATATATTTCTAATCTTGTTTGTTTCTCTACATTTCCAGCCATTCTAAGAGCCTCCAAGGAGCTGAGTACAAGTAAGAGATTGAAGAAGATCCTGGAGATCGTCTTAGCGTTTGGTAACTACATGAACCGAGGGGCAAGAGGGAATGCCTCTGGCTTCAGAATCTCAAGTCTCAACAAAATCCTTGACACCAAGTCGAGTATCCCTAAATATTCCACGCTTCTTCACTATTTGTCTGCAGTATTGGAGAAGAAGGTAAGACTGAAATCGAAAGACATCATAATACTATGATAATAATAATAATAATAATAATAATATAAGACTTGTAATGTATCCACCTTGCTGGGTGTTCAAGGCGCAGTAAAAACCAAAAACAACAAACAGACACAACAAAACTAGTCCTTGAAAACCTGTGACGTAAGTTTTGAGAAGAGATTTGAATGTTGTGGTACAAAGACAAGATCTTGTATTAAGTGGTAGAGAGTTCCAGATGCGTGGTACAGCTGAAGAAAAAGACCTGTCACCCCATGAGTGTCGGGACTTGGGTTCAATGAGACATTGTGTTGAATGAACTCTTGGTTTTTACAAAGGAAAATTTATTCCAATCTTTGACTGTGATATCGCAAGTTTATTTTTGAATGAAGTTGTTATCTATTATTGAGGTATTATTTTGTATGATTGTTGCAGTTCCCTGATGCCTTTAAACTTGAGGAAGAGACTGCATCCATCCGAGAAGCATCCAAAGTCAAGTATGTTTAATTTCATTGTTTGTGTTGTTCCATTTGTTTGTTGACTGTCATCTTAAATTCAACCATTCAACCAATTTTGTCCACTATTACAAATGAAATAAATTTACCTATAATTCAATTTGAAAATGCTCTGCAGAAATGTTCAGAAGTTTTTGAATTAAATAATCAAAACAGCTGTTGTGAACTTGCTTACCAACCGAAGTGACCAATTGTTTTTAATGGCCCAAGTTTTGACCATAGCAGAGTCTTTCTCAAAACATGGGACCATGAACAAATTTTTGAAATTTTTGCCAGTAGAGTTAATATTATTGTTATTTTCTTACTCTATTTCAGCATGGCTGAATTAGCTAAGGACATCGCTCTGATTGGTGCAGGTCTAAAGGAAGTTGAAAAGGTATGCATTATGAAGCGTCTTATCTACTCGACGCAGATTTTAAATTGCTTAGAGTAGAAGGGTCCAAAGGGCTGGGTTCAACGGGCCTAAAACTTTATTCTTTAAAATTATGAAAGTTTTGCCTTTGCAAAGGGAATATCTCTATGAGGGAACTTTTACTGGAACATTTCAAGGGCACCAAGGCGATGGCATAGGGCATTAGTAGCGTGCTTCTGTTACCTCTGTGAAGTACCAGGCATGTTTAATTGGATATTCTTCTATTTTCGATCACTGATATTACAGCTGAGTTGTCTCCAGATCTCCATGTCCCTCATGTCTGTAGACGTTTCTCAAGCTGTCACAAACCCAGTGTCTCTTCTTAGTTAATCAACGTATGGTTGAGAATAAAGACACTGTAATTCAAAGTATACTCACATTTGTTCTCTGTATAGGAACTTGACTTCCAGAAGAATAGGCCAAACACCGACAGAGGCGACAAATTTGTGTCTGTCATGAGTGATTTCAAGACAGTAGCCACGATCAGCTTCTCCAAGCTCAATGATGTACACAGTCAAGCAAAGGAAAAGGTCGGTTGACACAATTCATTATTCAACTTAAAATGAAATTATTGCTGCAGAAAAGTGAAATATCAACTCTTCACTTTGTTTGTGCAGGGAAAGTATCCCCAGCTCCAAATGTGTGGTGATCAGTTTACAACTTTTAACTCTGCTCTTACATTGCTATAAATAACTGTTGCTGTAATATTCCTTGTTTGCTTTTGTTCTTGTATCTGGGTTAAACGATATTTGCAGAGTATACACTCTTCTTGCCTAATCACAGTGCTAGTCTCGCATAAATTCAAACATTTTTGGGACAACTTTGTTCCCAGTTACATTGCTTTAATGTGTGAAAGAAAAAAGCTTTCGCACTGTTACGGATCCCAATGTTTAAATTCGCTCAGGACGAGTATTCATTTTACATTGCCTTGCACATAAACATATTTCATCAAAGACGGGCTTGATTGTGGTTTACAACAATGACCATCTTGATTGCTCCTTGTTTGTATTTTTCTAGTCTGAAGATGTCTCTAATATGTATTGCTGTATCCACTTATTTTTGTAATTGTAATTTTGTAATATTTTTATGCAATTTTTTAGCTTTAAAGGGAAGGTACACACTTAATAATTACTCAAAACAAATATTAACTTAAAAACCGACTTGGTAACGACCATTGGAGAGCAGTTGATAGTATAAAATATTGAGGAAAACGACTCCCTCTGAAGTAAAGTAGTTTTTGAGAAAGAGGTATTTTCTCACTAAAATAATAAAAGACTTCTAGCTAGAAGTCTTTTATACCTATCTGAAAGCACACAAATTCGTGTAACAAGGGTGTTTTTTGTTTCATCATTATCTCGCAACTTTGATAACCAATTGAGCCCAAATTTTCACAGGCTTGTTATTTTATGCTTATGTTGGGATACACCAAGTGAAAAGACTGGTCTTTGACAATTACCAAACGTGTATTTTCCCTTTAAACTTTGTACAATGAGGAGATTTTGGCCTTAGGGCCGCCTGTTTCAATTTAAATGTGTTGATAATAACAAATTATAACAGAAATATATTTATTTTGCCATGTTTTCCTAAAGTTACCACTAGTAATAAGAGTATAAACAATTTTGTTCTTCTATGATCACAATGACACTATATTTTTGCAATTGACTTTTTAAATTGTTGAAGGAAAAACAACACATGTTTTATAATTTGTTTGCTTACACTATATCAAACAAACAAAGGTCTTGGTATAACTGATAAACTGTTTGGCTATTTCAGACGACCAAGATCATCAAGCAATTTGGGGAGGACCCAACCAAGATGACGCCAGAGGAGTTTTACAGTACATTTGACGTCTTCATTCAATCCTTCATTGAAGCCAAGATTGATAATGAGAACATGAGGAAGAGGCAAGAAGAGGAAGAGAAGAGGGCTCGAATTGAGGCTGAGGTAAGCCAGGGAGTCTTAACCCTCCTACTGTCTGCCTGACTGTCCAATAACCACTCTGGTTTTGATTTATACATGTATGACAACCTCGTATTGACCCCTTGCAAATGACGTCACACTCTCAAAAAGCACCCTTACTGAGACCAAAGGAAGCAAATCATTGGCTGTTCTTTGTGCATTGGTGACATCGGTGTCATCGGTTTCACTGTTGCGTTTCATTATGCAAGGGTCTGAATGATGACATGTGAAAAATGCATCTGTGCAGTACATGCATGTACTGTACAAATGTAGATTTGTACACAGCTGTACTCGTGCAGTTGAATGGTTTTGAACGTTTGACAATTTGCCAGGAAATGTTAACAAGAATAGGAGTGTTGATTAATCATAAATTATTGTCTTTGGCTTAAGATACCACCACCTATGGGAACCCAAAACCCAAATGGCGGTACTCTGACAAGATTAGTATACCTATTAAAACCATTGATAAGCATTTGCTGTTGAAACTGCAGTACCATAGCCTACAAAGTCAAGGAGAAGAAATATTGAGCTGTTCACATTTTCTATTATCTCTGAGTTTGTAATTACAAAAGTAAATCTTGATTATTTTGCAGAGAGCTGATCGGGATCGCAAGAGGAAAGCCAGTAAGAAGGATGGCCAAAATGGCCTGACCAGACAAGGAGAAGGAGAGTTCGATGACCTCATCTCGGCACTGAGGACAGGAGACATGTTCGGCGAGGACATGGCCAAGATGAAGAGAAATCGCAAACGACAGACCCAGTCCACCCAGAACTCTTCCAATGGAAACGGTCGGCCAAAGATGAGCGAAGTGAGCAGGGAACGCGTTGGCAAGCCCAAACCAGTAGCGCCTTCGTCAAAAATGACAGCTATATAAAAAAGACTCCATGCTATCAGACAGATTGCTAACTCGGAACCACAATGCTTCATGATTGGAGGAAACTAAAAAGGCAAATATGTCTGCCGTTCAGAACAAGAGTGATTGCCTTAATGCAACCTATTCCAGTTGAGGCCAACGTCTGCAGTATCAGCTGTAATAAAGTACCAGTCTAACTTCAGTTCTTTTAACCCTGCAATTCTTAGCAACAAGTATCTGCAAAAACAGCAAGTGTATTTCCAATAAGCAACAGAATCAAACTTCAGTGGAAGGGTTTCAGATATGTGTGTCAGCTGCAGTCAATGTGATGTCGCCAGGTGTTTGCAGTGATGCTGTCCCTTTTATACAAATATTCACATCATCGTTGTAGGACTCCCCATTTTTTTCAACAAAATCAAATGTCCTTGACCTTGAAAAGTATCCAGAGGGTTTATCTATTGCTCGACCTGAATCATACAGCTTATCCATCTGAAGAGGCTGCCTTCCCCCATGTAAAAATGTGTCAGATTTGGGTAATGCTCTCCCTGATTGACCTTGGTATAAACCTCTTCACTGACCTCACATTTTTATAGCAGTGTGGGAAATCTTCAATAATGGACTAGTATGCACAAGTACGGTATGCCATCCATCATAGCATTTCCTATGTGCAGTTTTAGTTACGTATGTGCGCAACATGCGCGTGTATGTTAGTACTCTAACATGGCAAATGATAACACAGTGACGACATCTGAGAAGAATTTTCATTTGAGTAGTACCATGGATGTATACTCCCAGACAGATTGCCATGATATAAACGACCCTCTAAAAAGTTGTCAACATTAAATCGGCTGAAATCAATTTCTTGCAGTACAACTCTCTTTTTAAACACTTGGATGTTCACTCAAAATGAGTTGATGTAAACACATAAACTGCCCTTTTAGGCAAAGCTAATTTTATGGTTAAACTGAGGCATTCCAGTTTTTGACTTTTCATTGTAAAATCTTAGCGTATTAAAATGAAAATAAAATCGTTTTGAAGATGTTTTTTTAGATGTTAAATTTACCAAATCTAGAAAAGCCCCAAAGTATCAAGCATAAATGTATTCAAGTAGAAGCGAATTGGGGTAACATTGACTAGTTTCAGACCCTGGACCTCATTTATATCAACTTGTATAATTATTTCCACTGCCGTTCAAGGTATATTCCCTGACCAAACCAGCTTCCATAATAGAAACTATGACTGTTATTTTGCACCCTACTGCTAGTTTTATAACTCCCAATGTAATTATAGTAAAGTAATTTCATGCGGCAGTATTTTATTTCAATTTGTACAAATTTGATTTAACAGCCTTTTTCCTGAACTCCTTTTTTTTAACCAACTCAATTCATGTTAGATACAAAAGTGGCAAACTGCTGAAGAATTTAATTTGTACAAAATGTAAATACCACTTCAGTTTGTTAATAAGCCCTGTTTTAAAATCATTTTTCAATCTTAAAAAACCTAAGAAGACATTCAGTTAAATGAGTTTCATTGCCACTGTATTTTAAGCATATTTTGGTTTGGCTCTGCAGTTACAGATTTTTTTCCGTTGGTAGGTTTGCTTTGGTTAGTTAGCGTAAGTTCATAAAACAGGGTTCCACTTAACAATTTAAAGACTTGTATCGTCTTAGCTTCTGGATGTTGTTGTGAAACATGCGTTGTTCACCAAGTAGCACATGATTCTGACTCAAGGAACCAATTATGTTCACTGTTGATTACTTCAAAGACCGATTCTGTTTTAGTAACAAATGTAGTTGTCCGGGTCATTACATCTTAGTTTTTATGCTTTTGGATGGAAAATGTTCACTTTTATTTTTCTTTGCTTTGATCATTCACTGAAGGTTTCTGTGAAATCTTATCTACAAAGGTTACTTTAGTTGACTCTTGAACGATTGACCTCAAGGTCATGTTCATTTGACCTAGAGGTTACATAATGTGACCTTGAGGTCACAATTTGACTTTTTGTTACTACGACCTTTCGAAGTGTGAAGCCCAGTTCATGAGAAGCAGAACAAGTTGTAAATTGTTTTAATATAAAATATAAAAAAATAAGAAAGCCATAAAAATGCAAGCTTCTCTTTTTATGCAAAATATCTTTTGTGTAAAACGATTTCATGCGTATAATTGTACATAGGTTATTTTTGGTGGAGACTTTTTTTGTTAAGAATTAACAGAAACTCTGCAAGAGTGGATTTCATAACTAATTTTGAAATCTGAGAAAAAAGTCAGAGTTGCACGTTTAAGGAAGACATGCCTGCAATGCTGTACAGATTATTGAAAAGAGAACTTATTGAATATGTGGTATTGATTATGACAAATTGATCATCCCGATCACGCATTGATCATGCATTGATCGTGCATTGATCGGTGTGATCAGCTTATGATGATGTATTAACAGTGTTTATCTAACAGTGTACAGTAAAGATTATAGCTGCAATGTGGTCAATAGTGTATGTACATGATGTTGTAGCAAGTGAAGTATTTGTGCATGTGTTGTCTTTTCTTTTTTTCCCTTTTGTGTTTCTAATTTATTATACTTTGTTTTAAAGGTAAATATTGGGTAAAGTCATACAACATGGTTGTAAGCATTTTTGTTAAAGTCACCCCGTTTGTCATATTGACAGTGTAAACAAATTGTCAACATTTTCACAGCATGACGCAAGGATTCTTACAAATCAGTCTAGGTTCCAGTTATATTATTTGGGGGTCCAGTTGCTTTTTAGTCCCTATAGATTTTATGTTTACACTTGTGCTGACTAAATGGAAACTTCTCCAGATATTTATCGTAAACATGACTGATTGTTACTTTATTTTTGTCTTCATATCATTCCAAAACGTAAAATGTAAAACAACCTAAAAATAAAGTAACACATTTTTTAAACAAGCAAAGATTGAATTTAAAATATACTTATGATGATTTGGTAATTTCTTTGTCACAATCGAGATTATTCCAGTCTTGCCTTCAAAACAAAGTATAGTAAATAATTGGAACTATGAATGTCTTCTTTCTTGTTTTTCCCCCTAATGAGGGTTGAGATTGCTTTGACTATTAAGAGATGTATAAATTTAATTTGTATGCCAACATTAATATTAATTTCATCAACAGTTTTGTGACAGTCATCTGTCACTTTTAAGGGTTAATGGGTGTAAAACAAGAATGCTCAGAAATCACACACAGGTACAAATATATTTATGGTATTTTTGTTATGTTGTATAAGAGTGATATAAGTATAAGAATCAGAATATTTGCTCTGAGATAAAAAAAAATCCCCTGAAAAAATGAAGGGAAGATACATTTTTCTTTTTCAGCTGATCCATCCATTGAATTCCTTGTTTTTTTTGGGTATCTTATCAGTGCCATTGAAAATGTTAAAACACAGGAGGCCTATAGTCTTGTTGTGACTCTTGTACTTTCCTTGTTTTTATTGACAAACTGCAGTTGCATGCCTGAAGGAAAAAAGAAGAAAAAGCAACTTCTAAAGGAAGTCAATTGTTGTATTTAAGGAAAACAAAGAACCTTTTAAAGGATTAACAAAATGTTTCAGTTTCTGCGTTGGGTACAAACTGCCATGAAATGTCAAAAGTTAAAAGTTGTTGAATCTCTAGCTTCATATTTGCATCCAAAATAATTGGAGCAACCCCAGATGTCTGTATTCTAAAGTTTTGGTGTATTTAAATGTACAAAATTGTTTTATGCTTTCTATGTAAAGAACAAACATATTGTTACAAAACAAAGTTTCTGGTTTATTTAATATATTTTTGTCTTTTTCATTTTTTGTTGACAATTTTGTCGATAATAGTTGCTATATTATAGTAAGATACTATTAAATATTGAGTGTGTATAATTTCTTCTGTCTGTTCATTTTGCAAAGGAAATGTTGAAAACAAAACTAGTTAAAAACAACTTCTCAATTCTCAACTACATATTTCGCTGATTCAGGTTTATTTTTCCTTCGTCTAAATATAAAGTTTAATTCTGGCGCTCCATAGATAGCTCCTCTGTTTATTTTCCCATCTTTTTGTTGATGTATGCGTGTCTTTTGTACAAACATTAATTAAGTTATTTGACAACTGCTTATGTAATGTCATGTTTGTATCAAAAATGTTTAACTAATAAAGTATTAACCAGTCAATGGTATTCCTACAGAATTTTGAAATGAGTTTACTAGTTATTTTTTCTGTCTATGTTGGAACCTTAGTGTTTGATTAATGATACAATGTAAGTTGTGGATTTGAAAAACAACATGTTTTATTTCAACATTTCCAATCACTACAATAATGAGATTCATCAATACAATGTTCATAGTTTTCCTTTACTG
The DNA here is from genome assembly GCF_032118995.1 of Asterias amurensis. Lineage (NCBI taxonomy): Eukaryota > Metazoa > Echinodermata > Asteroidea > Forcipulatida > Asteriidae > Asterias > Asterias amurensis. The sequence goes on from NC_092648.1 coordinate 15,594,871, forward strand.
GAAATTTGTCTTTACAAATCTGTTGTATCAGACTTTATTGCTGAGCCTGTACACATCATCGCCTACACACAATGAAACTTTACATGGTTTTTATTCCTCTATAATGAAAACTATGAACAAATCACAATCTTGTAATAATGATATTAATATTAATGAACAGTTTTTATATAGTGCAAAATTACAATTAAGTCTCAAAGCGCTTTTGAAGAGTGAAACTAGGAATATTGAATACAAAAATTACAGAAATTACAGAAAGAACTAATAACATTTGTTGATTTAGTCTTAAGGTTCCTCTTGCTAGGGCCAGGGTTTCATAACTACAAAGGTTTTGCATTGCATCAATAGGTAACAACCCACACACTCAATATGACCTTAAAACAAGGTTTAGTCAAAATGTGGCTTTTCAAAATCTACAGCCTTGTGGAACTAGTCAAAATTTGGCCTTTCAAAATCCAGCCAATAATGTACAAGGCTATAATAACCTTATGAAACTAGTCAAAATCTAGCCAAAAATGTACAAGGCTATAATAACCTTATGAAACTAGTCAAAATCTAGCCTAAAATCTACAAGGCTTGTGAAACTAGTCAAAATTTTGCCTAAAATCTAGCCTTATGAATTTAGTCAAAATCTAAAGCCTTATGAAACTAGTCAAAATCTGGCCTAAAATCTAGCCTTATAAAACAAGTCAAAGGCTACAAGGCTATATGTGAACTTGTCACATTTTGCTGGAAAAAGTCGACTTTTCGTTATTAATTCTTTCAAATTTCGGCCAATAAAAGGATGTCGTTCTTACTACGGTCACGCGCATGCACATCAAGCAAGGCATGCTGGGGGAAAATGGCACGGCGAGATTGATCACCCCTTGGAACGATGTTGGTGCACCCCTTTACTCCCCGCGGCCATTTTGTTTCTGAGCGCGGGTATCGTGTGTTCACGTGTGTGTGGTGGAAAAGCAGATTTTCTGCAACATTTTACATCGAAAACCGACATCAAAATTTAACAACTTCCACGATGATAACTGCGCGGATGTTCATAGAATCTTCATAATCAGGTAAGTGATTCATATGTTGATGCAAAAGAGGAAATTTGAGGGGGTTTGATTGTCTTGGCAATACAGTCAAACTATTGTCAGCTAATGACATAACCTCAACACAAATCGAAGAAACATAGATTGTGTTAAAATTGATTAAACCACTGAATGCTCGCTCAATACAAGTGAGGAAAATATTGTTAGGGACGGATAGTTTTGTTGAAACATTGACCCACATCGATTTTGATGATGAATTCTAACACTTTGCACTACACGTTTTTTGTTTCTCCAATTCCTTCAATCCAAGCGTTTAGAGTAAATTCACAGGGCGCACATATTTTTCTATGAATTGTTTTGCTGTGTGCTGGGAATTAGATGTGACGACATGAAGTACTGTACATGTCATGTGAATAGGTGGAGACAATTTAAAGGCCCCCTGAACATGCTGCCCCGATGAAGTGAAATTTCCCAATGCCCTATACTTTCTATATCCCCTCATTATGAATGACCACCAATTTACATCCATACTCTAAATATAATTTTGTTCTTTTTCAGAGTTCGTGGAATCTGAATGTTTCCCTTTCATCAGAAGTGTATGCTGCCTCTCCCTGCATCTCAGCAGTTTTTCCAGTCACAACAGCAGTCACTGAGGTACAAGCCTCAATCGTTCTGTAAGGCAACCAAAATGTATGTTTCTATTACTAGCTGTAGGGCCATAATAATTTATACCAACACATTTGCCCAAATTTCCCTCATACTTTTTTCTTCTGCTAAGACCCACATTATTTATGGCTTCTTCTTTTTTGTGGGGCCTTCATACTTTCCCTCAAGAGCCAAACATCATGCTAAGCATCGTCAATTTGATACTAAACAACCCTTGAGGTCGTTACCTAGTATTGTGAATGAGCATATTTTGAGTTTTGCAACTGATTCTAGTTCACCAAAAGGAACGATTACACTGTATTTCTGTACTTGCAAACATGGAATTATTCCGTTCATGAATAATATATAACTCTAACTCCCCCCCCCCCACCCAAGGATGTTAAAAAAAATTTGCTTTATAATTTTGAATACATCCTATTAAATAGGTGTACTTGGTAGTTACTCATGTTGATGTATAACAATGTTGTTGGAAAAACACCCTTTAAAGTAAAATGTAGTTTTAAAAAAAATTTCACCCCCCCCCAAAAAAAAAATTTAATCTGAAAAAAGCTTCAGGCATGAAGCCTTTCTCATGCATCTGAAAGCACACAATTTTGTGCATGGAATGTAGATTTCATTTCATATTTTGTGTTCAACTTTGATGACCATTTGAACCAAAACTTTAACTGGTTTGTTATTTATGCAATTATTGAGGCACACCAAATGACTGGTGTTTGATTATTACCAAAAGTATCCCCAATCTTTATTATTTTCTAAAAATTACTTTTAATTAGTTCATCAACACCTAGAAGGGGAATAGGGGATCATCAAAGCCATTCATAGAACCAATAATTGCCCAAATAATAGGATTCATCAGAAAATAATAAGCAACCCAGACTAGATTGTTTATTTGAATTTTCAAGACTTTATTTGAAAAAAAATCCACACTGTTAGACATTAACCCCCACCCACCCCTACCTCAAAAGCTTGATTATGACTAAGTTATATGTTATGTTTCCGGAATGTTTTAATTAAAACAGTTTTTGTTTTTGGGGTGCTTTGGCACTCCTATTGCTTCGTTACTATTCATTTTGATAGTTGCTTAAATTGATGGTTAGAAACGTGCCAGTTGATGTAATACTTAACCTTATTGAAATTATTTCAAATTGTCTTTTATTTTTTGTATGCACTTGTCAAGTGCCACAATTCAAAAAATGTATTTGTAAAATCAAGTACAGCTTTCAATTAATACTTGTATTTATTAAAACTATTGAAAATGTGTATAGTTTCAAAATTCAACTTAAACCCCCAAACCAGTTAAGAATTTATCCGAGAAGAAACATCAGCTGGCAAATGACAACCATAGCTAAGAAATATAAATGATCAACCAAGGAAGAAATGTAACCTGTTTTTCCAAAAGGAGTCCACATGGCTAACAAAAAAACTAGTCTTATGAAAACATAAATTAACTATTTGGTTTCCACAAACTTGTAAAATAATTGTTTGTGCTTTTTCAGAATATTTACAGAATCAAAGCGTTTTTTGGTCAAAGAAATCTAATTAAATTTGACTCCTTTATGGTCTACAGGTTGCATTTCTTACTTATAAAGAAGGTACAACATTGGTATTCATATACTGCATATAGAGTGCACAAATTTTGACACAAAAAACATTATCTAAAACTTGCAGCGTTTCAAAACAAATTTCTTTATTTATTGTTTATTTCAAAACAGTTTTTACATCAAGTGGACATTTAGATGAATGTTTACTTGCATGCTTTCCAAAATTTAAGGGAACGCATGTTCACTAAATTCCCGCATTAAACTTATAAGTTAAATTCACGATAGCGTAACTACCAATGTTGTATCTTCTGTAAAGGCCGCATCTTATAGCTTGTTCTGTGACTTTATAATCTCAATCTTGGAAAATTTTTGAAGTCAAAATGGCTAAGTCCACAAAGGGACACAGAGAGTCAAAAGAAACTAAGTGTTTTTGTCAAAAAATGACTAAGTCCAAAAAAAGACTAAGTACAAACATTGACTATGAGTTTCTGCTCAAAAAATTACTAAGTACAAACAATGGCTAGTGTTTTGGTCAAAAAATGACTAAGTCCACAAAAGGACACAGAAAGTCAAAAATTACTAAGTGTTTTTGTCCAAAAATGACTAAGTCCAAAAAAAGACTAAGTACAAACATTGACTATGAGTTTCTGCTCAAAAAATTACTAAGTACAAACAATGGCTAGTGTTTTGGTCAAAAAATGACTAAGTCCACAAAAGGACACAGAAAGTCAAAAATTACTAAGTGTTTTTGTCCAAAAATGACTAAGTCCAAAAAAAGACTAAGTACAAACATTGACTATGAGTTTCTGCTCAAAAAATTACTAAGTACAAACAATGGCTAGTGTTTTGGTCAAAAAATGACTAAGTCCACAATGGAACTCCATTTTATTGTTATTTAAAGTCACAACAAGCTATAAGACGATACCTTTAATAAGGGGCTGTATTCCATTTTGATGTACCTAGCAATATAATCTAATGGTAATTTGAATTTGACGCCTTGTATAAGTGTCATATGCAAATTTCTAGTTGATTACATGTTGGTGTACATTAACTATGGGATACAGTCTCTTCTGCACCCCTATAGGGGGTGCTCTTGGTTGATCATGATTTTAATAATAGGGGGGGTAGGGCCAAACTTTTTACGGAGTTAATTTCGAACCGTACAACGGCACGAGAAATTTTTTTGGCTGACTTAGTCTATATAAAAAAGGCAATTTTTAAGGGATTTTTTTTGATTTTTTTAAGCACCACTGAACTGTAGAAGCAGCAGAGTTGCGCAAACGTGTGAGCCAGTTGGTGTGGTCAACTACTATCTAGAAAGTGAAGCGACTTAATGATCTAAGTATTAATGGAAGGAAAGCATTTTATTAAGTTAAATCAAGTTAATGTTTCATTGATAGTCTGTTTTACCAAAGTCCTGCTTTACATGATTGACAAACTAAAAAGATTGGGGGTTTTTTAAAGTCCGAAGCCAAAAACAAACTAAAGAATTTTTTTTTAAGTCCAAAACATAAGTCGAAAGGATTCTGTTGCCGGTTAAAATGTTTGATGAATCTGTATCAAGTGTACCATCGGACGTCTCCCCCTGTTCGGGCAAACACGTCGCTAAGTTCTTGGAGTCAAGTTTCAAGTTTGAATTTTGGTTGAAGTGTAAAAGGACGTTTCCACTCCGTCACCGATTGAGTCCTGTACCATCAGAATCACGAAGACTTCAACCCAGATGATGATGCGCTGATCAGAGAAACAAGATTCCAACATGGCGGCTGAACTTGAACAATTTTGTTAATTTTTGTGACGAGCACAACAAAAACAGAACTAAAATACGCATGTTTTTTTCAATATTAACAGCATACTCAGGAATGTATTGGTTTCACTTGCATTAGAAGTACTACACTTCTGAATAAATTTTGTTTCATATCAATCATAAATTTTGAATTTGTTAAAACATCGCAACATTTTAACAGTGTGTGTGATTACATGTTCAAATAAAGTCAAATTTCAAAGTCAAAAGTGAGGTTGTAAGAAAACATCAGATTTGCATCTTCATTGCATCGAGTATCATAACATGAGATATTGTAGATGACATTGGGTTCATGGAGGATAACTAGACTGAGAAAAAAAACTCTTAAAAAAACCTAACCTATCTCTAAACAAATTCTAAACTCCCAAGTACAACAAAGTTTCAAATCCTACGGAACTACAAATTGCTGATGAAGTCCCAATTAAGTATTGAAAATCTAGGATCAACAACTACTCTTACTGATTAACTTCATGTAAATCTGCAAACCAACCACTGCATGCTAATGATTTAGTATAAATTACAATTTTTTCATAAAAAACTGTCTGACGTTGATGTCGGAAAAGTAAGGTTTTATCAGTGACGATAAAATCACTGATAACTTAGTGTATTTTCCACCTAGAAAGACCCCTGTGATTCTGCAAACAGTGTTTGACTAAAGTAACAAAGCGACGTCTTATTTAGAATACCTATTCCTGATGTTTCTTTTTGGCATAATATTCATAACAAAATTAATCTAACAAGCGAGTTGAGAAATAACTAATAGTGTTTAAGTGATTTATTTAATAATTCTACACTAATAATGGACTAGTGTGTATGCTCCCTTTTCCTTAAACTACCTAGCCATATGACAAATTACTGTTTATTCTGAGGTTATTTAACTGAATAAGTCTACACTAATACTGCTAATACGCTAATAAACACCTAGTTTGATCCATTGTACACTTTGCTGTTGTACATGTTGAGACAATCTCATGTTTACATTAAAAGAATTAAAATAAGTGATGGACATCGCACAACATACAATTGTTATACTGACAAAAACTAGTAGCTTGCATTTGTTCCCAACAGTTCTACGGGTTTAATATCATAAACTTGCCTACTGTTTTTAGAACCTGTCAAAATAATTAATGACACAAGTGTCTTTGTCACTTTAACAGCCTGAATAACTAAGACTTCAACCCAGATGATGATGTGCTGATCCGAGAGTTTTGTGAGTTTTTGTAAAAAAACGTCCTAGTTTCGTCACCAAGTTCAGTTGGAAAAGGGTTAACTAGTTGTAAAAATTGTTCACAATTATCAATAATTAAGACCCTAAAGAATTGAAAACACCTACTGCAGCTAAATTACTACGTTCATGAAAAATGTCTATTGGTCAACATCATTTGTAAATCATTTCCTCAACTGATTGTAGTTAACATACCTACTGTAGAATAAGTCATAGAGCTGACTGTTCAAAACCTACAATGAACCACCTAGTTAATTGGTCACTGAAATAGACCAAAAGTTAACGTCATAGACTGAATAACTAACGTCAACCAGTTCAACAGGAGTTTTAACTAACTCGGAAATCTTAACACTATTCTAACTTACGAAGGAGTGTAAAACCTACTCTGGCTGTGAATTAAACTGGTCACAATAACATAATGCACACCAGCATCTTTCTAAGCAACGATGTTTCTTCTACAATAAAGCAACCTGTTTACTTCCTACACAATCCCAATGTCATCTTTGATATCTCATTTTGATACAGTCAAAACTTCTTAACACAAGTGAAACCAATGTAAAAGCCTGAGTACCTGATTGAAATGTGAATAGCCATGTTCAGAATCTCATTTCTCCGACCCTCGCACCAACATCTGGGTAGAAGTCTCCGTCATTCGTCAGGTCCAGAGTCTCCCTCAGATCAGAAGAGGATGTCCAGTTGTAGAAAAGGTTGATCAAAAAGTAGACCCATTTACACAGGAACAGTATAGAGAGACGGGTACCAACTTAGGATAACAAAATGATCAGGTAAAAAATGTGAAAAAAAGTGCTATGGTCCTCAGTCCTTGACACTTTCGATACAGGCCCCCAAAGACTTCAATAGGCAACCAAATCCTTTCTTTCTTAGGTTTTTTTTTTTTTCAGAGATCAAGAAAGTTGAAATAGTTTGTCAATCATGTAAGGTAGGACACCGGTAAGACAGACTACCAGCGCCACATTAACAAGATTTCACTTAATAAAATGCTTACCCAACCATTAACTCTTGGATCATTAGGTCGCCACACATTCCAGATAGTAGTTGACCACACCAACCGGCACACACGTTTACACAACTCTGCTGCTTCTACAGTTCAGTGGTGCTTTCTACAGCATTTAATGAATGGTAACCAAATAATTTAAGACATAGTTTTTCAAATTATAAAAACAGCCAAGTACAACATTTATCATCCTTGAGTTGAAATAAAATGTATCTCTGAAATAAGATTTTTTTGTTCATCAGCTGATGGCAAAAAAAAAAATCAATGAAATTTAGAACTGTTAATTATTACTGTCACAGCAATGCAAAGAAGTAAAAACATTTTTCAAAATGTGACTGTTTTGTAAAAGATATTGTACTTTTAATCAATTTCATTTTGAGTTTGGGCAGGTGTGCATCACACTTATCCAAACATGTCGTGCCTAAAATTAGTAAATTTGGTTAAATTGATGACGTACTTGTATGTCTTGGAGATTGGTCCAAAGAAGAACACAACTTTAGAATGTGTTTTGGTTGCATTAATTGTCTTGAGTGCGTGCAAGTTGTACTTGGCTTCACAATCATCAAAGTATCAATACAAAGAGCCAGAAGCACTCCCACAATTTCAGTCACAAGCAAATTTTACATAACTTTTTGTTTTCCTAAACCGATTTAAGATGTTCCAACTCTGGGAAAATCTAGAAAAGAAGAGTTTTTAAAGCAAGCAAAGTTTAAGGAGTATGAGGGAAAAAAACGTTTGCCAAGAGAGTTTTGAAAAAAGAGTAAAATTCTGTATTTTGGAAAGTAAAGTCAAACGTTCTATATGAAAAATGTATGCACTTTGTACAAAGGATTGTGAACTCGTTTCGTGGGAATGTTTTGATAAGAAGTATCAAAGACACTGGACACTATTGGTACCTGTCAAAGACTAGTCATCACAGTTGATGTATCTCAACATATGCATAAAATAACAAACCTGTGAAAGTTTGAGCTCGATTGTTGAAATTGTGAGATATTAGCAAAAGAAAACAAAATGCCCTTGTCGCACCATGGTCACATGAAGTTGTGTGCTTTCAGATGCTTGATTTCGAGACCTCAAACTCTAAATCTGAGGTCTCGATATCAAATTCGTGGAAAATAACTTCTTTCTCAAAAACTAAGTCACTTCAGAGAGAGCCGTTTCTCAAAATGTTTTATACTATCAACCTCTCCTGATAACTGGTTATTACCAATAAAGGTTTTATGATAATAATTAATTTTGGGTAATTACCAATAGTGTCCACGACACTGCCTTTAAGACAATTTATGTAAAATACACAAATATTATGCCTCGTTCGTTCTTTCAATCGATCAACCCACCCCAGGGGTAAGGGGAGGATCAATCAATAACAACATATCATGAAGGTAAACAACTAAATTTTTGATACTCGTTTTTTGAAACTAGCTATACAGCATGAGTTATTATACAAATAATGAATGTTTATGAGTGCAATGGAACAAGTATGTTCATGAGTTGAAAGATGGAATGTTCTATTCAACGAAGCGAAGTCAGGTTGAATGGAACATTCCATCTTTCAACAAATGAACATATTTGCACCCTTGCACGAATGAAAAACATTCTTTATTTGTTTTATATCTTGTCCAAGCAGATCTTTGCCATTTTGATTGGAAGATACAACTTTCATAAACAGAGTGTAGGCCTACAATTTCTAATTGTGAAATTATACCCATTTCTTTTAGGTTGGCCTGTTTGACAATATGCGTTCTGTACAGCTGTTTTGGGACACGCAGAAGCCGAATGCTAGTAATGTGCTGTGTAACACTGCTGCATTACCAAAGACACGCGCACGCAGTGATGTTTTTTGCTCCTCAGGGTGCAATAGTAATTTTCGGATGGAACAAAAAATGCACGGTGAGTGACGTTAGCATGCAATAGTACTTTTATTTGCCAACACATGACGGACACTCCTCCAATCAAATGGCAAGGATCTGCTTGGGTGTTATATAACACAAACTAATGTAAGCAAACACTGACAGTTTAAAAACACCTTTACCACAGTTCGGCCATTTCGTCTGGTTCCTGTGTACCGATAAAAACCCGCTTGAAACTCTCAAAGTTTGAAAAAAGGAACCAGACTAAATTTGGATGTCAAGCCTCATTTTGTTTCTTGAGACAATCCTGATGGCACTGTCATTGATAAAGGATCCTTATCTTATTTAAGTACCCATACTGGGATGGATGCTCGGCCTCCTCATCAGTAAGATATCTCTCTGGCATCAGGTGGTCGTCGTCGTTGTTGCGTCGGTGGTGATTTCATCTCCTTGTTCCAGTGAGCTCTTGCCTTGAGTTCCTCTCAGTGTAGACCGATCCAAAGTTGTTGATTCTCTTCAGGAGTACTCAATCTCTTGATGCCTGTACATAAAACAAACAAAATAAAAATTTACTTTTACATTAATAATGAACCTTTGATCCTAACCATCCTGGGGTCGATTTCACAAAGAGTTAGAAAGATGAAATAAAACAGTGAACGTTTCAGCAAAATAGGTCTACTGGTTCTACTTGCTGAGAAATCAGAAAGAAGCAAACCCTGTCACAATAGCGATGAATCCATTCGAGGTCAAGATTTCGATACATCAACAAATTACGTTCGTTTTTTTTCCAAACATTTAAAAAAAACTTGGCCAGGGGTTTCCTTACGGGTGGCGAACCCTTTGTCACTGATTTTTGCTCCTCTGTTTTCACAGGTAATATATAAAACCTCTGAAATAAAACAAACCTATTTGTACATCAAAATATTTTGGGGGCATACGTTATTTTTCAAAATTTACCAAATGTCAACTTTTAATTTGACGTGGCGCAATTTTCAATCAAAAACAGTTAAAAATTTGTCCAGGGGTTTCCTTACGGGTGGCGAACCCTTTGTCACTGAATTTTTGCTCTTCTGTTTTCCGAGTTAAAAATATAAAACCAAATATTATGGAACTTGTTCAAAACTTACCAAATGATAAATCACCTAATATGAAGTGGCGCATTTTTCAACACATAAACACAGTTAAAACATCGGCCTTCTCATCAGTAAGACATCTCTCTGGCATCAGGTGGTCGTCTTTGTTGTCGTCGTTGTCGATTTCATCTCCTTGTTCCAGTGAGCTTTTGCCTTGAGTTCCTCTCAGTGCAGACCAATCTGAAGATGTTGATTCTCTTCAAGAGTACTCAATCTCTTGATGCCTGTAAATCAAAAAAATAAATACAAATTTACTTTTACAAATGAACCTTTGGCCCTAACCATCCTGGGGTCGATTTCACAAAGAGCTATAAAGATGAAATAAAACAGTGAAAGTTTCAGCAAAATAGGTCTACTGGTTCGACTTGATGAGAAAACAGAAAGAAGCAAACCCTGTCACAATAGCGATGAATCCATTCGAGGTCAAGATTTCGATACATCAACAAATTACGTTTGTTTTTTTCCAAACATTTAAAAAAAACTTGGCCAGGGGTTTCCTTACGGGTGGCGAACCCTTTGTCACTGATTTTTGCTCCTCTGTCTTCACAGGTAAAATATAAAACCTCTGAAATAAAACAAACCTATTTGTACATCAAAATAATTTGGGGGCGTACGTTATTTTTTCAAAATTGACCAAATGTCAACTTTGAATTTGAAGTGGCGCAATTTTCAATCAAAAACAGTTAAAAAATTGTCCAGGGGTTTCCTTATGGGTGGCGAACCCTTTGTCACTGAATTTTTGCTCTTCTGTTTTCCGAGTTAAAAATATAAAACCAAATATTTGGGAACTTGTTCAAAACTTATCAAATGATAAATCACCTAATATGAAGTGGCGCATTTTTCAACACATAAACACAGTTAAAACATCGGCCTTCTCATCAGTAAGACATCTCTCTGGCATCAGGAGGTTGCTTTGTTGTCGTCGTTGTCGATTTCATCTCCTTGTTCCAGTGAGTTTTTGCCTTGAGTTCCTCTCAGTGCAGACCAATCTGAAGATGTTGATTCTCTTCAAGAGTACTCAATCTCTTGATGCCTGTAAATCAAAAAAATAAATACAAATTTACTTTTACAAATGAACCTTTGGCCCTAACCATCCTGGGGTCGATTTCACAAAGAGCTATAAAGATGAAATAAAACAGTGAAAGTTTCAGCAAAATAGGTCTACTGGTTCTACTTGATGAGAAAACAGAAAGAAGCAAACCCTGTCACAATAGCGATGAATCCATTCGAGGTCAAGATTTCGATACATCAACAAATTACGTTTGTTTTTTTCCAAACATTTAAAAAAAAAAAAGCCAGGGGTTTCCTTACGGGTGGCGAACCCTTTGTCACTGATTTTTGCTCCTCTGTTTTCACAGGTAAAATATAAAACCTCTGAAATAAAACAAACCTATTTGTACATCAAAATATTTTGGGGGCGTACGTTATTTTTCAAAATTGACCAAATGTCAACTTTGAATTTGAAGTGGCGCAATTTTCAATCAAAAACAGTTAAAAAATTGTCCAGGGGTTTCCTTATGGGTGGCGAACCCTTTGTCACTGAATTTTTGCTCTTCTGTTTTCCGAGTTAAAAATATAAAACAAAATATTTGGGAACTTGTTCAAAACTTACCAAATGATAAATCACCTAGTATGAAGTGGCGCATTTTTCAATACATAAACACAGTTAAAACATCGGCCTTCTCATCAGTAAGACATCTCTCTGGCATCAGGTGGTCGTCTTTGTTGTCGTCGTTGTCGATTTCATCTCCTTGTTCCAGTGAGCTTTTGCCTTGAGTTCCTCTCAGTGCAGACCAATCTGAAGATGTTGATTCTCTTCAAGAGTACTCAATCTCTTGATGCCTGTAAATCAAAAAATAAATACAAATTTACTTTTACAAATGAACCTTTGGCCCTAACCATCCTGGGGTCGATTTCACAAAGAGCTATAAAGATGAAATAAAACAGTGAAAGTTTCAGCAAAATAGGTCTACTGGTTCTACTTGATGAGAAAACAGAAAGAAGCAAACCCTGTCACAATAGCGATGAATCCATTCGAGGTCAAGATTTTGATACATCAACAAATTACAGTGGTTTTTTTCCAAACATTTAAAAAAAACTTGGCCAGGGGTTTCCTTACGGGTGGCGAACCCTTTGTCACTGAATTTTTGCTCTTCCGTTTTCAGAGTAACATATAAAAAACCAAATATTTGGGGACTTGTTCAAAACTTACCACATGATAAATCACCCAATATGAAGTGGCGCATTTTTCAATTAACAAACACAGATAAAACATCGGCCTCCTCATCAGTAAGACATCTCTCTGGCATCAGGTGGACGTCGTTGATTTCATCTCCTTGTTCCAGTGAGCTATTGCATTGAGTTCCTCTCAGTGTAGACCGATCCAAAGATGTTGATTCTCTTCAGGAGTACTCAATCTCTTAGTGCCTGTAAATTAATCATAAATAAATAAAAAATTACTTTTACATAAAAAATGAACCTTTGACCCTAACCATCCTGGGGTCAATTTTACAAAGAATTTGAACTGGTCCTAACTTAGGACTAGGAGATATTAAAAACTTCAGGCTAGTCCTAAGTTGGACGAGTAGCTTGTCCTAACTCAAGATAAGACTAGTCTTATTTCTTTGTGAAGTCCACCGCAGATCCTTCAAGATCCAAATGCATGTTTTGTTTGTTTTATGTTTTGCTGAATGCTACACTTGTAACCATATTTTGCTTTACACACATGTCATGTAAACAGTGAATTTCTGCTTGTATCAATCCTCATGTAGCACTGAAATCCGTAATTCAGTGACGCTCTTGGCTCTTCAACAGTGTTACCTCTGATCACTAGGCCATTTATTTCATGCATCAAACCAACTCAGCTCCTTTGGGAATAAACTGCCTGTGCACCCAAATATGTAGGGACCAAGCAAAATAAATCACAAGAACCATCTCTGCCCTCACCGGTACCTACTAACCCCTGTGCAATCTATGGAAACTGTATGAAAAACCTAAAAGGGTCTAAAAGCCTAAAGCCCGGTTCATACTTCCCGCGAATGCGAAGCAAATTCACAAACTCGCAATGGATAACTCGCAACAGTTGAACTGTGTTCAACCCCTTCGATACATTCCCTTAGAAAACAGGGCTGTGTCGCCAAAATTCACTTTGCATTTGCAGGAAAAAGGAACCAGGCTTAAATAGCGATTAACTTGCTTGCATGATGGGCAGAAATAGAAGACGGTTTGTCCTTCATCAGCTGATTGTGTTTGTCTGGTGTAAAAATGAAGTCCATCGGGACCATACTTAGCACATGCCCTGTCAATCTGAAACCAGACCAGATACAAAAATGAAATTAAGAAGTGATGAAAAATAACCATGCATTGAAAAAACAAATTTCTGATAAAGCGCCTAAGATGAAATAAAACTGAAAGTTTCAGCACAATAGGTCTACTTGGTTCTATTGCTGAGAAAACAGAAAGAAGCAAAACCCTGTCACAGTAGCGATTAATCCGGCCGAAGTAAAGATTTCCATACATCAACAAATAAGGTTTGCTTTTTTTAAGAGTTAAATATAAAACCTCTGAAATGAAACGAACCTATTTGTATATTAAAATATTTGGGGGGCTTACGCTGTTTTTCAAAGTTTACCAAATGTAAACTTTTAATTTGAAGTGCCGCAATTTTCAATCAAATACAGTTAAAAAATTGGGCAGGGGTTTCCCTACGGGTGGCAAACCCATATCACTGAAATTTGCTCTTTTTAAGAGTTAAATATAAAACCTCTGAAATGAAACAAACCTATTTGTATATTAAAATATTTGGGGGGCTTACGCTGTTTTTCACAATTTACCAAATGTAAACTTTTAATTTGAAGTGGCGCAATTTTCAATCAAATACAGTTAAAAAATTGGCCAGGGGTTTCCCTACGGGTGGCGAACCCATATCACTGAAGTTTGCTCTTTTTAAGAGTTAAATATAAAACCTCTGAAATGAAACGAACCTATTTGTATATTAAAATATTTGGGGGGCTTACGCCGTTTTTCAAAATTTGAAGTGGCCAAATTTTCAATCAAATACAGTTAAAAAATTGGCCAGGGGTTTCCCTACGGGTGGCGAACCCATATCACTGAAGTTTGCTCTTTTTAAGAGTTAAATATAAAACCTCTGAAATGAAACGAACCTATTTGTATATTAAAATATTTGGGGGGCTTACGCTGTTTTTCACAATTTACCAAATGTAAACTTTTAATTTGAAGTGGCGCAATTTTCAATCAAATACAGTTAAAAAATTGGCCAGGGGTTTCCCTACGGGTGGCGAACCCATATCACTGAAGTTTGCTCTTTTTAAGAGTTAAATATAAAACCTCTGAAATGAAACGAACCTATTTGTATATTAAAATATTTGGGGGGCTTACGCCGTTTTTCAAAATTTGAAGTGGCCAAATTTTCAATCAAATACAGTTAAAAAATTGGCCAGGGGTTTCCCTACGGGTGGCGAACCCATATCACTGAAGTTTGCTCTTTTTAAGAGTTAAATATAAAACCTCTGAAATGAAACGAACCTATTTGTATATTAAAATATTTGGGGGGCTTACGCTGTTTTTCACAATTTACCAAATGTAAACTTTTAATTTGAAGTGGCGCAATTTTCAATCAAATACAGTTAAAAAATTGGCCAGGGGTTTCCCTACGGGTGGCGAACCCATATCACTGAAGTTTGCTCTTTTTAAGAGTTAAATATAAAACCTCTGAAATGAAACAAACCTATTTGTATATTAAAATATTTGGGGGGCTTACGCTGTTTTTCAAAATTTGAAGTGGCCAAATTTTCAATCAAATACAGTTAAAAAATTGGCCAGGGGTTTCCCTACGGGTGGCGAACCCATATCACTGAAGTTTGCTCTTTTTAAGAGTTAAATATAAAACCTCTGAAATGAAACTATTTCTAACCAAACATTGGGGGGGGGGGTAACTTTCAAAATTTACCAACATATTAAAAAACGCATTTTAAAATGGAAAGCGGTACATTTTTTTCAATTTAACAGTTAAAAATTGGCCAGAGGTTTCCCTACGGGTGGCGAACCCATATCACTGAATTTTGCTCTTCTTAAGAGTTAAATATAAAACCTCTGAAATAAAACAAAACTATTTCTAACAAAATATTTGGGGAGGGGGAGGGTAATTTTAAAAATATACCAAATTCAAAATAAAAAAAAAGCCTTTTAAAGCCATTGGACCCTTTCGGTACAGAAAAAAAAAAAAAAGTTCACAGATTTACAAATAATTTACAGGGTTTACAGAAGGTAATGGTGAAAGACTTCTCTTGAAATATTAGTCCATGAAATGCTTTACTTTTTGAGAAAACGGTAAAACAATATAAATTCTCGTTAACGAGAATTACGGATTTGTTATAAACACATGTCATGACACGGCGAAACGCGCGAAAACAGGAGTGGGTTTTCCCGTTATTTTCTCCCGACTCCGATGTCCGATTGAGCCTAAATTTCCACAGGATTGTTATTTTATATATAAGTTGTGATACACGAAGTGTGGGACTTGGACAATACTGTTTACCGAAAGTGTATAATGGCTTTAAAATGAAGCGCTTGTACATTTTTCAATTAAAAACAGTTAAAACATTGGCAAGAGGTTTCCCTATGGTTGGCGAACCTTTATCACTCTGATAAACCACCTTTTATTCAAACCAAAATTGTGCATTTATCTTTTCAACAATTTCATAATTGACCAGAGGTTCCCCTACAGGTGGCAAACCCTTTACACTGATTTGTTTTTGTTTCGTTCCTGAAATAAAATAAAACGGTAAACCTAAATATTTTGGGGTTTTATTCTTCTACAGAAACCATATGAAATAAATCACCTAATAAATTTCATTTATTGTGCATCTATTGTGAACCCTTTTCACAGATTTTAATTGTACATCTTTTTTAATTAATTCAGAGTTAAATATAAATAATGAAACCTCTGAAAGTAAAAAATACAAACAAATGTTTTTGGTGGTTATAGTATAGACAAATAAACAACAATAAAGTACAAACATTTTTGTATGTAAACATCAGGATATAAACGTAAACAATTTGGACATTTCCTAAGACAAGGCCGAGTAAAAAAAGAAACATGTTTAGCATCTGGGTTTCTCAAAAAAATGAAGGAGGGGCTTTTTTATTCAAGATGGCCACATTCTTTTTAAAATGTCAAATATCCATTGTTTTTTCTACTACTCAAACAAACAATACATAAATGAAACGTTTTGGTCAAGACATTCAGATTGTTTTAGCTGAGAACATTTAAAAATACCCTTTAAAAATAATGTGCATCCATTTTATTTTAAAATGTGCATAAAAAAAAAAATTAAAAAAATGACGCTGGTGGGGATGTTAAAAACATGTTTCTTTTTTTACTTGACCTAAAACTCCAGTGTTTAACTCACCAGTCACCAGTGGTCCTAGGTCTTTCTGGCTGATGAACTGGTGAAGACCTTCAACATTCTTGCCAGAGTTGAGACTCAGGTATGAATGATAGACCATACCATGTAATGCAGCTGTAATAAGGAAGACAAAAAGTTACTTTTCATTCATTCAAAATTAATATGCTGTCTGTGCTAATGAAAGTGGTATATGCGGTCACCACTGAGTGATACAAAGAACAAAACATTCACCGATAGTATTAATAAATAATTAACACAACTTTACACAAGTGTTATATTTTGTTGAAAATCTGTGAATGAAAGAAATGTAATTTGGACTTGTGCTGGTCGATTTTGAAATCATGACTGCCCGGCACCGGCAGGTTGCACAGCACAGACCCTGCCTCATCATAAGATTTGAAACTCTGAAACATTCATTTCCAAAATAGACAAGTCAGACAGTCAATGGGGAGAACTTTCTGTATGGCGTCATCACTTTTTCACTCATTTTTACAAAAAGGGATATCTCATTGAGGTAAATTAGATACTTTAATATTATTTCATATCAAATTCAAATAAAAAAAGTGACTGAGCCAAGGGTATTTCTTTTCAGTTTTTTGTACTTGTAAGCTACAAATTATCAGTTAGGGGCCTACATGTCTTTTACATCATCAGAGTCAAAGTCATTGGGGTGAATTTGCATTATTATGTATTTAATATAATATTCAAAGTATGTTGAGATCATGCATCAGCCTCCCCCCAAAGCCACGTCCCGACCCCGCCTACCCATTTTATAAATAACGCACAAGTCCAGGGGGGACATCACACACAAATTTACAAGCTCCGGTTTCCACAAGAAATACATGTATTCCAAACTTACTTTTTGCATTTACTTTGTAAGGACATGTCTTGCATTTGATAACTACCGTTCCTTTTTCAGGAAACGGTTAAATGGAGCCAAATTGCGGGCAAAATTCTCTCGAAGAAGCAAATACCTCCTCTCCGTCCATGTTTTTGAGAAACTCTGATCCCGCATGCGTTTCTGAATGGGAGGCACGTGATTTATCATGCTGGACTTCATCCGTACATTCATTGTTGAATTTGGTTTAGGGTATCTGACTAGGTATTAAAATAGGAATCGCGCCATCTGTTGGTGGATTGTAGATTTTCCCGCGCAAAGTTAATGAGTTGTACTAATTGATGCACCTGCTGTATGATTTTGATTAATTCTGGTTAAAAAGAACCACATCACATCACTATCTAAGATAGAAATCCCTTCCCACTACTAAATAAAAATCGCTTTAAATTTGTTTTAAATAATCCCTGGAACATTACAAAAGTTGTCACTAACAAAGATGCAAAACATCAAAGATATTATGATTTTGTTTAATCATGATAATGCTGGAAAATAGTTTCCCCCCCTCCTGCTATTTTATGTTTAAATTGTTTTTTTCATGTGTGTTCTCAAATGTATTTTAAAATCGGAGAAAAAAAGTCAGAGTTTGCACGCTTAAGGAAGACATGCCTGCAATGCTGTAGAGAATATTGAAAACAGAACTTATTGAATAATATGTGGTATTGATTATGACAAATTGTTCATCCCGATCATGCATTGATTGTGCAATGTGGTAAATTGTGTATGTACATGATGTTGTAGCAAGTGAAGTATTTATGCATGTGTTGTCTTTTCTTCCCCCCCCCCCCCCCTTTGTGTTTCTAATTTATTACACTTTGTTTTAAAGGTAAAAGTCTGGGTAAAGTCATACAACAGAGTTGTAAGCTTTTTTGTTTTATTGTTTGTCATATTGACAGTGTAAACAAAATTGTCAACATTTTCTTAGGAAAGACGCAAGGATTCTTACAAATAAGTCTAGGTTCCAGTTTTTTTCGAGGGTCCAGTTGCTTTTTAGTCCCTATAGATTTTATGTTTAAACTTGTGCTGACTAAATGGAAACTTCTCTAGATATTTATCGTAAACATGATTGATTGTTACTTTATTTTTGTCTCCATATCACTCCAAAACGTAAAAATGTAAAACAACCTATACTTATGATGATTTTGTAATTTCTTTGTCTCAATCGAGATTATTCCAGTCTTGCCTTCAAAACAAAGTATAGTAAATAATTGGAACTATGAATGTCTTCTTTCATTCTTTTCCCCCTAATGAGGGCTGAGATTGCTTTGACTATTACCAGATGTGTAAATTTTTGGTATCTTATCAGTGCCATTGAAAATGTTAAAACACAGGAGGCCTACAAAGTCTCATTGTGACTCTTGCACTTTCCTTGTTTTTATTGACAATCTGCAGTTGCATGCCTGAAGGAAAAATGAAGCAAAAGCAACGCCTAAAAGAAGTCAATTGTTGTGTTCAAGAAAAACAAAGATCTTTTTAATTAAAAGATTACGAATGTTTCAAGGCGCTTTTTAAATGTTTTAAGTGTCAAGCGCTTTTGAAAGGTGAAAGGGTGAAACCAGGAATATTGAACACACAAATTACAGAAAGTACAGAAGGAACTAATTACATTTGTTGATTTAGTCTAAAGGTTCCTCTTGCTAGGGTCAGGGTTTCCTAACTACAAAGCTTTTGCTTCAAAAGGTGAACAACCCACACACTCAATTTGACCTTAATTAAGGTCTAGGGCTTTTGGGCTTTTTTTGGGGGGGGGGGGGTAAGGGAGCTTCATCAAAATTTGTTTTATGTGAATCCACAATTTTTTTTAAATTGTTTTACTTTCAGCCCTATAATTACGTCATGTTGATTGTGGACTTCCCCGAGCTTGTCAAAATCACGTGAAATTTGTTTTACTAGTCTGTCCTCTGTTTATGAGAGAATAGCATGTGTACAACACGTGTAACTAAAAATGTCACGAACTACATGCTAGTCTATGTTTTGACCCCGAGTTAGAAATACAACATTGACCTTCTCGTGTCAACGACCACACCACACGGTTGTTTACGTCGTCGGCTGGTCGTGGAAGTGAAATCAGAAATTATCATCGCGCTGCAAGGGAAGTAACAACAAAGAATTTTGCTGAGCACGGTATCAAAAAAGGGAAAGCTGTAAGTACTCTCCAGGTAATTCCTATGGAGGAATTCTCACTATAAAGACTGTATTAAATATTTGTCAACTCGCTTAATAATGTGTTTAGATCAGACTGCGCTTTCACTTTCAGTTTCATTTACTAATTTCCAATATGCAACTCACTACAGTCGTTTGACCAGTTCTGGATCACTTTTTTAATTCACATTGTTTTTTGTTGCAATCTCTTTGATATCTTAAACAAAAAAGTTTATCAGTTTACCTAAACATGACATAAAACTCACCAAGTATTCACTGACAAAAAAAGATTAGTTCTTTTGAAGAGGCTTTAAGAAAAGTATCGTCACCGGTTTGACCAGTTCAGGATCAGTTGAATCTATTCTGAATCAGTAGAGTGCCCTTTATTGCAAACCCATACTCCCATTCATAAAACTGTCTCTCAAGGACACGAAACTTCAGAGGTGTGTTGGCATGGACTTGGACTTCCTTTCTTTAGTGAATGTCATGCAAGTGTCTTCAATAGCAGCGCAAACACCCAACGACAAAACCACAAAACAACAGCAAAGGCAAATGAAAAAGTGAAGCGAACCTAAAAAGCATTATTGACCCCTCCAGGTTTAATTTTCTCACAAAACAAAAAATCTACAAGAATTTGTTGAAGTAATGTTTCTCAAAATCAACTAAATAAACTTTCTACTGCAGTAGTATGATTTTACCTTACTTAGTAAGTTAGTGCGTCACCATTTGACGCAATGAGATGTTGAGTGATCCCGAACTGGTCAAGGGTAAGTTGCCCCCCCAAAGAAGATTTTGGTAACTTCGTCTCCTCAAAACAACAAGATGACTGCACAGTATTTACAGGAATTTGTTTTAACACATTCTTATCATTTTACATAAATATTTTTTGCCCCGGCACTCGAATTTTAAGGGTAAGAAGTTTTAACAGTGTTTTTCAACCAAAATTTTTAAACAAAAAAATGATACATTTCGCAGACAACCTTCAGGAAAACAGCCAAAACTTATTTGCTGGTGATGTTTGGCACCTTATTTTGGGTTTGTTGGTTTAATGGGTATTAATCTTCACATTTATCAACAGAAAGTGGTAATAATGAGAAGTTATATAACTATTTGGTTATTGCAAAGTTGAAGTGATCCCGAACCGGTCAATGATCCCGAACTGGTCAAATGACTGTACTACACAGTACTACCTCCATGATCAGTGGCTGGTGTGTTGTAGTCGAGTTCCGTCATTTTATGACATTTTGGTGGGTATCAATGGAAAGCTTGTTTTAAGAGAAGTTCACTGGTGTGTAAATCACCTTTATAGCTTCAAATAAAATGGAGTTATGTCATTTTAAAGGATGACCTGTTTGTGTCATTTTAATTTAAAAGGCAGTGGACACTAGTAGTACTGGTAATTACTCAAAATAATTATTATAATAAAACCTTACTTGGTAAGGAGTAAAAGGGGGAGAGGTTGATAGTAATTAGTATAAAACATTGTGAGAAACTGCTCCCTCTGAAGTTACGTAGTTTTTGAGAGAGAAGTAATTTTCCGCAAATTTGATTTCGAGACCTCAGATTTATAAGTTGAGGTTTCGAAATCAAGCATCTGAAACCACACAACTTCGTGTGACAAGGTTTTTTTTTCCTTTCCCAGATCGTTTCACATTCCAAGTAGATACGCTAAACTAAACCAAAGGATGAAAGTCTTGCTGCTTGGGCTGATATCCTTGGTGTACAGTGCCAGTGCTGTCCCTGTGAATGAGAATGAACCTGTTCACTGGGCTCTTCTGGTGGCTGGATCCTCGGGCTGGTACAACTACAGACATCAGGTAAACCAAAAAGGAACTCTTTTGTAGTATTCATATTTTTTGCAAAAAGTAGTTAATGGCCTGACGTTTCGACCCTAGCAGAGCCTTCGAGAAAGACTCTGCTAGGGTCGAAACGTCAGGCCATTAACTACTTTTTGCATTAATACTCTCGGTCCATTTGGTTGGTAAGTTGTTTGCAACAGCTAATTTAATTTTCTCATTCATATTTTTTCTAAGATGATAAGATGATTTACTTGCTGTACATTTGGTTTGTATTAATTGTGTATTAAATTAGGAAGGATGTTGGGTAATTAGTTTCTGAAACAATTGACTAAACTACTTAATATTTCTTAATAATTTACCTAAACTCAGAGTCCTAGACATTTTATGCTAAATGTATTCACCCAGGAAAGTTGCTTTTTTTTCCTTATTTTATAGTTTTTGTTAATTATTAATTACATTTTCGTACTTTCATACAGTTGCTTGACGAAAATTAAACTTGAGAAAATACATGTAGCTGTTGCAAACTGCTTGAAATAAAAATAGGTCATGGCCTGACATTTCGACCCTAGCACAGTCTCTCCTGAAGCCTTTGAGAAATACTCTGCTAGGGTCGAAATGTCAGACCATTTAATCATTTTTGGCGTAAAAAAAATGTACCCTGACATTTTTTAGGACTGTGTAGTAATCTTTCCTAAACTATTTGGCAACAAGGAAGTTGATAGACTGCTGTGAGATATTAAATTATGATATTTTTTTTTAATGAAAAAGTGTAGTGTGTTTCATCATAGAGTGATGGTTTCATCATGATTGCTTTTTTAGTTAACTTGTTCCTGGTCACACACAAAAGTTTTTGATAGACCTTTACATTGTTGATTTATAAACAAATCTTACTGAACAAATTCAAAAAAATTTGCAACTGTCAATTAAATAAAACACCTCCCATAATTGGTTGCTTTCTTCCAACAAATTTAATTTTATGTACCCATGTAACTGTAGCAATCTGTTTTTAGTTTGCACTTATGGCTTTCTGTAGTTTTCCCAGCCGCGGTTGCAAAAAACTCAGGCTCTGTGACGTTGCAAAACCAAGGTCTGTTTGGCTCCTATTTTTGCAAAACACCTTTGTGTTCTAAACCCTGACCCTGCATGGTTGTTAAAGATCATTGTCACAGGCACAGTCCCACTCACAGTCCCAGTCGGTACCAGACTCTATTGAAGCCTCACAGTCATGGGATGCGAGGGTTGACCTGAAGGTCAACTGTGGACTTCACAATTGAAACTAGCCCTGACAATTGAGTTCATGGTTGCAAAATCTTTGCTTGTGTTACGGGTCAATTGCTCTATACTAAGTGGAAACCAGTATCTTTGTTTATTTGTTAGTTAGTTTGAATTAAAACAAAATTAATGGCCTGATGTTTCGACTCAAGCAGCTGGTCTTTCTACAAGGCTAAAATAAAATAAAATAATATAGGCGGAATAAAAAGAAAACTTTTTAGGTATTTTGCTCAGAACAAACTTGTTTTAAAGGCTTATCTTTATTAACCATTTGTTGGAAGCCTTAAGTTTGTGATTGGTTCTGAAATTTGTGCTTATATTTGCTTAGGAAAATGTACTGAGTTTCATTTACGAAGGGGGCATGAATTATTTTCAATTTGAGCTGGGTTTATTTTATGAGAAATTCTGATTTTGCTAAACTCTGTAAATAAGTGAAAGAATGGTTGTGATATACTCTAAAGGAAAGTGCTGATTTTCTGCTATCGTTATTGCAGACTTTTTGCTAACATTTTGAAGAATATTTTACGTTCTTTTCCAGGCTGATGTTTGTCACTCCTACCAGGTTCTGCACAATCATGGCATTCCTGATAGCCACATAGTGGTGATGATGTACGATGACATTGCTCACAATAAAGAGTATGTATTCTTTACATCAGGGTCATCTGCACTCACATTCTTGCCTTTTCATAATAATAATAATGAGTCATTCACAAAAGCAGCACCACAACAGATTGAAGAAATGTTGAAAAATTAGTTATGACGTTTTTTTGTAGGTGTGATGTAAAGTTTTGTTTTAGACTTTACAGTGGACGTTTTTTTCAGTTCAAATTGCTGTACACTTTGTAGACATTTTAAGAGTTCAGGTAAATATTTGATTAATTTTGTATACACTTTTTGGGTGGAAGGGCCTTGGGGTGCAAGTAAACATGTTCAATTCAAATCATAGCCTGTTGCCATGGTTACAGTCCATTTCGTTTTTTGGCCATGTGAGGCCAATTTGGGGGTCTGAAAAACTGGTTTTTAACTCATATTTACAGTTCCACACCACCAAAATGCTATTTTTTTTTTGAAAAACCTTTTATATCACTACATCCTATCACCCTTGGCCTTCCTTGCTTTAAATTTCACACTGTGCTATTTTAGCATCAGCATTAGAGTATGTTTTTAGAACTTGCAAAATCGACATTTTTACCTTATTTTTGGACCCAAAATATCAGTGCCAGGTGTTTCAGAAAAATATCCTTTCAGTTGTGATTAGGGCCAACATTGAAATGAAATGACCAATGTTGGCTCTAATCACAACCGAAAGGAACATTTTCTCGGAGACCCCTGGCAAGTTGATATTTTGGGGTCCAAAAATAGGGTAAACAATTTTGATTTTGCAAGTTCAGAGAGCATACTTTAATGCGGGACCTAAAATAACACAAGGATGAAATTTAAAGCAATAATTATTTTTTTCAAGGGAAGGCTGATGATGATACTTTGTAGTGATATAAAAGTTTTTTTGAAATTTTGCATTTTGGTGGAACTGTAAATATGAGCTAAAAACCAGTTTTTCAGACCCTAAAATTTGCCTCAAAATGGCCAAAAAGCAAAATGGGCAAAGGGCTTTATTTTGAAGTGGTTATGCAATTTTGTTTACTTGCACCACAAGGCCCTTCCACCCACAAAGTATTAAAAAAAATCATTTTTAGACAATGAGCACATTAGTCAAGTATTTACCTGAACTGACCCTTAAACACTGTTTTAGTTTGCTAAATGAGGGATTTTGAAAGGCAATGAAACTGTTTGGAATCTTGAGTTCCTTTAATCACGGTTGGCTTGTGCATAAAGCGCTCGCCTCTTACCAAGGTGACCCCGGTTTGATTCCCGGTCAGGGCCATATGTGAGTTGAGTTGTGCATTGGTTATCTGCTGTGCCACGAGGGTTTCCCAGACTATCCGGTTTTCCTCCCTCAGGAAAAAATCAAACACTTTCAATCTTGGCTGTGCTCCGTGGTCATAATGGGTTGATGTGGCTGGCAGCTGAATGCGCCCTTGCATGCCTGCTTCTCGAACACGTTGTAGCCGCGTCCTTCGCAATTCAGCTCTTAGCTGCGAGTAAGGATGATTAGCCCCCCAAATTATTATTAAGAGGTTGGTCTAGATTAGTACTCTAGACAGTTATTAAGCAGTCCAGAAAGGATATCAGAGGATCCAACTTTACTTATTGAGACTTGTTGTTATTATTATGACTTTCTAAAAGTTTATCCTTTGGCTAGGCCTTCAAAATGTTTAAAAGATGTGCAAGTACATCCACACCAACAAATTTTGTTTCCCCTAATGTCTCTAAAGGCAATGTCTCTAACACTTCCTGTAATCTATGATTTGGAAATTGTTTTAAGGCTGAAACAATTTTACACCTTAAAACAAATTGTTTTTTATTTATCTGCTTTGTCTCCAGAAATAAAATGCCCGGTATTATTATCAACCATCCTAATGGGTCTGATGTATACGCTGGTGTGCCCAAGGATTACACTGGGGAGGTAATTTATGCAAATAGCAGAAGGAATAAGAAATTAAAAGTGTTCAGATGTGGTTGGTTTCTTTTATAGATAACAATACTTTTATTTTTATTGAGATTAACAACAAAGATGAGAATTAAATAAAAGGGTGGAAGAATATTTCAGGAATTTGGGGTTGCTGAGCTCAAAATAAGGGCTTTACTATCATTGTGTCAACTTCTCTTTGTTGCAATATTGGTTTCACATCGCAAACGGACCAGGGATCGCTTTCAAAAAGAGTCCTAACTTAGGACTAGTCCAATAAGGTATTATAAACTTAAGGCTAGTCCTAAGTTTGGATGAGTATCTCGTCCTGAGTCGAGATAAGAGTACTCTCAACTCTTTGTGAAATTGACCCCAGGTGAATTCTAACAAAGGCTCCACATTTTAAAATAACTTATTTGTTCATGACTCGACTATCCCCTCTAAATGCAGCAATGTTTGTGGAAAAGTTCATTTAAAAGAAAAGTGTTTTATTTTCTTAGGACGTGACACCAGAGAACTTTCTGAAGGTCCTACAGGGAGATAAGAGTGGGATGGCAGGCATAGGCAGTGGCAAGGTCATAGAGAGGTAAGAGAACAAATGTATTCCAATTAAAGACACTGGACACTATTGGTAATTTTCAAAGACCAATCTTCTCATTTGGTGTATCTCAACATATGCATTAACTAACAAATCTGTGAAAATCTGAGCTCAATTGGTCGTCGAAGTTGCAAGATAATAATGAAAGAAAAAACACCACTGTGACACGAGGTTGTGTGCTTTCAGATGCTTGATTTCCAGACCTTAAAATCTAATTCTAAGGGGCTCGAAATCAAAATCGTGGAAAATTACTTCTTTCTCAAAAACTACGTTACTTCAGATGGAGCCATTTCTCACAATGTGTTATACTATGAACAGCTCCCCATTACTTGTTACCAAATAAGGTTTTATGCTAATAATTATTTTGGGTAATTACGAATAGTCTCCACTGTAAGTCATTTGTCAGAAATATCAGTATGAAAAACAAGCCAGAACAGGAGTGATATATAAAAAACAATTATTTTGTTTTATATTGGCAGCTTCTTTCTTGAAAGATAGCATCAAAAAGGGGTTAAAGTTAGCATTGAAATATAATATGCCCATGTATTTTCAATAAACAACTCTCTTTCAAACTACTTTTACCCATACTATTTTTACATTATTTGTTCCTAGTTTTAATTCTCTTGTTATTCTTGGTGTTTTAACCTTTACATGTTTTGAACCAATGATTGTGTCAACGTCTGTTTTAACAGTATTAAAGCATAGATTATGCTCTTTGCAAATGTAATTTTTTTAAATGTAAGTGGTCGCGAATGCCGCATTTTGCTTGATTGCATAAAAAATTAAGCGTTCTATTGGGAGCTTCCTACAATCAGTCACATTTCTTTTAGAAAGAAAAATTAACTTAAATAATTCTTTTTTTCTTCAACTGCAGTGGACCCAATGACAATGTTTTTGTCTACTTCTCTGATCATGGAGCCACAGACCTCATTGGTTTCCCATCAGCAGAGGTAACTATAACTCTTACCCTGTCAAGACTGAGCTAAAGACTTTTACTAATAAACAAGCTTATGGCTAATTTGTTTTATGTATATGTACATTGTTATTTTGTATTCTTTGCTGTTCTGGACACCAACGAGAAGACTGAATATTAATTTTTTTTTTTTTTTTTCCCATACACCGATGTGTGTTAGCACTGTATACTCAGTACTTTCCCGAGTCCTGTGAAAAAATATCACAGACATGTTACTCGGGTGGGATTCGAACCCACGGCCATTGCAATTCTAGAGCAGTGTCTTACCAACCTACTGAGTTTGCCCGGTAGCTAGAGGCAGTTCGAATCCTATGAGAAGACTTTGGTAGTATTGCCAATTGTAATACAAATTATTGACCATGTTGTTTTGTAACCAATGAACGGTGTCTTACTCTTTGTTTATATAGCTCATGGAGACAGACCTTAAACAGGCACTGGAGAACATGTCAAAGCAGGATAAATTCAAGAAGGTATAACTTGTTAAGAGTCAGTTCAGGTAAATAATTGACATAGTTGCTCACGGTCAAAAAATGTTTTTTTTAATACTTTGTGGGTGGAAGGGCCTTGGAGTGCAAGTAAACAAAATTGCATTTCAATTCCATATATAGCCCGTTGCCATGGTTACGGCTCATTTTGTTTTTTGGCCATTTTAGGCCGATTTTGGGGTCTGAAAAACTGGTTTTTAGCTCATATTTACAACTCCACCCCGCCAAAATGCAAAATTATTTCAAAAACCCTTTTGTATCTCTACAAACTATCATCCTTGGCCTTCCTTGAGAAAAAAAATTATTGCTTTAAATATCACCCTTGTGCTATTTTTGCACCATGCATTACAGTATGTTTTTAGAAGTTGCAAAATCGAAATTTTTACCCTATTTTTGGACCCCAAAATGTCAACTTGCCAGGGGTCTCAGAAAATTATCCTTTCGGCTGTGATTAGGGCAAACATTGGTCTTTCCATATCTGGTGTCAAAAACTTGGGCAATTGTATCCTGTTGTGACAGTACTGCCTCAAAACTGGACTTTTTTCCCCAAAACGTAAAAAATGCCTTTTTAAGGGTCTTTTCACATAATATCGATAAACGTGTCCACGGTAAAAAAAAAGGAACATTTTTCTCATACTTTGTGGATGGTAGGGACTTGGGGTCCAAATAAACAGCATTTACATCTCAAATCATAATATAACACGTTGCCATGGTAACAGTTTGTTTGTTTTTAGGCCACTTTAGGCCGATTTGGGGGTCTGAAACTGTTTTTTAGTTAATATTTACAACTCCACCCCACCAAAAAACAAGCATATTTCATAAAACCTTTTCCATCACTACAAATTATCATCCTTTGCTTTACTTGAGACAAAAAAGTATCGCTATAGGTTTCACCCTTGTGGTGTTTTAAGATTGTGCATTATAGTATGTTTTTAGAACTTGCAAAATCAACATTTTTACCATATTTTTTGCCCTCAAAATTTCATTTTTGCAGGGGTCTCAGAATATTTTCCTTTCGGTTTTGATCAGGGCCAAAACTTGTCTTTTTATTTCTTTTAAGAAAAACCCGCGCAATTGTATCCTGATGTAACAGAATTGTCTCAAAAATAAACCCTTTTCCCCGAAAACATAGAGAAATGCATTTTGAAATATTTGCTTCATTTTGAATTTACAACATTAAGAAGTTAGTAATAATTCCATCAATCTGGCAGCTTTTCATAAGCACTCTGTAGGCTTAGTGCATTACCAAACATTGATCAGGACTTGTTAATGACCTAAATCTTAGAATTTGCCCCGGCCCCACCCCGGCCCCAACCATGGTGGGGTTCCTTTCAATTGTACTGTTGCAAACAATAAAAGAGTTCAGCAGGTAATGTTTGACAATGTTTTTTGTTGATCGTTGTCAGAGACATATATGCTAATTATGAACTAGTAAGATAGTGAATGGAAAAAATAATCAAACTAGCCCGAATAAACTTTCGTCACTGCAAATGCATCTTACTTATTTATGTTGAGCAGGTGCAAGTATTTACAACTTCTATCCGTGTTGTTTCATTAAAGGAACACACGTTGCCTTGGATCGGTAGAGTTGGTCTTTGAAAAGCGTTTGTAAACGTTTATTACAAAATGCATATGATTAGAAAGATATTTTAAAAGTAGAATATAATGATCCAGACAAGTATCACTCAAAAACATCTTTCTAACCATGCATTTTATAACAAGCGGTTACAAACGCATTTCAAAGACCAACTTGACCGATCCCTGGCAACGTGTTCCTTTTAAATGATCTCTTACGCTCGTCATGCAAATCGTTAGTATCATTGTTTTTGACATGATTGGATGCTCCAAACCATCTGCCTCAAGCACAGAAACTACATTGTTGATGATCTCTATGAAAAGTTTTACATTTGGTAGCAGGCAGGGACCAAGTTGAGTAGGCCCTGTATTAAAGACAACTTGTAAAGAATGCTCTTCGCACTCTACTTGCAATGGGAATCATACCTGTACAACAGGTAGTAGCCAAATCAAGAACTCTCAGTGGCAAAGCATTGGTTATGGTTTGGTTGGATACCATTATGTTTAAACACAAACTTTGTATTCATTACTCAAAGGGCATAGAAACAGTGCCAGATTTTTAACAAGCATGCATTGTTTTTGGAAAAATTACTATACTTAAGGCATGATCAGTCGCAACAGGATACAATAAACACAGTGTTTCTACCCAGAAGACATGAAAACACCAATAACAACCGAAAGGGACAATTTTTAAAAAAAGAGGCGCTATTCACAAAACATTGTTTTATGCAATGTCAAGAAATATGATTGGGGCTGGGCCTGGCAAATTCTAAAATTCATCAATCGTTCCTGATCAATGTTGGGTAATCCACTAAGCCTATAGAGTGCTTAGGAAAAGCTGCAAGATTGATAGAATTATTACTTTTTAATGTTCGAAATTCAGTATGAAGAAAAAAAACAATTCAAAATGCATTTTTCTGTTTGGGGAAAAAAGTCTATTTTTGAGACAGTACTGTTAACATCAGGATACACTTGCCCAAGTTTTTTTACCAGAAAAAAAAGACAAATTTTGGACCTGATCAAAACCGAAAGGAAAATATTCTGAGACCCCTGAAAAAAATGAAATTTTGAGGGCCAAAAATATGGTAAAAATGTTGATTTTGCAAGTTCTAAAAACATATTCTAATGCATGTTCTAAAAATAGCTAAAGAGTGAATTTTATAGCAATATTTTCTTGTCCCAAGTAAAGCCAAGGATGATACTTTGTAGTGATGGAAAAGGTTTTATGAAATATTTTTTATTTTGGTGGGGTGGAGTTGTAAATAATAACTAAAAAACAGTTTTTTCAGACCCCAAAATTGGTCTAAAGTGGCCTAAACACAAACGGTTACCATGGCAACGTGTTATATTATGATTTAAAATGTAACTGCTGTTTATTTGGACCCCAAGTCCCTACCATCCACAAAGTATAAGAAAAATATTCCTTTTTTTTTACCGTGGACACGTATGTCGATATTATGTGAAAAGACCCTTAAAAAGGCATTTTTCACGCTTTGGGGAAAAAAGTCTAGTTTTGAGGCAGTACTGTCACAACAGGATACAATTGCCCAAGTTTTTGACACCAGATATGGAAAGACCAATGTTTGCCCTAATCACAGCCGAAAGTAAAATTTTCTGAGACCCCTGGCAAGTTGACATTTTGGGGTCCAAAAATAGGGTAAAAATGTCGATTTTGCAAGTTCTAAAAACATACTGTAATGCATGATGCAAAAATAGCACAAGGGTGATAATTAAAGCAATAATTGTTTTTCTCAAGGAAGGCCAAGGATGATACTTTGTAGTGATATAAAAGGTTTTTTGAAATAATTTTGCATTTTGGTGGGGTGGAGTTGTAAATATGAGCTAAAAACCAGTTTTTCAGACCTCAAAATCGGCCTAAAATGGCCAAAAAACAAAATGAGCTGTAACCATGGCAACGGGCTATATACGGAATTAAAAATGCAATTTTGTTTACTTGCACCCCAAGGCCCTTCCACCCACAAAGTATAAAAAAAAAAATCATTTTTTGACCGTGAGCAACTATGTCAATTATTTACCTGAACTGACTCTCAATTGTTTTTAAAACTTTTATTTGTATGTTTGGTTCGGTGGGTTGTTTTTTGCGGGTGTGGGGTGTTTTTGTTTTATTTATTGAGGAAATTGGTTGCTGTTACTTTTCATGTTTTTTGCATTATCTTCTTTAATTTCTTCAAACTTGTTTTTCCCTGTTCTCTTGAAAACATATTGCCAACCACCCCGTAAGCCTACACAACACATGTAAATTTAATTTACATACCTTTATCAGACTTTCAGATGTATCAATCTTAATTTCTTAGCAAAATGTGTCGCCAAAATACACGGTCACTATGGCATAACTGATAACTCATCTCGTGATCAATCTTAGTGCCTTGTGAAATCAAGGCCCAGATGTAGTATTCTTAATTTTAGATTGTGAAATATATTTAAATTTTGTTTGGACAAATTTAGCAGACTTTTCAACAAGAAACCTGCTTTGAAATTTTTACAATTCTGGAGCCTGCAGTAGTGATTCTAGCATAAGAAAAGTTTCTTTTCAAAGAAAAACCCAATTTTTTGTAGTCCTAAGTTCTTACATCACCTGTTTTTTTTTTCTTCCATCTAAAATTGTATACCAACTGTACGAAGACAGTCCTAAGCTTCCTTTCCTATTTTTCCCGTAGTTTGTGTTTTATTTAGAGGCTTGTGAGTCTGGTTCCATGTTTAACAACTTCAAAATCAAGGATCTCTATGTGACAACGGCATCAGCACCAGATGAATCCTCGTATGCTTGCTACTTTGATGAAAAGCTGGGTACTTATCTTGGGGATGTGTACAGTGTGAGATGGATGGAGGACTCAGATAAGGTATTCTTAATTGTCCTGAATTTTTTATATTTCTTTTTAAGGGGGAGGGGGGAGCTTTGTATGTCTTAAAGAAAGGGTCATCATTTGGTAATGACTCTGAAAAATAACCTGTTGTTTCTATGCAATAGCTTTGTTGTTAACTGTTTCTGAGCAAATTTGTTTGAATTCCTTAATCTAAAACCACTTTCCTTGGAAGGGAATAGTTTACACTATTGTGTAAAAATGTGATACACTATCAACAGCTGCAGTGCTTCTTACCAAGTAAGTGTTTATGGTCAGTTATTTTTTTGAAGTCACCCTTAAAAGGGAAGGTACACGTTTGGGAATTGACAAAGACCAGTCTTCTCACTTAGTGTATCCCATCAATCAGTCATCGAAGTTGCGAGAAAATTATGAAAGAAAAAACACCCTTTTTTGACAAATTTGTGTGCGCTCAGAGAGGAATAAAAGACTTCTAGCTAGAAGTTTTTTATTACTTTAGTGAGAAATTACCTTTTTCTCAAAAACTATGTTACTTCAGAGGGAGTTGTTTCCCACCATGTTTTATACTATCAACAGCTCCCCACTGCTTGTCACCAAGTCAGTTTTTAAGTTAAAATTTGTTTTGAGTATAACTACCAAACGTGTACCATCCCTTTAAATAAAAGCAATACATGACCTAGTTATCAGACATCAAGTTATCCTGGAAATTGAGATTGGAATATTGTCCTCTTACAGGCAAACTTCAACACGGAAACCCTTCTGAAGCAATTCAAAGCCATTCGAAGAGAAACCAACACGAGTCATGTTGAAAAATACGGAGACCTGTCTATTGATAGAGATACCCTCGGAGAGTACCAAGGATCGGGGTCAAAGTTCAACAATGTTCAAGTTGTTGACCTTGCCGATAAACCAGTAAGTTGAAACAAACAGTAAGCTGATCAGATGTAAGAGAAATCAGAGAAAAGAAAACCCAAACAAAATATTAGCATTTATTCAAAGAAATTTGGTTAAATTGCCCTTGTGTTTTACACTGTTTCAGTTATAATTACAATTGGGGGGAGAAGGTATGGAAAAGTTTCCTTATGGCCCCCACCACTTTTTCGTTTGATATGAAATAATATAGTATCTAATTTACCTCATTTATGAGACATCCCGTTTTGTAAAAATCTGTGAAAAGGTGGTGGTGCCATACGTATTAAAGTTATCCGAAGGTATTTTGTTTTCTTATTTAAAAAATGTTTTGCATGTAGATCCTGATATTTAATTATTTTGCTTTTGCAGTTAGGAGCAGTCCCAAGTCCGGAGGTTCCCATGGCAATCTTACATCACCAGTTAATGGCAGCCAAAGATCCACGTCAACGCAATGAAATTCTCCAGAAAATAGTTCAACTCGGACAGGTAAGAAGAGAAAATACACTACACAGTTGTCAAAGAATGCAGACTTAGTCAGGGCACAAACTTAGGGGGAAAAACCACAAGATCACAGGGCTTGTAGCTCAGAGTATTTACTTTATTTGCAAGTCAAGAATTAAAATGAGAAGAGACTAGATTAGATTCTAAACTGTTTTATTCGAACAAACACTAAGAAAAGATTGACCTCTTACGTTGGTTGGATGATACCGGGCAGGATTAAAAGATATTAATGTGAGATTCAAACTCCACATTTGAAATTGAACTTCATTCTTTTGAGACAAAGATGTTGATTTGCAAAGAAAAAAAACAATGGACTTGTCCTGTCTTGAGTTTACTGACCCGACCCTGAAATCACTTTCCTTGGGCCGTTGGTTAAGTTTGTTTGTTTGTTTGTTTGTTTTATTTCCATTCATACAACAAATAATATCAATTCATACGAGGTTGAATAAATATGTATGAATGGGGGTGTCATCCGAGAGATGGACAGCAAGGCCTTCAGTAGTGGAGCACCCAAGACTGCTAAGTGTAAATTTCGAGCCCTGCTTAATAACTTTAAGGGCCTTTTCAGGCAAGGCACTTTTGAAAGGGATGTTTAAGCAACCCATACCAGACACTGGTAGATGGCGTAAAATTAATTTGGACTGACACAACTTCCGAGAGCTCCATGAATCGGCCGGTAACCGCAAAACACTTTGTAATTGTGATTGTAACTATTAAATTCCATAGGCCCAACAAAAGATGATGTCAGTTCTACAGTCTACTGTCTCAATACTCCTTGATGGAGATCTTGTAGATAAGGTGATGTCCAGACAAGGTGTTCAGGTGACAAACTGGGACTGCTACAAGACGTCTGTTCGTTACTTCTCAGACAGATGTTTCCCATTTAGGGAGGTCAGTGTGTTGCTCTTTATCTATATCTTTTTTTCTTGTATATAAATAATTTGTTTTGTTAAAGAAAAGGTACACGTTTGGTTATTACTCAAAACAAATATTAACTTAAAAACTGACTTGGTAACGAGCATTGGAGAGCTGTTGGTAGTACAAAACATTGTGAGAAACGGCTCCCTCTGAAGTAGCATAGATTTTGAAATAGAGGTAATTTCTCACTAAAATAATAAACAAATTCTAGCTAGAAGTCTTTTATTCCTATCTGAAAACACACAAATTCGTCCAACAAGGATGTTTTTTCTTTCATCATTTTCTCCCAACTCCGATGACCAGTTGAGCTCAAATTTTTACAGTTTTGTTATTTTATGCATATGTTGAGATACACCAATTGAGAGGGCTGGTCTTTGACATTTACCAAAAGTGTACCTTCCCTTTAACAACTTCTTGGTGTAATTCTTTTTCCCTTTTATTAAATAATTTGTTTTTACTGTGGTAATTTGTTGTGGCTGGAACCTTATCATTTTACCTTCTCTATTTAGTTATTCTTTTCATTGTTACTATTTTGCATACAGTTGGTACTGTGTTTAAACATTTTAATGTATGTTAAACCATTGTAACGTTCTAGCAATTAACAAAACTTATGACGGGACTAATAGCGTAACTAAAATGAAACAGTAAACATTGAATTGATGTAAAAAAAATAATTGTGCAGTTTTACTAGAGGTTGACTTCATTGTGATATAACACCATATGATTTTAAAATCACTGTCTCTGCATACTCCTGGTATGGTATTGTAGATCATTGTTAGTTTGTATCTTGGTTTCTAGAGTATTTTTTTCATCCTTTTTTTCAATGCTTAAAGCTCATCAAGGGATGCTATATAAATACTGTTTTATATTAAATGAGTACAAACAAATACATCCATTTATAGGGGAAAAAAAGGGGAAAGGGAAGAATCCAGGGAAAAAAAACAGCGGGAAAATTATAGCCAATCAAAGTTTCTATTTTAGAAACAATTGGTGTTTATGAGCAATTTGTAGGGAGAGGAAGAAAAGTCGTCAGGAAAATGTTCTTAAAAGAACAGGTAGGGAGTGGGTAAAAATAAAATGGATATGGTTAAAACAATTAAAAACAAGATACAAGCATTACAAGTTTAAACAGTTAAAAGCAAGATACAATCAATACTGTTTTACATTAATAGTACTATTTTTTTTCATTTGCGTTATTAGAATGACTTTGCCCTCTCACTGATGTACATCCTAGCTAATCTGTGTGAGCGACAAGAGGTGTCTACAGATATGTAAGTTTCTATACCTTATCTTTAACTTCACTTCCCATCGTTAAAGGCAGTGGACACTATTGGTAATTACTCAAAATGATTCTAACATGTAGCATAAAAACTAAGTTGTTAACAAGCAATGGGGAGCTGTTGATAGTATAAACCATTGTGAGAAACGCCTCCCTCTGAAGTAACGTAGTTTTCAAGAAATAGAAGTAATTTAACTTGATTTCGAGACCTCGTAATAAGATTTTGAGGTCCCGAAATGAAGCATCTGAAAGCACACAACTTCGAGTGACATGGGTGTTTTTTCTTCCATTATTATCTCGCAACTTCGACGACCAATTGAGTTCAAATTTTTACAAGTTTGTTATTTTGTGCATGTTGAGATATACCAAGTGAGAAGACTGGTCTTTGACAACACTCAAAATCGCCAGTGTCTTTAAGATTTTGTTATGTTTAGAATGACTCCCCCACTGGAATGTATTATTGATTACATACTGTCAGTCGTTGTCAGATAATCTTCCTCCTGATTTCAAAAATTTGCTCACAATTTGTCTCATCCAAACTTATTGCGTCTATTAGTAGGGTGTGTGTTTGTTTGTTTGTTCTTTCTTTTTGTGTACTATATGACTTCTTTTGTTGTGAAGCATTTTTTATACATTTTGTGAAAGAATGCAAATTAAAAGTGCTTTGATTATTATTTAGTGTTTAAAATGTAAATCTTAACTTTTATACATCATTACCACCAAACTAATAAAATTACATTTTTCCCAATCAGGATACTGTCATCTTTTGATAAGCACTGCAAGTAAAATCCTAGACATCAATGATCTGCTTCTGGCTGCAACAAAGTGAGTAAGCTGTTGACACCTGAAACACTTCGGATTTTAAAGATCATAATTGGTTTTCTTTAAGTACTTTTGTAACAACTCAACCTAATTCATTTCAATTAAACTCTTAATTCAAGCTACTTGTAATTGTGCTGTAAAGCAAAGGAGTCTGCCTCTCACATCTATTTGTCATTTTGTGGCTATTCATATTTTGCTATTGAACATACAATATTGAAATAGCGAATGTTTTAGCTTATAACTAAACCTTCTACAGGTCATTGAACTGGCCTCTTGTGGTTGAACTTAACATCATTAAAGGGAGGTACACATTTGGTAATAACTCAAAACAAATATTAACTTAAAAACTGACTTGGTAACGGGCATTGGAGAGCTGTTGATAGTATAAAACATTGTGGGAAACGACTCCCTCTGAAAAAACGTAGTTTTTGAGAAGCAGGTTATTTCTCACTAAAATAATAAAATACTTCTAGCTAGAAGTCTTTTATTCCTATCTGAAAGCAAACAAATTGTCTAGCAAGGGCGTTTTTTCTTTCATCATTTTCTCCCAACTTCGATGACCAATTGAGCCCAAATTTTCACAGGCTTGTTATTTTATGGTTATGATGGGATACACCAAGTGAGAAGAATGGTCTTTGGCAATTACCAAACCTGTACCTTCCCTTTAAGGGCCATGGTGAAGGTGTGCTGCAATGTTATTGTTTAAATTTAAAAGATTACATACATTCCTGTTTTCAAGAAACATACAAAACTAGTTCTGAATTCATGATATTTAAGTTTAGCTTCAAATTTTTTTTTTAAATGTCCTGATTATTTGTTTTCATACTTTTACAAGGGCTGCATTTATCATCTTTTATAACTGGACTTGATCGTTTATGGTATTTTTTCCAAAGAAGTAGTGAGCATCAAACAAGACAACTTTCTATTTTTTTAAATTAATTTATTAATTGTTTTGGCAATTGTTTGATCAAGTAAAGCGATCTGTTACTTATTTGCAATCTGAAATTTTCCAATCAACTTAATACCATCCTTTTTGTATATTTTTATTGAAATTCTTATAGGGTGCATAAAAGTATGATTTGATCATGAATGATCAGGTAGCAAAGGTTGAGTTTTTTTATCTGAAATAAAATGAAATAACTACTGAAGCTGTTTAGTTATTTCGTGTTGGTTGTAGGTAAAGTTCTATAGTCTATTATTGTTTGTTTGGTAGAAGAGAAGGGGTTTTAATTAATTACACAAATATTGATAACAATACAAATTTGTAATTCTCAAGGTATGGTTTAAAAGCCATGTGAGAACTATCCTGTCTGAATCACAATGTTTCTATGTTTCTTGAAACTATTTAGTTTTACCTTGAAGGTTTTTCCACTGATGAGTGAAAGCACTGTATACTCAGTGATGTCCCGAGTTCCATGAAAATCACAGGCATACAACTCGGATTCGAACCCTTGACCTTTTCCAATCTAGAGCAGATGTCTTACCCACTAAACCATCGAGCTCAGTAGCTATGAGGCAGTTCAAAACCATGTATTATACAAGCAAATTTAACTTATTAATTTTGAAGTCAAGCATTTAAAGTAATCTGTGGAAATTGACATACTTGTCTTTATCTCTTACATTTAGTTTTGATTTGTTAAATTATAATGGCTGTATTCAGTACTCAGTTATCAGTAGTTTTTTTTGCATGTTCACCAAGTGACTGTAATTCGTATTTTTTTGTTTAGATAATTAAAGACAGTAGACACTATTGGTAATTGTCAAAGACTAGTCTTCACAGTTGGTGTGTCTCAACATATGCATAAAATAACAGACCTGTAAACATTTTAGCTCAATCGGTCGTTGAGTTTGCGAATTCAAAACTTGAGGTCTCGAAATCAAATTCGTGGAAAATTACTTCTTTCCTGAAAACTACGTCACTTCGGAGGGAGCTGTTTCTCACAATGTTTTATACCATCAACCGCTCCCCATTACTCGTAATCAAGAAAGGTTTTATGATGATAATTATTTTGAGTAATTACCAATAGTGTCCTCTGCCTTAAGAGTAAAACAAAAATAGTTTGAAAATTTGCTTTATCAAATTGAGCAATTAATAAGAGTAGAGTGGAACCAGTCACTGAAATTTACATAACATAAATAGTTTGCTGCTATCCTGCTTAATTTGCGTAATGTTTGTTTTCAGTTTGGTTTGTTTACGTTTACTTCAATGCTGCTATAACCAACAAAATGTTATAATTAAAATCAAATTGACACAAGGCAATTCATTTGGCAACTCAATTATATCTGAAATTGTGAAAAGGTATATTGCGCTATCATGTATTTACAAATATTTTAAATAAATTTAAAATAAAATTGAAGTTTGTAAAAAAAAATTTATTGTCTGCCCTTTTCTTCCACTTTAAACAACCACACCATTGATCTGTTTTAAAATATGTGGTGTGGTTTTGAAAATACTGGGGTTAATGAAATAGCATGTAAAATACTTTGGAATCATACAAGAAATGCAGTCACTGATTGTGTGCATCATCAACAAAGTATACAATTTATAGGGCCTGGCTGAGCTTTGAGCTGTTTTGTGTTTCTTTTACTCTTTTTGTTCTCTTTCTTTAACAATTTTGTTATGTTGAATCCCTCAATTTTTATATTGAGTACCCCGGGCCTCCCCCACTAAAACAATAATATGTACATCCAGACAGTAAATCAGTACTTATGACCTGGCTGAAAATTGTCAATAGGTGGCGCCGGTCACCGCGATTGATTGTGCGTGTACAAAAACACTACTGTCGACTACATCACACGTCGGTGAGAACTGCTCTCAATTTTACTTCTTTTTCTTGGGGAAAATAGCAAAAACGTGAAACTGTAAGTACTGTTTGCCACTGTTTGCAACCAATTTATATGTGTGTCTTTACGTTATACCTAGTTTACGGTAGTTATAATTAACAATACATTTTCATCCATGTTTTCCCCTTCTTCAGGCAGAATCACTCCCAATCAGAGTTCAGTCAAGTTCAAGGTGCCCTAGCCCTAGCCCCACTTATGATTATGTGGCCAAGGATAGCTATCCTTGGCCACATAAGTGGGGCTACTTGTGTGGCCAAGGCTATGGCCACACAAGTGGGGCTAAAGGGGCTATTGACACTTTCTTTTTGTCATATTAATTAATAATAATATTCTTACATTTTTGGGATTCGCCTTTGTTTTGCTTTTTGAGTAATGAGTGCAGCCTTCTCCTTTTTCCATGAGAGTTCCACCATTTGCTGGTGAATGACATACTTCTTCTACCTCATGCATACAAAACATGTACTGAGCTGACTGAGGGTGTGGATATAAACAGTGCGTGTGGCCGAGGGTGAACCGTGAACTTAGACTGCAGGCTGTGCAGCTTAAAAAACAGCTCAGGCTGCTGTTAGCTATTTTAGCTTAAAGGCTTTATAAAGGGTCTATATAACTTTTGTAGGACAAAAACACAATGTCCACAGATTTACACTAAACTTACACAGTTTGAAGGTAATAATAGTAGAAAGCTTCCCTGAAAATATTATGTGCTGAGGTGCTGTAGTTTTGGGGAAATGAGTAAAACAATGCCATGAAAATAATTTTCGTCTCATGAGACGAAAATAATTTTAATCATTTACAAACGTATTTTCATTACATTTTTTTACTTATTTCTCAAAAACTACAGCACCTCAGTAAGTAATATTTGAAGGGAAGCTTTCCACTATCATTATCTTCAAACCCTGTAAGTTTAATGTAAATCTATATACATTTAATAAAGTACCCAAATCAAAAACTAGCAAGAGATTAGCCCACCTTGTAATTTGTTAGTATGAATACTTGTTATGGCTCTCTTTTATTTTTAACAACAACAACATCAGTCTTCTTTCTTGTCATAGTTGCCAATACAGTAAGTAAGTACAGTAAGTCTTGCGCACATATTTTTAATCTACCAACAAGGGAAGGTACTCAACAAGGCGCTTATGATAAGGTGGATGATACAAAATTTCTCATATGACTCAATAACTTAAAAGTTGCAAGTTGTGCGCAGAAGAAAGACACACTATTATAAGGAAATTTTATAGGTTAATTTAGAGAATTGTTAATGTATTTTTGGGAAAATACCAAGGTGTTGGTATAAGAATGATTTTAAGGTATTTTGGGGAATGCATTAGTTATGTTATTTTGGGGGGTTTTGTGTAAACATTTGCAATCGGTCAGTTGAGTTGGCATACAGGAATATAGAATAGAATAGAATAATGTTTTATTGTCACTTGTAAAAAACAAATATTTAGTACAGTGAAATTCGTTTTGGTTTTGTGTGTCTAAAAATATTATGTTATATAAATACAAATATTTGGAAGATTTGCCTTGCAGGTAATTTTTGTTTTTAGGTGGCATTACCTAATCAGGACTGTATGCACACCCAGAACCATGCACTATAGGGCCCACTGAAAATGTAAAATAATTGAAAACAGTCAAACAAAATCCTCTGACATGAATACTGAAATCATTTGTTCACTTTTCTTAAAATCTCTGCTTTGTTTTGATTCTTCTTGTCACAGACTGTACGATGTCGCTATTCAGTGGTATGAAGCTTGCCTCTAGTGGCTCAAACAAACCCAATCAGCAAACCGACTCAATATCAACAGAAACTGTAAGCAGTGCCGACTCTTTAATAGAAGGAGCAGAAAACAAGAATGACTCTTCAAAAGCTAGTGATCCTAGTGGATTTTCCTTCATACTAGGAACAGATAGTAGACAGAGTAATACTGTTGATGCGATCTGTAGTTCTAGTGCCATAGAACTAGATGAAAGTAAATCAGACGGCGACACACTTCAACAATTGTGCAAAACACCTCCTCAACTAGCCCGATCATCCGAGCCCTTGGCTGACTTTTGTCTTGATGATGATTTGAACCTTGAGCTTGACCCGATAAAGATCGACGGACATTTAAAATCCAAGTCGTCCACTGCTTCGACAGTCTTTGATTTGCAAGATGTGGACTTCAGCTTGTCAGCTGTCCTTGATTCAGAATCATCAAAACAAAAAGACCAGGACTCAGTAGGTGATAAGTCAGAAAGCAGTTTCAGTTTTATAACGACAGGGCCATTAGAACACTCAAATGATAGTATCACTCCAACAGACCGGTCTTCAACCCAAAAGCTTTGTACACTGCAGAGTCCTGGTACAACGGAAATACCTGAATCTCTTAAAACCCAGTCACTGGATATAGAGGAAGTCACCAGCACACCAAAAGCTACACGGTTAAGAATTCACAGAGAGCTACAGAAACCACATGAAGCACGGTTATATCAAATCAAGTATGTCAAACAAGACAAAGAAAAAACTTTTGCGTTTGTTTTGTATAATTTTGTTGAACGGTCTTGGTATTTTTTCATTTCTTAAATCAATTTTTAAAAAGGGTATTTTGTACCATGGATAGCTGTAAAAAAAAAAGATTGCATGCAAATACAAAGGTTTATCAGAGATGAGAAATTTCAAACTTTTTAAGTCAGCCTGGTAAAGAAAATCAGCCAGCATTTTGTCCACCTATAAAGAAATCCTGCTTTTGTATATTTGTTTCTCTAGTGTCAATGACACTGTTCCCAAAAAGCTTGTGAAATCTTAACCCCAGGGGTTACCAAAAGGTGAAAATGCCATCATAGAAACATAGCTCCTCAAATTTGGATCCTATATTTTACAAGTTCTACTCCTGGTGAATAATATTTAAAACGGTTGATTTAATACAGTTGACAATTTGGAAGTGTATCTGTTTTTACAACATCAAGTTATTTATTTGGTTTGCGGTAACACCATGTGTGTATCTACTTGCCAGGTAGAGTTGTTCTTAGGGAACTGTCTTGCTTTATTCTACTGCCGCGGAGTAGATAAACGGAGGTTCGGGAGACTTCTCAGTTCTTAAAAGAACTGTCCTGCTTTTTAACTATTACCAGGGCGGATGGTATAGAAATTAGACTGGACTACTACTTTAGCTTATAGGATCGTAATTAACTGTACTGCCGCGGAGTCAGTTCTGAATTGGTCTCAACGTTTCGACTAGTCATCGTCTTGCTCTAGTCATCGTCTACAGCAGACTAGTCGAAACGTTGAGACCAATTCAGAACTGACTCCGCGGCAGTACAGTTAATTACGATCCTATAAGCTAAAGTAGTAGTCCAGTCTAATTTCTATACCATCCGCCCTGGTAATAGTTAAAAAGCAGGACAGTTCTTTTAAGAACTGAGAAGTCTCCCGAACCTCCGTTTATCTACTCCGCGGCAGTAGAATAAAGCAAGACAGTTCCCTAAGAACAACTCTGCCTGGCAAGTAGATACACACATGGTGTTACCGCAAACCAAATAT
Organism: Asterias amurensis; assembly: GCF_032118995.1. Taxonomy (NCBI): domain Eukaryota; kingdom Metazoa; phylum Echinodermata; class Asteroidea; order Forcipulatida; family Asteriidae; genus Asterias; species Asterias amurensis. The sequence goes on from NC_092648.1 coordinate 15,637,463, forward strand.
ACATTGATACCTCACCATGCAATGCCTCAAATCCTATATCAAGTTATTTTTGATACTTTTAGGAAGTCCATTGCAGATGTGGAAGAACAAGTGACTCAACTCTCTCAAGACTGTGTCACATTAAGTCATAGTCTTTTGCAGAAACGTCAACAGTTGCAGGAGCTGCAGGAGAAGAAACAGCAAGCAATTGATGAAGAAGATTATGAAAAAGGTATCTCATGAATATCCCATGGCTGTTCAGCACAAAATTCTGCTTTACAAATTCCTTTGCTAAGCAAGAAATGATTAGGGTACCAGTCACAGCAATGATAAGTAATATACAGTATTTTGGCAGTTAACCTAATTTTGCTAAGCAAGAGTTTTCTGTGCTTAGCAAGTTCCTGTGGTCAGTGGTATCTTTCCTCGCCTTCCACCTCTAGGACACCAAGGCACTGTGTGGATTGGGTTTTCAGTCCCTACCTAAATGTGTGGGTTTTCCCTGAGATAGTTATCTTGGGTTTTCTTCCCACATCTAAAACTGAAACTTCCCTACTTCCTTGTCTTCTCTTCATTTGGTTTTTGGCTAGTACAGTGATTAAGTTTGCTCTTCTGAGAGTCCTCGGCTTCACAACCAGAATCAATGAAGTTATAAATAACAATAATAAATTACATTTGTATAGTGCTTTCCACAGGCGTTTCAAAGCGCTTTAACATTGTCTGAAAAGATGTGTTTTTAGCCGAGTCTTGAATGAGTTGATCGAGGATGAGTCAGGGATGTGAAGAGGGAGCTCGTTCCAGCAAGTTGGTGCAGCCACTGAGAATGCTCAATCACCATAGTGGGTATTCGTGCGTGGGCCATTGGAAAGTTGAAGATGAATGTTGAATCAAATAATATGTTTAACACTGACTTTATTTTTTACCACCAGCCGAAGAACTTCATGATAAGTGTCAAGCCTTAGAGGCAGATACTGAGAACCTCACCTCACCTCTACCATGCCATCATCCTGCCTTGAAGACTCTTCTGTCTGACTTACTAACTCTCTATGCCCAGGAGAGAGAAGAACATCAGGGTATAAAAGATCCTTATCAAGAGCTAATCACCAAGCAGCAAGAGGCTGTTACTGAGGCTAAAGAGCAGTGTGTACAATATGAGAACATCCACTCTCGGATAGTACAGGGGGCACGGAGCGAGCTGGAAAGAGATTTGGCGTAAGTTATAATATTCAAACTTTTGAATATGAGGGGGGAAAATGAAATGCGCAGTAGAAGTGTATGCTCCAAAGCTTTGGTTGGTGTGAATGTTTCGCAAAGATTGAGCACAGCTCAACTCTTCTGAAATGCTTGTTATGAATGTGTAACATAAATACTTGCTTCACATTCACATTCGCTGGAAGTATGAACCAGGCTTTATTTGCTTATATTTTAAACCCTTTTCAATTACGCTAACCCTGTTTGACTCACTTGCTGTTATAATTAAGTTTCTTTGTACTTCTTCTGTGCAGGCATTTGCAGTTGGACAGTGAGCATTTGCTGAAGCGAGAAGAACAGCTGTGTACCAGGATTGATGAAGGCACTGCTAGTCTGCGTCAGACAAGAGATGCATTGATAGAGGACAGAACACAAGTGCAGGTAATTAAGAGGTACTCAAGTATCAAGTTACAGTCAACTTTATTTGTGTGTTAAAAGTGTCTTCCTGCTGTATTCCTGTGCTTATTTGAACATTTTTGGAATAAGTATTCTGCTCATTTCTGCTTAGCAGAAATATGTCGAGCAATTTCTTCTGCTAAAGCAGCTCTATGAAATTGGGCACAGGTGAAACAAATAGTATCACAAGTGAAAAATACTTGTGGTTTGAAAACAAAAACATCATAAGCAAGTAGAAAATTATCTGTTTTCCCTTTTTTCCCTAATTTTTGAAGGAAGAAATCAAAGAACTTGAGGCTAAGCTGAGACTTCTTCACCTGAAGGAGACTGCCATCACTGAATCAATCACAGACAACAACCAGGAGATTGAGTTGGTGAAGAGAGAATTCAGCCAAGAGATGCAGGGTATTGAGACAGAGAAGGAAGTACTGAAGGAGAATGAGATTGCACTGAGGAGGAGAGGTGAGAGGTTGGAGGATGAAGAGAGAGAACAGGAGCAGAAGATGCTGGGAGTGAAGGAGATGGAGTCAAGGTGAGAAGAAGAAGAAGAAGTAGCAGGCCTGGAATAACATGCAGGCAACGGAGCCCATGGCCTCTGTTGCCCTTGCCCTTGGTCTTGGCCTTGCTTGGTGCCCTTAAAAAGTTTCCCATTGACTCTCAGGTTTTCAAATAGAAGTGCCCTTTGTAAAATTAAAATGGCTTTGCTATTTCAACTTGTTCAAAAATGAAATTCCAGGCCTCGTGTAGGCTGTTTCTAGCCTTCGAGTTATGTTTGAAATATTTGGGTTTTGAACAAAGAAAAATGGATGTGCGTTTGATCACTGGGTTAAAGTACTGGCGCTCTACCAACTGAGCTATCCAGCCCTATGATGTTGGCGGTCTCCCTACTTTTCAATATCTTTGTTCCGGGGGTGCCAGTACCCATTCAGTTTCCCTTGATGTTGTGGTTTTTTAAAACCAGATGAGGTTACTTAATTTACTCTCCCAAAACACATCGATGTACTTTCCATCCAAGGAACATCAAAATAAACTTAATTTGTCTTTGTACTATATCTTGATATTTATTTGCTTTGTTATTCACAGTGAAACCAAGCTGCTGGCAGATTTACAGAGAAATCTTGCCCTGGAAGAGCTTGCCATTCAAGAATTAACATCCTTGGAATCAAATTTACGCAATAACCTCTGGCCAGAAGAAAGCTCTACAATGTTGCCGGAGAGAAAGGAAGATCTGAGCATGTAAGGAAAAATTTTCATTTATAAACAAAAACAAATTTTTGTTTTGAATTTGAAGTGTTTGAAGATTAGGTGAGGTTTGCAGTAGCACCATGATTTGTAAATCTCTTTTGAGTAGTGTTGGTTCTGAAACGAATCAGTGGTTGACAACTAAACTGGTCTTCTAAAATAATTTGTATCTTCCTGTCTTATAAACGTGTAAATTAAAGGAACATTACAGAATTGGTTTTTGCTAAGAGAACAGCTGCTGGAGGTGTGAACAAGTTATGTAATCAACCATATATGAACTGACAAACCTGTAGAAGTTTGACATCGATCGGCCGCCTGGGTCACGTGACAATAGTGAATAACCGATAACACATTTTGCATGACACCGTTTCCCCAAAATGAACAAAAATGCTCACTGAGCGATAAACTCCAAATGGGAATCATTTATTTCTCATCAAACAGACAGAAATACTTCAAGGGATGATTCTTTCGTCATCTTCATTGTGCCATGTAAGTTTTATGCAAATCTTTGATCTTTGACAAGTTTTTTTCTTACCAATTCTGTAACGTTCCTTTGAATTTGATGCATTGATTTACAGGAAGAACAAAGCCGTTAGAGAGAAGATGGAGGAGGTCCAGCAAGCCACATCGATGTTACTTCTGAGTCAGACTAAAGTAGTTACACTACGTCAGAGAGTGAGTGATACAGAGGGTCATATTGCAGCCCTGAACGAGACCAAACAACTCGCTGTAGCAGGTGAGATTAGAGGGCCAGTAGTTTACTCTCTCCATTCAGTGATGTTTGAAGCTTTGCATGGTGTCGAAAATCAGAAGTAACTTTAACTTATAAAACACCAGGGTAAAAAGTATGTGTAAATCTCTTTTTGGAGGAGTGTTGGCTCAAAACCGAAGAACCAGTGTTTTTTTTAAAAGTGTTTTGAACAGTATTCTCTGCTAATCTTCAGGGGAGCAATACACTCTGCTCATCTTCAGGAGAACAATATACTCTATTCGTCTCCAGCGTTCTCCTGAAGATGAGCAGAGTATACTGTTCAAAAAGTCAAGACAATACCATACTGGCTATTTTCCGAAGGCCAGCAATTTACTATCCCAATACTCATTGATGTACTCTTCATTCAAAGATGTAAGTGATGCTTGAAGCTTTGCAGTTCTAGATCAGTGTCTTTATTATTATTATTACTTATTTTTGAGGGCTTTTGTTTTGCTTTTTTTTAGGAAAGAATTTCTCAGAGGCAAGAAGGCTGACAGAAGAGATCAAGAAGCTGACGTCGGAGGGGCAGCTCATCCAAGAGGAGATGGAGAAACTGACCCAGAGGAATGAAGAGACGACCAAGATGGTGAAGTTACTCAGGGAAGATGTAGAGAGAATACAGGAAGAACTCGATCAAGATGAGAGACAAGAAGGTTTGTGGATGGAAACTCTGAGAGGAAATCTGAATACAGTGAATTATTCCCCTAAGACCCACTGTTTTAACGATTTTGAAATGCCTTCAACTTTGAAAAAAAAAAACATATTAGAGATTGGTAAATTTTTCGCAAAACAAGAAAAGTTTTAACACAAAATATCCAAATAAATAAACTTTTATTTTCTTTCAAAGGAGCAGTTATCATAAAAAAAGGAGTCTGTCGTGCCAGTCTCCTGTGCCCATGGTTAGTAGCTAGGTTCCAGTGTCTGGTGTCAACTCTGCTTAGTGGACCCAGTTGCTTGATCCAAGATGTCCCCAGGCAGCTTCTAGTTAGGTGCCTGGGGGAGTCTGCCTCTGAAGTTTACGACCCTGTTTAGTGATATACCAGTCTTAAACTTATTCCTTCCATGTAGTAACTGAGCATTGTTTTTTATTTAATGTTTGTCCCCAGAAACATCAGTGAAAGAGAAAATGCTGAACAGTATTTTTGATTTAAGAGAGCGTCTTCAAGTCTCCACAGACAGTCAACTGATGCAGACCTTACAGAGGGCCCAACTAATGGCAAGCGCTTATCATGTCAGGTTCCTGTGTCTGAAACATAAACTCCCTCTTCCAGCTGAAGTAGAAGAACTCTCCGTACATCCCTCTACGCTAGATCAATTTTAAGAGAAGACGAACAAATAGAGGTGGGTTTTATTCAGAAGGAGTGGAGGTTTAGGACTTATGTGGGATGTGCAGTGTACGACAGGGCTTAACATTTGTTTTGACAGGGCTCAATATTTTCACTAAACCACACGCCAGAGGCCGATGATTTTAGCCTCGGGACAGTTAAGTCCACAGCCTCGGGACAGTTAAGTCCACACTGGACAAGTCCAGTGGTCTTATGTTTTTGCTCAATTGGTGACCTTCACTCGAATAAACTCTATCAGTTCTGTCTGTTGAGAAACAAAGAATTCTTACCCACAAAACATGAGATAAATCTTCTCTCACTGCTTGTTCACTTTAGAACAGTTGAAGTGTTCAATTGTGTACTTTCTTTGTTTGCTTATTTAACTTATGGCCTAGTAAACTTTTGAGCTACAAGTCCTGCAGTCTTGTGTTTTTACCAAAAACTTTAAGCTCCGTTTGTAGATTTTAGACAAATTTTGATAAGTACACAAGGCTAGGACCTTGTAAATTTTAGGGCAAATTTTGATCAAATACAGTAGATTTATGAGCAAAGTTTGATAAGTACACAGTTCTTGTAAGTTTTAGGCAGAATTTTATAAGGCTTTTTTTTGTTTCCTGTTTCTGTTAAGCAAAACTTATCTGTGCTTAGCAAGCTATTGTACATACAGTTTTATAAATTTTGCTCTGATTTCTTTCAACCGTCCAGGTCACATTCACATTGAAAGGATAACTCCAAAGAACCGGCAGTGGCGGATAAAGACAAGGAGGCGTTTGACCAGCTCATCTCAGGTTGGTGTTCAGTTGTCCATGTAGACTTTGGTTCCATGTTGCAATTCTGTTTCATTTATTGCATTTCATTGATTAGTTTTGGTTGTGAAGTGAAGGACTCTCAGAAAAGACAATGAAGGAAACTTTGGTTTTGTGTGGGAAGAAGTGCTAGGAAAAACCCAGAGAATTATTCCAGGGAAAACCCACCCAGTCAAAAAGAGTCTGAAAGCCCAATCCACTTAGTGCCCCAGGTGTGATTCGAACCAGGGTCCCATAGGTTGAAGGCAAGGCAAGATACCACTAGGCATTTATCAGGCGTTTTTAACCCCATTTATCAAAGCGCCTTCAACAACTAGAGGATGAGATTGATTTTAGTTTTCCAATGACGGATGATGTACTTTCTCTTAAAAGGCAGTGGACACTATTAGTAATTATCAAAGACTAGCCTTCACACTTGGTGTATCTCAACATATGCATAAAATAACAAACCTCTGAAAATTTGAGCTCAATCCGTCATCGAACTTGCGAGATAATAATGAAAGAAAAAAACACCCTTGTCATACAAAGTTGTGTGCGTTTAGATGGTTGATTTCGAGACCTCAAGTTCTAAATCTAAGGTCTCAAAATCAAATTCGTGGAAAATTACTTCTTTCTCGAAAACTACTCCTTTTCAGAGGGAGCTGTTTCTCACAATGTTTTATACTATCAACCTCTCCCCATTACTCGTCACCCAGAAAGGTTTTATGCTAATAATTATTTTGAGTAATTACCAATAGTGTCCACTGCCTTTAAAGACTAACTTGTCTAACATTGTGTTAGAAGCCTACACAGCAGCTTTTGATAATATAAGAATAATAATAAGAATTTTTGGAAACATTTCACTTTGAAGTGTGTGGTTATGTACTAAGAAGAAATAAGTTTTTAGGGCCCAAAATTTTAATCTGAGAAGCTGTACTGTCAGTAACACTTCTCAGGTTGTTTGTTCCTTTTAGTTAAATCTCATCACTCTCAAAGCTCTTCATGGCCTTTCCCTGTCTATATATTGTCTTCTTCATAAATACATTCCTGTTCATCCTCTTTGTTTTGCTGGCCGATCCCTTCTGACACAAACTACTTTTTCCACTAAATTATATGGTCAAAGAGCCTTCCACTTTATCGCACCTTCGATATGAAACAACTCATATGAATAAGTCTTTCTTTGTTGAATTATTTCTGCAGGTGCAGACTCTGCTGGATATGAAGGCGTCAAATCCCGACGCAGTGATTGTGTCGACGAGATGGCTTCAAGACTGTATCGCAAAACAGCGTCCTGCGATGAAGAGAAATATAAATTATAAAAGTTTGATCTTACTAAACAGAGACTTACTTGTACAAAAATGACTGGGATTTTTTCCTTGATTCTCATGGTTCATTTTGGATAAATTTATTTCTTTAAAGGCAGTGGACACTATTGGTAATTACTCAAAAATTTTATTAGCATAAAACCTTTCTGGGTGACGAGTAATGGGGAGAGGTTGATAGTATAAAACATTGTGAGAAACAGCTCCCTCTGAAAAGGAGTAGTTTTCGAGAAAGAAGTAATTTTCCACGAATTTGATTTTGAGACCTCAGATTTAGAAACTTGAGGTCTCGAAATCAACCATCTAAACGCACACAACTTCGTATGACAAGGGTGTTTTTTCTTTCATTATTATCTCGCAAGTTCGACGACGGATTGAGCTCAAATTTTCACAGGTTTGTTATTTTATGCATATGATGAGATACACCAAGTGAGAGATCTGGTCTTTGACAATAACCAATAGTGTCCACTGTCTTTAAAACAGTCTGCAAAATAAATTGTGTAGGGAAACCAAGTGTGCCCCCATCCCAGTGTTCAAGTGTCTGATTCAACCTAACCTATTTTAACTTAGTGCAACAAATTTGGAGACCTCCAAAAAAGGGTTAGATAGTTCAGTTGGTAGAGTGCGGGAACATGAATTTAGAGATCTTGGTTCAGATCTTGCATCAGTCAATTTATCTCTGTATGGACAAGCTTTTAAAAAACTTATTTTTCAGTCACCACCATAGTTCTTTCTTTTAGTGTATAACACAGTTTTTTTTCCATATATATGTGTATGGTTTCTTTTGTAAAGTGAAGATCCTTTAAAGTAAATCGTTGGGCTGTACAATTTTTAAATTCACTCCTGACTCTAGAATAGACCAGCTGGGAGACAAAAGTAGATTTTGGATTGAATACTTAACTTATGACAAAAGAATAAATCAGCAAAAATGTGAATAATTTACTGCCGTTGTTGAGCAATCAAGTGCATCTGACTTAAATTCTGATGGCATGAATCATTGGAGTTTGGGATTTGTTTATGTCCTTGAGCGAGGCACTGCCCATAGTTGCTTCTCTTCACCCAGATGTATAAATGGGAACCTAATGGGGCTTGGAAGGTATTATGTTGTATTAACCGCTTAGCGCAAATATAAGCAGGTTGTACACTTCCCTTTGAGTTGAGAAAGTTTGGGGAATGGTAAGTGAGCCCGATGAACAGAGATGTGCGTCACTTTTTATAAAGTGCATTGATCTAATTGATCTAGCCACTAGGAAATGTGTTCTTCATCAGAACGAAATATTATTATTAATATTATGAAAGTTCATTTGGTGTATTTAAACTTCATACAAGTAGCAATCATCATAAGATATCTATCGGTCTGAAAAAAATTACAAAAGAAACTGGAAAACTTATTTGTACCCTAAAACATTTGCAATGTCTTAATGTTGTTTTGTGAAAGTGCCTTTACACATGTGTTTGTATGGATGACAGCGGGTATAAACTGTTGACAAATATACACATTGAAAATTATGAAAATAAATAACTTTTGCTATTTATGCAATAATGCTTATAACTTAAAGATACAGTATATTCCCTTCAGTGGCATTTCACTTTTTTCTGATTTATTTTATTTTATTAACAAAAAATAATGTGAAGGTTCTTATTCCTCTTTGGCATCATTAGAAAACAAGTGATTTAGAATTTGTTGAAGAAACAAATTTTTTGTTTACGAGTAAAACTTCATGCCTTCTGATAGACAGACACTATTGGTAATTGTCAAAGACCAGTCTTCTCACTTGGTGTATCTCAACAAATGCATAAAATAACAAATCTGTGAAAATTTGAGCTCAATTGGTCGTCCAACTTGCGAGATAATAATGAAAGAAAAAACACCCTTGTCACATAAAGTTGTGTGCTTGCCATAGAGCTATATGGTCCTTTTGGAGCTGTTGATAGTATAAAACATTGTGAGAAACGGCTCCCTCTGAAATAACGTAGTTTTTGAGAAAGAAATAAGTTCCATGAATTTCATTTCGAGACCTCATAATTAGATTTTGAGGTCTCGGAATAAATTATTCCTCCATGGTAGGCCTATTGACCCCTTGCATGCGCGTCACACATGGCGACTGATGCCACGCTCACTATGTTGGTGGTCAATAGGCTTAGGTGTAAACGCTGCATCACCTAAAAATGCGCACTTCACACGTTGGCATTGACCACCAAAATTGCGCATCCAAGATTATTCTGATGATGACGTCAGGTGAAATGGGTCAATATAGGAAATTCCTTATTTCATATTGTATTCTCTTTAGTTACATAGGGATTGCAAATAGGTTAGAAGGTTGGGAAAAACGTCTGCACCCTGCCACCACCCTGAGAAATTACTATGTTTGTAAAAATTAGTTAATAATTTGTGTTTTTATTTTAGTATACTGAAATTAACTCTTTACAAAATTCCAATTTCATTTGTTGTATTGTGGGGGTGCTATGGGAAATTTTTACGACCTCGCCACCAGTTTCTGGCCTCTTTTCCCCGCTATTGCTTTTTCATGATTTTCCAAAATGTCTTTGAAGACAATATTACCAGTCTTGCCCCATCATGATAGCCCCATAAAAATACCAAATACGCAGAGGGAGTCCAGCTGTCGATTTCACAAAACTCTTCCTAACTTAAGACTAATCTTAGGACTTAGGACGGGTCCCAACCCTGCACTGTAGCACGCAGACCTTAAGATTAATCCTAAGTTAGGACGAGTTACTCGTCCTAACTCGAGATAAGACGAGTCCTAACTCTTTGTGAAATCGACGGCTGCATATTTGGCACTTTATTGGGCAACCCACATGACAGCTATGAATGGGCTATTAGTTGAACTGAAGAGGGTGGTTATAAAGTCTTATATTAAAAAAGACAATTGCAAATGCTATGATAATTAACAGGGTGCCTGTTCCTTTCTGCCATGCATATAGACAAACCTTTATGTTTTCTTAAGTATGCTATAATGCCCCTTTTTAAATTCACCCACTATTGTAGCCTAGGGTGCCCCCCCCCCCCCACCCCCAATAAAAGACAACAGCATGGTAATTGGAAAGTCCCCTCCTGTTAAAAAAAAATAGTTTTAGTGAACTTGATGTACACACTGGGGGCAGATTTTATTTTTTATTTGTTGTTGGTTGTTGGTTTTTGAGGGGGCAGCCTTTTTTTCATAAAAATATTTTGGGGGGATTTTTTTCATTGGGGGGGGGCCTTTTTTTTCTTTTTCTTTTTTGGTGGGGCAGACTTCTTTTTTTTTTCCTTTTTCATTATTTTTTTAAAAATTATATATAATGAGTGAGGTAGATGGCCTTAGCTTTCGACCCAAACTGGACCTTCTACAGAGGCATAAAACAAGTACAAATAATTACATATCCCTTTATAGTAAAAAGAGAGGGGAAAGAAAGAAGCAGGACAATTATAGCCAATCAAAGTTTCTATTTCAGAAACAATTGGTGGCTATGAACCAATAGGAGTGAAGTGGCGAGGACAAAGGATGTTTAGTATGAAATGATGGATTACTGGACCATAAAAGTATTAAATGCATTGTTTGATAACAATGCGGGGAAACATGAAAGGGTAGGATTAGAGAGCAAGTTGCGTCATGATGCATGTGATAATGGTCAATTAAAGAATAATTTTTCTTTTATATATATATAATTTTATTTTCAGTTTTTTTTATATGGGGGGGGGGGGAGGGTCTGGTTGTGGGCCTGCCTACTCCCAACTTCTACTCCAACCAACATAAAGTCCCAACAGTTTATTTCTTGAGGAGGACGATAAATTTACAATGTTAAATTTTTACTTGTTTGTATTTTATAGTGATGAGAACTGTGCTACAGAACACCTGCATTTTCACTAATTATGTTACTGTCTAAAGGACTCACAGTCAACCATCAACATGGCCGGGAAGTTATGAACAAGAAATGATCTCAAGGAAAAGGTAAACACAAAGAGTTTCTATGATAGGGAATATTGGTACATATTAGGCCTAATAACAAGTTTGCATGGGTCCACAAATGCAGTTAACTTGGCAGCGGTTGTTCGTTAATAAGAGTTAATGGGGATGAAGAAGATTATTTTAGTTTGACCTATACAAATATGTGTCGGCATTCATGTGGACAAAAATCAATGGGCATGGGTTCAAACTCACCACCTTATAGATTAAATATCTCACACAACTACAGATCAACGAGATTGCCCTTTGAGCTGCAGTTTGAATCCTATGTTTTATCAGCAAACTATTTTAATAGATTTTAAATTTGCATGGATGGGGGGGGCAGCATTTGGTCGAAGAATCGAGATGTGTCGGGGGGTGACTGGACTGATCAATGCATTCATGCATTCGGTTTGGTTTTCATGGTAAGCGGTGCCATGAAATTGGCTTCAGTTCTTTTAGCAGCGTTTCACTCTTGAAGAGGTAGAATGAGGGCCTTGAACTAGCGATGACCACCAGTTTTTGGTCAGCTCCAATTTTGTTCACACATTTTATCCGTTTTTACTGTGTTTGTGGAGGTACTTTATCGCTTCTTTGTACATTAACCGAGTGGTTGTCAACTTCAGCTTCAGTAGAATGAACATGGGCGTGTAAATAGTTGTATAGGCCTATTGTCTATTTCTAGCCATAACTCTTAATGAGGTCATTCCGTGTCAAATCACCCCCCAAAAAGGCAATTTAAAACCCTACCCTCTTCAAATTTGCTCCAATTTGGTTATATTTGGTTATTGTGGCTCAACAAGCTCAAATTTCAAATTTCAGCTCCATCGGGTTAACGGCTCGGCACTTTGGCATGCTCTTTCTCGTAGATTTCAGTCAAAATGCGCCTGACTGCGGATATTCAACTGACCATAAATCAGTAACCATTGGGTCAAATTGGTTGAAATTGGGGTAAGGAAATTTTGGAAAATTGGAAAGGAAATTGCATAAGCTTTCCAAATCTGCTATTACTTTTTTTGTAGGTTTAATAACCTTTTGACCTCTGCTTTGACCTTGGATTTGAACTTGTGAATCACGTGATGTGGCACTTAAAGGCACTAGACACCTTTGGTAATTGTCAAAGACCAGTCTTGAATTCTCTCTTGGTGTATCTCAACATACAAACCTGTGAAAATTTGAACTCAATTGGTCATCGAAGGTGCGAGAGAATTATGGAAGAAAAAACACCCTTGTCGCAAAAGTTGTGTGCTTTCAGATGCTTGAATTCAAGACCTCATCAGCTGAGGTCTTGAATTCAATTGAAATATTTTAGGGAGAAATTACTTCGTTTTATACGTTCAACAGCTCTCCATTGCTCGTTAATTAATAAGAAGTAAGTTTGTATGCTGACAATTATTTTGAGTAATAACCGATAGTGTCCAGTGCCGTTAAAGGGACCAACATTTTGTTGAAATGAACTTTAACTAGTTAACATGTTTTTGTTCCTCTCAGACATGTACCTTGTGCTGACAGCTGCAATCATTCCATTTATCAAGAAAACCACTGGCACCAACAGCTTGATGTGTCCATCATATACAGGTGAGTTTGTACAACCGCTAAGAGTGAGAAGACAAACTTAGAAGTTTAGCTGCAAGCCTGTAGGGGCTTGGATATTAAGTCCGTCCTAGCACGCTGATGGGTACCATTATTGACATTGTATTTAATTTTAGTTATACGCAGGAGCCCGCTCTTGCTCACAACCCTTTCTCCCCACTCTCGTGGCCCCAATATGAGGTTGAAAATTGCATAATGTGAGGTTTGATACATTGAAAGCCCCCCCCCACCCCACCCATTGTGCCCCAGGAGCCACAAGGCTATATAGCCTTGTAGATTTTAGGCTAATGTTTGACTAGTCACACAAAACTATAACCTTATAGATTTTAGGGAAATTTGGACTAGTTTCGCAAGGTAAAGCCTTATAGATGTTAGGCCAAATTTTGACTAGTTTCACAAGGCTTATTATAACCTTATAGATTTTAGGCCAAATTTAGACTAGTTTTACAAGGCTATAGACTTATAGATTTTAGGCCAAACTCTTATAGATTTTATGCCAAATTTAGACTAGTTTCACAGGGCTATAACCTTATAGATTTTAGGCTAAATTGTGACTAGTTCCTTATAGATTTTAGGCCAAATTGTGACTAGTTTCACAAGGCTATAACCTTATAGATTTTAGGCCAAATTTTGACTAGTTTCAAAAGGCTATAACCTTAAAGATTTTTGGCAAAATTTTGACTAGTTTCACAAGGCTAGAACCTTATAGATTTTAGGCCAAATTTTGACTAGTTTCACAAGGCAATATAATATAGCCTTACAGATTTTAGGCAAAATTTTGACTAGTTTCACAAGGCTATAACCTTATCAAATTTAGGCAAAATTTTGACTAGTATCATAAGGCTTTATTAGATTTTAGGCCAAATTTTTACTAGTTTCATAAGGCTATAGCCTTGTAGATTTTAGGCCCAATTTTGACTCATGAGGCTATAGCCTTGTACATTTTAGGCTAGATTTTGACTAGTTTTATAAGGCTATAGTCTTGTAGATTTTGGGCTAGATTTTGACTAGTTTATAGTCTTGTAGATTTTGGGCTAGATTTTGACTAGTTTCATAAAGCTATAGTCTTGTAGATTTTAGGTCAAATTTTGACTAGTTTCATAAGGCTTGTAGATTAAGGCCAAATTTTTACTCATGAGGCTATAGGATATGTCTTGTAGATTTACTATAAGGCTTACTTCCCCTTGTGATTTTATTAAATTTCAGCCCATTTTTGACATAGATGAAAGGTTAACTCTTTGTTTTTTTGGAGGCCAGTTACTGGTCAGAAGACTCCTTTTTTTCAGGGAGAGAGAAATAGTTCTTGAATTTCAGCCCAATCTGGCTCTTCATTGAAATCTCACGGGGGTTCCACAGCAGATATTTTTCAGGGTGTCAAAGGGAAAATCACATTGATTCTCCCCCCCCCCCCAAAAAAAAAAATTAGTTTTCTTATAGATTTAGTAAAATGTTCTTCTGAGTATCAATGTTAATGCCTGGCATAAATGGATCATTGCTCTGCAGTGGCATATTTAATCTACTGTTGTTTATATCTGTGCTGTATTTTGTACTGATTTCTTTGGAGTAATAATGTTTTCTTTTTGATACTGTGGAAAAATAAATGAACCTTGAACCTTATTCTCTTTTTTCGTCTACAGAAGAAGTGATCCATTCGGTCATAGTGGTTGTCTGTCACACAGAGCAGAAGTGATGTCTCAAGCTGTCATTATTGAAGCCTAGTGTTTCAAGCAATCTGCGAAATGACAACTCATTCAACTTCATGTTAACAGGTACAATACAAAATTGTGATATTGACAATGCCTAATTGTGGTCAATTGGCGAAGTGGTACTTAATTTCCTACCACTCCTTCAACCTCTATAGGACCCCCTGTTTAAATCGCGCCGGGGGCACATGTGCATTGCGTTATCACCATTACTGCGTGGGATTTCCCTGGAATAATTTTTTTGGGGTGTTCCTCCCACATCTAAAACTTAAACTTTACTTCTCATGGTCTTCTCTTCATTGGGTTCTTGGCTGTGATTAATTTAGCTTTTCTATAAGATACTATAGCTTCACAACCAGAATAAATGAAAATTAAGTGAATCACATTTCTGACATCGCTCACAAAAAGGTGAATTCATGCCCCCACCGCTCACACAAAACTGCAAGGCTTCCCCCTCATGATTGTATCAAATTTTAGCTCATTTTGGGCAAAAATACAAGGCTTACCTGTTTCCAATTTGAATCCAAATTTGGCGAACATGCAAGGCAAAAACAAACCAGCTGATCAGTTGATTTCCTCATTTTCTTTTCAAACACAGTGCCATAGAAAACTGAAAAACACTGTACAAAAGTCAAGTGTGATTGGCAATCTCCCCCTTTTTTACAATTAAAAAGTTGCATCCATCACAAAAAGGTGAATCCATGCCCCAAATTTCAGCCCATTTAAGACAAAAATGCAAGGCTTGCCCCCTTGTTATTATATCAAACCATCAGCCCATTTTCTACAAAATTCAAAGCCTTGTGATAAATCCGGTTTCATCAAAATTGTCAACAAAAATGCAAGGACCTCTTGTGGTGCTATCAAATTTTTGACAAGGCTTAGGCCTACCTCTTGTGATTTTATCAAAATTCAGCAAATTTAAAAAAAAAAATACAAGGCTTACCCCTAACCCTTGTGATTTCTTTTTAATTTCAGCCCACTTTTACCTAGATCCAAGGCTGACTCTTTTTTTTTTGAGGGCCAGTACTGGTATTCTTTATACTGATCTCTTTTGAGATTTTTTATTTTGTTTGATACTTTGCTAGGGAAAATAAATGAACTTTGAACCTTATTCTCTTTTTGTTATCTACAGATGAAGTGATCCCATTGGAGGTTGTCAGATCATCAGTCTTAGTGTTGTCTGTCCCACAGAGCAAAAGTGATGTCTCAAGCTGTGGTTATTGAAGCCTATAGTGTTCAGCAATCTGCGTTAAATCAACTCTTTCAACTTCAAATTAAAGGTACGATATAAAAGCGATATTGATAATACCTAAATGGTGATCTAGTTTGCGTAGTGTATCTAATATCCTACCAAGCCTTCCAACTATAGTACCCCCAGTTTGAATCATGCAGGGGGGCACTGACTTGGGTTATTACTGCGATTGCATGGGTTTTCCCTGCGTGCATCTTCTGGGGGTGTTCCTTCCACATCGAAAACTTAAACTTCATTCCTCATTGTCTTCTCTCCATTCGGTTCTTGGCTAGTACAGTTATTGAGTTCACTTTTCTAAAAGAATGTTTAGCTTCACAGCCAGAATAATTGAAATGAAATGAATCACAATTCAGATATGGTCACCGTCACAAAAAGGTGAATCTATGGCCAAAATGTGCAACTCATTTTTTGGCAAGAGTACAAGGCTTTTAATGTCTTGTGATTGTATATCAAATTTCAGCCTTTTTTTTTTACTAACATGCAAGGCTTACCCCTTGTGAATTAAACAAAAGTAAAACCCATTTTCAATGAAAATGCAAGGCTTACCCCTTGTGATTTTTACTAAATTCTTAGCTAAATTTCTACAAAATGCAAAGCCTTGTGATTTCATCTCAATTTCATCACATTTGTTAAGAAAATGCTTGGCTAACCAATTTCATCAAATTTCAAACTTTAGCCCATTTTACACAAACTTGCAAGATCATTTTCAGCCCATTTTCAACAAAAATGCAAGGCTAACCCCTCTTGATGTTATCATCAAATTTTAGCCCATTTTGGGCAAACGGACATGGTTTACCTTCATCAAATTGTAGCCCATTTTGGACAAAAATACAAGGCTTAGCCATTGTGATTTTCTCCATTTTCGTCAAATTTGTGACAAACATGCAAGGCTAAAAAAAAACATGTGAATTTATAAATGAAAGTAATCACATTTCTGACATTTTCACCGCTCACAAAAAGGTGAACCAAGCCCTAAATTTCAGCCCATTTAAGAAAAACATGCAAGGGTTACCCCTTGTGAATTTATCAAATCTCAGCCCTCTTTCAACGAAAATGCAAGGCTTACCCTCATTTTTAAATCAAATTTTCAGCCCATTTTTACACAATGCAAGGCCTTGGTATTATCAAATTTTCAAAAGAAAATGCAAGGCTTACTCCTTGTAAACTTTATCAAATTTCAGCCCATTTTGTGCACAAATGAAAGGCTAATTCCTTGGCTTTTGGAGGCCAGTAACTGTTTAGAAGACTCCTTTTTTCAATGAGAGAGAAATAATTATTAAATTTCAACCAAATGCGGCTCTTCATTGAAATTTCACAGTGGTTTCACTGCAGAGATTTTCAGGGTGTACAAGGCAAAATCACATTAAATTGGGGTTTAACTTAATATTTTCATATTTCACTCTTAGAAGTAGAAAATTGTTCTTCTCAGTCTCAAAGTAAATGCCCGCTATTAGGGACCATTGCCTGCAAGCTCTGCAGTGTCAAAGATTTATTTGGAGTGAAAATGTCTAATTTTTTTTGATACTGTAGGAAAATAAATGAACCTTTAACTTTATTCCCTTTTTTTCATCTACAGATGAAGTGATCCAATCAGAGGTGGCCAGATCATCAGTCATAGTGCCGTCTAGATTGTCAGATCATCAGATCATCAGTCATAGTGGCTGTCTGTCACACAGAACAGAAGTGGTGTCTCAAGCTATCGCTACTGAAGCCTCGTTTCCAGCAATCTGCGTTATAACAACTCTTTGAAATTCATGTTGACAGGTACGATATTGATATTGATAATACAAAATTGGTGGTCTAGTTAGCGTAGTTGTATCTAATTTCCAACATTGCCTTCCACCTCTAGGACTCTTGTTTGATTCACGCCGGGGGCACTACATGGATTGGGTTATCACTCTGACTGCATGTGTTTTTCCCTGGATTAATTTACTGGGGTGTTCCTCCCACATCTAAAACTGAAACTTCACTCATTGTCTTCTCTCCATTGATTCCATGCCCCCCTCCCCCCAAAAAAATAAAAAGTTCAAGGCTTGCCCTCTTGTTATTTTATCCCAACTCATCACATTTTCAACTAAAATGCAAGGTTTCCCCATTGTGATTTTATCAAGTTTTAGCCAATTCTAGACAAAAATACAAGACTTACCTTTATCAAACTTTAGCCCATTTTGGACAAAAATATTTCATTTATTCATTTTTGGTTATTCCTGTTCCAACAAAGATATTAAATCATTATCTTTTTCCTTTTTTTTCATCTTCTACGGACCAAGTTATCCAGACGGAGAGTGTGATATCTTCACAAGGAGTTCCTGCCATCCCCAGCACAGATGTTGCAACCTGTATGGAGTTTGTATTTAGTAGTAGGCCTATATTATAGGGATGGATCTTAAGGGTTATGACTTTGTGGTGAATTGCTCACACTTTCTCTTGTGTGGTGAATTGCTTGCACTTTCCCTTGCGTTGGAAATTTCTCGCACTTCTCTTTGTGTAGGATTTCTGGCACACCCACTTTGCTATGGTGGTAAATTGCTCACACTTTCCTTTGTGTGGTAAATTATCAAGTATACTAACTGAAACGTTGTCTAAGGCTTAGTTTGAAGAATGTTTCTCTCCTTTGTGGCGTAAGTTACTGGCACTTCCCTTTGTGTTGTGAGTTACTGACACTTCCCTTTGTGTTGTGAGTTACTGACACTTCCCTTTGTGTCTTGAGTTATTGGCACTTCCCTTTGTGGCGTAAGTTACTGGCACTTCCGTTTGTGTCGTGAGTTACTGGCACTTCCCTTGGTGTTGTGAGTTATTGGCACTTCCCTTTGTGCCGTGACTCACTGACACTCATTTAGCTCATTCAGTTTATGTATGCAGGTGTATGGAGTTGACAAACTTTGCTGCAATATAGTGGAGCCGGCATGGGAATTTTTCCCCCAGAGGGCTTTTTGCCCATCTCATACATCAGCAATAGCAGCCATGCAACATCTGATTTTTATGGTTTTGGTTTTCTTAACCATTAAATAATTATAAAACAAAACACAGCACAAAATCTTGCTGTGCCTTGATTTCTGGAAAAGCCAAATCTTTTATTAAAATACAGAGTTGCATGCGTTGAGTAGGAGACACTTAAGTATCTACATTCTTAGGAGTCAAACAAAACTTGACCTGGTGTTTGCTTTGTAATTATTTTTGTAGGTTAGTCAACGTTTCAGGGTGTGTGAATGGTTTTTTCTGCTCACACTTTCCATTGTGTGTTGAATTGTTCATACTTTCCATTTTGCGGTGAATTGCTCACATTTCTCCTTGTGGGTCTCTTCACCTGGTGTTATGCTGAGTTACTAGCACTTTCTGTTGTGTCGTGAGTCACTGACACTTCCCTTTGTGTCGTGAGTTACACTTCCCTTTGTGTCGTGAGTTACTGACACTTCCCTTTGTGTCGTGAGTTACAGTTCCCTTTGTGTCATGAGTAACAGACACTTCCCTTAGTTGTGTCATGAGTAGCTGACAATTCCCTTTGTGCTGTGAGTTACTGACACTTCCCTTTGTGCTGTGAGTTACTGACACTTCCCTTTGTGCCATGAGTAACTGACATTTCCCTTAGTTGTGTCATGAGTAACTGACAATTCCCTTTGTGCTGTGAGTTACTGACACTTCCCTTTGTGCTGTGAGTTACTGACACTTCCCTTTGTGTCGTGAGTTACTGACACCTCAATTTGTGTCGTGAGTTATGCATACTTTCCTTGTATGGTAACAACTTTCACACACTTTGACTAGTGTTTAGATTTCCCCTGTAGTTATATAAACATTCACTTCCCCACTCAAAGGTTAATGATTCAGATTCATACATGCTAAATTCACAAAACAAAATCTTCGAGAAACCTTCCCTTGCAGAGAATCAGGGCACTCTGATTGTCTTCTTGGGACGCAGTTTTACCTGTCAGAGACAGTCTGATTGAAACTGTTGCGTGGAATTTTTAACAAAACTCTTCATTTCTTATTTATTTTGACAGTTAAATTTTTTTAGAATAACAATCATTTCTGAATCATATGTCTTTGTTTTATTGAAAATAAATGCTTGAGCTGCTCCTATATCCACAAATGAAACCACTCAAAAGTGTAAAACTTACTTTTCTTGAAAGCGAAGCCATTAACTTTGTTTCATTGACCAAACATGAAAACAAAACTATGGAAATCTCAGTATCTTGAAAAGATATGGAAATTTCTATCAAAAATAATTGCAAATTCATTGATTTTTTAATGATTTTTTTTTCTTTGCAAGTCCTTTTGTTCTGAAAGATATCAGGAATATACTTCAGAGCTTGAAACACAGCACAATTTGTTCTTCGTATTATTTCTTTATTATTCTTTTGGGGTTGGTTTTTTTAATGAAATTTCAAGATCTAAAACTTGGACTCATTGTGTAGGAGCAGGTCATTTGATGTTAGGGCCTCATCCAAACCCAAGAAAAACTCGCAGAGTTGTGCAAACACCTGTGCCTGTTGGTGGACCCCCTCGGCTGCCTGGAACAAGTGTTGGTCCTGCGGGCCCGGGTGCAGTGGAAGGTATGTTCTCCGTTCAGTGAAATTCAATTTGATGCACAACTAGTGTTCTCCTTCACTGGTGTAATGCCTTACAAAATTTTACGAGCTAGAGCAAGCTTTTTCGGAAGCAATCATTCTAGGGATTGAGCTGGAAGTTAGTGGTTGGTCCCTAAAACGTTCTGGTCGATCTCTCAAGACATCGGGATGAGGGCTTGCCTTTTGTTGTTCAAGTCATTCTTTTGTTTTTGAGTAAACAGGTTTGAACTGGGGATCTATCATCAAAGGTGCCAAGAGATGTCTTCGTTTGAGCCAATGGAATCTGGACTCGGTGGATGATGAGGACTTCTATCCAGTTGATGGAAAGAGGGCTGGAGAAACATGTTCTGCTTGGTCATGCCACTTCACATCCAAAATACCTAGTAAGAACACAAATTTTATTGCCTTTTGATACCAAAGATGACATTGGATTCCTATACTTTGTAGTTGTTTTGAATTGGATGTTTTTAGAAGAGGTCAAAGGTCAGGTCTATGTCAAAGTACTTAGGGTCTGTCTGTTCATGGTCAAATTACTGCAGGAGATCACAGATTTAGTTTTGAAAGTAGTGCCAAACAGAATGTTTATCATAAAAGTTCTGCAAAACTTTGCGACAGTTACAACTAAAACTTTTAAACTTAACTGAGACAAAGGTTTTTATACTAGATAGAATGAAATAAATTTTCACTGCAGCGTCTAAACAGAAAGTTTTTCATTAAAATTCTCTAAAACTTTGCAACATTTACAACTAAAACCTAACATTTAAAATTTATTTGAGACCATGGTTTTTATACCAGGTAGAACTGAGTACATTTACAATGCAGCGTCTGAACAAAAAGTTTATTATAAATGTTTATACTCATGATATTCCAAACTAAATCTTGTTCAAGTATATTAAAACCAAACTTGATGTGGATGTTAACACTTGCGAGGTTAACATTTAAATCTTTGGAGAATACAGGTTTTGAAATCAGACTAGATAAAATTAAACAAGTTTTCAAATAAAACCTTATAAAAGTTTATGCTTTTCAAAAAATTTGGGACTTTCACAACTAAATCTCATTCGAGGATATGAATTCAGAAATAGCAAATAATAGGACTAAACACTAAAGGCATTAACTTTATCTTGGGATATGGTTTTTGGAGTCAGACTAGTAGGACTAAACTGCAGCTTGTTTTTAGTTTGAGGTGCGTATTATGGAATTTGTCAGCATTCAGCTAACTTAGTGTGTTTACTTGTTCAACTCACTCTCCATTTTGTGTCAAAGGCCATACATTGGTCAACCAAAATTAAAATCGTCGCATTAAAGGTCACAGGTCATTTCAAGGTTTCAAAGGGATCAGTTTGTCTCAAGTTATGTAGGTTAAAGGCAGTGGACACTATTGGTAACTACTCAAAATAATTGTTAGCATAAAACCTTACTTTGTAACGAGTAATGGGGAGTGGTTGGTAATATAACAAATTGTGAGAAACGGCTCCCTCTGAAGTGGAGTAGTTTTCGAGAAAGTAGTAATTTTCCACAAATTTGATTTCGAGACCTCAAGTTTAGAATTTGAAGTCTCCAAATCAAGCATCTGAAAGCACACAACTGCTCGTGACAAGAGTGTTTTTTCTTTCATAGTTATCTTGCAACTCCGATGACCAATCGAGCTAAAATTTGTCTTTGACATTTATCAATAGTGTCCACTGGCTTTAATTTACAGGCCTGCGCATTTATCAAATTTTGCCCAAACTGCAACAAAGCCATAGGGTTGCGTATTTATCAAATTTTTCCAAAAAATGCAACAAGGCTGCATATTTATCAAATTTTGCCCTTAAATGCATCAAGGCTATTATAGGCTTGCGTATTTATCAAACTTTGTCCTAGAATGAAACAAGGCCATAGGCTTACATTTTATCAAATATTTATCAACCTTTGCTCAGATTTTGCTCTAAATTGCAACAAGGCTTTGGACTTGCATATTTGTCAAATTTGCCCTGAAACGCAACAAGGCTTATATTATAGGCTTGCATATTCATCAAATTTTGCCCGAAAATGCTACAAGGTTATAGGCTTGCGTATTCATCAAATTTTTCCCTGAAATGCATAAAGTCTATATGTTTTTATCAAATTTGTTAAAAAGGCAACAAGGGTTAGGCTTGCATAGTTATCAAACTTTGCTCAAATTTTGTCCTAAATTGCAACAGGGCTATAGGCTTGCGTATTTTGCTTAAAATTTTGCCCTTAAATGCATCAAGGCTTGCGTTTGCATATTCATCAAATTTTGCTCTAAAGTTCACAGGCTGTAGGCTTGGAAACTTATCAAACTTTGACCGGAAATGAAACAAGGATATAGGCTTGCAAATATTTGTCAATTTTGCACTTGAATGCAACAAGGCTTGCGCTTGTGTATTTATCAAGTTTTGCCCTAAAACGCAACAAAATCAATCAAATACTTTAGTTCTTGATCGATCTTTAGCCGCGTTAAAAAATGTTTGGTCATTGTGGTCATAGTTGGTGTTTTTTTAAGATGGTAGTTGTTATACTAATCCAATGTCATCTTTGTTAGCATTTATTGGCAAACATGTAGTGAGAAAACATCACTATTCGCCATACTTAAACTGCAAAAAAAATGTTGGCAGTGTGTGAATTAGTGTTTTTTTTCAGAGCTTTGGTTGATACATGTGTCTTAAACACTCAGTAACTTTGTTGTTCATCAAAGTTGGTCAAAAACAAGTTCACTTGTATCCATTTAGTATGTCAGTTGACTACATCTGAACGTCCAACTTGCAGCCCCATGGAAAGCAAGGGGGAAATTAGTGGCCATTTCAAAATTTGTTCTCTGACCAGCACATCGTCATCTGGATAGAAGTCATCATCATCTGTTGAGTTAGGATCCCATTGGAACAAGCGTCGACATCTCTTGGCACCACCAGTGCAGCTTGGTTGCAAGACAACAATCGGTGAAATCTTAGGCCCTTGAGGCATCAGTTCATTTAGGCAATTAGCAACTACCTTCTGCTCAACACTTGCATCTAAAACAAAGCGCAAAATTGCGTCTAGCTCGTTTATGTTTTGTAAGACATTACAACATTGAAGTAGACACTAGGAGTACATCTAATTGAACTTCACTGCACAGACAACATATTGACCATTGCACTTGGGCCTTTATATCATCACAAGTTCCAGGTGGCCGAGGGGGGTCCACCGACAGGCACAGGTGGTTGATTTTTTTTTCCTCCAAATTTTTTAATAAAAAAGTGAACATGACTCTCCTTGTATCTTGTGTTTTATTTGCCTCAACCCTACCCCCCCCCCCCCTCATTTATATTGAGGGCCCATCTTATCCTGGTGGAACCCTCCCCCACCCTGTAGGGACCAATAAGTAGTCCCCACAGGGTGGGGGAGGGTTCCACCAGGATAAGATGAACCCTATGGCAGTCATTTTTGCCCACAATACAATTAGGTGTGTATATAAGTCGCTTTTAGCAAGTAATTATGCGCAAGGAAACTATCATAAAATAAATACACACCCAATTTGTGCATTGTCAAAAAACATGGCTGCCAAGTAGACGAGTCAAATAATGAGACAAACACAGTTTAATAGAATCAGCCTTTATTCTTGTACATATAGTATAACACTCACAATTAATTTGTTTAATACACATGTCAAAATTTGGCCTTAAATCTACAAGGTTATAATAGCCTTGTGAAACTAGTCAAAAGTTTGCCTTTCAAAATCTAGCCTTATGAAACTAGTCAAAGTTTTCCCTAAAATCTAAAAGGCTATAGCCTTAAGAAACAAGTCGAAATTTTTGCCTAAAATCTAGAGTTATGAAACTAGTCAAAATCTATAGCCTTGTGAAACTAGTCAAAATTTTGGCCTAAAATCTACAAGGTTATAATAGCCTTGAGAAACTAGTCAAAATTTTGCCTTTCAAAATCTAGCCAAAAATTTACAATGCTACAATAGCCTTATGAAACTGGTCAAAATGTCCCCTAAAATCTAGCCGTATGAAACTAGGCAAAATCTATAGCCTTATGAAACTAGTCAAAATCTGGCCTAAATCTAGCCTTATGAAACTAGTCACACTTTGGCCTTTCAAAATCTAACCTAAATTCTACAATCTTGTGAAACTAGTCAAAATGTGGCCTTTCATAATCTACAAGGCTATAGCCTTGTGAAACTAGTCAAATGTTTTGCCTAAAGTCTACAAGGTTATAATAGCCTTGTGAAACTAGTCAAAATTTGGCCTTTCAAAATCTAGCCAAAAATGTACAAGGCTAAAACAGCCTTGTGAAACTAGTCAAAATTTGGCCTAAGATCTACATGGCTAATATAGCCTTGTGAAACTAGTCGAAATTTCCCCTCAAATCTAGCCTTATGAAACTAGTCAAAATCAATAGCCTGATGAAACTAGTCAAAATCTGGCCTAAAATCTATATAGCCTTATGAAACTAGTCAGAGGCTACAAGGCAGCCTTGTGAATTTGTCACATTTTGCTGGAAAAAGTCTACTTTTCGCTCAAAAAAATCATAAGGCATTTTGAACTTTTCGCTCGAAAAAAATCACATGACTACAGCCTTGTGATTTTTTCGCTAGAAAAAAATTAAGGCTCGTGAACTTTTCGCTCGAAAGAAATCATAAGGTTATAGGGGTGAACTTTATGCTCGAAAACAAAAAATAGCCGTGTGAACTTTTTGCTCGAAAAAAATCGTGAGGCTATATATTTGATAAAAATGCTGGACTTTACCCCTGATATTTTTTCAAATTTCGCGCCAACAACTTCGTAAATTATTGCTTAAAATATTATTATTATTGGCTTCTGTTCAATAGAAAAAAGGCTTCAGAAAAGCCTACTGCATCATGAAGAGCACAACATCGCACCTTCACACAAAAATAGGCAAACGTTGATAAAAGTGCTGGCCTCACCGTACCCCCTTTGATTCTTTCAAATTTCGGCCAATAAAAGGATGCCGTTCGTACTACGGTCACGCGCATGCAAATCGAGCAAGGCTTGCTGGGAAAAAATGGCGCGGCGATATCGATCACCCCTGGGGAAGAAGGTTGATGCACCCTTTACTCCCCGCGGCCATTTTGTTTCTGAGCGCGGGCATCGTGTGTTCAAAGGCGATTGCTCCACGTGTGTGTGGTGGAAAAGCAGATTTTCTGCAACATTTTACATCGAAAACCGACATCAGAATATAACAATTGCCACGATGATAACTGCACGGATGTTCATAGAATCTTCTTAATCAGGTAAGTGATTCATGTGTTGACGCAAAAGAGGAAATTTGAGGGGGTTTGATTGTCTTGGCAATACAGTCAAACTATTGTCAGCTAATGCTACAACCTCAACACAAATCGAATAAACATAGATAGATTAAACCACTGAATTCTCGCTCAGTACAAGTGAGGAAAATATTGTTATATAGGGGCGGATAGTTTTGTTGAAACATTGACCCACATCGATTTTGATGATGAATTCTTACACTTTGCACTACACTTTTTTTGTTTCTCCAATTCCTTAAATGCAAATGTTCAGAGTAAATTCACAGGGCGCACATATTTTTCTTTGAATTGTTTTCTTATGTGTTGGGAGTTAGATTTGACGACATGAAGTACTGTACATGTCATGTATATGTGGAGACGATGGATTAAAGGCCCCTGAACATGCTGTCCTGAAGTAAAACTTCCCAATGCCTTATACTTTCTATATCCCCTCATTATGTATGAACACCAATTTACATCCATACTCTAAATAAAATTTTGTTCTTTTTCAGAGTTCGTGGAATCTGAATGTTTCCCTTTCATCAGAAGTGTATGCTGCCTCTCCCTGCATCTCAGCAGTCTTTCCAGCCACAACAGCAGTCACTGAGGTACGAGCCTCAACCGTTCTGTAAGGCAACCAAAATCTATATTTCTATTACTAGCAGTGGGGCCATAATAATTTATACCAACACATTTGCCCAAATTTCTCTCATTCTTTTTTTATGACAATGTTTATGACTTCTTCTTTTTTGTGGGGCCTCCGAAGAATCCGCTAAATTTCTATTAAAAACGTTCATGTAGGTGAGCCCTTCTTCTCGATGAAATGTTCATACTTTCCCCCAAGAGCCAAACATCATTACACTGTATTTCTGTACTTGCAAACATGGAATTACTGTTCATGAATAATATGTTACTCTAAGCCCCCCCCCCCCAAGGATGTTGAAAAGAAATTAGCTTTATAATTTTGAATACATCCTATTAAATAGGTGTACTTGGTAGTTACTCATGTTGATGTATAACAATGTTGTTGGAAAAACACCCTTTACAGTAAAATGTAGTTTTAGGGAAAGTGGTAATTTTTTGTTCACCCCAAAAAAATTGAATCCGAGAAAGGCTATAGGCTTCAGGCATGAAGCCTTTCTCATGCATCTGAAAGCACACAATTTTATGCATGGACTGTAAATTTCCTTTCATATTTTGTTTTCAACTGTGATGACCATTTGAACCAAAACTTTCACTGGTTTGTTATTTATGTTTTTATTGAGGCACACCAAGTGAGGAGACTGGTGTTTGATAATTACCAAAAGTATCCCCAATCTTTGTTATTTTCAAAAAATTACTTTTAATTAGTTCATCATCACCTAGAAGGGGAAAAGGGGATCATCAAAGCCATTCATAGAACCAATAATTGCCCAAATAATAGGATTCATCAGAAAATAATAAGCAAACCAGACTAGATTGTTTATTTGAATTTGCAAGACTTTATTTGAACAAACTCATGTTTTCCAAAGAAAGAAAACAATAACAACAGTTAGTGCATCCACACTGTTAGACATTAACCCCCACCCACCCCTACCTCAAGAACTTGATAATGACTAACTTGTATGTTATGTTTCCGGAATGTTTTAATTAAAACAATTTTTGTTTTTGGGGTGCTTTGGCACTCCTTTTGCTTCCTTACTATTCATTTTAATATGTTGCTTAAATTGATGGTTAGAAATGTGCCAGTTGATGTAAAATTACTTAAACCTCATTGAAATTATTTCAAAATGACTTTTTTTATTATTTTTATGCACTTGTCAAGTGCCACAATTCAAAAATTGTATTTGTAAAATCAAATACAGCTTACAATTCATACTTGTATTTATTAAAAGTATTGAAAATGTGTATAGTTTCAAAATTCAACTTAACCCCCCAAACCTGTTAAATAATTATCCAAGAAGAAACATCAGCTGGCAAATGACAACCATAGCTAAGAAATATAAATGATCAACCAAGGAAGAAATGTAACCTGTTCTTTCAAAAAGGAGTTCACAAGGCTAACCAAAAAACTAGTCTCATGAAAACATAAATTAACTATTTGGGCTTTTTCAGAATATTTACAGAATCAAAGCGTTTTTTTTTTTTTCTTTTCAAACAAATCTAATTAAATTTGACTCCTTTATGGTTTACAGGTTGCATTTCTTACTTATAAAGAAGGTACAACATTGGTATTCATATACTGCATATAGAGTGCACAAAATTTGACACAAAAAAACATTATCTAAAACTTGCAGCGTTTCAAAACAAATTTCTTTATTTATTGTTTATTTCAAAACAGTTTTTACATCAAGTGGACATTTACATGAATGTTTACTTGCATGCTTACCAAAATTTAAGGTAATGCATGTTCACTAACTTCCGCATTAAACTTATAAGTTAAATTCACGATAGCGTAACTACCAATGTTGTATCTTCTGTAAAGGCCGCATCTTATAGCTTGTTCTGTGACTTTATAATCTCAATCTTGGAAAGTTTTTGAAGTCAAAAATGGCTAAGTCCACAAAGGGACACAGAGAGTCAACTAAGTGTTTTTTGTCAAAAAAAAAGACTAAGTCCAAAAAAAAAAGACTAAGTGCAAACAATGGCTAGTGTTTTTGGTCAAGTCCACAAAAAGTCAACAATTACTATGTGTTTATGTCAAAAAAATGACTAAGTCCAAAAAAAGACTAAGTACAAACATTGACTATGAGTTTCTGCTCAAAAATTACTAAGTACAAACAATGGCTAGTGTTTTTGGTCAAAAAATGACTAAGTCCACAAAAGGACACAGAAAGTCAACAATTACTATGTGTTTATGTCAAAAAAATGACTAAGTCCAAAAAAAGACTAAGTACAAACATTGACTATGAGTTTCTGCTCAAAAAATTACTAAGTACAAACAATGGCTAGTTTTTTGGTCAAAAAATGACTAAGTCCACAATGGAACTCCATTTTATTGTTATTTAAAGTCACAACAAGCTATAAGACGATACCTTTAATAAGGGGCTGTATTCCATTTTGATGTACCTAGCAATATAATCTTATGGTAATTTGAATTTGACGCCTTGTATAAGTGTCATATGCAAATTTCTAGTTGATTACATGTTAGTGTACATTGACTATGGGATACAGTCTCTTCTGCACCCCTATAGGGGGTGTACTTGGTTGATCATGATTTTAATAATAGGGGGGGTAGGGCCAAACTTTTTACGGAGTTAATTTCGAACCGTACAACGGCACGAGAAATTTTTTTGGCTGACTTAGTCTATATAAAAAAGGCAATTTTTAAGGGATTTTTTTGATTTTTTTAAGCACCACTGAACTGTAGAAGCAGCAGAGTTGCGCAAACGTGTGAGCCAGTTGGTGTGGTCAACTACTATCTAGAAAGTGAAGCGACTTAATGATCTAAGTATTAATGGAAGGAAAGCATTTTATTAAGTTAAATCAAGTTAATGTTTCATTGATAGTCTGTTTTACCAAAGTCCTGCTTTACATGATTGACAAACTAAAAAGATTGGGGTTTTTTTAAAGTCCGAAGCCAAAAACAAACTAAAGATTTTTTTTCAAAGTCCAAAACATAAGTCGAAAGGATTCTGTTGCCGGTTAAAATGTTTGATGAATCTGTATCAAGTGTACCATCGGACGTCTCCCCCTGTTCGGGCAAACACGTCGCTAAGTTCTTGGAGTCAAGTTTCAAGCTTGAATTTTGGTTGAAGTGTAAAAGGACGTTTCCACTCCGTCACCGATTGAGTCCTGTACCATCAGAATAACGAAGACTTCAACCCAGATGATGATGCGCTGATCAGAGAAACAAGATTCCAACATGGCGGCTGAACTTGAACAATTTTGTTAATTTTTGTGACGAGCACAACAAAAACAGAACTAAAATACGCATGTTTTTTTCAATATTAACAGCATACTCAGGAATGTATTGGTTTCACTTGCATTAGAAGTACTACACTTCTGAATAAATTTTGTTTCATATCAATCATAAATTTTGAATTTGTTAAAACATCGCAACATTTTAACAGTGTGTGTGATTACATGTTCAAATAAAGTCAAATTTCAAAGTCAAAAGTGAGGTTGTAAGAAAACATCAGATTTGCATCTTCATTGCATCGAGTATCATAACATGAGATATTGTAGATGACATTGGGTTCATGGAGGATAACTAGACTGAGAAAAAAAACTCTTAAAAAAACCTAACCTATCTCTAAACAAATTCTAAACTCCCAAGTACAACAAAGTTTCAAATCCTACGGAACTACAAATTGCTGATGAAGTCCCAATTAAGTATTGAAAATCTAGGATCAACAACTACTCCTACTGATTAACTTCATGTAAATCTGCAAACCAACCACTGCATGCTAATGATTTAGTATAAATTACAATTTTTTCATAAAAAACTGTCTGACGTTGATGTCGGGAAAAGTAAGGTTTTATCAGTGACGATAAAATCACTGATAACTTAGTGTATTTTCCACCTAGAAAGACCCCTGTGATTCTGCAAACAGTGTTTGACTAAAGTAACAAAGCGACGTCTTATTTAGAATACCTATTCCTGATGTTTCTTTTTGGCATAATATTCATAACAAAATTAATCTAACAAGCGAGTTGAGAAATAACTAATAGTGTTTAAGTGATTTATTTAATAATTCTACACTAATAATGGACTAGTGTGTATGCTCCCTTTTCCTTAAACTACCTAGCCATATGACAAATTACTGTTTATTCTGAGGTTATTTAACTGAATAAGTCTACACTAATACTGCTAATACGCTAATAAACACCTAGTTTGATCCATTGTACACTTTGCTGTTGTACATGTTGAGACAATCTCATGTTTACATTAAAAGAATTAAAATAAGTGATGGACATCGCACAACATACAATTGTTATACTGACAAAAACTAGTAGCTTGCATTTGTTCCCAACAGTTCTACGGGTTTAATATCATAAACTTGCCTACTGTTTTTAGAACCTGTCAAAATAATTAATGACACAAGTGTCTTTGTCACTTTAACAGCCTGAATAACTAAGACTTCAACCCAGATAATGATGTGCTGATCCGAGAAAAAAGATTCCAACATTGCGGCTGAACTTTAACAAATTTTGTGAGTTTTTGTAAAAAAACGGCCTAGTTTCGTCACCAAGTTCAGTTGGAAAAGGGTTAACTAGTTGTAAAAATTGTTCACAATTATCAATAATTAAGACCCTAAAGAATTGAAAACACCTACTGCAGCTAAATTACTACGTTCATGAAAAATGTCTATTGGTCAACATCATTTGTAAATCATTTCCTCAACTGATTGTAGTTAACATACCTACTGTAGAATCAGTCATAGAGCCGACTGCTCAAAACCTACAATGAACCACCTAGTTAATTGGTCACTGAAATAGACCAAAAGTTAACGTCATAGACTGAATAACTAACGTCAACCAGTTCAACAGGAGTTTTAACTAACTCGGAAATCTTAACACTATTCTAACTTACGAAGGAGTGTAAAACCTACTCTGGCTGTGAATTAAACTGGTCACAATAACATAATGCACACCAGCATCTTTCTAAGCAACGATGTTTCTTCTACAATAAAGCAACCTGTTTACTTCCTACACAATCCCAATGTCATCTTTGATATCTCATTTTGATACAGTCAAAACTTCTTAACACAAGTGAAACCAATGTAAAAGCCTGAGTACCTGATTGAAATGTGAATAGCCATGTTCAGAATCTCGTTTCTCCGACCCTCGCACCAACATCTGGGTAGAAGTCTCCGTCATCCGTCAGGTCCAGAGTCTCCCTCAGATCAGAAGAGGATGTCCGGTTGCAGAAAAGGTTGATCAAAAAGTAGACCCGTTTACACAGGAACAGTATAGAGAGACGGGTACCAACTTAGGATAACAAAATGATCAGGTAAAAAATGTGAAAAAAGTGCTATGGTCCTCAGTCCTTGACACTTTCGATACAGGCCCCCAAAGACTTCAATAGGCAACCAAATCCTTTCTTTCTTAGGTTTTGTTTTTTTGTCAGAGATCGAGAAAGTTGAAATAGTTTGTCAATCATGTATGGTAGGACACCGGTAAGACAGACTAACAGCGCCACATTAACAAGATTTCACTTAATAAAATGCTTACCCAACCATTAACGCTTGGATCATTAGGTCGCCACACATTCCAGATAGTAGTTGACCACACCAACCGGCACACACGTTTACACAACTCTGCTGCTTCTACAGTTCAGTGGTGCTTTCTACAGCATTTAATGAATGGTAACCAAATAATTTAAGACATAGTTTTTCAAATTATATAAACAGCCAAGTACAACATTTATCATCCTTGAGTTGAAATAAAATGTATCTCTGAAATAAGATTTTTTTTTTTCATCAGCTGATGGCAAAAAAAAAATCAATGAAATTTAGAACTGTTAATTATTACTGTCACAGCAATGCAAAGAAGTAAAAACATTTTTCAAAATGTGACTGTTTCGTAAAAGATATTGTACTTTTAATCAATTTCATTTTGAGTTTGGGCAGGTGTGCATCACACTTATCCAAACATGTCGTGCCTAAAATTAGTAAATTTGGTTAAATTGATGACGTACTTGTATGTCTTGGAGATTGGTCCAAAGAAGAACACAACTTTAGAATGTGTTTTGGTTGCATTAATTGTCTTGAGTGCGTGCAAGTTGTACTTGGCTTCACAATCATCAAAGTATCGATATATAGAACCAGAAGCACTCCCACAATTTGAGTCACAAGCAAAATTTACAGAATTTTTTGTTTTCCTAAACCGATTCAAAATATTCCAACTCTGGGAAAATCTAGAAAAAAAAAGAGTTTTTTAAGCAAGCAAAGTTTTAAAAGTATGAGGGAAAAAAACATTTGCCAAGAGAGTTTTGAAAAAAGAGAAAAAAAAAAAATCTGTATTTTGGAAAGTAAAGTCAAACGTTCTATATAAAAAATGTATGCATTTTGTACGAAGTATTGTGAACTTGTTTTGTGGGAATGTTTCGCTAAAATGTATCAAAGACACTGGACACTATTGGTACCTGTCAAAGACTAGTCTTCACAGTTGATGTATCTCAACATATGCATAAAATAACAAACCTGTGAAAATTTGAGCTCAATCGATTGTCAAAGTTGTGCGATATTAATAATTTAAAAGTTGTGTGCTTTCAGATGCTTGATTTCGAGACCTCAAATTCTAAATCTGAGGTCTCGAAATCAAATTTGTGGAAAATTACTTCTCGAAAACTAAGTCACTTTAGCGAGAGCCGTTTCTCAAAATGTTTTATACTATCAACCTCTCCCGATAACTCGTTGTTACCAAGAAAGGTTTTATGATGATAATTAATTTTGAGTAATTGCCAATAGTGTCCAATGCCTTCAAGACAATTTATGTAAAATACACAAATATTATGCCTCGTTTGTTCTTTCAATCGATCAATCCACCCCAGGGGTAAGGGAGGATCGATCAATAACAACAATTCATGAAGGTAAACAATTAAATTTTAGATAATCGTTTTTTTAAACTAGCTATACAGCATGAGTATTATACAAATAATGAATGTTTATGAGTGCAATGGTGCGAGTATGTTCATGAGTTGAAAGATGGAATGTTCTATTCAACGAATCGGAGTCAGGCTGAACGGGACATTCCGTCTTTCAACGAATGAACATATTTGCACCCTTGCACAAATGAAAAACATTCATTATTTATTTTATATATTGTCCAAGTAGATCTTTGTCATTTTGATTGGAAGATACAAAGCGTAGGCCTACAATTTCTAATTGTGAAATTACACCTGTTTCTTTTGGGTTGGCCTGTTTGACACGATGCATTCTGTACAGCTGGGACACGCAGAAGCCGAATGCTAGTAATGTGCCTTGCAGTAAAACTGCTGCGTTACCAAAGACACGTGCATGCGGTGATGTTTTTTGGTCCTCAGCATGCAATAGTACTTTGCGGATGGAAGGAAAAATGCACGCTGAGTGACGTTAGCATGCAATAGTACTGTTATTTGTCAACACATGACGGACACTCCTCCAATCAAATGGCAAGTATCTGCTTCGGTGTTATATAACATAAACTAATGTAAGCAAACACCGACAGTTTAAAAACACCTTTACCACAGTTCGGCCATTTTGTCTGGTTCCTGTGTAACTCTCAAAGTTTGAAAAAAGGAACCAGACTAAATTTGGATGTCAAGCCTCATTTTGTTTCTTGAGACAATCCTGATGGCACTGTCATTGATAAAGGATCCTTATCTTATTTAAGTACCCATAGTGGGATGGATGCTCGGCATCCTCATCAGTAACATATCTCTCTGGCATCAGGTGGTCATCGTCATTGTCATCTTCGGTGATGATTTCAACTCCTTGTTCCAGTGAGCTCTTGCCTTGAGTTCCTCTCAGTGTAGACCGATCCGAAGATGTTGATTCTCTTCAAGAGTACTCAATCTCTTGATGCCTGTAAATCAAAAAAATAAATAAAAATTTAATTTTACATTAAAAATGAACCTTTGAAATAAAACAGTGAACGTTTCAGCAAAATGGGTCTACTGGTTCTGCTTGCTGAGAAAACAGAAAGAAGCAAACCCCGTTACAATAGCTATGAATCCATTCGAGGTAAAGATTTCGATACATCAACCAAGAACATTTGGTTTTTTGCAAACATTTAAAAAAAAAATGGCCAGGGGTTTCCTTACGGGCGGCGAACCCTTTGTCACTGATTTTTGCTCCTCTGTTTTCACAGGTAAAATATAAAACCTCTGAAACAAAACAAACCTATTTGTACATCAAAATATTTGGGGGTGTACGTTATTTTTCAAAATTTACAATGTCAACTTTTAGTTTGAAAAGGCGCAATTTTCAATCAAACACAGTTAAAAAATTGTCCAGGGGTTTCCTTACGGGTGGCGAACCCTTTGTCACTGAATTTTTGCTCTTCCGTTTTTCAGAGTTAAAAATATAAAACCAAATATTTGCAAAACTTACCAAATGATAAATCACCTAATTTGAAGTGACGCATTTTTCAATTAATAAACACAGTTAAAACATCGGCCTCCTCATCAGTAAGACATCTCTCTGGCATCAGGTGGTCATCTTTGTTGTCGTCGTCGTCGTCGACTTCATCTCCTTGTTCCAGTGAGCTCTTGCCTTGAGTTCCTCTCAGTGTAGACCGATCCGAAGATGTTGATTCTCTTCAAGAGTACTCAATCTCTTGATGCCTGTAAATCAAAAAAATAAATAAAAATTTAATTTTACATTAAAAATGAACCTTTGAAATAAAACAGTGAAAGTTTCAGCAAAATGGGTCTACTGGTTCTGCTTGCTGAGAAAACAGAAAGAAGCAAACCCTGTTACAGTAGCTATGAATCCATTCGAGGTAAAGATTTCGATACATCAACCAAGAACATTTGGTTTTTTGCAAACATTTAAAAAAAAATGGCCAGGGGTTTCCTTACGGGCGGCGAACCCTTTGTCACTGATTTTTGCTCCTCTGTTTTTACAGGTAAAATATAAAACCTCTGAAACAAAACAAACCTATTTGTACATCAAAATATTTGGGGGTGTACGTTATTTTTCAAAATTTACAATGTCAACTTTTAGTTTGAAAAGGCGCAATTTTCAATCAAACACAGTTAAAAAATTGTCCAGGGGTTTCCTTACGGGTGGCGAACCCTTTGTCACTGAATTTTTGCTCTTCCGTTTTTCAGAGTTAAAAATATAAAACCAAATATTTGCAAAACTTACCAAATGATAAATCACCTAATTTGAAGTGACGCATTTTTCAATTAATAAACACAGTTAAAACATCGGCCTCCTCATCAGTAAGACATCTCTCTGGCATCAGGTGGTCATCTTTGTTGTCGTCGTCGTCGTCGACTTCATCTCCTTGTTCCAGTGAGCTATTGCCTTGAGTTCCTCTCAGTGTAGACCGATCCAAAGATGTTGATTTTCTTCAGGAGTACTCAATCCCTTGATGCCTGTAAATCAATAAAAAATAAATAAAAATTTACTTTCACATAAAAATTGAACCTTTGACCCTTACCATCCTGGGGTAAATTTCACAAAGAGTTAGGACTGGTCCTCACTTAGGACTAGTCCCAGGAGATATTAAAAACTTTATGCTAGTCCTAAGTTGGATGAGTAACTTGTCTTAACTCGAGATAAGACTAGTCTTAACTCTTTGTGAAGTCCACCACAGATCCTTCAAGATCCAATTGCATGTTTTCTTTGTTTCTGTTTTGCTGAATGCTACACTTGTAACCATATTGTGCTTTACACACACGTCATGTAAACAGTGAATTTCTGCTTGTACTAATCCTCATGTAGCACTGAAATCTGTAATTCAGTGACGCTTGTGGCTCTTCAACAATGTTACCCCTGATCACTAGGCCATTTATTTCATTCATCAAACCAACTCAGCTCCCTTTGGAATAAACTGCCTGTGCAGCCAAATATGTACCGTATTTTCCTGCGGATAAGACGCTCGGCGGACAAGGCGCAGGACGCTAAAATGACAAAAACAAATTCAAACGTCAGCAGACAAGGCGCACCGCCGCACAAGGCACCTGTTTTACCGCAAACAAAAGAACACCTGGCGCCACCCGTTGTCGGTACATTGACACAAAGACGTAATTTGTTGCCTTTGAGAACCTACGTATACCGACCTTTATCCAATCAGCCAACGCTGTATATTGTAAATAACATAAAGTTCGGCCCAATCAGCGGGCAGAAACCATGGTCCACGCACTGTCTGAAGTTAATTTTATTTGCAACATGAACACAATGCCTCCCTGGACACATCCATCCGACGTCCCCACAAACTACGAGGATCCTTGCTGATACAGATACATTGCAACGACAGACGGACGTAGCGTGTGGGTGTAGTAATGTATATTAATTAACATTAATATGCACATGTACACAGTGGATTGCGCTGCTCAATCTCGAGATTGCACAACAGATGTTGGCGACCATGTGGGCACCGTATTGAACGATGTTCGACGACGGGTTGCGCTAAGCCGTTCCCACGTGACTGTGCGGATCCCAAGCATGCCCAGACATAGCCTGAACGTATGCAGTCAAATTCCATTGCGGACTTGAGAGCAGTGACTATTGGGCATCTATATCACGGCACGTTCATTGTATCCAAAGGGAATCACTGGATCTAGCGGCAGGGACCTTCCGGATAAAGACAGGGGCGCAGTCTAGCCTAGACAAGTCGAGTCTTGTCTCAATGCGTTTATTGCTGGTTCACGTATTTTTTACCAATAGAGGGTTTTTAACCTCACGCTATTACAAAGTTCCAAAACGCCCTCTAGCGTTCAATGTTTCTTGTATTTATTGTCACACTCACAGAAACAACGACTATAGGCGTGATATCTGCTTTTGTGTTGCGTGATTAAATTTACAGACCTCGGAACGGTTGCGTTTTGGGGCTAATTTTCTGTGTCGTTTTGAGAGATTTTCGAGTCTGAACTTGGACATCGTTGATTTTACAGGCAAGTTTCATGCAAGGGCAACCATGATTTTAACAACTGTTCCTACCCGAAGTTTTGAAGCAATACAATAAAATAAACCCTCAAAATTTACCACACAATAGCGGTTGGGTGCATGACGTTTGTATGAAGTTATTGACTGTCAATCGTTTTCGGAACGAATACCCGGCCACACAGAAAACGTTTGTACACTGCCGACGTCTGTTGGACCGAAAGCTAGACGCATTGCGGCATTAATGGAATGAAAGCACGGTCATGGGGAATAAACACGTTGCAGCATTGTTGGAATAATTGGACCGTTGGGGGTAGCGGCATTGTTCGAACGAAAATACGGTCACAGTGTCTGAATAGCCTTGTTCGACCGCATTATTGAGTAAGGATTCTTCACACAAAGATCGTTGATTTGAACTGGACATGAAGGTATTTTTTATTTCACGCAGTGATCATAAAAAAAAAATCAATCGTCAGCAGACAAGGCGCACCGAAAGATAAGACGCATCAATGTTTTTGGGGTCTAAAAAGTCAGATAAGACGCGTCTTATCCGCAGGAAAATACGGTAGTGACCAAGCTGAATAAATCACAAGAACCATCTCTGCCCTCACAGGTACCTACTAACCCCTGTGCAATCTATGGAAACAGTATGACAAACCGAAAAGGGTCTACAAGCCTAAAGCCCAGTTCATACTTCCTGCGAATGCGAAGCAAATTTTGTTGTCACAAACTCGCAATGAATAACTCGCAACAGTTGAACTGTGTCACAACCCCTTCGAAACATTCCCTAAGAAAGCAGGGCTGTGTTGCCAAAATTCACTGTGCATTTGCAGGAAGCATGAACCAGGCTTAAGTAGTCCTTAACTTACTTGCATGATGGGCAGAAATAGAAATCGGTTTGTCCTTCATCAGCTGATTGTGTTTGTCTGGTGTGGAAATGAAGTCCATCTTGACCGTACTTGGCACATGCCCTGTCAATCTGAAACCAGACCAGATACAAAAATGAAATTAAGAAGTGATGAAAAATAACTTAGCATTGAAAAAACCAATTTGTGATAAAGCGCCTAAGATGATATAAAACTGTGAAAGTTTCAGCAAAATAGGTCTACTTGCTGAGAAAACAGAAAGAAGCAAAACCCTGTCACACTAGCGATGAATCCATCCGAGGTTATAATTTCGATACATCAAAAAATTAAATTTGCTTTTTCCCTAACATTTTTTTTTAAATTTGCCAGGGGTTTCCTTACGGGTGGTGAACCCTTTGTCACTGATTTTTTTTCACATGTAAAATATAAAAGCTCTGAAATGAAACAAACCCATTTGTATATCAAAATATTTCGAGGGGGGGGGGGGGCTTGCGTTATTTTTCAAAATTTACCACAAGGTCAACTTTTAATTTGAAGTTGCGCAATTTTCAATCAAACACAGTTAAAAAATTGGCCAGGGGTTTCCCCACGGGTGGCGAACCCTTTGTCACTGAATTTTTGCTCTTCTGTTTTCAGAGTTAAATACATAAAACCAAATATTTGGGGACTTGTGCAAAACTTACCAAATGATAAATCACCTAATTTGAAGTGGCGCATTTTTCAATTAATAAACACAGTTAAAACATCGGCCTCCTCATCAGTAACACATCTCTCTGGCATCAGGTGGTCGTGTTTGTTGTTGTCATCGTCGATTTCATCCAATTGTTCCAGTGAGCTATTGCCTTGAGTTCCTCTCAGTGTAAACCGATCCAAAGATGTTGATTCTCTTCAGGAGTACTCAATCTCTTGATGCCTGTAAATAGATAATAAATATATAAAAAATTGCTTTTACATAAAAAATGAACCTTTGACCCTAATAACGTCCGTCGATATATCGAAAATACTCAAAAACTCGATATTTTTTTGACATCGAAATCGCCGATGTCACTTTTATAATCATATCGTAATATCGGATTTTCGATTTATCGAAAAATTTCGATGTTTTGAAAATTTCGATGTTCCTAAATGATGTCGAAAATACCAAAAGAGTGTCCGATTATTTAAAAGAAATCTGTGTTTGAGTATTGGAAAAGCCGTCGTCGTTATGTAGTTTCATCATTTCGAGTTGCTCTATTAAATAAAATACGTTTTACAACCAAGTATGTCTGCTTGTTCTTTGTGTTTTCGCCATCAGCCGCTGGCCCGTCGTCGCAGAAGTTCACGACTCCGCGGCGAGCGCACGGTAAAACCTCAAAAGAAACCACCGCTGGTTTGCAAAAATACCCCGCAAAAACTTCCCCGAATCAACAAGACATAACAAAACAAGGAAGAAAACAATCTTACGTTATACAGTAAAATAATCTTTCTATCAATCCAAGGTATCGTAATGGCGTCATTTGGGTCAAATAAGCCTACATGTTGTTGTTTTCGTAAACAAGCTCGCACTTCCGAGGAACTAAATGCTTCGCAGACCACGCTGTCGGCGGCTATTGCGTGCGTACCAGCGAAGACTTTGCTGTTGTACGGTTTAAGCGTGCACACCAGCGTGTGTGGTTATTGCAATTCGGGGGGAAAACCCGTTTGCCCAAGCATGCACAGACACGTGCAGTCTTTTTTCAAGGCGGTATCGCGTGATGCACTGCGTTATTTCGACAATAGAGGGCTTTCTCGCATTCAATTTTCATGCCTTTACTATAGAATGCTAAGTGCTACGAGCCTTTATTGGAGACTATGTGACTGCATCATATGCTGCTTGCGTTGTTTATTGTGAGCGCGGAGTGTGTTTTGCGGGACTTTCTCGTGATTTTTTTGGATGATTATCTCAACCATTTTCAACCGTAAAGGTACATTTAGTGTTGACAAAGTTTGAAGCGTCACTCTCCACAACAGCGGGCCTGTCGCACCAATTTTTTTTTTCCACATCCTACCGAAGATCTCAACTCAAAGCCGCCCGCCCGCGTGCCCGTCGGACAACTTGATTGACGCTTCTACGTCAATGCATAGGCAACTGACACTAATGTCGGCGGGTCACGCAACTCACAATAGTCTTGATGTCAAGACGGTAATTGTTAAGCGCGGTGTGTAGTTACAGCGCGGCGTAGCTACGGGGACGATACACACACCCTCGATCCCAGTATGTGTGTGTGGGTCAGTGCCTCGCGCTACTGTTGCATGTGTAACATCGCACTGTGACTGTTGCATGAAAGGCAGACAAATAGGCAGCGCCTAACGACTTGTCATCAAGTCTAAACTCACAAAGGCTCTGTGTCATTTTGAGACTAGGCGGGCAATCATGGCCAATCACGAATCGAGAATTGTGGTGAGCCAAGCCAGCGGTGTAGCGGCGATCATACTTTGTTGTAAAACCAGAAAAAATCGGGGCGCGGGACTACGCAATTTGAGATTTTTCAACTACAAACATGAGTATACCAAGTGCTGTATTTAGGCTTCATCTTGCGCGCGGGAAATACTCGATATATCGAGTATACTCGATATTTAATTTTCGATATATCGGTTATGGGAAAAAGCGATATCGACGGACGTTAGACCCTAACCATCCTGGGGTCAATTTCGCAGAGAGTTAGGAGTGGTCCTAACTTAGGACTAGTACCAGGAGATATTAAAAACTTAATGCTAGTCCTAAGTTAGTCGAGTAACTTGTCCTAACTCAAGATTTTCTCCTCTGTTTTTAAAAATTTTTATATAAAAATGTAAATCTGTCTTTTAATTCAGTCTCTGGACTGCGACAAGCAGATGTTTTTTACAATAAACCAGTAATAATAATAATAATAATAATAAAAATTAGACTGGTCTTAACTTTTTGTGAAGTCCACCGCAGATCCTTCAAGATCCAATTGCATGTTTTGTTTGCTTCTGTTTTGCTGAATGCTACACTTGTAACCATATTGTGCTTTACACACGTCATGTAAACAGTGGATTTCTGCTTGTACTAATCCTAGTGTAGCACTGAAATCTGTAATTCAGTGACGCTTGTGGCTCTTCAACAATGTTACCCCTGATCACTAGGCCATTTATTTCATTCATCAACCAACTCAGCTCCCTTGGGAATAAACTGCCTGTGCAGTCAAATATGTAGTGACCAAGCTAAATAAATCACAAGAACCATCTCTGCCCTCACAGGTACCTACTAACCCCTGTGCAATCTATGGAAACTGTATGATAAACCTAAAAGGGGTCTACAAGCCTTAAGCCTGGTTCATACTTCCTACGAATGCGAAACAAATTTTGTTGTCACTCGCAATGAATAACACGCAACAGTTGAACTGTGTTCAATCCTTTCGAATAATTCGCACAGAAAACAGGGCTGTGTCACCAAAATTCACTTTGCATTTGCAGGAAAAAGGAACCAGGCTTAAGTAGCGATTAACTTACTTGCATGATGGGCAGAAATAGAGGACGGTTTATACTTCATCAGCTGATCGTGTTTGCCTGGTGTGGAAATGAAGTCCATCGTGACCGCATTTGGCACATGCCCTGTCAGTCTGAAACCAGACCAGATACAAAAATGAAATTAAGAAGTGATGAAAAATAACTGAGCATTGAAAAAACAAACTTGTGATAAACACCTAAGATGAAATAAAACTGCAAGTTTCAGCAAAATAGGTCTACTGGTTCTACTTGCTGGAAAGAAGCAAAACCCTGTCACACTAGCGATGAATCCATCCAAGGTAATAATTTCGATACATCAAAAAGGCTTGCTTTTTCCCAACATTTTTTCGAAAATTGGCCAGGGGTTTCCTTACGGGTGGCGAACCCTTTGTCACCGATTTTTTTTCACAGGTAATATATAAAACCTCTGAAATGAAACAAACCTATTTGTATATCAAAATATTTGGGGGACTTGCGTTATTTTTCAAAATCTACCAAATGCCAACTTTAAATTTGAAGTGGCGCAATTTAAATCAAACACAGTTAAAAAATTGGCCAGGGGTTTCCTCACGGGTGGCGAACCCTTTGTCACTGAATTGTTGCTCTTCTGTTTTCAGAGTTAAAAATATAAAACCAAATATTTGGAGGCTTGTTTTTTAAAACTTGCTTAATGATAAATCACTTAATAAATATTGGCAAATTTTTCAATTAACACAGTTAAAAAATTGCCCAGAGGTTTCCCTACGGGTGGCGAACCCATATCACTAAAGTTTGCTCTTCTTAAGAGTTAAATACAAATCCTCCGAAAAAAAAAAAAAAACTACTTCTAACCAAATATTTGTGGAGGGGGAGGGTAATTATCAAAAGTTACCAAATTATAAAAATATCGCCTTTCAAAATGAAGCGCTGGTACATTTTTCTTTTAAACACAGTTAAAAAATTGGCCAGAGGCGAACCTTTATCACTGATTTTTGCTGTTTTCAGAGGGATAAAACCTCTGAAAACAAAGAAACAAAGAAATTTGGGGTTGCTTTTTCTTTGAAAATTTACTATTTCTTACCCCAAACTATTTCTTACCCCAAATTTTTTTTTTCAGGGGGGGGGGAGGGTTTTTTTCAAAAATTTCCAAATTATAAATATAATTTACCAAACTTTAAATATAATTTACCAAATTAGAAATATAACGCCTTCTAAAATGAAGTGGTACACTTTTCAATTAAAAACAGTTAAAAAATTGGCCAGAGGTTTCCCTATGGGTGGCGAACCTATATATCTGAATTTTGCTCTTCTTAAAAGTTAAATACAAAACCTCCGAAATAAAACAAAACTACTTCTAACCAAATATTTGTGGAGGGGGAGGGTAATTATCAAAAATTACCAAATTATAAAAATATCGCCTTTCAAAATGAAGAGCTGGTACATTTTTTTTTTAAACACAGTTAAAAAATTGGCCAGGGGTTTCCCAGCGGGTGGCGAACCCATATCACTGAATTTTGCTCTTCTTAAGAGTTAAATATAAAACCTCAGGAATGAAACTATTTCTTACCCAAAATTTTTTTTTGTCGGGGGGGGGGGATTATTTTCAAAATTTTCAAAATTATAAATATAATTTACCAAACTATAAATATAATTTACCAAATTATAAATACGCCTTCTAAAATGAAGTGGTACACTTTTCGAGTAAGAACAGTTAAAAAATTGGCCAGAGGTTACCCTACGGGTGGCGAACCCATATAACTGAATTTTGCTCTTCTTAAGAGTTGAATACAAAACCTCGGAAATAAAACAAAACTACTTCTAACCAAATATTTGGGGAGGGGGAGGGTAGTTTTTCTAAAATTACCAAATTATAAAAATATCGCCTTTCAAAATGAAGTGCTGGT
The DNA here is from genome assembly GCF_032118995.1 of Asterias amurensis. Classification (NCBI taxonomy): domain Eukaryota; kingdom Metazoa; phylum Echinodermata; class Asteroidea; order Forcipulatida; family Asteriidae; genus Asterias; species Asterias amurensis. Next base: position 15,680,579 of record NC_092648.1, read on the forward strand.
ACATTTTTCTATTAAACACAGTTAAAACATTGGCCAGAGGCGAACCTTTATCACTGATTTTTGCTGTTTTCAGAGGGATAAAACCTCTGAAAACAAAGAAACAAAGAAATTTGGGGTTGCTTTTTCTTTGAAAATTTACCAAATAATAAACCACCTTTTATTCAAACCAAAATTGTGCATTTATCTTTCAAACAATTTCATAATTGACCAGAGGTTCCCCAACGTTTAAAAATACCCTTTAAAAAAATGTGCTTATTTTTTTTTTAAATGTGCATAATAACAAATAATGAAAAAATAAATAAAAAAGGAAGACATGTAAAAAGGAAGCGGGCAGGGATACTAAAAACATGATTCTTTTTTAACTTGGCCTAAAACTCCAGTGTTTCACTCACCAGTGGTCCTAGGTCTTGCTGGCTGATGACCTTGTGACGACCTTCAGCATTCTTGCCAGAGTTGAGACCATGTAATGCAGCTGTAATGAGAAGGAAGACAAAAAGTGACTTTTCATTCATTCTAAAATATGCTGTCTGTGCTAATGATAGTGATAAGTAGGGAGGTCGACAGGTTTTCCATTTTTTTTTACGAAAAAACAAAACAAGTTTGGTACCATTGGAAAGCTTATCTCAAACGTAATCTAATGGTAGTAAAATCAACCATTTGATTTGCATGTGGACAGCTTCAAAACACGTAAGTCCATAGGCTGCAAAAAAAAATCTGTCAGGACCCCCTCCTCTAAATCTTAAATGGGCAGCTATGAGCAGCTACCTAGCGAAGAAACAAAGATATGCACACGATCACGAAGGTAAAGCTTTCAGAAAATATGAGTTTTGTACAGATTTGGTTGTTTCCATATTATCGCGGGATAACTTTCCGTATGGCGCCACCACATTTTCACTCGTTTTTACAAAAAGGGATATATCAATCAGGTAAATTAGATACTATATTATTTTATTTCGAATGAAAAAGTGGTGGCGCCATACGGAAACTTTTCCTTATCGCGATATATCGATATTTCGGTGAAAACCAAATCCATCTGATATCGAAATGGTTCCAAATTAATATCACGATATTCGATAATATCGCCCAAGCTTAGTACCTATCAATTCCTCAGACCTTCCTCTACACAAATATCAACATATCCCACATGACCTTAGGCTATCGAGGCCACAAGAGGGCTCACTTTATAAAAAAAACATTTTTGACACAAAATCAATTGAGTTTTCCCGCGACCCAAAATGGGCTCTCTGTTACGCGCTAATTTTCAAACTTTCAAATTTTCAAATCTGTGCTTTTTATTTAAAATTCCAATCAATCGAGAAAAAACTGCTTAATTGTGAAAGAAAATGTCTTCAGCTAACCACGTAAATCAAAATTTGCAATTAAATGATGTCTTTTGGGTGAGTTTTCACAAGCACTTCTCGTGTACAAACAGACACAAATCATGATTGAGGCCTTTCCGTCGACCCCCCCTTGGTGATACAAAAAAAAAAAATTCACTGATAATATTAATAAACACAACTTAACACAAGTGTTACATTTTGTTGAAAATCTGTGAATGAAAGGAATGTAAGGAAGAGTTTCTGTATGGCGCCACCACTTTTTCATTCGATATGAAATAATATAGTATCTAATTTACCTCAATGAGATATCCCTTTTTGTAAAAATAAGTGAAAAAGTGGTGGCGCAATATGTAAAGTTATCCATCCCTTTTTAGTAAAAATGAGTGAAAAGGTGGTGTGGCGCCATACGGAAAGTTATTCATATATTTTTTTTATACCAAAAAGAAAATTCAGTTTTTTTTGTAAACTACAAATTATCAGTCACATGTCATTTACATCATCAGAGTCAAAGGCATTGAGCTGAATTTGCATTATTATGTATTTAATATAATATTCAAAGTATGTTGCGATCAGCCTCCTCCCCCACCGCCTCCTTGGCCACGTCCCGACCCCGCCTACCCATTTTATGATTTTAAGAACGCACAAGTCCAGGGGCCATCTCACACAACTTTACAAGCTCGGGTTTCCACAAGAAATACACATAATTCCAAACTTACTTTTTGCATTTACTTTGTCAGGACATGTCTTGCATTTCATAGCTACCGTTCCTTTTTCAGGAAACGGTAAAATGGAGCCAAATTGCGGGCAAAATTCTCTCGAAGAAGCAAGTACCTCCTCTCCGTCCATGTTTTTGAGAAACTCTGATCCAGCATGCGTTTCTGAATGGGAGGCACGTGATTTCAAGCTGGACTTTATCTGCACATACAGCGTTAAACTTGGTTTAGGGTATCTGACTATAGGAATCGCGCCATCTGTTGGCGGATTGTAGAGTCTCCCGCGCAAAGTTAATGAGTTGTACTAATTGATGCACCTGCTGTATGATTTTGATTAATTCTGGTTAAAAATACCAAGCGCAACAGGATAAACAATGAAATAAATAAACATTATCCCCAAATATGAACCACGCCACATCTAAAAGAGAAATCCCTTCCCTTTGCTGAATAAAAATCGCTTTAAATTTGTTTTAAAAATCCCTAGAACATTACAAAAGTTGTCACTCACAAGGATGCAAAACAACAAAGACACAACATCATTATGTGATTTTGTTTAACCCTGATAATGCTGGAAAATATTTTTTGCCCCTGCTATTTTATGTTTAAAATTAATTGTCTTTTCATGTGTGTCCTCAAATGCATTTTGTTATTTTTAAACACAGGGATAAGTTTACATATTAATAATAAAAAAACAACAGGGGAGTAAAAAGTTATGTTTTAGTTGCTGCTGGGGGATAAGCGAATTGTTTTTGGTTTGAATTTTCAAATTCTAGTTTCGCTTGCAATTCTTGGATATTTTAACTAGCGTTTGGCGAGAGCAGACAAGTGAAGGAGACCGTTGCAAATACGCCTAAATCAAACAATAACGTTTTGTCACAAACTTCCATCCTGCTCCTCTTGAATTTCACCGACTGTATGTAGCAAATGTTGCCCAATTTTTAAAGTTAGATAATAATAAGTTTGATGTAAAAAAGTACATCGATGGAATCATGAATGATGGACCTCCGGGATGGCGTAGAACCCAAAGCTACAAAACGTATTACCTATAAAAACTTTCAAGAAAAATCCGCACTTACCATGTGTTTTTTTGGCAGTTTAAGTAGTATAAAAATCATCTCCAAACACCAGCCCTATGCCCATGGTTAGTAGCTAGGTTCCAGTGTCTGATGACAACTCTGCTTAGTGGACCCAGTTACTTGATCCAAGATGTCCTCAGGCAGCTTCTAGTCAGGGGTATGGGTATTCTGCCTCTGCAGTTTACGGTCATGTTTAGTGATGAACCAGTCTTAAACTTATTCCTTCCACGATCAAGTTCCATGCTTCTTCTCATTGAACCAAAGTCTCAGCACTCATGGGGAGACAGGTCTTTTTCCTCAGTTGCGCCACGCATCTGGAACTCTCCACCACTTAATCTTAGATCTTGTCTTTGTACCACAACATTCAAATCTCTTCTTAAAACTTATCTTATGTCACAGTTTTTAAAGGATTAATTTTGTTTGTTTGTTTTGTTTGTTTGTTTTCTTTGTTTTGTTTTTGTTTGTTGTTGGTTTTTCTGCGCATTGAACACCCAGCAGGGTGGATACGTGCGCATTACAAGTCTTATCATTATTATTATTTAGTAACTGAGCATTATTTTTTGTTTAATTTTTGTTCCTAGAAACATCAGTGAAAGAGTATAAGTGTTGATAACTCACCATAGAAGGGAAGCATTGATAATATCACACATGTGAAAGTGTTGATAACTTAACATAAAGGAAAGCATTGGTAATTTATCACACATTTGAAAGTGTTGATAACTCACTATAAAAGAAAAGCACTGATAATTTATCATACATGTGAAAGTGTTGATAACTCATCATAAAAGGAAAGCCTTGATAATGATAATTTAACACACACATGTGAAAGTGTTGATAACTTAACACAAAGGGAAGCATTGATAACTTATCACACGTGAAAGTGTTGATAACTCATCTTAAAAGAAAAGCATTTATAATTTATCACATATGTGAAAGTGTTGATAACTCATCATAAAAAGGAAAGCTTAAGTGTTGATAGCTCACTATAAAAGATGCACCACAAACTTCATAAAGATCTTAGATTAAGCGGAATTGATCTCAACTGCTAAGCAAAGTGACGTCACAATAAAAAGCATATTTTTTTAGCATCTTTATTGACAACCCATCTTGATGAATATTGGTTTGCGAAATCGAGCCCCGGGTGGATTTCACAAACAGTTGAGACTAGTCCTACCTCGAGTTAGGACGAGTTACTCGACCTAACTTAGCACTATAGCCTTAAGTTTTGAATATCTTCTCAGACTTATATAGTCCTAAGTTAGGAACGACTATAGTCCTAACTAGACAATAGTCCCAACTCAACTCTTTGTGAAATTGACCCATGGGATTCATAACTTTCTCCTTGTTCCCATTAATCAAACAACACTATGTGGGTCTACATGTTTTTAAATGTTTAGTACAGCAAAGCAAAGGGTTTATCACGACGGGGGGGGGGGGTTACTGTCTTCTTTACTTCATGTTGGACACTATCTTTTGATTGATGGCACCTTGTTTTGTGTTTTTAATTTACACATTTTTGGAGACATCGTCTATATCTACAGGCGAAATTCAACGGCCTCTTACTCTTATCGTTTAAAAAAATTTCGTTTTTTATATGATAAGTTTTTAGTCCCAAAAGCAAAGGGTCTTAGTTGGTTTACAATTTGTGTCACTCTCAGCAATTTTATCCTATCGATCACATGCTTGTTGTATTATTACTGAAGACTTCATTGATTCATCGCTCCTCATCTTGGATTCCATTGTACCGTTCAGGAACACGAATGTATCTGCAGCGTTTCATCTCACTAACAAACTCCCCTCCACGTGCTTTGCTGCCATCCACCCCAGCAGTGTCGCTGCTGTTGGACCCCTCGAGGCCATAACAATCCACAGTCTCTAGTGGTGTTCCTGTTGAGACGCGTGGAAATTCACCCCCGGGAAGTACCTTTTCCTGGAATTGTTTCTTGAGAGATGCCCAGCTTCTGGGTTGTCTTCTTTTGGGAAGTCTCGGTTTGACGAGGAGCTCTGGTAGCTTTGTGGTTGCATGGGTGCGATGACATGCTCTACCAGGTGGTCTCGAGTGTTTTTCATGGTTGGAGTTTCTTGGGGGGTTCTTGGGGTGGAAGCTGCCCCCACGACGTGAGTCTACCAAGATGTACAAAAAAAGTATGTCATATATATACAAAGTAAGAATCATCTTGATCTTTATGTAATAAAGCTACCCGGGACACTCTTTGGGTTTCTCCTCTAGACAATGGGGGAACATGTCAAAATTAATGGTATGATCCTGTTGGGATGTTGTTGTGAAAGTAAAACCCAATTTTTCATTGAAAACAAACGAAAGGTCAATGGTCTTCTTGCTAGACCTAATCTCGCAGTTAGCTCTCCGGTATTGGACATCAGTCGTATTATTATGGACCTGTTTAAAAAAATTACCACCTTGAGTATTAATGATATTACTTGAGAAAAGTATACTACAAACAGCTAAGCACTCGGTCCAGCCACATTTTGATGACTCGACCCTTTACCTTTAGCCTGTGGTGAATACGATTCCTCGTCTTCGTCCTTACATCTATCATCCGTCGTCAAGACCCTGACAGTGACACACCCTCCATATAGATACTCAGTATGCTTCATAGGTAGAATTGATACCTTCTCCTTAGCTTCACTCAGCTCCTTGAGATGCTTGGCTGCCTCTCTCTGTTTCTTCTCACATTGAGCGAGCTGGCATCGCCGTCCCTTCTCAATACGCTTCTCGACATTCTGAAGACGCCGTTCCTCGGCTAGGACAGAGGGCGGTACGGCGCTGTATTGGTCGATTCGCTTAGTGTAGCCACCCACAGGGTACATTGGGGACCTGAATGTGGCTTTGGCTCGACGATTTTTACCCATTTTCACTTCAAGTTTCTGTTAAGTAAGATGTCCAAAATGCTTTACCGTGGTGCCATGAAAAATATGTTGTACTCGCGACTTACGATGAGCCACCACATGAATAGGTTTGTTGTTAAAACGCGCGCGCGAAAAACAATGTTCGGCGCGCGATGCGTCACCAGGCTTGCAAATGAGGATATCACGAAACGTTTTCTGTGCTAAACAAGAGTTTTTTTGTGCTAAACAAGACTTTTAGATGGACCAAGAGACTAACACAAAATGGCAACTTATGACCCATTGATAGGCAGGAGAAGAGGACGACAAAAGAGGAAGAAAGACCAAGTGACTGGAAGACAATGGAAATTGCTGGAGGAGGGCTTCATCCAAGGAAGGATGAAGCAAAAAAGAGGGCAAGGGGCGTCTCAGCAGGCGTAGGGTTCCCTCTCGTCACTAACCCATTTTTTAATGCAGGCACTGAAAGACAACACTCAGAATGGCTCTTGAATGTAACAACTTTTTCAGCATAGCATAACGCAAGAATTAGAGAATGAAAGTGGTAATACATGCAGCTAATAGTCTCTCTACCTGTGGACATTCTTTTATTTTGTACTATTGAGGAAAATCCTATTAATCAATGATGTAAAAATCACTGTGAGCACGTGTGTAAGTCCACACAGTGTTGTAATACACCGATCCATTAAGCCAGGCCCAATTACCATTGACCAATCACAACCGCGAAATCTGATCACCATTTGAACCGTTTGGTGATCTTTACACTAATGGTGATCGGGTTTCCCGGCTGTGATTGGTCAACTGGTAAGGAGGCGGGGCATAATGGATCGGTCTATTGTTCTCAGGTCCACACTTCGGATGCAGTGTTAAGAACACTAAATATTATGACAGGCAAGGTCAAAGTACATTATTGCAGAACTGCCAGGCTCTAAAGGCCGGTGTCAGATGCAATAGTGTCCTCCATGCAATACTGTCTGCTCACCCGGACACTTTTGCATTATGCAATCGTGTCCGGGGCTATGCAAAACAGTCCAGTGAACATGTACATAGGAGACTGTACATGTATGTGCGCGCGTAAGCGAGCGTGCATGCACTGACTGAACCTACATATATGCAGCATGAATATTCATGTATTTTATGATTGCAGCGAATACCCAGCGAACTTGTTCCGTCGACCAAGGACTTGCATTTTGTCTCATCGTTTATTTGTTTCACAAAACGTTGTGGTCTTGATGAAATGACGGTATATAAAACATTTGTGTGTGTATGTATGTATGTATGTGTGTAAGGGCGTTTAATTTACTGCAAGGACGGTTTTGCATGGGGGCGGACACAACTGCATATGCAAATGTGTCCGGGCAGACACAATTGCTGTTGAACTGCATGCGCACGAGATACACCATGGCAGCAAATGCCTCTTCTGCTGCCTACCCATAATGCATTGCGGTTCTGAATCGCAATAAACCTTATAGAAGTGTGACGTAAGATGTTTGGGTAAAGTCTTGTTAAGACTGGTCCCCTATAAAGAGAGTTTAGACAGGTCGGGATCACAGAGACGGACACCTGTCTTGCAAGCATAAAGCCCGGTTCATACTTCATGCGAAGCGAACTTTACATGCATTTGACATCACAACCCTCCTTTCTCAGCGATATTCGCAAGTGAGTAGAGTACAGTTCAACTGCTGCGAATTATTCGTTGCGAATTTGTGATGTCAACATTCGCTTCGCATTCGCAGAAATATAAACCGGGCTTAAGTCAAAAGAGTGTGTGCATATCATGACATATAAGGTACAAACGTCAAAGGTACACCTGGCAGGAACCAGGTTATTCCTGATCCTTAAAGTGTGACATCAGGGCCCAATTTCATAGCTCTGCGTACCGTCGAATTCTGCACTTCTGACCATGATTCCCCTAGAATGCCTAGTAACGTGAAGTTCGCACACGCAGAAGCCAAAATTTGCCGACAACCCATGACATAAATGTATGCTTGCCGTAAGCACAGAATTCCCTGCTTTCGTAAGCGCCGATTCTATGCTTATATGGTAAGTAGACCCATGATGTACATCTTGTTCAGCATCAAGCTTAAGAATAAGATGAAGACAAGACAAAATACCTCCCTCCACCCCACATACAAGATGAACAAAGAAAGTCCATCACACCGTTTTGTTTTAACACCATGTGACATTGCTCATCTAGGATTAAAGTTCAAACTGCCAAACATGGTTGGTCCACTTTCACTATGTCAACTTTTTCAAAGCAAAAAGGCAACCGAGTTGTAACAACTCTGTGGATTAAAACTATTTTGATAAAATTACACTAAAAAATGTATCAGAACTGACAGTTTTTAAAAAATAAAGAGGAACAAAAATAGGTAAGACAAAGTCCCGTTACTGGTAGCACTCCGAGGTATTCATTTATTACATAATCCAACTGACTGTACAGTAAGGCATAGTATTCACTTTACATAAACCTCTAATGGGACAATACTCATAATCAACTCAGGTTTAGACTCAACCCAATGTGTTACAGGCATAAGTGATGCTTTAGAAGTAAAATGAATCAAGATTGAATAAATTTTGTTTTTAAAATAGACCCCAAATACAGCTTTTAAGTTAGCTATTTATAGTATCCGAGATAATTTTTGATCTACAGTCTGTTTAGGCCCGGTCACAAAGGCCTCGATAAAGAAAACGAGAGTGATAAAAATACACGCTCTCGATTGGTTGAATTGCTCCACGCAGAATACGCTTATTCAACCAATCCAGGGCGTGTATTTTTATTGTTGTTTTTGTTCTCGTTATCGGGGCCTATGTGACTTGGACTTGATCGCTCTCAGTTGCTTTGAAAATAAAAGATGACATTATTCACATGTGAAACGGCATAATTCTAATTGTTGCTAAATATCGTGGTTCTTTTTTACCCTATTCACAAATTTTTCAGCTTTATTATATCTACATGTACATATCTACCTCGTACATGACAACTACTGGCTAAACAGGTGATGGTGATTCTCCCCTCTTACCAACAATGGAAGAGTCCCGGTGTAGGCATCCAATCAAATTGACTGTTACATTCAATGTGGACTTCTAGATCCATACAGCATAATTTGCATAATCATACTCACAATTGGTAACACTTCCTAACAATTTACACTGTATATATATAATTTTGCCCCAAAACAATACAATTCTGAAAAAATTCACTCTCTAATACCTTGCGATATTAAAAGATACTTTACATGTACATTGGGGAAAAAACAAACCAAAAACACATTCCGTTTTTGAAATATATAATGACCTTTGTTCTGGGTATTAATATTTGTTATCTCAGTATGTTTACAATTAAGTTTTTAATTTTATACACATTCAACACACAACAGGGTATGATATAAAAAAGGGATAACGATCACATACCCTGAAGGGCATGCTTTACGTACAGGCATGATTTCCATAACAAAAAAAAAAGGGTCACAAAATTAATCCCTCAACAAAATAATTGGTGAAAAGGTGATGTTACAAAATATCAAACAGTTCTGCTTTGGTAGAAAGAAACTTTTGCTTTTGAACATAAAAACATCAAGTCTTTAGTAATATTGTCAAACATCAATAGAATACAGTAGTAGTAAGAAACACCTAGTGAAAACTTTAATTTCACGTTTGTTCAAAACCATTTTCTGTTATAGCTTTTAAGGACTTGTCATGTGAGGCAACTTGGAGGCAACCAATAGGACTACTTTGGTAGCAAAACAATATCTTACGATTCCCAAGAATTTTTTTTAAATGTGATTGTCTTTTCTTTTATGGAGAGTGCCTGGGACTTGTGGCCTGTAAATTGCCTCTCGGGCATGCCCCTTAATGCCATGTCAGACAGGGCAGCATTTTCAGGGCAAGTTGGAGGCAACCAACTACACAGTATGTAACAAGAACCCCGTTTTAGCAAGACACTGTTTTAGCTCTAACCAACTGTCCCAAGGAAAATAACTAGGAAACTGAATATGTATGAGTTGCCTGGATATGGTTGCCTGTACATTGCCTCTTGTGACACAACTCCAAGTGAGCTAAATGTAACTTATCTACATGATTTTTAAAATTAATATGATATCAATGATTTATGGAAGAGTAAATTCATCCTTATCCTCTAGTTTTCCAAAATACAATACACACCACCAGACCAACTTGTGAAAATTACATCAAGTGTTTTTGTGCAAACAATGGTGACTTTCCCTCGCTATTTATTTTATTTTGATCAGACAGAACGATTGTGTGAATGATTGGTAATACTGTCTGTGTGCTTTCAGAATAAAATTGATTGTTATCAAACTGTAAATTGATTTTTTTTTTTTTTCAAAAAGTCTAAGGCTTGATCGGAATAGGTAGCTACAGCTTCAAACAAGTTTGAGTGCCCACATTTAGTCGACCCGCGATTGACCACTGACTAGCAACATATATGTACAGTGGTGCACTCGCTCGAACAACTCGTTTGGAAGCCTAGTCAACTATCAGTACCTAGTATTAAACAATCCATTGCCTTCAGTCTTTTCATGGCTACCTTTGCTTATATCTTTCATTAAAGATTAATAGCGAAATCATGCCTGGTGGCAAAACAAACACATTGCAAATAGATTATGTACAGAAATAAATGTCTTTGCATTCAGCACCTTGAAATTTAAATCATATTCTAAAGGCAATATTCCAAGAAAATTTTCTTTCCAAACCCGAACCCTGGGCCAAATTTTATAAAGCTGTTAAGCAGAAAATAGTGCCTAACATATTTCTTTGCTAAGCAAAAATTGAGTCGGGCACCAACTTGATTCTGCTAAGCAATACTATTCTGGTTTTAGCAAGTTTTTGTGCTTATAGTCTTTTGGAAATTGGGCCCAGGTGGTATACAACAGATAAACTTCGTAGATCTAATCACTGCAAGACTGTCTGTCTGTTGAATTGTAGATAGATCATTCTTGGACTGAAATCTGTTTTGGAAAATTTAAATTATCATAAGATTGAAAATTATACCAAAATATAATATGCACACAAATAAAGATAATGAAGCTGATTTCCCCCAATACATGTGCTTTACAATTTAAAGCCACAAAACACAATTAGTTATCTTTATATAAAAAAAAATACTGGTTAATCTTAAGTCAATGCAATTGTTTCCCGGATGAATAGAGGTAGAATACCATTTGTTTTGGTATCCGGCATTCTCTGATAAATCGACTCTTAGGCGATATCAGTCCAGAGAATTTTCACCTGAAATTTCAACTTTTGGAGAAGAGCTTTATGTAGTTGTACAATAGTACAAACCATGTGAATCTCTAGAAACTTGACCTGATACTATGGCAGAAAAGTTCTTGGAATTTCATAATACAGGGCGATTGAAGCACTACCAAGTCTTCTGAGCAGAAAGGACTAAGGCAAGCCATTGATTACTTATTTCATAGATTATATAAAATAAAATAAAATAAAATAAAATAAAAAAGGCAAATCATTTCAAATCATTTCTGCTTATAGATGACAGAAAATACGATCAGACTTTCAGACATTTTTGGGGAGAAATATTTAGTTTTTTGTTGAAAGTAAAATGCTCTTGAGGCCGAGTTAATCCTTTGTGCTCTTTCTTTTTGAAACTCTCCCGATATAACAAAATATCTTCCAATGCCATTGAGTCTCCTCTAGTACCACACCCTGCACATTTGTAAAACAAATCAACTCTCATTGTATTGATAGAGAACTGCTGAATACCTACAAAGATGTCAGTTTTGGCAAAAACAAATCATAGACGTCAGAAAAGAATGATACAATTTTAAGCAAATTTAAATATTTAAAGATCAATCAATTTATGAATGAGATAAAAATGGTGAATCGAGATAAGCATGACTGGTTCAGACGATTTTTCGATCGCCTATTTCTTCATTCCTGCACATATTCTGAATCACAACATTTTCCCTCCCTTTCCACTTCATTTAGCAAAATATAAAACCCGAAGCAAAAGTTTTCAACAAGCCATTGTCAAGCCTTCCCGGTACTTTAAATATATTCGTTGTTTGTGATATATAGAGGAAGAAAACAAAATTAACATATACCGACCCCTCTCATGCATGCCACATGTGGCCATTTTAGGATTCAACAACTAACGTTGCATCGCTTAAAAGGTCACATTTTTCTGATTTTGACCCCCTTGCACAACGCATAAGTAAACAACTAACGTTGCATCGCGTTAAGGTCACATTTTCCTGGTTTTGACCACTTGCACAGCGCAGAACTCCTCGCAATGCATGTCAACCATTTCCACTATTTGGGTAGTCAACTACTTTGGTCATATTTTGACTCGTTAAATTGGGAACAGGATCTTATAGGCGAGTGCAAGTGTACGTTACCTTGTCTAAGAAGCTTGTTACAAACAGGGACACTGACTCCCAAAATGGCACGACCAATGATTATTGTGATGATGACATCATGTGAACGGGGGGGTCAATATTGGCATGGTAGTGAGAATGTTAATCGCTTAATGACACTATCTCTGATGTTAAGACAAGCATCTTGAACATCGCTAGAATCTAGAAACGCTTTCAGAACACAAACACACCTACTGTCTACTGCTTACTAATCAACATGGTAGTTAACAACAAAAACGGTGACAGTTTTATTTTTTGTGCTATCTTGTGAATCATAATAAATACTTTTACACTCGACAGTCGTCATCCATATAAAGTACCAGCAAGGTGAACATTGACAGTACCTGTTTAATGCGCTTTAACAGAAATTCAAGACTACATTTTGTAGGCAACTTTTGTGGACAGTACCGGACCTCTGTAAAGTGACACTTAACTCTGTCAATCAATGATAGCTAATAATTTGGATACATTTTGCTATTTTCAAGAAGACACATGCTGTAGAATATCTAATGGATAGTGTTCTAAAGTTTCAGACAAAACATAGTTCCACTTTTGAGGGAGAAGTTATGAAAAACGTAATTGCAAGTCATGGCAATACACAGAGCGCATGAGGACCTTTGATTCTGTTGCCCCTGTTCTCGGCCTTGGTGCCCCTGTAACAGTTCCCCATAAACAACTTTCAAATGGAAGTGCCCTTAGCGAAACGAAAGAAGCCTTGCCCTCTCAAAAATAAAATTCTGAGCCTACACTTCTTCCTTTATTGTTGTTGAACAGACACGTTTCTTGTTTTATTTTTGATCACCCCCCAAGTACCCTGAACGTTGTGTGCATTTTGCTAAGCATGAACTAGTGCTGACTGGTACAGTATTAAAATAGATATATAAATTTACCTAATGTTATCATATTCATTGACTCAAACATTTTTTTTCAACAATGATACATGTACACCTCCTGCTTTTTTCTCATCAGTTTTATTTTTTACAAAAGCTAATTCAGCTTCCCCAGGATTTCCACAAACACTAGATACAAATACAACTTGGTTTTGATGAGTTTGCATGTCCTTATAATTGTCCATACCTATCTAGGGGTAAAGGGTCTTTATGTATCTCCCAACACCCCTTTCTAAAGATAACAGACTGACTCAGGACATGCCAGCATGCCTCCTACAAACGCAAATTGGCTCACGACAGAAAAGTTTTTTAACACACATCCAAAATCATCCAAATGCTACGAGTACATTCCAACACCACAATGACACATTGCGATATCAACATTTTCTCCGTTAAAGACTAAGAAACATTTGAGAAACGACCGAAATTCCAAACCAGATAAACTAATTGAAACAAAGTCCGCCAATGTTGTATATCTTCTCCAAGCAACAGAAGGCAATAACACTTTTAAAACAAAGTTGACAAACAAAGCAAGTATTCTACTTGAAAGGCACCAGTCTGAATAAAGTCTTGTCCCAACTCAGAGCAGTATCAATACCTCTCCTCACTAACCCCTGGAAGGGAAGCATTTAAAAACCAAGCCGATTAGTTGCTGAAAGTGACAGTTCTGCCCTCAAGCTTGTGAAAGTGCTTGGAGGCTGCTTAGAGCATGTCAAAATGTGAGTATTTTGACGCAACCTCAAGTAAACCGTGTTTGTACACGGTCACTCAAACGCGCAGACAGTTATAGATATGTCATAAGATCAAAGAACCTGGGGTACCCATTGCTCCATGACCTCATGCCTCTTTTGAGGGCTACAATTTTGAGCGCACTCGTACAGTGGGTCGGCCACAGGACTTATTAAAATATCCATATAGTTTGATATTTAAAATGCAAAAGAAAGTAAATGGCCAGACATTTTGAACCTAGCAGAGTCTGTCTCAAAGGCTAAAATGGATATTTCAAAGTCACACTACCAGGTTTATGTTCGAGTAAGGCATTCTGGGGTGGAAAAATGGCGCAGCAAGAGCATGCACCACTGGCAACAAGGTTGGTCCAAGTATCAAATTACTCCGGAGTGCAAACTCTTTTTTTTTTCCCGATTTGAATGACGTCGGGTGTCCAAATGAACTGACATCTACTAATGAAATAAACTACAGGTGTTTTGTTATCCAATGTAATAACAAACGATAAAGCAGATCATGGCTGCTTCCCAAACAAAATTAAATTCCCTCCCTAAAAATAATAATGCAATTATCAACAACCATACACAAAATAGCTTTAAAAATATCACATTGAACGTTGCCGAACAGTCAAAAAGGGGGAGATGTCCAACTTAATGGCTGCAACAAGCAAATTTGTTTGCATTAACTATTTATATAGTACGCTATGATACAACTTCAAATTTAAATGATATTTGAGTCTTTTAATTATTTTTTTTTAGGCTTTTTTGTTTTTCTTCGTCGGTACTACTTTAGTTTTGCTTAAATTACACTTTGTTAGTGCACCTTCAACTAGTCTCTTGAGAGGAGACTAGGTAGTCTTCAGTCCGTTTGTGTGTGGTTAGCGCCCTCATCGTGTACGCATCGTGGGGAAGTTCAGACTTTCTTCTTATAAGCTGCTTGGTTTCCTTCTTTGCTATTGGGGCCTGTGGGAATTGGAATAGAAAATTATCATGATGATGAAATAATACTACCTCAATCATTCATGCATCAATTTTGTTCTGAAATCACTCTTTGCCTATTATGCCTATAGCCTATAGCCTATTTCATGCTTATCAGATACGATTAGTCTTTAAAGCTAGTTTTGTTTTCACAGCAAACGATTCCTTAAGCTGTCTCTTTAAGGACAGATAAAGGCTCAAGACTTAATGCCGTTACCATGGTTACCTTTGCTTCCTTTCCAATGTCCTTGTTCAAGTCACCTTCATAGACCTCGTCGTCAATGTCTACCTCCATACGACTGTTATCGTCATGGAAATCATTGGACAAGCGTTCAAACTACAGTGTGGAACGACACAAGAGAGAAGAAAAAAAAAATGCCGTCTTGCAAAATCAGATGGAATGGGATGATTGGGAGGGCAAGCATGAAATTTCATCTTTAAAAGGGCAAGGTCGTTCATTTTTATTTTGCAAAGAGCACATCTATTGGAAAATCTAAAGTGCAATGGGAAACTTTTGAAGGGGCACCAAGACCAGGGACGTGTAATTCCAGGCCTGGGTAGGGATAAACAGACAGGGCTGGAATTACACAGAGGCAATTGCCTTTACTGCCCTGGTCTTGGCATTGATGCCCTTTCAAAAGTTCCTAACAGACTTCAAAATTTTGCGGTGGAAGTGCCCTTTGCAAAATGGCCTTGCCCTTTCAGAGATGAAATTCCAGGCCTGATTTAAGTTATTAGAAGGGTGTGAAAAGGGTTGGGGAAACTCTTTACAAAGCTGCTGTGTTTTTTGGTTCATACTCTGATTGGAGATTCTTTACCAAGGTTCAGTTTTTATGTATGGTGCATAATGTAACTGAAAACATTGATTAAAAACTGCATTGTTCTGGAAGGTGACCTGAGCAAGTTTGGACTGATTTCACAAGTTTCTGGACACACTTTGAAACAAATTTATGACAAGTTACAGAGCCAGTAGTCACGACACGGATTTACAAATTCAATGATCAAAACCATGACCACCTTGGAACGTCAACAAGCTTCAACATTATATTTGGTTTGCAGTAACACCATTTGAAGAACGTACTTTTAGGTAGGTTATGTTTTTTGTGACTTTGTTTTGCTGTTTATTATACTGCTGAGGAGTAGATTTTTACAGAAGACTTCTCAGTTGTATAAAGAGCTGTCCTGCCGTACTACCGTTGTGAAAGGTAGGAAATCAGCCCGCATTACTACTTTCACCGAGTGGATCGAGGGGAGTTCTCGTTATTAACTTCACTGCCGCAAATAGTTATATACATGTACATGGTGTTACCGCAAACCAAATTCTCATTAAACCTCACCATGCAATGCCTCAAATCTCACACAAGCTTAAAGATTTTCGTAGGATTATTTTTGTTTACAACTACACTGATTGCTGCACACATTAACCTTGTGCTTTGAGAGTCTTGTGGAAATAATAAATTATAGGGAGCTCAGGTGGGATTCTAACCCATTACCCCTATATTCTAGAGCAAGGGCCAATTTCATAGTGCTGCTTAACAATAAGCAAATTCTTGCGCTAACCATCGCTGATAAATCTGTTTTAAGCGTAATTTGCAGGTTGGCGAAAAAATTTAGGCTGCAAGCTAGCACGTTCACCCTGAATTTGTAACTGTAACTGTAATTTGTTTTGATGCGGAAAGCACCGGAATGTTAGCATGCCTTGGTGTGTGCTTGCAGTTAGCTATGAAATGGAAAATCGCATAGTAAGCATAAAATTGGCTGTTAAGCAGCTCTATGAAATTGTGTCCAGTTGAATTAACTGCTTTGTACAGTGGCGAGAGACCAGTTTGAATCCTCTACTAAGCACTGGGTACCACAAACCATACACATTTTGGAAGAATTTTCGGGCATTACATTTTGCCCATGAAAATGTTCTTGAGTGAAAAGGCTGGCCTACATGTGCAGATGCTTCAAAGATTTTTTTTGACTTGAAGGCACTGTACACGATTGGTAATTGTCAAAGACCAGTGTTCTCACTTGGTGTATCCTATCATAAGCCAAAAATAACAAGCCTGTGAAAATTTCGGCTCAATCGGTCATCAAAGTTGCGAGAAAAATATGAAAGAAAAAACACCCTTGTTTGACAAATTTGTGTGCTTTCAGATAGGAATAAAAGACTTCTAGCTAGAAGTCTTTTAATATTTTAGTGAGAAATTACCTCTTTCTCAAAAACTTTGTTACTTCAGAGGGAGTTGTTTCCCACAATGTTTTATACTATCAACAGCTCTCCAATGCTCGTTACCAAGTTAGTTTTTAAGGTAATACTTGTTTTGAGTAATTACCAAACGTGTACCTTCCCTTTAAGTGGGAAAAATATCATGCCTGTACTTTCCATCCAGATGGTCGGAACAATACTTCCATTATTTATGCACTTTTTCACCATGCATATAAAAATGGTTCAGCTTCAAAATTTTGATTTGAAAATCTTCTGCACCCATCCTAGATGAACTTGACTGCCAGGCCATGGCACATCTGTTTAGTCGCCACCACTTCAAGTAAAATAACCCACTCACCATTGGATTTCTTTTTGCAACGTCCTCCATCTTTATCCAAGCTTCATTCCTCTTTTTTAACTTGTCTTTCTCACTGTTGGTAAGAAAAACATTTTTATAATTAACATCAAGAAGCAAATAATATGACAAAGATGGGAGTGTTCCAATGATAAAATAGAGGAAAGTAGGAGTTATTATTTTTGTTTCACATTTCTACAAATGAGTTAATGGCGTTCTAGAGCATTTACTAAGCTCCCATTACACCACCCAGCTCAAATCCTGTAAAGAACATGTTATCAATCATTCAACCAATTAATACATTTATTTCCACTCACTCAACAATTAGTACATTGATATATGGTAATCAATAAAAAAAACATGTTAGTAGTTCTCCCAAAAGGAAGCATGTAGAGAGCTGAATAATGCCTTTAGGAAATAACCTTTGAAGGATAATGCAGAAAGAGATCGAAATAAACAAAGTAGAAAGAACAAGGCCAAACTGCGAAGCAGTAGGCATTGTTCATACAGAGATCAATCAGTATAATAACAACACATGGAAATCAGTGCTCATGTTTTTAGTAATGCCAGGCCTACAGCAGGCCTAGAATTACACAGATGCCATGGCCTCTTTTGCCCCTGGTTTTGGCCTTGGTGCCTCTTAAAAGTTTCCCATAGACTTTAAGATTTTACAATGAATTTCCAGGCCTGGTACCGTACAGCAGTCAGTAATGGAGGCCTTGAATTTCGCTCTTGAAGGGGCTCAGCAATTTTGCTCTGGTAAGGGGCACTTCTATGAGGAAAAATCCAATTTGTATTAGAACTTTGCAAAGGGCACCACAGCAAAAGCAAGGGGCATCCTGTCAATTCCTGTGGGTACCATGGGTTATTTCAAGGCTTGTAATGGTTTCAAATATTGCAGGAGATATACATGAATATTGTTCTGTGGACCCCTAAGCATGGGAGGGAGGAAACCTGGTAGACCGGCACTAACTTTACACTGACATTCTCAAAATGGATGCGGGACTTGAATCAACAGATTTCTAGTCGGCAATGGGGGACAGGAAGGCTTAGGGGAACCATCGTGGTTTGAGGACACCACTCGACTTAAACAAGTAAGCAGTAAGCAGTAAGCAGTAAGCAGTAAGCAGTAAGCAGTAAGCAGTAAGCAGTAACAACCACCCACTGTACTCACTTTTGTCTCTCCTGTTTGTACTTCTGCGAGCATTCATCAAAGAGTTTTTGATTCATTTCCATAAACAGCTTCAGTGCATTGTAGATCAGCCCATGTATAGTCCTATCAAACAAAACAAGGCAATAAAAAGCATTAGACTGAGACAGAGACCAGCAAAAAAACACACAACCGCTCTCCATTTGCTGTATTTTTGACAGCGTTGAGAACCCGATGCAAATTTAACATCTATTATAGCGCGAGAGCTTTTAATGCATCCCATATACAGTTTATATCATTTTTCACTGCCTGTATGTTTTCTTTCTTGGTTCAATGGCCTAATAAATTAAAATGTTAGTCAAATAAATGCAGAAATGAATGGTTCAACACATCAACAAGCCCAATATATGTCTTTGCCGCCCCCCCCCCCCCCAACACAGCACAATATTTGGTTACACCACTAATCACCGTTTGTAACAGCTAAGCAGATTAACATTGAGAGCAAATTCTCCAGAAGCAGTTTGTATCTGAAGGGTGGATATTTCTAATGCTTACTTGTTCCAGTGAGCTTTGGAGTTCTTGTAGAGGGACGGGAACATGATCGGTAGAATGGCTGCGGCGTTATCACTTATAAGGCTCATTATGTATTCATTATTCCAATAGTATAGCGCCCTCTCTGCGACCTGTCCAGTCAATGAGAAAAGAAAAACAAAAATCCAGAATATGGTTCCAAAACTAGGGAAACACCTCCATCGGCTATGACAATCTTTTGAAGAAGAAAAAAAGTTGTTTACAAAAAATGAAAACTAGGTTTTGAACATTTAGCTGTTAAACTATAGAACCATGATAAAATCCGTTTGGTGAAACTGTCCTATCTTAATCCCCTGCAAAATGTAATACATTATTTTCAATC
Organism: Asterias amurensis; assembly: GCF_032118995.1. NCBI lineage: Eukaryota > Metazoa > Echinodermata > Asteroidea > Forcipulatida > Asteriidae > Asterias > Asterias amurensis. The sequence continues at coordinate 15,700,170 of NC_092648.1, forward strand.
TACTTCAATACCTTCGAACGTGCTTTACATTTTGCTTTGAAAGCAAACCCGCTGCCACGCCTTTGCTTTGTGGTTTTGTGACTGTGAAGAATTGCTTTGGTATTCTACTTTTCATCATGGTCGATCCAGGAAAGTGAATTGACCTTTGCTTCTTTCACAGATCAGCTTTTAGCTCAGATTTAAACCGGAGGTCACATGTTCAGTTTCAACATTTAGCAAAATACAAGTAGAACGTTTAAGAAAATATACGTAGATGCTCAACGCTCATGAAAACAGGAGGAACAGTTTACAGTACCTGGAAGTGAGGGCTTGAGACACACTTTGAGAGCTGTTGGAACAGAGGCTCAATGACCTTGTTGAATTCAGTTGGCTCGATCACATCCAAAATTTCTTCTAGTTCATTCAGGAACATCACCTGCAAGAGAAAGTTGAATTGGAAGGTTGAAGTTAACTCAATTACATTGATTTAAGAGACGTGTCATTAGATTTACTGTACAACTTTCATTGAAAAGGGTTGCTCATGTGTTTGGGAAAAAAAAATTCAATGGTAGACTCCTATGATTTAATACACTCGGCGTCTACGCTTCTCCCGCCATGTCACACAATTTACAGGCAACCAGTTCCAGGCAAAGTCACTCGCAATTGAACGCTCATCTATTTTTCATGGGGATCAAAAGACAATGTTCCAAAAAAGGACTCATGTTTACTAATGTTTACTGTAGCATGCACTGCAGTTGGTTCCCTCCAAAAATTGTCTTGTGTGAAAGACCCTTAGTCCCTAGTCCCACTTGCGCACAGGCAAACTCAAACCTCCACTCAATCGTCACCCACCCCCCAAAAAAGTGTTGAAATTAATCACAGCATTCATTTTACCCCATCATAATTTACTTTCCTGCCATTCTCAAACAAAACCATGCCTTACCTCTTTCGGGCTGTGCACTTTTGGCCAGAATTTCAACAGTAGCTTTAAAACCTGTAAAGAAATGCAGAGACATACACCGGAGTTAGTATCATCATTACATTCCAATAGTTCTGTTCAACCTTCTTGTAATGATAGCCTGGAAGGTGTAATGGATCTTGCTTCCTTTAGGCTATCTGAGAAATGCTGAAGTCCATGTGTGTTAGCCGCAGTGAGTAAGCATTGCACCTAAATGTCATGGGATCTACTTGGAGTATAAACTGAAAAAAGAAAAACCCAAAACCAAAACACCCCAAACAAACAAAGCATTTCTTAACGCTATCTGAGAAATGCTGCGGTTTATGTTTGTTAGCCGCAGTGAATAATCAATGTATGCAAATGTCATAACATCTATTCGAGTAGAAATTTAAAAGAAAAAAAAAAAAGATTCACAGCTGTAAAAACAGTGTAGACCTTACTATTCTATATCACAGCATAAGTTTTTGCCAACTATTGGCTGGAAACTATTGGAAGCCATAAATGCAAAGACAAAGTTTGCACTTATATTACACAACAATTCAAAAACAGTATTGAGTTTGTTGGAAACATAGCATCCAATCATAGGATGTATTTTCTTCTGATAAAAAGTTTACAGAAAATGTTGAACTATGACACAACATGTTATTTACATGGTTGAGTGTCTTGCTAGCATTCGATCAACCATGCCAACCAGAGATGTTTGGTTAAAACCAAGAGTCTAAGTGATTATTTGTTGTATTTATGTCCATCGATTCTATTTTTATTCAACATTTTTTTATGTTGGCTACACGAAAATGATTATCCAAAAGGTCGTTGTCCAGAAGTTTTTTTTTTTGTATGTACATTTGTAATTACAGCCAATGGAAGCTAAATTTCTGTACTTGTTGATGATGCGGACAAATAACCCATCTAGTATCTATCTATAGATCTCTCTTTGCACAAAAATCCTTGTTCAAAATTAAAAATCGACAAGGCAAAAAAAACAGGTGCATTTTTTTAATTTTTAATTATGCCAATTTAAGCCCTTGAATAATAATAAGCCTAAATGAATGAACGAATGAATAAATGAATGAAAAATGCATTAACTCACTTTTTCTGTTAAACTCGGGTCCTTTTCTAAGAACTGCACAACACAATACGCTAACTGTAGTTTGGAAGGGGGGAGAAGAGGACAAACAGAGGGAAAGAAAAACAAAATAAAAATGTATTCATTGAATGATGCTGAAAAAATGCCCCATACATTTTTGCTGCAGGGGACTTTTTGGTGTGTGTAATTGGTGACGATATCTATTAATAAAGTAATCAAGTGCTAGAACAAATCGAAACAAACGGCTGAGAAATTTGTTGAGAAGGAATGATTATGTGATGCATCAAAGTCCCAACTAGGGAAGCACGAGGGAGCAATTGCTGCCACACCATACCAGAAGCAACAGCGTTCTGGGCTCTTTCGTGCTGCACACAACACACAGTACCTACGGCCCATCTGAAGGACGAAGCAATGATAGTTGAGTGCCATACTCAAAGACACATGTGTCAAGACAAGGATTCGAACCCACACTCTGCTGCCAACAACAGCGTAACTTGAGTCTGGTGACCTAGACTGCTCAGCAAACAACACTTGTTAAGAACCATCGTTGCATAACCTCTTCAAAGAGAGATGCCATTTCATCCAATGATCACACACAATGGCTCATTAGGGCCAATGTTTTGCCATTTTGTAGCAAAACATAAACCTTCAACCATCCCCTGAGGAAACACAGTCTGCTTACAGATTTCAGTGAAAACAACCTAAATCTATAAATAACAGAACATTTCCTGTCCAAAATACCAAATCAAAGAGTTGTTAAATAATTTGAAAATAATTAGTCCCACATCAGAGCAGAAGATATCCTAGAAGGAATATTTCAACTGGCCTTCTCTAATAAGAACGTCCGGAGCAGATTAACATCATTCCCATCCCCTCACCCCTGGGATTCAGGTTAGTTATCAAATCCCTATTAAGCTCTTTACCAATGCTACCAATGGTAGATAATTGGAATTTACAAATTTGCTTTTTATTATAATGGTTTTGTTATTTATCCAAAGAGATAGGGAGTCTTTTCTTTTTCCCCCTCATATTCACAGTGAGTACTGCGATTAAAGCAAGGGGTCATGTGCAAGGGGCCTAATGTAAGCCAGGCCTGATACTTAACAAAGGGCACGAAGGCGAATGCCTCCATGCCCCCCGGTGATTGCCTTGGTGAATGCTCCAGTAAAAATTTACAATTTCCTCATAGGGTGCCCTTTGTTATAGTGAAAATGTCTTGGGGCCATTACCCTTTCAAAAATGAATTAACAGGCCTGACAAGATATACGAACCAGTCAAACACCTCCTCAAATCCGCAAAGAAACATTTTCATTTGAATGTTTTTCTTTACCCTACCCATTCCCGACCCAAAACTCAAAAAGATCAAATTTTTTCTGAGGGGCATGTCACAAGAGGCAACTTACAGGCACCCAGTTCCAGGCAATTTCCAATAAGAAAGCCATTCGCATTTGATTTTTCAAATAGCTTCTTGGGGATCGCAACACTGTCATTGTTTGGAAATATCACCCACGTGCTACCAAAGTGATCCTGTTGCATGCACTGCAGTTGATTGTCTCTAAGGTCATATCCGAATTGGCAGCTTAAGCTACAGCTACGGCTGTTGCTAAGGGTGTTGCTAAGGACCTCCTATACTCCAACGCATGATGACACGGAAATCTAGCCATAGCCGTAAATGTAGCCGCCAATTCCGACACAGCCATAGTTGCCTAGAAAAGTTGCTTCATGTGACATGGCCTTATGCGCTTAGAGGCTTTTGCATTAGGCGCTATACAAATGTCTTATTATTATTATTATTTATCAGTCACAAAAACAAGATCTTATTCGTGCCCTCAAGATCACTAATCATGTTTTGTTTTCTTACCTGTGGGTGGTAGACACTGAGGGACTTGGCCTTGTGTAAAGGCATGAGGACTCTGAGAAGGAATGACTTGTGTTCCTCTTTAAGTGGTAAAGCAAACCCATTGATGATGCTGCAGAGAGAGGAGGATAATTCAAGACATGTCAATTTACATGTAATTATGGATCAGTAGGAAACTTTGCATGGTGGAAATACAATATAGAAAGGTTTGGGGTAACAGATTTGTATTTGTCCTGTTCTATACAGGTTCTTAAAGATCATTGTGTAATTGCTATAAAGATGCAAATGGTAGTAAGCATCCTGTTAAATTATTCAATCAAATAAATAACACTCAAGTTAAAAGTTTCAACACCGAAAATATGCCATTTCATTCAAATAATGTCAAGGGAATAAATTTAATCCAGAAACTTACATGTATTCACCAAAAGACATTATTAAAGGTTATTAAAGGTCACATTTTATGCCTTAAGAGATTTTTCACAAGAGAATGATCACTTTAGTTTTAAGTTCAATTTACTCTTGATAAAGACTGCTTGTTAAATGTCAGCACTTGCGTAGTTGTGAGGCAGTTCACTGGAGTCAAAAAGTCTGACTAATAAAAAGCCCTCATACAAAATCATTTATACATCATGTCTCAATTTTGTCAAATCTAAAATTAGTAGACAACATGTTACTCACAAAAGGGGGATATAATCTGAAATTGCCATGGTAATGCACATGTGGGGACATGTGCTCAGGTAATGCTTAATTGATGTAGAACCAACTAACTATGTAATAAGCATTTGTTGCACTGCATGAGTAAGGAGCTTAGAAAACAAACTTTAAAGGGGGAAGGTTTGCTACCACCTTTTGACCAAATTCTGGGAAAATGATAAAATAAAATTTGCGATTGCTAACTGCTTAGAGGGAAGGTACACATTTGGTAGTTGTCAAAGACCAGTCTTCTCACTCCTTGTTTCCCAACATGAGCATAAAATTACAAGCCTGTCAAAATTTGGGCTCAATTGGTCATCAAAGTTGCGAGAAAATGATGAAAGAAAAAACACCCATTGTTGAACGAATTTGTGTGCTTTCAGATAGGAAGAAATGACTTCTGGCTAGAAGTCTTTTATTATTTGAGTGAGAAAATTACCTCTTTCTCAAAATCTATGCTAGTTCAAAAGGAGTCGATTCTCACAATGTTTTATAATATCAACGGCTCTCCATTACCCGTTACCAAGTAAGTATTTATGATAATATTTGTTTTGAGTAATTGCCAAACGCGTACCTTCCCTTTAACAAGCAAAAGGACCTATGGTATAAATGCAAACAAAATGAGAGTCTTTCTCTCGCTCTTCATTTCGTCCATTTGACTGCTCCTGTTACTTTGGATCTCTCTTCCCAGCTACATACATACAAAAATGTTTCATATACGGCCATTTCATCAAGACCACAGCGGTTTGTGATGAAACAGAGAAACAAATAAACAAAGAGACAAAATGTAAGTTAAACCACAGAGCAAAAAAATCATTGTGGGAACTGATGTGATTTCAGACGCTTCTTGTAAATATGAAGTGAATCATCAGAGTGCAGAGATGGGGGGAGACTATTCCAAAGTTTAGAGCGGCACAAGAGAAGGATTTGTCAGCTACATCCGCTCTCCACAGAGCATAGCACAAGTCAAAACTCAGCTCAAATCCCATTTGTTTTCTATTGCCTACTGCTCAGTTTCATCCTTTTGTCTGCTATTATTAGTGTATTTATTGTTAATTTGTTGCTATTTGCCCTTTTGTTTTTTGTAAAGCGCATTGGTGTTTTTTATTTCAGTCATAAATGCACTATATAACAATAAGCTATTACTGTTATCATTATTATTATTATCTTCAAGTACGCGCTAATCCTCCAATCAGATTGGCAGAATGGAGTGGTGATAAAAACCTATATTGCACGGCTAATATCACTACCATGCGTCTTGTGTGTTCTATGTCACGCGCCAAGTATGCTTGAAGATAAATACGTTATCACACGCGCGCTCGTGGAAATACGGAAAATATAGCGCGTCTGCGTCCCATATCCAACTCGGCCTTCGGCCTCATTGGATATGGGACGCAGAAGCGCTATATTTTTCCGTATTCCACTCGCGCTTGTGTGATAACTTATATTATTTATGTGTGTATTGTCATTTTGGTCTTTGAGAAAGACTCTACTAGGGTCAATAACCACTGGTTTTTTTCAGAACCAACACAACTCAATAGCAGAGATTGATTTCAATCTCAACTGCAGCGGTTACATACTGCCCTTTCCACTCATAGAGTTAATGTATATAAGAACTAGGGGGCACACTGGTGATGCTGCTTGCACAAACCTGACGAGATCATAAGGGGACTCGGGCGCTTTTTTAGACGCGCGTTGAATATGAAGTTCACGTTTGAGTTTGTGTGTTATAACGCTCATCAATGCTGTTTCGTCAACTTACAAAATGGCCGCACACCAGGCCGCGTAAAACACAAGCTAATCAATGCTGTTTTGTCAACTTACAAAATGGCAACATGCGCGCATGCCGGGCCGCAAGTATAGGCCAGTGCGCCCTCTAGTTCTTCTACATAACTCTATGTTTCCATTAGCCTTTTACAATCATCAATTCACTTTCATCAAAGTGTTTTCTTTTCCAATGAAGCAAACTTCTCTTACCTTCCCAGAATTTCTAATAGTTCTGCAACACCATTGTGATGTTCCGTTTCGTAGACAAACCTGAAAAAGAATGTTACATGTATTTAAGTTTGATTATTTACCAGGTATCTTGCTAGTAATTTATTCGTGGCTCCCAAGTTTTTGCCACAATTTTGGAAAAACAAGGTCCAAATTCAACACAAGATGTTAAAAAGACACCCGCACACCACCTAGAGCAAGTTTGGTGACTAGAATCAACGAGATAGTGTCAATCTAGATGTTAGCCGAACACGGTGCTGTTCAGATAGCTAGTTTAAATAACTGGATCAATCTAGCCCTGCAGCACTTTTTTCTAGTCAAATTTGCAACTTATCTCAAAATGACGGAATTCTTTTTCAGTACAAGGGCTAGTACAACATGCTAATAAGGTGTGGTTTGAAAAGACCTTTCAGGCTATTTAACAATTTGTTTTCTTATTTTTCCGAAGGGAAAAAATAAAAATCAGAAGTCAGTCTAAAGTAGGAAGAAACTCATGCCTGAAAAGGTAAACAAATAATAATAATAATAATAATTTAAGCCTTTTACTTCTCAAGAACCTCTGAGAATTCATGCATGTACTGGATAACATGATTGGATTGACGGATTAATATTCCCACTTGATGATTACAGCAAACAAAAGCCACATTGATAGTTTACTTCCTGCTGTGCATACAAATATACTCCCAATTCCTTAAAAATCAAACTTAAAGGTACATCCATTGGTTTGTTTTTGTCAATGTAAAACATAAAAGTCACATGTTAAAGTTTCAGTGTAAACTCATTGAGAAAGAAAAAACACAAAAAAATTATGGTCGTATTTTCAAATCCATTCACGTTTAGCCAAGAACAAACACCATCCCTCAGAAATCTGTGAATCGATTCACTTGATTCACTTCTCAAACTTGGGGTGGAAAATGATCTAAACCGTATTACTTCGACGGAACTTTCTCAAGATAGCAAGTTTTTATGGTAATCATATTTAGGAATATTAACCAATGTATGACCCTAGCCTTAAAATTTAAGGGGGTGCCACAAGGTAAGAAGGACAAATGAGGGCACTCCTACTCATTAAGAAAGACGGTCTGCTTATTATTATTATAGAAATCAACATTTATGTCCTGCTCATCAAAATCAGTGCAATGGCCACATCTTCGTCTGGATGCAATATTGATGGATGCCCCAGTCTATTCTGATCTAACGATAAAAACGGTTGAACTTTGCTATTCAGGTTTTAATGTAATTTTGGACATGCTGAGGAATAAACCCATTTTAGAGAGAGAAAAAAATACACATACTGTACGTGAGGTGGCCTAAGGCTATGACGACGTCGATCATATGAAACTTAATTTTATACTGCCAACTTTACATTTGGCAATTTGAAATGAGAAACGATTTATTGTTTCAAAATATTACATTCTGTTTTTTCGAGGAAATCACAAATTCTATTTTGGTTTAAAATATTTCATACTTTGTTCAATTAATAACAGTCATGAATAATAAAAAAAATACCATGTTAGATTTGTTCAGAGCTCCTGAAGCAGCTTGTCCAAGAGCGGATTGTAAATTGATCATGTAAACGGAAGTTCATACATATTTGATTTTGATTTAAATCTACATACAGCTGCCAATCAGCCAGAGGTTAAAGCCATGCTAACGTTCGACAGTGTATTTGATACTCTCTGTAGGAGATTGTATTTTATACTGTTGGTGTTTGAGAAAATAAAATTAGCTGTTGCAAACAACTTACCGACCAAATGGACCGATGGTATAAATGCAAAAAATAGTTAATATCCTGGCGTTCCGACCCTAGCAGAGTCTTTCTTTAACCTTCGAGAAAGACTCTGCTAGGGTCGAAACGTCAGGCCATTAGCTATTTTTTGCACTGTTTGTGTTTGCTATAATTTTACTTGTATCCTTTCACAGGGTGACGCATTGTCACACAACTGACATAAAACACATCTTTTGACTAGAATTTTAAGCCATCCAATGTTAAAGGGAAGGTATGTGTTAAATTAACGGTAATTAAAAACTGCTGGTCAGAAACCTACAGTAGTGTTTGATAGTGTATAACGCATTTTGAGAACAACGTTTCACTTCAAAGTAATGTAGTTATGTAAAAAGACAACAGAACAAAAGACCACAAATTTGAATCTGATAAGCGTTAAGCAGATTGTGTATTCCTATTGGGGATTATTCTTCCTGTGTGGAAATACCCGCTAGATTTTTCAGGGATATCTATAAATAAATACAAACTCAGATGTTAGTCTTAAAGGAACACGTTGCCTTGGATCGGTCGAGTTGGTCTTTGAAAAGCGTTCTGGAACCGTTTGTTGTAAAATGTATATGGTTAGAAAGCTATTGTAAAAGTAGACTCAAATGATCTACACAAATATGCCTCGGAATTGCGTGGTTTTCTTTTAACCCTGTCGACTAGCACGGTCGGCCATTTATAGGAGTCAAAATTTTGACTCCCATAAATGGCCAACCATGATAGTTCGCGACATAAAAGGAAAACCGTGCAAATTTGAGTGATTCTTGTGTGGATCATTATATTCTACTTTAAAACATCTTTCTAACCATGTGCATTTCATAACAAACCATTTCAAACGCTTTTAATAGACCAACTCGACCGAACCAAGGCAACTGTTCCTCTAATGTTTCATCTATATTAAATTAATTGAACAGTTCCAAAACAACTTAAGGTTTACTTTGCCTTTTAAGAGATAAATGTAGTACACCTTACCTATAAAATATATGGTTGATGTGCTTTCTTATATAAGCTCTGAGACCAAGGAATTTGCCGTATATACGATGTAGTGTCGTCTTGAGGAAATCTCTCTCCCTGGGATCTTCACTATCGAACAGCTCAAGCAACTGAAATGACAATTTTTCATAGATGTTTAATTTGCATGGGGGGACAAAGAATATTCATTTCAGTTATACCCTTACATCGATGTTTGTAAGCATTGTACACTCAGTACTTTCCCAAGTTCTGTGAACAAAATGAGAATGAAAAATATAAGGAACATGTTAGTTATTATTTAGCTCAGATAGTGTGGTATCAAGGCTCATCTCGATACCAATTAGCTTCTAGTCCGAAACATCGCTCATTTTGGCCAATGGGAAGAGGAAAAGATGAAGGAGCAAAAATGAGCAATTTTATCAATTGCAGAAAACCAACAAAGAGCAATCTACACCTTGTCAGTCTTCTAAATTCTGTTTCTCTCTTGTATAGAACCTTTCTTTAGGTTGGACCATTCTGGATTCAAATACATAAAATATTAAGTTAAAATCTTGTAAGATTTGGGTTTATTTACTTTGAAAACAATTACTTTCCGGACATCATGGTGGTGTATCAACCCTAGTTGCTCAGCAAAATGTGATTTCAAAATACAAATCAGGGTTCTTCATAGGATTCATTAAACCTACAACAGGTTGCACTAATCAACTATTGCTATATACTCAAAGTAATTATTAGCACAAAACCTTACTTAGTAATGAGTAATAGGGAGAGGTTGATAGTACAAAACATTGTGAGAAACAGCTCCCTCTGAAGTGAAGTAGTTTTCTAGAAAGAAGTATTTTTTCATGAATTTGATTTCGAGACCTCAGATATAGAATTTGAGGTCTCAAAATCAAGCACCTGAAAGCACACAACTTAGTGTGACAAGGGTGTTTTTTCTTTCATTATTATCTTGCAACTACAACGACCAACTGAGCTCAAATTTTCACAGGTTTGTTATTTTATCCATATGTTGAGATACACCAGAGGTGTGAAGATTGGTCTTTGACAATCACAAATCATGTCTAGTGACTTTAAGATACTTGATAAATACAAAACGTTTTCCATAAGTTAGACAAAATGTCAAATAACAAAAGCTCATCCGCTCCGACAAATTTTGGTTTACATTATACTCATTTGAGAATTCAAGTGATATAAAGGAAAGGGCGCAATTCCTGTTTGTTTGTGTAGTACAGTACAAAACAGTGTTTTCAATTCAATGAGTGCATCAGAAGTTTGTACGTCATAGAATTTAAAAAAAAACAAGCAACAAGCTCCAAAGAATTAATTTCGCTCAAATAGTCATCCTTTGGAGATTCATATTTTTTAAATTACTTCTTCATGAGCAATAGACCGGATAGATGTGGATTTTAATGTTGTCATTCCCCTGTTATTTGATGCACTTTACTGAATGAACACAAACAGCCCTTTGTATAACATGTTGAAAAGTTGTTAACAAGATTTCTGCCTACGCTGTCCTAATGACGTCATCAGCTTACAGTACAACACAAATCTCATCACAATCAGACACTCACATTGTACTAAATTTCATCTTGAGCAATGGTGTCGAGTACTGTCCCACCTCAAACGTGATAAAATTACAAAGGGACAAAGAGATAAACAGATTCATATACACTGATGAATCTATTAAATTGGTTTTTGATTCGAGTTATAGCGTATCACCTCTTGATATGAAATAATGTCAAAGACACATTTTTCATGGATGTTGAGGTTAGACTCTAGAGAGACTTTTTTTGGGTGCTTATCTAAAGCATTGAAAAAAAATTCCAGTTTTGTTTTCACTGGTGTGGGGGGGGGGGTGGAGGGAGAGGTGAGGGAAATCACAATAATGTTTTATTCCTTTTCATGAATTTTGTTTAAACATTTAGGAAATCTGTGTATTTGCTGATACATGTGGGGGAAAAAATCACACATATCCGAATTTATTTGTTTGCAGTGTACATATCCTGTACAGCAACAGAATATCTGCAACAATAGAATAACTGATCTAAAATTTATACGATCTCAAATTTATACATTAAGTGGGGGCAAAAAACAAAGATCAATCATCAAGAGACAACAAGCGTCTTGTTATTGTATATTTAAGCAGAAATTCTATAATGGCCAGTTTATCTGGAGCGCAGCTCCTCAATCAACATTTGAAGGAAAAGATAGACGAACGAGTTACACACATGTACCGACACAGGGTCCCCAAGTAAAGCCTCCAACATTCACAAGTACTTGTTGAATCTCTCAAATGTCAACATCAAGTACAGGGACTTGATACTCTGTCTTCTACTTATATACCCTACAGAGTATATAACTGATAGCGTCCTTACCTAAGAAGAAACGCAGGCTCTACGGGACCGGACGGCTTGACCGGAGTGAGATGTTTGTATTCAGGAAAGAGATAGAGAGGCTTGTCATATGGACTAAGGCTTCAATTTATTATAATATACTGATGTGTGGCGAATCTAGGATTAGATGTTTGTTTTCCTCCGAGGGTTTTCATCATCATTCTGTAATCTTTTTTTCTCTCTCTTGTTGACTAGTTGGATTTTGAAGAGAGAGTTATTTTTTTTAAAAATCAGCGCTCTTTTTTTTTTAAGTAAAAAAAAAACAAAAAACAAAAACATTTATGGCTTTTTAAATGCAAAATACTGTCTATCCACTTCAATCTGTTGTGGACATTTTTTCTTGTTTTTTTCTGGTTGGATTTTGTGGAGAGAGTTATTCAATTTATTCTGTGCTCTTTTCTTAAGAAGAAAAGAACAACAATTATTTAGGGCTTTAAAAATGAAAACTACAGTCTATCCACTTAAACCTGTTGTGGACATTTTGACTTGTTTTTCTGGTTGGATTTTGAAAAGAGAGTTATTCAATTTATTTTAAGCTCTTTTCCCAAGGTAAGAAAAAAACACAAATCATTTATGGCCCTTTAAATGTAAACTACTGACTATCCACTTCAACCTGTTGTGGAAATTTGTTCTTGCCCTTTTTTAAAAACAGTTATCTTCCCCGCTCTGACGTCACATGCATGTACTATCTATCAATGGTCTGCCAGTTTGGAAGTCAAATTGTACGCTTAGATGCGGTGAGTGGGTAAACACAAACGCATCGTACATGAGTACAAAAGTAGAAAGTGGCTTCAAAGAAGGACAAGATTGATTTATTGTGTTGATGACGCCAGGTGAAACAAGTGAAATGGGTCAATACTTTAGGGTCAATTCTTTTCCTTTGAAAGTGCTTTTAAAGGTGGGGTCATAGATTGTTTTTTTTTTTTTTGTCAACAAATGTTGATAAATACAGTAGGGGAAAAAAGTCGCATGTAAAAAATTCAGCTGAATCAGTCTGTACTTGCTGAAAAAAATAATAACTGTCAAGGTATTTTCACAAGTTTGTGAATCAGTCAACATTTAGCAAGGTGACGGCGGGTGACAACCGAATCTCTAGTCGCAGTGTTCCCAAACAGACACCAACCCTCACAATTCTGAGAAAAGATTCAATTTCTCAAACTCAAATATTTCTGAGTGAAAAATATCCAAACCCTATCAGGGCTGTATGCTTCGTTTTTTGAAAGGGCAAGGGCACCAAGGCATTTTTTTCTTGGTATAGGGCACCCTATGATGCAATTGCAAATTTGTACTGGAGCATTTCAAGGGCACCAAGGGGACACGGAGGCAATCGCCTTTGTTGCCTGTGTGAAGTATCAGGCCTGCCCTATTTACCTCAAAGGGAATCCTTTTTTTAAATTGCTTTTTACAATCAACAGCTGCAGTGGTTCTCCTGAAGTGAATTTTTATGGTCACCCATTTTGAGGGTATTTACCAGTGTATGGCCCTTCCTTTAAGAAATACAATTTCCATAAGACATTAGTTTCTGCATAGGCTTCAAAACCTCTTCCTCTCTGTATTTGCACAGTGAGTCTTTAACTTTTTCTGCGCTCATTATGCGTCCTGAGTGCCTGCATCTGTTCCAAGATTTTGTTCACATTGTGCATACAGATTGTAATCAACATTTTAAGTAACACTCTTCATGCGAGTGACCAATACTAGCGTAGAAACCAATTAAAAAGAGATAAGTCAAAGAGCACACACTCATTTTCCTTGGAAATTGGAAATAAATTAAATCGTTCTCTAAAAACCATGCATTGGTTACAATGAGGCTGGCTTATGAGAATGCCAAGTATCTAGTATCAAGTATCTAGAAATTTTCTAATTCTCTAGAAAAATTTGGGTTGATATTTCTTCCCTTTTAAAAACAAAACCATTTATTTATTACCAATCAATCTCACGCAAGTAATGTTAAGATAAAAAAAACTATATTAAATCCTGGGTTTATTATAGCTGTTCAGCGGTAATTTTGCCCACAAAATTTTGTTCAGCAAGAAATGAGTGGGGAACCAGTCAAGGCAAACCTCAATACACGGTATGTTGGCTGGTAAACCAAAATGACGTGCAAGTTTTTGTGTTTACATGCTTTATGAAATTGGGACGTAGCATGAAAGGTCCCATAATGTCTCTTTAAATACTTAAAATTAAAACTCCTTTTGCACAACTCACTCAAGATGTGTTGATGAAATCAATACTAAGGCATACACAAGATTTCCCTCAGTTACCATGGTTACTATCCACTTCAGTCTAAAAATTGACAAATAGTAATTTGCCTGAGATAAAATTTGTCTCCCCGTTTGCACACAAATGATGTTTCCAGAACCCATGTCTGGACCTTACTGTCATTTATCAGAAGATTTTTTCACAAAAACACTTTAAAGATTACCGAGTGTGTGTACACTGTACATGCATGTGTAAATGCATGAACATGTAATGTAAATGTATGTTGTCAACCGGTAGGCCTATATGCATAAAAGATGAATTTCTTCTCCACTTTATCGAAGTATGTTTTTTTAACTCAATTTTTAGGTCATTTCTCAAAGATTGGGTGCTGCCCCGTGATCAAATTATGTAACCTAACACCTGCATCAATAACTTGGTTTTCTCAAAGAGTGTGCAGTCATAATGTAATAATTCAAAGGTTTTTCTTAAATGGAAGTACCGTATTTCAAAAAAAATTGTTTGTTGCAAGTCCATTGTTTTTCCAAAACATGTTGTGCTTTCTTTGTCAAGTCAGGTTTTCATTGCGACAATGATATTTTCAAATAATATAAAACAATCACTCAAGAAGCTCCAAAAATATTATGAAATGTAAAAACCTTGGGTAGGCACAGGAAAATTGTTCAGCATTCTGACCCGAAGTGGTTCAAACCTTGCAAAACAAAAATAGGTCTACTAAGACCTTTCCATGAATTCCAAATTATAGCCTTGAATGATGTGGCATCCCTTAGAGGCAATTGAGAGTAGTAAACATCCGCTTCGTCTTAAAGGACTGAAGATATTATGCTACTCTATGAACTCATTTCCCTACAGTACCCAGGATTAGTTGAGAGGCAGTGAAATTGACCGCGTCACAACGGGCGGAGCGTCCTATAGGGAATAACAAACCCAGGGAGTTGATTAACTCTACTTGGTTGAGACAAAGAGTTGTTGAACTCCCTAGAAGACGGGTATTTTTTTTTTTTTCCCACCGGTGGGTTTTGTTGATGTTCAGGGTTCCCAGATGGATGGGTTGGAAATCACTGTTAACATCACATAAGTGGCACATAATGTACGGCCTGTTACTTCACTGAGGCAACTAAGGCGATTGCATCCATGCCGGCATGGTCATTGCCTTGGTGCCCTTGAAATGCTCCGACAGTAAAAATTTACAAATGAAAAAAGGCATTGGTGCCTTTGCCCTTTTAAAAACGAAACATTCAGGTCCGCACATTAGGTACAGAGTTTTGTGCCGAGGGATGCAACCAACATGGCAGCTGATTGTTTGCATGCCTTGCCAACATTGCCATGTCATATCAACGACACCAGGCCTTGAATCACAAACAGGCCATGAAGGGCATGCCCTGTTGCCCCTGGTATTGGCCTTGGCGCCCATTCAAAATGTTCCCGTTGTTTTTAAGATTTTCCAATGGAAGTGTCCTTTGCAAAATGAAAATGGCAGTGCCCTTTCAAAACTGAAATGCGAGGCACTATACACGTGTCTCATCTGAAACGCAAGGTGTTTATAACGTTATTAGGAAAGTGTGGTAACGTCACTTGATCGCAGGCTTAATGCACAACACTGTACTTATCCATGTTATGCACTGTACTTGACATAGCATTGAAAGCATGTGTACCTTTGTTTAGCAACGCTTATAAATTTTCAACCAGCATTTGTGTAAATAAGGAAATTAGTATTGCTGCTAAGCTCATAAACCTGTGTACAAGTTTTATGGTTTTTCTATCAACCAAAGGAAATAATTCAGAGTTATAAATAGAAAAATACATTATTAATTTTTGTCTAATATATAATTTTGCTTTGAACAAAGAAAACTTGACAAGAGTGGGACTTGTACCTGTGACCTCAAGAATAACAAGCTAAAGGTTGCGCGGTCAACGTCCAGCTGTAGTCAATTTTCTTTGTTCATTCCAAAATTATTTTAAAATATACCGAGTTAGTTTCAAGTGTAGTTTATTAATACATTACTTTTGATGTAAACACTTACACATTACCGTTAATCAGTTATGCCAAAAACAGTACTGTACCAAAAAAAATAAGTAAAACACGCTGTATTTCAATCATAAGAAAATGCAAACATTTTTGGTTGATAAAAAAAAATAAATAAATAAAATAAAAATGACAAAAAACTTACCTGTAATACAAACTTCTGGTCAATGTGCTTCTTGGCCGTGTTTGGTTGGAAGTCCGGTGATTCCAAGAATCGTAGGAAAAATTCATAAACAAGCTGCAAATGGAAAATGGAAATGAAAGAGAGCGGTCAAGTGGGGAAGGGACAAATACTAGATACTCGGTTTGTTCTCTAGAGAGCAGTGGGGGAAGAAGGCAGTAAGTCAGGCTTGGTTTGAAGGAGGACTTGAAGAACATCTAAGATGGAGGGATGACGTGGTCATCACATGGGTAGGACCGTGTCAACATGGGATGGTGGAATATAGATATCTTAGGCCTAATCAAAATTATGTTTTGTTCGGTCTGAAAAATTGGGGATGGTAGGTAGGGAAACAAAACTATTTTACAGAGAAAAAAAATAATTCTGGATACAAAATTTTCAGATTTAAAAATGCAGTATCATAAGATATCAGGCTTATACTAGTTGTAGCACTTGCTTATAAGGAGAGGGAGTATATTTTTTTCGTTGTTTTATTTTTGTTTACTTCATCACGAGATGCAAATCATGGAGATATCAGTGAATTTTTCTTGATTTTTTGTTAAAGGTCCTTTGAGATACAGCTTCAGCTTATTAATTTTTTTACTTTTAAAATAAAACACTATAATATGTCTTCACATTAGAAAATTAAAGTGAGGTATTCCAACGAGTTAATTAACTCCCAATAATCAAACTGTCCAATCGCCCTGCAGAAATTTCATCAAAATTCATGGGGTATGTTTGAGTGAAATAGGAATTTGTTAGGAATTTTGTGCACATTATTAGCCTTGTTGATTATGGTGGCTCCAAGTCCAATTTCCTTTACTTTAAAGGCAATGGACACTGTTGGTAATTACTCAAAATAATTATAAGCATAAAACCTTTCTTGGTGACGAGTAATGGGGATAGGTTGATGGTATAAAACCTTGTGAGAAATGGCTCCCTCTGAAGTGACGTAGTTTTCGAGATGGAAGTAATTTTCCACAAATTTGATTGCGAGACCCCAGATTTAGAACTTGAGGTCTCGAAATCAACCGTCTTAACGCACACAACTTCGTGTGACAAGGGTGTTTTTTTACTTTCATTATTTTCTCGCAAGTCGGATGACCGATTGAGGTTAAATTTTCACAGGTTTGTTATTTTATGCATATGTCGAGATACACCAACTGTGAAGGCTAGTCTTTGACAATTACTAATAGTGTCCACTGCCTTCAACTATCTCAGAAAAAAATATTTCTCTGGAGAATTGGTATGAGAACGAATTTCATAATTTGTGAGCTTTCAATATGAAACTACTCATTACTGTTTGGAATGCCAGAGTGCTCTTTACAAACGGAACAGTAATGGAGGTATTACATCTGCTGACGTAAATGAACGTCCCTTCCCTGTTTCAAAAATCCTTTTGAGCTTTTTTGATGGATCTGGGATGTCATTATAAAAGGAAATTGCTAACTTTGTGTGTTTTACCATTTCATGACGCGTGGCGCCTGTCATCCATTTTGGAGTTTAACCAAATTGCAGAAAAAGGTAAATGCGCATTGTGCGGGGTTGCCTTCTGCGTCACTGCCATTATTTTTGGTCAGCTGGACTGCTTTTGCAAGTAGTTACATATATCCTGGTTCAAAACAACTACAAGTCAATAAAATTGCGGTACTTTCCCAAACAATAAAAATTTGACTGAGCAAAGTTTTACACAATTTTTTCGAAATTGTATTTAAAATCCTCTAAGCTAGAGAGTGACAAAGAGGAACAGGTTGGTGACCAGCAAATTAACACAAATTGCAAACTAATCCCCTGTCAAAAAAAAAAAAAAAGCCACCCCAAAACAGATGCGCAATACTGAGGCAGAACAAACAATCATCCATTGTTCTCTAATCTACATACTCATTCATCACTGTAATGATGAACGCCATTCAATTAGAGCTGCCCAGATTGACAGTACTACAAATACAATCAACTCAAGATTAAAATCTCTTCACTTTGGTACAATGAAAGGAGCTGTTGATACAGCTCATTATGCTCCCACCTCCATCTCTAGTCAACATCTTAATAATGCCCATTTCTCTGAATTCTTTGGTGTACACAGGATGCAAATCAACCCATTATAACTGATGGGGTGTGACATATACAACTTGTAAGATGTGCGCTTGCATCATATGAAATTACAAGTCATAACTCACGGTGTTGACTCGAATGGGGAAAGGGTTTCCTGCTGTATGAACTGAGAGCACCAAATTGTCAACAACAAAAAATCTTCGAAGTGTGGAGGTGATTGTGGGGGAAGTCAACAGGGCCTAGTTTGTTTGAGGATTGAGGGAGGGCAAACAACCGGAATTCCGCTGCAATCACCTTGTATTAGCGCGAGAAAGAAAATTTGGACATACACTTGCAATTCCCGTTTGGCATACATGTATTGTGAGTAAGTGCAAAGGCAAAAATAGAACAGCAATTTGTTTGAGTAAACACAAATGAGATGATTTTTCTCAGGACTTCATCCGGTGTAAAATTTTTGTTTGGCCTTGAGGGCGATTTTGAGATGTTATTAACTTATAATTGGGAAGGAAACAAAATCTGCAGATAGAAAAATAAGAAAATCTTTCACCTGTAGGTGTGGCCAAGCCGCTTCTAATGTCGGCTCATCTTCTTCAGGGTCAAACTCGGCACCGCTGGGGTTTGAAGGTGGGGGCAACGTTCGGAACATATTGATTGAAAACTGTAAATTAGTACAAAACACAAACATAGAAATTAATGAAAACACATTTCTGAAATTATTTGTAAATTTTTCAAAAAACTGTTTCTTAAAGATGCTATGTCAGATTTTTGGCCAATTTGACCCAAAAACTTTGATTTCAAATTCAATAGGTATTTTGAAGGGGGTCAAGAAAGTTACAAGCTTTCATTTGAGCCATTGCTCGAAAAAGTCCGCCAATTATTAGTAGCAGTGAAATAAAGTGCTCAAAATTAGTAGGGATCCCGACAATATACCACGTGACCAATTCTTATGTGTTTTATAAGAAACGTTTTAAACTTTTGTCATGACAATTAAAAGTAAAAGTTAAACTTTTTTTTGTTAGAGCGGGTGATACTCTTTGAAACAGCATTCACTAAAAAAAATATTTTTTTTTTTAAATGTTTGGGGCCAAAAATCTGACATAGCATCTTTAATTGTGATTTTGAATTCGTAAAGTTTAAAAGGGTACTTAAAATGTATAATGCCAAACCTAAATAAAATATGGAAAAACAAGAAAGAAAAAAAAACCCTTATAAAAGTTTTCTGAGAAAATGAATGTTCCTTTTTGTCAAAAAAGCTTTTAAGACTACGTTTGATAAATAAAAATGCAAAAGCCACATTGGGTGCATGCGATTAGCTTCCCTGGGTCGACCGTGCAGTGCTCACTCGGCTGAGCTAATCGAATAATCACAATTGCCCTCTCGTGGTGACGTCATGCACCTCGGGCCAGCCCCAAGTGACCCACCCACTCCACAAGCAGGGCACTGGGGGCTGACCCCGTTGAGCCTCTGGAATGACGTCAAGCTATTTAAATGTACCGGGGGCAGACCGGAGTTGACCCAGGGAAGCTAATCCAACACTCCCTCATTTTGTAAATCATTCAGAAAACCTGTCTACATTACTTTTTTTTCCACAGGCTAGGTGTATTATTGAAATAAAATAAAGTGAGCACTTATACAAAATTTGAAGAGATCCCATGCACAAAATGACATCTTTGCATTATTAACAAACTGTATAAAATATTAAAATGGTTGTTGAAAAAAAAAAGGTCATCTTGTATTCAGATAAGACATAAGGTCGTAGGCCCCAGGTGTTTTGTAATGCATGTAAAACCATAGAGCTAGTGTAAACAAAGTCCAGTTCATAGCGTTAGAAAGAAGACAACAGATTGTCTCCAATCTGTTATCGTGGTATAACAAAACAATTGTTGACCGCCATGATGGGATCCGTGGTGTTTTGTAAACCCTCAAGGGGGGAAAATGGCAGCAGATGCAAAGCCTTGGGTGCCTTTTGCCCCAGAGGGTTTACAAAACAACACAGACCCCATCTTGACAAACCACAATTGTTTTGTTTTAACACAGTAACAGATTGGAGGCAATCAGTTTTCTTCTTCCTAACATAATTAACTGGACTTTTTACATGCATTAAAAAAACACGCAGGATCTCTGGCTTTACGTCACATCTGAACCTGTGATAACTTTTCTTTACAAAACGGTTTATAAATAAATGACTTGTCAAGAATGCAAAGATGTCACATTGTGCATGAGTTATTTTCATTTTCCGTAAGGTTTACATCTGAGACGGTGACAAAGTGGTGTCAATACAGAAGATGGGATATCCAACAGACAGCTCCTGGGGTCGATTTCATAAAGATAGTCCTAACTAAGGATTAGTCCTAAACAGTGTTGTAGCTAGATAAATTTTAGTGGTGGGCTCTAATCCAATTTAGTCCACCAAGGGCGAGCAACAAAATGATTAATGTTTAAACATGTTAGTTATAGGGGGCATCGTTGCTGAAGTGCAATCTGGGGGTAATCTGTGCTGGGCAGCACAGTGTATTTTGCTTAGAATGCTGGCTGCAATGCTGGTTCTAGAACTCTTTACTAACCCGAGATCTTAACTCTTAGTGAAATCCATCTCTGGCTATTTTTGTGCAGCCTAGCTTCCCCCTCACAGAACCCTTACCATTTTAACAGCTTCTGGATAAATAGGCTCTGTTATAACGCTCCTCTGATGGGTGACAAACTCCACCAGCTCGTTCAGAGCGGCTCGTTTGACCTCCTTCCATTTCAGGTCACTGAGTGGGTCTGATATAAAGTCAAAGACCACGCTGCACTGCTGCAGTTTCTGGGTGAACAGGTCTTCTCTCTCTGCTGGGGTGGCATCTGCAAAGGGATGGAAAATATAGAGAAGAAACCTTCATGAAAATAAACATACAAATATTTTCATTATTTTTGAAATAATTTTTCAGATAATAAATTGTGACATAGAAAGGGTCAAAGGTCATGGCTCATAAAAACCCCAAATCCAATGTATAATTAAATTTTTGTTTTTGGTACATTTATTTTTTACCAGTTGACTGTATTATTCTTGAACTTTATAAATGACCTGTACAAAGGTTGAACCTTGGGTGATATAGGAAACAACATTCTCCCCCAGCCTTACCCTGTCCAAACAATGCCTTTGTCATTGTTTTTGTGAGTCTATTTTATCTTGTGCAACGCATGCCAAATTTTGTATTTTACCTGTTTATATTTTGGGAGGTGTAAAATCAATAAAAAATAACAATCATACAGAAGACAGCTAACTTAATAAACAAGTACAAGTAGCAGGACACTTGCAACAGAGCGAGATCTGCCAGAGCTTGTAGTGAATGTCAGAAATATTTATCGAAAAACATGGCAGCCGAAAAAGACTGGATAACCTCTTGACCCCTGTTACTGTTATTCAGTGGACTGCTTGACTGCACAGTCGGCCTTGAATCACAATTACTTTCACTGCACACAACAGTGCATTATTCAGGGATACACGTACCATACAGGTGTGTTGGATGTGACGTGTGTACCCGCAGTGGCATGCTTACAATTACATACCAGAATTCAATTATTATTCAATCATTATGACATATGAACAGGCCTGTTTGCTTTGGTTTTTCGAAATGGCAAGGGCACCAAGGCATTTTCTCTTTGGTAAAGGGCTCCCTATAAGGAAATTGTTAAGTTCTACTCGAGCATTATAAGGGCATGAAGGCATTGACACTGGGACATGGAGGCAAACCCTTGATGACTCCATGAATGATCAGGCCTGATGTCAAGTTCAATTTACATGTAGAATAATTTTAGAAAAAAAACCTTTGACTATACATGAACAATTTCGCATTTTTACATGCATGCTGCAGAATTCCTGAATACTTCATGACCATCTATAGAGCTTTACAGTCCTTGCTTACAATACATTATACGAATGTACATGTACACCAAATGTATTAGAGGAATTTGCAAAACAACTTTGAAAAACAAACCAGTGTCAAGTTTTCTGACGCACAAGTACACAGTGCATTTCATGCAGTTCTAAGGTCGAGACCTTGCGGTTGCACTATGACAATAATCAGATGTTTGTTTTTTGCTTTTCTTTCACAATATTATATTTCCCCTTCTGAAGAGCCCGGGTTCAGGTATAATGTCTACACTAGAGCGATTGCTGAAAGTCAAGGGTGTCAATGGTTAGTCAATGGCCGGGTTTCTTCCCTGTTTTTTTTATGCGGGGTCATCATTGGTGCATAATGTTGTTATCTAAAGCACTGCTCCACCATGCTTCATGTTATGAGATTGTTATTGATTCATTCTGCTCCTGTGTGGGTTTTCAATCAAGAAATACAGCATGAAAAAAACCTCTGATTCAGTATGGGACAGTTGTACTATGTAGGCCTACGTACATGTACATGTATACTTGTACTAAAGTAACAGGTTGTGTGACTTTGGGATCACTTACTGTTCATACATGTAGTACTCTGCTATTGCTTTTTTGAACAGGAAGAACAAGTGTATCATGTGTGTAAAATAAGGCCATGTAATAAAAAATACATTTAAAAACATGCATGTAGCATCTCCAATTGGCTGGGGAAAAAAATGCCCCGACCTAACATTTTTCTCAATTTTTGTCTTAAAAAACCTCATTAACAAATACTGTAGAAACTAAAGAACACTTGGCACAACCAATGAAAGGGTGAATTGACCGTTACATCTCAAATTCATCGCTCCTACGTTGCGGTGATAACCAAATGGAAGTTGACTACTAATACCGACTTGGAACCAAGACTGCAAGTAGCATGGTGCTCATCATGCATTGACAATTGCTCCGTATTGAAGTACCCCATACATTTATGTTGTGTTAGTCTGGGTGCAAGCCTATTTGCGCAAGCGCTACCTGCATAGTGACTGCAGGCAATGCAGTGGATGGTTTATTGAACTGGCCAATTGGAGAGGTGAAAGATCAATAAATCTCTCTTCCCCCACCCCCCCCCCACACTCAGCAAACATTGAAAAGGAAGGATGTTAAACCGATGACCTGACCCGACCAATTTCCAGTTGATAATGCTCATAGAAGCTACATGTTTGTAGACAAGGATCTTCAGCATATTACCTTAAGATTCCAAGAAAAATACTTAAACTGTTAGCATGATTATTTTGTAAAAGTGTTTGACAACAAGTGCATCTTCTGCTTTAATGTTCTTCCTTATCTCAGATCCTTAGATCTTCTAACCTTTAACTAAATTTGTCTCGACTGGCTTACACTGGACATTTTTAATGCCCAGAGTGCCCTTTTTCCAGTATAGTTGGGCAACTTACATGTATTTAAATATTCAACCTGTTGTAGCATGCGCAGACATGCACTAACTATGCTACTTTTTGTTTCTCCCACACAATGAGGAAAAGAAGGGATACTTGAAAGGGTTTGTTGCGTAACCTCTGATTTAAGACATTTGTCTTTTTAAACAAAAGTGGCTTACAACTTATAAGCATGGATAGGCTGCCAACGTTGTTTATCATTGCATTATAGCTAAGGCTTAGAGCGACAGAGTGCACGAGCGTACGTACCAAATGTTTTTTTTTAACAATAACCTTTAAAACTTTCCCATCTACATTGTAAGCTGCAGACAGTACACTAACAAACACATGCTATCCATTCAAGGAGACGTTAGAAGTTCAACATTTAGTAGGAGCATAAATTGCAAATCCGCTCTACAGGGTAGACGCGGTGAAGATTCTTCACACTGTCGGCTGCCATGTTTCCAGACTCAAAATTTTGATATTGGATGTCACAATTTACATTTGGCAATCTCGGGGAGTTGAGACGTGGCAAATGTCAAACTGTGCAAACGAACGCTGGGATTAACAAACCTTGACATTTGTTGGCAACAACTGCACGTTCCTTCCTTCCCTTTTGTCACTGTTTGTATATTTTAATTGTTCTAAGCATGCATTGGAACCAATCAGTGGTTTACAACACACACTAAAGAATCACCACCTGGATAGTAGTATTTAACAATATATTTGAACTGAAAATTTGAGTATGTTTTGAAATAAAAATTAACATTAAACAATTCTCACTTTGTTTTGAACTCCACTTTAAAATTAGCGCATTCCTCAGACATGGTTTGGAGGTTTGACAGAGCGCAATCGCACACACACTCCTTAAAAACGATTGACTGTTCAAGCCAAGAAAATTGTTTTGAATCAGCTGTTACTTCTTTGACTTTGTTTTCAATGCCTAGAAGACCGTATCTGCAAAATGCATTTGTAAGAAGTTGACATTATTGATGACAACATGAGTACAAACGAATTGGGTTATTTTTTATGAGTGTCAAAAGAAAAAAAAGATAAGAAATCCAAACACAAAACTGTATTAATGATTTAGCACTTAACTGTTACCGAGTGCCTCAATGTCAAACCTAATGATTCTTCATCCATTTAGCAGTCACAATGTCCACGTACATGTATTTTAACTTGTGCTGTTGTGCAATCAATTGCCAACAATATTTGGTTTGGCAACAGTATTCAAAAGATGCCATATGGCATATGGCATGGTATGTACCATGATGGAGTGATCAGAACGAAGCAGACAGAATTTGGAAAGGCAGCCCAATAACAAGGACATGAAAAGAAAAACACACCCAAACAATCTGATGTTCTTTACTTCATGCTATGTATAAAAGTAAAACAAGTGACATATTGCACTTGCCTATGATACAAAATCCACCACGCACAGTGAATTACACTGTACATGTGTGCATTTGTAAGATGGACGACTACTACAGTGTGGGTCGTCCAGGGTGCTCTTTGTGATTGACGCAGGGAGGGCAAAGGCCACTTTCTTTTCAACCAATGTATACCTGTCCAGAGTTTGCCTAATTGTTAGGTAAATAAGGTTCCTCTCACTCTCTTGGTTACCTCCTTAAAGGATGTAACCTCTGAGGGTCAATTGATCTTAAGTCCCTCTCCTTGTTCTCATTATCGATGGGTTAGCAGCTACAATAGAGAAGGGGATAAAGAGAAACATGTTTTGCCATTCATGACTCTTGAATCATGTGTGCTGAAAAGGACCCATTTGAGAGCACCCGTTCTTGAACAGGTGCCCCAAGGTCGAACTCGGTTTTGTGACGCACTCATTTTGCAATAAATACACTGTAGTCCTCATAAAAGTGGGGACAAACTACACTTCTCTCACCTCACAGTGATAGTATTGTGTGTGTGGTACCATTAAATTAGAACACTCTGGTGGAAGAAATTGCAATGCAATCAATTTACTGATGCAACTTTTTTTTTCAATTGAAGTGTAATGCAAACGGGTGCATTGCCGGCCTACATGTACATCATGTACATCATGTACATGTACCAGAGTACACAAGATGTAGGCATAACGCTTTGTACAATGTACAGTACATGTAGTTAAGACTCTAACTGCATACATATTTTGTAATCCTTTTACTTCTAAATAATGAATGTTTTTAAGTTTCATCGCTTCTTCCCTATGTACTTTCCAATTTAAAAACAAGTGGATTTTGTGTATTTGCTTACTAAATTGGAAATAAAAATAAAAATGTTAAAACATTGATATTAATTCAAACGGCCTGTACATCATGTTACCCTGTATGTTAAAGTACTCTTTACTTTTTCACCTGCAACATGTGTACTTGCTGTGGCGCCCTGTGCTTGCTGTGGTGCCCTTTGCAAATTCAAACACAAGCTAAAATTGTCCTGATAATGTAGAAGTGCCCACTTACCAGTAAGGGAAACTACTGTGCCCCTTTATCAAGGCCTGTGTACGTATTGCACAAATTGTTGTCTTTTCCTGTAGGACACTCCCTTTAAAGGAACACGTTGCCTTGGATCAGGCGAGTTGGATGATAAAAAGCGTTTGTAACCGTTTGTTATAAAATGCATATAATTGGAAAGATGTTGTAAAAGTAGAATACAATGATCTACACAAATATGACTCCAAATTGCGTGTTTTTCCTTTTACTGTGTGAACTAACACGGTCGGCCGTTTATGGCCAACAGTGTTAGTCGACGAGGTAAAAAGAAAACCACGTTATTTGGAGTCATATTTGTGTAGATCATTGTATTCTACTTTTACAACATCTTTCTACCCATATGCATTTTATAACAAACGGTTACTGAACGCTTTTCAAAGACCAACTCGACCGATCCAAGGCAACGTGTTCCTTTAAGCAAGACACAGACCCTTGTCACAACAAAACCCTTGTCAGAACAAACACGATCCAAATCATGGATGAATGAAGATTTATGGCTGCAGGATGTAGCAGGAGTCTATCATTGAGTCCCTACATGTACTTTTTCAACAGAGCTTCTTGTATTTCAGGTGAACATATTAACAAACATTTTTCTTAATTAGGTTTGATGATTTACTGTCAGGAAAAATACCGGATTGTGTGGAAGCAACTTAAATGCTTCAATTCCACATGACAGTATGTGAGTTACTATGTGTTTTTCTACTTTAAAAGTACGCAAAAATAATATAATGCATTTAAGCAATGCCCATTATTGCATGAACAAAAAAAACACCAAAAGAAACGAATAATGAAAAACGACACAGTTAAGGACATGGGTAGAGTGTACATTGTTTGTATCCTTGCACAGTTTGCGCGTATTTAATCAGCTTTGGATACTTCCCATTGCACAAACATTTTACATTTATTCTTCTGCATCAATCCTATTATTTTCTATCATTGAAGCATGTACAGCTTTTAAAAAGCAAAATTACTTGACTAGCTGAATTCAATGGCTTTTAAAAAACGGTTAAAGGGAAGGTATATGTTTGAAAATGACTCTTAAAATTAAGAGCAACTTTTGGTTCAGAAGCCTACAGCAGCTTCCGATAGTATAAAGCATTTTGAAAAACATTTCCTTGGGTTATGTAAAAATACATCAGTTTTTATGCCCCAAAATTTAGATCTGAGTAGTGTTACTGTAGTACATGTAGGCTTACATGTAGTAACGCTTTTCAGAAAGTGTACTCCTGTTTTAGGCAATCTTCTTTCTGCGTGGACATATTATCTCAAAAACACGTCCGGCCAGCAAGAAATTTTCACACATACATGTAAGTTTTATTGTATCATATAGGCCCTACATGTACATGTATTGTGTCTACATTTATGTAGAGTTGAAGCAATCAAACGGTTCCGGAAAAAAAACTCAAGGTATACTTGTTTACTTACAAGTGTTTTCAAATACAGGTTATAATAATGACTGTGATAACAGGTATCAACATTTTATCATCTCCAAAGTTGCTGGTACTATAAATCCAGACACAGATCAAAGGGTGAGGTTTCATTTATTGTCAAATCAAAATCATTGTATGGGTAAACAATTCCCTTGCTCCTTTACCTTGTTGTTTGGGGAGAACTTGAAATAAAAAGTAATAAAAAAACATTTACCCCTCAAACAAATTATCCTGTTAAAATCAAGCAATAAAAACAAAACTTTTTAAGTACTGTACACTGTACATCAGTAAGTGTTCATCATAGGGGCAAATATCAATGAAAATGACAATTTCTTAGAAACCATCAAGAATTATCCATCCACAGCCAAGATGTTCGAAAGGCGTAACATTTTATCTTTGTCATCAAAGAAGCAATCTCACTTGTTTCATTAGATTTGATTTCAGTTGTGGTGCCCTCCCCCCAAAAAAAGTTCCACACACATATAAAAGGAGACATTAGAGACTCTGGTGGCAGCAGACATAAAGGTCTTTGTATGCGCATGTGCGGCTCTGAGCTTGCATGCACATGCTCAGTATTGTGCGCATACGTGTAGGTCTGAGCACGAACAAAACTGGCTAGAACTGTGTAAAAGGAACATCCAGAAGTCTCCATTTGAAGTTTACAGAATTGAAGCCATGCCCCTCAAATTAGAGGAATTAAAAAAAAGTAATTTTTAATGCTGTGCCCTTTTGATATTCAAGTTTCAGGCATGTTACCCTTCACCAGTATACAGGTTAGGTTCAATTCCTCTATGCAGTCAACAAAAACTGACTTCCAAATTTCCATGTGGACCTCTATTGTAAAAAAAATTATCCAATAAACCTTCCCATATTCCTGCAAAGAAATAGCAGGAGTATGAATAAAAAAATATTGCAATTTTGTAAGAGTCCCGGGGACTCGACACAGCACAATTAGATTACGAAGCAGTAAATATCTGTGTGAATAAAAGCCAAATACAATCCAGAACCCCCTGTCAATGACAACTTCAACTAAATGCACTAGTGAAAGAGAAACCATGAAAAGACGATGGCCCTCATTGCTTTCAAAGCTGTTACGACTCCTTCGTTAATTTTCACAGCTTTCTCTTTGCCAGCTTCAAAGAATGCAACTTGCCCTGATGACTACAGTGTATAATTTTTGTGCATTTGCAGACCGTGAATTATTCTAATAAAATTTTTACGACTTCCTCGTACCTGCAGACAATGTTGAGTTGACCTTTTTGAGTAACCAAAGTACACTCTAAAAACCACAAAGAATTCCCTGGTGTATTTGCATAACGAGATAGAAAATAAGTTCAGTTCGAAATATAATCTTTAGGTGTTAACAACTAAGTATTAACTTTTAACTCTATGATGTGCATTAAATGTATAATTTCTTCCTCCAAACACACAGTATGCTGGTTGGTATTAATTCAATAAAATTACATGTAATGGTACTGTGTACATGTACATGTACATGTAGACCCATTGTACATAATGCACAAGTGGATGTCAAGTGTATAACAAACCCCAATAAGCAATCAACCTTTCAACTGTCCCAAACCAGTATTACATGTATGTTTTCCATTTATTAGGCTACAAGTACATGTAGATTTCCACTTTGAGGCCTGAGACACAATGAAAACTGTTGGGTACTCATGTACATATATATGTACATGTAGGTATGCATCATGAAATGCACTCCATCCCTTTCATGAGCACATGACTGGGTTATGTTCATTGCGCTCGAGCACAGTATGTTGCCTTTTACTATTAAACCAGCATTGCATATCATTCAGATTCTAATCTATTTTCGGACATTTCAGCGGGATTTTTGGCTTGACGGTTGCACCTTTGACATTTATCCCCGATAACCAAGTATGGGGTTTTCGTCTACTAAAGCACTGGCACATCCCATGAACTTGCAGAGGTTGTGACCCTGGATCAAACACAGTCAAGAACAAAATCCTACAGAGATTGTTGGCTCCGATTCAAAAAAGGAGCCCATTTAGGAAAAACAAACCAGCAAAAAACACTAGGGAGACACAGATGTCATTTGTACTGCCGTAGCATCCATGATGAGTGGCATTATTGCATGATCAAGGTACCAGTCTAATGTTTATTGAACATGCCTGTATTTATGTAGGAAAGTGGACCGCAACATTTAACGGCATCGGGGTACCAGACGAATGTTTATTGAGGCTGTACATAACTTGTCTAGTGGCTTCAACACGTAGAATCAGATAAGTTGTCCCGGCAAACATTCCTGCATGTACCACAAGCTATCTGGGTTGCCCCCTTAAAGTCCATACAGTCCATGCTATGAAAATACACAACACTGTTCATGTAAGCACCACTAGACCAGTGTTGTAGTCACGGTGGGCGGTGCCGGGCGGGCCTGCCAAGTACGAACAAACTTTGCCAAGCACTCTCGGCAAAATACACTGTGCTGCCCAGTGACAGATTTACCCAACTTCAGCAATGATGGCCTCATATTCAAGCGTTAATATTTTGGTTACAAGCGCTTGCCCTTGGTGCACTTAATTTTGATTTATAGAGCCCACCACAAAAATTGGTCTAGCTACAACACTGCACCAGACCTACAAAAACATGTAAACATAGAGTGATGCTGCAAATTTTATCCACCAGCAAAAAGAGCTACTCAAACTACATTGAAGCTTTGACCGAATTAGTGGTTACAGGTACACGGCTACAGCTGGATCGCCACACCAATACACTAAGCCGTAGTTATAACTGCCTATTAGGAAACAGCCTAAGTTTAACTGATGCAATTTATTTGTTGCAAATTTGTGACATCAAAACTTGTATCGCATTCGCATGAAGTTTGAGCCTGGCTTTATTGTGTGATTCTCATGAATGATTTATGTGTGCATGACTACCCACCTTTGTTATTACAACCTCCAATAAAAATACAGCATTTCGTTCCTTTAATTGGCTATTGTCATTTGATACATTCTATGTTTATGTTGTTTTTATATTTTTTACTTTTGGTAATGACTTTGGTAATGACTGAAATGAATTGATCCCAAGAAGGGTATCTCACCATGGATTTTAAATGCATGGCTATGGAACATGTACACATGGATCCCCTGTAAGCCCGTAATTTTGGTCTGTACAGGGCCCAATTTCATGGCTCTGCTTGGCAGAATTCTGTGCTTACGATCATGATTCCCCGCTTGCGTGCAAGCGCCAAATTTCTGCGCTAGCCTTGTAAGCGTAGAATCCCTAGTAACGCGGAGTACCACCGCGCAGAAGCCAAAATTCGCCGCTAACCCTTGAAATATGCTTGCCGTAAGCATGAAATTCCCTGCTTTCGTAAGCGCCGATTCTGTGCTTACGGTAAGCAGAGCCATGAAATTGGGCCCTGATAGTGGCATTGGTTCTGTTTCCCATGTAAACAAAATGAACTAAACCATCAACACAACAGCTATGTTTATTAACAGTTCATGTTTTCAAATCAAAGACCAGAGCTTCCTATATTTTGACCTAGTACATAGCTAAACTTCAACGTATCCAGAATTCCGCTGCCCGTCTGGTCTCACGTTCTACTAAGCGCAAACACATCACTCCGGTTCTGAAAGAATTACACTGGCTTCCCATCTCTTTTAGAATTCAATACAAGCTCCTCATCACTACGTTTAAAGCAATCCATAGAACATGCCCTAGCTACCTGTCTGACCTCATCATCCCTTATGTACCAGCCCGTCCACTCCGTTCATCATCACAACATCTTCTCACCATACCACCCGTTCGAACTAAATCCTTCGGTTCAAGGACTTTCTCTAGTGCCGCCCCCCAACTTTGGAACTCTCTTCCTGGCTACATCCGCTCTCCACAGAGCATGGAACAATTCAAAACTCTGCTCAAATCCCATTTGTTTTCTATTGCCTTCTGTTCAGTTTAATCCTTTCGCTTGCATTTTGTTAGCGTATTTTTTGTTATTGGTTGCTTTATTGTTTGCCTTTTGTTTTTTGTTAAGCGCATTGGTATTTCTTTCAGTTATGAAATGCGCTATATAAGAATTAGCTATTATTATTATTATTATTATTATTACAATCGCCAAACCAATGTACATGTATAAAGCAGATTTCCTGACTCATAATAAGTTGCCGATGTCTACAAAAGCTGTGCAATCAAAATGCACTAGTCCCAAACCATGTGCTTACATTACATTCCTTTGAGAAAGTCAAGTTTTAATTAGATTATGAGCACTGCAAGGCAAGCGTACAGGAAGAAATGCACACGGAGACGACAATCAAAGACCTACATGTAGTTGATTTTCAATGAAATCCTCCCAGCTTTAGTCTGATGAGGATTGTGCTTTCCTTCAATCATGACCCTGGGATGAGTCTTCTCAGCAATACCATAGTGCCGTCTCTTTCAAAGATTTCTTAAAATCCGAAGCAGACAAATACAGGGCCCTTGTAGAATCTAGACTAAGTCTTATTGCAAGCTGGGGGCTTATCGCTGTAGCACAAAGACTTGGCTTTGTCACATTCCCTTAAGGTGATCCTCGCACTGTCGCTTCCCGGGTCGTAACAGACTTGGGTGTGATCCCTGGCTTAAACAGCAGTTTCATGTTGAAAGTCTTCTGACCGGCAACCCCCCCCCCCCACTCAAGAACAAAGATATTGATAGAATGGGGATACAGCCAACACTATGCCAAAAGATCAGTTGGTCGAGCACCGACATGACAATCCAGAGGTGGAAGGTTCAACTCCTGTTCTAGTAGTCTTGTCTTTGTTCACTCTAGTATTGAATTAGATTGGAATACACTTTCACTGAACTCAGCTTTTCAATTTATTTTGTTTATAAGGGGGGGGGGTCATGACCTTAACATGAATGCAAAAGCATCTTTCCATTTGTACAAACATGTATGATAAACAGGCCAAAACCTTTACATAGAAAACTGCCGCAAATATTGCTTTAATTTCTCCATCATTACTCCATGACTAAAGAGTAGTGCATAATTAACGGTAAATGTATACCGATTGGCGCCAAACGGAACAAAGACGCTCTGGGAGTCTTGGTGATGTTGTTGCCATGACAACCTACCTTTGAGTAGTGGGAGTCTCTGTAGTTCCCTGTTCTTGCTGATGTTAAACCGGGACGAGCCCTGTCTCTTCTCTTTCTTCACCAAGGGCCCCGTGCCCTTTGACCTGGTCAGCTGGGTAGGAGGGGGTACATTTGTTGTGCGATTTCTTGTCTGTAAACGAAGTAACGTAAACTGTCAAATCCAAGTTAAAACACTTCCAGTCATGATCAACAATAATCCATTTTACCACAAAATCTGTGGCCATGAACTGTTAAAACACAATTTTTGCTTAAACAAAATAGTGTACATGCAGTGGCTTGGGCACTGCGCACTGCAGGGAATTTTGCTTCCCCCCATAACAGTTACTTTCTTTGCCCCAACCGCCACCACCCAATTCCAACCTCAGTCTAACCCTGACGACAAAGTTGAATAAATTTAACCCTTAACCATTTTACCCAAAGTTATGCAAGTCTGTGGTAAGTCAGTGCTCTTTAAGCATCAAACATGTTTGTCCCTTTCCGTTAAATTTAAGCTTGTTCCACCCCCAGATTATTAGGTCTGGCGCCACTGCTGTGTGTATCAGAATCACTATCTTGGAAAAAATAAAACAAAATGTGTCAAGCCATTTTTAATAAATTGATTGGCTTGTGTGGCATGGATGTAGTACATGTATGAGCAATGTGAATACATCCACTGTATGTCAGTAAATGAGCACTGCCCAGATCAAAATGTTACGCAAATTGTATCAGTTGCTCAACAAAAATCATCATTCGCTACTAAATATTAGCATTCAGTGTCCAGGCTGTATGCTTCGTTTTTGAAAGGGCAAGGGCACCAAGGCATTTTCTTCTTGGTAAAGGGCACCCTATGATGAAATTGTAAATTTGTACTTGAGCATTTCAAGGGCACCAAGGCAATGACCAGGGGACATGGAGCAATCGCCTTCGTTGCCTCCGTGAAGTATCAGGCCTGCGTAGTGTGCACAAAACATGTTCAGTCCAAATGTTTTGCTATGCAAAGTTTGTGGACGAAATCATTCCCTTAGAATACACTGTTTGTTGTATACGGAATGTTTACTACACACTACGTACTTCACGTCATGTATAGCTTGAGTTCCCACCCTTAAGTTATGAAGGAACCTTCCACTATTATAGGCCCCTACTGATCTAATTATAACCACAAACTATTCACAGAAAGCAGTAAAAGACCATCTCCCAAGCCTAAGTTCTTCACCACATTGTCCAGAGATCAATACTAGGGATTAATACAGGATCCCATTCTATTGTTCCTCTTGGCCTTATGAACAGTGTAGGGTGAATGAGGAACATAACATCCATGCCTGCTTCCTGCCCCGCTGGCACCATGGTGCCAACATCAACATCGTCGCAGTTTAAGTGAGCAAAAGTTTCGAGAAAAAAGTCTATAAATAAATATGCTGCGCTTTGTGTTGACATCAGGGAAAGTTTCTGACAGCCATGTACAATGCGCCTGGTGCATACAGGAATGTGTCAACAGTCAGTGAAGGATAAATGTCATTCATGTACATTGCAAATAGTAATTCAGCTGGAGATTATTTGTGTGAATGTACACCACTCAATGATTGCACCTGGCGGCAGACATGCCTGATCAAAACAAACTGACTCATTGGACTTGAAATTGGCAATAGCACCCACAGCAATTGCCATGGTGGTGCCCTGTGCTTTTGCTGTACTTTAGTGCCCTTTGCAAAGTTCCGAAACAGGTTTAAATGTTCCTCACAGTCACACAGAAGCCCCCCTAATCAGCAGAACATTGCAGTGCCCCTTCAACTTTCAAGAATGAAATCCAAGGCCTGAACGTACAAACACTGGAAACTGATGCACTACGTTATGGTACAATCATCCCATTCCCTGAAATGATGTCACTGTACAAAAACGCATGAAGATCCAACTTGTAATCTACATTACTGTGTGCTGTCCGATCAGTAACGATTTACATACAGTACACCATTAGAGGAAGAATTTACCATGCATTTACTCCTTGTGTAGGTTGTTGTCCTTTGAATAGTTCATATCATTTCCAGATGGTATGGAAGTAGTCTGCGTACATGTCATACACAAGACTTAGGATAGCTTATCGGTACATCTGTGTACTAATCATCTTAGAATTTTATTTCATAATAATCTATGCACTTGTTGATGTAACATTACAGCAGCTGTCAAATACTAGAACAGTGTTCGAGTATCAGTGTCATGAAATCTGGCCTTAAATACCACTTGGGTCAAAAGTCATTATCCAGAACATGTTAATATCAATGCACTAATTAGCACAGTGTACAGTATGTTATGGCATATATCCATTAACAAGGACACATCAACTGTAACTGGATAGTTAAAGACTCCTTGGTCAACATCTCCACATGAGTCCAGACATTGATTCTGGTGATTCGAGACTCAGTGACTGGTATAGATTCAGTAGAGGGTACCCGTCTTGTTCTATCTCTGGATGACTTCTTCTTATTTTTGATAACACTTGTCCTAACTCAACAAAAGACTAGTCTTACTCTATGTGAAATGCACCCCTGACTTTATATTATTTATTATTATTTTAATTTTAATTTTTTTTTTTTTGGGGGGGGGATGCGGGTACTTTAAAATAGTTTAAAAGGACATGGTGCCCTCTGCATGTATCTAAATTAGATCCAACAAAAGCTTTTGTAAACTATGTAATTCCCCAAACCAGTTGATTCCATCCTGGCTTTTCTACCCAGAGCTCAAGTGTCTGTCACAGCTCCGCTATCACTGAAGAAGAAAAAAACCCTACATTACACATCTTCACTTTTTGTACATAATTATTCTCCAGACAATTCATGATGCATCCCATTATTCTCTTGTGCCATGGTCATTCTTGCGGAATTCCAACCGTCTGGATGTACCCCATAGTTACTGCAGCCTAATCACTGCCCCAGGAAATCAACTTGGAGCTATGGCGTCCTGCTGATAATTTCCAAATTATCATTCCTAGCAAATGGCATTGTATAATGTCTTCCAATCTATGGATGTCGCTGATAGAGCAGACCAAAAGTACACTGTTGGTTTAATAACAAAATGTGTGTATCCCCAATGGCATTGCACTGCACATCGGAGAGCGAGGTTTAAGTCAGGATTTGTTAAATTTGCTGGAAATTTAAATAATGGGTGTCCAAATTGTTCAATGACAGAGGAAACTGGGTGTCCAAATTTACAACAAGGGTGTCCAACTGACATCCAGACACCCCTCTGGCTAAACACTAAGGGTGAGAGCAACCATGATGCAAAAACAATAACAATGTCCACTACATTAAAATGTGTAGATTTGTCAGTTGTGAATTATTTGAACATCATGTGCACCCTGGAAACCTGATCAATCACTGCTCTGTCCATGTCAGCATAAGGATCATCATATTGTAACAGATATGACACAGAGTGGAAACAACACTTGGGCAAGTTGGCCCTTGGAAAAAAAACTCAATTTTTTTTATTGAGACAAGCAGCTGTAGGCCTGTGTAGGCCTACATATGTATGATACAGTGTTGTCTTCTCAGGATAAGAACAATCTTGCAGATTTTTCTGAACGTAGGAAGCCAGACTTAGGCCTCTACACGTATGTAAACTTGTAAAAATGTTAGGCCTGAAGCAGTGCAAATGTGCTTTGTACGTATTGCTGTTACATGATGTAAACATGTAGCCAAGAAAATCAGCTGAGTAGTCGGTCACAGTACAAAGTTGGTTGGTTGGATGCTTGATTTTTTTATTTCCACTCATGCAATACATACATAATTGGTTACACATAGTACATGCGTAGCACACAATTTTATATTTAAAATGGGGTACAGGTACCACACAACTACCCCAAACCCATTGTTCTTTATTTGTTCAAAAGTTATCCATTGAACAAAAAAAGTATGTCAATTCTTTCTTGGGCACATACCCTGACAGATAACAAAAACATCAGGATGACAACAAAAAGGAATAGTTGTCACTTTCTAAGACAACCATGGAAGGTGGAGAAATACACAGCTTTTGAGAATTAAAAAAAAGCGTCTTACATGTGCTGCTGTATGTGCAGGTACAGAGGGCATGATGTACAGTACATTTGTACACAGTTACAGTTATACCCATGTGTAATGTATGTGAGTAATCAACAGGGAGTGCATGGCAAACAACAATCACTGCTGTAAAGTCCTTTAGCCAAGGGCCAGTACACACTTCTATCCCCAA
Source organism: Asterias amurensis (assembly GCF_032118995.1). Taxonomy (NCBI): domain Eukaryota; kingdom Metazoa; phylum Echinodermata; class Asteroidea; order Forcipulatida; family Asteriidae; genus Asterias; species Asterias amurensis. The sequence goes on from NC_092648.1 coordinate 15,736,845, forward strand.
AGCCCCCAACGTACCCGGTGCATTGAATCACTGTGTCTGTGTGGCATTTACAATACGCAGGAACACACAAACACAAACTTGATCCTTCCATGCACCAATAGATATGAATATGCATGAAGCCAATTAGCTTATTTTCTACGTCTCAGCAGGGATGGGTTCTGAGTTAGTGAACATGTTGGGCTGTCCTACTGAGTGAATGGAGAAGACATCTTACAATCTTCTCATACCTTCTTGGCATGATTTCATCATCTTATCACGAACTCTAAGGGACAGGTATTTGATGTGTCAGGCTGGCGCATTCCCAGTTGCATACTTACATGCACTAGTGTACAGTGTGTTGCTCATTGTAAGGGATGTTTCATTGTAAGGGATGTTGCACACTCAGATTTAAGTTCTCACAAACACAAAAAACACAAACATGTAGGCCCCTACTGAGAGAAAACTTGTCATACTAGGCTGAAGAAAAGACCATGGAAAAGACAAACCATTCACACTGCGTACAAACTAATTAAAATTCACAATCTCTAACACCATCGACCTGACACTGTATTAACCCAAGACACACCTATTTTTAATTTGTTCTTCAATTTGATTCCGTACTCGCATAATCAAAATAAAAAATCACTGCACGAACATATTTTACGAGAGACTGTGAGTGTGAATTAAATTTCTCATCTTACTCAGCATCCCATCTTACTCAATGCTCCGAACTTATGACTCAAAAGACAATCTTGGAGGTATGGGATGTGTAAAGGTTACCTTCACACCTGAGATTTTTTACCTTGGCTTATTCAATAAACAGCATTCAGAAATACCTCAGACAGTTTCGCTATTCCTATTGGTGGAGAGCGAGTCACGTGGGTGTGTATAAACCTTTGTTTATGACCTGTAAAAAGTGTTAATTCATGGGCGTGACACGCGACCTTGCACCTGTTCTTATAAGACAGTTTCTTCATTCCTATTGGTCAAGAGCAGCGGCCTGGACAGTTGTGCTACATCACGCGATACGCACGACGCGCACAGCATTCCCTTATAAGGAGTTGTTTACCCGAGGGCGGCGGAGGGCTTTACCATTTCATAGCTGGAGGGGTGTTGTGTTGAAAGAAATCATTGAACAATTATAATTTTTGCATTTATTTTACTTTTTGACCAAAAAGTGATGATGTTTTTGACCGAAAGATATTTATGAATGGGAATCAAAGTGTGTTGAATCGGTTTTCAACTAGTGGTTTAAACCCGCCGAGGCCTGGTTCTTGATAATTTACCTCGACTTTGTCTCGCTAAAATTATCAAGAACCAGGCCTCGTTGGGATTAAACCACTAGTTAAAAAACCTCTTCACCACACATTAATTCCCTTAGTAAACTCATGCGAAACATTATTCAAACTCAAGCCACAAGAGTACAGGGGTCATACATGTACTTAATAATTGTAAAGTGAGAAATATAAACTCAGCAAACCTCAGGAGAACCTTGATAAAAACATGTCTTGGGCTAGGTGTAGTGATAATCTGTTTCAGCGTATGCAGGCCTCTCTGCAAGGTCTTTCTCAAAGTTAAGGGGGGATGCTAACAATGTTTATCCAAAAAGCACAGTGCCTTGAAATAAAATGTATTTCCCGTTTAAGGAACACGTTGCCTTGGATCGGTCGAGTTGGTCTTTGAAAAGCATTTGTAACCGTTTGTTATAAAATGCACACGGGTAGAAAGATGTTTTAAAAGTAGAATACAATGATCCACACAAACATGCTGCGAAATTGCACGGTTTTCCTTTAACCTTGTTGACTAACACGGTCGGCCATTTATGCCGAGTCAAATTAAGTTCGCAAAGTAAAAGGAAAACCACGTAATTTCGGGGAATATTTGTGTGGATCATTGTATTCTTCTTTTAAAACATCTTTCCAACCATATGCATTTTATAACAAACGGTTAAAAACGCTTTTTATGGACCAACTCGTCCGATCCAAGGCAACATGTTCCTTTAACATACAAAGACTCGAAACAGTGTACATTCAGTTCTCAAGCGTGTTCTTTTTCCAAGCCTTGAAGTTCATCTTGGAGAGGGCAAGGACCTTTTTATTTTGTAAAGGGCACTTCTGTTGGAAAATCTTTGAGTCTCAGAGAAAGTTTTGAAGGGGCACCAAGGCAAAGACCAGGGCAATGGAGGCCATGGCTTTTATGCAATTTCTTAGTTTTTCTTAGTAACAGTAATTCCCCTACTTCAAGCTGCTGTGAATGTCTTACCTCATCATCAATGCCATCTTTACTGGAATTCTTGTTGTTGCCTCCCGCTGGTTTACTTGCGGCCTGTGTGAACAAACAAATTACAAGTTGAACTTCTCTTTGCAATACTTAAAGACACTTACTATTCTGACTTAGTACATGTAACAGAACCGCAATCCACTTTGGCCTTTAAGGTAGGGTCACAGGATCTTGTTTTTGTAATGTAAGTGCTGATTTATAAGGCTGAATTATAACTTACAATAAAACTCACTTGTGAAAGTTTCAGCTGAGTACAGCTGATAATTTTCATCAAGATTGTGAATCCATTCACATTCAGTGTGGTGATAATGGGTACTATGTAAATTGCATCTGGCTGCAGCATTAAAAAACATAGCCTACACTATGGAAAGTTGAATCTCTGAAATTGGCCTTTAGGTGACCGTTGTAGATTCAAACTGAAATAATTCACAGGATGCTTAAAAAACTCATAACCATTAAAAGATAAAGCAAAACAAAAAGCACAGAAATCTGACCGGCAATTATAAATTTACAATGAAATACAGATTCAAGTCATCTAAGTAAGGTGTCTAATGTGGAACGCCAATACAAACAAACCATTCTACACAGTTTCAAGAACACCTCAAGGGTAGATCTTCTTTATAGTGACCTGTCCCACCTCTCCTACAAAACACGCATTATGGTTTTCATTCACACCGAGCCCTGAAGGAAGAAGCTCAAATAATACAGGCCTCCATAGACAATTTCCTGAAGATTGTTTTTAGTGGGACAACAGGGAGTTCTTCTCCTTAAAATTACCCCAGTAAAAGTTCAACAAAAACATAACACACTGCCGCGTGCAGTTAACAAATCTATTTTAATTCCAAACTTTAGTATAATACTTTGGCGATTGACCGCAATATTAATTATTATTTTAACAATGATGTCAACTTCACAAAGCTAAATTTTTCATACTCAACAGAAACTCTGTTTTATCGGACTCAAAGTCAACAATTGATTCACCTAGTTTTCTTTTTTAATTTTAGTTATGATACAGCGAGGTATTGTTACACAATTTTGAAACATAAGACGGGAGGACTTGTTTCATCGTGAGTTTACTGGCCCAACAGTAAAATCACTGGCCCAGGGCCTGCGGTCCAGTGTAAATTTCGAGCAGCGAGGCACAGGCAATCAGGCAAGAAAAGGTAAATGCACCAAGGTATTTTGTCCTTAGTAAAAGGGCACCATACAATAAGAAACTTGTGAATTTCTACTGGAGCATTTCAAGGGCACCAAAGCAATGACCATGAAGGGAATCGCCTTTGTTGCCTCCGTGAATTATCAGACCCGGGCAATACACATTGGAAATGCTTGGGCCTGAGATAAGAACCTGATTTACACTAATTCAACAGCTGGGTAAACTAGTCGGTCCCAATCCCGTCGCTATCATCCGGTGAGACAATTCTGCTTGAGGTGCTGTCACCTTTGAGAAAAAGGAGGATATGCCTTAATATTCAACAAAGCAGGTCTGATGCTCCATGGAGGCAATGAAGGCATTGCCCCGGGTCATTGCCTTTGTGTCCCTTGAAATATTCCAATAGAGATTTACAATTTAGTCAGACTAGAAGTGCCCTTTATCAAGGAGACGCCCTGGTTCCCTTGCCCTTTCAAAAAAAAACACCCGCAAGTAGTTGATCTAACATCTCTGGCAACACGTAGTGCTATATCTTGTTTAGTTATTAAAACAAGCTGAAGTTTCTGTGGAACTGTGCGGCTCCATGCAATGGCTCAGACCTTGGAGCTCCATTCTCAGACATATTGTACCACTAAGCATGCATCTCTGGTGGTCACTGACTTTGCCCTTGGCAGAAGAAAAACAAATATCCTACCCTGGCTACTACGGAATGGTAAATCACTGAGATATTACAGGAGATTTTCCATTCAGTGGTAGCTGATACTCCTGCCATGTTCGCTCAATGCAGCTCGCCTACACTACATCATACGTGATGCAGTTTTTAAGGATGTTTATAAAAAGCAATGAAAATACTGTACATCCACACACGTAATCCTATCATAGCACAAAAAGAGGAAGCAATACCCTGATTATACATGAACTGTGTACGGATACAGCATTTCTAATCTGACATACATGTACTGTACATGTAGTGAAGGTCCATGTATACAGTAGAAGAGCTCACGCCATGTTTGTGGTGTTTACAAGACATGTTGAACACCCTGCTGTCAATTAACATTTTGAGGCCTTTGTTAACATGTCATTCGTGACAAGGCCATTTCTCCTATTAGTGAAGGGAACCTCAAATAAGGGCACCAAGGCAGGGGTGAGATTGCAACTGTCTCTATCCCAGTGTGCTACATGTACATGTACGCATAAGAATGTACATGTAAGATGCATCCAATAATATTGTCAATGTGTTTTCTGTAGATTATATGTGTGTGAGCACTGAGCAATTTGGAAAACTTGATTCAATTTTTGAAAAACCCAAATTATGTTGAACCTGGGTGATGATTACTACGTATATTAATCGATTTGTCAACATCTCTGGCTAGGATTAACAGTCAAGAGCATAGGTACAGTAAAAAAAACAATGCATTTTATAAGACACAAACAAAAACAAACTTTAATCTTAAACAATGTCAAATAAGCAAACACCCTTTTACTTGCTGATATTTTTGGACAATCAAAACCACATCAAAAAAAAAAATAAAATAAAAATAAGTGTATGGTATTCACACCAGCAGTATTCAATCCATTGTGCCTCCTTGTGTGTCTGTGCATTTCTCATACTACTCATTTCATGTTAACCACAACTACTGTCTACCTAGGTAAAAAAAGTGACACCTGAGAATGGGGATGTATGAATTGCTTACTGCAAGGTTATTGAACTCAGCAGCCTGAGTCTGACTGCTTGTTCCAATCATTATTGGCTGACGTCAAACACAATACCAGACTCTAAGGGCTATGTGATCACCTGATGCTGCTTTGAACATCATGGTTTCTTTTTAAGGTACCCGGCCAAGCGACCTCAAGTACTTTAGTAATATCAATTTTCTACAATCTAAATTTAAATATTATCAATACTATTTTATGCGGTTCAAATTTTTCTTTCACACTTCTAAACTGAATCAATGTTTCTAGTTTATTGAGAATTGAGATTAGGAATCAAAGTTTCACACCGAGATAAAATATTTCTCTTCCCTAAAAACAAATAGTTGAGTTAAAGGCAGTGGACACTAATTGGTAATTACTCAAAATAATTATTAGCATAAAACCTTTCTTGGTAAAGAGTAACGGGGAGAGGTTGATGGTATAAAACAATGTGAGAAACGGCTCCCTCTGAAGTGCCATAGTTTTCGAGAAAGATGTAATTTTCCACGAATTTGATTTCGAGACCTCAAGTTAAAACTTGAGGTCTCGAAATCAACCATCTAAACGCACACAATTTCGTGTGACAAGGGTGTTTTTTTCTTTCATTATTATCTCGCAAGTTCGATGACCGATTGAGCTCAAATTTTCACAGGTTAGTTATTTTATGCATATGTTTAGATACACCAACTGTGAAGGCTAGTCTTTGACAATTACCAATACTGCCTTTAACAGTTGTTCGTCTCCCTCTATGCTTTTCTCATGTCTCAACTACAGTTTAGTCTCAAAAACATCTGCCATACTTTGGCTAAAGAAATAGCAATCTGTTAATATTAACTGGCCATGCAAACTTGCCATCACAGCTGTAGAAAGGGTTTTTACAATGAGCCTCCACCTACTTTCACAAAGTCATGTATTGACCACTTGCACGCGCATCACTCGCGGCGACCAATGCCACGCTCACCATATTGGTGGGCAGTTAGGTTTACGCGTATTAACGCCGCGTCGCCTAAAATGCACACTTTACCGCATAACGCGCAGCATAGAGTTATATATAAAAACGCACAGTGAAATTGCCCACTTGTATGGCGTATTCAAGATTTTTCTGCTGATGACGTCAGGTGAAATGGGTCAATACAATGACTTTGTAAAGGTTATATTCTACAGATCAAATTAAAGGAACACGTTGCCTTGGATCGGACGAGTTGGTCAAAACAAAAGCGTTTGTAACCGTTTTTTATAAAATGCATATGGTTGGAAAGATGTTTTAAAAGTAGAATACAATGATCCACACAGTTTTGCCTCGAAATTGCGTGGTTTTCCTTCTACTGTGCGAACTAACATGGTCGGCCATTTATGGGAGTCAAAATTTTGACCCCCATAAATGGCCGACGTGTTAGTCGACGAGGTAAAAGGAAAACCACGCAATTTCGAGGCATGTTTGTGTGGATCATTGTATTTTACTTTTACAACATCTTTCTACCCATATGCATTTTATAAAAAACGGTTACAAACGCTTTTCAAAGACCAACTCGACCGATCCAAGGCAACGTGTTCCTTTAATTGTGTTCTTGTAAAAAAGACCTGTTTCTTTTGGACACCCTGTTTTCAATTAACATTTCCAACGTTTGTTAACGATTTTCAAGACAAGGCCATCCAATTGCATTTTTCCCTTTCCACAAAGTAAATTGAATACAAACTTGACCAGCAAAAACAAAGTGATGTTTATATTTCTATTGAGCTCAATGCGTCCTGCTTTGATTTTCATTCCAGCTGTCATGCTGTGTTACCCTTCAATGAAAGGTTACTGTAGTGACATTTATGCCCGACTGCACATTATGCGTTATATTCATACCTTGGGACTATTGTCTGGTTGTTGTTCATTCTGTTCTACTTTTGATGGTAGATAATAGATGCTACAAACATATGCTTGGACTTGTTCAGACGTTTTACAGAAGTTTACTTCATTGTTCTATTCCTTGCGTTATTTGCAGAAACATTTTGCATGCAATGTCCTACTGCACGAATGAACCTTTGACTTAGAAATAGCCATTGTTATTTTAAGTTCAATGTAAAGGTTAAACCATAAAGAGTCTGACACTTTGTTCTTGTCAGAACCAGGCAGTTTTTCCTTCATAAAGGGTTCCTCTGTAAGACAAATAACAATTTTTACTGACATTTCAAGTGGCACCAAGGCACAGATTTCCTTCCATGAAGTATCAAACTTAAATTTTTCATTGAAGGTTCACCTGCTAAACTCACCTAGATCCATACATAACTAACTGTTACAACAATTGTATTTGTTTTGAATATAAACTACACTGAAAAAGCCAACGTAGACTGAGTAATGAATTATTACCATTCACACAGTGAATAAAAAGAGAAGTTGGTGTCAACGACGAATTCGGTGTCAAGAGGAGTATTAATTGGAGATGAGACGTTATCAGCCAGCAGGAAAACCTCTAGATACACGTAGCCTGGGCGACCCACAATTGGGTATTAATCAGGTAGTGTACTGAAAACCCCCAACAGTCCTTCTGAATTGAAAATCACAGGCGTGTGGAAAAAAACACATTTTCCCGAGGGATGTGATTTTGGTTACGCCAAAACAGATTACGCCAAAACTGAATGCCAAGGCGTATATTTAAGAGGGATCCAGCGTGTGATTATTCGCACTCATGGGTAAGCTTTTAGGCGTGCGATGGCGTGCGGGTGCGATCGCACACCTCAAATCAGAAGGACTGCAACTACTGTCAGGCTTACAGACGCAAGAGACAGGGGAAGTGTTTGTCTTCCAAACAGATCTTATTGATCATCATAAACATGCTACATTAACAAGGGCTACTTTCAAAAATGTTCCAACTACACTCTACAGAAATAAATATTGCCACTCAGTATATTTTGAATAATTGGAACTTGAAAGGGAAAACAACTTTGACTTGACAAATGCGAAGTGAATTTGACGTCACACAGCTATTTTCGAAGCAAATGTTTCGCAGGAGACTGTTACGAATTATTCAGAGCTAATTTGTGACGTCAAAATTCGCTTTGCAATCACATCGCAGGAAGTATGAACCTGGCATAAGATTGTAAAGAGTAAGGATTTTGAAGTCTACACATTTTTTCTAAAATTAGAAAAACAACAGTACAGTCATGATCATGACAGCAGTGCCAACATTTTGTTGTTAAACATGTTCTACTTTCCTCCCAAAACATTGCGGATCTAAATAATGTCAATGACAATGACATCAACTTTAAATTAAATAATACTAGGGCGTGTGCCTATCCCCCATAATAATAATTTGAAATTAAGATAAATGCAGACTTTTAGTCTTTGATAAATATAAATAAAACAACATTATAATTTCATCCAAATGTTCAATGATGGAGCTTCACTCCTGCTCGCTTTGTACATTTGCCATTTTGACAGGATTTTTTGGTTGAATTTACAAAACTTTGCTTGTTGTATAAATATGCAGACAAAATAATTGTAACTGAAATTGTTGTAATTGTATTTTTGTACAAAAAAAAGCCATAACAACATCAACAAGTTTGGAAAGAAAATGTACATCTACACTCATACTGCAATTAAGCCAAACGTCGATTTCGTCAATGGCTATGACTGCGTACACTCAACACTACATCTACCTAGATATCACTGGCCATTACCATCCATGCAGTGAGCCACCATGTTCATCATCATTGTGGCATTTATGGAACTATACCAACCATACACACACAACGTGCAAACAGTACTAACACAATGGCGCCACAAAACGTCTTTACTCGACATTCTCAGCGCCAAATAAACGAGATATTACACCTATATGAACGATCGGTGTTTTCTAGTCAACTCACCTTGTCTTTCTTGGTCTTATTCGGCATGTCTAGGGTGGTTTTGGCCTCTTATTTCCTACATTAAGTTACGCATTTTTTACCGGGAGATAGGAGCATAGACGGTAACATAACACACTGCTCATCAAACAAGCCTTGCAATAGGTCAGATACAGTCACGTGATACCCGTCGTTGATGGAATGGTCGGAGAAATCCCGTGTAAGCCAACCTCGTTCCCATTGTATGGATAGTTCTGGTTCATTCGTGTGGATTCGGGTGGAGATTTTGCGCCAAAACTAATGATTTTGTTTCAAATCTTTAAGTTCTATTAAAATGTATTTTATCCCTTCCATCTATCTTCCCTGATTCGCCATCTTAATAACACAAATAAAAAGGCAGGCTTGTATAGTACTTAGTAATTAAACAAAAAACATGGTTGTGAGGCCTAAACCACTTAATGAACTATACAGTAGACCTAATCATCGTGTCTCAGCAAACAATTCGGCGAGTTGATCAGATGAAATGATTAATAATTTTGTCTTCCCATAATTATTGTCAATCGTTTGGTTATATATCCTTGCCACGTCCTTGAAAATCAATGTGGTTGTCTGCGTGAAAGATTTAGAAGGATCGATGCCCGGTCACAGGGAAAAATTAACTCCCCCCCCCCCCCCCCCCCCCCATTTTTATAAGGTCGGTGTCCTCAGCACTGGATTCTTAGAAAAACAGCAGGGCAGTTAACTACTCATATTTATGTAAGGGTGAGTTATTACCATAAAGTTATCGCCAATAAGATATACATTTATTCTGTACCAAAACAAAACTACTTGTGGTGAAATTTCGATCGTTTAAGATATTAATTCAATATCAATTTGGCGAAGCACTTCTCCGTAAGGAAGGCAGCCCAGCATTTTTTCTGAGTCTGCTGTTTTGTTGTGATCCTTTTGGATTTTGTCCGATTACCTTCTGTTTCTCAAATTTGTCCCCTATTTTGCTTTTTGTATGTCGCTTTTAGCCTACCTAAAATGATCACGTATAAAAGTTTGAACACATCTGGCAACAGCCGCCCTTGAAAATGGCGTCACCGATGGCATTGCTGTGTATTTCTAATTGTATATTTTTTAGAAAAAAGTTTATTATGTAAGCCTAAGGTTGAACAACAATTGGGTCACATAGGATATAGCCCATGGCAGGACTTAAATTGAGTTGTGGCCATAAGGTTTTTTTAGGAAACAGTTCGACAACATACTCCGTGAATGAGGAAGAAATATAGAGTGGAAGTCTATAATAGCTTCCTATTGAACTCAAGGTGGTTGTCACAAAAGCGCCAAAACCTCCATTCGGCAATGGCCGGCTGCACTTGGCCCGACTATTTCGATGCTTGACCTAAACTAGTTTCTACCACGAAATACATATCGGTTATGGTCAGATCAATGATCCATACGTGTGCCAAAACTCAGCTATGGAGCTCTCAGTTAAGTATAAACAGCGATGAGATAACTCATTGGAGGGCAATCCTCATAGGTATTTTCTTATGGTAAAAGTTGAGAATAATTTCGTACAGTGCAGCTCGCCACCAAACTGGCCTACCACCAGCCGTCTAGTGTTGCAATATCCATGTTCATTTAAAACATCCGCCTGATTCCCTTTGTTCTTGACAGATTTCCGGAATCCCAGCTGTAGAAACAATAGTTGGGCTACCAAGTTCTTTACTCTCATTTGGGACGATCCCAACTATGTTGGGAATCTATATCGGGGCGGAACACTTTGAAGAGAGAGCTCAGGCTCTTTGGAAATATCAACAATTAATTATCAGGTTGGGGGGGGGGGGGGTCTGCCGTGAAGTATACTTATAACATGAACATCATAAAGTTTATTAATATTGCCAAAAATGAGAAAACACATCAAAGAAGGAAAGAGCTGAACATGATGCCGGCATGCAGGCTGCTATCCGTCACGCGTTATCCTTTTCACAATGCATCCACTAACACCGTTTTACAGTGATTTAACACGGGCATAGGCCTAACTAACTACATGTACATGTATACATGTAATTGTTAAATTCCTTTATAAATAAAAAAAATGTATATTTAGATATATTTTGTCACCTGCGCTATCCTTTTGTCATTCATGTGTCTTTCCATATCCATTACGTATTATGAACACTGTGATACCTTTTCAGTTCCGTCTTGACAGCATGCAGCCATGCCCGACGGCGACATTCAGAACTCACGACCGGCTCCTCGATCCCACCCGTCTTTAACACTGTTTATGTCCGAGAACAATCCCTGGACACAACTACATGTAGTTGTCAACAGGGGGCGCTGATAATACTGACTTGCAGTGCTCTAACAGGCCGTACCCAAAATCCAAATTGGCGGCCACAGTCTTGACTGTCTCGATGTAGTCGTCATCAGAGACGGCCTAGAATTAGTGATCGAATTAAAGTCACCTGGAAGTGGTATTTTTTCAAAATAAAGCTTTTGTTACCAATATATGTGTTTTGATGAGTGGAATATGAATAAACAGTTAACTAAGGTTTTAAAAAATCAGTTCTTATGTTATTTACAAATTTAAGAGTAGACCCCGACCCGAGAGGGCGCTGTTCATGACGTCAATCGAGGCAGACTTTGCCTGTAATGCGTAGAGTAAACACAATTGCAAAGTACATGTACGGACCAAGTCGTGAGTTTGTACGTTTCAAAAAAAATGGTTTTTTTGGGGGTTTTTTTTCCGGCAATGCCGACCAGGTGTATTGCTGCTGAATGCAGAAAAACACTTTCTAAAATGTACCAACTCACGAATTGGACGTACATGTACTTTGCACGTGTGTTTACTATACGCATTGCAGGCAAAGTCTGCCTCGATTGACGTCACAAAAGGGGTAGGCAGAGTCAGGCCCCCAAACAACTTTCTATATTTTTTAAACATGTAAATCGTGACAAACAATTCCTAAAAAAATTGTTTTATTGTTCGTAAGCATATACTCTTATGTTTGAAAGAAAAAAAATTCTATTTCCAGGTGACTTTAATGGTTTCGAAAGGGTTATAAGCCTTGATACCTTGAAGGGAAAGGGCAGTTAAACAAAACATCTAAATTATATAGGTCATAGATGTTTTGTTTTCAACGTAATGCTGATTACTGTATATAGACATTCGTGAAAAAGATACAAAAAGGCACGTGTGAACGTGTCAGCTGAAAACTGTTTCAATAAAGTGCCGAGAAAATTGCAAAAAAAATATACAAACTTCCTTAGAATGTTCACAAGCCGCTTCTGGACTCGTCGAAGCCATCCATTTTGAGCGAGGTAGGTAGAGTGGGTAACGGACCAGTGTCAGATGCAATTGTGTCCGCCATGCAATACTGTCCGATCCGGACACTTTTGCATATGCAATCGTGTCCGGGGCTATGCAAAAACCGATGGGTGGACGTGTACATGACTACGCGTTATAGGCGACTGTGCATGTCTGAACCTACGTATTATGCGGCATGAATATCAACGTATTCTATAATTGCAGCCCCAACGGCCGAACATTTCCGATGTCATTCATGACATGCACTTAGCTTGTGTAAAAAAATGGCAAACGTGTTCCGTCGACCAAGGGTGTTTAATTTACTGCAAGGGCGGTTTTGCACGGGGGCGGACACAACTGCATATGCAAATGTGACCAGGCGGACACAATTGCATTATGCAGCAGCGTCCGGACGGACACGATTGCATTATACAAAACCGTCCGGCGAACATGATTGCATATGCAACAATGTCCTCCGGATAGTATTGCATAGAGGACATAATTGCATGCGACACCGGTCTATCGCAAAAGTCGAAAGGGCATTGGATCTGACACACCATGGCTCCAAATCAAACAACCGATTCAAGTATGAATCGTTTCACACATTAACATGTGTGGGAGTGGGAAATTATCCAAACCATATTTTGAAGGGAATGCTTTCTCATCATAACTATAACGTGAGATTTGTGGTATATTAACCACGTGTCGTCTCTTTTCGTTTGAGTATAACCGGGCACACCAACCCTCAACAACCAGCGAGGCAATTGAGAATCGGTAGTTTTGATTTTGGAAAGAATTACTGTATACTCTTTTAATGTAAAAGAGTGAACATTTCACTCTCTTATCCGAGTGATGTCAGTTTCGCCCTTTTGAGAGTGAATAACAATAATTATGTCTCACTCTTTTTGAGTGAACATTGAACGAACTTCACTCTAAATCGAGTTGAATGTACATGCCTATCAGTCTAGAAGAGAGTGTCCGCCTATTAAAATGGCTTCAAGTTGCAAGAATGCATGGTTGCAAGAACGCATGATTGCAAGAATGCATGATTGCAAGAATGCATGATTGCAAGAATGCATGATTGCAAGAATGCATTTTGCAAGAATGCATGATTGCAAGAATGCATGATTGCAAGAGTGGTATGGCGGACAAAACATGTGTTTTTTTTTCTCACTCTTTTGGATGTACATGTACCCCATGTACGTATATGCCCTATCAGAGATTCACGAATGGTGCTACAGTAAACCACACCTTATTACACTCCAACCATGCAGTTTTAAATCTTTCTCAAAATAGTTTTACTACCAACTGTTAGTGCTTCTCACAACGAAATTGAATGGTCAATATTTAGTACTTTTTAACACCAATCTTTTATGACCATTTCTTTAAACTGCGATGTCTTTAGAAAAATAACGACCTCACTCTGAAACTCGTGTGGAATTATTCAAAAGAAATCTTTAATACTTTGTTGTATACAAATATAGCACACTGCCTTTTTATGTTAGTTTTTACATGTAAAACAATATTTACAGATAACACTCAATTAACAAAATCATAATAACCCAAATCACAACCATGAGGTTCAAAACAGACAGGTAGAAGTAATTTGACATTCTCAACATGCAGCAAGGTGGCGCGTACAAAGGTAAACTGCTCACACACATCGCTAATAAACCACAGCGTTTTGAGTATTGCATATAAAAATTTAGAAAACATTAATGTGGCTTTAAAAACTGAAGTTTCGTATATCGTGCGTAACGTTTTAAATTGGAAAACAAACAAACCAAAAGTAAGATAAAACTTTGACATGGAAAATAATTCTTAGCCTGCACGTCACTGGGTCAGAGAGTGTGAAATTAATCATTCTTTGTTTGATAGTACGTGATGTCTTCATTCAGTGAAGTAATCTTCCTGAGTAATAGAAGATCTCTGCCAGTTTCTGGAAAGCCTGCTTTCAACTGGCTCTAACTCTAGGAATGATAGATGTTATAATAGTTCGTCTTCGCTCGGAGGTTGTCAGTTTCTTGGCCCATTTCCTAAACCGAGGAAAGTTTTTGTCGATCCAAATGTGTACTTTTGTGACTCTGTAAAGCAAAAAAATACAAAAAGAGAAGAAAAAATGAGAAGTGCACGGGACATAATCTAAAATGTCTGCCATACAAGCAATGTTGCACTATTAAGAAAACATAATCAAAACATTGGATGGTAAATGAGTTCGTCATGATATCTTATGGTTCGTCAAGATTTGTCATTCACTTTGTTTTATTGAGCCGTCTCCAGCCATATCGGAAAGCCATGTCTCATCACTCCTTGGTTTACAGAATCGGAGAATAAAACATCACTGTTGTATTATTTAATTTCTTATTATCAGAGCCATTTTCTGTGAAATATTTCTCTTTGAAATAAAATCATTTTAAAGAAAACTGGATCTGAAAACCTGAAAAAGACGAGAGCTGAATTCGCTTGTTGCGACCATAAAAGTGTTCACGTTTGTTGTTTCATGTACATGTAGGCCTATGATTGACCAAAGAAACCAAGTAACACTGTGTGCGACTATTTGTCAGCAGGACCAATTCTGTTTAACACTTAAATCCTCCGACGTTTAATGGTAAGGCGTTTGCTCCTGCTTTTGCCACTATTAAACCTGTTGTTCAGTGTGACGAACACGAAACAAAAAGTGCCACATGGAGACTCAAAACCAAGTAGAGAGAACATTGCCTTTGACAAAATATATCTCTGCGATTTTCCCGCCAAAGTGTCCCAATGCTCTTGAACGATGGCTGGGTCATATACTTACTGTTGATTGGTTTCTTCTCCTCCAGCCAGAATTTAAACCCTTGCTTTGCGTGTGTGTTGTACTGGTTGTATTTCCACGAGCGTCTTGGCTGCTCGCCTAGGTGCGAGGCGGAATATGCGTAGGGGGAGTCTGCGAGGTGTGGCTCCGACTGCTGCTTGGAGACTAGATTCAAAATGGAGAATCATTCGTATTACAATTTTGCCAATAGTGAGATGGAAAGTATATTCAAGTGAAGGACGAATTACACTCAAGACTAATAAGAACAAACCACAGTGTGTTTTCCCCTCTTTTTTACAAATACGTATTTGTGTCTACCTCATGTCCAAATTAGGACCGTGTATCTTCAATGACCAGAATGTCCTAATGAGCAGAAATCGTTCATTAGAAACAATTTGTATAACTATTCTTACCATAAGCGGTGTATCTTTCTCCACCCTCTCCTGCCCAGGGTGTTTTGATTGTGTACGGTTTAACGTGTGGGTCGGGACGAGGTTGTGGGGCGGATCTAATGATACCAGTACTGTTGCCAGCATACAGGGGAGGATTCTGTATCAATAAGAACAATAGGATTAAATAAAGCGAACACTTAAATTGTTATTACTGCTAAAAACTATTGAGAAGCCTTTATTATAATATTAAATTTAAAGAAACACTCCAAGCTAAGGCCAACAGAACACTTATGGCTTAAGAGGAAATATTTAGGATCTCAGAATTGGAATCATGCTTTTAACAGACTGATCAGAACGCAGATTCCGAGACCCGTGTGGCCTGACCCAGAAATGGGTCTAATTATTGACACCGAATCTATGATAAAATCTCATTTTGAAAACAAGTTTCCGGGTCAGCTTGACACAGAAAAGGGTCTGGCCCACTGGGACCCGGAAGATTTTCAAAGTGCACTGCGTACAACAGATCACAGAGCTGATAGATTCGTGTCCGTGTTCCCCTTGTATTAAACAAAATCAGGTGAGTCCTGCCAAATGACATCATGTAGAAAACATTCTTTAAAAAAAGTGAATACGGCTTTATCATTTAGAATAATACCGCATTGAAGTATAAAAAAAAATACATTTGCGTGTACCTCAATATCTGCACTAATCATATTATTATAATGTATCTTGTTAATCACTTACCACTCTGAGACTCTTTGCGTATGTCATTTGCTGAATCTGAAGATCTTTTGGTACATCAACACCAGCCACTATCCACTGTGGTAAATTGCCGTATGCGATTCTGTAAGGGGGAGATACGAAAGAGAAGAATGTTCCAAATGAATTATCTTTAGTGGTTTGAGTTGAAGATACAAAGACTATGTGTGGGATGTGTTACTTTAGACTGTGAACCTTATATTATTTTCCTAGACCCTCATGTTAATGTGTTTCCTGGGGTGGAAGATCTGATTTTCACACAAACCAGCTTAATCAGAAGGCTATTATACTTAGTAGTTTAAACTGCTCCGAGTACAATAAAGAAGTGTTTAGAAATTAAAAAACGTTTTCTTCATGTTAAGAATCATGTTGTCGAAAAAGGTACAATCTTTGTCATTCTCAAACTATATTTTGGGGGCTTTGAAAAAAAAAAGTTATGTTATAGTTTATATATCATTTTTCAATCGTGGTATCTCCATTGTCGACTTGAAACCCTCCCAATCAATCATTGGTGAAGTTTTCCCTGGACCCGCGTCATAACTTTGTCACCGTTTTCCGAAATAATTCTGACAATATTTATCGCTAACATTCACAGACAACCGACTGAATATTTATCATGTTGACAGATTCTTGACAAACGAGTAGCGGTGATTTTTCCAACAGATCACGGCGGCCATGACCCGGGGTGCTTACGATGTGAAATCTGAGGAAGCAGGGCTATCATAAAGTTACATTCAATTTTCACTTTCTATCCCCTGCAGTGTTGCAGTGTACTTATCTTTGCTTTAAAATGGAGGATTTACCTGTAAAGTGCTGATTGTGATCTGTTTAAAAATGGTAGGTTATCTATTTGTGGATCAAGATGTGAATGAAGACACACATAACCGTATAGCCAGGATTTTGAGCCGGTGTTAACCCTATTTATTTTCTTCATATTCGGTGGGAATATTGGCTCCATTATACCCGGCCAATTTCCATAAAATTTGTAATGAATTCGGGAATAAGACTCCTCATTCAAAACACACTCAAAAACCTTGAGGCTGTATAGGCGATAATGACGCATGTACATAATGCAAATAAAAAGAAACACCCTCCCAAAACAAGCAAACAAACAAAACAAACACCCCAACAAATTGAAGCAGTTAGGTTAACCCGATGGATGGACCAAAATGAGTACTTCAGAAAGGGAGGAATGAATTGAAATATCACAGAGAATTTTGCCACAAGCCCGTTCATGAGAAAATAAACCAATATTTCTGGCGGTAGTTTTTACGTCCTCATGAAATGACACGACGTGACCATGGGCTGGTCGTCATGTCGAGACTATCTAATTGAATAAATAAAAGGTAATCGTCTATGCATATATATACAAACATATGCCGCAGTCTTATGTAACAAAACTTGGCAAAGAAAACCGTATAATAAGCACACAATTTCTGATCAATAAAACAAAAACACCCATAATTTTATTTTAAATAAATTTGTTTGGTTCGAATTAACTTTAAAGATCATCAATTGACTTTAAAGGCATGAATAAAAAAAAAATACTCCAGTCGTACTTAAACGGGTTTTTATGTAACTCTAAAAACATGGGCCCGCCAATGTGATAAAGCTGCCCGTCATAAAACATTGCTCTGGAAAAAAATTGTTGAAAGAAAACAGCACATATCGACAATTATGGCGTTCAAGTTTGTGACATGTTTTGAGTACATGCATTATTATTGTCTTTGCTTGGAGATTAGTTGTGTTATATTCATGAAAGTTCGGGTTTACACCCTATGGATCCATTGGTGTGTTGCACAGTGTTGATCGACAGACCATAATCACAAAAAAGGGAGAAAGAGAGTTAAGTGTGTGTGACCAAATCCAAATCGCTTTCCACCGAAAAAATTATGAAAAGACAGAACAGTTACGAATGGATGTAAAACTACATTAGGTTCCCGGTTTTTAAGATAAAATCAAACTTTGATGGTTGCATGGGGAGGATACCCATGGGGATTCACAGATGGAGGGCTTTGTGGTTAAAATAATGGGTGACAATCCCCCTTTATCGTGATCTGTATCGCATATGAAGATCCCTATCACATAATGACTATACACACTTTATGCTTACCTGTTATCAAGATTTGCCGAATAACTTGGATACATCTTGCCCGGTTCCACTGGAGGACCAGAGCGCATTGCCATCCGTGTCGTCATGATTGCAATATAATAGAAATACTCTCACTTCGCAGTCAGAAGAAATTTCTGGGTTAAAACAACTCAAAATGTGTATCTTTCTTAGCAAATTATTGAAGGGAATTTATCAAGCCAGCAGATCTAAACTACACGCTGGAAGAGGTGCGTTATGATAACAAGCCGGCGCATGGGACGAGCACTTACATATGGATTATACCATTGTGTACAGTGTCTCCCGCAGTCGCGCCTGAATGAGTAAGTGGACAGCTGTTGCTTGGTTACTGTACACTTTGCCCCACACATGGATAGTAATAACGACCTCCAGAGGTCACGTTACGTTGTGATCATGTGTACCCGCCCCCCCCCCCCCCCCAATCTCACAGACGGTATCTGAACACTTTAGCACCTAGCAAACTTTGCACACACAAAAGGACAAGATTCAAACTTTTGAGGCACTCATTCTAAAACGGTAGAGTAACCACAGTTTTTCAGCGCCTCTCGAGCTCTGGGGGTCCGGGTTTTAACAACTGTGTGTGCGTTCGCTTAGCTTCCCTAGCACACAATTACCCCACGTTCGTCTTCGAACCAGAAAAAAAACCCCAGACACGTCACCACGTGAGCCTTCCCGTGGTGACGTCAGTGCACCTCGGGCCAGCCCCAAGTGACCCAATCCACATGTGTAAAATAAGCGAGCTGTTTTCGTGCTTAAGCGATTTTTTTTGCTTAAGCAGCTCTATGAAATTGGCCCCATGTTTTAACACACGTGCCATATAAAGAAATTTGAGTATTATCTTCTCTCCAAGCATCAGTAATATTAAAAGAAGAAAAACAAAATCCAAAATGGCCGCAGCTTAATAAACTAACTTCTACATTTTACATTTTACGTTTTGCATGGGTACTATATCCCTACTCGCCCCAGTCTTTCGGCTGCCATTAGGTTGGGGGAAACTTAAACAAACATCGAAACTAGTATTGGTGTAAGAAAAAGGCCGTCTCGTGTGACGAAGTAAATAGAAACATGACCATTCTCATTGAAACTGTGTTGAATGAGCTGCCAATCAAAGGTGCATGAGTAAAGAAACCCTAGATGTGTCAACATGTTTGATTAAACAAAGTGCCTAGAATGTAACCCATTTATAAGTGACCAGACTTTATTTAAGTATCAACAAATACACACACATTTACTCAATCTTTCAGTAGCATGGGTTAAGTTACCAAACCTAACCTTGTCTTGTGTAAAGTAACGATTTCTCTTAATAATTAGCCGGAGCTTTGTGTTTCTGTTCGAAATAGCTTATAAAATATTCCAGCCATTTGGGATGGAAATGAACTTGCATCACTCTGAATGGAATATAACAAGTCATACAATCAATGAAGCTGCAAAAGCTTATACCTTAAAGTGATAGTACAAGACAAGCTGGGTGAGAAGACTGCTAAATGTTAAAGAAACATCGGAGCGATTGTCAACCATTGTGTCCCTTGGAATGAAATGAAAACTTCATTTTGTTTCATGACTTTATTTTAAATAAGAGCTGATTAGAACAACTAATTCTTTAAGATCTTTTTTATTCAAGGCAAAAATATTTTCCGAGGCGACGGTATTGTATTTTGTTTTTCTTAGCTAAAAGTACACAAATTTTCTTAGCAATATGCTAAGAAAATTAGCTTAGAAGCAGCTGGAACTGGGCCCTAGTTAGTTACATACCCGGGTCCAATCTCAAAGACCTGCTTGGATAGAACATTTTTATAATCCCCAAACAATTTTGCATATCCCAGAAAAAGACTTGTCACCAGAAAAGAGCATTTTATGATTATACAATTATTGTATTAGATATCACAAGCAGTGCACTTACAGCTCAGCTGACTAGAGTGCAGATTTTTGGAGCAAGGACCATGAGCGCCTGCATTGGCGAATACCGGCGCTATATAAGACTTCAATGATGTCATATGCATTTTAAGATCGGTTCAATATGTTTGCTTAGCAGGCAATATTTTCTGCTCAGCAGCTCTATAATATTGGACCCTAGATACTGAGGTCTGTTTGAAGAAAATCTACAAATACATGTTGTTTTTCAAAAATCAGATTGAAATTAATTTACTCTTGGAAAACCCAACAGAGAACCATCTCTTGAAATATGTCACACCCAAGATAAATTAATGTTCATTTGCTTAACACATTTTCTTTGTTCATATCCGACACGAAACTTGACCAAAGAATGGTTTCTGTACACAGACAATCATAATTAAATAAATACATGCTGCAATTGAATACATTTTCCAGACAGTTTTATTCATAACATGTGAATTAATTAACCAAAATTTTATCAAAGAAAATGAACGACAAAGATGGTGACACATACACTGAGCATAATTTATTGTTATTCTCAACTGAAGATTTATGTGTAAAAAGTTGCAACATTAACTGTTTCTGTAGTCTAAATGGAATTCAGCACAGTTCCAAGGTGGACTTAATCGCATAGTTTTATGCAAATTTTTAAACATATAAGGATGTGTTTTATTTGAGTGTGTACAATTTGAAGCAAATGTTCTTTGACCAATTTGTTTCCCATGGCAAAAAGAACTGAATACAATGACATCATGTGGTACTCTTTATCAAAAAGCTCTGTATATTGTCTTCCATGATTCTTCACAACGTTCATTCCTAGTTAGGAAAATAATAACCCTTCAATAAAACAGAATAAAACAGACAAGGTATTCACATTTTGAGACCAACATGAACAAATGAACTGATGACATGGTTTAACCCTATCACTATCTGTGTACTCTCTTGCCCAACTAGCCTGTGCCACAAATTCCAAAGGATACTGTGAGACGAAGTCCACAGTTCACAAGCCATGTAGGCCATACAGGCTTAAGTATAATTTCTCATCCTGTTCCGCCCCACTTGGTCTAAGAGAACTCAGTATTTAACAGTGCCCTGACAAAGATCATGCGGTGTTCAAAGTTTGTGCCCCAGCTATCCAGCACAATTTTATTAAATCATGCAAGGGAAAAAAAGTTTAGTGAATAGAAAAATGGCACACTCTTAGACCAATGGGGGTTGGAACGAAACTCATTTTACAGAGGCATCTTTTCAATACACTGTATGGCCTTCATGGGGTTTCCTGAAAATACCAGCAGTATAAACAGAAGAAATCCATACCAGCATGGAAGGTATGATACTTTGTGGTACAAATGTATAAATTGTTGATACAATGAAGGCATTTAGGTTACCCTAGCCTGACAGTTGTTTACTTCCTTTCCAAAAGGAATCTGTTAAAACATGAAACAAATTAAGTTATCTTTCAAAACAACCAGCTCAAACGTTATCCAAAATCAACAAGTATTTTGTTGACTTTGAAGAATTCAGAACTGGCTAAACGTGTCAATGAAGCGTGTTCTTTGAGAGTCCAAACATTTCTAATCGCATGCGCAAATAGAAATGAATGAAATCTGAATAATTGTGTGTAAAAAGTTTAGCAACTCTACCCTTTCAACCTCAGACAGAGTGGCTATGAAAATGATGGCATGTATTTGTTGACGATAACTAGTCATCTGAAGCACCTATTGCTGTGGAGACTTACAGGTATTTTGTTCTTACAAATATTCTACATCATCAGTCCTTCTCGGCTAGTGCTGTTAAGTGGACATCAATCTCAGCGTCTGATAATGTCCTGTTGGGAAGAATATCCAAAGACAAGGAATCAGTAAAACATTTCTACAATTCTTTCAAACCTTGTTTGTATACCTCAAGATTATTTAAAAGACACGAGTACAGGATTAATAATTCAACAGTGAAAAACAAATATCAGATAAACAAATCATTGATTTGTTATCCAAAGCTTTCTTGGTCCATAGGCAAATCACTCAGGTGGGATCACACCCATAACCTTTGCATTGCGAGAGCAGATGTCTTACCACTCTACCACCGAGCTAGCCCATTGACTAGAGGCAGTTTGAGCGGCGGGTTTTTTTCGGAGTGAATAATTCGACTGCCTTGAGCAAGGCTAGCTGTGAAGCTGTTTGCTTAGAGACTAATAAATTTTTATTATCTTCTGTTGTGATCACTTACCTATATCGATGGTCATCCCGACTGACTACAGCCACTTCAATTTCTGATGGTTTGAAATCTGCTGATATGACTGACGACAAACATTTAATGGCAGTCTGAAAAAAATCAAGAAGAATGTTTCTCTTTGTTATAAACAGGCATGATATTAAGTCCCTAAACAAATGTACAATTCAATTCAATTCAATTTATTTATTTCATCACAGATTACAAGTAAAAAGTGAAAATTGTTTTCCCTGTGTGCACTAAAAAGATTCAAATTTGATACTTATAGAAAAACAAAAAACATTACATTTTAAAAACACAGAATTAATTACAAAAAATTTAGGAACATCTTATAGCCCCTTACGTGCCCCTGGTGGATGTTGATTTGGGTCGATAGACTAAATCAGTCAAGTGTAGCCCTCACCTTGATGTGGCTGCCTGTAGCCTTGTAATGCTCGGCGATCTCTCATAAAATAAATTAAAATTCCCATAAAGACCAATATTGAATGGGCAATATTTTTGAACGCATGAGGGCGCTCTCAATCACTTCCGGGGGTACATTCATTCATATCCAAAACAGTAAATAAAGATTGGAACACATTCAAGGTTGTAGCTAGCACGGTCGGAGCCGGTCGGCTATCACCGGCCCCAGCTTTTGCCGACCGGGATCCAACAAAAAATATCAAACTCCGACCGGAATAAATTTATGTAAAACTGTTTTAAATGCCATTGAAATAAGTGAAAAATAAAGAAAACAATCATGTAAAACTCCTAATTAGATGTGTATTTTATTTCTGTAAAAACAATCAAAACAGTTTTATCTCCAAAACCGCGATCTTCTCCGTGATTGTTGCTTAAAAATAAGCCGCTTGAATGCTGCGAGTTCATGGAGTACTAAAAAAAGCACGCACAATCTCCGGCGTGCGTGTAGTATCCATGATGCACAAAACCACACGGTAATACTCACACGGTCACCCACTGGTTCATGCAGCATGCACAGCACATAACACACACAGTCCGAGGTCCATCTTAACCAAGATTCCGCACGCTGTGATTGGCCATTGATGGCTGTTAATAAATCCATATTCATGATCTTCTTGGCTAGCCTTCTTCACAACACACGCTCACGAACGGAGTAAAGAATTGGCGAACGTTGTGCATCACGCCTGCAGACTGTATGCACAATGCACAGCCTTGGAGGAATTCAAGTAACATGGACAACTTCTGCCAACAGAGGGCATTGCGGGCCAAAGTTCATTGAATTATTTCTCAATGTGTGTTGTTGACCGATCGTTGATTCACGAAGATAGTGTTGCAAACGGAGATCAGAACATGTTCAAAACAAACAATTCTCAAACAACAAGTTCATTCAAATGGTTGTTGATAATTTAGGGCATAAATTAAGAGAAAAAGTCGTCCAATTTTAGGGACTTCACTTCCGTGTTTTGTTTAATATTTTTTTTTAGTTTCATTTTTTTTTGGTACCATACATGCAGCAGGCTAGTGAAAAAACCTGCGGGCGATCAAGAATTTTGGTTGACTCGCCCAGCGGGCGGTTGAAAACAAAGTTATTCTGATGGGCGGACAATACTGGTGGAGTCGTCGAAGTTGCATTACATTTTTATTTAGAATTTTATTTAGATGATTTTCCTGTCTACTAATACTTGTTGAAAAAAAAAATGAAATGACAAGAATCAATTTTTGAGTTTATTGAATGCACTTCATTGAGAAATTGTCAATGAATACAACTCAGTGAAACATGGCTTTTCTATTTTACTAATGTGCTCCTTTTTGAAATGGAATAGTCTAGATTTTGCGGTAGTGATCGGACATGTGTCCCGTCATCCTGTGTTTCTGAACTTGTCTCTCCACTCTGCATTGCCTTCTGATGAATATATGCAACTGCAAGCTTTTCAATTGATAAATTCAACACTCAAAAATTCTGCCTTTTGAGATGGGATTTAAATCGTAAACAGAATATTAAGTTTATTTATTTTACCCTAACATTTTACTTTAAAACTTAATAAGTATTTATTTTCTATGGCTCCCTGGACATGTTTTTTCCTTTGACAATGGCTATGTCAAGGCACAAATAGGCAAGAGAGAGCCTGGGGAACCCATCAAAGCTTAAACAAAACCTAAAAATCTTCAGCTTCCAAAGACGCTGCCCCTGTTGATCCCACCGGGCTGTGAGGCGCTACGCTGCCCCTACATGTACACCCACCCTCTCGACCATGCTCTCGACAAAATTAGCCGGCATCCAATTTGCCCTAGCTACAACCTTGAACACATTACCAAAACAGACACCTAATCCATCACAGACAATAAGACTTTTAAAGGAGCTGTTATAATCCACCTCTAAAGCAAATTGAAACTACGGCGCAACAAAAGTGACAGAAGGCCTACTAATTTGTGCAGGGCGAATCGCGGTATACCCCTGGAAGTGATAAAAAAAACGATTTATAGCGGCATAAAAAATAAGGCGCCTTTAATAAACCTTAAAGCTCACCTCCACTGTCTGATCATATGTCCAGTCCAGCTTCTTCTTGATCTTCTTCTCCAGGAAGCTGTTTGCTTCCGTCTGTTTAACACCTACGCTAGTCGCTTTGAAGCCGCAGTAGTAGCCGGCAGGATCAGTCTTGTAAACCTGAGGTCCGACCTCATCGTCCCAGCCGAGCAGAATCATACCTGGGGAGAAAAAGTCAAAGAGGAATGAGGAATAACTATAGTGATAAAATTTCTTAACTCACTGTGCACCTAGTTACACGTACTTTATTATCATTCTGGTAATGATACCAAGGATATCTCAATAGTGTAGCCTGAAAGCCACAGGAAACCTGTGACAAGGATGCTTGCTATGTGAACCAGAACCACCAGGGTTAACCCCTTCTCTTCCATGATAAGTTTATATTACGTGGGTTTGAATCCAGGCCTCGGGACACTAGTGTTGTTGAGCAAGGCACTTAATCATAATTGCTTCTCTCCAGCCAGGAGAACAAATTTGGTATCGGCAAGAGCTAGGGAGTAACCTGCGATGGACTGGCATCCTATCTGGGGGAATATAAATATTCTCAGTCGTTTAATGCTACGGTAACCAGATATAAACACCAACCTGATAAAAGACTTTACTCTATAGACGTCAATAAGCTTTTTTGAGGTATGGCGGCTGGATAGGAGTGTACTGTTTGGTTTGGGTGTATACACACAAATTTACCCAAACCTTATAGTGTTGTAGCATTGTATCTGTCATACCTATAAAAAGGCTTATAGAAGGTGGCTACTTACTACAACCAAGCGGTCTCATCTGAGCATTCTGTGTGTACACTTGGGAGATATCTGCGATTCGTTTACACAACATCTCCACTGGGATCTCATAACCAAACTTGTATTTGAAGTTTGCTGCTTCATAGCGAGCTCGGAGAACTTGAGACTTGCTGTCAGCTGTGGAGTTCAACAACCATGAAATGATTCAATTATCATATTAATATAAGACGCAAATATCGGGCTGGGTGGAATAACTGAAAATGCTCATGTTCAGGGTCAATTTCATAGAGCTGCTTAAGCACAAAAAGTAGATGAGTAAAACAAAAATATCAGAATAAGCACACCAGCCAAAATACCATGTCTTATGAATAATCTGTGACTGGTACCCGCTACCTATTTTTGCTTATAGCAGCTCTATGAAAACACCATACAACCAATCTGTAACTTTCTTAAAAATTTAGTATTCTGTTTCGTACCTATAAGGCCTGTCATAACGCATCCGATATGCTCTGTGATCCGAAACATGTGGGTGACTGTATCTGAATCAAGAAGCTTGTCCTGTACACAAAAATAAAGAAGAATTAGTCAGACAAGGAACAGGGGAGGCTCACAATATTTTCCACTTATTTTTCTAAACTATCCTTTCAGTGAACGATTTCCCTTGTATAGCACATCAACATAATACTCAATCAGCTGCTACTCAAATTTCATTTATTGCTTCTAAAAACTTTCACTGTGAACAAGCATGATTTTTATTCGTTCAAACTAAAGAAGGAAGAATATCATGCCTGACAATACATTCAGTCTAAATATTTTGCTTTGCAAAAATGCTTGTCGAATTCCTTTCTGCCTATAGATTGATTTTATCAATAATCAATTTGATCACTATTAGTGTCTGATAAGTTTTTAGACAGAATCTGAACAAGAAAAAAATATGTAACAACATTAACACCAAGTATGGGGAATGTTTAATGAGCAGAGAGATCACAAGGTAAACCTACCGGGACTTTCTTCTGGGTTACTGCTACAGCACAATCTGCTCCTTTGATGGCAACTGAGGTCATACCTCCCTGGTTAATTGCTTTAAAGGCATACTCTGTCAAAATATAAACAGAACATTTGAATCAAACTTCAATCAGGTCAGTAACTCTAAAATATACAATAGTGCGTATTGAATAATTGATTCCTACTGACCCTCAAGTCTTCTGACTATGCATTTATTCTAGTACTAGTAATATCAATTAAATATTGAAGAGAAATCAATATGAAATACTACATGTTTGCTAAATAAAAATTAATCAAATAGATAATAATTTGAATTTGGGGATTCAAATGTTCACACGTTGTCAAGAAAATTTGTTAACAAAATCAAATTCAGAAGTTATATAGAACAAAAAAACAAAGACTGATTTAATCTTAGTTGAAAGTGGTACAATTAATTGTGTTTCCTGACATATTATTAATAGTTTGTTTACATAAAAACAATATAACATTATACAATAAATATTAACAATCCCCATGCATTGTTTAACTTTCAAGAGCTTTCTTTGAAAAAGTTGCTTGCAAAGTTCCATACACTTTCTGACGCATACAACATTTCAACAATAAAAACAATAAAACGTACACTGAATTCCATTAAATACCTAGGCCATTAATCAAACAATATTATTATCTTTTTATATATTAAATAAAATAATCCTTGAAATTTAACATTTTATTTTGAAAAAATGTAACAAACATTTGTAGGCATAAAGGCCCCTAATAATTGTAAATTATAAATAAATTAATATCCCACAATTTTCAAATGTGAGTGATGAATTGTTTCATTTTTATCAATGTATTGTTAGCAAATCAAATCATGGAAAGTGTACAAAAACAAAATTATACACAAAACAGTGCAATTAGATTGTCCGGAAACTAGACCAACATTAATTTCGACCCCAAAAAGAGTTTGCGCTTTACTTACCAACTTGATATAACCTTCCCTCTGGTGAAAAGACTGTAATGAAACGGTCAAACCCTGCACTTGAACCTCGAGACATTCTTAAAAGTGGAAATTGGATTCCTTAAATTTACAGATTTTCAAGGAAAATTATTCCCTCGTTCGCCTGTCGTGTCGAGATGACAATGCGGAAAGTTGCCTTTTAGTAGACTGGCTCCCGCCCGTTAGTTTGTTAAACGAAAATGGTTTGTTGTCCAGACTTATCTTCAACTTAACTACAGAGGGCGTCCTAATTGAAATTTTTAGATTCGCGTTTCAAAATTTTCACTGATGTCAATTTCTGGAGGAAGCTAGAAAGTTTCTAGCCAAGAAGTCCTTTGATATTTTGGTAATTGAGCACCACAAACGTGTCAGTTGAAAATGGAGGATAAACCTCAGATAATCTCCTACATTCAGAAGAGTTTAAACTTCACGTTATTCGACACGAGATGGATTCCGTGCAGTGCTCGTTTCGTTGTGCTTGGCAACCACCCACGCCAGACTGGAGTCATGCAAGTCTATGGGATGTCATCAGAGGGAGATGTTACTCTGCAACATGAGGTCAAGTCTAAATGTTCTCAAAGTTTAAACACGATTAAGTATCATCAGAGACCAACTAGATATATGGGGTGTGGGGTGGGGGTAGCCCCACTTGTGTGGCCAAGGATAGCTGAATCCTTAAGCCATCCTTGGCCACACAAGTGGGGCTAGGGTGGGGGGAATCTTACTAATAATGGGTAATGAGTAATAATTCCTTATTTAAAACTGTTGTTTACTTTTCTTTTGTCTTTGCCTTTACTTTCTGTCTGTTCTTTCTTCTTTATTTATTACAGTGCTAACACACATCGGTGTATGGGTAAAAATAACCAAAATTAATATTCTTTATCCCCGATGTAAATTTAACATCTCTTATTCCTTATTTATTTAATTAGGCTTTATTCTATTTCTAGTACAGCCTTCATCATAATCACCATACTTGATAGTTGCATTGCCAGTCACACTGGGGCGAACCCCTTCTCTTTCCATAAGTTTGTACTGGGATCTTTTAATGTGCGTTGATAGTTTTTATTAATAACATACGGGTAACGGGACCTACTTACTACATACATACAGCTTCACATCTCGTCCAAACTATAGGACGAAGCAATGCCAAGGGGAATTGTTAAGTGTCTTGCCTGAGGACACAAGTCTTCGTGCCACAACCGAGACTCGAACCCACACTCTGCTGATCAGATACAGCAGAGCCTGAGTTCCGTGCTCTAATACCGCCATGCCCCGACACGTCCTCCCCCTTTCCCCCACAGCTAGCCTCCTGTGTAGTCTGCCTCACTCACTAATTAATTTCCCTCTCCCCACCTTTGAACTTGTCCTTTTTGTGTTTCTTACTTCTGTGGAGAAGATTCATAAGTGGGAGATTACTAGTTCAGATAAGAACTTGTCTTAGAAACTCTGAATGTTTTGTTTATAATGCTGCTAGTAGGTAGACTAAAGAAATGAGAGACTATCGAGTTCAAATAATAACTTGTCCTCTAAGTTTCTGTTCAGTGTGTATGTACTAATACTTTGAACATCATGCTTTTCTTTCACAACAGACTGAAAAGAAAGAGGCCTTCCGTTGCGGTACCTTTGGTGCATCTAACATCAAGCAAAGACACCTCGCTACGGGAGATTTCGTCGGAAACATGAGAATATGGTAAGAAAACAAACCTTATTATTAAAAAAACATAATATATTATAAAACCAGTGTCTGATCATTGAGCTGCTGAAAATGACTTAATAGGCCTAATCACTCAAATAGCATCTTTTACTTAGCAAAATGCTACACAAAATGCCTAAAACTTGTTTAGTCCAAATATTTTGCTTTCCAAAATGCTGGATGAAATCTTTCCCCGTTTGCTGCTTCCTATCCTTCTGAAAGTCTTATTACCCATATAAAGTTGACATATTCATGTGATTTGTTCTCCCATTTTTTCTGCCTCCAATTGTTTTGTTTCCATATCATTAATTTCTTACTCGATTGTTCAGAGCAAAGGATTTGATTTTGAGGGGTTTGTTTTTCTTCCACCAGGGATTTAGAGAAGACTGAGATGCCAGTGTATTCAACCAAGGCTCATTCAGAGATCATAAATTGCATTGATGGTGTAGGAGGTCTAGGCATCGGGGAAGGAGCACCAGAAATAGTCACTGGAAGCAGAGATGGTACGCCTACTATCATAGTTGTTCAATTTTTGCTTTGTCTTATTGAACTAGTGAAAAAGCTGTTGGTCTTGTGAAATAGCAAGCTATCTGGTCTCACTGACTAGTCACTTAAAATGTAAAATCCTGCAATAAGTAGAGCTATATAAAGCTATTTTGAGATATGGTGGACACAATATAATTGCATTGTTTGGTTTTGGTAAATCTGCCTATAATCCAAACCAAGCAGTAGTGTATTCGTATGGTGTTCGCAATTCCTCAAAAAGGCTAATTGCCCAAGGTGCTTCAACCAGACCAGTACACTGGAGAAGTCACCAGCTGTGACAATAGAATTTGCGCCACTGTTGGAAGAGATAAGGTTCTCAACCTTGGTCAGTTTCTGCAGTGTTAAGCTGTGGCACTGATACAGAAACACTACAGAAACAATGACAGGAAAGTGTTACATGGGTAACTTCACCAGTACGGAATATCATAGGAGACTTTGAGGCACCTTTTGAATAGGCACCTGTTCAGGAGGGTTGAAGAGCATTATAAGGCATGAAATAATGATCAGAGAATCAAACCAGCAGGGAAGAGGACCTCTGGAAACTAAGACCCCTGGAAACCAGGGCATTTTAATAACCTAAACTGTACTTGCATATCTTGTGAAGGTGCTGTGAAAGTATGGGATCCAAGACAGAAAGATGAGCCAGTTGTTAACATGCAACCAGCTGAAGGAGAAGCCAAAAGAGATTGCTGGACTGTGGCATTTGGTAAGTTATTCTAATGATTATAAAAGTACACATCGATGTAGTTTTTGTTTGTTACTGCCAGTTTTTTTTCAGAAATAGACTGAAAACCATTGATTGAAGTTCACTGTTAAGTTTAATATGAATGTCTTTTGAAGACTATGCTTAAAGTAAGTACACACTACTAACTTGCTCAAGTTGTGACCATTGTATCGTCATTCAAACTGAAATTTATTATTTGATGTTTAATTCTGTCAGGCCATGCTCATAACGAGTCAGACAGATGTATTGCAGCTGGTTATGATAATGGAGACATCAAGCTCTTTGATTTACGAAACATGAGCCTTCGCTGGGAGACCAACATTAAGAATGGGGTAAGTATCTTCTACATTCATGTGGTGTTAACAAATACTAACTTCATGATTATTAATAATAACAATTTTAATGGTTATACCCAGGCATAATATTTGTCCTACTTTAGTCTGGTTTCTTGACTTTTTGGGCCTCCAAAAAATCTGAAATATTTTGATTAAATAGCCTGTAATTTCTGTTAGAGTCTACATGTACACTGTAGGTCAGCCCTTGACCTCACTGAAATCTGCCTACTTTTTTCCCAAGGACCAAATACCATACAGCTTGTATATGCAAAACTTTAAAGCACTGCAGTCATGAATACATGTTTGTTGCAGGTGTTTGGAATTGGACTGTGGTGTGAGAGTCAATGCAAGAAAAAAATTCAGGGGCATTTCCCAGTGAGGGGTTCACTGCAATTGCTCTAAAGCGCTTTATAAGAACAGGGTATTGTTACTTTTTTTTCTTTCAGGTGTGTTCAATTGAGTTTGACAGGAAGGACATCGTAATGAATAAACTGGTTGCAACGACATTGGAATCCACTTACCACGTCTTTGACTTACGTACTCAGCATCCCACTAAAGGATTTGCATCGCTCAAAGAAAGCGTAAGTTTGCAATTTTGAAGCCTACAAACTCCATCTCTGGTTTCCCAAATATCAAGTTCAAAAGTTTTGAGATTGTTGTTAGAAAAGGAGCTATAATCATAATAATTTAATTGTTAAAGACTACCGATGACAGTGCATTCATTTTGAAAAAAAAATAAGTCACATAATAATTTAATGAATGCTAAGAAACCACTCTCCAAAAAAAGAAAACACCAAATACCCCCTCCAAAAAAAGTCCCCCCCCCCCAAAAAAAAGGCATGTGGTTAACGCACTCTTCACCAACTCATCATTAAATGATATTTGTTTATAGTAATAAAAAATAAATGATCCCTTTTCAAGGTTGTGTCTCGTTCATAGCATAGTTCCGTGTTAAATTATATTTTAATTGCAGGCTCACAAATCCACAATCTGGATGGTAAGACATCTCCCTCAGAACCGTGACCTCTTCATGACCCTAGGTGGGTCAGGCTCACTGCATCTCTGGAAATAGTAAGTCACTTGTTTTGCTGGTGTCAATCTAGTACCTTGGAATTTTATTGAATTTGTGTCAAATAATAGACACCACCAGGGCTCAATTTCAAAGAACTGCTTAAAACCCTTTTAACTATAAAGCTTACATATATGGCTACATTTATATCAAATCGTTTATCTGCCACAAGGTTTCCGAAAATGTTGAGTTTAATTTAATATTTTGTTTATTCCATTGGTCACGGATGACCTATTTTTACAGAGTCGAGTTGAAAGGGTCCAGCAGAAAAAGTAGATAATCATAACAAAATTACACCTAGGAGAATAAGGTCACTGCATCCAAACTACTATGTCACAAGTATAATCTTTGACTGATATCCTGCCCATTTCTGCTTAGCAGAAAATTGTTAAGCAATATATTTTCTGCTGAAACAGGACTACATTTATATTTTAACCATTTGGCAAGGCAAAAGACTTGGACATCATTATTGTCCAGTTGCTTTGTATTCTTGCAGTCAAGAATAGTGATCTACTAACGTCAATCTTTGTTTTGTATCCACTTCATTCAATCAGTTCATATCCAACGAGTCGAGTACAAGAAGACGCAAATGGTGTTGAGATGGGAGTCATTGGATCTGTGAGCCTATTGCAGAACATCACGCTGTCTTCACAGCCAATCTGTGGTTTTGATTGGAGTGCCGACAAGGAGGGTGTCTGCGTGTGTACGTCATTCGATCAGATGCTGAGGGTGCTACTCGTCACAAAACTCAACAGGGTTTAAGTTGGTGGAGTACACTTCAGGAGCGATGTGGAAGAGACTAGAAATATTGATTTCAAGCCAAATACTTTAAACTCCACACCGCTATTTTACCTTAGTGTGATGGGTTTGGGACGCCTTAGCAAAGTCACTCATGCCTGGTATGGGTCCAAGTATATCAGACTTCAAATGTTTTTGGGTGCTACTGGAGTAATTTTTTTTTTTTTTGAGGAAAAACTTCATGATCCAGCCCATTATTTGTTCCCCATGTTGGGGTTCCAGGCGCCACATGTAGCAGGGGGTCCCCGGCAGACATCCATATCCAAATACACTAAATGTTTCCGTACTTGGATATTGGTACCTTCTTTGTTGGAACAAAGTGCTCTGGGCTGCCAGCCACCTGCCTTTAAATTTACCTGGGGTTTTGTGGTAAGAAGAGTAGATTGTCACAATTATTCTGGATTATTTTCTTTTAATGAGAACATGGAATCCCTAGAATACAATCTAAAGAGCATCATGAATTGTTACTGTGAGACAACATTATATCTTTGCATTAAAAATTCCTTATGTTTCTCCTTGAAGATTGACTAAATATGCAGTCATAAAGAGGTTCTGCTTATAAAGAGTACATTATGAAGTCACAAATCCCATTTCTACTTTGCGTTTCTTCGTTTTGCTGTCCTCTTAAATAACAACATTCCTGTTATAAAGAGGTGATTTGGTCAGTTCCAGCGTCCTTTATATAATGAGATTCAACGGCACTGGATTATTTTTTTTCAAATTCTCTTGTTTCTATTTTGTTTGTGTGTGTTTTAGATATGTTTAAGTGAAGTTTTTAAGAAGCAGTGCCTTTATGCATACATTGCATACCTGAGTGCACTGATATTTTGGTTTGATGTACATGTATTTGTTATTTTCTATGTATAAACTGTACAGAGTGCTATAACAGTAAATAATAATAAAAAAAAGAAAACAAATATGGACCGTTGCTTTTGTATTTTCTGTACATTTTATTAGGTTCAGTCATAAACCAACATAAAAATCTTACTTTTAAAGACCATGATCATTCTGCAGCCTTGTTTTTCTGTACTGATCTTTGAAGGGAATGAGCCCGATTCTTTTTATGTACACAAATAGAGCTTTCTTTTGAAGACAAAATTTGAGTGGACCTTCAACTTGCTTTGACAAAGCAAAGGAAGCCATTTGTGAGTTAGATTCAATGTCTGGTACAAGGAGTCACAAGTTGATTCTTAAAATTTGAATTCCTCAGACTACATGTGTAAAGGCAGTTGCTTGGTCACATAGTTCGAGGCATGCATTTGCGTGTAGTTATGTAAGAGGTGGTTAGCACCGAACACAATTGCAAATGAATTTGCAATGGTTCCAGGCATTGACCATCTGGAGTCATTCACCCTCGGAAAACAGTATAGCCAGTATCAAAAATATGATAATTTTGTGACAAAATGCTATCCGTCCATCAATTCTGACTTGCCGTGTGTTCTTTTTCTAAACAAAGAAGTCAATCATTTATAATTTGCTGAACTGTCGGCTCCACTTAGCCAAATATTGAATGCAAAATACAAACGGTGTAAGAGAACTGGAAATAAAACAAATTAAGAAGTAGAGAAATACATGTAAATATGGGATTGTACTAGAGATACCCCGTACAGGGGATACCTTGTTTCGGGAATACCTCATATAGGGAATACAAAGCATTGCTAGGATTAGCAGATCTGGTATATGGATGTCCGCTTGGCTGTTGTTCCCAATGGCCTGCAGTGTCTCTGGTGTTACAGCCCAATGTTCTTTGCAGAGGTTCTATTTTGCTAATGTATTTCTGTCAAAGGAAAGGGACAAAGCAAGAGTACAGTTAGAATGGAAAACATTACTGTCATTACTTAATTATTTTTAACTGTGCTGAACAGCCTATTGCTGTTTTGCTACACAGTAACA
Source organism: Asterias amurensis (assembly GCF_032118995.1). Classification (NCBI taxonomy): domain Eukaryota; kingdom Metazoa; phylum Echinodermata; class Asteroidea; order Forcipulatida; family Asteriidae; genus Asterias; species Asterias amurensis. The sequence goes on from NC_092648.1 coordinate 15,771,558, forward strand.
GTTGGACTGAAATTAAACAGACTTAGGCCTACCATATGTTTCATTCAATTCAATATCATTAAAAACTTATATTTAACAATAACAATACAACAATATTGAACACAAGTACACTAGTAAATCATTTTTGCAAAACCATGATTACGAAATATGATAACATCAAAATACAGGAAGAAAAAACATTGAATACAATATCTTTTGAGTGTAAAGAAGAACATGTAAACTTGTATTATATGCAAAATATTGCACCAAAAGTATTACATATAAGCAAAGAAAACAAAATTGAAAAAATCATAATAACAGGAGAGACAATGAATACATCTGTAAGCTGTGCAAAAGCATGAAATATATCAAAATTACAAAGGAAGAGAAATACAATCATATACGTGTACATTTTGTGTAAAAGCATAAAATATCTCAAAATCATAATGGGCAAGAATACAGTTACATACAAACACATTTTGTGCAAAAGCATGAAATATCAAAGTCATAAAAATGGGAAATACAAGTCCTAATTTTCAAAAGCATAAACAAGGTTAAAAAGATGTCTCACGCTGTCAAGCTCTTGGATCCTCCACTGAGAAGGATGAATGGAGATTGAGTTTGCTTCTGTTTCAGCTTCATCATGGAGACGGTGTTCAGAGGAGTGTCTGTGGAGGACATCTTCTTCATGGCCTGGGCAAAGAGATATTAAGAAAACCAAAGGGTAAGTTGTAAGAAATATTGTTCCAAAAGGAAAGTTGGCGTGTCATGGACGAACAGTCTAGCACACTGGAATAAGGCTCTGGTGTTTCTACAAATAATATTAAAGCAATTGCATAACATTGGTAAACAGTATTGTCCAAAAGCCCACACTTCGTGTATCACAACTTATATATAAAATAGCAAACCTGTGAAAATCGGTTATGAGAAAATAACGAGAAAACCCACTCTTGTTTCTGCACGTTTCGCTGTGTCATGACATGTGTTTAAAATAAATCTGTTATTCTCGATACCGAGAATTGATAATTGTTTTAATGTTTTCTCAAAAAGTAAAGCATTTCACGGAATAATATTTCAAGGGAAGTCTTTTACCATTACCTTCTGTAAACCCTGTAAGTTATTTGTAAATCTGTGAACTGTTAATTTTTGTTTTGTTTAGAAAGTGTCCAATGGCTTTAAGCTGGTATTTATAGAACACCTTTTCCAGAGGTTGCAATATTGTGTCACACACAGATAATAACAAAGACGGGAAAAAAATTAAAATCACTGACGGCGAAACAAGTGGGGGTCTGCATCAGTTTCTTGAATGATTCAAGTGAGTTTGCTTTTTTGCAGCTACATATATCTGGTAGTGAATTATACAGTGCCGGGCCCACATTAGAGAAGGCTCAGCCTCCTGCTTAAGTGTTTGTATTATCAGCAAAATGTTGGTTCCGAACACTTGAATCCTTAAGCAAGGCACTTAACTATTATTACTTCTTTCTCTTGATGAGACATAAAAGAACCCAGTTACACTTATCACAAGAGAAGGGGTTTGCCCTGGTATTTCTGGCAGTGGCTACTGAATGCGCCTTAGCACCATGCCAACCCTTTAATACCTAAACAACATACCTCTTCCTCCAATAGTTTCTTTGCTCTTTTATCAGTCTTCATTTTGCCCGATCCTTTGCCATGGAAACGATGTGAGAGAAGACGGAATGCCTATCAGAAAGAAAGGGAAAGAACAATCATTACACCGTTGCTTTGCCTAAACATAGTTCTGCTTCACAACATTGAATCAAGTCAAGTTAAGTTAATTAATCTTTGTTAACTTTGTTTTACTTTTGTAGTGTTTAACAATGTTATCAGGCCAATGTGCGTCTTTTTAACTTCTGTCATGTTATTTTTGAGATGTAAATAATAAACCTAATTGAGTTCAATGGAATTAAATCCAACAGATGGAAAAACAAAAGCTTACATACAGATAGTTCTCAATAAACACCATCTTTACGGGCAAATTGGATTTTGGCTTGCAGGCACTCAAATTATTAACATAGTCACATCGATCGCTACCAATCATGCCATGAGTTATGTGAAAGGTTCAGATGCTGCAAGCCACTCTCAGAAAACACATGACTCTGTGTTCCTAATTGTCGGTACAAATCTGTTGACCCCTTGTAGATATGTAAAGCACCTCTGCAAAATTGCGCATCCACAATTTCTTTTTAACTTCTGTCATGTTATTTTTGAGATGTAAATAATAAACCTAATTGAGTTCAATGGAATTAAATCCAACAGATGGAAAAACAAAAGCTTACATACAGATAGCTCTCAATAAACACCATCTTTACGGGCAAATTGGATTTTGGCTTGCAGGCACTCAAATTATTAACATAGTCACATCGATCGCTACCAATCATGCCATGAGTTATGTGAAAGGTTCAGATGCTGCAAGCCACTCTCAGAAAACACATGACTCTGTGTTCCTAATTGTCGGTACAAATCTGTTGACCCCTTGTAGATATGTAAAGCACCTCTGCAAAATTGCGCATCCACAATTTCCACAAATTTTTGGGTCAACTTCTGGGAATAAAATTTTGACTCCCAAAATGGAGGACAGGACTGGTGTGAGTAAGAGGGGCTGCATGTCGTGCAAGGGTTCAATGACAAAGACATTAATTCTGCTGCTTATATCAGGGATCAGAATTTGGGGGCCTTGAGAAATAAAACATTAAGCCTACAAAACACGGCAGATACAAAGAGCATTTCAAAACGCAATAGAGCCAAATTAATGTCCATTCTGCTGGGATTTGGTGATTGGCTGGATCATGGAGCATGAAGCCCAAAAATAATTAACATGAATATTTGGTTTTAAAAGCCCTACACTGCAATCTGGGGCATTATGGTTTTATTTTCATTTGGGTATGTGTTTGAATGTTTGAATGTTTTTATTTATTTTTTCTAGGGATAAAAAAACACACCTTGGAATTCTGTTTAAAACCGGAGAAATTACATCCCTGCTGGATTGAAGACAAAGGTTTGAATAATGCTTACCTCTTTCTGATTGATCTCTCGTCCATGGTCGTCATGGTATCTCAGCTTGACGTCAGGTTTGTAAGTCTCCTTCTCTTTGAATTCAGCCAGGGGGCCGCGGTACCGATCATGCTTGTTGTACTTGGAATCAATATCACTAGAATGTTAAAAAAGACAGAGACCGAAAAAAAACTTAAAATCATGCTAATCCATACAAATTTTAAAAACCAGGGCCCGATTTCATAGAGCTGCTTAAGCACAAAAGTAGCTAAGAATAACAAAATTACGCTTATCAGAAGACAGTTACCAGCCAAACTACTTTGTCATGGGTACAACCTTTGACTGGTGTCCTCCTCATACTTGCTTAGCATATTTTCTTGTACAGCAGATGTCTGTTTACAGAGCCAAATATAGACTGATTACATGTACTACACACTGTGTTAATAACTACAAAAAAACCAAGCCACTGCAACCTACTTGTAGTTCTTATCCTCTACAGTGAAGTTCTTGGCTTCCAGGTCTTCTCCCTTCTTAGATTTGTGGGCCGTTTTGATGAACTCTTGCTCCAAGTAACCCTTCTTCATGGCTAGACTAAGAGCTCCAGCGATACCGGTCTGTACAGTGGGTTCTTCCTCAAGGACGGGCCCAGCGATGTCCTGCATGGAGAGCACCAATGAAAACAGAGGTTAGAAACATACGCAGTGGTTTTGGCCAATGAAAACCAAGGTTAGAAACATACACAGTGGGTTTTGCCCAATGAAAACAGAGGTTATGAAACATATACAGTGTTTTTTGGCCAATGAAAACAGAGTTTATAAAACATATAAGGTGGTTTTTGGGCTGTCAAAAGATAGCAAGACAGAGAAATCAGGTCCCAATATCATGGGCTCTGCATACCATAGCATTCTGCAATTATGATCACCATTCTCCGCTTACTGTGGAAGTGCCCAATTTCTCAGCTAACTGTGTAAGCGAGAAACTAGTAAAAAGGAATACAAATCTGTACAAACAAAAATTCACTGATAACCCAGGAAATCCCTGCAAGATAAACTTTTATCGAAATATTGAAATGTTACATAACTGGTTATTTGCAGATTTACCACATCTTATTAAAAATTAGAGCCATGGTGGTAAGCACAAACCTCACTAGATCATGACAATGATTTGGTGAGGCATCTGAATTTCTTTAAAGGCAATGGACACTATTAGTGTTTTGAGGCATTTCCTTAACTATCCTAGAAAAAAGAGACAAAGGAACTGTGTTTTTCCTCCTAGGATGGTTGAGGCATTTCCTTAACTATCCTAGGAATAAAAAAGACTGCGTAACTGCGTTATTCCTCCTAGGATGGTTGAGGCATTTCCTTAACCATCCTAGGAATAAAAATACAAAGTAACTGTGTTTTTTCCTCCTATGATGGTTGAGGCATTTCCTTAACCATCCTTGGAATAAAAAGACATAGTAACTGTGTTTTTTTTCTCCTAAGATGGTTGAGGCATTTCTTTAAATTTCATAGGAAGAAAAAACAATATTTTTCCCATATTATTTCTCATTGGATAGTTGGGGCATGCTTTCGCTTTTAAGGCAGTTGACACTATTGGTAATTACTCAAAATAACTATTAGCATAAAACCTTACTTGGTAACGAGTAATGGGTAGCTGTTGACAGTATAAAACATTGTGAGAAATGGCTCCCTCTGAAGTGACGTAGTTTTCGAGAAATAACTAATTTTCCACTAAAGATTTTTTTTATTTGATTTCGAGACCTCAGAATTAAATTTTGAGGTTCTGAAATCAAGCATCTTAAAGCACACTTCCACTATTATCTCGCAACTTTGACGACCAATTAAGCTCAAATTTTCACAGGTTGATTATTATGTGCATATGATGAGATGAGTGGGAAGACTGGTCTTTGACAAATACCGAAAGTGTCTAATGTCTTTAATAATATGAATGAATGGAATAGACGCTACAAGAAGCTCACCCCGGGTAACTTATCATCCTCCTGCTCCAGATTGACAGTATTCCATCCGTCCTGTCCTCCATCCTCTTCCATGTCCTCAGCATCCCTCACGTCTTGATCAATGTCCACCATCTCTTCCTCATCATCTTCACGATTACCTGCCTTTCCTGAGAAAGAGAGAGGGAAAAAGTACCAGTTGTATTTATCAATGACTGCTTTCACCAGCTTGCTCAGGTTGGGTTTCGGATAAGATAAGATGAACATATTCTGGGTTTGTCTTTAACTTTTTCAGTGACTATCCAGCAGGACTAGTTAGCTTTTCATGTCACTAGTCTGTCAGCTTTTTCACAAAGCAATACTTAATATACATGGGTACCCTCTGCACGGCTCACAGAGTTTGGGAATAAAATTGCACATACAATGTATGGTAGGCGTGTAAAGGCTGCATTGCCAAAAATGCACACTACAGTGTATAAAACATGATCAGGGACATTGACTCCAAAAATGGCACCAAAATAACTCTGGTTATGATGACTTGGGTCAACAGTTTTGTGTTTCAAATAATTTCCTTCATCAAATTTCGTTTGTAAAATTACTTTTGCATGATGAATAAAGGAAATTAAACGTGAGGTTATTAGCAATGGACATAGTCTTTAGAGCTGAGAGTATCCAAAATGTCTTCATGTATAATTAATATGCCTAGTCATATGATTCACTGGCTTACTAACATGACTGTGTACTTATTTCAGATCATATGACAACACAAACAGTATACTTTCAGACAAACTCTCTCTAAAAAGGAAAAACAAATCACGTGTTAAAGTAAAAAAAAGTGTATACTAGTAAAATAAAATGCAAACTAGACACATAGATAAACTGAACTCACCATAGGTTGGGATTTCTCCCAGAGTACGGCAGAACTCTGATGTTGAATTGAGGGTGATGTTAATTCCCTTCAAGGATGATGGTGGTCCAGGCATGCTCAGGAGGGATTGCTGTACCTGCTCTGGGACTGCAGCTTGCAGCTCCAGTTGTTCTTCCTTAATCTTGGATACCTCTTCCGCAATCTTGAAGAAGAAAAACAGATTTATAAGAATTAGATTTTGAGGTCTTGAAATCAAGCATCTGACAGCACACAACTTCGTGTGACAAGGGTGTTTTTTCTTTCATTATTATCTCGCAACTTTGATGACAAATTGACTTCAAATTTTCACAGGTTTGTATTTTGTGCATATGTTGAGATACACCAAGTGAGAAGACTGGTCTTTGACAATTACCAAAAGTGTCCAGTGTCTTTAACAATTATTAAAATAATATGGTTAACTACAGAATTCACTACAGACCCTCTCAGCCATGACATTCCGATTCCTACCTTTTCTTCCACCTTGAGCTGACTCTTCTTCTTCTTCTGTTTGAGTTTACGTGCCTTGGAGAGCACATTCTGAAGCTCCAGTTCCGCTTCATCCTCAATGGGCGGCCCAAGATCATACTCATTCTCATCTGGTCCCATCATGATCGCAGCTTCAAGAAAAAATATTCAAAATTAAATTCAGATTAAATTCAGATTAAGTTTAGATTGATCTTAATTGTGTTCCACTCTTAATTGCTAAGCGAAGTGTGATGTCACAACACAAATCACTATGCTGGTATTTTACAACTCAGCTTGTGGGCGATTCAGTGCTTTGTGAGATCCACCCCTGGTTATTTTTACATGCAAATCAGTAAAGAAAAGTCAATATCTGAAAAATAAGCTAAAATAAGAGTCTTACAACCTTATTTTCTACAAATTTAGCATTCAGAGAACATTTTTCAAATTTACTTCTTCGAGAGTACTTCCAGAGTAATTAGAAGAAGTTGAAATGAAGATTTTCCATCTATAGAAGTGAAACAACCTAGAAAGAAGAAACTCTTTTAAGATAACATACAGGGGAGCATCAGAATCAGAAAACTTACTTCCATCTACATCCGGTAGGTCCACATCCATATCTACAGACTCCTGATATGGCCCCTCGATAGACCTGCTCTCCCTACTGTCTGGAATGGAATCATCCGATGGGCGGTGTCTGCTCCTCCCTCTGTAATTGAAGGTAGATAATGAAATTACGTTTTAGGAATCAGGGAATCGAATTGGAATCGGTTTCATAAAGTAAGAGTTTTCACTTGGAATTTGTCAAACTATGGAAAAAGGTTATCATTATAAATCTGTGACATAGCAGCTTTTCTAGTCTGAGGAACTCTATTCAAGCTTTAACTTGTGACAAAGCAAGTCAGTGTACCAGAAAATGTTTCAAGTCTTTCACAGCATATTCAGAGGAAAATCTAAATATAATATTCCATAATGCTAATGTTCAGTGGTCCTGGGATTAGACTGCAGGACTTGCAATCACAAGGTTGTGGGTTAGAATCCTACCACGCTAACCGCTGTTTTCACAATAGCTAGCATAAGTATTATCATCTAGTTCCTGAATCACAATTTCTTGATTTGTATAATTCATAATCATGGATGTTAAACCAACATTTGTATGAGAGAGATTGGCTGTTGCCAGCTTGGTATTTATACTATCCCTTGTGGGAGTTTGCAGACTTCCCTTGATGGGAAGATCATCTAAAAAAAGAAACAAACAATGCACAAATCACATACCGTGATCCGTGATCGTCAAATGCGTCGTTATCGTCCGGGGTCAGGTCATCGACGGTGAACTTCCTCTTGATCTTTCGTTTCTTCTTCCTGGGTTTCTTAAAGGCTTCCATCTCAGCCGAAGTGTAGTACTCACTCGCTATTGTTGGTGCTTTGAATTCTAGAGTCACCTACAAAACGGCACAAGATATTAGACACTCTCATGAGCAACCCAATATGTAATTTTTTCCAAGGTCGTTCTAACTAAACTGAATTATAATTATTGCCATTTGTAAAGCGCCATGTCTGTCAGAAAAACACTTGCATAGATAAAGAACTTGGCGTATGATAATACCACAAAACTCGGATCTCTTCTCAAAACTTATCTTATGTCACAGGCGTTAAGGACTAATTTGGTTGTGTCTGCTTTTTCTTTGTTTTGTTTTTGGTTTTACTGCGCCTTGGACACCCAGCAGGATGGATATGTGTGCATTACAAGTCTTATTATTATTATTTATTATTATTTATTATTAAACTATGAGTGAACACTTGAGTTTTCAAGTAAGTTTGAAGCTGGAGAGAGTGTCTACCAGTCTGAGGTTCAGTGTGAGAGCATTCCAAAGAGATGGTCCAGCATGTGAACAATAGTGGTCTCCCCATGTTTCTTTAGAATGAGAGATGGAAAACTCACAATATGGTCCCAGAAAGTCAGTTTGCACGTCTTATTCAAACAGCAAAAATAAGATTTCCATCTATGTAATATGCTTTTGTAAGGCATGATTTTTGGTCCTTGGCAAAATCTCATTGTGTACAAGCGTTGACCTACATTTACACATGGTGTAGGCTTTAATATACTTTTCAGGCTATTTGATCACAATTTTCAAGATTTTTCAACGGGCAAACAACTCAGAAATCAGACTACAGTAGGAAGAATAGCATGCCTATATTGTAAAGAGGGGCACTTTGTTGGTCATATCAAGAAAACTGTATAAAAAGATCATGAACTTTTTGTCCATCAATAGTTTTGACTATGAACTGTATCATTATGGGTTAGCATGAAGAATTACACTCAAGGCGCTTTAACATTCAGTGTTTTACTGCAAGGTATACGTAGGGCTACATTTGAATTATGAGACCTTTTACATAGCACCATGTAATGGTTTACAAGGTTCTGTGGCGGAATATGCAGCCAATATGAACCACACACTTTAAAAACAAGAAACTTGAGAAACATTCAAACCATTTCTTCTTTGGAAATTTCAGAACCTATTGAGGCCTATTGATACCTATTGAAACCCGACCATGAAACCGCAAATCAGCTCTTTGGAGACCCCCCACTTGCTCTCCAGTAGATAGCAATATAAGCCTCTGTGGTTTTAACTAATTGGTCTCAGGAGGCGGTGAGACACTACCAAGTTCCCCCAAGGTTTCTCCCAGTGACGCAATTGCAAACAAAGCAAATCCCATCAACAGCAGGTGATAAAACATTGGTTATTGTGGACTAATTTTGACAAGATTTCTTATCAAAAGACTTTCAGATTAAATAATTTAAGAGTTAATTTATTAGTTATCTCTCCATTGTAATTTGAATGTGAATTTTAAAAGTATTAATACTTGTACTGATTGTTATCTGTAGAGAAAAACTGTTTAAATTCGGCCTCTGTCTGCGATGACGTGCGTAAGAAGAAAGAATTTCAATTCAATGCAATTTAGGAGAAATTTTACGAAAATTAACAACCTTGAAAATTTGACAAAAAATCCTCCCTGGTGTGGAGATAAAGCCAACAGAATTGAGAGGTTTTATAGGTTTACAGACTTTTGACGTCATTTCATGTCTGTTAATCCTGAATAGACCGATCCATTAAGCCCCGCCCCATTACATATTGACCAATCACAACCCATTGCGCAACCAAAAGTCCGACTAAATAAGGTCCGGCACGCTGGCGCCTATGCTTGGTGCGCAGCAGAGTTGTGAAGAATGTCATTGGAGAGGCGCACGTGTTCTTGCACAAAAGCGCCGTGGGCGTCGATCTATTGGCAGTTTCATCTCTCTCAAGAAAATCTAAATGCACAGGGAGACTAGTCTCATGGCTCAACGATTTCAAAAACCAGTCTTAAAAATGTTTCTCTCTGTTTAATCGCCTTGAGTATATTATTGGTACATACAGGCACCATAAGACTCTGGTATTATCATTATTTACATGTGTGTATTTATTGGTCTAAGGTGGTTTTAGAATTGTTTAGTGGGTCTAGAATAGTTTAGTGGGTCTGGAATAGTTTAGTGGGTCTAGAATAATTTAGTTGGCTTAGAATAGTTCAGTGAGTTTAGAATAGTTTAATGGGTTTAGAACAGTTTAGTGGATTTTGAATACTTTAGGGGGTTTAGAATAGTTTAGGGGGTTTAGAAAAGTTTAGGGGGTTTAGAAAAGTTTAGGGGGTTGAGAAAAGTTTAGTGAATTGTTAAATGATTCAGTTGGTCTAGAATAGTTTAGTAAGTCTAAAATAGTTGAATACTTTTACAAGCAACAGGTTAAGTCTTACAGCTTGAGCTTGAAGATTTGCTCGTATTCTCTCCAGCCGCTTCTCTTCATCTTCGTACGCAGCGTTAGAACCGCCCAGCCTAAATGATTCCACCTTGGCCCCTTCAATCTCTTCATCATACTTGCCCAAGACGTTGGTGGCTTTTACCTTGAGAGGGTGAGGAAAAAAAAGACAAAGAAAAATTACATCTAAAGTGTTAGCTTAAAAGCATCCCAAGGTTTGCCCGTTGGCATCCTGGCAACTGAAACCTGTCTCTAGTTTCTTTTAAAATCGATCAACTTTAATTGAATTTTATTATTGTTATTAAATTAAAGTCAATGCCATGTCACTCATAAATTGCCAGATGTAATAAAACCAAGTGCCCCTGTATTCAACCAGCCAAAAATTTTGATCTGAAATTTTTCTGGATTGAAATCTACGTTGTGCCGACTTTTTTAAGACCCCCCCCCCAAAAAAAAAAAAAAAAAAATCTGAAATAAAACTAAAAAAGAAAGAACCTCATGCCTGGAAAATAGAACAAAACAACTATAGAACACTCCAAAACTTCATGTCAAAACTTTTCCATTGAGTCTTAATGTACTGAGAGGAGACAAGAAAATGTCATTGCGCACATGCACATATTTGTAAAAAAGAACTTGCCATCTGCAATTTTGTACCTGATGAACTGAAGGAAGTGCAAATAAACTTTTACTATTATTTTATTATTATTCCTTGTGTACACAGCTTTGCAAGCTGGAACATAAAAGTAATTCTGGGGCCATGCAGTTTTATGAGACAGCTTTCGCTACTTTGTCACAATTTGAATTCGGGATGTTATTTCCAAGAAGTTAATCATCACCAAGGAAACTTAATATTATTATTCACAGTTTCAGGCCTTGAGCTTCGCTCTTGAAGGCGCACAGCAATTACGCTCTGGTAAGGGGCATTTTTATGGGGAAAATGTAAATTTGTATCAGGACTTTGCAAAGGGCACCACATCAAACGCATAGGGCACCATGGCAATTGATGTAGGTGCTGAGGGTTAAATTGAGGCCTGCTGTTTACTTGTTGACTGATTCATTTTTATAATCAGTTTGATCCCAAAGATGATCCCACAAACAAAATGATAAATTAAGAGTAAGAAATCCCATGATTTGACATACGATTCCATATTCATCAATAGTATCATCAGCATATGGTTTGTAATCCTTCTTCTTCTTCCTTAGCTCCACATTCTTAGCTGCTTTCTCGTCGTCGATGATGTTGACATTCATCAACTCATCTTCATCTTCTCCAAGTACATCTGAAAAAAAAAAATACAATTCCAATTCAATCAATAAAAAGTCATTTATAGAGCACCAAAATCAAGCATTTGCTCTAATGCGCTGAGGCACAGTTGAATAGTTTATAGTAAGCCTGCCTGCTGGAACAGGTGAGCTTTAAGGAGTGTCTTGAAGTTCAATTCAATCAATCAAAAGCCATTTATAGAGCGCCAAAATCAAACATTTGCTCTAAGGTGCTGAGGCACAGTTGAATGGTTATCAAACCTGCTGGAACAGGTGAGCTTTGAGGAGTGTCTTGAACGATGTAAGTGAGCTGGCATGCATTTCTAATTTGTACAGGAAGCTTCTTCCACATTTTGGGGCCATCTCTCTGCAAAAGTTGAATAGCGAATTCTAGGCAATTGTGGTAACTCTACAAAACGATATCAAAACCACACTTTGATTTGATAGACCCGCCTGTTTGAAGCCCCCATGAGTACGTAGAGCACACGTTTTTTGTTTGTTTGTTTTAGATGATCTTCCCATCAAGGGAACTTGGTTAACTCCCACAAGGGGATACAAACGCTAAGCTGGCAATCCAGCCGACCCCTCACACACCAGCATTGGTTTAACGCCTATGATTATGAATTTCACAAATCAAGAAATTGAGATTCAGTAACTAGACGATAATACTTTGTGAAATCAGCGGTTAGCTTGGTAGGATTCGAACCCAATAACCTTGTGATTGAAAGTCCTGCCGTCTAACCACTGGACCACGGTTTTCTTAATAGCTTAAGGAGCCTAAGCCCTAGCCCAAGGTTGTAATTTTTCCTTGTCCACAACTGAAATAGACGCCAACTGAGCTAAGCATCTCTTTGTTCTACAGAACCACACTGCTTTTAAGGAGTTTACATTTGAAACAAAATGGATAAATATCTTTTTTACTTTACGAAGGCACTAACCTGAATCTTTAAGGGTTAATATAACATTTCTGCCTTCCCGGAAGGAACCTACAGAATGGAGAACCTTCAGGTCACGGATGTCTTTTGCAGAGTAAACCTGTGCAGTGAAAAGCATGATAAAAACATTGACTACCATAAACCACCTCATAACTGAAAATCAAAATTCAGATTTTAAATAAAATAACAAAAGAACTGTCTGTGCATTGCCATTGTTAATGGCAAATCTGATTTCAACAGCCAAACTTCAAACATTTGGCTGTTGAAATCAGATTTACCATTAACAATGGCAATGCACAGACAGTTCTTTGTTAATGGTAAATCTGATTTCAACAGCCAAACTTCAAACATGGGGCGAGAATGTTTGCATGGTTGTCTTCTGTTTTTGAAGCTAGGAAAAGACAATGAAAACCTCTCGCCTGGGATATCATTTGTTTAAAATAACTCCTTCATTTGAGGCGCTACTTTGTTATCCAGGGGTAAAGGATACATGAAATAGTTACTGGGTGGGTGGGTGGGCGAGTCAAACAGATTCGCAAAAAGATCAAAATTTCTATACGTTGATTATTCTCAAAGGCCCCTACATCTTAGACTTTCACACAAACACTGTGGAGCGAAAGGAGTGCCTTTGTCAGTCATCCAATGTGAAAGCCAAAACAAAATTTCAAGAGATGGCGGAGCCTAGGTATTACTGGGTAGCGAAACGTTACTTACATCTTCTTTCTTAACTGGTTTGAACTGATCCTCAATGAGTGCTCCAATCCCAAACTCCTCATCCATCTCTTCAAGCATCTTGGCCTGAATATAGAAAGTGGGAAAAACAAAACCAATGTTCAATTCAATTCAATTCGGTTCAATTCAATTCAGTGGACATTTATTTTTCAAGTTGACAATGACAGTTAAGCATAGCCTACAGTTGAAAACAAATAATAAAAGATAGATGCCACATAATTCAACAGTAATAAAATGTATAAAAATTTTGATAATAATATCTAAAATATACAAGATCTGTAGAAGTCTACAGGCAAATCACTCAGGTGGCATTTGAACCCAGAACCTTTGCAATGCTAGAGCAGGTCGTTGGTTTACATCCCACCTGAGCGATTTACGTCGGGAAAGTACTGAGCATACAATGCTTTATACACATCGGTGTAAAGGGTAAAACAAAAATTATATTATTTATCCCTGATGCGAAATTAATATATTTTATATATCTTTTCTGATTATCTCAAGGCCCTTGGTTAAATATTGCAGCCATTTACAACCCTTATGGACACTTGTATACTTATTGTAATCTCAAATTTTTACTTTACCCCTAAATGTATGATGTGTGCTGGAGGAGGCTGGTGAAAATATCATGAAAAGAGCGGGTCCTTCTGTTACCGACCTTATTAATTATTCATAATTTATAAACTAAAAGTTTTTCAGCCAAAGAGAGGAGGCCATTTTGAAGGCAGTCATTTAATAAAAGAAACTGTGACATTTGCTTGATGAAACTAATAAAACTGTTAATGATATCCATGATTTAAATGTTATTTAATGAGTCAAAACGTCCTTCCGTTACCGTGGAATGGCCCATTTGCCAAAGGTTTCACAAAACCAAACTACTATAAGCTATATCCAGGGATCGAAATTAGCGGTAGTCCGGTAGCCCGAGGCTAGTGCTTTCAGCAGAAGGACTAGTGGTTTGGCCATGTCGGTAGTCCGACTGGCTAGTGGAAAAATTATCCGAAATAGTATTAGCCGTGATGCCCCTTCAAAATAACCAAACATTGCGGTCAAGTTTGTCGTGCCCTTTTCCCCAATGGCCGTACACCTTAAAATCCAAGATCCACTGCAACCTGACCATGCCGCCAATTAATCCACACCGTAGCATCCAGCGCATCCACCGACTGAAGCGAACATAACACAACCAAACTTCACCACGGCCTCTTTTCTACTTAAAAACATGCACCGCGGCTGGTACCGAGAAGTCAGCTTTTTGTAATGGAATTTTGCATGTATTTTTTCTCTGTGTCGCAAGGCAACCTTACTACATTTTTAGCCGAGGAAGGTTTAGACTGGATTTCAAGTCTGAGACTGTGGTTATTCAAAGAGGGCGCTGTTTCAGCCAATCATGTATCGGCTATCAGGACAACTAAACCGCACGATCGCAGACTTGGAACTACATGTAAGTCTAATAAACCTTGCGTTCAAGACTGGGAAGACAGAGCTGAGAGCAGGATAAGAAAAATATCTGGATGCAAACTATCGGGCGATAGTGCACAAAGAGTAATTTTAGTTCGGGAACAGTGGTTTTGTTTATGCTGATATGGTTTGCACAAAAATGTTTGCACAATCAGTAAATCTTACAAGAATAGTTGTGCACTCGCCGATCGTCGTACAGGAATGGTTTGTGCAATTGTGTCCAGAAATAATTTGCGCAATTTGCCGATAGTGCAGGAATGGTGTGCAAAATATGCCGATCGTGTACGAATATTGTGCAAAATTTTACGATGAGTGCAGAAATGATTTGCGCAATTTGAAGATTTGAGGATTTAAATTTCTTTTTTTATAAAGTGCAATAAAAAAAAATTTAAAATAAATATTTCATTGTTTAGGATTGGTTTTAACACCCGGACACATTTAACCTTGTGAGCTTAAATGTTTGCTTCCATTTTCTTGTTTTGTAAATATCGCTAGTTTAATAATTCTTTGGCCTCCATGCCCTTGAAAAAAAAAATTTGTTTGGCCTTGGTGCCCTTTCATTTGGCCTTGGTGTCCACCAAAATTTGCACCTATCGAAGGCCAAAGTGGCCTTGCCCTAAAAATGACGAAATTCCAGGCCTGCTAAGATGAAGTATCATTGATATCTCTTTGTGGAAATAAAAGTGACATAATGCTTTACAGGGACTGAATGACCGAGTAAACAAATACATGATACATGATCGACTCAGTTGTACGGTTTGTTTTGTTTGTGTGGTTTGGTTTTTTCAGGACTACTAAAAAATGGGAAGGACTAGTAAAATACTGACACTACTAGTCCTGTAGGCTACCATAAAAAAATAAGTTAATTTTGACCCCTGTATAACTCAGGTAACCGTGGTGGGACACAAACATTCGTTTCCGTTATTGTACTTGTTTGAGAGCACGCCTCCTGTTGGAAAATGCAACTTGCGATGCTTGCCCACGTAAATCTGAACGATTGATTTGTCTTTTGCTTTTTTGTATCGTAAGATGCACACTGGAAACAAAATCATGCTTTGTCAAGGTGATGTTTAGATTAAGTTGAAATATGAAAATAAATTGAATTGAATGAACAGTCTTTACATGTCTACAGCTATGTCCTTGAGAGGGTAAGGTCAATTCTCATTTCATTCCATCAAGTCGATATGAATTTTTTTTTATTATAATATTCGGTTTCTTAAATTAATTTAGTTTGAAAGAAATCTGTTCCACTGACGTACTTTAATGATTTCATAACCATGGACAATTTTTCAGAGGATCTTTTTTTTTTTACATTAAAGTCGACTTCTCTTTGTCTACATCAATGATCACTCATGTTCACTTCACACACAGTTTTTTTCTACTTGGCAAAAGAATGCATTGAGTGCGGAGGAGTATGAAAAACAAGTTAAAATGAACTAACTTCATCAAGTCCAAGGTTGTGCACAATTGAATTTTCCTTACCGAAAGGTTTGGTTAGATTTCAAGAGGCATGTTTTTAATTGTTTACAGTATTTTAACAGACATAGCTGCTGTAGACTCCGACCAACCTGTACCAACCAACATTCACAACCCGTGCGGCTGAATTGTCTTGAATATTTGTTCAACTCACTGGCAAGTGGCAAATATTATAGAAAATGTATCGAGGGCTTACAATGGATAATGATGACATGTGATGTCATCGAATATTCTTGGATTTGGACAAAAATTGCACTTGAATGGTATCAAACACAATGGTTTTTTGTCCTGTTTTAACCCCCTCCCCCCATTTTCATCAACACTCGATTGAAAAAATAAGTGGATCAAAGAACTGCAATTTGACAACGGGCATAATACAATGGGTGTGTGGCCTCTGCTTGCAATTCATTATAGACAAGCCATGTCTCAGGGGGGTTTCATGTGGTGTTGCTAGGCAGTTTCTATGGTGGGTGGGGATTACTTAAATGATCAATAGTTCTGTAAATTTGAAAATATCCAACATATTTCGTTTATGTACAAATTTAACAACAAAATTCAAGATCGGCAATTGTGAATAACACATTTTAATTGTAAGGGGGTTAAGTAAAGAGTATTTTGAAGATGCACAAAATAGCAATTGCCTTTAAGGTAAAATTGGGGAGGAAATTATTTTTCTTACGAATAATATATTATGATGATTATTTTATTACCCTTTTGGCAGCCATATCTTTCTCAATCTGTGCTTTCCTGCTTCGTTCAACCCACGCAGTAACATCGTCCATATCCTCATCATTGTCATTTGCCAATTTCTTCACTTTTCTGTAGGTGTACAAAAACAAATCATCGAACAATGTAACTGACTGTGTATAAAGAAAGCAAGACATGTACACGCAGGAAGTTAGTGTACCATGGCCAAGCTGCTCTGAGTATGACAAAAACATGGTCCTGAAAATTTGATAACAGTTCCCTCCTTGTGTGAGGTTTATCCCACCCAATTGCAGGATATTACATTTCAGATGTTTACCGACTGTCTGCAACATATCAAATAAATATGCAACCCAGCTTGCAGAGTATGTGCTACAGCGCATCAGCAGTCACAGCCAGGAACACCCTTCTCTTTTCGATAAGTGCACTGGGTTCTTTTACATGCGTTACACAACACATGGGACCAACGGCTTAACGTCCCAAAGGACGAAGCAATGGTTAAGTGTCTTGCTTTTAAAAGGACACAAATGTCAGGGTTGGGGATTCGAACCCACACTTGCTAGGAACTGTTCCTGTTCGTGCTGAAGCTCAGTATCTAGTGTATGTGGAAACAATAAGAACAAAGAAGAATGAGGTCAAAAACCAAACCGTACTTGAGTTTCTGGTTGATCTTTCTTTTCTCTTTGATCAAAGCCAGCTTAGCTTTCATCTCATCAGCCTTCTTCTTGGCCATGAGGTTAATGGCTGGTTTGTGCACATCCTGGTCTTCACTCTTGGCTGCTGCTGCTGCTCCACCTTCTGATGCATTGCTTGCTCCTCCATCTACAGTCAGAGGAGGAAGGCCGAGCTTGGCTCGGATTTTGCTGTGGACAAAGACAGAAAAGCACATGCAACAATGAACAGATTGTCTTTGATAAAGTCGCACTTTAAAAAGTAGGAAAATAGAATTTAAAGCTGTTGCAAACTGCTAATACCAACCAAAATGATATAGTATAATGCAAAAACAAGGTTAATGACCTGACGTTTCAACCCAAGCAAAGTCTTTCTCAAAGGCTAAAAAACAAAGGATGCCCATTGGTATATGATTGTATATTAATCACTCCTGCTGTTAATGTTTGTGATTTGAACATCAATTCTATCCCCTCTCCTCCCCACCCACAAAAAAGAAACACCCCCTACAAAAAAAAAACTTTCTTCCCCCACCAAAGTTGTAGAGTGTGGTGCTACTGATATTATACCTAAAAATGACAGTGTGAATGCAGATCGGAGAGGTAAATTCAATGAGTAGATAGTTATTACAAATGCAAAGGGGTAACCAAAGTCCATGACCACCACTTGTGAGTTCTAATGTTTCAAAGTGACTTACTTGGTGTCGTCGATGCTGAGTGATTCAACATAACCACTTCCACCACTGCTTTTTACAGCACCACTCTCCTGTTCATTTTTAACGCTAGGATCAGCACCTGCAGATAAAACAATGGACACTAGGTTAACTCCAGATAAGACTACAAAATTAAGGAACTTCACAGTTCATGGTTAATTATTATTTATTATTACATTTTCTACTTAAAGTTGTAAAACCTTTTTTACTTTTCTTTAATACTGAAAAGTAGACTATTAAGGCCCGGTCACACTGCAACGATAATGAAAACATTATCGATAACAATAACAACGCAACTATAACGCATTCTATTGGTTGAATTGCTCGGCGCAGAATACGGCCAACGCTTTTTCAACCAATCGAGGGTAAGCTTGGGCGCTATTGATTTATTTAATTCACTATATGTCACCAACAATATATCGCGATATTCGATATAATCGCGATTATATTCGATATAATCGCGATTATTTAAATTTGACATCATCAGTCTTCAAACTCCAAGTGAAAGTTGTAGAAGAGACAGTCATAGCATATGAGCCTGTGTTCTAATGACCTATTCTTCTGGTTTTACTCCAAACCTATGGGGTGCAAGATGTCTCAGCTAGCAAATACATCATGATAGATATCGATATTTCGATTAAAACCAAATCCATCCGATATCGAAATCGTTTCCAAATTAATATCGCGCTATTCGATAATATCGTGATATCGCCCAAGCTTAAAGGGTCTATGTAACTTTTGTAGGACAAAAAACACAATATCCACAGATTTACACTGTTTGAAGATAATGATGGTAGAAAGCTTCCGTGAAAATATAACGTGCTGAGGTGCTGTAGATTTTGGGAAATGAGAATAACAATGTCATGAAAATAATGTTCGTCTCATGAGACGAAAATTATTTTAATCATTTACAAACGTATTTTCATGACATTGTTTTACTCATTTCTCAAAAACTACAGCACCTCAGTAAGTAAGTATTTTCATGACATTGTTTTACTCATTTCTCAAAAACTACACCTCAGTAAGTAAGATTTGAAGGGAAGCTTTCCACTTTCATTATCTATAAACCCTGTAAGTTTAATGTAAATCTATGGACATTTTGAAAAACTACCCAAATCCTTCAAAGGGTCTATGTAACTTTTGTAGGACAAAAAACACAATGTCCACAGATTTACACTAAACTTATACAGTTTGAAGATAATGATGGTAGAAAGCTTCCCTGGTAGTATTACGTGCTGATCATGAGGTGCTGTAGTTTTTGAAAACTGAGTAATACAATGTCATGAAAATAATTTTCGTCTCATGAGACAAAAATTATTTTAATCATTTACAAACGTACTTTCATGACATTTTTTTACTCATTTCTCAAAAACTACAGCACCTCAGTAAATAATATTGGAAGGGAAGCTTTCCACTATCATTATCTACAAACCCTGTAAGTTTAATGTAAATCTATGGACATTTTGAAAAAAGTACCCAAATCCTTTAATCGAGGATGTGCATTGTAAACATTCTCGTGTTCATTCTCATGATTGAGGCCTGTGTGACCAAGCCTTTAGACTAACCAAGCTTTTAAAAAACATTTTTGTTTTTCCTGTACAGTACTGCACTTGGAATTATCTTGGGGAAACTACTTTGGGTAAGAGTTCAAGGTTCAAGAACCACACAGTACATCACATTCCACTTAAAGTTAAAAGCTTTTTTTCGGGGGGGGGGGGGGTGGATGGAAGTGGACTAATCTAGCCCTCAAAGCTTCTTCTTTGACTACACTTGGATTTATCCCAGCGGGGAACCTAAAGTAGTGCTCACAGCGGTTTTTTTTCTGAATTCCAAACCGAAGTGGTTGAATGATATCATAAAAAATACTTCAATTTTTCATACATACATGTATTGAAATATTGAAGCCTCTGATGAAGCCTTTACAATGATTCTTATGTTGTTTGTCAGGCACTCACTTCACTGCCACTATGCCATTAGCAACAGAGGATGTCTTAAATTGTAAAAGCCTTAATGCCCAAAGGGTGCCATTAAGGAGAAGTTCAACAATGAGCTAGCCTCGAATTTACTTTAAAAACTTCTGGACGTGATCTACATGTATTTCATCACAGAAGAGAAAAAAATCATTTGAAAATGTTAAAAAACTTCTTATAACAGTCAAGTTCTTAGATTGTACATATGTATAGGTAGGATGGAGGCAAGGGAAACATGCACTTAATTAAAGGTAAGGATTTCTTAAGAGAAGCGGTACATAATGACGAGAATAAATATTAATTTTATTTTTTTACCCATACACCGATGTGTGTTAGCACTGTATACTCAGTACTGCCTCTAGCTGCCGGGCAACCTCGGTAGTCTAGTTGGTAAGACACTGCTCTAGAATTGCAAGGGTCGTGGGTTCGAATCCCACCCGAGTAATATGCCTGTGATATTTTTTCACAGGACTCGGGAAAGTACTGAGTATACAGTGCTAACACACATCGGTGTATGGGTAAAAAAACCAAAATTAAAATTCTTTATTCCCGATGCAAATTTAACATCTATTACAAATGTATATCGTTGCGGTACCCGCTGCCAAGACATAGGATTCGAACTGCCTCTAGCTGCCGGGCAACCTCGGTAGTCTAGTTGGTAAGACACTGCTCTAGAATTGCAAGGGTCGTGGGTTCGAATCCCACCCGAGTAACATGCCTGTGATATTTTTTCACAGGACTCGGGAAAGTACCGAGTATACAGTGCTAACACACATCGGTGTATGGGTAAAAAAAAACCTGAATTAATATTCTTTATTCCCGATGCAAATTTAACATTTATTATGTCGTTGCGGTACCCGCTGCCAAAACATAGGATTCGAACTGGCTCTAGCTGCCGGGCAACCTCGGTAGTCTAGTTGGTAAGACACTGCTCTAGAATTGCAAGGGTCGTGGGTTCGAATCCCACCCGAGTAACATGCCTGTGATATTTTTTTTCACAGGACTCGGGAAAGTACTGAGTATACAGTGCCAACACACATCGGTGTATGGGTAAAAAAAAAAAATAATAATATTCTTTATTCCCGATGCAAATTTAACATCTATTATAGAATAAATATTGTCGCCTAGTTAATAAATCACAATTTCTTGATTTGCGTAATTCGTAATCATAGACATTAAACCAATGTTTGTTAGAGAGATTGGCTGTTGCCAGCTTGGTGTTTATATCCCCTCGTGGGAGTTTGCCGAGTTCCCTTGATGGGAAGATCATTCAAACAAACAAACAAACAAACAAACCAACAAACAAACAAACAAACGTGTAGATTGACTCTTTATTCCATCTCAAGAAGCCGAAGCCTTCAGGAAAGAAAGCTGCAGAGGTTAAATCGTTGACACAGGGCAACTTTATGATGGGCAACTTTACGGAAAAGTTTCCGAATGGCGCCACCACTTTTTCATTCGAAATAAAATAATATAGTATCTAATTTACCTGATTGATATATCCCTTTTTGTAAAAATGAGTGAAAAGGTGGTGGCGCCATACGGAAAGTTATCCAACTTTACACCTGAGCCGAAGTACAAACGAAGAACTGTACTCCCTCTAGTCTCTAGCTGTCTAGGCATTTACACAGTGTTATTGTCAGACACAAGAGTATAAAGGGCAATTATTATTATTAATTATACTTACCAGCATATCTGCCAGCAGTGACAGATGAAGCATTCACCTTTGACCCTTCTTGGCCTTGGTCAATTTCTTCCTTTACCAACTGGAATACTTCGTCCACAAATGTGGGTGCCACACTCGTCGTTGGCTTAATAATATCAGCACCAACATCGCTTCCACTTGAGCTCCGTTCCCGTGTCCGATGTTTTCTCTTCTTCTCTCGTTTGTCTGAATCGTTCCGATCCCCGTGTCCGGGCGACCGTGACCGTGACCGGCGGTGGCGGTGTTTGTGACGCTTTTTCTCCCGTCGTTCCTGGTGCTCCTTCTCGCTGCGGTCCTTGGTCTCGGACCGGTCTTTCTCCTTGTCTTCTCTTTTGTCGCGTTTATGTTTGTGTCGTCTCTCTTCCCTATCCTTGTCACTTTTGTGCTTTTTGGAGGAACCCATTGTAATGCTACCTAATAGTAGGCGAGTGTACTGGGTTTGAATTTTGAACTTCAGGTATTTCTCTCACATGTCAAATTGAAAAACATCAAAATCACGAACACGAATCACGATAAGAAACGTATTGCAGTCGGTCGACCAGCAATGGCCGCTAATGTACATTGCGCCCTCTATTGTTCATCAAAGTGCAAAAATAAAAAAGGGGGTGGGGGGGGCGGAGGCCATTTATTTGGAGGGGGAGGCGATAGACGCCCACAATAAACTTGTCTAAAAGTGTAACACCCTTCAACAAAAACTGAAGAATCGGCGTTCATACCAAAATCCCTTAAAATGTAGCCTACCACCCAATGCCATTATCTTTCACATTGACAAATTAATTATGGCGGTAATACAAAGACATTGATCATTGTGTCAGTTTGCGGTAACCGTGATACAATAATTGTATCTACTTGCCATACACTTGTTCTATTGGACGGGCGAAGATTTCGGAATTGGGGAAACTCAAAAGAAAGAACTCCCCTGCTTATATCTCTATTCCTCCATGCTCTTACTAGGAACCAGGAAATCGGCGAATACCGCTTAGTGATCCACTGCTGCGGATTAAAATCTTAATTGGGTCCCAAAATGTCGAACATCCGCCTGCTCTAGGCCCCAGGAGACAGAAGTTATTACAAAATTGGAACCTTCATGCGAACCTACGTCAAACTACTCCCTTGCGGCAACTATGTGGAAAGTTTTACACAATAATTACCCCCATAATGAACGTCCACAGAATTCAATCATTGTCGTCAATCGTCGGGATTCCAATCACCTTGCAATTGCCAGCTTTCTGACCACATGGTTGGGCTGCATCCCATCTTGTCCGGTCCTGACTTGCATGCACTATGTGTTAGAATTATCAGCACTTCTCTCATTGGCGCAACCCTTTGCACACTCATTAAAGGCATGTGTTATTTTAGGTAATTAATCCAAAACTTAATTACCATAAAAAAACTTGGTAAAGAGCAATGGTTAGAGACGACCACTTTGAAGTAATGGGGGTAAGAAAAGGGAAATTATTTTTCACAATATGAAATCTGAGAGAGGTTTTCAAGAGTGTTTTTTTTCTTTCATATTTTTCTTCGGTGACCAAAATTTAGCCCAAATTTGCACAGGTTTGTTATTTTATGTATATTGATGGGATTTAACAAGCGACGATATAATTATAGTGGTCTTTTACAATACCACGAGTTATAACATTGCATTAGGGAGTCATTCAGAATGATGCCTGCCTGTTTGTGACCAAAGTAATGTTTCTGCTTTAAAGGAATCAGTTGCCTTGGATCGGTCGAGTTGGTCTTTAAAAACCGTTAGTTGTAAAATGTAAATGGTTAGACAGATATTGTAAAAATAGAATACGATGATCTACACAAATATGCCTCGAAATTGGTTTTCTTTTTACCATGTCGACGAACACGATCGGCCATTTATGGGAGTCAAAATTTTGACTCCCATAAATGGCCGAACGTGATAGTTCGCGACGTAAAAAAGACCCGTGCAGTTTCGAGTGATACTTGTGTGGATCATTATATTCTACTTTTAAAACATCTTTCTAACCATATGCATTTCATAACAAACGGTTTCAAACGCTTTTAATAGACCAACTCGTCCGATCCAAGGCAACGTGTTCCTTTAAGAATAACACTGACCGATCAAATCGTTGCTTGACTTTGCGTGTTTGGATAATAACGGCGTTCATGGTCAAGGTAAATCAAATCCGCACGAAGGCATTGAGGTACAAATTACAGACTTAATAATATTGAAGGGATGTTCTTTGTTAACACTCTCTGTAAAGGAGAGGCAAAAAATCTACGATCAAACTAAGATCTTTAGACCGCAGAAAATGTTTGTAGGTGACAAAATATAACATAGTCAAATAACATGCTGTTTTGGGGTTGTTTTCTTTTGGCAAGTACTCGGTCTGAACACTCTCATCGTGGTGAAACTATGCACCTCATGTCCTTGCGCCTGAAAACGTCAATTTTGCATCTCGTCAAGTTCTTGTTTTTCTTGTCTGTCTATTTATTTGATAGTTCCCCCCCCCCCCGCTGTTTACATAGACTTTTAGCTATTTTACTCTTCATCGATAACAAGTTGTTTGTGTCATCAATAGAAACAGAAATAATGGCAGTAGATATTCAGCTGATTTAAAAAGGATGCCAGTTATGGTGTTCGAAACAATGCACTGGAATTATAACAGGCTGCAGTATTTGTTGGAGCCTGAACTGGAAAAAGGCTGAGTTTCGAAAAGATTCAAATCTGGGTATTTTCGAAACGGCGCGCTGGAAAAGACGGGCTTAAGGTTCTTTTTTTTACGGAGAACGAACTGGAAAAAGCATGCGTTTCGAAAATACCATTTTGTGTGTATTTTTGAAACGGTGCACTGGAAATAATAATAGGCTTCAGTATTTTGTTCGTATCCTTAACGGATAACGCCTGTGTTTTGAAAAAAAATACAATAAACACTTGACTTACCATTATTTCTGTGCGTGTTTGAGAGGTTTTTCCTCGCTAAGAGAAAGCTGCAGCTGTTTTAATTCTAAAAATCACGACCTTCGAGAAATGCTTGTGCCATGCATCGTTTTTTTTTATTTACCAACACACAGCTCTTGAAGCGGATTTGCAATCTTGCGCAACTCAAGGACAAATCATACCACGCTGATGTTCAAATAATATGAATTTAATCGCGTATTTGTGATGAGACACATGTTCGAGTATTACGCCAAGGAGAAAATAATGTTGTAATTTATGTTACTGGGGTCGATTTCACAAAGAGTTAGATATAATACACGTATGGCTAGTCCTACGTTAGGACGAAAAAACACCCTCATAGCACAGATTGTGTGTGCGTTTATTATTATGCCTTTAAACAGGCCTGAAGTCTTTTAATATTAATTGAGTGAGAAATTACCTCGTTCTCAAAAACTAAACGTTACTTCAAAGGGAGACGTTTCTCAAAATGTTTTTTTTTTATCGATTGAACAGCTCTCCGTTGGTCTTTATAACAAGCAAGTTTTTATGCTAACATCTTATTTTGAGTACGGGCAATTACAATAGTGTTCAGTGCCTTTAATCGGCATCATAAGTTTTCATATGTCAAGGTGTTTTTGCCCCTTCCCCCGACACGACGTCACGATAAAAAAAATAAAATGAAAATAATACAATAAATTAATAATTGTTTACATGATTCACAAAGATTGGAGTGCTGCAATCGTTCGGTTTGAACAACTCTTTGATTGAGAGCCTATCGTCTGTAATTGAACCATGGCGATACAATGCCATAACATGCAGAAAACCTCCCCGGGACGTCGTTAACGAAAAGGATGAATTTTTGATGGAGTGCCACTGGTCCGCTAGGGGAGTTTTGAGCCGATTTTGTGCGGTCTTGGCCCCGACGTCAATAGAGACACGAGCTTTGATTAGCGTTTATTTTCTTCTATTTAACCAGTATCCCAATAAGTCTCCCTTGTGGCCATTGGATCACACAGTAACAAATTCAAAACAAAATCAGCTATACAAACAATGCCCAGAAGAATTCTAAGAAATATGAGGGCCTATATAGAATAATAAAAATAAGAAACACATCTCAACCAAGTATTAAGGGAGATTGAAAAAGAAGAGAGAGAAATAACGTTTTCAAGTACGTATTTAAATGAAGGCTTAGAAAAAATCAGTAATAGAAAATAGACGTTCAGATGGCAAAAGAGTATTGTTCTTTTGTTTTACATGACTAATTAATTAAAGACCTATTCAGTACGGTATCTAATAAAAGTGGTACATTATTGGGCGATCCAGGGTCATTGTTAAATTCAAAATTTGAAGATAAATTCATTCTTGTTTTTAACCCTAACCGTAAAAGGAAGTGAACATAAGAATTGGGGCCAAAGTTAACCTCCAATATTCTCAGTAGTTTCCTAAGCATCTCGTATAGCCGAGCTGCGATGTTACTGATCAGCAGAATGCGGGTTATACAGTGTAGTACCAGTCGTGGCACAATATCATGTGTCCTTGAGCAAGTCCTTCGGATGGGACATCAAGCCGCATGTCCCGTGTGTCAGAAGTGGTAGTGCACAAAAGAACCCAGAACATTGTGGAGAGGGGCTTCTGATTGACATGTAAGCATTGCGAGCTACAGTAATTAAGCACCGTAAGCACCGTTTCGTGCATTGCCAGAAATATTTAACATTTATAATTATAAGGCAGGTCTGTATAACTATAGCTTTTGGAATAGTGCATTCGGATATAAAGTTTCAAAGCACCATTGTGATATTGGCCTTGTGCCCCATACATATATACATTTAGATCCTTGTATTCGATTGGTGGATACGCGTTTAGCGTCGTCCTCTAGTTGCCATTAATACTGCCGCAGAGCTCGGAAATTTAATATTTGAAGGCAGTGGACACTATTGGTAATTACTCAAAATAATTATTTGCACAAAACCTTTCTTGAATACGTGTAATGGGGAGAGGTTGATGGTTTAAAACATTGTGAGAAACGGATCCCTCTGAAGTGCCATAGTTTTCGAGAAAGAAGTAATTTTCAACGAATTTGATTTCGAGACCTCAGATTTAGAACTTGAGGTCTCGAAATCAACCATCTAAACGCACACAGTTTCGTGTGACAAGGGTGGTTTTTTCTTTCATTACTATCTTGCAAGTTCGGTGACCGATTGAGCTCAAATTTCCACAGGTTTGTTATTTTATGCATATGTTGAGATACACCAACTACGAAGGCTAGTCTTTGACAATTACCAATAGTGTCCACTGCCTTTAAAAGAGTCTAACAGTGTCATTTCCAAACAAGGCGAGTTCGTCGTGCCCTGGTGGCGGAAAAGGTTGCGGTATAAATTCAAGTCGATCACATTCTACACACCGTCAATTCTATACCCCAGCTTTTGCAGTGAATGGTCGTGCTGACATGTCAGAAATGGTTCACCTTCAGCTATAACTATTAAAAGGTGAATAATTTTTTATATAGAAAATGTGGCCGAAAATGTCAGAATGGTGTTAAAGGCACTGGACAACTTAAGTAATTGTCGAAGACCAGTCTTCCAACTTGGTGTATCGCAACATGTCGACCATAAACATTAATACAAACTCGTTGAAGTAGCGAGAGAAAAACGGAATAAAAACTCCCTTGTCACACTGTGTGCCTTCAGAGATGCTTGATTTAGGGACCTCATAAATCTAATAATGAGGTCTCGAAATCAAAACAATTCGCGGAAATTTACTTCTTTCTCGAGGGAGCCGTTTCCCACAGTGTGTTATACTTATAACAACTTTACTCTCCATCGCGTGTTACCAATATGTTTTACGCTTACAATTATTTTGAGTATAAATTACCAATACTGTCCAGTGCCTTTAATCTTACAGAATCTTGGGATGGAACCTTGGGATGTAGAACTCGCTTCTTGCATCGATCGGTGAGCCATCAAAGGTACTCCTTTATGTCTTAATTCCAGTACACATCAATGCCGCCCGGCCACAAGGAAAATGTGTCTCATTGCGAACCGAAACCTTCAGCTTTACCTAGATTTACAATCTTACTGTTGAATAACACTCAAGTCCCCGCCCGCTATTTGCCGACATGGTGCATCCTGTATTTTAATTCGTCACATGACATACATGTATTTAAAGTAAGATGTAGGCCTAAGTCCATGTTGTGTTGTATTGTGACAAAAACATCAAAGTTACCCGAAAAAGACCGACTACTGAATGTTTTTTAAGAAATCGGAATACGGTTCAGCATCTGAACAGCAGTCCCCCCCGAACACCCTGGTCAATGAGCTCACCTGCCGTCGATTTCACCAAACTCTTCCTAACTTATGATTAATCTTAGGACTTAAGACGAGTTAAGTTCCGTAACCATAGACGTTAGGACGCATTGAACCCATAAGTTAGGACGGGTTACTCGTCCTAACTCGAGTTAGGATTAATCCTATATAGAGTTTCGTGAAATCGGCTGCAGAGGGCTTTTTCATCGTCGTAGAAACGAAGTGATATTTTCCAGAGGTTTTTAAATAAGGGGATAAAAGGCCACCGACGAGTTCTTCAACTGCCGTTTAAAACCGGCAGGGTCGTGGCCGTGCGATAAAGGCCAGAGCCGCTCAAGGTTAGCGGACAAAAATAATTTCAGAGTGGACTTGGAATAATGAAAAACACCACCAGCAACAAAAAACTGTAGGCGAGCAGATTAATTCTTCCATTCATCTGTTACGAAACGAAACTATTTTAGAGTTATTGGCACATTCCCTGTAGATTAATGGCGTCCCCTGCTTCTTTTGCTGTCTAAAATTCCTTTCTCCAGAGAATCTTCTACGTTCTCGTATATTGTCTGAACCCATTGTCGTTATCTATATAGAAAAACTGGAACGAGGTTTTCTATATCATATTTACCAAAGCTTTGGTGGAGTTTCGTGCTACACGTTCTCCAGAGAATTTTTTAATATGGTGCAATAAGGAAACAAGTTACACTAAGACCCAGTGGTTTAAATCGCTTATTACTGACGCAAGGTTATCAGACAATATTAAAGAATACCACCAGAAACGAAGAACTAGTGAAGCAGATTAATTTATTTCATTCATCGGAAACTATTTTAGAGTTATTACCGCATTCCCTGTAGAAGATGGTGTTTCCTGTTTCTTTTGCTGTCAAATTTCCTTCTCCAGAGGTTTTTTACGTTATCCAGAGAATTTTACAATTTTCCTTTTGAGTATGCAGAAAGGAAATAAGTTACAAAAGATTCAGTGGTTTAAGTCGCTCAAGGTTAGCGGACAATATTCATTTCGGAATGGACTTGGAATAATAAAGAACTTCACCAGAAACGCCATGTAGGTGAAGCAGATTAATTCTTTCATTCATCCGTTACAAAACGATACTATCTTAGAGTTATTGATGAAGGCCTTTTATGTGCCACCGGTTTCTTAAGTTGCTGTCTAAATACACCGATCCATTAAGCCAGGCCCAATTATCATCGACCAATCACGACTGCGAAATCTGACCACCATTTGAAACGTTTGGTGATCTTTGCATTAATGGTGGTCGGGTTTCGCGGCTGTGATTGGTCAACTGGTAAGGAGGCCGGGCGTAATGGATCGGTCTATTGTGTTATTGTGGAAATTATTCTTTATGACGTCATTGTGGGAATTATTCTTTGACACGCCACAGCACAGCACAGATGAAGTTATATAACAGAAAACAACTGTTAAAACAAATCTGAAGGGAAAGATTTGCCCGCTCTGATTACAAAATCCTCAAAGCCCAGAAATATTTTGTTACCCTTTATATAGGATAACTGTAATAAAAAAGGCGCTTGAAACATGTCAACTTGTATTATTCTACAACCGAATTTAGAATAAAGCACTGCAGCTGCAGCTTCACCCATTTCTTCTGAAATTGTTTTCATTGTTCGACATCTCATCTTATATATGCACCATTACTTTTCTCGAATCACTGCCCCAATCTTTTAGATTAAACTATTTCTGTGACGTCACTCTATTGTTGAAAGTGTAGATTATTTTTACGAATCTACTCTTTCGTTACGAATCTACATTTAAGTGTAGATTCGTAACATAATCTACAGTTGAGTACAGACTCACTTAAGTAAATAGTTAAATTTGTCTTTCTAAACTCAAAAATATACATGAAGGGCAACAAACACAGCTGAAAATAAGTTAGCTTTCATTTTACAGTATAATTTTCCAGCTTAGAAAAATCCATTTTTAGTAACACAATTTATTGTTAGCGAAGCAAACTGACATTGTACTTGATAATTTTGCAAGCACTACAATATGCCTATATATTTTGTAAAATAATTATAAAATGTGACCAACCGACGTTTGAAAACGTATACGAAATAAGATAGTCTAAGTGTTGTTTCTATTGAGAAATCCATTTCATTGAAACCAGTTTCAATATATCACATATTAACCTAATGAGGGAAATAGTCTTAGTCAGAGAATAGACTCTAAAGTGTAGACTCGTGATTACAATGTACTCGCCTTCGGCTTGTACATTATATTCACGAATCTACACATTCTCGTCCATTCTCCTTAACGTATTTCCTCAAGTTCATTTCCAATGAAAACACAGTTATTTCTTTATCTGACAATAAGCGTCATGGAAACCCTTCCCAGGGGCAAGCAGGGAAGAAGACATGGCACGGGGGACTGAACGGGGGTGGGGAGGAGGTTGGCAGATGACCCGGGGGTGGTTCTGATGCAGGGAGCTACACCCAACTCTGCCCACATCAGTTTACGCAACTGCTCTTTAGGACCTTTGTTTTCATAAAATACTTTTATTTTGTTTCCCATCAGGGTTGAAACTCATGTTGGCTCTTATGAATAATCGTGTGATATATCAATTCGGTTGAATTTGCCTTGTACTACTTTTGCCGAGGCTCAGATGTTTTTTGTGGGGAAGATGCTACTCCAGATATATCTTCCAAAAAACACATCAAAATAATTATCGGCTCAATGCACACTTGCTCAGGGAACCATAACCTTACAAGCTTTGCTTCTTTAAGGGTCCCTCTACAGTTCCATGAATGTTCATGCTTATTATTCATTTATCGACCGACCGACTGATGACGTCCGACTGACTTACCGAGGACGTCCGATCTACTGACTGACTGAAGACATCCAATCGATTTGGGACTTCCGATCGATCGCAGAAACAAATAGTTTGACAAAGAAACATCCAACCATTCAAGCCAGACATGAAAACATTTAGACGAAGACGTGAATCGCATTAAAATAAGTCAAAAAATAAAGAAAACAAAAATTTACAAGAGTTGTGATCTTTTATTAACATGTACGGTGACTGAACAGTTGAAAAGATAGCACGGTGTCCAACATAAAGGCATACACATTTTACGTTCAGTACAATACGCAATTAATATTTATTTTTCTTTTTTAATTTAAGTTCGGCGTACGTTTTCGGTACATGGAGTTGCAATTATGTTTTGATTAGAAGACTCAAATAAAACGACAATATTATAATCTGTGTTAAACCTCTTGTAAAAAAAAAAATAATAAAAAACTCTGTTGTGATTAGTGAAAAGTACACTGCTCTTACAATTTTTATTAAAAATATTGTTTTTCTGATAATAGCCAACTTATATATAAAATAGTTACTGGTAACTATAAACCTTAATATACTTTTCTCTAGAAGACGACCAGAGCATACTGATCGAAACGTCGAGTTGAAACCAACGATTCTTTTCAGAACCACCCCAACTCATTAGAGATAGGCCTAGTCATCACATGGTGTTACCACAAACCTTTCTATATTGTTATATATTTTTGTTTAACTTTTTCTATAGTAATATGGTGCTGATAACAATCGCACTGAGAAATTGTTTTCTACTGTTAAAGTTGGTTGGAGAAAACAAAAAAAATGTCCTTTAAGGGACAGTGTTTTTCCTTTTTTCCATACGAATATATATATCCTATATAGATGTAACTTTAACTTGGTAACAAAGCAACGGAGAGCTGTTGATAGTATAAAACATTGTGAGAAACGGCTCCCTCTGAAGTAACGTAGTTTTTGAGAAAGGGTAAATTTCTCACTCAAATAGTAAAATACTTCTAGCCAGAAGCCTTTTATTCCTATCTTAAAGCACACAATTTTGTACAACAAGGACGTTTTTTCTTTCATCATCATCATACAGATGTAATTTATACACAATATTTTTAATAACCTGCAAAAATTCGCATTGTTGAGATATCAACGAAACTCCAGAGCAGTTTTGTTCACGTAGGAAGAACACTCCGTAACTTGAATACACAATCTGAGAAACGTATCTGACAGTAACGTTTCTCAGATTCAAATTTAGGGGATAGAAACTGATATCTTTATCCATAAACACATTATACTTCGAAGAGAAATGATTCTCAAAATGCTTTATATCGAAATAATGCTGTATCTGTATACAAAGCAAGTTTTTATTGACATTAAAGTTTTATGAGTGATTATCAAACGTATACCTCCCCTTTATTGTAGTTCTAAATCACAAGGGAAATCCTGTAAAGCCTATGTCAGAGCCATTGATCCACCTGGCATGATAGGACGAGGTGCTGTGGCTCAACAGAGCGACGAATTCAAGCTGCAAAGGGGCAATATTACATTCATGTGCGTGTCAGCAATTAATTGCATTTTGTTGGTTGGGTTGGTGCACTATTGGTAATTACTCAAAATATTTGCTAGCATATACAAGTTTATTGGTAACTTGAGAGAAATGGAGAGCTGTTATTGGTTTAAAAACCTTTTGAGAAACGGCTCCATCTGAAGTAACGTATATATGTGTTTGAGGAAAAGGTAATTTCTTATACTGTTACTATTATTAAGCATTTAGGCACGCTATTCATGGTAAAACCATATCACAGCGTTTACAAAGAGCAATAAATTAAACATTGTACATACAAACAACAATAGAACAAAAAAAAATCAATTAGGAAAGAGGTAGGTTTTGAGAATCTTCTTAAACACATTCACTGTTTCAGCAGATTTAATATAGGAGGGAAGTTCATTCCACTCTTTAGCTGCTGAAACAGTGAATGTTCGATCTCCCGCTGTCATGGGAAAAGTAAGGCGAAATGAATCTGCATTGGAGCGAAGATTTGAACGCAAAGGTCGATACAACTGAATACATTCATTAAAATACACTGGTGCCTGATTGTGAAAGAATTTGTAAACGAATAAAAGAATCTTAAATACAATCCTCTGTTTAATTGGTAACCAATGAAGCGATCTTAGAAGAGGCATGGCATCATGACGGCGATCAAACCTAAAGATAACACGAGCAGCCCAGTTCTGCAAACTTTGAAGTCTCTTAATATGCACCTGTGGGACTTCTGTAAACAACCCGTTACAATTATATAGTCTAACCGGGAAAGAACATGGCTGCGAATCACATGATGACATGCCTCTTCAGATACATACTTCCTTATCTGTGACACATTTTTTAACTGAAATCGAACAGACTTGCAAAGGTGGTTTATACTCAAATATTATAATGCTTAGGCCAGAACTGAAGTTTTTTTAATACATTTTTTTTTTAGACATCCGAAGGGTGCTTTCTCTTTCATTATTCTCTTGCAACTTCGATTTTTTTTGCCGAGTCAAAATTTTCACAGGTATGTTATTTTGTGCATGTTGGAATACACTATAGTGCCTAGTGTAAAGTGCTTTTACACAGCTATGGGCCCATAAGTTATGATGATTTGGTGGGTTTTTATAAGTCGTCAACACTTCAAAACTAATGTTCGAAATAGAGTTTGTTCTATCACATTCCTTCCAATGTCTCGATAGAAATACCTGCGTCATAATTCTCGAAGTTGATACACTTTTGATCTGGAACAACTATTTTCAAATAATAGGTGTACTTAAATACATTATAAGTTGCATAATATACCAGTGATACGTGCTTTTTCCATTCGTGTTTTTAAAATTGTGACAACGCTGACTGTTTTTTTTTTTTTTTTATATAATGGGCAAAATCACTCACCCGTTTTAATCTGCAGATTAAACATAATGGATTTAGTTCTTCGAAAAGTAATCTTTTTAAAAGAACCAAACTAATTAAAACAGCAATAGTATGTACAACAACAGCAACATTTTTTTTTAAAACTATAAAGTAGTTATTACAAGTACCTAGCAGTCCGTCAATTCGCCCATTTAACCAAGAGGAGATCCGAGGTCGAATTATGTGTTATGGGGTAATCGTCAAAGTCCAATTAGATTTGGGGAAATTACATTTCTCAACCTCACAAAATGTTGCCAATTTTAGCAAAATTCAAATCATGACGTCATCGGACATGGTTTGTACATTCCAATGAGTCTTTTTTTTTGCGACAGTCAAAGGTAAACAGTACTGTAAGATTGAAAATCATCAGAGTAAGAATGAACAAAAAATTATCTGTACACAAAATGAACATAGCCATTTGTTTGAAATGTGACGTCATGTTTTTGGATGGTTGCAAACATTGCCCAGTGATGAATGACCTTAAAGACACTGGACACTATTGGTAATTGTCAAAGACCAGTCTTCCCACTTGGTGTATCTCAACATAATTATGCACAAAATAACAAACCTGTGAAAATTTGAACTCAATTGGTCAGCGAAGTTGCCAGGTAAGTATGAAAGAAAAAAACACCCTTGTCACACGAAGTTGTGTGCTTTCAGATGCTTGATTTCGAGACCTCAAAATCTAATTCTGAGGTCTCGAAATCATATTCGTGGAAAATTACCCCTTTCTCGAAAACTATGTCACTTCAGAGGGAGCCGTTTCTCACGATGTTTTATACTATCAACCTCTCCCATTATTATTATTTTGAGTAATTACCAATAGTGTCCACTGCTTTTAAAACGCAGTGTCATTTAAAACGGCTTTTTACGAAAAGGAAAATGAGTGGATCTTAAAACTGACTTTGACTTTCTGGAGACCATTTTTAAGATCTCAAAGTCGAACTACCTTCATATGCTTGCTAAATCGACTGACTTATATCCAACTTAACTAGGAAATGTTTGCCGAGTATCGAGAAATCTGGTTTAAAGTTAATGCTTTGATCTTCCCGGTGACGTGAAAGAAAATCAGTGAGTCATCAGTTTCTCGATGAAGACATAAAGATGAGAAGAGTGTACTGTTCGAAACGTCGATATCAAAGGCTCTCTTCAGAGCCAACACTGCCCCGAAAGATATTTTATATACATGGTTGTACCAGCAAGTTTACTATTTATTTATAATAAGTTCTAGGCTTCAAACATCACTTTAGTTCCTCGTTGAACTAAAGAAAGTGATAGTCATTCACAAAAATGCTTAAATTGGATGGATCTTTCTCATGAGCCGCCGGTTCCAGAAGCAGAGAACTTTGATGAAACCTTTTCGCATACGAGGGCTGGTTGCAGCGTAGATAAACGGATTAATGGCCGAGTTAACCCATATAGTATAGTATACGGAGTTCCAGAGGAGCCACGTAAAATTGGGCTTTTTCACGATGAATAACAGCTGCACAACGTAGTAAGGGACCCAACTGAGTGAGAACATACCCACGATGATGGCCAGCGTGATGGCCGCCTTCCGGTGTTTCTTGTACGACTTTCTGGTGTCCAGGTTTCGGTTGATTTGCCCGGTCGGAACTTTTGGCTCCACTTGTATTAAACTAGACGGCATTGCTGGGTCGATGGGGGCGTTTTGTGATGTTGCATCTGTGACTGTGCGAACCAGGGTCTTGGAGCGCTTTAGAATGTTAGCGTACACATTGATGTTAAAGAAAGCCAAGAAGATGAAAGGAGTAACGAAGCCGACAAGGATTTGAAGTATGTTGTAGTGTAAGATGTACAGTACACCGAAATCGCAGGTTACCGAGTAGATCACAACGTCCTTGCTTTGAGCCCAGAGACCATTGCCGAGGACCGGTACGGCAAAGAACAGGAGAGACACTGACCAAGTTCCCCCGATAAGGATACCCGAGAGTACCCTGCTCTGATACTTCTGATACTTTAGGAACTTCGTGACCAGAAAGTAACGGTCCATACTGATGAGAACGATAGCAAATGCAGATTGCATGCAGGCGGCATAATCTAGAATTGTCCAGAAGGTGCAAACGGCTCTCCCAAATGGCCAGTTGCCGAAATATCGCCAGAGATTGTTGAACACGAGAGAGTTGAGTCCAACGCATAAGTCGGCACTGGAGAGGTTCAAGATGTAGTGGTTAGCCACGTTGGATCGGAGCTGTTTGTCACCAAGTATCACGATGAAAACCAGAATATTACCACCTGCAGACAGCAACCACATGAGCCAAACGAGTGTCGAGATTACCAGTTCTATCGGCAGTGGATGTGAGAATTCGCCAAGTAAATCATACACATAAGACGACTCCTCCACGATTGATTCAGTGTTGTTCTCCATTCTCACAGAGGATTCAACAATCTTATTTAGCTAATAATTGAGTTGTTTCAATTGATGTGTTTCAGGAGAAACAGTCTTTCGTTTGAGCGAAATTTCGTGAATGTCACTGTGCCAACCAAGCAGATACTGGCACGCGTAGGAAGTTTGCACAACAGTTTTTCATCACAGACGTTAGTTTACGAGTCAGGTATTGGTCGAGGAAAACAGGTGAAAATGATGTAAAATGCAGAGAACCCGAAATGGACACGAAATATCTGTAAACGTCTTGGTGAAGGCCCCACTGGCTTCTGAATGATGTAGATTCTGTTCAGGCTCCTCACCAACACTTCTACAATAAACCAAACAAGCTACTGTCTCGTCCAATGGCATCACTCCTTCATTGTTATTTGAAGTCACTCGTTGCGTTGTTATAGTTACAGCGCATCAAGATGAAGCTAATGACCTGTGGGGCAAGGACGCAATATGAATGATGCAATACAGGTTGCACTTTTATTTTATTTTATATACAATACAAATATAATAACATTGTGATTTTGTGATTTATTGTCAAGGGAAGATGTCATTGCTGTATGAATATACGGTTTATATTATATACCAGTAGGCTTATGCTTATATCATTTTGATTTTTAATATCTAATATTTTTACATCTCTCAGAAACCGAGCAAAGGAAAAATCAATACACATATTAAATAAAATAGACCTACATCAACAAACTTACAAACACAAACAAATTAGAATAAAATATTTTAAAAGCTAATTAATACTACCTACGGGGCAATGACAAGCTGTGAATGATGCGGTGCAGCTTGCATTGTTTCTTAAAGGCAGTGGACACTGTGGTAATTACTCAAAATAATTATTATCATAAAACCTTTCTTGATTATGAGTAATGGGGAGAGGTTGATAGCACAAAACATTGTGAGAAACAGCTCCCTCTGAAATAAAGTAGTTTTCGAGAAAGAAGTAATTTTCCACGAATTTGATTTCGAGACCTCAAGTTGAGAATTTGAGGTCTCGAAATCAAGCATATGAAAGCACACAACTTCGTGTGACCATGGTGCAACAAGGGTGTTTTTTCTTTCTTTAATATCTCGCAGCTTCGACGACCGATTGAGCTCAAATTGTCACAGGTTGGTTATTTTATGTATATGTTGAGATACACCAAGTGAGAAGACTGGTCTTTGACAATTACCAATAGTGTCCATTGTCTTTAATGAATAGGCCAACATATAACATTATGATTCGATTGATTGTCAAGGGAACGGGCCACTGCTTTCGATGGATACGGTGAATATAATTGTTTTATACACGAGTAGGCTTACGTTATATCATTTGATTGATTTATTTTTTAAATATTTTTGTTTACATCCCTCGGCAACCTTTCCTCGGTACAGCTCCTACTCAAAATTATATTAAGAAATATACAACAGAAACCGAACGAAAAATAAATTCAATACATAAACTTACGCACAAAAAAGAAGAGAACAATATTTCATAAATCTCATTAGGCCTGCCTATGGGGCAATGACACAATGGGAATGTTATAACATGCATACATGTTGCATTAAGGGTTGTTGAATACAATACAGACATACATTGTACTTGATAACAACACTGGTAGGCCCTATATCAACCTACTTTAATCTCTAGGACTCACCTTGTCTCGGCTCAGTCGGGACATTAATCATGGTTTCTGTTTAGTTGTTGAACATAATACGAACATTATACCATCGTGCTCTTTGATTGTTTTGACTATCAAGGGAGTTGGTATCTGCTCATTTGAATACGATACAAAGGTAGTCCTATGTTTATCTAATGACTTTCCATCTCTCGTCGTACATTTCCTTGACGCAGTTGGGAATTCATTATTCTCACAAAGGGCAGGCACTTATTAAATTTACATAACTTACAATGATACACTCGGAACCCAGCAAAAGGAAACGAAACAATAAACATCATAACAAATTTTGAGAACATACATCGACAAACTTAGGGGGGGGGGGGGGGTGGAGAAAAGAAAGATAAAGCTCATTATTATTTACCTACTGGAAATGACACATGGGGAATGATAACACAGCTTGCATTTTAGTTGTTGAATACAGTACAAAGATTGTAACTTTGGGCTGCTTTAATCAAGAACGTTCCTGCTAAGATGAATACGGTACATCGGCCTATGTTTACCAAATTGACTTTCCCATCTATCAGAAAACCCGCTTCTCGACGTAGTTGGAAATTCATTTTTCTATAACAAATTGCAGACACTATCTAAATTTAAATAGTTAACCTTGAGACATATACAGCAGAAACCGACATCAAAGTGAAACATCAATAGCCCATCCACAATGAGGCCTGGAATTACACGCAGGCCACGGAGGACATGCCGCTCGTTGCTCCTTGTCTTGGCCTTGGTGCCCCTTCAAAAGTTTCCCATACTCTATATAGGATTTCCAATGGAGAAGCCCTTTGCAAAATGAAAATGGCCTTGCCCTTTCAAAGATGAAATTCCAGTCCTGGTACACCATCAGCGAAAATCAACGACTGGTGCAGGCAACACCCTCAGGATGTGTACCAACCACCAATTTAGTCAGCCCCTGTAGGGCAATAATATTGTCGTTTATTGTCGGTTATATAGTATAAATAAAGACTTTCGCACATTAGCACAACGGATTTGCGGCACAACTTGGCTTTGGGTATAGACTCCGTACTCCCATGTAAGTTGCACACATCGCGCGCAGGTGCGCACTTTGAACACTTTAGAGGACAAAAATAATGAGGAAGTATTATACTCAGCCCGCTTTAGGCCCATATGAACGTGCATCCAAGTTAGCTTAGTATACAAACCATTGATTATGTAAGCCTTTAGCCTCGCAACCTCAATTTTGCTGCCCAACTTTGCAAAATTTCTACTTTCTATTTAATTATTTATCAGCAACAGCAATGGTCAATGTGAGGGGCGAAGATTATACCGCGAACACCTTGGCCTATCGAAGGACTCCAATATCGCTGAATCGGAAATAGAGCGATATCTTTCTGCTTAGATAGAACTGCTCAGTTTTCCGCATGGCCTTGCTCTATCGGTTTATTTATAAGTTCTCTTGTGCTTTTGCGTTGAAATGGCATCGACGGAACCATTCGTGAAAAGTAGTATATTACGTGTTTTGATCAAATACTGAGTGCGTCCGATTGGTCTATCATAAAGCCTGTACTAGGCCTGAGTATGCACTAACTTGCTAAGCACAGAATAGTATTAAAAAAAATACACTTTGCCGAGCAGTATTTTCTGCTGGGCCCAGTTACTGGTATGAGCATAGAGTTGCTTGGACAGAGATCAACCAAAGCCCGTTGAGTTGTGATTGTTGGGACATTATTAGCAGACAAAATTGTCAGCGCCCTCACGCGTCCAAGTACACCTTTTATTAGGCAGAGGGCGGGCTTCTCAATGCAAAAACGCGTTATTTCTTCAGCATGGCGGCCACAACGAGAAGAGTTTTGTCCCAAGAAGGCACAAATCTTCGCTTTGAAACAAGCGAAAGTGTCGACGTTACTCCTACATTTGATGCGATGAATCTAAGAGAAGATCTTATTAAGGGAATCTATGCTTACGGTAGGTAGTTCATATGTAAACTCAAAACGACGTAGACAAATTCGGCTTGTTCATATGAAGTGTGTTGCATCCTTTTCGTGATAAAAAGCGGATCCTATTAACAATAATTTCCAATTCCAGACAATGCAAGACATATTACACGAACGATTACCATCATGTCATGCCGTCATTAACAATACGGTTGTATTTAATACAGGGACATCTGATTTGTTTGAGGGGGCTCCATTTAAAATGTGTGATTTAAAGTTTAACTTGTGTACTGTAAGTTGTAACTGTGTAATATACTGAGTGTAAACTGACTGTGGAGGTGGTGAGCAGTGATCGATCTGAGTTAACAAGTGAGATGAGCTGAGTGAAATGATGGATGGAAATATCATGACGATGGATGGCTGACAGATTTGGCTGGGGACCAATAACAATGTTATTGTTAATGTTAGTGTAGATTATCCGAGTATCCAGTGGCAGTGTAGAATAGAAGTAGACTATGGATAGCGTAACACACTCGCAGCTTTCTCTCAATTTATATAGGAAAAGTTTCCGTATGGCGCCACCAGTTTTTCATTCGATATGAAATAATATAGTATCTAATTTACCTCAATGAGATATCCCTTTTTGTAAAAATGAGTGAAAAAGTGGTGGCGCTATACGGAAAGTTATCCTTTATATATTTTTCACCATCCCTGTGCTGTCTGTGGTCAGTGTCATATTTAACTGTTTTATATTTCAATAAACAAGCTTAGTCTTCAATTTTTCATTAAAGTGGCCCAAATCAGTGATGACATATTGGATTTATAATAACACATAGTAACATTGAGAAATTTTATAAAAAACAGTTGCCAAAAATTGTCAGAACTTACATTACACGCTTTATTATTTAAAGCCATTGGACCCTTTCGGTTCAGGAAAAAAAAAAAAACCACAGATTTACAAATAACTTGGTGAAAGACTTCTCTTGAAATATTATTCCATGAAATGCTTTACTTTTTGAGAAAACAGCAAAACGGATTTATTTTAAACACATGTCATGACACGGCAAAACGCGCGGAAACAAGGGTGGGTTTTTCCGTTGTTTTCTCCCGACTCCGATGACCGATTGAGCCTAAATTTTCACAGGTTTGTTATTTGATATAGAAGTTGTGGTACACAAAGTGTGGGCCTTGGACAACACTGTTTACCGAAAGGGTCCAATGGCTTTAATTATTATAGTCTCATCAAAGAAACATGAACACAAGTAGTATCAGAAACTTTACAATCGAAACAGTGATAACAGAGTTTTACGACCATGGTTGTTGATTTTCTTAAATTCATTCAATCAAGAATGAGTTTAGGAATTCATTCTATGACTATGGAATAGAATATGGGTACACATGTGTATCACTACCGGGTTAAACTTGACCTAACTTGTGCATATGTGCTGTTTTATTTTGTCTTGTTTGTACACAAAACCAATTTTGGATCTCTCTCATTTTACCTAAAGGATTTGAAAAACCTTCAGCTATACAACAGCGAGCCATCAAACCTGTCGTATCGGGACGAGATGTGATCGCACAGTAAGTGTGGACAATGTAACATTTTTATCAAAATATATAGACTGTCAGCTGGCTTTCGAAAATGACAACAACATTAGTCAAGTTAATTGTTTCAGGTGACTGGTGTAGGAAGCCGGCCACAGATGAAATTATTTAGAAGTTTGTCGCTCAATCTGGGGTTCATTGATTGACGCAGTATATTACCTTTAGAATACCTCCTTTTTTGAAAAAATGTTGTTAAAAGAAAATATTTCTTATCTTTTTGATGAGCAAAGAAAAGCGTAGTATTTATTTTTGGTAGACAACTAGTGGTTTTGCCATGTAGCGCAACAAATTCTATCATCAAATTCTTTTAAATTTTAGCCATACTAAAATTGCGTTTCTGTTTTATGTGATAGACTGGTTTAAGGTCTCCGAAAACAGCTTACTATCCCCCATATTGTTTTTAATAATTGCAAAATTGCAATTAGTATTCACAAAATAAACTAGTTCTCGTTTGTTATCATGTTCTCAGGGCACAGTCTGGTACCGGAAAGACAGCTACATTCTCCATTTCAGTTTTGCAGTGTTTAGACACGCAGGTTTGTATATCCTAGACACATCTCCCTCTCTTTGATTCCGTTATTAAATTCTTACATTTTGCAGAATTTGATCTGGCTCAGTGTATTATTGCACAGCCACAATCATTGATTTCAATTTTTGTAACAAAAACAACAAATGAACCGCAGATAAATATTGAGTAACTCTTTGCAGAACTTGTATTTGACAAAGTCTATGACAAGTTGATTATCATAGACACAGCAATTGTATATATAAATAACAATGAGAGATAAATGTCACATCAGTTG
The DNA here is from genome assembly GCF_032118995.1 of Asterias amurensis. Classification (NCBI taxonomy): domain Eukaryota; kingdom Metazoa; phylum Echinodermata; class Asteroidea; order Forcipulatida; family Asteriidae; genus Asterias; species Asterias amurensis. Next base: position 15,813,623 of record NC_092648.1, read on the forward strand.
GGGAGGTAGTGCTTTCTGCTCTGCCGGCTAGGCTTCGAATTAAAGATACCCAAGCCTACATTCGTATGGACTGTGAAAGGGGGAACCCTGTTTCAGCCCTAGGAGTAGGTGGCAATGGCCTCTGGAAAAAATAATTGTAGCCCACGCCTTGAAGTGGCCTTCAGGCCTTGTGTGTCAGGGCGACTTGCATAAAATAAAAAAAAAAAAGGTTTTCAAACTGTTGTTCATAACAAGTGGTTAATAAATGTGTACCCATGATTTTGACTGTACACACTGGTAATTGATATGACTGCAGTGTTGTTATTTTTTATCCTGCGCCCAATTTAGTCTCATCTCTTCTTTGTCTTGAATGCACTCAGGTTCGTGAAACACAAGCTTTGATTCTGTCTCCAACTCGTGAATTGGCAACCCAAATTCAAAAGGTAAGTTGTGCACCATAAGTTAAGGAAGTCTACCCATCTCACTGATTTCTTTTATTCATGGCAAGGCATGTTATTATTACTACTTCTAAGTAAAGCCTGATATCTGATTTGTTTTGCTCTTGGAAAAACCTGAGAAATCAGGCCTCAATCAACCCATAGCACCCACAGCAATTGCCGTGATGCCCTGTGCTTTTGCTTGGTGCCCTTTACAAAGATCAAATATAAATTTACATTTTCCTCATAGAAGTTTCCCTTCAAGAGCGACGTTCAAGGCCTGACAAATATTAGTATTTCCTGAAAAGTCTATTTTACTCTTAATAGACATGTACATGAAGGTCAGCTCTTGTACTCTTGTACAAATTTCCCTGATAGTTTTTCCAAGGACCAAAGTGCATGACAGGATTAGAATAACTTTACAGAGAGAACAAAATCTCAAGCAAATGTGAATAGCGAGCTTTTAATTAAAGTGAATCTAATTCACAGGTGATTCTGGCCCTGGGTGACTACATGAGTGTCTTATGTCATTCCTGCATCGGAGGTACCAACATCGGTGAAGATATCCGCAAGCTGGACTTTGGTCAACACGTCATCTCTGGCACCCCAGGAAGAGTCTTTGGTATCCTTTATTTCATTTTCATTTTTGTTTCATTAATTTGGTGGTTGTGAAGAACTCTCGGAAAAACCGAACTTAATCACTGTACTAGACGAGAACCCCATGGAGAGAAGAAAAGGAAGTTTCAGTTTTAGATGTTGGAGGAAAACACCAGAGACGTATTCCATGGAAAAACCAAACACAGTCAAGTAAGGACTGCAAACCCAATCCATATAGTGCCCCCCAATACTAGTGGGGATAGAACCGGGGTCTCAGAGGTGGAAGGGGAGGAAAGATAACACTGTGCCAATATGACAAAAACACCAATCCTGTAAACCATAAACGTCTTATAGGCTCTTCACTTTGAGCTTGCCAGAATTTAACATTATCACTTGATACAAACCTTACTGCCAAAGCTGTTGTCCTTAAAACAATTAGAACATTTTGCAAAGAAAGACAGGAGAAACCAATCTGGAAGCATACACTTTTTTGTGCCTTTTCCTTAATAATGATGTTGTTTAACTAGACATGATCAAGAGAAGAAACTTGAGGACCCGTTCAATCAAAATGCTGATCCTTGATGAGGCGGATGAGATGCTGAACAAAGGTAAGGAAGATAGCGTTGCTTGAGACATCCGATGTCAATAGTTTTTTCATTCAATTGTCCCTTCCTTTTGGCATACTTTTCATAATGGTTATCGGCCAAGGAAATACAGAGAATATTGGTTGGTCTTTAGAAACACAGTCGACTCTCATTTTAATGAGGTTGCTGGGACTGGTAAAATTACCTCTTTATATAAGAAACATTGTTATAAGAGGACAGCAATATGAAGAAACTCATAGCAGAAATGAGATTCGGAACTTTCAGAATGTACTCCTTATAAGCAGCCCTCTTTAAAACAGTGCCTTTTATAATAGCTAGCGCATCGAGGCGAACGATACACACGAAGAGTAGGCTGATTTTTGCAATTGCGGCTGATACGCACTTGAAAACAATATATATATATGTTATATTTCACAGTACTAAACCATAAGGGAAACTGACATTTCAATATTTTGGAGTTTAACAAGGACGAATTTACAAGAGCAGGATTTGAACAAATGACTTCTGGATGACGTGCCGTCTCACTACTAACTGGAATAGCTCACTTTGAATTGTGGAACCTTTATATTGAACTCAATATCCTCTAATACATTCAGGTTTCAAGGAGCAGATCTATGACGTTTATCGGTACCTCCCTCCAGCTACACAAGTCCTTCTCTTCAGTGCCACACTGCCTCATGAGATCTTAGAGATGACCACAAAGTTCATGACGGAACCAATCCGAATCCTGGTCAAGCGGTCAGTATACATCTGTTTCATTCATATACTTGATTCGATGTGTCGCCACCATCAAAAACCCAATTGAGTGTTGCAAGTGTTGTTGTATTTAAAAAGAATAGTGAAGAAAAATGGACAAGTGTCTCCGTTGCCATTGATGATTCTTTTGAGAAAAGTAAGCAGTGTTAGTTCATGGAAGTCATTTTAACAGTTTTGTGCTTACATCATCAGAAAACTGCACCAGGGATGAGCATTTCAAATGAGAAACACAGTTGTCATGACCCTCCTGTTGGACCATTTTGATATTGTCCACTGTGGTTTTGAATCATAAATAAAGTATGTGCCACCATATATAACTCTTGGAGTTAAATGGTTTCAAATGGCTGGACAACTTGTGGAAAATGTTACTTGGAGTAGGAGTTGGAGGGTTAATGTTGGTCTTAAACACAAGCACTTTTTTTCACACAATCATCAAATAAACCAAATTAGTTTGTTTCCTCTTTGCCGTTTTATCTATCTGTAGTGATGAGTTGACATTGGAAGGCATCAAGCAGTTCTTTGTAGCAGTAGAGCGTGAGGAATGGAAGTTTGACACACTCTGTGATCTCTACGATACGTTGACGATCACGCAAGCTGTCATCTTCTGCAATACCAAACGCAAGGTAAGCCACTGCCTCATTGAGAAAATCAACCTCAAATCTTTGGTACTTGATGTATATTCTATGACCCTGTTGTATCTTGGCGTGTCTTGGCCGAGCAGTTAAGAGCACTGGACTCGAGCTCTGTTCTTTCTGATCAGCAGAGTGTGGGCTTGAGTCCCGGTCAGCACTAGTGTCCTTGAGCAAGAAACTTTACCATAATTGCTTTGTCCTTAAGATGGGACAATAAGCTGTAGGCCCTGTTTACTAGGGCTGATAGTAAAATAACCAAGACCACTTTTTGTTGAAGAGTAGGGGTTAACCCTGGTGTTTAGCATAGCAAGTTTACAGGTTTCCTCAGGCTTGTGAGCTATAGTGATTCTTATGAGGCATCCTTCAGAAATATTTTTTATAACAATAATCCGTGCTCATAATACTCACAGGTTGACTGGCTGACGGAGAAGATGAGAGAAGCAAACTTTACTGTCTCTTCAATGCACGGTGATATGCCACAGAAAGAGAGAGATGAAATCATGAAGGAATTCAGGGCTGGTGCTACGTAAGTCATCTCTTGGATAAAAGAAAGAAGAAAAGCCAAAATCAGTAGCCCCATAATAGTAGAATATACTAATTACATTCACATATGCGTACATACCCTATTGGTTTGCAAACACATAGAGTTGTGCACTAAGCAGACACACAATCGCATCTGCGTCACCGTGCGATGTTCCCTTATTTTGCCAACCAAAATGTGCAATTCACATTTTTTATTGGAAGTGTCTACTAAACCTTTTATTTCCGGAAATCAGTTATGCAGTGAAACCCTAAAGATGATTTCTTTTTGTCTTGTTGTATCTTACAGGCGAGTTCTGATCACAACAGATGTTTGGGCACGTGGGTTGGACGTACAGCAAGTGTCTCTCGTCATCAACTACGATCTGCCAAACAACCGTGAATTGTATATCCACAGGTAAGAGTAATACACAGTGATGTGGATTAATGTTGACAGTTCACTTCTTGCATCTTGCATTGTTGTACTCCCTACAAGCATTGCTTCATTACTTCATGGACAATAACATCGCAATCAACTTAGAGATTGTATTGCGTAGATGATAGTAAATGTTGTCTTTTTCTCTCTAGAATCGGTCGTTCAGGTCGTTACGGTCGCAAGGGTGTTGCTATCAACTTTGTCAAGAGCGACGACATCCGTATATTGAGAGATATTGAGCAGTACTACAGTACACAGATTGATGAAATGCCAATGAATGGTAAGTCAGATTCTCAAACCATTACTTCAAAACCTACATTATTCCATTATGTTTGTTTCAGCAGAGTGTGGGTTGGAGTCCCGGTTGTGACACTACTTGTGTCCTTAAGCAAGACACTTAACCATTAAATGATTATTGCTGCATCTTTTTGGATGGGATGAAATGCTGTAGGTCCTGTGTGTTGTGTTATGCACGTAAAAGAACCCGGTGCATTCATTGTAAAGAGAAGGGGTTCGCCCTGGTGTTCCTGGTCTGATCTGCAGCATCTTGAGCCACAGAACCTTGTAAACCGTTACATAGTGCAATAAGGGAATAGGTCTCAGATTAAAAAAACGTAGCTCCACATAATTTGCAGAAGAAAAAAAGAGCGCTTTGATAGCCCCCAGGGGTGTGATAAAGCGCTATAAGAATAATTTTTTATTATTATTTACTATTACTGCTGAGCACAGTTTAGAAATTTTTGCTTATTTATTGAATCCCTTCTCTCCTCTCTCTAGTTGCTGATCTGATCTGACCTGGCTGATATGGGACCAGGCAAGTTCTTTTTTTCCAATGCCAGGAATCAACTGTTCAACCAGTGTTCTCAATATTTCTCAATACTAAGTACTTACACAAAGACCCTGGACATTCGGGCTGTACTGCAGCCACAGTTAGTAGTTATTATGCCAAAATGGCATCCGACTTGGTAAATCAAAGACATACAGTTTAGTTTAATTTGATTCACTGTAAATTTACTTATTTTGTAAAAACCCTGGGGGTTTCTTAGGGGTACAGTTGTCTCACATTCATGGTTGACAAATAACAAATAACGCCGTCAATTACTGTTGTGTTTGTTTTGGGGGGTAAAGATGCTTGCTAAGATTTCAATGCACAGGTGTGGGAGTTTAAACTAATGATTTACACGGTTTCCTTGTACTTCATGATACGACTCCCAAAATTTGAACTACTTTTACATCCCTTAAGAGTTCTGTAAATCACCTGTTTGTACAAAAGAAGTTTCTTATTGTCTAAATCATTCTTTAAAAACTTCAATGACGAAACAGATTTCATGCAGATCAGTTTATAAATCATACTGTAAATATTAGTTCTAGCATTACGACCTTTTATTCATGTTCTGTACATAGCTGGTTGTAGTGAGTGTTTTTTCTAGGCTATCATGTGTAAGGGTTCGAGTACAAAAAATACTGTTTTTGTTTCAATTGGTTAACATTTTGTTGATGCATGTTCCTTTTTGACATTTTTTGAAGCACGTAAAATCTAGGCAATCTGGGGATCCAGTGTGAAATTATTTAATCAATTTCATTGCTGATTACAAGGTCTCCAAGTGCAAGGAAATGTGTTGGCCATTAATCAATGACACTGGCATTTGAAATGTAACTGAATACTTGTTTTTTTCTAATTTTAACTCACTTTTTGTAGACAGTGTAGGACTTCTTTAAACTATTGGGTAAAATACTTGTTCACAGTGCATTTATAAACTTTGTCATTTGCATGTAAAACTTGCTGAAACAAATCTTGCTCTGTCAATATATTTCAGTAGGATAAAAAAGCAACAATGTCTTTAGCTAAATTGAATTTCTTATTTTCTTTTAAACACATTTTTGGGGGTTAAATGTAGGTCTTCTAAAGCGGACCTGTACAGTGTACGTGTAATCTGGCATATGATCTTGCATTGCATTACTTAGTTTGCACGACTTTCAGGTTCAATGACCTAAATATTGGCATGATAGCAATTCCTTTATCAGGGCTCAATTTCATGGCTCTGCTTACCACTGATTTCTGCGCTAACAGCATAGAGTCATGTGCTTTACAGCGCACTGTAAGCAGATAATTCTGCGGTAAGCAGTGCCATGAAATTGGGCACCGATGGCAGATAAACTTGATGTAAGGGTAGTCTGGGGTTGGGCCATTTCTCAGTGTACTCCAGTGGATGTTTTATATGACAATAAATGATAAGGTTCTGAGATACATAATATAAGATGCCTACTGTCTGTCTGTACGTTGTAGTGTAGAGTGGACACTATTGGTAATTGTCAAAGACCAGTCTTCTCAATTGGTGTGTCTCATTATATACATAAAATAACAAACCTGTGAAAATTTGAGCTCATACGGTCGTCGAAGTTGCGAGATAATAATAAAAGGAAAAAACACCCTTGTCACGCGGAGTTGTGTGCTTTTAGATGGTTGATTTCGAGACCTCAAGTTCTAAATCTGAGGTCTCAAAATCAAATTCGTGGAAAATTATTTCTTTCTCGAAAACTACTCCACTTCAGAGGGAGCCGTTTCTCGCATTGTTTTATACTACCAACCTCCCCATTACTCGTTGCCAAGTAAGGTTTCGTGCTAATAATTATTTTGAGTAATTACCAATAGTGTCCACTGCCTTTAAGGGCATAGTTCAGATAAAGGTTTTGAATTTCTCATTACTAGTGATTATAATCCCAAAGAAACTAATTTGCAGTGAGTCGTGTGGTGTGTCCTGGGCGAGGGATCAAGTTCATAGAACCCAAGCCCTGGTGTTGTCGGCAGCATAGTATGGGTTCAAATCCCGGACATGACACTTGTAGCCTTGAGCAAGGCACTAAACCCTAATTGTTTCATAACAAGTTGGGAGGGTAGTGCATTCTGTCCTACAAACCAGGCTCCTAGTGAATGATACCTATGCTTAGGGACTGTGAATGGGGTAAACCCATTAAAGCCCTGGAAGTAGGTGGCACTGTGCCCCTGGTTAAACTTAGCCTTCACCTTAAAATGGCCGTCCAGGCTCTTGTAATGTTAGTTGATCTCTCATTTGAAAAAAAAGAAGAAGAAGAAAAAGTCATGGATACTGAAATCAGTTTTGTAGCAGAATCCCCAAAAACATTGCCCTAAAAGTAGTACTCCATCGCATCATGAAAGAAAACTCATCTCAAAAAGCACACTAGTTGAGTGCAAATAATGACCAATAAGACATCAAAATGCTGTCACATGTTTACCTTTTGGGTTTTAATACACACTGCTATGATAGATTTGCATTTGATACATTTTCCCTTCTTTATCACATAGTTCAACTAAAACATAGTACAGTGCAATTTAAAAAATAACAATACTGCCGACATCTTGAAAAATAAAACAACAAATACTTTTACCTTGTTTGAAAACATAATTTTCAACATTACATGAGCTATAATTGTCAATACTGTGTTATATATTTTACATGCAGTAAAGCAAGTCCCAAAACTGAATTTAACCTCAAGGAAGTACCTAAAGAAATGAGTGAATCCTTACTCAAAATATTGCAATGTTGAATCCCTTTTCATTATGAAAAAATAAGAAAATGAAAGCAACAAACATTTCACCCTAAAAAAGCATTCCAACAACTGGGCCTAATTTTATAGAGCTGCTTATGCAGAGAACATAGCTTAAAGATTCTCTGATAAGCAAAAATGAGCAGGATACCAGTCATAAATTATACTTGTGGCATGGTAGTTTGGCTGGTAACCTTATTTTGGTTAGTGTAAATGTGTTATGCTTAGCTACTTATTTCCTTAAGCAACCCTATGAAATTGGGCCCTGCTCTTCATAGTTTGCAAGAAGTTTGCAAAAATGCTGTGACTTTGCCCCCACGATCGTCTAAAGAGCTGAGAGTTAGGAAAGATTGATTGAGACTTGGTGAATGAAAGCCCAATGCTAACATCTTATTATTGACTCACTACGAAGTGGAAAAACACCACGAGGCCGACCAATCATCAGAGCTCTTGTGATTACAAAATGAAAACAACAGACCCCAAACAGGTCGAACTTCTCACATGAAATTAGAAAGTTATGTCAATTTTAAGAACTCTCATCAGTAAGGTATCATAAAAACTCTCTGCCTTACCTCACACATCAAAAACCCCGTTCTTACAAATTGCATAATTGATACCGCTTACAAAATATAAAGTCCCTTACATAATGATATTAACATCAATCTGGGAAGACAACCTCAATTAAACTTTAATTATGTAATTTATCAATTGGCACAAAACAGATTTCATTTCATAATTATCACTCCTGGGCAGGCGGTTCTAACGCTGTTTGAAGGAGTACGAAGAGTTGATGCTTGCACACTATATTTGGTTGATGCTAATAAACTTTTCATACAGAGTAATAAAATATGCGGAATGCACATCTTAAGAATGCGCGTCTACCATTTCCATCATTTGGTTTAAAAATTCCTTTGTGAAAAATTTCGACTCCCAAAATGGCAGACAAGATAGGGGCGGTTAAGTTCGCTGCGCGTTGTGCAAGAGGATCTATTAGCTCTTCGTCATCAAAATGTGCTCATTGCACTAAGAAAAGTTTTGTTAAACAGTACAGGTTACCAATCAAAATGTCATGTAATATACACTACTTGTGACTGGTTCCCTGTATATTTTTCACTAAGCAGAGGGATCTGTCATTTCATAAAAATGGTCTATCTCAGTTAAGTAAATTAAACGATCCAGCAATATCTTTCTGGAACGATCCAGCAATATATTTCTGGGAGATCTGTTTTACATTTTGTTGATTAGCTACAAATTAGCTACAATTCTTATTCTTGTTGATAAGCTACAATTTTAAAAAGTACTGTCACAACTTGGCTTGCAAAATAAATAAGAGTAAGTAATTTTTAGCTGTACACAAATAACATAAACATGCTTTTTAAATAGAAATAAATACTTGACAATAACTTTTTAATAGCACACCGATTTTGTCCAAACTGTTAAAATGTTTTACGGCTTTTGTACATTGGTGAGGATAGGTTAAGCGTTGAATACTCAATAAAGGTTTTGTATATATATGATACAGAAATAAGTAGAGATTACTGAAAAAGGTTTTTAAAATAGCGAGAACCATTTTCACTAAACTCCTTGTATTTATCTCCCAAGATTTTTCTATTCAGAAAAAAACACCTGGATCAATACTTCAAGAGAATATAAAGTTGACATAATCTCAAAAAAGAAAAGAAAAAAAAGTACACATGGGTTAACAAATACACATCTAGCAGAACCCATTGTGGTTTCCCTTCATGTGCAGTAGTATCCATGACGCTAAACATATTAATAGCATGCACAGCATGTGACTATTCTACCCTAAGATACAGCAAATACAACAGATACAAATAAACAACCTTGCCATTCATTTATTTGAAATATTTACAGGGAACCCTGAACCTGGCAGGCAGGCAGGCAGGCATGGCATATGACATTAAAGCTTTATCTTTATTCACTGGAATACATTTGTAAATTTACATTTTCTGGGTGACTTATCGGGACCCATTTCTATAGAGCTGCTTAAAAGGTAGCTTAGCTCAAATTGATGTTGCTTTACCAGCCAAAATACATTATGACATGTGCCATCTGTGAGTGGCTGCTTTGTTTTTTGCTCTGCAGCAATGTAATTCGGCTTTATTTAACGGCTCTATGAAACTGCGAGGGCCTGGTATTTCCCAAAATGTCTCAAAACTTTTCCCAAGTTTTGAGCCAAAGATCATACTGTATCATTGTCACTGGACTTTTCTAAATTGAAACACATGATGCAAGTTTGTCTTTGAGATGTGACCTTGAAAAAAAACTAAAAAATGTAAAACAGAGGAGGCAGCCTTAACCTTGAACTGATCTTAAATTACTTTGTTATTTCAAAGATTTATGAATAAATTTGACAACACGAATGTGGCAAACACTTAACAGTTTCAACATGATAATACCCTTAAGTTGGTCTCATTTTTTCAGCTTTAATGCTGGAAATATAATAGGCCTACACCAAAGCATATCGAACAAAGTTTTGGCTGAATATTCTCCTTCCATTTTCCTTTTTCTTCCACACATTGATATTTACAAAATGTATATTGCTACTTTAATCATTATTTTGAAGGCACCGCAAACTAACTTGTTTAGAAATCATCTTGATTCAGAAATTGATTTTGATTTTAAAAAGGTTCCTCAGCTGTCATCTACTGGATACAATAACAAGTCCTTGATATTAACTATGTCCCAAAGTGGTTGAATAAATACATCAACATTTAATTACATATTTAACAGTGAGTGTTTCCTTCAACTTTCAAGAGTTGTTGAAAAAGCGTCAATTATGAGTAGACCTTGCAGCCAAAGAAAGCTAACTCTCTATGCAGGATTTACATTTTTATTAACTACAAATAAGGTCATTGAAAAACAAACCTTTGCTTTGTCGTTCACCATTGTTGACAAAAATCAAGAAACAAAAACAGGAGACTTCATCAAACCAACATAACTCGGGACAAAATATGTTGATAGTTTCTGCTTTTTACAATGCACCCTTTAGCAACGACAGCACCTATGAGCAAAACTATTGAATTAATTGGCCTAGTTTTACAACGCTTACTGCTTACCAAATGCACTTTAGCTGAATGTTTTATTCCATATAGTGCTGCACACCCATATATACAGCAAGCTGCATGCTGGTTAGCAAGTCTTGCTCGGTGACTTTAACAGTATGAAACCACTGTGATTACATACAGATGAAGCTAAATCTTCTCATTTCTTAATGAGAAAAAAACCTGACATGAAATTGAATTTCTGTTACAGAAAAGAAGAAGTTTTTTTCATGTAGGCCTAAACTGTTTTCCCAACTTTCAACCTCATTTTGGATCTTGGACTGAATCAAGGATGATACAAGTAATTATCAGAAGGTGGACTTATAAAGTGACTATATTTATTTACACAAAATGCAATATAATTATGATTGTCTATGCATAATTAGGAATACAAAATCATTACTGTCGACGCTTACAAAACAAACACTTTTGTGTCACAGAAAGACATTTTTGTGAATACAGAAATTGAAAAAAAAAAAATCAGTGATTAAGTACTCTTTTAAATCATGAATACAGTTAATCTCATCAATTATTATATGAATACAGTTAATCTCATCAACTATTATAAGGAGTACTATATTTCTTAATAGGATATTTACAAATGAATGACTAAACAGTTAGATAAAGACATTCTGGTCAGGCAAGTGTTCAGATAGATATTCTGGTGGTCGTTTAAGTGAGTCATGACTACATGTTCCTATTGCCTCCTGGGTGAGATCTTTCTGTCTTGCTGCTTCTCAACTTTGGAACAGCCTTCCTCACAACATTTGCTCTGTTTCATCCCTAAACTCTATTCAAACTCCCCTTAAAATTCACCTGGACAATTGCCTTCAATGGTTATTTGAAAATTAAGACAGAAAGAAAGAAGTTAATTACTCTAGCGGGACCTTTAGCACTTAATAAGCTGAACAGCACAGGCAGCCAAGGACAGCACCTTGAGTGCAGATACAGCAGGAAGTTGTACAGTTCGGAGAAAAAAGTATTAGCTGTTGGAAACTTCTTTCAAACCAATAGGACACATGGTATAAATGCAAACAAATAGTTAATGGCCTGACATTGCAACCCTAGATAAGAGACTTTCCTGAAGGCTGAAAATCTTGCAAATATAGCTCTGTAACATTCTTAAAGCCATTATACACTTTCGGTACAGAAGCAACAAAAAAAGTTCACAGATTTACAAATAATTTACAGGGTTTACAGAAGGTAATGGTGAAAGACTTCTCTTGAAATATTGTTCCATGAAATGCTTTACTTTTTGAGAAAACATTAAAAAAATATCAATTCTCGATAGCGAGATTACGGATTTATAGTAAACACAATGTCATGACACGGCGAAACGTGCGGAAACAAGAGTGGGTTTTCCCGACTCCGATGACCGATTGAGCCTAAATTTTCACAGGTTTGTTATTTTATATATAAGTTGTGAAACACGAAGTGTGGGACTTGGACAATACTGTTTACCGAAAGTGTATAATGGCTTTAACAATGTAACAGACACTGCCATATTACATGGCTGCCTTTTACTGCAGTAAAATGCCTCCAGTTATAAACACAATGCTGAAACTAAATTTCACTGGCAAGTTAACCACAAATTAGCAATTAATAGTGTAGTTAATAAATACAGATATAAACAAGCACACAATTAAATACTGATTGTCCAACATGGCCATTAGTCTAGGCAGCCAGAACTTGAAAACATTGGTAATGCGGACTGATGCCCTGAAAGAAATTTTGTTTGTTTTTCCCTTTTTAGAAGAAACATTAAAACCTAATGCGACTTTTTGCTACTGGTATTTAGACTAGATATTTATACGGCAGTAGTGCACATGCAATAAATTAATAGTGTCCATAACAATAGTGATATAGATAGTGATACAGACTGCATGTACTACACTGGGCCAGATTACAGCCGCGAACACTAAAGTTGCAGAATACAGACAAATTAACCCATAGCAACACCAGTCAGCAGCAGAAATGCCATGTAGTTTACATTGCTGAAGATAAGGGCCCAATTTCATGAAGTCTGTTAAGCAGAAAAAGTTGCTCTGAAAAGTCAAATCTTGGTTGGCAGAAATGGGTAACCAGTCAAAATCATGTACAATTTACATTATTGTGACTGGTGCCCAACTCATTATTTGCTTAGCAAAGAAAGTCATTGAGAAGTATTTTCTGCTTACACTGCTAAAAATAATTTTCTTGAAAGAAGAAACAAATCTTATGTCAAGAAAGAAATTATTGTGTAACTACCTAGAAACATTTTCTAATAAGCTTTTTAGGAGTGACAAATTTTTTTTTCCCCCCAAAATGTTTGTTCGTTTTTCTTATTTCAGAAATAGAATACCATTGTTAGCAGTGTAACAGCTTCATGAAATTGGGTCCTCGGCCCATTCTCACAAAGTTGCTAATCAGAACAAAATTGCTAAGCATAACGCTCTGCTAAACACCTTTATGAAATTTGGCCCTGGTGATATTTCGCTTAGCAACTCTACGGTCGATTCACTACGATTAATCACAATCTGTGGGTATCTCTAAGCCTGGATGGAAAGTAACCTGTGTGTTACGATTCAGACTGATAGCCGGGAAGAACACCCCTTTCAGACCGGTGAACGCCACAGGTCCCTGCCTAGAATCATTAATATAGAATCTCAGGGTGTGTTTATTGAGGTCCAGTAGAACCCCGACCACCGAGCCGACGTCGATCCCTCCTTCAGTCCGGTCGGCGTGGGCGTTGTTGTGGATGAACCAGCTACGGTTATTATCCACGTACATTGACCATGACTTGTCGTCTTTACCAAGCATCATGTCCTTGGCGGTGTCGAAGCGAGCAACGCCGAACGCAGGGTCGGGGTGGTTGTCGTAGCGGTCAATGGTGATCTCCCAGTAGTGTACCCCCTTGGAGAAGCCGACGTTACCGAGGGTGACACGTTCGTCGTACGTGTTGCAGGTCAGTGTCATGTTGTCATTGGTGAAGATGATATCTGGGTGGGCTGTCCGAGGGTCCGGTTGAAACCATGCAACTGTGACAAAAACAAACAAATAAACAAACAATCCATATCAAACAATCATACTTTGTTATTTTCCATTCATATTGCTAACGCCTGGGCCCAATTTCATAAAGCTGTTAAGAAACACGTTGCCTTGGATCGGACGAGTTGGTCAAAACAAAAGCGTTTGTAACCGTTTTTTATAAAATGCACATGGTTGGAAAGATGTTTTAAAAGTAGAATACAATAATCCACACAAGTTTGCCTCGAAATTGCGTGGTTTTCCTTCTACTGTGCGAACTAACATGGTCGGCCATTTATGGGAGTCAAAATTTTGACCCCCCATAAATGGCCGACGTGTTAGTCGACAAGGTAAAAGGAAAACCACGCAATTTCGAGGCATGTTTGTGTGGATCATTGTATTCTACTTTTACAACATCTTTCTACCCATATGCATTCTATAAAAAACAGTTACAAATGCTTTTCAAAGACCAACTCGACCGATCCAAGGCAACGTGTTCCTTTAAGAAACAGAAAATTCTGCAGAGAAAACTCCTTGTCCTTGACCAAGCAAGAAATGATCAGGGTACCAGTCACATGGATGGCAACTGTATGGCATTCTGGCTAAGCAAGTTTTTGTGCTTACAGGCTTTATCAAATTGGGTCGAGAGTATCCAGGGTCCGAAAACCCTGGCTGCCGCTTCCCAGCTTGGATGTGATCCCTGGCTACACAACAGCTAACAATTATATGGCTTCTGACTGGCACCCATGAACAAAGATATTGACTAATAGGGAGACCCCCACCATAGGGCTGGATAACTCAGTTGGTAGAAAACCTATACCTTAATCTGGAGGTCAGTGGTTCAAGTCCAGCTCCAGTCAATTTTTTCTTTGTTCAAACCCAAATTATTTGAAAAATAAGCCAGCACAAAACAATTCTGGTACCATGTCATGTGTACTAAGATACACTTGTTGCAATTATAAGTTTCTATCTCTGAAATGTTTTTGGATTTATACCTTCTGCAGTCTGAAGACAAATGCTCTCACTGTAGTCTCCTTCTCCAGCGTGATTGTACGCCTTGATTCTAGCATTGTATGTTGTGTCAAAATGGAGACCATCTACAGTGCAGATTGACTCTCGGCCATAATACACTTCCTGTTTAAGTCAACCAATTGGAACAAAGACGTTTATTAAAATCATGAAATTCAATACAACACAAGGGAGTGTATACACTCATAGTATGTAGGCCTACCTTTATTAATCATTTAGTTTATAAAGTAAAATTGGCATAACATCAATCAATCAGATTTTTCCCCAACCATAATAAATAATTAATACTGTCATTTTAATTTAAAATATTTTAGGTAAACCAAAGTATTGAATGATATTTACAAATAAAGACCTTAAAAGACAAAATTATGAAGAGTGAATTGTAAAACATCACATACAATTTTAAACTATAATAAATTATGACAAAAAGAACAATATCACTCCTGAAGGAGGAGCGCAGCAATGTAAACATTAACTCAATTATTGTATAGTTGCTGTCTAATTATGATTCAACAAACAATCAATGCACATGCAACAAATAGAAATACACAGTACAAAATGGCACTACTCCAAAAGAGTCAGAGCTAAAAAAGGAAAACATTTTACATCACTTTAAAACACAATAAAATAGATTGAAGATTGGGGGGGGGGGGGGTTGCTGTGGAGTAATCAGAACAAGCATTAGAAGATAAAATATTCATGAATGAAGTGGTAATTCTAGAAGTATAGTTGCTGTCTAATTACGATTCAACAAACAATCAATGCACATGCAACAAATGCAACAAATAGAAATACACAGTACAAAATGGCACTACTCCAGAAGAGTCAAAGCTAAAAAAACAAACATTTTACATCACTTTAAAACACAATAAAATAGATTGTAGATTTGGGGGGGGGGGGGGGATGGGTGTGCTGTGGGGAAAATCAGAAGAAGGATTAGAAGATAAAATATTCATGAATGAAGTGGTAATTCTAGAACGAACCAATGGTATAATTTATGCATGCACCAGCAATCATCAAGAGAATGCTGGACTGTATCGCATGCTCAAATCTATAATTGATTAGTAATTTCATGATAATAACAGCCATACTGTAGCCGTTTCTTATAGAGCACTTTTTGAGACAACCCAATCCAATCACTTTGACATGATTTAATGCACAACTCTTCAATATACAAACTAGAAAATGCAATGGTAAACAGCAAACAGAAAATGTGATTTTATTTCATTTTAAATTCTTTGTAAGTGAATGTACTTCACAAAGAGGAAACTGAAACCATTCTGCCAGGAGTGGAAACCGTCTTAATGACCAACCTTGGTAATATCTCAGGGTCTGTCATCAATTTGTACTCTCATTTTTCAATACACACATTTTCAAAATAGTTCCCAGAGCCAAAGCAACACATTATAGAGCCAAATCAAAAGCAACAGTTTCAGCTCTTAGCAAATGCAATAAAAAGTATGATAAATTAGCTCCAGAAGTGACTCAATAATTCTCAAAGAGAATAGGCCAAATCCAAACTGGTAGCTGCGACTATGGCTGTTGCTAGGAGTGTTGCTATTAAGACATCCCATATTTCAATGCATAATGATGTGGTGATCCAGCTGTAGCCATAGCCAACAATTTGAAGACATCCTGCTAAATGCTCTTTTCAAAACCTCGGCTAGAACTCTTGCTCTGGGCCCAATGAATACATGCAAAATGACAAAGAAGTTAAGGGCATAGTTAAAAAGGGTTGATAGACTAGTCATTTTGAGTCACAGCAGCATGTTAAAGCATAAAGACAACTGAGACAAACATAAATATATAAATAATGGTTTTTGCTGTGCATTGTTGTTTGTACAGGTAGTTTCACAGGATAATTGTCACTATAAAAACATGCAAGCATGCAACTGTCTTTCCAAAAAAAAACCAAGAAGAAAGTGCCTTATACTATAGTAGGACTTTCTATACTGTGTTTTTCAATATCCAATGACACACAGTCAAGAAACAAAAGGATGATATCAGATGGTTGGTTGTAAAGATTCATGCTTCAAGTAAAGGCAAGCAACAGTCCACCTTTAACCTACCCTAAACTCCCCATTGTTTCCATCATCAAGCTCCAATACATAGCCTTCCACCCAGCTGGATGGGTGTGACTGCCAGGCTATGGTTACGCTATTATTCTCAGCACTGCAGTTTTCTGGCATGATGATTGGTGGATCAGGCACTGTGGGAAAGAAGAATATGACGAGACACACAATAATGAATCAATGGAGAAAATATAACACCCCCCCCCCAGGTATCGCACAAGGCCACTAAAAACAAAATTACTTGTTTATATCCCCCTTGTGGAGGTTTGCAGAGTTCCCTTGATGGCAAGATCACAAAGACAGAAATACTCATTAGTAAGTCTTGTCTCAAACTGTAGTGATACATATTGAATTTGCTGTGCATTGTTTGGACATGTAATATTACAGGAAAATAATCACTAAAATAAGCAAGCAAGCAACTGCCTTTTGTAAGAATGATTCTATGGAGAAAATATACCCCCCCCCCCCAATGATCACACAAGGCCACTCAAGAAATACTCAGTTTATATCCCCTTGTGGGAGTTTGCCGGAAGATCATTAAGACAGAAATACTCATCAGTAAGCCTCGTCTCCAAAGAAAGTCAACACCGGGAAGCAAGGTTACTTATCTCTAATCTTTCTCCCAATGATAAAAGCAGGTTTATCATACTGCTTTATTTGATAATAAAAGGAATATAATCAAACCGAATATCAGTTGAGATTCATATTTTCCTTTCTCGTCTCCACAAGGAGTTCAGGCTACAGTTTTTATTGATCATCGAGTTAATAGCGTTGTGATTATTCAGAGAGGAGGTCATTGCAGGTAAGAAAGTAGAACAAGGACAATCGGTAATCATGACTCACTGGGGGGAAATGATTGAGTACAGACAAGGTAACGTTATACCTGTAGAGACAACAAATCAGATAACGCATCTCCCAGTTGTAACAATCAGGACTCAATTTCATAAAGCCTGTAAGCACAAAAGCTTGCTAAGCACCGAAAAAGTATTGCTTAACAGAAACTGGTTACCAACCAAAACTACATTAAGTTTACATTTTAGTGACTGGTGCCCACATTCATTTTTTGCTGACAATTGCTGAGCAGGGTGGATACGTGAGCATTACAAGTCTTATTATTATTAGTAGTATTTTGATGCTTAACATCTTAATGAAATTGGGCCATGATAGTTTGGCTGGTAAGTTTTTCTGGTAAGCATAATTGAAAAAAAAATACGCTTGGGTACTTTTTGTGCTTACGCAGCTCCACGAAACTGGCCCTGGTAGTATCTCTATTATTTGACACAAACCCGGCCAAATTACATGGCACTAAATTAAAAATGGACCCAGGATGAACTACAACAGATTTTCAGGGCCATTCAACGAGAAAAATACCTTTCATCTCTTTGAAGTTAAGCCGTTCAATAGCCCTTAATACCGGCCCGCTATCCAGCGTCAGATCAAACTCCGCATCCACCCGATGCTCCAAGATCATCTCCTTCTTCCAAGACATCTCGGTGTTGCGGACTCTATTAATCAATGCGCCAGACACCTATAAAGATGATATAAGACGTAGTGGATGTATATTAACCCCGTGTTTAGGTGTTGAAAGATGAAACACAGCCCTGTTCTAATCTTCCTCTACTGATTAAGGTATCTACACCCCATGGATGTAAATTGTAATGTGTCAAACAGATGCCTCATGGGTGAGGCTAACAAAAGAGGATCTCTTGTTTCAGGTTTGAGTTTATGCAGCTCTGTTAAAATTTCCAGCCATCATTAAAAAAAAAAGAATTGTACACAATTCTAGAATTCTTGAATGAATACTTCTCAATGGGATTGAAATGGGATTGAAATGAACTGAATAAACGAATCCTCCTGTTATATGTACCAAGGAGAATGTCATAAAAATACCTGCATAAATAAAAACAACGGGCGAAACTTTTGAAATTACATAATTAACTTTAAAAAAAATATTAATAATAATAATGAAAGTAACTTTCTCCAAAGATGACTGAAATTCAACTGAATCTGTTATAAGGGAACGACTCCTTGTTATATAAATTTGTGTAACAAGACCTCCAAGTGTTAAAATGACCTACCACATCACTTCACATTTTGAGACAAAACTGTAACATGCCCATAACAAAAGTTAAAATATAAACTGTTTGAGCAAAGACGACTTATTTTACAGATTTGCTGTATACCTTGGATGCCAAATAACAACATATTGTGAATATTTCTATTGCCATTTCAGATATTGTGTGGGTGTTTTATTGTCCTGCACTAAACTGAATAAGCTGCACCTAAAAATAGTGTAAAAAATACTTGTAAACAAATTTTAATTTTTTTTTTATCTGGAATACTCTGCTAGAAACCGCGGAATTCTATCTAATGGCCGCTTAAGTGCCAGCCATCACAAAGAAATGTTCATGTAACTTTATACCCGGTAGAAGATGCTACCTAAATCAAAACATCAATTGCCTATAGATAAACAGGTATCTCATTACAAACCCTCATATGAAACATGGTGATGGGGAATCATTTCAACGTCTGTGACTATCGGATTTCATGACCTGGTAATAACTATCTAGAGAGAAACTCAGTATAGAGTCATCTTTATGGTGTACCGCTAGCTGCGATGATTTGTTATTGATGAGTCACTCATTAAAGACAAATAACGTTGTCTCTTCTCTGAAGGCCATTGGCATAATGTCATACAGCTGCTTAGCAGAAATTATTGTCAAGCAGATTAATTTTGATTAGTAAATAATGTCTGGTACAATGACTTGTTCAGTAACAAGTGAATAATGCTCAATTGTTGAATCAAGTGTTGCTATGTCACATGGTTCTGAGCATGCTTTTTCACTGCAACCTTTATATATTTAGTCTGGTATCCTTGTGCCACACAACATTTCATGTCTATAAATACAATTTCTGTAACAACTGAAATATGAAATTCAGTTTTTAGATGTGGGAGGAAAACTCCAACTGGAGTAAACCAGCACAATTTGGACAAACATGTACTATTCAGAATAATTCTGGATGGCCCCTTATGTAACTAAGAAACATTCTGCCTCCATTTCCCGCCTTCGTGCATCACCCAGCTAATCCTCCTCCACAGTACTTAAGCAGCATGCAGCATCAGAGTCCAGCTTTCTCCAGAAGACGATCAGAGCATACTGATCGAAACGTCGAGTTGAAACCAACGGTTCTTTTCAGAACCACCCCAACTCATTAGAGATAGTCATTACATGGTGTTACCGCAAACCTTTCTATATCGTATTTCCACCATGCAAAGTTTCAAATCCTACTTATCCTGCCTCTATGTGTCAAAGAAACAATGGATACAGTCTGAGGAATTCAAATTGAGCACACTTGTGACCTAACAAGGCATTGCAACAGTAACACAACAAACAATGAACAAAACTTTTGTTTTAGTTGGTGTACTGTTTCTTTCAAATGCTGATAGTACTGTTTTTAAGGGGAGGGGGGAGGGGAGCACAACCCGATCACCCCTTGACCCCAAAAAGTTGTCTTTCTTCCTTTGGCATTCATAACTTACCATGAGAAATGATGCTGGATCCTGTTCCTTCATGACTTCAATAGCGTACTCCAATAGTCCGGTAGTCTGCTTCAGTTTACAGCTGCACTGTCCAATGTGATTCTTGATCATCTTGGTCTTGAACTCGCGCTCTCGTTGCACCTGAACAGGGGAGGAAGGAACCAGACAGGTGTAAAAATCACTGCAGTCATTTTGTTTTTAGGTTACATTATTTGGTATAATTATGATTTATTTCTTAATTATTATTGTTCTTTTTTTTTAAGGAGTTTGATGGTAAGTTTTTCAGAAAACTTAAAGACATAAGGAGGTTTTGAGAAAATCCTGAAATAAGGAAAATTCCTGAGAAATCAGGATTTTCCTGAGAAATCTGATTTTTGCGGAGGGCATTATATATATAATATGCAGGATTAACAAGTCTTGATATCCTGTTTGTGGATATCATACTCCAGAATCACTTATTAAAATAACAGGTGAAATATTAGGGCAATTATTTGTATTCTTTAAGCACCCAACTACACAATCATTGCTAACAAATGAGATTGAAAATTTCAGACAACTACATGTACAAAGGAAAATGTGTAATGCTGACTGATGCACAAATGGGCTATTACATTCAAGCCAAAATAAACATGCATTCACGAATACACAACATGGCATTTATACACATATTGTACCTTCATGTTGGAAGAAAAATAAATCAAAACATTTTAAGAATCTGTCCAACAGGTTACAATCAAACACAAGTTCAACACAAATAATTCAACATTCATGCATCACATAAACACCAAAATGAACGAGACTCACTCCTCTGTTTCTAGAATAAAAGAGGATTCCTATAATAGTATTTTGCTTGTGAATCATCTTATTAGTCACACAATTAGCTCTGAAATTAATATTACAAATGTGTCATCTGTTTTTTCCTCTTCTCTTAATTTGTGGTCGTTAAGATAGATTACCCTAGTAAAGACAAACGGAGAAGCCTTCCATATCACAAAATTGATATCTTTACAAAGGCAAATGGGTTTTCTTTATGTTTAATTCTAAATCTATATTGAGACATGACAAAAAAATGGGAGAGATTGTTGTATGCAATAACGATTATTGCTATTCATCACGCAGACTGATGCCTATTATCTCAAGTTTCAATTATGGAAATAATAGTGCATTGCCTTCGCAAAATGAATTGCGGCGATGGGGTTTTAATTCTTAGCCAAACACACTGCCCAGCCCTCCTTCTGTCCATTAAAAAACATAAACGTCTTTGTTTTTCTGCCCAAGACCGTTCTCATAACCTAGCTTCCACCCCCAAGGGGTTCCAAAAGGATCATCAGAACAAAAGCGAGTATTACTGTTCTCTCTCGCACATCCCGTGTTTACCTAAAGACCGTGGGGACTTCATTAAAATACACTGGAAGAAACGGCCACGATGAAACTTATTGAGTACGCTTGTCACTTAATATTACGCAAATATGTTTATACTGCCGGCCAGTGGCATTCACCGCCAATCCATACTGAATTTGTGATTTAAACTGGGCAAGTTTTTTTTATATTTGCGGCGTAGATGTTTTATGTGCACAAGGCAAAAAAGGCTGAAAGTGACAACAGTTCTTAAGTGGGTGGTTCAGTTACTGCACTTGATGAAACTGAAGGGTTGGGGGAGAAATTTTCTTTTTGAGGGGAATGACTCAGAACACGAAGCAAGGAGTTGTCACATCTATCTGTTGCCTTACACTAGACATCAACGCCACAAATGAAATCTCAAAAAAGGAGATTCAATTCACAATTTCGGGGGCGTCATTCTAGATTGAACTGGGAGGCATGTCAGCCAAACCTCTCCGGCTTAAGTCTGTTTTGAATGTGGGCGAAATTAAAAAATCAAATCAAATTAACTTTTCATCTTCGGTGCGATTGATTAGAGCACTCTGACAAATACTTCCTTATACCGGGAGCAATTTCAATAGTACCAAATTGAAGGATATTGGTAACTATGAATGATAAAATTCATTCAAGGGAGTTTGACATCATCTGAATCTAGTTTCTATTTTTTTTTTTACCTTCCATCTGATATCTCTTACCTCAGATAAAAAAGCTACAGTAAATGAATAAAAAAAAATATAACAAACATTAACAATAGGAAGACCATACTGTATGACCTTTTACAACATTATACAAAAGGGCCACGGAGCCTGGCTTGTTTGTACACAGCTCAAATTTGAATCTTACATTTTATGGAAATTGCAATGTTTGATTTTCATCAACTTTTAAAGGCAGTGGTCACTATTGGTAATCACTCAAAATAATTATTAGCATAAAACCTTTCTTGGTGACGAGTAATGGGGAGAGGTTGATGGTATAAAACATTGTGAAAAACGGCTCCCTCTGAAGTGCCATAGTTTTCGAGAAAGAAGTAATTTTCCACGAATTTGATTTCGAGACCACAAGTTTAGAACTTGAGGTCTCGAAATCAACAATCTAAGTGCACACAACTGGTGACAAGGGTGTTTTTTTCTTTCCTTCTTATCTCGCTAGTTTAATGACCGATTGAGTTCAAATTTTCACAGGTTTGTTATTTTATGCATATGTTGAGATACACCAACTGTGAAGACTAGTTTTTGACAATTACCAATAGTGCCCACTGCCTTTAACATGAAGAAAGGGGCACATCACAAAACTGAGGTTTATCAATCCACCACAGAAAATCTTCTGCTGAAATCCTATTAATATTCATGAAGTGGCATATGATTTCTGCACAAATCACCGATAATTAGTGGATTGCTGCAGTATAAACCCAATACAACTTTGCACAAAATCCATCATAGAACACTGACTGATTTCTATTGCTTTCACTAAAATGCGACCAACAAATCCGAGGTATATATTAAAAGATGTTTTTTGTACAGTTTGTTTATTGAAATTAGAGGGTGGAAATTGGTTTAGTCTTCAAAAAGAGTAATGATGTTCGCTTCAGTGAAAAAAAGAAAAAAAGAAACGAGGCTCACAGAATATAAACACATTACTGTGCAATGTATATTTTTCATACCCATAAAACACTCCCTTCCTATAAACGTGTCTAAAATTTGTAGATAACTTTTTCCTTTTATGATGGTCGTTTCACCGTCATTGGACAGCTAACAAAGCACTGCCCATTTCCACATACTTCAAATTTTGACAGTCGTCATAAATCTGATACACAGCAAGTCAAATAACTCTCAAGGAGAAATCCAGAGTCAAGAAAAACATCCCAAAGCAACATTTTGTGGTCAGATTTCTGGGAGATTGAGAGAGAGAGAGAGTAAAAAATCCCTACAGAGAGTTTGGTCGCCACAAATAACCCAGACATTGGCTCCACAAGATAAATAGTAGTTGGTGACTTGAACTCCTCAAGGATGTTTGAGGTTCTCAATTGCAACCCAAGGACCGAGGTTTTCTGGTTAATGGAATAACTCCCTTAAAGCTCTTTGACAAGGGTTTCAATGTTTTGGATTGAGGTAAAGACCTTATTTGTCAACAATTATTAAGCATTTTTCAATTATGGTGAGGGGCAACTTTTAGATTGCTTTTCGGACGCCTCCTCCATTAGTGGCCTGGGGATATTTTAAAATAATTTCTTTCTGATTGGTACAATGCTATTTCCTACTGAAATAAAACAGTATTTTCAGTGAAAACAAAAACCCAGAAGAAAAAGCCCATTCCAATCAGCCAATCTACACATCTTAATAAAAATAAATACACCAGTTGATCGTCCTTGTTCTTTTTAAGAGGATGAGGGCCTCTTAAAGTTTGATTATGTTTTTCTTGGGGAATTTCTCTACTTGACTTTGCTCCAAGATAAACACCACTTATGTTGGAAAAAAACCTGGAATTTAGACCCCTTTTTATAGTCCTAATGTGGTGACCTCAGTGAAGGCTTTTCTTGGAAATTTCGTCTTGATAAAGTTACCGAGTAGGGCCTTTATGTAGTGCCAGTTTTACATTTAAAGTCCAGTCACAAAAACACTTTTTTTTTTAAATCTGCTCACACAATCTGTAGATTTTGTGAACCCTGAAAGACTACATGTATGTGTGGTTGAAAACTGAGACCAAAAAGTTTGTTTTTTCATTTATCTGCTAAGGAAAGTTGTCAGCCAATTATTTTCAAAACTTTCTACACCTTCCTTTGATTTCTTAAATAAAAACAATTTAAAGTTGTCCCACTCTTTTTCATGAACTCATGATTAAATAATGCTCAGAAAAATATTCCCTGAGAAGACTCAGATGAAAGTGATTGCTTGCAGTCATCTTTATTCCATGGATATAGGAATAGAAGTGCAGATCCAGCATTAAATAAACACTGCAAATACAAAGTCATCATAATTATGCAAGTGAAGGTGCAAGTCAACACGCCTCGGTGCCCCCAAGAGAGTTTCTGCCTCCTGGAAGGGCATCCTGAATTTCACTGATCAAATGTTGGCATACCTGTGCAGTCTCCAATGGTCCCTAATGGTTGCTGACGAGTATTCATGCTCATGTACAAGGTGTGCTTTGAACACTAGGGTCATTAGGTATTCTGTGCTGAGACATTCCAGGGAAAGACAAGTGCAATGTCAGAACTAGACTGTCCCTTCAGGGTTATCGGGAGGTAAAGTGTACATGGATAAGATTAGACTTTATGGACAAGTCGTTATTTGCCGTGGTTATAGTCGAGTCGCGGAGATGGCGTAACAACACTCAGCTCTCCGTGAGAGAAGACTGCTCTCGTGAGACCACAGCTCTCGCGCGAGGCTGCTGGTTCCCGACTACTCCCCATAGGGACTGCAGTCGCAGAAGAAGTTGTTTTGCAGAGGCAAGCAGTCGTGCAAAAACATCGTCCTTGTCGGGAGATTTGTGGAGAAGAGTCACAATGATATCATTGCGACAAACATTTGCAACTTGTCCACAAGTCTACGGCAAGATGGGCTTACTACTTTTCACTTCAAGGTGCTTTCAATTGTCTAGTGTAACAATAACACTAACTCCCAAAATTCCCTCCTCACATGGTTTTCTTTGCTCGTTTTTTTTTTTTAAGTTTGGTGAATTCAGCAAAAATACAGGGTGCTCATCCTATCAATAGCTACTTACATGTATGGATCAGAGATAAATGTGATACACAGCAAGACAAATAACTCTGAAGGAGAAGTCTAGAGTCGAGAAAAACATCCAAAAGCAAAATTTTCTGGTAAGATTGCTCAGAGAGAGAGAGAGAGAGAGAGAGAGAGAGAGAAGAGAGAGAGAGAGAGAGAGAGAGAGAGAGAGAAAGAACAAAATCCCTAAATTCAGCAATAATATATCGCTCATCCCATCAATCAATAGCCAATTATTGATCAGAGACTTAGGACACTGAGACAAGTGATGAGAACAGACTTCTAGTATTTGAGATGGTCTGTCTGAGGAAAATCCATTGGGTAACCCCAATGTTACCATAAGACATTGAAAAACGTATCAGTCAGAGATACCCTGGACTAAAAGCAAAGCAGCTATCATACTTTGGGAACACTAAAAGAATGACAGCAAGTCGTTACCCCAAAACTCAGGCTCGAAGGCAATAATATTGATGAATTGATGCCCAGAGGAAGACCACAGAAGCGCTGGGCGGATGATATCAAGTCCTTTTGTGCCGATCTGGGCATTACATCGCCAGTCAACGCAGCTATCATACTTTGGCTACACTAAAAGGATGATGGCAAGTCGTTACCCAAATCTTGTCCTCGAAGGCAATAACATTGATGTATCAATGTTCGGAGGAGGACCACAGAAATGCAGGATACTAGATGACATCAAGTACACATAAATGTGCTTTGGCCACACTAAAAGGATTACGGCAAGTCGCTACCCAAACTTGTGCTCGAAGGCAATAATATTGTATCAAGGGTCGGAGGATGACCACAGAAATGCTGGGCGGATGAAATCAAGTCCTCTAGTGCCAATCTTGGGCAAGACATCACCGGTCAGAGCAGCCATCATACATGTACTTTGGCCACACTAAAAGGATAATGGCAAGTCGTTACCCCAACTTGTGCTCAAAGGCAATAATATTGATGTATCAAATAGAAGAGCACAGAAACGCTGGGCTGATGATATCAAGTCCTCTAGTGCCAATCTTGGCATTACATCACTGGCTAATGCAGCTATCATTCTTTGCCTAAACCAAAAGGATGACAGCAAGTCGTTACCCCCAAATCTTGAGCTCGAAAGCCAATAATATTGATGTATCAAAGCCCAGAGGAAGACCACAGAAACGCTGGGCGGATGATATCAAGTCCTTTGCATCACTGGTCAAAGCACCTATCATATTTTGGCCACACTAAAAGGATGATGGCAGTGGCACACTGTTCTCGAGGGCAATATTGATGGACCAATGCCCAGATGAAGAACAAGGAAATTCTGGACAGCTCGTACCGATCTGGGCATCACATCACTGGGTCAGTGCTGGACATCAAGCAAATGACAGAATAGCGTGGCGACTGATAGTGGATAGGCAGGGCCCCCTTGTGAGGAAAGCTTTAGTCAAAGTCACATGTATTTCTATCATCATTGATCAGAGTCCTCACTCCTCAAACATTCATGATTACTCAATGGTTTCTCTCCTTGCCTTTCACCCCCTCCCCCTTTAAGCCCAGTTTGAATCCTTGGCTGGAGCTTTGCATGCGGACTGGGTTTTCAGTCCCAAACTGATTATCGTACTTGTATTTTTCTCCCACATTGAAAAAGGACTTCAGTTCTCTCTACATTGGTATCCTTAGGGCTCCGGGGTACAGTGGCTAGTCGCATTTGAAAGTCCTTTGGTATGGTTTCATTGCCAAAAAGATGAACAATAAGAGTAACAGGTTACAAAGAGCTCCATGGTGCAACTTGTAGCCAATCCAATGACATCAAGGCAAACTTTTTCACAATAAGTGTTTTTGTGTCTTCAACCACATCACATAACCCATAGGGTTTACATCTTTACATGTACTTCCACCCCTCTCCTGAGAGAGCTACAGTGTAGGCACTAACACTAATGCTTTCAGAGGCCCTTAACATCAATGTAACTTTTTCTTTTCCCGCCGATTCGGTGATAAATTGTTTTTTCGAGCTAATCGTTTGTACACCTGTCTAAAGTAGACAGTTATTACATATACTTCAACTAAAAACAAAACAACCAGCTGTCATCTACAGCTTGTTCAAATTGCTTTTTAATATGAAAAATAACCCCAACACTCCTTGCAATATGATCTTGAAGTATTATGACAAAAAAATGCCAGTTTTCCATCTCTCTTGGGACGACTTCCTACTAAGAGTACAGTGTGGGATTCCAACAGGCATGCACTTGACATTGTTATTCCTTCCATCTTGAATTCGCAGCCAGTCCCACTGAATTAACAGGTGAGTTGTTTTGACAGGCTCTGGCTGTCAGCAAACTGGAGATTACGGCAGATTATGAAAGCCTGACTGAAGAGGTTGAACTGCTCACTATACCTTGGCAGACAATCTGCCAACCGTGTAGTCTTTACGCACTCTAGAAATACTAACAGTAGACGCTTCGGTGGGTACACGTTCTTTAAGTGTCCAGACAGGTTTCTTATCATAATGATATTAAGATTTTTCTTTGAGTTAAAGGAGCAATGGAGCTCCATCCATCATGCTGCATTAGTCTTTTGTTGTGAATCCCCCAGGTGTGATAATGATGAAAAGGGACTGTCATTGGTGATATTGAGTTATGATGATGAGTAGCAATATAAAAGAAGAGATCTATAGTCCTACATACATGTCTTGGGGTAAAAATACCTGCTAGAATGTATGAAAGAATATGAAAGAACAAATAACAGACAATGACAACTTGCACAAAAATGCTTCCTGCAAGAAAGTCACATCTCAAGGCATACTTGGCTAATTTATGTGAGACACATTGTACAACGTTTTGACAATTTCAAACTTGTGTGTTTTATAAGTGTTATTTTAGGAGATTAACGCTTTGGCACTGACACAACGACATGTGAAAACTTGTGGAAAAGGATTAAAGATATGCGATATAATTATAAATAATGGTCACAGAAAACAATCTGAAGATATTTAATCCAAGAGTTTACTTGGAATTTAATAGTTCCAATCATCACGAGAATTACTGTCTGATGTTCTCTTACATTTTGATGAGGCAAGAGAACTAAACATGTACTGAAATAAAAATGTTATCCTTGAATAAGCAATGAGCTCTTCAAAGGAATTTGTACTGGTTAGATTCAATACACTGTCCTTGATAAACTAGACAGAGTTAAGTCGTACCCAATGGAGGCTACATCTATGGCTACATCTACGGCTAGGACTGTTGCTAAGCGTGTTACTATGGATATACCATACTTCAATGCAGGATGACTAGGAGATCTAGCAGTAGCCATAGCTGTAAGCCCCCAAGTCAGACAAGGTCTCCATGAGTTGTGTAAAGAAAGGAAAGGTGTACCTGCATGGTCACTTCGTGGAGGCAATGGAGGCAATTCAACTCTGTTGCCCCTGGTCATTGCCTTAGTGCCCCTGGAAATGTTCCAATAGAAATTCATCATTTCCTTGTTAAGGGTTTCCCTTTACCAAGGAAAAAACACCTTGGTGCCCTGTAAAAAATGCAGCATTAGGCCAGAGAATGGGGATTGACATGTGGTATGATTTCAATAGGCTCTGTATTCTTGCATTGATGTAGAATACATCAATAAAACTGTAGGGTAGTTTTTAAAAGGGTTCTTGTTTTTTTTTTATTGGCAGAACAAATAAACAATAATAATAATGTATAATTTTTACCACATAGAAACACATAATTGTGTTATCTATTTTGATGGATGTTAAGTGATATACGTGTATGTTGCTAATTCATACTTTTTTATATATTTTTTTTTAATGCAAGTCGCCAGACACACAAGGCCTGAAGGCCACTTCAAGGTGTGAGCTACAATTTTTTTTTTCAGAGGCCGTTGCCACCTACTCCTAGGGCTGAAACAGGGTTGCCCCTTTTATTGTACAGTTCATGTGTATGTGTTCTTGGCAGATGAAGTAAACTTTTCTGATAAAAATTTATAATGCTCACTCTACTTGCTTTTATGTGAAGGTGTACAGAAAATGCAAATTTCATACACGTGTTGGTCTATTAATATGTGTGGGTTCCTTTTTCCAATGGCCAGATCTCAACACGTTCAATCAATATCTCCATGCACGTCTCACAGACCAAAAGCCAGAATGGCAGTCATTTTCCAGCAGAACTCAAAACGGCTTTACTCAAATTCCAACGTTCTCGATCAAATTTCAGCAGTGTGAGAGGGGTTTCCGCTAACCCAACCTGTGTTGCCTGTCACCAAGATTAAGAGATTTTGTCAGCTTTCTGAAATCTTGGCTTCATACAGAGAGGAGTGATCCATCCTAGGACCTGGTGACAGAGACCAATCCTTAAAGGCACTGGACACCTTTGGTAATTGTCAAATAAGACAATCTTTGTGATTTGTCTACTTTTTATAGTATTTCTTTGTTTTCTTTCGTTGTTTACCTGTGCTTGTCCGTTGTCTTTTGGTAAATGTGTAAACAAGGATCCCCATTTAATGGGCCTTTGTGCCTATTCAGGGTTTCCCTTTTGCACCAATGTCATTTTTTAATGTATTTGTGCAATGAAGGTAATAAGATATTAAAATCAAATAAAGTAAGACAAGTATTCTCACTTGGTGCATCGGGCCAGCCCAAGTTGGACTTCTCCGTGATTGACATCCTACCAGGGCTAGGTTTATCCCAACATATATGCATAAAATAACAAACCTGTGAAAAGTTGGACTCAATTGGTCATCGAAGTTGCAAGAGAACAATGAAAGAAAAAACACCCTTGATGCACTTAATTTGTGTTGTTTCAGATGCCTTAAAAATCTATTCAATTACTTCAGGGCTGAAGCCTTTTAATATTTGAGTGAGAAATTATACAATATCTTTGTCAAGTAAAAAACTATGTTACTTCAGGAAGGAGTAGTTTCTCAAAATGTTTTATACTATCAACAGCTCTCCATTGCTCATTGCCAAGTAAGGTTTTATGCTAACAATTCTTTTGAGTAAATACCAATAAGATCCCAGTGCCTTTAACTCTCTCCTCCTCCGTTGAAGCCCGTCTGGCTTCTCTGCACCTGTAGTTACCCCACTCCTTATAGCCAGTGTTCTGTTTGGACAGGCTCTTTGTCATCTTGACGAGTACAGCTCAGAGATCAAGTGATTCAAGCCAAAATCGACCAAACCCTCCGCTGATTGGTGGAATACCGACAAGCGTCTCATGTTGGAGACGTCTGACTGTGCCATGTGGGACCACGATAACCCTTCAGGTTTATCTCAAGTTATTTTTGTACAACTTATCAGAAGTGTTGTTTATGTTTTATTACAGAGGGCAAACTGTGTTAACCACCATTCACTGACCTAAAACTTCTTATTTTCAGAAGTAGGAGTTGGTCTGAGCACACTTGCTCCAAATCCTGAGCAATCAAATGGAAAAATTGCATTCTGAGTAAATAAATTGTTAAACAAGAACTGGGCAAAAAAGTCACTACTACATACGTGTACATCTCCTTCAGTCAACGATATCCTTAAATGTCAGAACCAAAGCTTTTACAGATATATCTTCTGCACATGATTAGCATGCAACAACTTTGCATTGGGGGGGGGGGGGTCCTCTGAGGAATTCTTACATCACAGGACTTTCTGATAAAGACATTTTGAGATAAGAGTACAGCAAGTGTTCTGTCTGTAAGAGGCTTGAGGTAAAGTATCTTGTACAAGGACACATGTCCTTCTCATATGTCTCTCTATGGATTTGAACCCCCCCCCATCCTGCAAGAGCCTGGTGCACTTGACTACCCAGACATGGTTTGTCCTTAATACTTGTAGCCACTGGCCAGCAGTGACTGGTCGCTTGTCATTTCACTCATCCGTCAGCTTTTTCACTGGTCCATATTTCAAATGGAATAAGGATGCTTTACAACACTGAAGTCATGCAAACAAAAAGACTTACTTATCATGAAATGAAAGAATCATCATGCAATTTACATCACACCACGACATTCTCAATATACCAAGACACCAGAAACAAAATCCAACTCCACAGAGTAAAAACGAAAAATCACCAAATGAAGAAAAAAAACAAAAAACGAAATCAACACTTAAGAATGTACAAAGTAAATAAATAATACATGGTTAATCAACTGAACCTGACCGTGCTGAGTACTACAATAAACACCACAAATGTCATAATGAAGAAGGGGCACCAGTTAACTCATAGCTCATCCAGAAATAGAGTGATTTTATCTTTCAACATCTTCATTAATCACCAATAGTCGGATCTTAATTTCTATAGCAGATACAGGCAAATTTTACTTACAGGGCGATTATCCATTCTTCGAATCCAGTCTTTCTGGGTCAAGCTAGTTAGTTCTATTCGGTTGACAACATCAACAAACCCACTGCTTGTAAAGAGCGTAGTGTTTGTAAGCCATGCCTCATCACCTCCATTTCATATGCATCACTTTGCCTAATATTTTATTCTATTTGCTTAAGAGACTGATTTTCAAGTCAAAAGCAACGGACCATGTGGTGCCACATGGAATTAGGCAGGGAATACGTCAGTTCATGGGCAAATGGTTTTATTTCGCATTGTAGTGACTGCTCATCTGGAGAACTGAATATAAAATGTGCACTGATTTATCATATCATATTGCACTTACAAATTGTCAACTGAAAAAGAGAAGAGATTCTAAAACTAGTTCCGGATAATACTGCATAAAAAAAAGTTTTCCATTGTGAGAGCTTGCTTAAAAAATGCCAGAAAGCACGTCTAGTTTTATAATTAATTTCTTTGTCTAGAATGACATCTATTGTTTATTCTTCTGTAATTTTTCTGTGTATGTCTGTACATTAAAACATGTACAGCCACATCGACAGAGTGCACATTTTCCACTAATCAGATTCCAATTTTAAAGAGCGGAATGGAGGTCACTACATTAACTTAAAAAAGAGAGAAGAGACATGGCTATACAAACAGTCTTTTTATAGCAACTTTTTTTCAATAGATGTTGACAAATGGAGGCTTTCAGTCTGGCTCACAAACCCCATTCTCAGACTCATTCATGTCATTGTGTTCGACAACCTCCTGGGATTAGAATGGCAGCTGAGCAATTTCACATTTTTATTAAAAAAGCGAGTGGAGAGAGAGAGAGAGTTTTTTTAATTTTGTGAGCTGGACAACAGCCTGAGTTAACTGGACACCCTATAAGACGTACCACATTTCTAAAGGCCTCGGCCTGTGCAGAGTTCTTTCTGATTTCTGACGCCTGTTGACGTTGGCGAGGGTGGTAGAGGAAAGAGGAGAAGGGTGTTAGTGAATCAAAGGGATTTATATAATAAGCCTATCCTCGACCTCAACTAATTCATTCTGATTCATGATATCTAGTATTTACTCAACTTGCAAATTTAAATGCACTGCCAATGATCATTTGTGTAGGTTACAAATATTTCAAACTATTTGGAGCTACAATTTTTTTAAATAAAAAATCCCCCAAACCCAATACAATAACAAACAACACCAAAAAAGACAAGACAATACAAGACAAAATTAATAAAGTAAAGATAACAAAATACATGTTTTAACCCTCCATATTCCATCCATAGTTCTGCTGAGAGAGAACAAGTCTGTAATAAAACTAGTTACTGTTAAAGGAACACGTTGCCTTGGATCGGTCAAGTTGGTCTTTGAAAAGCGTTTGTAACCGTTCGTTATAAAATGCATATGGGTAGAAAGATGTTGTAAAAGTAGATTACAATGATCCACGCAAACATGCCTATAGTAATTGCACAGTTTTTACTTTACCTCGACGACTAACTTGGTCAACCATTTATGGGATAAATGGCAGACCGTGTTAGTTTGCAAAGGAAAATGAAAACCATGCAATTTCGAGGCAAATTTGTGTGGATTCTACTTTTAAAACATCTTTCCAACCATATGCATTTTATAACAATCCTTAACAAATGCTTTTTATAGACCAACTTGTCCGATTTAAGGCAACGTGTTCCTCTAATGCTTATAGAACGAGGACAGCTATTGACAGAATTGAATCTGAAGACTTACTTCACTTTTGCATTACTTGTACAAACACACTAAATATAGCCTTTTCAAAATGGAAAGACACATCAAGGTCTGTGTACACATCCTCTCTGTTCTTCCATGTCTGTTTGGATAGTTGAGCTTTGTAACAAAATCAGGGCGATATTTAGAAAAAACATTCAGCATAATAGGCAGAAAGTTTCCACAATCAGGGAGATTTCCCAATTTGTTCATCTGAACATGGGAAGACGTGTTGATTAGATTTTCAGGGAACTTTCTTCAGGATTCGTGAGGTGAGTTGGCAGCTCTGAGTTAATGCGTCTCACTCACAGTCTCATCATAAGATGAATGAATGACTGAATGTGATTAAGTCCTAATATGGTGTTCTAGACACGGCGCTAAGAATTGATATATTTTTACAATCAGGGAACAATCTCCTTGGAGACACTTAGGATCTTCTACTAGACACTGGATTAACACATGTATGATTAAAATAACCAAATGAAACCAAGTGTTCAAATTGATATGTTAATCCGCAGCATGTTGCATGTAACTCTTACAGTTCACGCTTTTTTGTCTGTGTTTTGTTGAACCTAAGATGCCCAGCTTTTTGAGGTACACAAAATAAATAGTACATAAAATAGATCGTACATGTGCGATATTGCCACTTTCGGAATACACACAGTACATGAAAAAAGATCTTACATGAGTGATATTGGCACTTTAAGATTACATAAAATAGCTCAGACATGTACAACCTAGGCACCGAAAGAGTTAAGTGCTGCTAAAATGCAGACAACTTGTCAAGGGTGTGCTTTGTACAGTACATAATGGTACTGAATTGAAATTATATTTTGTTGTGGAAAGGATAAAATTCATGCGGAAAACTCTTCATTCTTCCTTTCCCCTCGTACTAAACACATAAGAAAATATTTTAGAGCATAACTTGATTATGAGCTACAATGAGCACTACATGGAGCATGAATGAAATATCTTTCTGGTACATAAACAGGTGTGTTTAAAGTTGCCAAATTCCACTTAAAGGTTGTGATCATGGTGGCTTCAGTTTGGGGAGAAATATCCACAAAGCTTACAAATGAGGCTAATCCATTGCCTTCTTTCTAGTGCAGATGTCTTAAAGAAAACCCTGGGACTCAAGCCATAGAGATTGCCAAAGTGATGAGAAAGACTGTCTGACTCTTACATTGTACATGTAAGAAAAGGCAGGTGTTTTTTCATGAATTCTGGATTCAAGAATAATTGACAGATTGGTTTAGTTCCCCTCCCCCCCTAAAAAAAACCCCAAAACACAACTTGGGGAAGTTAAAAATTGATCACAGATCCGTGTATTAAGAACTAGGTTTTTCCGTTTGCACAAAGTTTAGGAATTAATTGCTCATTCAATTCAAGAATGAAAACATATCAACAGTTTTGCACAAATTAAGTCCGCCATGTTTTTGTCTTGTCAACGTTTCGATCAGTATGCTCCAGTTAATCTCCAAGGCAGTACTCCAGAAACAGAGCCCGGTGTTCTCCTGAAGACGATCAGAGCATACTGATCGAAATGTTGATTGAGTTGTCAATTACTAAATCTTCTCAGAACCAACACTTCTCAAAAGAGATTTGCACATGGTGATACCGCAAACCTCACCCGGTTTATCTGGGGGTTGTTGATGTATACGAAAATAGGGGAGTGTTGTACATGGTCTACCAATGCAATACAAAAGTGAAGTTTTTGTACACAATTCTTGTTTCTGAAACTTCTCAACAGCTTTGGCTGCCAATTTCAAAAATGTAGAGCAAATTTTGAGTTTGACTGCAATACATATAAGTAAATCATAGAGTTCCGTTCCACCAATACACCAAAGGAAAAAGGTGTGTTTCTAATTGAACTACAAAATGTACCACGGATATATAGGACTACCCCCAAATGATCCTGCTTTCTGTATTCAAAGTGATTACTTTAATATTGCTGGTGTCAAAGATCACTCACTGGGTCATTTCCGTGACCTTGCAGTTTAAGACTGGGGCTGTGAAATGAGTTGTAATAAATGTATCATTGGATTTGCAGGTCCAGGAGGGTCATCAGGTGGGCATGTTAAACAGCCACTCTGCAGAGCATGGGATTGTTTAAATGCATTGCTTGGGGAAATACTAGATTGGGCCCAACATGTCATGCTGTATTTTGTGATTGTAAATGCTCTGTGCAATTCTCACTCATAAATAAATAATCTTCCGTATAATTTGTATTTTTTTGCTCGTTTACAATTAATAATTTCCGGGAGATGGTAACAGTGCTTCTCTAAATGGTTGCAGGTGAACCACTATCATTGCCCCCCCCCAAAGGTAGACCATTTTGAATAACACTTCAACTGACTCTGAATGAAGCGTACACTTTAGTTTAATTTTATGCCAGAAAATATTGATTGTCATTCTGTACTGCTTTTTAAAGAAAGCGAATAGGACATCAGTAATAGACACTATCAACCCAATGGTATTTGATCTGGTAAGCCTGCTATGGACTGTGTATTTAAATGTTATTTTTCTCCACAAACATTTCCCCAAATTATGTTGAATTCCATGTCTACTACTGACTCTATCTAGCCATGGAGGAACATCATCTTTCCTCAAAGTCAACAATCCCCGCCTTATCACGTTGGGCCCTGCCCCCGCCCCCTTTCAACGTTGGTTCTCATTGCGTAGTCTCCGGTACAAGTGGGTTTAACAACATTGAGCGGGGAAGCGGGGACAGGAAAGGGTATGTTTAGTTCCTCATGGCCCAAGTACTTTGGCCGGGGTTGTAGCTTTGGAGGAACATTGTCTTTCCTCCATAGTCTACAATTCCGACCCTATCTTGTTGCCCTTTCCCACCCCTGTTTAATGTTGGCTCTCATTGTGCAGTCTCCACCCCAGGGGTGAACAACATTGGGCGGGGAAGCGGGGACATGAAAGGGTATGTTTAGTTCCTCATGGCACAAGTACTTGGCAGGGATTGTAGCTACATGCACTGAGGAACATCGCCCTAGTCTAGCTGCCCTAGAGTCTCTTCCTCACCTGTCGAATCAACAGCTCCTTCCTTCTCTTCAGGGCTTCAATCAACTCATCAAACTTGGCAACGAGACTTGCTTCAAACTCCACTGTGCATTCCTAGATTGGTAGTGGAAAAAAAGAAAGAAAATAAAGCATTAAAAACTGCACTTCTACTCTCCTGCTTGTATGTATACCTTTTGATTTTGGAGCCGTAAGATTGTTTTAATTCTGTATAAACATATTATGCAATTTATAACTAAATTGTGAAAATTTCATTTGTGGCCTTTGTTGGTTTTCTTTTTATTTTTTTCAAACTAAGCAACGTTGTCCCCAAATTATGTGCACAGTAAAATCTATTAAGATGCTGTTAATTTATAACATTTGAATCGTGCTTTGAGGACATGCTAGAAAATCTTTCAAGAATCCCGACAAAAAAAGCCTTTATCTCTTCAATAAAAATCTTAAGTTCAAGTGATTGATAGGAGAATTTTGTTTATCAAGGAACACCGACAATTGACAATCGTTGTTGCAACGATTGTCATTCGCAAACACTTAAATCTGCAAATACTGTCTTTTCTCTCTGTAATATTAACAGAATTTTCACGCATAACGACTCAATAATACAGCTACTCGAAATCGAGTGTACCAAGTCTCTTGTGTACATGCAACGTATACAACCTAAACAAAAACCCCCCTGAATGGCAATGCACTTCATTAAAGCAACATGACTGTACACACTGATTACCATATGTCCCTGGCTGTCTGTATCTATACAGATTGTGTCCCCCCCTTGTTCAATATGAAGGTAAACGTACTATTACTCCAGAGGTGGCTTTGCACTTTCTGGATTACTGATCTCAATTTCTTGTGTCATTTTTTTTTTGCGGTGCAATTAAATAATGCATAGGGGCAGTGCCACACTAATTCATTGCGCTAATGATTGGACGATTTTGAGAATGGACTAGACATACTAATGATTATTGTGCCTGTATTTTGTAGCGTTTACAATTTTGATGCTAATGATGCACTTGAATTCTTAATAAGCGTTTATTTGTGAGTTTTTATGCAAGATATCTCATGCTTATATCATGTAAATTGCCTTGTTTTTGTTAGATGCCTTCTACCCCTTTTATATTATTTACTTACAATGCTCTGAAAAATGCTCACCAAACCTCACAGACACTCACACTTGAAACCCTCAACTGTCTAAGGCATTTGAGATGAAGTGAACAAAAATAGGATGCAGAATTTATCTTTCTGGAACAACATAGCCCTGCCCCCATCCAATTCATTTTTGTTCATTTAAAAACTCACCCTCACTCTTTTTTTATATGTTGTTTTTCCCCTTCTTATAAATATATCATTTTGGGATGAACAAAGAAAAACTGACTAGCGCGTTCCGGTTTAATGTGCCGGCACTCTACTAACTGAGGTAGCCTTATGTTCAATCTCCTATTTTGTCAACATCTTTGTTCTTGGATACCAGTCAGAAGCAACGCAACCTGTAATAATGGTTTAGCCAGGGATCACACCCTAGCTTATGATACAACATCGGAAGCGGCAGCAAGGGGAGCACCTTAAGGAGATTCAACCATTTGTTTCATTAAATATCAAGCAATAAACCACAAGGGAAACTAACTGGCTTAATGTTTCTCCTTGCTCTCGCATCTTCATATATGGCCTTTTTTGTTTTCTTTTTGTTTTTGGGAGGGGGGGGGTTGTAGTAAAGACATTACAATGATCTATGACAAAGCAACTCATCCTTCAAATTAACTCAATTACCTCATAATGAAACTGTTAATAATCGCATGGGAGGACTCCGAGACACACAAATGTTCCACGGGTCATTGAATCTTCACGGGTCAGTAAAGCTTCACTACGCCACGGTTTAGTGACTTCATTAGGCACTTACTACAATCTCACAGTGGTTCTTATCCAACAAGAAGAAGACAACCCAAGGAAAGTGACAGGTCTCAGGGACTGTAGGTATAAGACCATCCAATAAAGTCTCCACGGTTGCACTGGAACCTGCGAGTTTGCCTAATGCAAACTCAGCCTCAGTTTTTTTTTTTCCACGGGGTAAATTTAAAACCTTGCATCGCCCGGCTAAATTAAATTTCCAGACAGGGTTGGACATTTTGGCTTGACAGTAACAGAACCTTGGGGTTTTGAGTAATGCATTCAGGATTGTGAAAACTGTATGCATACTATTTAGAGGTAGACTGCTGATTAAGTTTTTTTTTTCATTTCTGGGTGAGCAACATGTAAACTGACACCTTGGTATTGATATATGATAATGTGACAATTACACGGTGTAAATCAGAGTGCAAAAAGGGCCATGGGTCTGTGGCCGAGGTATTTTCCACAGGATATTGCCCCTCCATTATTGCAGAGGTAGCTGAAGATGATAAACTCAGAGAATGTTCTCAGTCAAGTTATATTTTATTTATACCTACATTCTCTCTGGCTTGTTTTAGGACGAGTAGAGTGAAAATCTTAGGCATAAATAGAGATATGTTTATCTAATGCGTGAGACGACTCAAAATGCCTTAAACACTATGATTATTATTATTTTTTTTAAATTTAACTCATGTGCCAACAGGTTGCTAGCGGTTTAAATACCATGAGAAGTAAAGCTGTACAACAAAGATGGCACGCCCACACAGTTATCAGAATGGGAAACAGGACTCTTGAGTATACGCTATTGTGTCCTATTATCACTAAAACAAATTGAATTGAATTGAATTGAATGGTTTATTCGTCAAGTATATAAAAATGGTGCAGAAAAGGGTTAACAGGCTGTGTGGTGCAATTTGTCAGCTTCATTGTTCTTCAAAAAGTTAAACAGAGGCCCTATATGAACAAATACATGTAAATTGAACAATTCTTGTCTTTGCCTGTTGGCTTGAAATTTGCTAATAACATCCAAATTGCCACCTCGTGAGTGCACATGCAGAAAAACCCTGCACTTGAAATTGAAAACTTTATAAAATCAAATTTAATTGTGAGTTAACAGCACACAGTTTGTGTATTCCTCGCTCGAGTTTTGTGAAAATTATGTCCGATGTTGTAGCTAGGTTCTTTTCTCCCCAGCAATCTCGGCAACAAAGGATGCATGGACCCACTGCTGTGCTGAGATGTGAAATCTAAGAAAGCATCACAACGTGCTCAGCGATCTGGAAGTGCATTTGTAGACATGCTGGTGTCTAGCATTGCTGCTTAACAATCAATATGTGAGTTCAATGTACGGGTTATGACAAATACGCTTGAAAAAACTACAAGGAAATTATACATGGCGGAAAAATTTATTCATCGTGGCCAGATAGCATCATACAATGAGTCAGTATTACCGTGGTATTACAGCATGTTTTTTGAGGTGGTTCTATGAAAAGTCAGGAAGGCAAATCCTGGAAGATGATGAATTCACAAACACAAAGAGATCTTGAGTGATACTGTCAAAGCCACTGTTGGGAGCAATGGTAGCTAGCTGGGGGTATACATGCGCACACACTGGTAGGCTTTTCCCCTTATTTTCGATTGATTGCACAATCGGCCACGAAGATTTTTAACATAAAAGCCTTTCAGTAAAAAGGTATTTTGTAGGTTTTTTTTTCCCAGTCAGATACAACCTAGGCTTGGCACTTCACAAAGGCAATGAAGGTGATTTTATCCATTCCCCCTGGCCATTGCCTTTAATTGTGCCCCTGAAAAGCTCCAGCAGAAATTTGCAATTTTGTCGTACAGGGTGCCCTTTACCATAGAGAAAATGCCTTGGTGCTCCTGCATGCCCTTTCAAATATAGGAAACATAAAGGCCTGCAGATACAATGTGTATCTTGATTGGTTAAAAATAACAAATGGCTACCCCTCTAAAACACATGCGACAACCAGAAATAGCCTTAATGTGTCTTATTTTTAGCTACTTTTATTTTTAGTTGAATCAAATAACCATTCTGACAGATTGCAACCCCACCCCCAGTGCACATTTCTAGTAGTAACCAAGTGCAAAGTGCAGTATGGTTCTAAAAAAAAGATTTATACCTGAACTTGATTGACCTTTTCTTTAAGATGGACCAAGAAGTCCTTGGCTTGCCTCGCCTTCTCCGTCAGCGATGTCAGGGTCTGCGATAACTCCGCCTGCAGGGGAATAAAAAAAGATAAATAATTACCGTCAATGTTCGGCAAGAATTCGGTACCTAGTGACAGGGAAGACTGTTTATAAATGATGGGTGAGTTACGATGCTTATAACAGAGGGTCAGACCGGCATACAAGTCTAGGGAGAAAAATAAATTTCAAATTTTATTGCAAATTTGATAAACTTTGACAATTGACATGTTCTGAATAGGAGTAGTAAAGGTGGACCATCCACAATTTTTCACTTTCCGAACGCAAACATGACATCCAAGACTCACTGAAAGCACTGGGCACATTTGACTTTTAACATAAGCGCAGGCCCACACTTTAAGCTATTAAAAAACAATGGAAAAAAAATGACTCGTAATAGATGTTCTGGTACACTGACAAAGACCCCCAAACAGTAAACGAATTAAACTCCATGTTCGGAACAATTACATCTGTACAAGAAAATGCAACCATGTCTTATTAGGCACATTTTTGCGCTACATATTATACTTTCTCTTTTCATTATTTATGTTAAATAGGTCTACAACAGCAAAATAAATCCCTAAAAAACGAAAATGATTTAAAAACAATAATTATGCATAATGCCTTTGAGTCTTCAAACTGGAAAACTCGCATTCAGTGAGTGACTCATATATATATATATATATTGTTGTAATAATAAGAACTATTTCATTATGAAACTCTGCATGAATTCCAACCACATGGTCTGACTGTTGTTGGTCCCAAGCGAGCAAGAGTCATAAGTCTTTCAACCTTGATAATTAGAATTTGGCCAAGTCCATGGTTACAGGCGTCATCTTGCGCTTCATGTACAATCAGTAAATTGACCTTAAAATAGGCAGGCGCTTGTAAAAGAAAAAAGAGAGAAAAGAATTCTTTTGTGCATTGGTTGATATTTCAGCAAATGGAAAAAGCTTTTTGGTACATGTGTCAGGTCTGACCTATTTTGAGGGTGCCTGATTCTTTATAATCAAATTTTCAGACG
Source organism: Asterias amurensis (assembly GCF_032118995.1). Classification (NCBI taxonomy): domain Eukaryota; kingdom Metazoa; phylum Echinodermata; class Asteroidea; order Forcipulatida; family Asteriidae; genus Asterias; species Asterias amurensis. The sequence goes on from NC_092648.1 coordinate 15,855,121, forward strand.
CTTCATTGGCTTGAATTGTAAAGACAGTGTCTTTACAAATGTTTGACTCTGGATCGACACTTTGATGCTTACCCCATTCAGGACAAAATTTATCGAACCAGTAAGCTATCGGGGCCTACAACAAGGCAGCTTCCAAAAAATATCACAAAGTTTGACGGAAATGAGTATGGAGAAACTTGTGAAGTGATTTACTTCTCACAAATACATTGTAATTAACAGGCCTTGAATTACACTCTTGAAGGAGCACAGCAACTTTCCTCTAGTAAGAGGCACTTCTATGAGGGACATTTCAATATGTATTGGAACTTTGCAAAGGGCACCGCAGCAAAAGGACAGAGCACCACAGTAATTACTGCGCGTGCTGTGGGTTAATTCAACCCTGGAGTAAGAACCACTTCTGTGGACTTTCCTTACACTCTTATGTGATAAATCTTTCCCCCCATAAAATTACAACATTGACTTAAGATTTCAAGTATTCAGAGCTCAGAACTTCGGACGTTTGAAATGTACAACAAGTACAAGTTCTTCCTCCATGGTATAACTAATTATCAAGACTGCAAGGTTCAATGCCCTGACCTTAAATAATGATTTCTTAAGGTTGATTCTTGAGAGGACTTGTCTTGTGCCTCTCCACAGGAGTTCTTAACTGCGGGCTATACAGTTACTGGGAAAATAGTCATTCCACCACCCCCTGTCTAAACTTACTCGTTTACACAACATAACAAAAACATAACAACCGCATATCTTCCAAAGAAGATCATGGGTGGATATCAAGATGGTAAACGCTAAAAACCTCATAGGTCTATGGTAAAATCCAGGGGGTAAAAGGGGAGGGGAGGAGGGGTTTAATTGTTGATAAATACCCTGGGGCTCTTTTCGGTCTTTTCCAGCAATTAACGACTGGTATTAGATTTTGGGTTGACACTGAGTGACCTTCCAAAAAGATGAAGAGGTAGAATGTTTATTTCTCTGTTTATGCATTCGCTATTGGTAGGGAGAGAGAAGAGTGGGTCCCCATTTAGTTTGTATACAATCCTTGCGCGATGTTGAGACAGTACCATTGGTATCATGGTACCATGATGGTATGGTACCATCATGGAACAATGCAAGATAAAATGCTTGCTCTTGTGTTGAATTTGAGGACAAACACGAGGTATAGCTGGTATACTGTACAAAAAGAAAAAAAATAATCATCAAAAAGCTAACTGATTATATTCAGCTATTGTCAGTACGAATCCTCCAGATATTGCAGATAATAATTTTGTCAGAAAAACCATAAAAATAGCATGTTCTGCCCCGCCCCCAAACACCCCCCCCCCAGCAACAACAAAAACATCACAGTTGCCTATTTTAACTGCCTCGATGAAAATAAGCCTTTTGTGAAATATGTGCACAAAATTCAGCGCAACAATTAATAATCACAACACTAAAACCTAACTCAAAAATAGTTTTGAGTTTGCCCTTTTGACTGGCGCAAAAACTAATTCCTCTTTGGAATGACGGACCCATTAATTTTTGACAGCTGATGAAGTCATGTCTAAAATTTTGCTCTGAAAGAAATAAATTTACATTTTATGTACACCGATCTAACACAACTTAAAGGGAAGGTACACGTTTGGTAATTACTCAAAACAAATACTAGCTTAAAAACTGACTTGGTAATGAGCATTGGAAAGCTGTTGATAGTAATAAACTTTGTGAGAAACGGCTCCCTCTGAAGTAGCATAGATTTTGAGAAAGAGGTCATTTCTCACTTAAATAATAAAAACTCATCATTTTCTCACCAAGTGAGAAGACTGGTCTTTGATAATTCCCAACTGTGTACCTTCCCTTTAAAAGACTTGTAGCATAATTGTTTTCCAATTTTCATAAGGACTCTATCTGTTAGAAAATTAGTGGATCACAAAACTGAATTTGACGTTGGAGACCCTCAAAGAAAAATAGTTGAGCAAGATATTTTCCATAGGATAACCCCGCATCCCAATAACCAGGTTAATGAAACAGGTCTCCCCATCCTCTCTAAATTGAATGACTTTGTCAAACACTGGCAGTGTAAATATTTAAACCAAAATGACATCAAAATAAACATTCACTGTGGGACTCTCCATCAGCAAGGTTGTTTATTTAAAACAGAAGCAGCCGATTTGCGCCTGATGCTTGAGTAAACATTGTGTACAGCTGAAACAATTACGGACAATGCTGGTTGTCAACAAAGCATTAAATTAGCGTTTATCACGCTCAAAATACTGATTTAATGAGTTGGGCTAATCCTAACAGGGAACTGTATAGAACCACTAAGAGGAAGGAAAATATGCACAGTAAAGCTCATTGACAGTCCCATATGAAACTCTTTTGAAGATCAGTTTGCAGAGGTTGCCGTAAGACGATACATGTGCAGTGACTGATTTCCCTTGCAAAGCAGAGCAAAATGCTACACCAAATGTTTCAGTTGCTACTAAAAAATCATCATTAGCTACTCAATATAATAGCATTCTGTGTGCACATAGTCTGTTCTGTCAAAATATTTTGCTATGCAAAAGTGCTGGATGAAATCGTTCCCAGCTGTGTATTAAAGATGCTATGTCAGACTTTTGACCCCAAACATTAAAAAATATATATTTTTGAGTGAATGGTATTTCAAAGAGTATCACCCGCTCTAACGAAAAAAAAGTTTAACTTTTACTTTTAATGGTCATGAAACCATGACAACAATTCAAAACGTTTCTTATAAAACACATAAGAATTGGTCACGTGATATATTGTCGGGATCCCAACAAAAACTAATTTTGAGCACTTTTTTTCACTGCTACTAATAACTGGCGGACTTTTTTGAGCAATGGCTCAAATGAAAGCTTGTAACTTTCTCGACCCCCATCAAAATACCTATTGAATTTTGAATCTAAATTTTTGGGTCAAATCGGCAAAAACATAGCGTCTTTAAATAACAATACAAACCAAGGAAGTATTAGACAGAATTTTGTCCATTAGTCACAGAAGTATAATCTCTGTGTTCCAATCTTAAAGAACATGAATACAGTTAATGTACAGTCCTGATACTTCACGGGGGCAATGAGGGCGATTGCCTTGGTGCCCTTGAAATGTTCCAGTAGAAATTTACAATTTCCTCATAGGGTGCCCGTTGCAAAGGAGAAAATGCCTAGGACGCCCATGCCTTTTAAAAAGTGAAGCATACATGCCTGCATGTATGCAAATAAACATTTAGCCTACATCTAGCCTCAAAACAAAACCATTAGGACTCTAGAAATAGAACCATTTTGGTAGCAAACATGTGTTTCACTTTCACCAAGGAGGACAGAAGAACCGCTTTCACCGAGAGACGATTTAAATTTTTAAAGACATTAACATGTTTACGATCTCCCCCCTGGGGCATACCAACGGTTTCTACGTCAGTACACCAGCTTGCTGACGGCTACTTTATTATGCACTAGAACCACTATGAATTATTGTGTGTCTTTAACTACACGGAACTAACAGGAATTAGCATATATATATTTTAATTATATAGAGAGAGTACAGAGAGAAAACGAGTGCAACATCATGAATTATAAAAAAACATGTTACATTTTCCCCTCGACGTGGATATTCTTTAAAAGAACGATTCAGAAAGTGGAAAGTCTGTTCAGTTGTTTACTTTGGACTTTCCTTTAATAAAATCTTGTCTCTTTTGGCTGGGAGTACGAGTGCGATCATGAAGCTAAAAGCACTGAGTTATAAAAGCCTCCTGCTCACACTACAAGCTTTCTATGGGTTTCTTATGAGACCCAACCAACATTGATGTGCCAAACCACTCACAACATGCATGTACAAAAAAAAACTCATAATACAAAGGACCAGTCAAGGACAATGTACTTCACATGGTCATTTGACTGGTAACCTGATTGTTTCTGTAGCAAGAAAATTGATCTGATAAGAAACCCTACAGTATGAATATGGGCCATGTTGTTTAGAAGTGATGAATCAACAAACCTGGTTTCTTAATACAAATTTTACAAAGTGCACTTGTATAATAACAATCAGGGCGCAGATCTGCCGCTGTAATTGAGCAGAAATTGGCAAAATCTGGTTTCTCAATTTTAAAGAGACCATCATGCATCAGTCTCTCGGCCCAACAGCCGCATCCAAACCTCCGCCCGGTGTCTCCCAGTAAAGCCTTTCTTGAAGTCCCTCTGACTAAATAGATTCCAACTCAAATTCATCACTTGGACAAGGCACTTAGACTGGGAGCCACATATTTCAAGTGAATCTGTCTCATTAAAGTCTCACAAAACCCATTCTGCGGCTGGGAAAAGGCACTACTTGAAAATCTTTCAATTTGGATTCCTCCCAGCTACAAATTAAAGTGAAAAGATGACATTTTTTTCCCATTAGGTCGGAAGTAGCGGTTCCCGAGATCTGGAATTGCATTCATCATCAATTGGCTCAGTAATAAAATTTCCTAGTCTTCAATTTGTACAAATTTGTTCCCTCGGCATATTTTGGAGCTTGTGTTATATTAAAGTCTCGGGTGATAATTATGTCTTCTTGCAGATTCTGTTCTGGAAAAAAAAAGAGGATTTGTCAGGAACACAATGTTCAGACCCCCCCCCCCCCTTAACAATTATGTATACAATGTTTGCCAGAAGAACATCAAAGTGATCCTTGAAAGATTTATCAGAAAATGGAAGAACCAACAGAAATTATTTACTAAATATTATTACATTATTTTCTAGATTATCATAATGTTTTAATAAGAACCTTAATGTACATCACGAAGGTTGCACCTTAAAAGACTAGGGGTGGATTTCACAAAGGTAGTCCTAACTTAGGACTAGTCCTAGACAATGCTAAGAGATAGGACTAGTCCGGAGTTAGGACCAGTAACTCATCCTAACTTAAGACTGGTCCTATCTCTTAGCATTGCCTAGGACTAGTCCTAAGTTAGGACTACCTTTGTGAAATCCACCCCAGAGCTCTCCATCATAGAGTAGAGCATTTGGCATAAAAGCCACCAGAATTCTTCCTTGTTTAACTAGTTGAATTGCAATCACAAGAAGGCTTTCAGAATTAGGGCAAAAGATATAATGACCTCCATGAAATTCAAAATCCAAGGAAATCCGAAACAAGTATCGCTATCCTAAGGAATGACCACAGTGATGAGACTAATTTAAAGACATCACAATGTGTGCAATTTACTCTGTATCAGATGGTGCCATCTTAAACAAGCTTAATACAAAGAAAATTAACCCAATCTAAACCTTGTCACAATAGATAAAAGACGTTGGGTTATCAACTCCATAAAGTAACATCCTTGAGTCCGTTTTCTTTTAGACAGCTCGTCTGCCATTGAAGAGGCATAGGAGCCGAGAAAATCATCTCCCAAATGGGAGGAATCTTTCCTCATCATCCGTAATAAAATGAGATGATAATATGAATGGCAGCGACGATAACACGCTCGGTGATGAGGTCCAGTGACTGGAGCCAAATCTCTCATCTTGTTGCTATGGTGATGGAGACAGAGACGCCTCATCGTCGTCTGGTCCGACAGTGAAGAGTCAGAAGGTCGTGGATGAGAGCTATGCGGTCACATTACTCCCCCGTCCTTGCCTCTGGGCACCGTATGCCAAAATGAACTTTCTCTTGACCAGGAGAATCTTTCAACCTTGTGATAAACCATTGGATTCTTGTAAGCCAATAACCAAAATTGTATCCTTATAAGCGTGAAACATGTTACTATTCTGTAAAGCGGTGAAAATAGAATTAGCTGATTGCAAACTGCACCCACATTGTATAATGGTGAAAATGCAAAACTTAGTTAATGGCCAGATGTCTCGACCCTAGCAAAGTCTATCTCGAAGGAATGACAACACAACACACATGAACTAGTATACAAGTGTACCATAAGCAGTTAATTTGAAAATGTGAGATTCTATTTGAACATGTTGAACGATAATTTCATAGGATCGTTTTTTTGTATGTCCTGGTCTATAGCAGACGGCCATCGGGCCATCATAATTTTTATTTGCATCTTGAAAGCCAAGGCCTGTGAAAGCCAAACGATTTGAATAAACAAAAAAACAATGTCATACTATGGATAATGGAGGTAGAATTGAAAGCCTCCATGGTCATGTCGTCGCTCCAAAAACAAAACAGATGAAGAAAATGCAGATCTATGCAGTGGGAAAAGCGCTAACCGGCTATGAATTGTTCATAAGATCTGTCGAGGTGTCAGGCAATAGCCAGGACCTGTCAAGTGGAACAACCTCTATACTGCTCAGGGCCAGGATTCAAGAGCAGCCTTCCTAGAGTAACACCCTACTGCACAAGGCAGCTGCAGATTTTGTCATTCAATTATTGTACGGATGCTTTTATACTTGGTGCATTATGCATGTTTCTTTAAGAGAGGAAGGAACAATCATTTATATACCATTCTATTTAGAGCTTCATCAACAAGGTGTTTGTGCAACATGAGGGATTGGTAATTCACGTGCAAATTTGGGGGAAGATTCAACAAGGCCGTAGGGCTTGTTTTTAAATTTTTACTCGACCAAAATTTTGTTTATAAGACCAAAATCAATAAGCAAGAAAAACCTCATCTATACAATTTAAAACTACAATAAACTGTTTTCATTTGAACAAGCGCTCAGAGAAGATTTATCTCATTTTGTCTTCTTCACTACTCAGCAGAATTGAGCGATATTTATGAGACAAAAGGTTTTTACTGAGTGAGGTGTTATTGAAATGGGGGAAAATAACCAAGGCTATCGGACTTCTCTGGGTCGTGGGTTTACTGTTCCGACACTAAAATGTCCAGCCTTGTCCGGCCTGCAGTCGATAAATTTCAAGCGGTGGGTTTGGAAATCTCAATTTAAGGAATGAAACAGCTTTAATTTTTAAAGGGCAATCCACAGATCCACTACACAGTGTACCAAGTATGTGTTTAAGGTGCCTTTACATTCAAACAGCACATAATGTAAACACAGTTACAGCTATCCAATCCACACACGAACCTTTCTTACCAGAGTCTATTATCATAACTAAGACATTGATTATAGGCTTAACTTTTAGGTTTGAAGTCGCACAAATTCTAATCACATACGTCTTAAGCTCTGAAAATTAAACATCGGGACAATGCCAAATGAGATTGTCTCTCCCTGTATGGTTTCATTGTAAAGCAATCAGACAAGGATTATGGCACTTGGAGGAATTATTGAACCCTAGAGTCAAATTGAATTTGGCGTCATGTCGTTAAATCTTTATAACTTGGTTACCACACTAGGACCACATTATATTAATTAGTTGTTAACGTCGTAGCATTGGCTTGTGTTTTTTGTGTGTGGGGTTGTTCAGTCGACAAGGGTACATTGTACCATGAAATTGGGATTGGGTGTGGCTGTTTTTTTATAACAGGGTTGTCTCATTTGTTGTTTAAGACCCAAATCTTAAAAATTATTCTTCTGAATTTTTTCTTAAATATTAAAAGGGCACATTGCCTTCCGATTGGACGCTTTGGGCCTTAACAAATTCTTCTTTGAAATGAAAAGGGTTGGAAAGATATTTTAGAAGTACATGTAGAATATAACACTTTGCAAAAAAATATCTATTGAAATTTTGTGTGTTTTGTTTATATTCATGACATAACACTGTCTGCTATTTTGTAGAACCAAATTTTTGACTCCGGAAAAATAAATGGCAGAGTCAATGTCCTGCTGGTTGTATTGCAAGGTAAATGATTTTCTTTTTTTAATCAATACTCACTAATTAAAAAACACAGTAGGTGTGTTGTGCTTGAAAAGCTCTTGAAAAACAACAAAGTTTTGAGAGATTTGAAGGCAATTTTGATGATTGATGAAGCTTACATGTGCAAGGCTTTGGTGCTTTGTAGGTACCACATCAACTCTGGAAAACATTAATAACTTGAATGAAAAAATCTTGTTTAATTTGTGCTTTGAGTTATATTCTCTTGCAATGTAAGATCAGTCAAGAATAGCAACTACTTCATGTACATGTATAATGACATTTTTTACAACAAATTATCTACTCAAAAACTAAAACGGTTAGTCGTTAAAAATCCTAATGTTTCTTGAAAACTAGACACGCACTATGTAGTGTAACTCCTTTAAAAACAAAAAAATTAATATCACAATTGCAAAATTGTTTATGGCGCCACTGTTTCAACGCACCTTCTCTTACATTTGTAGTCTACACGTACACATGAGAAATTGAGGTCAATCTCTTGAAGAGAGCAGAAAAAACATGGTACTAAAAATATACAATTGTAAGTTGTAAAAAATCATACTGTTTCTTGAAAGTAGGCACTGCTGTAAATAACACCTTTCAAGAGAAGAAATAAATATCACATTTGCACAGTCAACCATGACGTCACCCTTTCAACGCATCTTCTCTTACATTTCAACACACAAGAATTGAGGTCAATCTCTTGAGGAGAGCTGTACGACACGCCAGCAAACAATGCTATTAGCTGTCACAAACTGCTTTGCCAACCAAGAAGGCCCCGCAGTAACAATTGCATGAGCTTTACTGACATCACGTTCTGCCCTTCGCAAGATCCGTATCACGGCCGACTTACGTAGGAGACAGGATTCGTATCTTGGATTCTGATACAAGTATCCTAATGTCGAATTTATCTCAAGAGTAGCACCAGTGAAGGCATTTTAATGTGAAGACATGTTTTTGTTTGTTCCTTGGTAAAGGTGTTCAAAGTTTTAGACAGGACAGACTTAAACAAAAGGCACTACTAAACATTTTTAGGCACTATGTTTTGGCACTTCAAATTTTTGACAAGCCAATTTGTATGATGTCAAAATTACAATGTGGCTACATGTAATTTGACAATATTCGTCGCGTTTTTCTCATAGTGGCGAATCAGCAATTTTGAGCAAATTGAGGTTTTTGCAGTTTTGGGGTTAGTTTGTGCTCTGAATTCATTTCTGAAGGTTTTGAACCGAAATGTCTCCTTTTTAAGGTATAAAGACACAAAGTTGGCGAATATTTTGCAGGCTAATCAATGTTTCTTGACATACTGACGAATAAGTGATTCGCCACTCCGTAAACACATATATATACCGTTTTGTTTTTTACATAGTGACGAATAGGCAAATGCGCTGGTAACCACTCCATTTATGAGTGACGTATCGATGTTATGCCAGGTACCATCGGTTTCTCTGATATGAGGTCATCGGTCATTCGAAGCTAAAACGTAATTTTAGATACAAGGAACATTATTTTTAGGTAAGCATAGCTCTGAAAGACAGATTATTATAAACTGACGTAATAAATTAGTTTGTATTATTCAGTCCGTTCAATCTTCAAGCTAATCTTGGTAATTCAGGAACCTATCGTGCCGAGAAAAGGGAATTGTTGGCATTGTATACCCGTTTAATGGTCAAGTCCAAAATATTTTGCTCATGATGAGTACTTTTTGTAGTCAGGATTTGTTTTACTTGGAGAATGAAATTATGCTTATACTGTAATTACAATTAGTGGCAACATTGAGTGAAGCCTAGAGTCTGGATGAAAGCAATTCGACAGTAATATTAATGGTTTTACTAATAAATGTTTGGAGCATATACCATAATTTATTGGTGTCATAAACAGAGTTTGAGTATTAAATGAAATCCTTCGAAAGTAGTGCACAAAAAATCATATGCCGATTAGTACAAGGAATAACTTGGAACAATTACATACCTCACAATTAAAGTGATATCTGGAGGTTAACCAGGCCAAAATGGAATGAAAAATTTCATGTGTTCTCCCTTTTAATAGATGGAAGTTTTTTTTTTTTTTTTTTTTTTATAAACCCGGTCTGAATCAACGATCCACACAGTGCCAACAACACCCATCCCATCTGACCTCATCCACCCCATTCTCTCCTCTCCACCCCAAAAAAGAAGGAATTATGGACCAGTGAATCACTAGAGATTTTACAGTTAAATATCATGTATAACGCAAATGAAGAATAAGAACACGTTAAGTTACGTGCATTAATGGTGATATTACTGACGAATAAGCCCAAGCGCGTAGATTTATTGTTTTACATACCGACGAATCGGGCACAAAAAGTGACGAATACGCGCGTAAACGAGAACAATGTTTTTTTACATACTGACGAATAGGTTTAAAAGGCTCAAAATGTTTATTTTAGATCGTTTCATTTTAAATAAAAGAAACAAATAACTTCTATACATTCTAAGAAACATACCTTCCATTTTGCAAGTGATGATGTATGATACAAAGATATGAAAACAACGGAAGAATACGCGTCAAAACTTCAAAGTGGATTTACTCAGAATGCACTTTTTCCCGATTCGTCACTATGAGAAAAATGCGACGTATTATGAATCTCATTGCATCTTCCCAACTCAATTTGTAGAAAATAGTTTCAGTGAAAGTCTTTTGCCATTCAAATCAAAATTTGATTACTCTAACACAAACAAACCTCATTTCTCAATTTAAAATGCCTTTAAATGAATCAAATATCTGTACAAAAAACCTGTGATGACAGACATTTGAAAAGTATGGTGTACACAAATAATGCTCCTGTATTCAGTCGGCTGGGGGAGACAGTCCAGGTAGATACTCAGGTGGTACTCTCATGGATGTATAAGATCTACTTGTTCATGTCCACATGTACCTAATGACTCACAAATTAAGGTACTCAGAATACGCAGCGCAGTGCTGTGCTTTGCGTTTAAAGCGAGTAGTGATGATTATTATCATGCAGGTCTGCTTATTTAGTAATACAATACATCAAACATGAGCGGGTGAGAACTGACAGTTATATGGATGTATGCTGCTTCCAGATTGATATAGTGATGTATGCTGTTCAATATGCACAAGACGTAGTATCCCATCTTTCTTATTTTTATTTTTAAAGCCATTATACACTTTCGGTAAACAGTATTGTCCAAGCCCCACACTTCGTGTACATGTATCACAACTTATATATAAAATAACAAACCTGTGAAAATTTAGGCTCAATCGATCATCGGAGTAAGGAGAAAATAACGGGAAAACCCACTCTTGTTTCCGCACGTTTCGCCGTGTCATGACATGTGTTTAAAATAAATCCGTAATTCTCGCTATCGAGAATTGATATTGTTTTAATGTTATCTCAAAAAGTAAAGCATTTCATGGAATAATATTTCAAGAGAAGTCTTTCACCATTACCTTCTATAAACCCTGTAAATTATTTTTTCTGTACCGAAAGTGTATAATGGCTTTAAAGCAAAAGCAACTCCCAAACTGATATATTTTTCCACAACCACATTATTTTGACGTGAAATGATTCTTATAAATGCTTTTTCTATCAAAAGCTGTGGTACTTCTAACCAGACAAGTTTTTACTGCCATTAATTTTTTAAGTGATAACCAAACGTATACCTTCCCTTTTTGGGTAAAAGACACGAAATGCATTGCACATGAACGTGTGTGATGTGTTCAAAGCAAACACAGATGATTTTCAATCACTGCAAATCAATCTTCCATACCAATTCCACTACAAGATTCTTGTTATTTAAAATTCCATCAAGACACACTACCTATTAACTAAGTTAAGAGAATTACCCGCGATATGATTATCATATATTTTTATGTTCTATTCCTGCACAGGACGCAAGAATTTAAAAGGGAAATTTCGTGCATTTTCCAGCACATGCTGCACATTATAAAGACCCGAGCCAGCATTACACGTGTCAAGTGCAATGTGCCTGAACACGTCTCATACTCTACTCGCAGTGATGGATACCAATTGTGCATGCCCATATAATACAGAACAAAAGATGAAAATGACAATGGAGGAAAGGTACGACAATGGTATGACTAAACCTTGCCTCACGTAATTACCATGGTAACAGGATCGCCAGAAAATGCACGCCAAGGCAGAACTGTATCACTAGTGACGTGCAGTGAAATATTGGCCTGTCAGGGGGGGATTTAATTACACAAAGAACGTTTGCACATGAATGGATACGAGACACAAACGTATACGTAAAGAGCCCCTGGGCTCTCTGTTACTGACTGGACATCTAACACAAGCGTCCAAGATTCACATTTTGTTGTAAGTATTTACCAGTACTATGTTGGTTGAAAGAGGGTCTCAAAGGCTACACAGAGTCTCTTAAAAGTGCAGTCTGCGGATCAACCCCAGCAAAATCATTCACAAGCATGCAGAAACCCTGAACATGAATAATAAGCCGTGTTTTTAGGAATCTAGTTTTAAAAGAAGGTTTCAAGTCCGGTTAAAAAAAAAAAGGTTTTCTGAAACCATCATCAATTCTGTTGCCAGGTCGATAAACAACATTGAACATTTATACAAGTTCTCCTATCAACTTGAACAACAAATTATGGCATCACCAAGCTACCAACTCACACTTTGACGAAATCATTGTTAAGGCAAACTTTTAGAGGGTCTCACTTTAATATTTCAGAAGGCCTCATTTTGGTTGATCCTGTTTTTGCTGTTCTTTGTGGGCATGTCTATGCATTCAAACTGAGGACTTTAACAAAAGGGATCCGGGAAAAGGTCACACCGAGGACACAGTCCTTAATTCGATTTTGTGTACAAAACCAATGGGGACGTCTGAAAAATAAATGTCCAAACAATGGGAGAACAAAGAGAAGTCCTCGGTTGACACCATAAACACAGAGCTCTGTGTGATGTGCATCTATGGACCTCAAGTAAGGTAAAGAAGAACTTATAGACTTAAACATACCTCATTCAATACCATACCTCACTGATCAATTCTAGTTATTCCTTTCAAAATGACATGTTGTCTTACGTGTGTTTGTGAAGTAAAACGATTTTATTTGGGCCCTAGCTTGTTCTTTCTTCTTCTTGAAGAGGGGAAGAGAGTCATGCATACCTACATGTAGGACATGGCAATCTGTATCTGTGCCACTTCTTACAACTATTTTTTAGACTTGTCTTTACATCCAGAAAAGCTTTTTAATTGAATCACAAGCTTTCAATCATCTTCTGACTTTTTACTCCCCTTCATGAACTGTCTAACCATTAAGATCACCCTTAATGACCATTGTGTCCCTTTTAGGACAAGTTCATTTTCTCTGCTGTGCCTTTTTAAAAGGTCTATTTCGTTGATTGCTTTGTATTGTATTTGTGATTGAATTGATGTAAATTTAGATTCAATTCAATTTTCTGATTGTGGTTAGGTATTGTGACGTCTTTTGTATCTATCATGATTTCATAATAAAAGAATGTCATAATTTTTCAAAGTAAAAAACCTATGACTTGTTACCAAGTAAACACTTGATCAATACAGAAAGTATTTTACATTTGTGCAATAATGTGCATGTTTACATGACATATTTGTTATATTTTCTCCCTATAAATAAATGCCAGAGGAGGAATAATAAACACTCAAACAGTGAGGACAAAAGGATTATAAAGGTCATCCTATTGTCTTATTTGCCTTTTCTTCCAAGCCAGTTAATTGCTATACATCTATTCACCAAGGTCGACCATCAGTGAATCACTCAGTCAAATAAAATTCCTCTCTTTTATCTTCGCCGCCCACGGACGACTTCGTCACAAAGGCGACACAACCTGACTTCTTATTTTTAGTCATCAAAATTGATGATGGTGACGGGAGCTCCAGTGGTGCTTGGCGCCTGGGATTTTAGCAGCTCGACATGACGGCTATAAAATTGATCAGAGACTCAATTGCAAACTGTCCTCTGTGAATCGTTCCGGGTTTATGAATGAGAGAAAAGAAGAGGATTGGTAGCCAGTTAGTGATCAATGAAATCGCTGGTTAACGTTTAATTGTCCGTGCATTGATTAATCTTCCTTCTCTTAAGGGTTGTTGGTCTTTGCAAGTGTAAAATTCTTACGAGTGTGGCACGAGAAGTTGAGGGAACTTTTCTTAAAATTAATTTAAGCATGTACAAATATTTAAGGGTAGGATCTTAGATTGATTTTTTTTTTCAACAAAATACTGATTTATTGGCATTCTTTTAAAGAAAGAGACAGTAAAAATTTCAGCTGAATGCTGTCTACTTTCTGAGAAAACGGCCCGAAAATGCCTTTTAGCGAGGTGCCTGTGCATTACCACCAACCACATCTCTGTCTGTATCATTTGCAAAAGGACAAGCCTTCAGGAATCTGAGAAACGCTTAATTCATGAAACGTTTCTCAGATTAAAATGTTTTTGAGTGACAAAGTATCCAAACCATATTACTTCAAATGGAATCTTTTCTCAAAATAGTTTAGAATACCAACAGCTGCAGTTTTTATAGTTTTCATAGGTGTCAATTTTACACACCAACGTTTGACAAAGATGCAAAAACATGTACTGGCATAACTCAACAATCACTCATTTTTTAGTGTGCAATAAAACTGACAATCTTTTTAGAAAACTGTTAATGGAAGCATACATGCCCTACACAAATGGGCACTTGTATTCTCAACCCAGATTGACAGAACAGACTGGGAGAGGACTCAAATGCAATATTCAAATGTTCAGCAAATATTTTCCAGAAAGTCAGTTGGCTTGTGTCAAACAGTGAGTCATATTTCTGTAATTGTAAATATTTCATTTGGAAACATCCCTAAATTTACTGTATGTTTAATGCATGTGGTCAAAATCTTGTAGAAATCTTTATTAAGACTTTTTTACCAGCTAGTTCACTTTTGTAAGCCTTTTAATACATGTTGGAATACATATGTGCGGCACAAGTGTGCAGCCGTCCTAATTAAATTGACAGATATTAAAGAGTCTGAATTAGGCGAACTGTAACAGCAGTAAATGTCCCTAATATATTCAGATATGGAATAAAGCCGCAGGGTTAATTGTCAATTAAGTCACCGTGCTTACTGCAGGGACTTCATCAGTATCTACCAACCCCCGCGCCGACAAATCTTTGCCAAATGTGACATTTGGATATTTTCTGCCTGACCTAGTAGAATGCTACTCCTAGCCAGACATGTGAGAAACATTGTGCACTGTCGAAGAACCATTCAGCGTTGTCACGTGCGACAGATTTACGCTGGATGACAATCTTGTTTTTTGTATCGATCAGTGCCTCTTCGTGGTATCCTCTGGTAAGCCCCTTTCTTACTTGGTAGGGTGAAATTCCCTGCAAGCTTCCAGTCCCATTGACCTTTTTACAATTGAATTACCTCCTCCAGGGAACTCCTGGGAACAGGCCCAACGGGGGCTCAAATTTGGGGGTAAAATCCACAAGACTATGTTTTTGTAGCTCAAAATATTTACTGGACCAGAATTCTTTTTACTCTACCAGAATCAAAGTGCGACAAATAACCCTGCACTGTAAACCATTTTTATTTGAATAAACACTTGAAGAAGATTTGTCCCATGCGTGATAGCTTTGTACTATGGGCGACTACACCTCAATAACAGAGTTGAAAGATATTACACAGTAAACCATTACACGATATTGAAAAGCACAAGTCCAGTCGTGAGTTTACTGGCCCAATGTGCTAAAATCACTGGCCTTGTGCCTGTTGTCCAGTGTAAATTTCGAGCCTTGCTACATGTGGGTGTCTTGAGAATGTAGCTTCATATGAGTAGGGTCGAGCCGGCCATGGAGGAAGGAAAAATCCTGCATGATTCAGCATGATATACGCTTGTTCTCTTTTTCTGAAGGGAAATATGCAGCGTGTTTAAAACAATTATGTAGGGAGTTAAAAATCTCCCAAAATTTGTATGTGATTTTACTAACATTATTTACAATGAAAGTATGTAGAGTATCATTACAGTTGCAGATTCTGCACACATGCCCAAGAAATCTTCATTTGTTGTGCTGTCATATAATGTTGCAGCAAAATCTGTACATAATGGAGTCCTAGTGCATCATGAATGTCAATACCAATTACAATATGTGCTTGTGTCATCAAATTTCTGGGTCAATTATGTTCTACTATCTGTGGCATCTCACTCACTCCATGGTGCACACATTCTCGACTTTGCTATTTTGTGAATCTGTTCTTGACAAAACATTGAACGCCAATACTCCACAGGTTTTGTCGGGGCTTCCAAAAGAGGGACTCCCAGTAATTTCAACAGTAATTTGCGGGAATCCTCATGCCATTTCCTTACTTTGACAGTATCCATATCTTTAGAGGATTATTTTTGGTGATGAAAACAAGGATGCCTCATACATGTACAATGTAAGTAAACTTTTATGTAGCTGTAACTATGGGTTAACAAGTACTCTTCCGCGTGTTCTAAAGTGTTTCTTTTATATAATGATAACTGCCAATCCCACACAGGACATATGGCTTACTATGACACAGCATTTGTCGAAAAGTATCTTGCTCAAGGAGACAAGTGGAGTGCAAAGACCAGGACTGAACTGCCACTCTGCTGTTCCGAAACACCAGAGCTTGAGTACGATGCAAGACCATGACACGCAGATTGGTGCTTTTTTCAGTAAGATTTCAATTATTTTCAACCAACCACATACATATTGTCTTTAAGAGCAGTATTCCTCCTAAATTTAGCCAGTGGGACCAGTTTGCCATTCCACCAGCCTGCCAGCTTTTTCACTAGTCTATATTTCACACAATAGGGATGCTTTACAACACTGAACCAACCCGTGGGACCACTCTTTTTTGAGAGATTTTTGAATGGTCCTCCGGTGCTAACAAGCAGTTAGCCAGCATGCCCCTGTTACTGGAGAATGCCGTAGTTAGAGTTGATGGTACTCCTTTAAAACCAAAAGAAGCCATACAAGTTCTGATTTCTTCTAAAGGATTGACACCAGGGCAGTGCACTTTCCACAGTGCAATGGTTGGCTATCCATTGATTCCAGTGACTGTATGTCAGAGGTTTCTTTACAGCTGAGATTGTAGAGACCCAATCAATTGCTGGTTGTGTCCAGAAATATTTTTTGCCTATCCCCCAGAATAGTCCCATGTCCAACAAGTTTAACCCTTGCTGATAAGTACTATGAATGTACTCAGTATCAAAAGTACAGCCTTTACTTATTAACACTTCTTAAATGCACTGGACACCTTTAGTAACTATTAAAGACCAGCACATGAATTCTCACTTGGTGTATCCCAACATATGCAGAAATAAAACAAACCTGTAACAATTTTGGCTCAAGGGTCATCAAAGTTGAAAGAGAATAATCAAAGTAAAACACCCTTGTTGCATTAGTTGGTGTGCTTTCAGATGCCTAATAAATGACTCAACTGAAATCTTTTATTATTTGAGTGAGAAATAACCTCTTTCTGAAAAACTACGTTACTTCAGAGTGTGCCGTTTCTCACAATGTTTTATACTATTAACAGCTCTCCATTGCTTGTTACCAAGTAAGTATTTATGCTAACAATTATTTTGAGTAATTACCAGTAGTGTCCAGTGCCTTTAACATGGATGTACTCAGTTTCAAAAGTACATCTTTTATTTGACAATACTTCTAAATTCTACTGTCACATCTTGAGCGTCTCAAGAATAAGATGTATACATTCTATGTCCAACTCAATGTTATATAAACAAGAGGTTCAGTGAAGGAGCGGAAAGAAGAAAAAAATGATTGATGGGAGAAACGGGAGGGAATGATCGATTTGATGTATAGTGTTATCCTTTGATCCTTGCAAGCAGTATGTAGCACTCATGCACTTATACAAATTTCCGGAATGTGAAAGTCCAACTTGGAGTCCTAACATAGGATTTTCAAAATGACTAATCACCAGAGAGGGGAAGAGAGAACATTACAAAGAGGCAAGGTAAATAAATGGAAAGTCAATTTATTTCAATTTCAAGGGGGTACATCTTCAAAGTCGAGTCTCTTTGTATACAATCTATCAATCATCCGGATTAAAGTGTAGATTATTTACAACAAAACTAAAATATCTGCAATTTATAGAAGAACAGTGATAAAACACAATATGTTCAAGATGTTTACGTCAAAACCTAAAGGAAGATCATTAGATAAGCAAGAGGCACCACAGGGTCACTATAAAGCTAGAAAATTACTTGCCATCACTATCAGGAATAATGATCTCATCTCTTGTTCTCACTAAAATTTTAGTGATGAAGTGAGGGTTTACAGAATTCTTTTTAAAGGCAACGATACCTTTGGTTTATTGAACTGTTGGATTGTGTGAATCATAAACAATTAACCTGTGAAAATTTCATTTCAAAAGGTAGTTGCGTTTTTGAGATATCGAACAAAATTCCAGGGCGAATATGTCTACGCAGGAAGGATACTCCCCATATAGGAATACACAATCTAAGAAACGCTACTGGTAACGCTTCTTGTGTAAAAAATAATTGGGAATATAAAGTGATACTCTTATCCATAACCGTACAACCTCGTAGTGAAATGTTTCTCAAAATGCATTATACTACCACATAGTCAATACCGATCGTATACAGACCCTTTAAAGTGAGTCTACAAAGTCAAACGTGTTCAGAAATATTACTCTTCTCCATCACACCATCTTCACACTGTCCAAATAAATGTACAACGTTGCCGCAAACATTCACAAAGAGGATGAGCCTCGAGTAAATCCGTAATTAATTTAATCTCTTTCCCATCCCTCCAGCAGAATGGATACCCATCTTAAAAAATAGACTCATCGTGATGAATCCCTCTCTGTGGATGAATTAATACCTTAACCAATGCTGAGGGGTTTCTTATATAATCTGCGGCCTTTGGCTTCGGGTTGATGCAAGGAAGATTGGTTATTAAAGGTGTGGTAAAGTCAGTGGAGGAGAGCGCAGTCAGTTCAATACTCTAGTTTGGAGAAGATGCTGAATAATGGTAGATTCACCCTTAAAGGAACACGTTGCCTTGGATCGGTCGAGTTGGTCTTTGAAAAGCGTTTGTAACCGTTTTTATAAAATGCATAATGGGTAGAAAGATATTGTAAAAGTAGAATACAGTGATCCACACAAACATGCCTCGAAATTGCACGGTTTTCCTTTTACCTCGTCGACTAACACGGTCGGCCATTTATGGGGGTCAAGTTTTTGACTCCCATAAATGGCCGACCGTGTTAGTTCGCACAGTAAAAAGAAAACCACGCAATTTCGAGGCAAACTTGTGTGGATCATTGTATTCTACTTTTAAAACATCTTTCCAACCATATGCATTGTGTAAAAAACCGGTTACAAACCCTTTTTATAGACCAACTCGTCCGATCCAAGGCAACGTGTTCCTTTAACAGTGGTACGCTGGCCAGTTAAAACACCAGAGAACCAGTCAAAATTTTCTCCAAGTTGTCCAATTGCATCTATAGATTCAGAGTTGACAAACATCCCTACTATGGACTTTTGAAAAAACTTGCGGACTAGTGAAATGAAAAGCTAACGGGTCCTACTGCGGAGTTCTCCTTTAACAGTGGTCAGCTGGCCAAATGCCAGTTAATCATCTTGAGGACCGGTCAGAACTTTCAAAGTTCCCTCAAGGTAGTCCGGCTGACTAGTTCAGAGTTGAAAAACATCTCTAGTATTACTAGTAGGCCTATTTATTTGAAATAAACTAGTAACTAATGAAACAGCTCACAGACTAGTGAAATGACTTGTAAGCTAATACTGGTCCTGTTGCACAGCGTTCTCCCTTAACAATGAGTGGTCCGTTGGCCAAATGCTAGTTAAAACACTTGATAGTCATACAAGTTGGTCTGGCTGACAAGTTCAATGTTGAAAAGCTTTCCCAGTAATCATTTGAAATAGTGACTATAGTGAAAAGCTCACAGACTATATAGTGAAACAACAAGCTATCTGGTCAATACAAAAGTTAAGTTTAGGGCAAACCATATGCTGGCTATAGTCACTGAACAAGTTAGGGTCAAAGGTCAGTTAAAACACCTTAGAACCAGTCAAAATTTTCTTCAAGTTGTCAAGCTCCGTACATGTACATGTTGTTCGGGCAAACCCTGATAATGGTTTATGGTTTGTCCGAGATTTTAATGCACTCAAATAAATTAAGTCTTGTTTCACTGGTTCACTTTGGAATTTATTTGCGACATGCGTCCTGTTTCCCTGCTAATGTATCTCAGTTCAAGCATAATGTGATATTTAACTTAATTTTCTTTGCTTTCTTTTCTGTTCCTTTGTGAAGCCAGCAATGGCCTTTTGTGTCTTGTGACGCGCATCTTCATCCAAAAGAAGAGAAAAAAGTACGAAGATAAAGCAAATTGAAATAAACTCAACAAATCACAATTTTGAACTTGTATCATGTAGGCCTACATAAAAGCTTTCAGATAGAAAACAACAAAATGTTTCATAATTTGTTCCATCTTTTACCAAGAAATCTAGCACAAGTACGACTTGTTTCACTTGTACACTCCCCAGGGAGTTGAGAAAGTATGATGATGAACAGGAATGTTATAAAGGGCCTCAAAGGGACCCAAGGGCATGTTGATACAGGGATATGTGCATTATTACAAAAGAACATTTAAAACTTTCCAACATTGCTTTTTTGTGAGTTTTGGAAAAGGCAGCACATGTGTATAATACATTACACGTAAATGTTTTGATTTTAGTGTTATACGTGTAGAAAGCTAATACTGTTCATTATGATCATTCATGTACGTACACGCATAGTACAATGTAAATAATGAAAGCTAATCCAATTACAACAATTGGAGTCTTTTGAGACGCTGGCAGGAGCAGACATAAAGGTCCTTATTGCGGCTCTGAGGTTGCGCGCACATGCTCAGTATTGCGCGCGTAGGTCTGAGCATGCGCAAAACTGTGAAAAAGGACCAGATAAAAGTCTCCCATCGTATTGTCACAAAATTGTAACTGAATAATCTCTTGGACTGCGTTAATTTTTGTGTGAATTCTTTTGAGGCTGAGCAATGCTTGTGTTACATGTATGTACAGTAATACTGTAGTCAGATACAGTTCACACAGTAAAAACAATTTAAACAAAAGAAAAAGAAAAAAAAACCCAAGCAAACTATTTCCTTTTTCCATAATAACCAAAAGGCAACAGACAAAAATAAACACAGGGATATGCAGCATCTGCCTAAAATCCCAGCCACACACACTTTCATCATGATGTTGTTTTCCAACTAAATAATTCAATGCATCGATGCATACTGTCAGCTCCCACAGACAGACAAAAAAGAGTGATTATGGAAAAAAACAGCTTATTTGTGTTTGTTAGCGTTCTAACCCAAGGGTGTAATAGCAGTACTACTCAGCCTCTTTGAGTACAGAGTGAATGAGCATTCTTCTGTATACAACAACCCTTAGGCGAACCTTCATCTAGAATCTCAAGGTATCATTTTTACAGTCAAATATGTTGGCCTGAGCTACTGCCAAGCACGCGTGACATTTTTCAACTGATTCTCCGAGGGAATTTAACATCTTTCCCTAATTTCCCTGAGGAAAGAAAGACAGGTTTTCTAGTTATCCTCCGCACTATGTTTGTCAGCTCGGAGAAAGAGAGAAAGAGAGAAAGAGTTTCACCATTTCATGATTTCCAGATGAAGAGTGCAATCCCGCCGAAAAAACTGATGAGTATGGTGGATCCATTACTGCCATTGGATGAGAGTGATTAATGCGTGTTGGGGATGTGATGAAATGAATGGCTGTCAAATCCGCTCATTTATTTTCAAGATTTCATGCATTCACATAAATAAATGTACATGCGCTGTATAATGTGTAATGTACTTTCGTACATTTTTGTACAATGTCTATGCTTGGTATAAAGTGCAGAAGCTGTGCATCCTTCTTCAGTATGCTGTCGTCATGTGGGATTGAAATAAACAAGACTGGCAGACTCTTTAAAATTGTAAAAATTTGTATATCCAAACATTCCCAACAGAAATAACACAAATACATGACTCAACTACAAGCACACAAATGAAAAGCAATCAACAAAACAAATACACAGTAATGAGCACTTAGAAGTGTGAACATTTGCAATGCGGTTTAAAGCATTGGGCGATCAGGCCAATTAACTCATGACCAGACAATTTGAGTTTTAACAAAAGCTCATTGTCTAAAATCTTTAGTCTGACATTTACTAAAGTGATGAAATACAACATTAACATGAGATATTTCTATAGGGCTTGTTCAAAGTCAAAACAATAATTACTTGTGAGACTAAGTCAGGCAGTTGTTTTCTCATTTTAATTCTGGTCTTGTCACAAAAATTCTGGTCCAGCAAACAATTTGAGCTAAATGTAAACAGCCATGTGGTCTTGTGGATTTTTTTCCTAAACAAAAAAAGTTGAGCCTAATAATGATTTTGTTTGTACATTTTTGGTAGCCTAACGATTAATATCACAGGCATGTGTTTAAAAAAAAATGACTAACAATGAGCCATTATGAGTTAAATGAGAGTTGGTATATATGAGCAATTGCACTCACATTGAGTTACATGTGTTTAGGATGGCCCTTTGTACTCGGGAGACAACTGGTCAGTGGTCAAAGACTCTGTATCATGAAGGTGTTAACTTTTCCTGAACACCAGATGGGTACACTACCCGACTACTAATATCCATTCATACTGCAATTGACACCGATAGAAGAAAACTGGCACCCCACCCCCTCGGACAAAGATATTGACAAAATAGGAAGACCTTTAAGAAACAATGGCAGTTTGTTCATGGAGGAGGGAAAAACATGATTTGTATTTCAAACAAATTGTCAAATTTGTTAACAGAAAGTTTATCAAAAAGTTCCGATGCAGTTATCTGTCAGCGCGATCTTCCCTTGCTTTGTCATAAGAAATTCTGAACTCACAGTTCGTGGAAAGGCATGTTTCTTAACATTCTTCCCAAGTTTTTGAATAAAAACATAAGTTAAGATCCAGCGGAATGCTACTTTTAACTTGCCCCTATACCCTCTTGATGTAAATTCCTTGTTTACAGCATATTATTTTGTGACAAGTCAGTGAACGATTTCCCTTGTAAAGCAGAGCAAAAATACTACACAAAATGTATCAGTTGCTACTCAAAAATCACAATTTGCTGCTCACTATTAGCCTTTAGTGTGCACGAATTTTGCTGGGCATATTTCCTTTACAAAATTGTTCCCTGCAAGTGGTGAGAAATATGATTGAATAACAAAGATTGCAGTGTTCAAAGTTTGCGCCTGAGCTATTCTACACAAATTTGAAAATCATGAAAGGAAACAAAGTTTGCGCCGTCCAAAAAATGGCACACAGCGAGTAACCGTAACAGCGAGAATAAAAAAGGGACAACTTCAAAGATTACGCCCAACATTATACACAGCCTGTGAGTGTGGTTCTTGTGATAACATTTCATCTTACTGGGTTAAATAATAAAAAGAAACTAAATCAATTGGTTTTGTATTAAACTTTCTACATTGACAATGTGTTCATAACGATCCTAGTAGTGGTACAATGTACCTCTACGTTAACGTTTCTGAAATATCAGTCAATTATAATCAAATATTCATGCATGCTTTCCTCTGATCTAAAACCACTCTTGCATATCATTATCATAGTAGTCGGGCGAAAAAGAGAAAAAAAATAACTTGGGTGAGAACTTCAAGTATCTCATTAGATAAGAGTCCCTTGAGAGGAGGATACTGAACATGGAAAGTGTCAAGGTGTTAATTTCTGCCTCTCCCAAAATCTGATGGTATGCATAGCTACTTAATTTCATCACTTCTTGGTGACGATAAATTAGCCTTTATTAATGTGGTTAAACAGCTGTCCTGGTTAAGATGCTTATTCAATAATGTTTTGTCAGTGATGAATTTTTTAAAGACGCAGGAATCTGACCTTTCAGCTACACTCATAAAATAATAGGGAAAAAAAAATTATAATTGAATAAGACTACGTCTGCCAATGAGTGCCGCAGCGGCAGACCGGGGAAGATGGAGGACTTGTAAACAAAAAACAATTTATGGCTACCATCTGCAGAGTTTCTGTTTCTACAAAACATGGTCATTAAGTCAAGTTGTCTGGTCAATTGGTTGCGACATACTTCCGGGGAGAAGGTTACCTTGAAATAGTAGAAATACCAATAAAGCTTTTGTTATCGTTGCTTAATGCCAACTTATCCACTTATCAAATTAAATTTTTTGACCTGAGGTAACAGAAAAAAAAATACATCAGAATGAGTGAAATTCTATATCGTCTGATTGTCTTTTGTATGCTCTCTGCACTTCACTCCATGGCAACTTTTCCACCGAATTCTTTTAAAAAAACTTTTAAACTACAGGATTCTGCCCCGGCTTTTTCCAAACTGCAAAGCACGCTGAATTAACCCAAGGTCCTCAGAATATTTTGAACTTGTAGTTTATCTCTTGTTTTATAGCCCTGTTACTGTATAATATGAGGCATTCTAAATGATTTTATAGATGGTCAAAAGAGAAAGAAAGTGGTTTGTGTATCAGCCCTCAAATAACATGGATTGGCCCGGTACTGTACGCTAGCTTCTTGGGAGAACTCTGCACATTGTGTTGTCAAACAGAAGAAAAACTCAGCTTAAGGGTAGAAGCACTTTTTCCAAATTATTTTCAAAATATTTTCCCCAGCACAAATTAAAAGTTGAGGACAAAGTCATCACCAATCATCATAATACTGGAGTCTACTCTCTCAGTTGCCTTCGTGTGTGTTTTAAAAATATAATTCATTTAATACCTCAGACAGTTTCGCTATTCCTATTGGTGGAGAGCACGTCATGTGGGGGTGTTTAAATGGTTTAAACCTTTTGTTTTCGGATACTACGCGCTAGTCTTGGTGCAAGATGTTTCTTGTTACGGGTGATGCGGGCGCTGTCTGTGAGTTGGCCGCGCAAACTTGTTGGGAAAAGCTACTTTTAGCAACAAACTGGCCTGATGTAAGGTACTCCATAGTGCGCAATGTAGAACAATTTTAAAGCTAAATGTGTAAAGCGAGATAGTAAATTTGTGATGGCAGATGAAATTGGCAGTAAATAAAAAATGACAAAAAGTATGCACTTACCGACATTTCTTAATGTCTTTGATACTTGACACTGCTATCAGTACATTTAACAGATCAGGTTAATTGACAGACACTTTTTTAGCCTTACCATGAAATGATTGATGTAGGAGTTAAGTGATGCGTATTCACGAATGTGCAATTGTGGCGAAAAAGCCCCAGAGCAACAAACATGAAACATTCAGAGCCACTAAACATTCATTGCCACCTGGGTCCACGATGAGCAGCGTTCACTTTGAGTGATCACATTACGATCGAATGCCCAACTTTACACCACTTTCCGTGAGCCGGTTGAAATCTAATTAGATCGTTGAGAATTGGCAAAACGTGACGACACTTGTACTTGTACCAGACGAAACCCCTCCATCATCGTGACACCTAACTCAACCATCTTAAAGATAATTGTGCATAACGGGATCTCCTCGATAAGCATGTCTCAGGCTTTGATTAAACGGAGGCCATTTTATCTGAGAGCAGAGCAACAAATCACCTAATGTTGACTTAGCACTACTGGTAAATCAACTACGCACATCGACTGGTCGTTCATCATGCACAGGTCTGCCAAAAGCAAACTGCAAAGTGCAAATTGCAGTGATTTCTATTAGACAAAAGGGCTAGATGAGAATAACTTTCACATCTAACCCTATCTATTTATCTAACCCAACTGATGCAAATTACTGGTTAGAGTCCAAAGGGTCCATACCAAATACCCCATGTTTAAAAATATCTACATTTTTCAAAATTGTACATTTTTCAAAAGAAATAACTGAAAACCAAAGTTCAGTTTACAATTAAAATCAAAGAAAAGCAATTTTAGTGGAAAGCATAATCAGTTTCTGCTTCGTTCAGATTGTACGTCATGTCTGTTATATTTGTACTGTCCATCACTATCGGTCAGCCTTGTTTTGATAGCCAACGTCCATTCTCGATGGGGAGATGGCAAATATGTCCTCTTAGTACATGTTGGAGTGAAAGCCAGGAAAAGCCATTGGACAATCCTGAGCTGGGAGAGCATTGATCCTAAATACTTGGTTCATTTTTGTTCTTTACAGTGGGTAAAGAGTACATTAAACAGTCTGTCAGTATTTAAAACTTGGGGTGGGTGGGTAGAATTGACAAAAGATCAACATTTTAAAAGTTTTAAAAGATTGATAACTCTGAAAGGCCCTTCATAGTCTGTACTAGCAAATTTGTAATTAAAGACCAGACTAATTAAATTCGAACATTATTGTTCTTCTTAACCCTTCAATAAAGGCCTAGCTGTGTCCTTTAAAGTGACTAAAGTGCTCAGCATTATTTAGCCGTTCCTTAAAACACATCTCACGTAAAGCACAATACACTGAAAACATACTCGCTCTATATCATATGGTAAATCTACCAAATATTGTGGCCATAATTATGTTAGAAATGCTAATGGGGCACATATGCCCAGATCATCTTTTACACTTGGGAATAAGTTACTTGGGAACAGCTTCTAGGGTGACCTCTCCAAAATGCTCCGATTTAAAAGGTGGAACCGTTTCACCGCCTCCTCCAGAGTCCAGACTGCTGGCAACAAGAAAAACGTGAAATGGAGGAGGGAGAGAGGGAGTCTCATCATAAAGACACGCAGAAAAAAAAAACCTGTACAAAGTAACAAGCTTCCAGCAATACAGGTGTCTAACTCCAGCTAATTGGCCAAGGCTCCCTATGGCTGATTAAACTGTGGACCAGCAAGCAGTCTATACGGCCATCATAACCACAACAGCTACGGAATGACTCATTCATGCATTCATTTTCCATATTTTTCTACATTGCCTGGGGGGCTGGATGCATCACACTTGGCAAGTGATTGCATTTCATTCTGCAGGTTTTTCGGGAGGAATAATTTTGTAATGATGGATATAAGGCATTTGGTGAGGCCTCTGTCCAATGTGTGTGTTACAGCTTAAAATGGTTATTTTCATAATTTAAGGCTTTGTGAAACACAGAATAAAGCAACTCATTTGGCCGAGTTTGTTCTAAAACAAATACAGGTAATAATCTTTCAAAGTTATATATGCTGTGAATGTACTTCTTTGCAAGCATACTCATAAAATACTACACTGAATTATAAAACTTTCCTTATTCTTTTTGGTAAAATTTATTTTAAATACCCAAAATTTGTTTGTATTGTGTATACGTACATTTCCCACTAATAAATTATTATGTGCACTTGAAGATTACTTCAATGCTTCAATCAGTAGCCCACAAATTGAGTGCAATTTTTGTTGAAGTGACCTAAATTACCCAAATGGAGATATGTATCCATGTGGAAAACGTACTGGAGGGTAACAAAGGGGGTACCATGGCACAGCAAGGTACCCTCAAGGGCATTCACCCACAGGTGCTGTGGGGTTAAGTTGAGGCCTGCATGGTACCCAATGGTAAAGTGATATAGTTTTTGAGGAAAAAGTATTTTTCCACGAATTTGTTTTCGAGACCTCATGTTTAGGTCTCGAAATCAACCATCTAAAAGCACACAACTTCGTGTGACAAGGGTGTTTGTTCTTTCATTATTATCTCGCAATTTTGACGACCGATTGAGCTCAAATTTTCACAGGTTTGTTATTTTATGTATATGTTGAGATACACCAAGTGAGAAGACTGGTCTTTGACAATTACCAATAGTGTCCACTGCCTTTAAGAGGGCAGGTCCATTCTCATTTTGCATAAAGGCACTTATAAATATATATACACATTGGAAAATTCCTCAGGAAAATCTATGTGAAACTTTTGAAGGGGCACTTATAAACCAAGACCAGGGGCAACAAAAGAAAAAATTTGAAAGAGAATATCATACAACGGTCGACTCTTCAGACTCGGATATCTAGTCAATGGACTTCTGCCAATGGTAGCTGGGGTCGATTTCACAAAGAGTTAGGACTAGTCCTAACTTAGGACTAATCTAAGGAGATATACAAATTGCATGGATAGTCCTAAGTTAGGACGAGTAACTGGTCCTAACTCGAGATAAGACTAGTCCTAACTCTTTGTGAAATCCACCCCTGGAGATTTTGCACAAGGAAACAACGCTTGATATTTAAAAACTTTGAAGGAGCACCAAGGCCAAGACCAGGGGCAAAACAAGAAAACATTAGAAAGTAGAACAACAGTTAACTCTTCACAGTCCGGGTCTTTGGACTTCCGGCAATGCTAGATAGAGCTTTATAAACATGATGGTGATGATGAATGGCCTCCATATTCGTGTAATTCCAGGCCTATGACGTCTGATCCCAAAAGTTTGCAGTCTGTCTTGTAGACAGTTTTCATTAGTTGCCTAGCAAGCATCTCTGTTATCTTCAGTGATCCCTTATAACTAAAGAGACAGCTCAATGAACACCAAGAAGGCACAGTTGGACTGAACACCTGCCAGCTCTTTTGATCAAACTTTCCGATGGGGGTAAATATAGCTGGCACGCGACCGTTTGTAAACGAACCTTTGCCTTGAAAATCACACAACAAAGACTTGACACACATTGCACACAAGTGAACAATGGACCACCCCTTTGGTACTTGTTTGTTTTGTTGACAAACTAAAGGATGTATGGTTAGAGCTCCACCGTTGTATTAATACACCTTTTATCAACAGCTTGGGGCATATTAAATATAATGTGTGATTAAAAATTACTAGCATCTCAGAGTGTACCCTGCATATTAGCCAAGGTGAGCTGACAGAACTTGTTATCAAGGAACATCTGTAATTAATTGTTGTCAATTTGCATTATATTCTTGTGAGGTTTTTAAAAGGCTATTAGTCAATTTGTATGAAGTTTGAGTAGGGCAAGCACTTTAATGGCTTAGACCTTTGGTCTGATTCATCTTTTAAAAAAAACATAAACTAAAAGAAATTATTCCTCAATGCTCAACTTTAATATTCAGATGACCAATACAGGCAGCTGAAAAATCATTACTAAATTTCCAGTGGGTGACACAGGTTGATTCGATGCATGATGGCTCTTTCAGAGAGACGCCTCAAGTCAACATTATGTATCCTTCCTCAAGTACTTGGTTGACGTACAGATATCTCACACACACATTATAAAGTGATGCTCTCAACTCCTTCTAATTCATGTCACAAAGATCCCCGATTTGTCTCTAATACGGACGTTTCCTGGCAACCCTCTCTCTTAATACATACATCTTAAACTGCTCAGTGACAGCCAGATGTAATTTCTAGGGGATTTTTAACAAGTATAGATCTTGTCTGTCTTGTTTGAAAGTTATCACTAAAAGACTTGGGGCTGCCTAGGGGCAAAAAGACAGGTGGATTTGTCTGACTCATGATGGACTTCCCCTGTATTCATCACAAAAGCCAATGTTTTCCATAAAGGATTTAAATGTATTGTAATTGATCAATAAAAAAACAAACAAAAAATACACTTGCCAGTACAGTGTGATTTTATTTTACAAGGCACTGCTACAATGCTCCTGACTGGAGGATGGAGGGTTATGGTTAGGAATCCCACGATTAGAGCAACTAGATCAAATTGTTAACATACCTCTGCGATTAAAGGAACAAAAAATGCAAAAACACCTGTAGGTCAGAGTTATAACATAATATTACACATTATGAAAAAATTTTCACAAAAAAACACAAGAATGGTGAAACTGTGCACTTCCGTTAGATGTAACTGCGCACTTAAGAATTTCTCACCTGTAGCTCAACTTTAAAACTTTAAAGTTGGTTTAATTTGTCAGGCTATTTTATGGCAGACAGAAAAAACGCTGGTTTGTGTCTTTACTGGGATGTAAACCACCAAACCATCAAAGACTAGCTTCATACAATAGTCAAGAGAGTGGCAAATGGTCAGTATGTATTATTCCACTGGCATCTGCTGCTAAGTTGAACGATAACTTTCCGTAAGCCGCCACCACTTTTTCACCCATTTTTATAAAAAGTGATATCTCATTGAGGTAAATTAGATACTATATTATTTCATATCGAATGATCGAATGAAAAAGTGGTAGCGCCGTTTCGGAAACTTTTCCAGTTTAACTATATTTACCTTTTGTGTTTTTGCCATAGCTCCAAGTGCCTTCACATCATGGTTGACATGCTTCCCTTCATTGAGACACAGGTAGCAGACCGGCAGCTTACACAAGATGCAATACATACTAAGATTCTCCTCGTTATGCTCAGTACATGTTGATGCTTTACCCGGCTGCTGGCCCTGTGCCTTAGCCCTGGCCTTGATCTTGCCCTTCACCGGTGGAATCAGGCTGTGCTTCGCCAGGGGGCCGCGGGCCGGATGGCAATTTTCACGGCATCCTGTACAGTAAAACACCTCACACTGTTCGCAATAAACAGTCGCATCCTTTGCGTCTCCCTCGCAAAGTTCGCACTTGACCACGGAGTTCTTGGCCTGCCCAGCGTACCGGGAAACAATGGCTTCTAAAACCCGGTTCCTCGGTAAGCTTAGAACCCCAGTTTCATCGAGATAAATAGACCGGTGGCACTGCGGGCAGACGACCCTGAGTGCATCAACGTGGATGGATGGGTAGCCAGCACTTGCACTGGAGCTATTCGAGGAGGAGCTGGCCGCACTTGCAGCATATCCTGAGAAACCGACCCCGCTGTCTGCCTCACTCAACCGGTCAGTTTCTCCATAATCCAGGTACTCCGGATGGCCATGGGTGTGGTGGTTACCGTGGGTTGTTGGTCCGCCGTTTGTCTGAAGAGTATGAGCGCAATTCAAACATATATTGTGGGCACACGGCAACATTATCGGGGCATTGTAAAGGCCCCGACAGACGGGGCAAGAAAGTTCCTGTTCCATCATGGCTGCAAGTGAAACTAGCCTCTCTCCCGTAACGTTAGACCTCAATTTCAAAAGTGCTAAATATTCTGAAATATTTTGCATGAATGGTCTTGAATCGCATAAACTTATTATCGTCTATATTAATCAATCTATTCTGCCTCAAAACAGAAACAGAAGCATCGGTGACTAGGCGCAGTCATTGAGCACACGGTGTGAAGGCAACGAACTGACTCTGAGATACGAGAGCGCCCCGTGCGTGTTGTCATGTCAAGCTGCAAAACGGCAATGATGTGACAACGGCATTGTGTATCGATTTCTAGACTGGTGCACTTTTGCGTTTATCCGATGCCACTTTACCTGCCAATTTCGATGGAGCCGAGAGCAGAGACTGGAAGCCAGATTATTATTTTTAGCGCTTATTGATTTACGCATGCGCTGTATAGAGACTTATCAATATTCCTTCTTTGTAGGTGCTACAGTTTTCAAAATACTAAAATAAATTTGTTTAAATTGTGTAAATTTTTACCAAATAGTTTTAAAAATATTGTAGTTAATAAAATCATATTTTTTAGTGCATTTTTTTGACCAAAATATTTCTTTTTATACAGTTGTAAATTGGAATACTTTTGTTTATAAAGCTAGAACACCCCTTAACCATCATAGAACAGGCCATCTAGACTGGTAAATGGTTGCTAGTTCGCCGGTGTGGTAAACAGGTGCATTTTACCAATGTGGTGATAGGTGCCAAACCAATATAACTTTGTGCACAAAAGCAACGAAAATTGTACATTATAACACTAACACTAACAGTGGGATGGGCGAGAGTGATAGAGGCTGTCGATGTGCTTCCTCCATCTGAGTCTTAAAATTGAAGGTCATCATTCACTACTGTACTGGTGATTTCTATTGTGTTTTCTTCTTCTACTACCTAGGAATCTAGGTTAAGTCTGTATCAAATTATTCTAAATGTTGACTCCTTTATGTAGGTTTTTAGCAGTGAGGAGGAGAGCTGCGAAATGTATTCACTGGAACTGGGCATTGCGGTCACTGTGCACACAACCAAGGCAAGAATTCCATACCCTTTCAAATTAATGAGTTTTCGTTTTCGTTTTAGAATAGTCTATGGAATAATTAATAATTATCATCATGGAAGGAAGATAAATCGACCACTACAGTACACTGAGCATGCTGAGCAACACTAACAATAACAATTAACATGAAAATAAGTTGCAATCAATGATGATCTTTTTCTCTTTTCTTTTTTACAATAAAACTTAGTTAGGACATTGCAAATAAAAAAATTAAAAATCTGCACAGGTAATCTGGTTGTATTGACAATTGTCAACAGTCAAAAGTCCATCAGTACTGAAATATTTTGTAAATTTTGCTGCTCGTGCTGATTGTTGACTTATTTTATGACTCAGCTTCCATGGAATATGTCACTGCCACTGTCAGATCATGGCACTAAACTTGTTGTTTTACAGTTACATTTAAATTACAATCACCATTCATTGCACCAACCAAAAAAAGCAAAATCTTTCAAATTTTGTTCTTGATTCAAATTAAATTACAGGAAGTGGGTGGCCTCTTTAAGTCCGATATAGCCCCATGGCAATAGACTGTGCAAGTTTCGCGCGTATTTGAACTTCCAGGACCATTGTGGTCCAAACCTTATGGAGTTTTACGTTGGGGGGATTTTGTTTTGTCCATAACTTTAGTTTAATGTATTTTATGACCATAAAAATGACATATGTTGTTGAAATGTAATACTAATTAACAACATATATAAAAGTAAAAATAAATTCAACAAAATAACAAAGAAAAACGATTTTAAACTTGACCTCAGGTCAGGTTAGTGGTTACTTGTAAAAAATTAAGAATTTGTGCCCATCTCCGATCACGAAACTTACGCGAACGCTTGTTTTGTTTGCGCGGGATGACAAGCGTCGGCTTCCTCTTGATCGGCCGATTGTGCAGGAATGGTTTTGCGCGATCGGCCGATTGTGCAGGAATTGTTTGGTACGATCGGCTGATGTTCAGGGGCCAAATTCACAAAGATGTAACATTGTTTGTAACTGCAAATCAATCGTAGTATGACGTCACTACATAAATCACTATGGTGATACTAAAAATTTGTCCTGCTATGAATTTTATTGCTTTGAGAAATTGCCCCAAGGAATAGTTTCCCTGCACGATCGGTCGAACGCGCAAACCCATTCCTGCACGATCGGTAGATCGCGCAAAACTTTTCCTGCACGATCGGTTGATCGCGCAAAACTTTTCCTGCACTATCGGTCGATCGCGCAAACCCATTCCTGCGCGATCCGCTGATAACGGGAAAAAATACTCGTAGCGCAATTGGTCAATCGCGCAAAGATGTCATTGCGCGATCGACCGATTGTTGCGCGATCGACCGTTTGCTGCGCGACCAATTGATCATAATTTGATCGTTCAATAGCGCAGCGCGATCGGTTGATCGCGCAGATTGACCGATCGCGCCCAACATATATACCAGCTTTTGGTAGTTTCACATTCGGGCGGAGATTTACAAAAGGGGTTTCAAAAAATATATCTACATAGACTTTAACTGATAATTGTATATTTTGTTTTAAAAGCTAAAACTAGTTTAAACAAGCTCCAATGGGTATATTTGTTGTTCAGATTCGGCATTAAGAATAAATTAAAGTAAAGATTTCATTTCTGAAATAAAAGTTCTTCAGTTGTCGTGTTTTCTCACTCCGGTGCGCGCAAGACTTGCACAGACTGTTGGAGGGGAGGACACTACCAGATTGATGTTGTTGTTGTTTTGATATTAATACCATTTCTAATTGTTGATTTTGTTTTCTTTGAACAGTACTGAGGACTATGATGTTTGTATTGTCGGTGGTGGTATCGTTGGGCTGGCAGCGGCTAAGGAGCTGATAGAGAGACATCCCAACCTTAAATATGCCGTAGTTGAAAAAGAAAAAGAACTCTGTAAGTCTCAGTCATAATGAAACAATCTTTTAATCTATGCACTTTGAACAAGATAAGTTTGTTCACAAAGTGTACACATTTTTTTCAGAGACTAGTGTCAATTTCTTGGCTTTGCTTACCTTTGAATTATGTGCTTCTGGTGCCCTGTAAAGCACAGGCTCCCTTGGTCTGTAAATGCAGAAATCCATGGTAAGCAGAGCGGGGCTTGATTATTGGTTAAGAGCTGTTTAAACTACTTCATAAGGTCTCATGCTATTCTGGTGTGGTAGTCTGCAGACAAACTCTCTGTGGCAAATGTGAGACCTCCCACCACCCCCCCCCCCCCCAAAAAAAAAGAACCATTATTAGCAAAAGAAATTTGAAATTTTTTTTAACACACCCTTCTATCAGTCCCAGCCCCCAACTTCAACCCCCAAATTCTAAGAACCCCAGAATCTACTTCTACTAAAACCTACTGACTTCTTTCAAAACACTCAATTTTTACCCCCTTACAGCTGTACATCAGAGTGGTCACAACAGTGGGGTGATCCACGCTGGGATCTACTATACACCAGGCTCTCTCAAAGCTAGGCTGTGTGTGGAAGGAGCAGAGCTGGCCTACAAGTACTGCGATGAGAACGACATTCCATATAAAAAATGTGGCAAGGTAAAAGGACAGTCATTGATGCTGTTTGTTTGTTTGTTTTTTAATCAACGAGACCCTGGGTCAATTTCATGAAGACATTCCTAAAAACTCAGGACTAGTCCTCTTGACCCAATTCACCTGACGTCATCATCAGAATAATCTTGGAGTTGCCATACTGGTGGGCAATGTAACTCTGCATTATTCAGCGAAGGGCGCATTTTAGGCCAATTGGCGTTTACACGTAAATCTAATGCCAACCAAAATGGTTAGCGTGGCACAGTCGCCGCGTGTGACATGTGTGCAAGGGGTCAATAGAACTCTTTAGAAGTCATTAAAAACTTAGGGCTGGTCCATGAGGATGATCAACTATTTTTAACTCTTTGTGAGATACGTCGTTTTTGTACTGACACAACAATTTGTGATTTTTTTTCATGATCCTTGCTGTCATGATCCTGTAGGAATGACCTGATCTTTTAGACTGTTTTAAAAAAGTATGTATGGTGATTTATAATTTGCAGTTGATAGTCGCTGTTGAACCTGAAGAGATTCCAAGACTTGAGGCACTTCATGAACGAGGTCTTAAGAACAATGTCAAGGACATGAAGATGGTTGGCCCTGATGAAATCAGGGAGATTGAACCACACTGTAGGGTAAGTTGTAGCTGTAGCCTTATTTTAGACCTTTCTGATTGGATTCAATTACAGCTCAGTTGAAAATTTCCACTTAGAGACAAAGTAACAGGGCTTTCCATTGTTGATAAACGAACACCGCTGATTGGCATGGGCGTGCGAATGTTAGCAAGACATTAAACCAAGTTGACATAGTTGTGACCAAATTAAATATTTCTGCAAACTTTAAAAGCTGTGTTGTGGATTATTCACCCAAGATTCCAGCCCTGTTTTGTGAGTGATTTTCTTGAAAGAACCCTTAAAAAATATACTGGATCATGTGGTTCATTTCAGGGAGTGAAGGCGTTGACATCTCCCCATACTGGCATTGTTGATTGGGCTAGAGTTGCCAAATCATTCGGAGAGACATTCAACAAAAAAGGGGGACACATCTTCACAGAGTTTGAAGTCAAGGGCTTCCATATGACGAAAGAAGGTGAGATAGAACCGATACTTTGGAAAAACATGAGATAAACAAATTGTTTTGGGGGCATAATTATTTGTTCATATATTTATTTATACATGGTTTGTCAACTCGCTGGTGGAAAGTGTTACAAAAAGTAGCAGGGATTATTCATGTGAACTTGTTGACTGTTTGTTCATCCAACTTTATCTTTTCATCCTTTATAGGTGCTGATTTTCCAGTAACAATTGAAGGCAAGAAAGGGGTAAGTGGTTTCTTTCCTTACCTTTCACCTCTGTTGCCCCAAGTTCGAAGTCCACCTCAGACCGGAGCCATACATGTGGATTGGGTTTTCAGTCCCTACCTGGTTGCATGGGTTTTCCTCCTTAGGGTTATCCTCCTACATCTAAAACTTTTTAACAAAATTAGGTTTCCTTTTCATCCTGTTATTGGGGCTAATTGTTCTGATGTGTAATCAAATATAATACAAGTAATCGAATATAATAAAAACAATTTTTTTTTTACTGTGTTAAAAAATGTTGTTATAATTTTAAAGCTCTAGCCAAAACCATGCCGGACATTCTACTAATACATTTTGACCCGCTGGTTGATCTTACACAGAAATCTCTACGCTGCCGCTATGTGTTGACCTGTGGAGGACTGTTTGCTGATCGGTTAGCTCAACTCTCAGGATGTAATCCCATCCCTAGAATCGTTCCCTTCAGAGGGGACTACCTGCTCCTCAAACCAGAGAAATGTCATCTATCAAGAGGGAATATCTACCCTGTGAGTACTTTATCACAAGCAAGATTTCAAAACCTACCACAAAACTCACACACGTAATTAGCTGTTATAAGTTTTTTTTTCTGAATATCTTGAAAAGATTTTGGGTTGAACAAAGAAACATTGCTGGAGTGGCGTTTGAACGTGCGACCTCCAGATTACATGCTGGTACTCGATCAACTGAGCTTTCTAGCCCTTCCTGTTTTGTCAATATCTTTGTTTGGGGTGCCAGTCAGAAGCCACACAACCTGTATCTGCCGTGTATTCAGGGATCACATACAAGTTTATGATACAACCTGGGAAGCAGCAGGAGAGGGATCACCAATGGCAAGATGCAACATTATTTAGTTCACATTTCGAAACTGACTGGGTAAATTAAAAATATGTAAACCTTTGTACCTTAACAATTTATTCACAGGTGCCTAACCCTAGCCTGCCATTTTTAGGGGTGCACTTCACACCTCGTATAGACGGTAGTGTCTGGCTGGGTCCCAATGCAGTCTTTGCTTTTAAGAGGGAAGGATACAACATGACAGATTTCAATGTGAAGGATGCTGTAGATTCTCTAAGCTTCCGGTAAGTAGAGTAAAGATACTGGTCTTTGAGACCAAAAAATACTTTCACTGTTATTAATACATTTGATGATACTGTTGGTAAGGGGATAAAAGTGGCAACAAGGTCTTAACTGGCTGTTTAAAACCAGCAGGGTTGTGGCCGTGCGACCGAGCTGAAAGCAAGGCCCTTACTGAAGTTTTTAAGCAGCTGTTTAAGACTGAGTCAGTCCTTTCAAGTACCTCTTCGTTAAAGTCACCCAAATGTTTATTCCAATATTTTACTTTTTGGAACACATTTCAGTGGATTACAGAAGTTGGTGTTCAAGAATTTCACGTACGGTTTGAGTGAGATGTACAAAGGAGTGTTCATTGCTGCACAAGTGAAGCAACTACAGAGATATATACCAGAGTTAAGAGTACAAGACGTGACAAGGTAAGCTCTTAGTCATCATCATTAACAAAATACTACAACAGGCACTTGGAAGACGTTCAGGGATGCTAGTGTTGTTTTAATAGGGGGTCTATCTTCTGTGCCTAGGTAAATGGTCATCTGTGGTCCTTTCACTATGATTTGATGAACAACTCTCATAACTTCCATTGTTTTGCTTTGTGGCTGATGTGACAGTAAAAGCAGCCTTAGTGTTGTCCATTAAAGAATCCACATAATATCTCTATTTGAGTCCATTCCTCATCACACTTCAGCTAGAATAAGCAGCATTCAAGCTGACCACTGTTGGTCGGTATCCTTAGAAGAAGAACAAAATGGTGGTATTATTTTTGTTTACTTTTTGGAACTGGTTGAGGAAATGCTTTGCTTTGAAAATATCATTGCCACAATGAAACCAAGAGATTCTCAAAAATCCCAACTATGTAAAATTCTGTTAAAATATGATACTCTTGATTCTAAATATCTTTTAGGGGTCCATCGGGAGTAAGAGCCCAAGCGCTGGATATGGAAGGTAATCTGGTTGACGATTTTGTCTTTGATGGCGGTGAGGGCGCTATAGGAAGCCGGGTCCTTCATGTGCGTAACGCCCCATCGCCTGCTGCCACCTCCTCTCTGTCCATTGCCAAGATGATCATAGATAAAGTAGAAGACACATTCTCACTCTAAAAGTCCTTTTAGAGGCAACGGCCTACTGTATAATCATCAGCCACGACAACCTGCTCCATTTTTGCCACCTGTTCTTTTCAGTGTAAACGCATTGAACATGTGTATCTTTATCTAAGATCTAAATAACAATCTTCTGTAATCCTCGAAATGGGGTTCGACCCGGTGTTCCTGGCTGGATTAGCAGCATATTGCTCTACAGCACCTTGTAAACATTACATGGTGCTAACTTATATCTCAAACTTTGTCCCACTCCTTGCAGTAATAATACCTGGTGCTTTGTACCCTTTGGCAAAAGGCGCATTATAAATATGGTTATTGTTATTATTATAACTATTACATGGTGTGGTAGTTATACCACCGTAACAGTAGTTTTTGGTTGAGAGCCAATCATGTGCTACAAAGACGCATGCACATGGCTCATTGTAAAATGAGGGATGTAGGGGAACAGGGATGTAGCCCACTGGGTACATTGCCTGGGTGGTGCCCACTAAACTGTCGGTCATTTCCAATGCCTTGTTCAATAGAAATAGCCCTGGGTTCAAGGTTGTAACTACCTGGTACTAGGTAAATTTATTTACATCCCTGTGTGATGTGCTGTAGGGAACAGTGATGCAATATTTCTGTAAATGACTGCCATTGTTATTTACGATTTGTTCATCACTGTTTGTCTGTTTTTTTTTAACTGCCAGTTTCACCGTAACACTTGTAATGTTGGAAGATAAACATATTGTCTAGATTGCTGTGTTATACCACAGTAATAGATTCTGAATTCTTACTCAGGGTAAGCTGTTGCACAGAGAAGCAACTGTTTACACAAAGAATCTTTATCTCAGGTTACCCTGTAATGTTGTGTCTTTTAAGAAGAGGACGTCTGAACGCGTTCTCTGGAGGTATTTTCATTACCTCATTCCAGCCAGTACTACAAAGAATTTAATAGTCTTTCAGCACAAAGTACAAGATTTTAAAGGCATAATGTAGATTTAGTGTTATAAGATTGAGACAATAGACTAACAAAGAAAGTTAGCTACAAGTTTAGACGTAAGAAAGTTAAAGTATTTTTGGGGAAAAATAACACTCTGAAGGGGCATCAGTTTGTTGTCTTAAATGATCCATAGAGGCT
Source organism: Asterias amurensis (assembly GCF_032118995.1). Lineage (NCBI taxonomy): Eukaryota > Metazoa > Echinodermata > Asteroidea > Forcipulatida > Asteriidae > Asterias > Asterias amurensis. The sequence goes on from NC_092648.1 coordinate 15,894,050, forward strand.
GCATGATGTCTCAGGGATTTCAAAATGGAGGCTTTGATTGAACATCGTCTTGACTACAGTTTGATTGTGTCTACGGAGATTGCGGAATGCCAGCCAACGCTTTGAGATCCTGAGATCATTTACTGCAGGTGGTGACAAAAATCAAACAAGACATCCCACCATCTTAGGATGATGACATCCTTAAAAGTTGGATGTTGTCTTCCGAAGATGTTATCCTGGGACCTTGAAATGAGATGAATGATTTCAGGAAGCCAACATCTTATATTAAGATGCTGTTATCCCGAGATGTTATCTCAGGATGTCGTCATCTTACATTTATGACTGTCATCATCATTCTTGGGTAAAATGTCTTAGAATCTCAAAATGTCGGATGGCACTTCCAGAGCTTCGCAGTTTTACAATATATTTTAAACTTTAAGAATATATTTTAAACTTTATTGTAATATGTAGTCCTTATAATTATACTCTAATGAATGCAGTGTTATATTCTTAAGATATGGCATTGTTTGGTCTTATAACCAGGGGCTGAAATTGGGCCTAGATATTCTGTGGTAATTGTATGACAACAGATTTCTTCTCATTGTTTGATGTATGTGATTGTCCATGCTTTTTGTGTGTGTGTGATTCAGTTGACAAATTAAATCATGTTTTAGTGCTTATATCATGTTCTTACACAGATTTTTGGATTTTCCTTAAAGAGATTTTTTGTGATGACACCCCCACTGCAGACAAAATATAATTAAATATTTGACAGGACCCTTGCCAAGACCAATGCATTGGATGACTGGCATTTTGGTCTCTGGGACGAGTTTGCTTTGTAATTTTGAAAGTGTTATTTTTATTTTTTTATTTTTTTATATTTATTGTCCAACATTAAGTACTTGCAGAAGAAGCTTAAGGTAGTTCAAAAATGTTGAAGAAAGTTGACAACTCAGAATTAATATATTTTTTGCAAAAAATGGTTCAACCATCAGTGTAATGTCCAATGCTTGTGGAAATAATAAAAATTGTAAAAATTTGAACACAACAATAGTTTCATAAGTAAGCTTAATCGTGATTGGTCATCATATTTAAAACAAAATTTATATAAATGTATTTTACTATAAATAGCCACCCACTTACAGTTTTCCCTTATGCACTTTATTTTTAAAAACATATATACACTTTGTTTAGACTATTTTGTGACTTTTTAAACAAATTTCACTACAAAACAACAACAACTGCCCTTTTCCACTTTTGTCTAACCAGTACAATAAGTTTCTTTTTTATTGAATGCAAGTTATTTTCAAAGTATTGGTCTAGTAGCAATGATCAATGATCAATGATCAATGATCAATGATCAGTAATCAATGATCAATGATCAATGATCAATGATCAATGATCAATGATCAATGATCAATGATCAATGATCAATGACCAATGATCAATGATCAATGATCAATGATCAAAAATTTGAATCATCAGAGTGATTTTCTGATCCTGTTGTGCTTCCATCAATAACCTTTAAAGGCAGTGGACACTATTGGTAATTACTCAAAATAATTATTAGCATAAAACCTTACTTGGTAATGAGTAGTGGGGAAAGGTTGATAGTATAAAACATTGTGTGAAACAGCTCCCTCTGAAGTGACGTAGTTTTCGAGAAAGAAGTAATTTTCCACAAATTTGATTTTGAGACCTCTCAAATTTAGAATTTGAGGTCTCGAAATCAAGCATCTGAAAGCTCACAACTTCGTATCACCATGGTGCGACAAGGGTGTTTTTTCTTTCATAGTTATCTCGCAACTCCGACGACCAATCGAGCTGAAATTTTCACAGGCTTGTTATTTTATGCATATGTTGAGATACACCAAGTGAGAAGACTGGTCTTTGACAATTACCAACAGTGTACAGTGCCTTTACTTATATGTTACCACCTACATGGTATAACCGTCCCAACAAAATTTAGTTATAGCTGTATGAATATGCTTGGTTTTAAATAATATATAGATTATGCTTTATACTGAATTTTGATTTTAGAAACTCACTAATGAGATAAGACTTAAAAACTGAAATGGTGGTGATTCATTTTACAGCGGTGATGGGGCGAATATTAAATCAATTGTTTAATGTCACCTTGTTGTAAATAGTTGTGTGTTTTAATTATGCAATAAAATTGTTTGATTTTGATATAAATTTGGCGTTTCATTCAGTACTAGATTATTTTAGACCTAGGCCTATATCCTAGTTGAGTACTAGTTTTCCAAAAAGACGGGTTGTTTTCTTTGCATTCCACTGTATAGCAGTATCTGACTGGTTGTGGATGGCAGAGGCGTAACCAGACATTTTCATGTTGTGGGGGGGGGGGATAACATACTTTAGGGGTAGGGGCTATATGTATCAAACCATTCATTTGTGCAATTTGTTTTTGGAAAGGGTGGTTCTGAATTGTGACAAAATTTTTGCCGCTTGTGTCGTTATCAAGGGGCCTTCCTCCATGGTTAATGAATCTAACCATGCATACCCCATATACCCCTCCACTCTCTGGTTACGCTCCGCCCCTAAAGTGGAAACGGATTATTTTTTAACGGTGAGGTGTGACAGCGCCCTCAAGTGGTAGTCGAATTCCCATGCATGCTGAATTATGTATTCAATAATAACATAAAAAGAATGGCTTCTAAAAGAGTTCTTGGAGTAATTTATCGAGTGTTTACACCTAGAGTTGCGGTTAGGTTGTCTATTTTGGGAACAGCTGTTGGTTGCACAATTCTGCTAAGGTAAGTGATAAAATATTGCAGATACTAGCGGCAAAAAGTTATCCAGAGAGTCGTACTGAAATTGTTGAAACTTTCTGAATTTTAATTAATTTTAATGATAAGACATGTGGTACTGACTGTGTGAGACAACTTCTGCATTGAAATTATAATTTGAAGGTTCTTGGCTTGTCCTATTTCCTCCCTCCATGGTTTACCAGGTCATTTATGGTTAAGTTCTCTTTTGCTGAGAGTCCTTTGCTACACGTCCATTATTAATTAAATAAAGAAGTATGAATGTACAGTTCACCATCATTCAATTATTAAAAACTCTGTTTCAGCATGGAGGTTTTAGCATATATGGTGCAGAATCATTCATCGTCTCCCCATTTGTTTTACCTGTTCATTCAATCATGTAGGAATTTCCTTCCCCCGTGGTTCAATCCACCAATTTATCCTATGTGTACTGTAGGACAGCTTACAAAATTGATTGAAATGATTGCATTCAAATTTGCCATGTAAACGTTTTTATGAGTAAAAAGGCCCTCCACCAATGTTCCATGATCATGATGATGAGTGAGGATTATTCATTCACGAGTATGGTAGAATCATAATTGACCTGTAAAAAAATCAGGGATAAGATATTGAAATCCTTCTTTAGAAGCACATCAAGTAGAAAATAGAGATGGCCGCAGTATACTCCTAGAACTATTTCGGTTTCGTCCGGCTATCGTCTCCCGTAACGGGAGACAATAGCCGGACGAAACCGAAATAGTTCTAGGAGTAGCCGCAGTACTGGCCTGTTATGCTGATATTGTCTTCATTCAATCATTTGTTATTATTAAGTGCAGAGACTACTTCGGTGGCGCAGTTTGTAAAAGTGAAAATCGTCTTGATGGAAAGACTGTCATCATTACTGGTGCTAACTGTGGAATCGGGAAGGAAACAGCAAAAGATCTGGCAAGAAGAGGTAAAGTTAAAATCATAAACAAATTTATTCTCTGTTACTTTACTGCAGTCTCGTAGGATGCCCCAGGTCATAAAGCTACTTAGTTTCTTGAACACAGCTGTGAGGTTGAGGAGTCATCTATTTCAAGATTCAGGATTTACAACGAATCTTATTGCCTAAATGAAATATATACATGTATGCATATATCGGCCTCAGCTAGAGGTCAAAAGAAGGTTGCTCATTGGCTGATCGTATCAGCCGCACATACATAGATGTGCTTTTTCATTGTGTCATCATCATTTTACCTCTAAGATCTAGATAATGACATGATGAATCAATGCAAAGGGTTCAGATTGTTATTTGAGCTTTTCAATATTTTTTAGTGGATTACGCATAGCATAATAAATTAGAATTCACAACTCTGGGAGATTAAGTGAATTTGGAAATAAAGCTACTTGTTTGTTTGAAAAGGAAGTTCTTTCAGGCTGTTAAAAGTTCTATAATCTATACTTATATCAAACAAAACTTACTTATGGGATGTCTGTAATGAAAAAGATGTTTCTTTGTTTCCTTGTGGCAAGGTGGTCATGTGATTCTTGCCTGTAGAGATGAGAAGAAAGCAGAAAAAGCCAGGAGGGAGATCGTCGATGATACAGGAAACCAAGATGTTGTAGTCAGGAAACTAGACCTGGCTTCACTCAAATCAATCAGGGAGTTTGCTCAACAGATAAATGCAGGTAAAGTCTTTGTAAGTCTTACACTCAAACCGGTGCTCTGCTGATCAGAAACAGAGTTTTGTGTGGGCACATCTAGACTAATTTGAGTGAGATACAAAATTTTGACAATTATTATTTTGAACTTGCGTAAACGTTCAGAGATATGACATTTTTGTAAATATTTAAATTGATTGGTTTTTGTTTGTTTTTGTTTCAGAGGAGTCAAATTTACATGTACTTATCAACAATGCTGGTATTATGAGGTGTCCATACTTGCAGACAGAAGATGGCTTTGAAATGCAGTTTGGAGTTAACCATTTAGGTATGTCCATCATTCAATGCACCCTCGATATATTTGATGACTAGAGGTGTGTCTGGGTGGGTTTGAATATCCTCTGAATCTGATCTTGTTGCGTTTCAGGAATTTATACTTTCCAGAATTATTTAAGTTGTGCCGATTTGTTTGCAACGACTGAAACTTGGCTTGTTGCGAACTTGGAAACATATTTTATTAGTTTACATCTTCTTTTTTTGAACAACCTTATTCTTAATTCTTTGAGTGCACGTACTGTTTTTTGTTGACCGCATTCACAACGTTTTGGTACAGCTGAGGCATGCTGAGGGGACACTAGTTTGTGCTCTCTAGACAACAACAATGGCAACGAGCTCCCCGTTCTCTGTTTTAATTCCATGGTCTGATCTCAACATACAACCTTACCGCTCTGATGACCAGTAATTGTTCCTTTTATTCCCACCACAGGTCATTTCTATCTTACAAATCTCCTCCTGGATAAGATGAAAAGTTCATCTCCTAGTCGAATAATTAATGTGTCTTCACTAGCCCATACTACTGGGGATATAGACTTTAACAATCTCAACAGTGAGTCGGAGTACAGGACCGCCGATGCCTACTCGGATAGCAAACTGGCTAATATACTCTTCACGCATGAGCTCAGCAAAAGACTTCAAGGTGAGTTGTCACTTTGTATTGTAGATCTACAAGCATGACAAAGTTCCTCAAGACATAGTTTTGACCACATTAGTGATATTTGGCTCCCACTCTTCCCAACTAATGGATCTCCTATATCCACCATTACATCCCCTACTCCTTAGACTTGGGTCATCTATACCCTCAGTCTCCTCTAGGTTCCCTCGTTCCCTGTGCTTGCCACCAACTGATTCAGTTCAGTGAGCACACACTCCCTACCCACTCTAACCCCTACCCTTAGCCTTGGGTCATCTATACCCTCAGTCTCTGCTAGGTTCCCTCGTTCCCTGTGCTTGCCACCAACTGATTCAGTTCAGTGAGCACACACTCCCTACCCACTCTAACCCCTACCCTTAGCCTTGGGTCATCTATACCCTCAGTCTCCTCTAGGTTCCCTCGTTCCCTGTGCTTGCCACCAACTGATTCAGTTCAGTGAGTACACACTTGCTGCTCACTCTAACCCCTACCCCTTAGGCTTGGGTCATCTATACCCTCAGTCTCCTCTAGGTTCCCTCTCCTTCACTGTGCTTGTCAACAACTGATTCAGTTCAGTGAGTACACACTCCCTACCCACTCTAACCCCTACCCTTAGCCTTTGGTCATCTATATCCTCAGTCTCCTCTAGGTTCCCTTGTCCCTGTGCTTGCCACCAACTGATTCAGTTCAGTGAGCACACACTCCCTACCCACTCTAACCCCTACCCTTAGCCTTGGGTCATCTATACCCTCAGTCTCTGCTAGGTTCCCTCGTTCCCTGTGCTTGCCACCAACTGATTCAGTTCAGTGAGCACACACTCCCTACCCACTCTAACCCCTACCCTTAGCCTTGGGTCATCTATACCCTCAGTCTCTGCTAGGTTCCCTCGTTCCCTGTGCTTGCCACCAACTGATTCAGTTCAGTGAGCACACACTCCCTACCCACTCTAACCCCTACCCTTAGCCTTGGGTCATCTATACCCTCAGTCTCCTCTAGGTTCCCTCGTTCCCTGTGCTTGCCACCAACTGATTCAGTTCAGTGAGTACACACTTGCTGCTCACTCTAACCCCTACCCCTTAGGCTTGGGTCATCTATACCCTCAGTCTCCTCTAGGTTCCCTCTCCTTCACTGTGCTTGTCAACAACTGATTCAGTTCAGTGAGTACACACTCCCTACCCACTCTAACCCCTACCCTTAGCCTTTGGTCATCTATATCCTCAGTCTCCTCTAGGTTCCCTTGTCCCTGTGCTTGTCAACAACTGATTCAGTTCAGTGAGCACACACTCCCTACCCAATCTAACCCCTTAGCCTTGGGTCATCTATACCCTCAGTCTCCTCTAGGTTTCCTCTTCTTCACTGTGCTTGTCAACAACTGATTCAGTTCAGTGAGCACACACTCCCTACCCACTCTAACCCCTACCCTTAGCCTTGGGTCATCTATACCCTCAGTCTCCTCTAGGTTCCCTCGTTCCCTGTGCTTGCCACCAACTGATTCAGTTCAGTGAGTACACACTTGCTGCTCACTCTAACCCCTACCCCTTAGGCTTGGGTCATCTATACCCTCAGTCTCCTCTAGGTTCCCTCTCCTTCACTGTGCTTGTCAACAACTGATTCAGTTCAGTGAGTACACACTTGCTGCTCACTCTAACCCCTACCCTTAGCCTTGGGTCATCTACATCCTCAGTCTCCTCTAGGTTCCCTTGTCCCTGTGCTTGTCAACAACTGATTCAGTTCAGTGAGCACACACTCCCTACCCACTCTAACCCCTTAGCCTTGGGTCATCTATACCCTCAGTCTCCTCTAGGTTTCCTCTTCTTCCCTGTGCTTGTCAACAACTGATTCAGTTTCGTGAGAACACCTTCCCTTCCCACAGGGTATGTTTCCTTGTACCCCAGGGTGTAAACTACCTTGATCATTCCCACCATTAGTCATTTCCACCGCCTTGTAGTATATCACCTCGGGTATGAGGTTGTAATTATAAGGCAAATATTTCTGTCAATGACTGCTGCTTTCACCACTACGTCTGCTTTTTACCCCCCAATATCCTTGTAAGAATGTCGGAAGGTGACAACAGGTGGCCTCCAACACATTACCACATACACCCTTTATAACAAAACATTTGTCTCCCGAACCTCCGATTATCTACTCCGCGACAGTAGAATAAAGCAAGACAGTTCTCTAAGAACAAACTCTACCTGGCAAGTAGATACACACATGGTGTTACCGCAAACCAAATACACATTGATACCTCACCATGCAATGCCTAAAATCCTATAAAACATTTGTTGCAATCATGCTGTGGTGTTTTGTACACTCAAGGCGCAGCCGGTCTTGGGTTTGAATCTCACCTCCGTAGTCAGGGTTTTTTCAACTGAAGGACACGGGGAAACAAGTGTAATGGTATAACAAAAAATAATATTCATTATCCTGATGCAATTTCTACAGCAATTATAATTGATCTTGGGGTTTGTTTTTTTCAGGAACTGGAGTGACTGCCAATTCCCTCCACCCGGGCGTAGTCAAGACCCAAATTGGGCGATTTACCGGGTTATACCAATCAGGGTTCTCAGCATTCATCCTTGGCCCCATATTCTGGTTATGTGTCAAGACACCCAAGCAGGGTGCTCAGACCAGTGTCCACTGTGCAGTCGACAGCGAGCTGGAAAACGTATCGGGGAAATATTTCAGGTAATGGATTACACATGTATTGATGTTTAAACCTAACTGTGTGAAATGGATACCTTTGGTTTTTGGAGAGGCTTGATTGTTTTAATTCTATGTAATTGTAGAGTTATAAAAATGAAGTTAGTCTGTGAAAATTTTGTTTCGAAGGTGTAGCGTTTTTTGAGATCTTGACGAAAAATCCGGAGTGGTTATAATATCCATGCAGGAAGAATAATCCAAAGTTGGAATACACAATCTGAGAAAAGTATCTGACAGAAGCATTTCTCGATTCAAATTTTAGGCATAAAATCAAATCTTTATCCATAACCACATTGCTTTGAAGTGAAATGATTCTCAAAATGCTTTATGCTATCAAAAGCTAATGTGGTTCTAACCAAGTAAGATTTTTATACCATATTAATGATAGGAGTGATTACTTTAAGTATACCTTCCCTTTCAAGTGCTGTCTGTTTTTACTAGTTTGCATTTTATTCCACTCAAACCAACCGGACTTTTGTTCTAGTAAGGTTTGTGGAAGCACCATGTGAAAATCTCTTTTGAGTAGTGTTTTTTCTGAAAAGAACCGGTGGTTAACGACTCAACATGGACATTTGTAGATGCTTGACATTTGACATGTATCATCATTACTAATGTTATCTGCCATTGCTCTGGCAGTATTAACAATATTTTGAAAGACTAACTTTTTCCATCTTTAATCATTGCATGCAGTGACTGTGCCGAGAAAGCCTGTGGTCCCAAAGGCCTCGATGATGCAGTAGCCAAGAGATTATGGGAGGAAAGTGCCAGGCTAGTCGGACTCGATCAAAATGACAAAGAAGATGAGAAACAACAAATGCTGAGTACTACAGGAGAGGATAGTCAACAACAAGATAAGTCATGATAACGGCTGGTATGGAGACTAAGTTACTGTCTGAACTCTGACATCCATAGCCATTTAGAGGGGCATTTAAAAACTGCATGTGTTTTATGGTTGGTGCAGTTAGTGTGCTCCACTTTATATTATAGTAATTCATTGTTGATCTGAAATGCAAACTCAATTAAACCCATGTTGAGAAATCAAGAACACAAGTTTCCATTGTAACAACTTAACGTTGCTTAATTTGATAACCTTAATAGGCAGTAACTGTATTCAGGGATTAGAAATTTCAGACTTTTGTCTGAAGTTATACTTTTTATATCGGCCTGGTGAAGAAACCCAGCCATTATTTTTGTCCACAAAATATAGAGATCCTGCTCTTTGATCTACTTCTCTAGTGCTGAGAACACTGTTCCTAAAACCACTATGAAATCTAAACCCTAGGGGTTACTGAAAGCTGGAAATGCCACCATTTCAACTTCTTGTCTCCTAAAGTTTGGATCCTACTTTCATATTTGTTTTCGTCGGTAGTGACTCTCACCCCTGTGTAATGCAGAGAGGTCCTTCAAAGATCTTGCTAAGAGAGGCTAAAAATAGGGAATGGTAATTTATCTCGGTTGCGACCGCTAAAAACCTAAATGATGATGATGAAATCAATTCCAAATAGACCATTGTTCCCTCCTTGCCCGACTGAGTCAGGTAAATGCTTTGATTCTTGACGCTCTCCTTTCAGTGCTTCCTAAATATTCCTATGCAAACAGTTAACCAAAGACACTATATTATAATAATCAAAAATTAAAAAATTGAAGCTTGTATTTTACAATCACATTTTATTGAAATGCAAAGACCCACTCATTGAATATTCTTACAGTCATTTTTGGCTAGACAAATTAGCCCCTTAAAGCTATTAGTCTTGCTATAAAAAATCAGAGGTCATACGCTGGCTAGCAAATCCTTAGTAACTTTCAAAGATTTTGCGCATGCATACTTCAGGTTTCTATTCATTCTTTTGACAAAGATATTTAAAATAATTTATTTGACTTTGGAGTGTCAATTAGTTGCCATACCTAAATTTTGAGCGTTATTAAATATATTATAAGGAGTATAATCTCTCATAACAGGTCTTGAGAAAAGCTAGCTTTTGAAAAAACTATGAATGAAATTTGTGCTGTTATATAAATCTTATATAGTTTTTAATTTAGAAATAATAAATGAGATTTATTTCTGATGTGATCCAAGTCATGCAGCTGTTTGGAATTATTGTAAAACTTTTTACCATTAAATGAATGAGCCCTTCCATTTGGTAACAGTCAACACCAATATTAGAGGTCTTTTTGGTAAACAAGCAGTTTGCAACAGCTAGGCGTGCTTCTACCTCCTCCAAATGTCTCCTAACAATTGTTGTTGCCGAATGCTCCACGCCATTTTTATCTCAATGGGTCGCAACAACAGAGCCTTATTTTGACCATTATAACATTCATGTGCTTCCTCGCCCAAAACAATGTTTAAACCATGGTATGTAGGCTAGTCGGCCTTTGTCTAAAAAATACGTCCAGTATAATAGCTTTGATTTTGTCTGTTTGCAAATTGATTAAAAATGTTCAATCCATCGTGATGAACACCATAGCCAATTAATTGAGATTACTTTTCTCTTATCAAAAACAAAATTCCATATACATTTTTATATGTGGGTCATACTTTTCACGTAAATGCAAGACTGAAACAAATCACAGCTGAACAAGTTTTGAGATGTGCCCCCCTTTCTTCATATCAAAAGTTGAACAAAATCAGACAGAGCAATCTCGTTCATTGAGATTTTATGTGTTCTACAAATTGGGCAGTGTACAAATCTTGTCTTAAAATCATCCTCAGTGGCTCTTCTTGTAAACATTTTCAACACAGGTCGCATGTTTGATACATATCTCAGTTTGACTTCTCAGTAATTATCTAGATTTTTTTGTTTGTTTGCACTTATGCCTTGTCCCATTTGGACTTTTTTGTTGCTTCTGATTTCTGTGTGACAAACTTAGCGGTGTGTTTATTGTGGTGGACCAGATCCCATCTCTTCATCCAAGGCCCCATGATCGTTGTGTCAAACTCGTCATCAGTAGTCTGGTCATCGTCTACTTCCTGTCCAACAGAGAGAGGAACAAAAAAAGTGTAAAAGTGCAAATATTATGAATCGCGCAGATTAACTGTTACTTATAGATGTATCATGTAAAAGGCAAATCTACTGTTAGTGGGAATCAATGTCTGGTACCACTTATATGCCTCCACCAAACATTCAAAATGACAGGCCTACTGAGTTCGGCTCCAATCAAGTCGTTTAAGAACCTGTATCTAGAGAGGATTTCGACCCTAGGTGTGTGTGTCCTCCATTTTGTATTAATGACACTGGACACCTTTGGTAATTTTCATTCAACAGCTCTCCATTGATCGTTAACAAGTAAGTTTTTATGCTAACAGTGATTACCAGAGTGTCCAGTGCCTTTAACATGGGCTGTTTGAAGTTGATTTAAAAGAGGTTTCTATCACTCTCAGATCAAATTTCTACACAATTCACTGTACAGGAAGGGGTGGGGGGGGGAGTGGGGAGGGTCTTTCTAAATTTGGCAGGACAGAGTATTTACGCCATTAGACAAAGTGTAAAGTAAACCAGGAGAAGTGAAGAGAGATTTCTTTATTACCGGAATATCGAGAGTTGAATCCTTTGCTTTCACGTGTCTGTCTACTTTATCAAAGGATTCAAAGTCGACCAGGTGATTTGGATCTGTGGACGATCTCATTAACACAGAGTCTTTTATGCCGTAGAAACCATTGGGTTTATCCGGACGCTGCCATCTTAGGTCCACACTCCAACGCACTTCGTCTGACATGTTATCCAAACTGAATTGTACAAGTTGTAAAAGGAAAAACGCTATTAGTATAACATCAGTCAAATAAGGGCCGAAATCATCTCTTAGTATTGTCATCAAAAGTTAGATCAGGCATGATACTTCCTGGAGGACACCCTGGTCATTGCCTTGGTGCCCTTCAAATCCTACTGTAGAAATTTGCAATGTCCTCAGAGGGTGCCCTTGCCCTTTCAAAAAGAAAGCATACAGGCCTGTAATATTGACAAGGTCTCTGAGGCAAACTTTATTAGAAAACAATTTTAGAAAACAATAATTATTTGGGAATTCATGACATACCTACGGTGTGGTATCGCGTTGTTCATGAGGAGAACGCTGCCGTATTTCATCTCCATGGTAACCGCATCTTTGACATCAACTCCCAGTGATGTTTTCATTTCCTCATCATCTTTGACTTGTACGTACCATGTGCCTCCAACACAGCAGGTATGGGTCGCTGTCACTCCGCGTAAGTGACCGCGAGGAATAACCTGATCAGGTAGATTGTGAGTTACTATCATTATTATTTAATTAATAGTGGTTTGGTATCTGAAATATAAAAAGTTGCATTCCCTTAAGTGGATGGCTTGGCTGTGGCTTCCTGGGTTTTATCGTAAACTTGGGTGTGATCTCTGGCTACACAGCAGTCATTGGTTGTATGGCTTCTGACTGGCCCCCCCGAACATTATTGACAAAATAGTGAGACAGCCAACACATATGACTAGATGGCTCTTATCAATTTTGCTTGGTTCAACCCCAGATCATTATTGTTGTATATTTTAAAAGCTTCTTGCTCAAGGAAGGACACAAGTGCCTCGACTGGGACTCAAACCCATACCCTGCTAGTTAGTTATTTCCAATGAACAAAATGATGACACATGAACACCATGACTATGAGTTTTCGTTTTCAAGCAGGAATATAAATTTCAGCCTGAAACGAGGGTCTTTAGAAAGCATCTTTTTGTATATTCCCCATTGGAGGGAATAATAATTATGTGAAATTTATTTCCGACCTGCATGCATCCATTGTTTTGGTTGACATCCAGGAGTGGGATCCAAGCTGTAGGTTGAAGGACATGAAGAGCCTCGGGGTCCAGGTAGGCGTTATCTGCAAGGTGGAAATAATTTTCATGTAAAATTAGAAAATTTACCTTGAAAAATTGTTACATTTATTGATAAGCTTTAATGTGATAGTTTCAATATTTCTAAAACTGTTATTTTTTTAAATTCATTCAGGCCTACATGTAGAGGCACATTTATTTGAACCATTCAGTTTCTTTTAAAAATGGTAAATGGCTGAACAAGAGTGCTTATAGGGGCTTTTAAAGAAAACAAAACATACATAAACTATAGTTTTAATTGACCAGAAGTGCCCCTAGCAAAAAAAGTGCAGCACCCGGCTTGTGCCCCCTTGAACATTTCGTCGCACGTTTAAAAAAAATAGGTTTAATATCTACCGAGTCTTGATATAACCACAAAAATGAGGAAAGAATTAACTTGTACCTTGATGCCATGGCACAGTTGATTGCTCATGCCTCGGTGTCTGTTTGAAAAATCAACAGGGAAAAACAAACGACGATTTAGCGATCATGGCGGGAAAAACACAAAAAATTATTATACACGTGTGTTACATTTAGGTGGGTGAACGTACTTTGTCCAAGCAGATGAAGGTAGACCATCATGTTTTTAGGAGTACGGCAAAATAAAAAAGGGAACAATAAGATCAATGCGTATTACGCATTGGTAAAATTTTGACGTGACTGCCTTACCTTGACGCGGAGATTCCACACTGGATGTCCAGCTATATCCGGACCAATCAACTGCTCTATCACATTTAACAGCCGCCCATTGGCCCACAGGTCGCGGAAACTCTGAATAATGAGCAAATCAGGGACAAGGCCAAAAGTATTATAAGAGTGTTGACCCGAAATTAAGATAATAGATTGATTTGTTTGGTATTAATACAACGTGAACAAAATGTGAACAGCAAAAACTGCTGGAATTATAGATTGGCTTGGAGCTGGGTGCCTCGTGCAACTATACACATTTTGTTTTGATGTTTTGGGGCACATTGAGATTTCTCTCACGAGAATGTTTTTAAAAGTTGATCAAAACAACACTTTGCAAGAAATCGATTTAAGCACTCCAAACAGTGTAACTTCTACTTACGACTTAATCTTTTACTGAAATTAGCTGTTAACTAAGTGAACTATAAGATTCCACCTCTCTAAATATCCAATAGTTATTTTATTATAATTTGTATTATTTTGTACCCGTTATGATGGTATTTGTAATTATACCTGTGGTAAGTATCCAAGCTTATGAAGTAGAACTGCAGCTCCCGGGAACTGTTTGTCGATCAGTGTAATTCGATGAAACAAATCGGCATCGCTACATTTGTCTTGATCAAGATAAAAAGCAAATCATAATCACTCATATAGAAATAACTCCTGCCATTCCAAGGTTTGCGCTTGTACCCAGTGTTGTACCCACGACCAGAATAACACGTCATTGTTAGGATTGCAGCTATTTTTAAAATAAAATTGTTCGTCCATCTATTGTATTTATTTGTTTTAATAAGTTTTTTTTTGAAGAGTTTTCCCACCGAGTGCGACTGTTGTGAAAAAAAGCTTTTAAACTCTCTTATAGAGTAATGAGGGTGAAAATTTCACTCTCTCGTCCGAGTGGTTTCGCTCTTTTAAGGCTGAAAGCCAACTTTTAGTCGCTCTTTGAAATTGGAACGAGTTGAAAGTACCCTTTCACTATAAAAAGCGTTCGAAATGTTTGAAACTCTGTGAACGAACAAAAATTTGACTCCACGAAGTGGCGTACCGTGTTAGCTCAGGAAAACCGTGCAATTTCGAAGCATATTATTTTTGTGTGGATCATTGTATTCTACTTTTAAAACATCTTATAACCAACAAACAATTTCAAACGCTTTTCATAGACCAACTCGCCCGATCCAAGGCAACGTGTCCCTTTAACGTCAACTATCAGCTACTATATAATACACATAATACAAATTTATTTATACTGCGCCAATTCCAGGCAAACCAGTTCAAAGGCGCATGACAATGAACGATGAAAATATTAAACCATTCAACCATCTAGGAAGTAAACAATAAACTATAAAAATACACAGTGTTTAAAGTGCAGAGAACCATAAATTAGAAAAAAGAGAAGACCAAAATTAAAAGCTCAAAGTGAGGGAATGCAACACAGATCAAAAGCGCAATGAACAATAAAAAGTTTACAAAAATTGGTTATAGCTAAACAAAAAAAAAATGTATAGTTCTGTTGTCTGTTCATCTATTGTTATCTGAATGTTTACAGACAGGAGTGCTCTAACCTTTGATCTTGCCAGCCACGTAAAGTTTGTTGACCAGTGTATCAACACCTTCTGCTATGCCTGTCCGCACTGGTTCCAAATCGGCAGGTTGAAAGAAATCCCGCAGCAAAAGATAACCCTACAATCGGTGGAAATGGGTACAAAAGTAACATTCAAAACGAACACAGAGATACGGACGGGTAAAAATAGGGGATATATATTTTGAGAACTGTGGCTTGAGCCCAATGTGCAAATTAATGATTAGACTTTACAGAGGTGTAAGTTTGGGCAGTGCTTTTGTTTTGTTTTAATAACAATATTCAGCTTTGCACTGCACTTTATTTCAGTGTGAACGGCGGCATGACATTATTATTTTGCACGCTGTTAGGCCTAATGGTTGAGTTAATTTCTTACCTCTTCAAAGTAAAATTTGAGCTGTTTCTTGGTCAACTGTCCCGGTTTGTTTGCCTCTGGTTGCGGCGGGATGGTGGAGTACAGCTCCGGTTCTGCCTCCTGCCTCTCCCCTGGTTTAGGCTTCTTGTTGGAACCCTCCCCTTTCGAACTCCGACCTGGCCGCTTTTTCGTGGACGACATTATTATGTAGTCCTCGAGTGGGCCAACGTACCTCTGGACATAGGCTGACCTTGGTCCTAACTGCAATCACAAATTAATAGACCGACAATTTGGTATCAAAGCTCTGTCATTTCTCTACGTCATCGATAGTGACGACAAACTTTGACTTTGATCCTCTCCAGCTTACAGCTGACTTTGTGTCAATATAAATTCTGGCGTAACCGCCCATAAACAAGGTGGATTTTAATATAGATGGGCCGGGCCTACACTAATTAATAACAATAGTAACCAGTTTCTTAATAGTGCTTTTCGCATCGAAGGGCGTCTCATAGCGCTTCGAACGCCCCTGGTCTGATGGGCCTTCATTCCATAAACCATCTCAGCTCCCTGCTAGGAGTATACTGCTTATGTGCAACTTCGCGCTACTCGACAATCTCTGCCCTCCGATCACAGGTACCCATTAATTTTACCCCTGGGTGGAGAGAAGCAATAATATTAATTTGGTTCAGTGTCGTGCTCAGGGACACAAGTGTCACGACCGGGATTTGAACCCATGCTCTTATGGCCACGACACCCGTTGGCCGGTGTCAGATGCAATTGTGTCCGCCATGCAATACTATCCGCTACGGACACTTTTGCATATGCAATCGTGTTCGGGGCTATGCTGACGGTTTTAAAGATACGATTTCTTATGAAGTTTGACAACGTTTTGCCCTTTCATGTTTCTGCTTGTCATTGTTACAATTAATTATGCAGTCTAATTCCTATTAACGTGCCGTTTCTTCAGTACACATTGGTCGGCTTTAGAGCCTTACAGTCATGATGTTTGAAGGGGGAGCACATAATATACCGGCCGTTCAAAAGGCACTGCGGACGAATTCAGTGAAACAAAACTGAACGTTTTTGTTTTAAATTCTGAACATGTGCTTATAAAAATTGTATTGTTCCCAATAGTTTATTTATTTTTTGCATTTGGAAAAGATAAGGATCTCTGTGTTTTCAGACCAGGAAAATAGAAAATAGAGTGTAAAGGTCTACTGTGGATTATTGTAAAATCTTGATTAACATTGAGAAGTCGACTTTTGGGTGTAAAAATGGGATTTGTCACCGGTCATCACCAACGGCCCACAATAAAGTTGCCGTCCCGGCTGCTGGCGTTAACAATTTATTCAAAAGAGGGCGCTACCATATGAAATTGGGGGGCGGGGCGTGAAATGGGCACTTACCTCTCCTGTATTTTATTGAACTCCACTAATGCCTAAATTGACATTATTATTATAAACTTGACACCTAATCGTCTCAATCCCCTATAGTATAGGTCCTGCCGATACACTCCGGACTAGTGTAAAATTAACTTCGAAAACGTTTGAAAATCTACAAAAATCAATCAGATGGTCAGGATACGCCTCACCCTCACTAGTCTCCTGTCTAGTCTGCTATTACTCTGCAAATAGGTCCATTTTTTTCAGGGCCCAAGTCATCCAAAGTGCTTCAAATGTGGACAGACTGACAGGCCACAATGTGCAACATTTTAACACTTAACCCCTTTGACTTGGCTCCCAATTTAAATATTTCTACTTTACCGAGTTGTGAGAGTTTGCTTGTGCGGATTCGCAGAAAGAAGTTTCCGGACACTATACACACACTCTTGAGGGCGCTAGTTTGTGCAGGAAATGGAATTGTAAACAGCGCGAGATGAGTTTTGTTCTTCAATTCCCTCTTCCTTTCCCTCATAACTAGAGTATTCCTTACTGATGTTGTTTTTGGTCAACCTTAAACATATCGTGACAAGTGTCACTGCGTCATCTAGGCTGTTGTTCAAACTCTATTGTCACCAGTGTCAGAGACGAGAGCACCTCGGTCAGCTGTCACTTCTGATTTCTGGCATTGAAGTTGCACTGTACAAAGTCACAGCTGCACAGTGCCACACACTGGCAGGCAGTCACTCACTAAGTGCTCAGGTTTGTTTTGTGACTTAGCTTGCCACTTGACAAGATGTCCAGAGATAAAGATTTAGAGCTCGCTCTTCAACTGCAGGCGCAGTTTGACCGCGAACATTTCTCAGGAAATCACCATGGCATCGTGGACTTGTCTGATGAATCTGATGACATTGCAAACAAAAATGACCCAAGTTTCAACTTCGGCAAAGTCGTCAGCAGAGGTTCGAGTGACGACGACTTGTCGAGGGGTGTTGGTGGAACAGAATCCATGTCCATAGTTGACAAACGCTGGGAACTTCTCGATCCAAGCCCGGACATGAGGGCCATGTTTTTAGAGTTTAATGATAAATACTTCTGGGGACGATTGGCTGGTGTGGAAGTGAGGTGGAGTCCAAGAATGACTCTGTAAGTAACTCCT
This sequence comes from Asterias amurensis, assembly GCF_032118995.1. Lineage (NCBI taxonomy): Eukaryota > Metazoa > Echinodermata > Asteroidea > Forcipulatida > Asteriidae > Asterias > Asterias amurensis. Next base: position 15,912,102 of record NC_092648.1, read on the forward strand.
GTCAATGTTTCAGTGACAATCAAAAGGACAAGTTTCATAAAGGAGAAATTAAAATTTCTTTAAGATGAAATTCCATTCCAAGCCTCGATTTCAAGGGGCACCAGAACATCTTAGTTATAACTACAAATTATCTTCTAAACTTCCATTGAATTTATATTTTAATTAAAGTTTAAAAAATATACAGAGGAAAAAACATGACTTAGTAGAAATGTCAATCCTCAGGCTTAGATGCTGATCTTATGAATTTTGTTGAATGGTAATATTAATTTTAAAGCTATTGTGATGGCTAACCTTCAATTTGTTTTAAAAGGTAATTCTTCAATTTGTTTATGTTTAACTTTAAAGCCTATTGTATTGTTTGGGTTCAGTTTGTTTTGGTTTGTTGTGTTTGTTCCATAAAATGTCAAAGAGTTTTCAGGCACATTCAAACTCTTAACCAACTCATATCTGTTGTTAAAAACACTGGACACTATTGGTAATTGTCAAAGACCAGTCTTCTCACTTGGTGTATCTCAACATATGCATGAAATAACAAACCTGTGAAAATTTACGCTCAATTGGTCATCGAAGCTGCAAAATAATGATGAAAGAAAAAAACACCCTTGTCACACAAAGTTGTGTGCTTTCAGATGCTTGATTTCGAGACCTCAAATTCTAAATCTGAGGTCTCACAATCAAATTCGTGGAAAATTACTTCTTTCTCGAAAACTACGTTACTTCAGAGGGAGCCGTTTCTCACAGTGTTTTTTACCATCAACAGCTCCCCATTACTTGTTACCAAGTAAGGTTTTATGCTTATTAAATTATTTTGAGTAAATTACCAATAGTGTCCACTGCCTTTAATATTGATGATTATATTTGAATATTTTCATCTAACTCCCACACAATGTGTAGGTGTGCTGGCCTGTGCTGTTATGAAGGACACGGTGGACTATGCTCCATTAGGTTGAGTTCGCCATTATTGAAGCTTAGACCAAGGAAAGATCTAGTGGAAACATTATTGGTATGTACATCATGGGAACATTCTAAATTAGCCAGGGTTGAAAAAGTTTATGGTTGGTGTCTACATTCGTTGAAATTGAAGAGAAAATTGTTCTCGGTGTCCAAATTCCTCACTTCCATTGACATCATTTCACAGCTATCTTAGAAAAAGGATACAAAAACAAAACGAAAGGGAACTGCACAGGTGGTGACAAGATGGATCAAAGTATTAAGCAGTTTTCCTTTGAGGTGTGTACTACAGTGATGTCATTTATAAAAAGGTCTAAAAATGTTCAAACTTCAAACCACATCTCAGGCTGTGGCTCAGGCTGCAGAGCCAGAGCCCAAACCTAAACCTAGATTCGGAAAAATGCAATTGGAGCATCCAAAGCAAAAGATGCCCATTTTAACACTTACATTTTCTGAAATAAAGTAATTTCGTTTTGAAACACTCGGTAATTGTGAGTTAAGTAACTATACCTGTAAACACATAGCCTCAGAGTGCAAAATGTATAGATACATTGTATAATGAGTAACACAATTATTATTTTTTTTACAGCATGAAATGATCCATGCCTACCTGTTTGTGACAGCGAATAATAAGGTAAGGCATTGTCCTCAGTAACTGTTATATTAAGGTCATGTCACATGAGGCAATTTACAGGCAACCAGTTCAGCCGTCGATTTCACCAAATTCTTCTTAACTTTGGATTAATCCTAGGACTTCAAAATACGTATCCAAATACGTAGGCTGAACTGAACCCATCCTAAGTTAGGACGGGTTAATCGTCCTAACTAGAGATAGGATTGATCCTAGCGTTTCGTGAAATCGGCTGCAGGGCAATGAAAATTCAATAATATTTCAGTTCTCCCATTACTTTCTTGGGGATGTGAGCTACAGCTGAAAGAATGTTTCTTGTGCCGATAAATTATTTCCTTGTGCATACAGTGCAGTTGTTTGCCTCCAAGTTGCCCTGATGACTGGCCCAGTACCGGTTACAGGCATTGATTTGCCATTTCCCTCTTTACTGAATGCACCCAAATCAATTCAAGCCAGTGGATAATCTTTTAATAATTTGGGTTGGTTTGTAGGGTAAACATTTGTTTTTAGAACTACAGATATCACAAGTCTTGTGTGCTTATTTGAACAGAAAAATGTGATATTTTGTTTCCTTTACACCAAGCAATAAATAGATGAACACAAAATTCCCCAAAAAGTTTTAATCTGCATGAGACATGCTCTTTCTATTATGTAAAATGAGTAATTTGAACACTTGTGAGTTTATAGTGGGTTTTGATTTCTATTTTTGTGCTTTTGAAGGATCATGATGGCCATGGACCTGAGTTCTGCAAACACATGAACCGGTTAAATAAATCAACTGGAACCAGCATCTCGGTGAGTTTCTGTTACTGGTAACCCAAAGAGCTGTCTGAGTGAAAATTATAGGATTATCAAACCTTAAGTGTACCTAACTTATAATATTATTTACCCTAGCTGTGTTCTGGGCCGTTTGAATTGGTCTTATTTATAGCCCATTTGTGTTTGTTAATACACGGCGATGACCTTAAAATGGCATTTGTGAAAGGTCAAGTTGAGAATAAGTGTGGGGAATCGGCTTTGAACTTCTGCATTCTAAAAAAGGGAGTAACAGCTTATAAAATTGCGTGGCTTTACACATATTAAATACAGTGTACACTTCTAAGGTTAATGGTCAAACATCACAGTGTGTACACTTTTAGGTTGTTCCCACCATTCCAATTGAATATGTCCATTAATATTTGGGACGAGACTTTGTATGCTCCTTATGTCGTGTAAAGTTCATTTTAATAGAGGTCTTGATAAACCAACAAATATGTACATTTTACAACTTAATTATTAAGCTGAATTTTTTTTTGACAGATTTATCACAACTTCCATGATGAGGTGGATGTGTATCGTCAACATTGGTGGCGCTGTGACGGCCCTTGCCAGAAACGACCCCCCTACTACGGCATGGTGCGAAGAGCCATGAACAGAGCACCCTCTGCAAGAGACCCCTGGTGGGCGGGGCATAAGAGCACATGTGGGGGATCGTACACCAAGGTCAAGGAACCCGAAGGGTATGGAGTCAAGAAAGGAACAAAAAGGAAGAAGGAGGACCCAGATAATAGTTGCAGTGGAAATGGTGAGGAACTGGATAAGAGCAACATCCTCCTGTTCTGGTTTATCACTTGATTATTAAAAGGAAAAAGTTGCACCCCGTTATGGTGATCTCCTTAACGCCACTTCTCTGGCTGTATCGTAGCTTGCGAGTGATCCCTGGCTTTACAGTTGTATAAGGATGTATGACTTCCACAAACAATGATATTGACACAACAGGAAGACCTGTTCAAATTGTTTTATTTTTTAAAACAAGTTACTCAAATAACAGCAAATTATAACATTATTAGACCAGTCCAAACTATTATATGAATTATTTGTCTTGCTGGTGCAGCAGCCTTAAAAAAAAGTCCATGATTTTGTATGTGAATTTCATTTTAACTGCCATGAAGTAAGTTACTGGTTAACGAGACCGAACTTTCTCCAAATGCAGCGTATGTTTGTTTTGAATATCAACTACTTGCCTAGATCATGGAGGTAGAAATAGATGCCTGGATGTGTCTTTGAGCAAAATACTGTCTTGGCCTAATTACTTTAAAGCGCCTCATCAATTTTGAAAATGATAATGCATTTACCAATCTTCAATTTTTATTTGCAGAAACAAAGAAGAGAGTGACAGAAGACGCCTCGGGCTTCCCAGGTAAAGGTCAGGCACTCGGGGGAAGCAGCACCACTTCAAGGCTCCTAACCAAAGACCAAAATACGCTGCACAAGTTCCTGAAGAAAACAGAAGTCAGTCCATCTTTGTCGTCTCACATCCCGTCGAGAACAAAGAGTCCGGAGAAAGACGAGCAGTCAGACTCTGGAAAAGAAAATCTCTTGAAAAGCTCGAGACTGAAAGCCCTGGCGGCAATATTTGACAGTGACTCTTCAGACGATGAGGATGTTGTAATTGTTAAGTTTGGCAATCCTCATCCTCAGAGCAATGAAAAGGACAAACCTGCCCTAGGTGCAACTCAACAACCGACTCATCGTTACAAAAACACTCCAAGTTCTTCATCTCCGAGCTTTTCTGCTCAAGGGAAACCCACTACCCTCTCTACACCAAGACTCTCAACGAACACCTCCAGCAAGCAACATGGGGCTTCAACGTCCAACAGCAACAGGGAGGCTTTGGATGACAAAGCTGCCAGAGGTATACACAAAGCTGCAACTCCACAGTCAACTCATCCTTACAAAAACTCTTCAAATTCTTCAAGCACTTCTAATCTAGGGAACTCCACAAGCCTCCCTACACCCAGACTCTCAACAAACTCATCTAACAAGCAACAGGGGGCTTCAACGTCCAACAGCAACAGGGAGGCTCGGGATGGCAAGAAGCAAGACTCTATTGTTGATGCTTTTGGCCGATTGAGAAAGAAATCGGGGAATTCGGAGGTAGCTAGTGGAACAAATCCATGGACCAATGAGGCCAAGAGAACTGACAAAAGTAACTCAACTGTTTCTAGAGGTGGTGTCTTGACTTTTGATACAGAAGTAGCTGCTGGAAGGCAGTCCACAGATGTGCATGATGGAGGGGGTATGGTAAAGTGTCCTGTATGCACCTGTGAGATACAGCAGTCCAAAATCAACCAACATCTTGACCAATGTCTTTCGTGATACAAGGTCACAGAAACACTTTCTCATAATCCTTTAAAAGTTGCAGCGCTTGCTTTTCTGTTGAAAGACCAACCGTTTGTGAATTTTTTCCCCAGAATTGAGACAGATGATGCTGTTTAAAGGCAGTGGACACTATTGGTAATTACTCAAAATGATTGTTAGCATAAAACCTTACTTGGTAACGAGTAATGGGGAGAGGTTGATGGTATAAAGCATTGTGAGAAACGGCTCCCTCTGAAGTGGAGTAATTTTCGAGAAAGAAGTAATTTTCAACGAATTTGATTTCGAGACCTCAGATTTAGAACTCGAGGTCTCGAAATCAAGCATCTGAAAGCACACAACTCCGTGTGACAAGGGTGTTTTTTTCTTTCATTAACACTCGCAACTTCGATGACCGATTGAGCTGAAATTTTCACAGGTTTTTTATTTTATGCATATGTTGAGATACACCAAGTGAGAAGACTCGTCTTTGACAATTACCTATAGTGTCCACTGCCTTTAAAAAGAAATAATAAACAGGTTGGTTGACCGGTTTCTTTGAATTGAAAAAACCCCCAACAACAAACAAACAAACAAACCTCTCATCCTTGTCTTGTGATATAATAATTAAATTATAAAGGAACATTTGGTTGACCGGTTTCTTCAAAATTTCACTATTTAATGATATTTTGTACACGAGTAGCTCTGGCAGTGCTCAATAACTGTTTTTAAAATCCCTTCAGACTAGTTCTAACCTGTAAAGTAAAGAATGCTTTAAGGTATTAAAGCTTCTTGCTCTTGTAAAAACCCTAGATGTTTTGAAAATGTTACCAGTTGAAATGATATATTACGATTTTAAAGTAGGGCTTTTTCAGATTAATAAATAAGCTATTTTTAAATGAATAATTTTGTCATTGTGTTTTTGAAGAGTACATTATTTGCCGATTCTAAAAATCTCCACACCATATCAAAATTATGCAACTATGTTTGTGATGGAAGAAGCATGCCTGTTTATTATGCGTCTAAGAGGAAATACTATATGCAACAGTCCTATCATTGGATCTCTATGGATTTGACGTTGGAATGAATGCTTTGGGACACAAACAATAAAACACAAATCATGCATCTTTTTCTACACAATCTTAATTAAATTCTTTATTAATAGCAAGTATCAAAACTGTTATCTGAGTAGCAGACTATTAAGCAAACCCTGTTTTTTATTCACAAACTATAAACATTATCACTAACAATTAATTGCATTCAATTAATTTGTCAAATATCACTAAAAAGCTGCTAAATATTACAAAAAATTGTGACTCATTTGAATTTATCAAGAAATATTCATTGGTCCATACTGTAAAGCACCAGGTCAGACCTGTTAATCCGAGAGAGGAGAGAGGGGGTGGGGGTTGGGCAAGCTTACATTTCAGGGGGGGGGGGGCAAACATTTTGTACTGCAGAAGTGAAAGAGCACTGACTTACCATCGTGACAGACTTGCTTGCCAAATCGGGTATCTCATTGCTTCAATAACAAATACATCACATTCCTTTAAACTGAAAATTTCACTTAATTTTCTTTTTAGATTCTAATAACCTATAAGGCAAGATTATTTTAATGAAAAGAAATTACTTATTATAGGCAGTACCAATTTCATTTTAATAAATAATAATAAATAGAATGACGAATCCCACAACTTAGATTTCTGAAAAATTAATTAATTAATTTCTTTAAATTATTCACAATTTACAATTTTCATTTTTAAAACCTAAAATGGAGCTGTCACTTCATATGCATCATGCCCTATGACTTCATCATGACATAACTTTGTTCACATTTGCAGCAGACTACATAAATATTTACACTTGTAGAACTCATGCCATGTGCAGCACTCAGTATTGTACTTATATCTTATGTACAAGACGGAAGTAGAATTACAAACAGCAATAATACGACCCTCATAAAACATGTAAAGCCAAAACAACTGAACTCAATGCTCCGAGCACCACTGCTGCCGATGCTCTTGTGTCAGCGACGCCATTCTCGTTGCATCTGTCTGTATCACAGCACTCCACACAGCCCCACGCTGGTCGAGACTTGTCACAAAAGTAGCGTTTCCCAAGTTGTGTTGTTGCTGCAGTGCAACCATCCTCAGTTGTGCATTCCTTGTCAATCCTCAACTTGCCTCTTTCAGCTGAAACAAAAAATAATCCACTTATTTTTTCAAAATGCATCTCGAAATGATGAACTTCAATCAACTATTTAGGCGAGTCTACAATTAAGCTTGAAGGTTTGTCGTGAAATAGCGTACAAACTCCATCCGAGAAAATTGCTACTCTGCAAGACTGACTGGCTCCTGCGAGACTACTGCTCTCGACCCAAGAGTCAGAACCAGCTGTTTATCATCTGTGAGCAGTGTGACTGGTGAATTTTGTTTTCACCAGTCAACTACAACTACCATCAACACTAGACCCAGTAACTTGGGCGCTGTACTCCTTTTTGAAATTTTGACATAGATCTGCAGATGTCAAAATTTTGAAAAAAAAGGAGTACAGTGCCCGGGTCACTGGATCTTAATCGCCACAGCATTTTCCACCTACTTGAATAAATGACCTGAGTGAGACATCTATCTTGTCTTGATGTACACGTCTTAAGTACCGGAGCTTCTTTGATGTTGCAGTTTTCATTTGTATCCTCCGCTTCACACGTAAAGCATTGAAGACTTGACACTGCAAGAAATAAATCCACAATAATGCTCAAACTTTATATAAGTGCAAGAAGTGTAATGATTGGAGTTAACAACTTATTTGTTGAACATATTGATGAACAAATGTTTTAATTTGATTTGATAATTTGACAGTATTTGATGACACTGACAGAATTGGCAACTTGATCATTGTCTTCTCCAGTTTATTACAAAACAATTAATATTATCTGCAAAAAAAACAAACTAAATCTAGTTTTAAGTTACCTGTTCGAAAGCAGACTGCCATCAAAATAATCATCAATGTCATAAGCATGCAACAGATTCCTTCTGTATTCCTCCTAATTAACACCATCTTTATTTTCATTTCTTTTTTCTAGAATCCATTTCATGATATTTTGTCTCGATTATGTGATAGTCAGTTCGTTTTCCCTACCGAAAAAATATGTCAATCTTTTACAATCGCCCTCACTTATCTTGCTAAATATTTATCTTGTTGTTGTCAATAACAAAAGCGTAATATGTGCAGTTACCGTGTGAATTTTCAATATTTTTTCACAAAGTTAGGCGGCCTTTTGGAAATGATGGCAAATGCCGCACTCACCAAGGAAGAACTATTGAGGGCGTCCTTTCTACACACCGTTAATTTTTTTTTCGTCAGACATGTCATGCAGCAGACGGCATAGTATAAAAGGAGAGTGGTACAAAACCAGAACTAAAAGTTCACGTTAAAACCTTTTTCTTCTCACAAAATGAAGCCAGACCAACATAAAAAGAAGCGCAGTGCGCAATACAAGAAGAAACATGGAATTACTCAAAAGAAAGAGGACGGCAAAAGCACAAATCAGGAGAAGACAAAGTTGTCCAGTTCTTCACTTTCTTCAAATTCTACAAGTTCAGCACTTGAAGTTGACGTCAAATCTCCCCCAACACCAAGACTTCCAAGCTCTCAATCTCAGCATTCTCACAACAAGGACTCTACAGATGAGTCTGAGGTAAGAAGTGGATATAATGAATTGTTTACTTACTTTTAAATAAGGTAAACAAAAAAATAGTATAGTAACACTAACATTGTTAATGTTAGTGTACTATACTAAATTGGGGATGTTAGTAACAATTTTCTTCGTACAGTAAATTCTAAAAATCTAAATCTAAATAAAACAAACAATTAAACAAATTGAAACTGCAAATACCGTCTGGGTAATGTCAAATGGCAGTGTTATTTCTTTGCTTCCAACAGCCAGCACAGTCGTAGACCCAGTAACTGGGGCGCTGTATTTCTTTTTTTTCGAAATTGGTCATACTACTAGTAAAATAGTATGACCGATAATGTCAAAATTTCAAAAAAAGGTATACATACAGCGCCCCAGTTACTTGGTTTTTGTTTATACTCTCAATCAGACAATAACCAATGTATAGGAATCAGACAACTCGACTGTTCTTGTGGCAGCTCGGCAGTCAGGACAACTCATGCGTGCGTGCATGGGACAACTCGAAGGCTTGACAACCTCAGTTATACCATGGAGGTCGTTATACTGCAGGCCTGACTCTTCAAGAATTACAGAGGCAACTGGAGGCCTCAATGCCCCTGTTCATTGTCTTGGTGCCTCTTGTTTTGTCATAGATGTGCTCTTTTTGCAAGGGAGAAAATGCCCTGGTGCCCTTGCCCTTTCAAGAACGAAGGGATAAATTTCCGTATGGCGCCACCACTTTTTCACTATTTTTTACAAAAAGGGATATCTCATTGAGGTAAATTAGATACTATATTTTTTCATATCGAATGAAAAAGTGGTGGCGCTAGTCGGAAACTTTTCCGAACGAAGCATCAGGCTGACTTGCAGTAACTTTTTTCTTTGGTTTTTCACTAACACTTTTAAGTGTTAGTGAAAAACCAAATAATAATAGCACAAAATGATAAAGACAACAAGGCTATAACATTAATTCATAAATTATGTTGTCCATGCAGAGAGTGAGGCAATTTTCAAGACGGAAGATTGAGAGCAACTGGGACCGGTATGAGCCCTTGAATGAAGCTCAAGATGATGATAGAAGCAGTAATGGTGTAAGGGGAGCAGACTACAAGAGTTTAATCACTCAAACAGGTAGGTGCAACCTCCTTGGTCTTGGAAGTTGACAAAATAGTACCTAAGCTACGCCTCAGGAACCATTTGTCAACTTCCTAGACCGCAGGGACCTAAATATTGACTGTCCAACCTCATACTTTGTTATTTGTATACATTTACACTTTTCACTTAAACTTTTATTGCTCTCTAAATTCAGTCAAGTTCATTGTGTAAATCATGTCTGTGTATTTATTTTGGTAGTTTGGGCAGTCATTGATGCAACTAACAACATTTGCAGTTGTGTACAGTAACATGATTATTTATGTCCATTTGTCATGCAACTGTAGGAGATGCAACAAGTCAGTTTCGTTTCAAGGATGAGCAAATATGGGAGGAGGAGGATTTGGGAGACGGTAAAGACCAGGTAAGTTGTGGGGCTGATGAATCTTACTTACATAGATTTAGAATCAGCAGTTGCAGTGTGTTTTAAAACTGCATGGTGACTGCAAGCTCTCAGTGGCAGGTGACCGGCCTTAAACTTGAAGGGCACAGCAATTTTCCTCTTGTAAGGGGCACTACTGGGAAAATTTAAGTTTGAATTGGAACCTTGCCAGAGGGCACCATAGCAAAAGCACAGGTCACCATGGCAATTGCTGTGGGTGCCAGAGGCAGGGTTATTTCGAGGGCCTGCTTTGACTTTTAACTTGGAAGCACTTGGGAATCAACCTGGCCCCTCATCACTCATCCGAAATGGTGTAATGCATCTGCTGTAGAAGCTTGGGTTCAAATCCTATCCAACATGCATGGAATCGTTATTTCCTTGTAGTGAAATTTGATGTTGTGTTTTTGGGGGATGAATATTAAACATGATTTTGGTTTGCAAAATGCCTTTAATAACTGGATCAATTATGTGTTAATTTGTTTAAATGTAGGAATCCGATGGTTTTCCTGCCATTGACTGCCATGCCCTGGCCAACCAGCTGAGAGCAATCCCTCTACATATAAGACTTAACATCCAAGAAAATTTCTTTGAGGTAATGACAACGCATCAGATGTAATGATATATGTTAGTTTTGCATCAGTTTCATTTGTTTTACCCTTACATCGATGTATACTGAGCAATGTATACACTGTGCACACAGTACTTTCCTGATTTATTTTACAGAACTCGGATATGTCGATTTAAGGGTAAAAACAAAGTATATTCTTTATCCCGGATACAAAACCTGTACCCGCTGCAAACACAACTGCCTCTAGCCGCCGGGCTAGCTCGGTGATCTAGTGGTGGTCTGCTCTAGAAATAAAAAGGTTGTGGATTTGAATCTCAGCCGAGTGATTTGCTTGTTTAGTTTTGTACAGAACTTTGTTGAAGTACTGTGTATACAGGGCTACAATGTACACATTAGTGTCTAAAGGTAAAAACAAAATTATATTATTAAATAAAATTTATGGGTAAAAAAAAAAAAAAAAAAGAAATGAATCAGAGGAGTATACTATGATTCACTGCAAGTAGATCTCACATTGTCTTTGTTTTCATCACAAATACTCATGCTTGCCTGTATAAACTGCAACTCAAATCTGTTTCTGTTGACTCTATTCACCAACAGTCGTCCATGCTGCAGAGTTTCAATGAAATTGCCTTAAGACATGAGAAAGAGTTGAACTCCATCGTGCCTGCCACAAGTGTCTTACCATCAACCTGCAGTAAAGCATCCCCGCTATTGTTAACTGGGAGTGAGCTCACTGATTCCAACACAGATAAGGACACCATGGCTGCTAAGCAGTCTTTGCAAGATAAAGAACTTCATAAGATGACACCAGACTATCATGTCAAAAGCAAGGAGAGTGATGCAGTACAACCTGGTGACTTATCCAGCGAGAGTAATTCTGTTGAGCTCGTGCAGCCTCTTGACAACAAAAGAACTCAAAACAGCTCCCGTGATGGAGGACAAGAATCCACAGCCATCCGAAACACAGTACTTGAACTTGAATCAAATGATTCTGCAAGAACAGTTTGCCCTAAGTCGGCTTCACCAACAGTCGCTTCTACCGGAACAGATAGTCAAGCTGAAGTAAAGTCATCTCATACAATGGCATCAAATCCTCTGAAGGACAAAAATCAATGTAAAGACATTAAGAAGGATTATTTACAACCAAACTCCAAGACTAGTGAGATTGAAGATGAAGATGAGTTGGACTTTTTGTTGTCCTTGGAGAACCCTGTACAGACCAGGATTAAACTAGGCACCAATGAGACTGCAGAGGGACAGGAGGAGGAGGGCTCTGCAAGTACATTCCAAGATTCTACTGAGGAGTCCTCGGCAATGACAATTCCAGTTGAAGGTACGTGGGTCAGGTTGTGTCAGAGCCCTCCTTTTGATTGGGCAATTTGGGCAAAGAAGAGCTGGGTATATAAGCCAGGTATTTTCACTCGTTATGATGAGGACTTGTGTCAATGTGGTCTGATGAAGTCTTACCATTTATTTATCCCAGCCTGTATAGACCTTATGCACATGACATCATTTGAGTAGGGCGCCCTCACCTGGAGGTTAAAAAGATGTTAATTGGCCTGTCAATCCTGTGCACTGCACGTACAAATCTGTGCATTTTATTTTCGGTTTACCTCTTAGATTGTGGATGGATGACATCAATGCGTAAGGTCTATTGTTTTCTCAGGACAAAGTTCTCTCTGATGATCGTGGTTCCTTCATATTTGTATTAATTTTTATTATTATGTGAAATAATTATTCTCAATTGTTTTTTCAGCTTCCACTCAGAATGACTCAAAAGCGGACGACCTTGAAGACTGGCTCGATAGTATACTTGAAGACTAGACCCCAGATGGCATACACGTATGTAGCAGTAGAACATTAAACCTTTATTATGTTTGAATCATCTTGTTTTTTCATGCACACTGAGGCTGGGGTCTGGTCAGTTTTAGGCAAACAAATGTATGTACATACAATGTTTGCAATAATTATATTGTTATTAGTGATTTGGCTGACAGTAGTACTTTGGGGTAAATCTACCTACTGGACCACATGGTCCAGTCGTGTTAGTTTTGGTGGTCCAGTGATGTTAGTTTTGGACCAGTAGATTCAAGTATGAACAAGCCACCAGTGGCCCAGTGCAGTGGCTTTACCAGAGTGTTGGTTTGGTGGAGGGGAATGATGCTCACATCAATGAAACTATGACTTTGGATTAGCACTATGCAAAAATCGTACGGCAAAAATAAGAAATCAATCTGTGAACACAATCAAAATGAAAGAAACGCATGCACAATCAGTTTGCCGTATTTTCCGGTTGGTGAGTGTTGCAGTTAGGCATGCTCATTAAAGTAACAAAAATAAACAAATAAAAATAATAAATAAATAAGAAAACAATTGGTAAATATCAATAAAAATACAAAAATAAATGTCAAGTTTACCCATTTACTTTATTTTTGTAAGCTGAGAGTTTAAGGGGCTTTGTGTCGATCAGTGTTGTGTTTTTAAACCGGCTAAATAAATTTGTACAAAGCTTTTATACTTAAAAACTCCTCCAAAAAGTTCAGGAAAAAGTATAAATGTAGCTTATATTAAGGTCTCTGGTCACGTGAAGGTTCTGAGCTACAAGACCCCTCATGTCAGAGCCCTTGGTGAGCACCCTTCTCCCCCCATTAGTCTTCGCATGGACAAGCCAGCGTCCAATTTTTAATATTGCAATGAATGTCACCTTCAAATATGGATGAACTCAACCATGCAGTGTTTCAATAAAACTACAATTTATACTAGAGTCTGAAAAATAATGACAGGTGCCAGGTGTATTGTGGCTAAAGTATTACAAACCAGTGAGTGGTTAAGTCTCTCTTGATTTGCCTTAGGAAGGTTTGATAGCTGAAGGTTCATGTCTATAACCTTCCATCAGTAATAATGTTAATAATGATTAAGACTTTGAAAATACAGCTCAAGGTAGCAGTGTTCAGGCAGTAGTAATCGCATCATAAATCCCTAATGGATGACCATACTAAGTTAACCTCACGTTAGAGGTCACTCAGAACAGTCAATGTTAAACAAAATTTTCGAAATCGCTTTGACACTCCCACCCACCCACCCTAAATTTATAGTTTTAAATGCTGACCGATTTTTTTTGTTATATCCTAATATACAGCGAAGAGCAAAATAATGACTGAAACGAAGCAGTCATTCTAAAAGCTCCAACTTCAAATGTAGTACTGCAAACAGAAGAGGCTTCTTTTGTCAAAAGAAGCTTCAGATTACGTTGTGCTAATAATAATAATAAATAATAATAAGACATTTGTAAAGCGCCTAATGCAAAAGCCCCTAATAGCATAAAAGAAACAATAAAATAAACAATTAGAGAAAGAAACAAGATACAAATAAGCAAATTACAAAAAGGCAGCTTTAAACAAATGAGTTTTCAACATTGTAAAGAATTAGCTTGGCGAATATGCACAGGAAGACTATTCCAAAGAAACGGTGCGGCGTAAGAAAAATATCTGCGGCCAAAACGAATGGAAGAAGCTCTAGTAGAAGAAAGCAATGACTGTTGAGACGATCGTAAACTCCGAGTAGGGGAAAAATGGTGAACAAGTTCAGATAAAATAGGTCTTTATTTGTTGTTTTACTTATTTATTTATGTATTTTTTTTTTAACGAGAAGTTTGATGTCCTAGCAAAACACCACAAATAACACTATTTTTAAAGTGACTCTGATTCAGACACGCCAAAAAACAAGCCAACATCCATAGGAAACGTACTGGGAAAAAACACAGTTTAGTAAACGACGATCACAAAACGCAACGTGCATTGCTCATTTAGAAGTTTTTTTTGTGAAGAATGCTAAAGTTGATTTTTCCCTGTAGTGTGTTCAAGGTGAATTCGGTGTGCTTTTTAAGGACACTGAACTCACTGATTTGTTTTTTATATGCCCCAAGGGGGATCGAATTGTCTGGGTTTAGAAGCATTCGATCTTTCAAGAGGTAAAGTTTTCAAGAAAAGCACGTATTTAAGCGTGAGACCAGACTTTCTGTTTGTTCTCACCGCGATGTAGATAATAATCCAATCGAATAATAGCTTTTTACCCTGGCACTGCATCTCTTTGGAGCCCCCTGTCTGGTGCATGTTTCCCTCCATCTTTACAATGTAAACTGTTGTAAGAGGAATTTAATATCATACCTTCTTCTCACCTGAGCTATTTTCACCTGAGATGTTTATTTCATTGTAACCCCTTACTGTCCTGCAAACGATGAGAGCATTCTGATCGAAACATTGAGAAGTTCACCATCGGTTCTTTTCAGAACAAACACTGCTCAAAAAGTAATACTCATAGTGGTGTTACCACAGGGAAGCTTTCTACCATCATTATCTTCAAACTGTGTAAGTTTAATGTAAATCGGTGGACATTGTATTCTTGGCCCTACAAAAAGTACCCAGACCCTTTCAGACCGGTACAGAAGTACGCGCTAAAAGGACAGAGACGAATACTCGAAACAGCCCTGGAATTTGTTCTTTGGAAGGAAAATCTTTAAATCAATGGGAAACTTGTAGGGGGTGGGGTGGAGGGGGGGGGGGGGTGGCAAGACCAGGGGCAACACAGGCAATGGCCTCGATGGTCTGCTGTTATTCTAGGCCTGCTTGAAGGCGTTTGGTTCTGATGTGATGAATACATTTTTCACATTTCACCCAAGATTTCGGCGTGAAAATGATGGAACAGGTGATGCCAGTTACCTTCCACTTGATTACTTAAAAATTATTACTACTTGAAAATTGAAACTGTAAAATTGCAAGTTGAAAACTGCCCACAGTGACAGGTGACTTTGGTCTTGTGGTATTCCATCTTCTGGCCAACCTCCCACTGTGCAGCGAGATTGGAAATTATGGTTGGCCACCTTAATACAGATGCAAGGAGTTTGGTTCATTTTGATGACAGTTCTTACGGTAGAGCTTGGGTGAAATCAATCCAGAGGCTGTAATAACGAATATTAGAACAGCGGGAGAGTGAAATGTTTTGGCGATGAACACGTGTCGTTAATTTATCAAAATAGGCCTAGCCTACGTATGTATAATTTGTTTGTTTAAATGGCAAAACCATTCGGGCCTTTCATGGCCAAACAGCCTCAGTCGAAAAATTACATTTTGAGAAAAGCAAGTCCAGATATATATAAGCTGTTTTTCAATACAAATTAAATGTGTGATAGTGTAAAAAGAGTCTGAGATAGGAAAACTGTTATATTCACAGCCGTTGAAACGGAAACTGACCCCTTAATTTACCCAGAAATGATCTTATTATGTTAATTGAAGGGCCGCATTGCGCCTGCTGTATTTATTTTCATACTACTCCGAAATCAGACACATAGCACTGTTAATGAAATTAAGACAAATAAAAATATTGTTCTCAATATTAGTATTTCGTTTAAAATAATGAACTTATTTTCAAAATGTTGGTCTTCAGTCACGAATGAAGTGAACAACTTTATATGTTGAGAAAATTGCTTACCAACCAAAAGGACCGATGGTATAAATGCAAACAAAGTTAATGGCCTGACTTTTTAGATTCGTTGGTTTCCAGAATGGTTTTCCAGATGTTTCCCATCATCTGAGTGTATTTTGAAAACAATTACACGAACAATATGTCCATGCAGTGTGACTAATAAACAACGATCAAATATAATAAAAAGTCTATGACTGTTTCATTATTTTTTAAATCAATCCCTATTTTATGTACTTGCTGTTATTTATCACTCCGTTGAGAAACAAACCTCTTGGGTTGAGAGCCAACCCTCATGGGGAACCAACGACGGGATGTCGTGCTGCATTGCTTCCGGTATAGCGAGACGTGTCACCATACATGGGGAGATTGTGGTGTACTCTGATGTCCCCTTTCCACACGGCGAGAATATAGCCAGGGTCCCTTGCTAAAATGTTGTCGAGGTAGAGTGTTTTTCTGTCCAACCGAATCAATCGAAGTGAAGATTGCCTTGCATGTTAAAAATATATAGCAAATACTAGACGAATGTTTGAAAAGTGTTTGATATAGATTGCCTATAACCCTCCCCAGCAAATGTCTTGATTAAAAAGGGCTTTAAACGAAAAAGATTATCCTTAAGTTTATTTTGATCGTAAGCAGTGTACTCAAACACTGAGGTCTGTCAACAATCGCAGTAAAGATCGTCCTGCATAAAAAAATACTTATGACGAATGTTTGAATACCGACCATGCCATCTCCAGAAAACTGTCTCGGTCAAACAAGTGGGAAACTAGAAAGAACGATGGTCTATCAAATCTTTGACCGTGATGTAAAGAGAAAATTGCAAATTAAACCCAAAGATGCATACCTTAAGAATGATCATATGGACCACCCCTTCCCTTAGAAGTTGTCTCTGAATTCGTCTCTGATTTTGGGTGTGGCCTATATATTAGATAAGGGCGGGACACTTTGGTTTTACACTGAATTTTCAAAATGATTCTTTTGGTATCTACATGTGACAACATTATGAGGAGAGTATACACTCAACCCACGATTGATGTTTGAGTCAATGGATGCACATCCTTTCTGTCGTTAATGAAATGAAACAGACGTTGAAAGTTAGTATCCAAGCGCTCATATTTCCTGGTGTGTAATTGCTGGCTCTTTCAATACCAAATGATATAATGACTGTCGTGAAACTGTTGTTGTAAATTATGAAAGGCTCCCATAGGGAAACTCGGTTAGAAAACGCTGCTTACTAAAGACAATGCCAATGACATGTATTTGGCATCGATGCTGTCCAGATGGCATGGCCAACCATTAAGAGCAAGGGCAGGACTTGCTCTATATATGGGCCTAGTCAGCTCGTCTGTATTTCGTTCTGGGCTACCAAGCATACATAATTGCTAGCCTGAAAGAGGAGGGGTTACTGTGCCCTTCCTTGGCGTAGGGGATCGGTAGGAGTCAGAGTACAGTACAGTGAGTTATTACACCCAAAGAGAACACATTTTCATTGAGAGATAGAAGTGTTTCAATGATGAGCCTAATATCTCATCATTCATCACAGACGCATTATCTACCGACCTTAATTTGTTATAGGCGAACACTCCCCCACAATTATTTGTTTTTCACTCGGAGTGCTTATGCGGGTAATCTACATCAAAATTTTGCTATTATTTGTGGCTGAAGCACTCCGAATAGAAATGAGGTGCTTTGAATGTTGTTTTTTTATACTTGATGTTAATGTTTGGATGCAATCTGAAGCATTTACATTTTCGATATTTGACTTCATGATTTTATCTTTGGCGTATCGACTGTGATCGTCCGGGCAGGTTCTGGGTGAACCATACTGCCAGGGGTGGGTGGGCTCTTCATAACATACAGTGTTACTATACCAAGGCTACAGGAAAGTTCACATGTAACCGAGTGAAAAGATCAAACAGTTTGGGACTGTTCAAAGAAAGTAAACTCTATATATAGAACGAATCTGGGAATGGGGTTAACTTTTTAAATTGATCTCTTTCAAGAAGAGAGTGGTGGCCTACTGTGTGATAAAGTAGCACACGAGCAGCTCCGCAGTGGTAGTGGCGTACAACACCATATATACGATTTTGCTTCCTGAACCCCCGGGTCCCGATCTCAGTGTAATGCAGCTGGATCCCATCCACATTACCAATTTACCATTTCAAAAGTGGAATGTTAAGGTTATTCAATTAAAATACCTCCATGCGTTTGTGCTGCCATACTTGGATTTGATGCTGAACAGATAATTTGTGAGGTTAAGAGATTAGAGTAAGGAATCTGTGAAGTTTCAGTTTATTTGATTATGTTGTTAGCGGAGCTAGGACGTTATTAGTAATACACTCACAATTTGTTCCTAAACACCTACTCTCGGTAGGGATGTTCTCGAGGCCTGAATGCTGCACCGTAACAAAATAAAGAGTATTAAATTGACAGCCACCGGGCGAAGCCCTCCGCTGCGGGTTGTCATACACACTACCGAGAAAGCCCGCCGTACAGTCCCACGCTGCACCCCGAGGTTGACAGGCGCTGTGACCCCAGCGGGTCACCCGGCTCTGATACTGTAAATAGCTTCCCCATCGATATCCACTCGAAGGCAAATAAACACCACGTGCTATCACACATTCACATTCATGACATAAAACTGAGAGGACTGGGTCATTGGGATCGTACATAAACCAGATTGTGAACTGTGTTATGATTACGACGAGCGTGAAGTTCATTTCATGTTAAACCAATATCGGCAGTTGATATCGAACTCCTCGCTCGCCGTTGACATACCATACCGTGAGATTAACGAAAAAGTCTGCCAAAGCAATCGCCTGTACGCGGTCTGGGATTTACTAGTTGGTGATGCCAGGATGCGAGTGCAAGAGTGCCTGACGTATACCGATTTGCTCCGGGTCATGGATAATAAATAGATATATATTCACTCAGCAGCTTTAGTTCGGAATTATTTATCGAGTCAGCTGTAAAAACAAGCAAATGCGTAACCGACAATGGACAACACCATCTTTTGGCTGTTAGCTTAAAGTGCATCATTGCACCACTCCAATGGGATGATATTTTGATTGAGCATTTGGATTAGAGGAGCCTTTCTTCGCTAAGTGTTTTGAATCTTCAGTTTGTCGCCGAGAGAAGCCTCCGGAAATGATCTCCTAGTCTGGTTGGAAAATCGATGTCTAAACTCCGTGAATCACTTTGGATTGTATTCGCAAAGGAACGCGGAGAGCAGAATTGGTTGTGTTTTATATTTTCCCTGGGGCAGCAGCCAAGAGGGAGCAGGCAGTAGGCAGCAGGCACATTCACTGCCCCTAGCCTGTAAGAGGCGGCACTCTGGGCAGGTAACGGCTTAACAGTCCGGCCGACTTGGGATGTTTCGGAGGTGAAAACTATATATGAGACGGCCATTGTGGAAAGTGCCTTTTATTTTCTGTACGTCTTGATTGTGATCTGAATAAAAAACAACAACTTCAAGAATGGAAATGTTCGGTATACCACTTACCAAGAATTAGTGAAAAGGTGGCATCTCGGAGTTGATCAAGATGGCACTGAGTCGACGGGACAGACGACCGTTGCATGTCGTGATTGCCACCCTCCTGTTGCTGTCACTTGCCCCATTACTGCTAATGATCATTACCAGGGACCCATCCCTGGCCCCCTTCTCTGATCCCGGAGCGATCCAGGGTGGGCGACTCTTGAAAATGATGCACCCTCGTGACAGACAGTTACCATGGAAACAGAGTCATGTTGACACCGCACTCATTCAGGTATATTATTTTATTGACAAGTAGGACAACTAATGTGAACAGAATTTCATTTTCTCATATTAATAAGTTCCACAGCTCCTTGTTCATTAAACTCTCTATGTTTCAAGCATTCTCATGAAGACAATCAGAGCATACTGGTCGAAACGTTGAGTCGTTAACCACTAGTTATTTTCAGAACCAACACCACTCAAAAGAGATATTCACACGATTTACCGCAAACCCCTCCTTACACAGTGAACCAAAACTGATTTAACCACCCAAATGAATTCTCTTTCCCCATCATTATAACAAAATTGTCATTGAATAAGTACTATTATTCAAACTCTTATCGTGGAATTCTCTCATAGGCCTATGTATATACTGGTGTTAATATACTCCAGTTAAAATAGCACTGATAACGGTCCTGTAACAATATGATTCACTCACATGAAAACACAAACAAGACTGGAGAAAAGGCCATTTTATGTAAAACATGAAAAAGTGTGTTTCGATTGATGTGTTGGTATATTGTTGTAACGCCAAGCGGAAACGAACCTCGGGATGTCAGGTTTTAAGTCTCTGGAAAATAATAGTAAATGTGTGAAAGGTCAGTCCAGTCCACCCCGGAAGGTCTGTCACAATGCAAACTGATCAAAGCTTTTCCATTTTTTATTGGAAAGTTGTGTAAAAGCACCATTCATTTTGACAGAAGAAACACTCTAAATAATTTTTGGTCAGAATTAACACGGATCCCGGCAGTTGTCCCAGACCTGACCCCTCCCCCCCAATCCGGAAACTGGTTTAAAAACAATGGGACTTTACCTCAGTAAGTTTGACTCATTTCTGCTGGCACATTTTGGGTCACACTGACCAAGAAATGGGTCAGGCTTCCAGGAATCCGGGTCAATTCTGAACAGGGAGTCTTTGAGTGTATACGAAATATCCATTATTATTACCCCGAAAAGCCCCCCCCCCCGAAAATTATTATTATTAATTTTTTTTTTTTTTTTTTTTTTGGGGGGGGGGGGAGTTGAGACAGTGACAGGTTGTATACAATATCTCGAACATTACCTTGACAGGAAGTTAACATTAATGATTGCCATACGGCACTATACAATATTTTTTATTATCCGGTGCTTGGCACTGACTTGGTTTTAGCATAATATGGCTCACACTTGAGATATCTGTGACCAACACAAGGCACTCATGGGCTTGACATGGGAAACTAACATTGAAAAACTTACCAGTTTCAGTTTAAAGGTCATTGGTTGAACATCGTCTTAGATTATATATCCCAGAAGACATAGGGGTGCACGTTTTGGGGTTTGGGGTTACAAAGTTAAGGTTACCCACTTATTGATGGCAGGCCTTGCTTATTTATTTTCATAACCGACATTAACAATAAGCTGAGACTCAATAAACCCTTTCCTTGTTATTAAATTAGCTGGCATTTTCGGAAACGGTTAACTGCTGTAACATCCGAGTGACGTCGATATGATGTATAATACTTTGGGTTGTATGCCAGTAAACTAAGTGGTGAATTGTAGGCTGTATAAGAAATTACTTAAAGGCAGTGGACAATGTTGGTAATTACTCAAAATAATTATTAGCATAAAAACTTACTAGGTAACGAATAATTGGTGGAGGTTGGTAGTATACAACATTGTGAGAAACGGCTTCCTCTGAAGTAAAGTAGTTTTCGAGAAAGAAGTAATTTTCCACGAATTTGATTTCGAGACTTCAGGTTTAGAATTTTAGGTCTCGAAATCAACCATCTGAAAGCACACACATTCATGTGACAATGGTGTTTTTTTCTTTCATTACTATCTCGCAACTTCGACGACCAATTGAGCACAAATTTTCACAGGTTTGGTATTTGATGCATATGTTGAGATACACCAAGTGAGAAGACTGGTCTTTGACAACTACCAATAGTGTCCACTGACCATTTCTTGCACAGCTTGGTTTGATGACATATCTTGAAAATGAAGAGGATCTCGTACCAACCCTCGTTTGACTTGATTCAACCTTTGGTTCTTCTTTGGGTCTTTTAGTACAGACAATGAAAACTATTTTCTCTCTATACTTTCGAACTGCAACTTATTAAAAGAAACCTTATTGAGTTCAGCTCAATAAAGTTTCGAGGGGGTTTCTGTGACAAGGAAAGACGTATGTGCAGAGATCACGTAACATGAGTGGCGTTGCATACATTCCATGACCTTTCTGGCAGGCGAGATACTGCACTGGTCATTTGGGGAATTTGAGACTTTGTGTCACAATTTCAACATAACTTCAAGAGTTATAAAAACAACAGCTGAGCAGCTGCCCCTTTCTTCATATGAAAAATTTATAAAATATCAGACTAACGCAATCTCTGACTTTTTTTAAAACTATATGTGTGATGTCAAAGGTTACATTGTCTTATAGGTTTACATCATAACAAACAATGTTGTTTGTTGAAACTGTAAGGACTGTCATGCGTTATGATCTATGAGGGTTTAGCCTCGGCTATCACCGATAGCTGTTTCACCAGATTGCACTTCCACGGTGATGGAGATTATGTTTATAACATTGACAGAGAAATGGAAATCACATGTGAACATCATAAACAAACATGCAGGCGTACTGACAAGACTGCATGTAGGTCTGTACACTACTTGTCTAGCTTGATAATAACTGTGACGGCCTAGTCTATACACACTAAGAATGGACCTACTTAATATTTCACTGGATATTAGTGTATTAATAAAAACTGATATCGATATTTTTGGATCACATATCTGTCCGTTAGTTATACACAAATTGAGTTTACATTTTAGCATGTAATTTGGGAGAATGATTTTTATTTTTGTATTATTATTATTATTATTATTATTTATTTGGCAATTTCACATATAAATACAAAATTACAAATAATTTATACAAATACCCTGCTGTAGAATGTTAGCATCCCACACCCGCGAGAGGCCTTGTCCAACACTAATGAGCGTATCTTGCATAACCTACATGTACATTCGTGTAGGCCTGTTAATAATGTCGAGTTAGTGGGTGTTATGGCTGATTCGCATCCATCATCATGTGAAAAAAGTGCAGGGACAAACGATAAAATATATACACTCTAACAGAAATGAAGAATGGCCAAATTGCATTTTTTAATAGACAACCAAAACAAACCGCATAGTCAATGTCGGCATTCCACAATATGTGGCTACTTAGGCTAGTGCTACTGATGGCGCTGCATATTATCAAAAAACATGTTGCCAAAATATGCAGACCGCAAACATTTAGGTTAATAGATAACTCAGTTGGTAGAGCGCCGGTGCGTCAATCCGGAGGTCGCAGGTTCACTCGCTTATCGGAATATTGTTCTTGTTCAACTTAAAATTACTTACAAAATTTTACCCATCCAGTCAGTTGCTCTTGTGGTTTGTTACATGATTTTAAAGGGAAGGTACATGTTTGGTAATTACTCAAAACAAATATTAACTTACAAACTGATTTGGTAACGAGCATTGGAGAGCTGTTGATAGTATAAAACATTGTGGGAAACAACTCCCTCTGAAGTAACATAGTTTTTGAGAAAGAGGAAATTTCTCACTAAAATAATAAAAGACTTCTTACAGCTAGAAGTCTTTTATTCCTATCTGAAAGCACATAAATTCGTCCAACAAGGGTGTTTTTTCTTTCATCATTTTCTCGCAACTTCGATGACCGATTGAGCCCAAATTTGTACAGGCTTGTTATTTTATGCTTATGTTGGGATACACCAAGTGAGAACACTGGTCTTTGACAATTACCAAACGTGTACAGTGCCTTTAAGTTGTAATACAAAATAATATGATAAATGTCCATGGTTTCTCCACGATGCACCCCTACGGGCTCTCGAATCATTCACTGAGGGGGAGGGGACTGGGGATGATCCTGTGCGGATCTCTCTCTAGCGTGTCTCACCGTCTATTTTGACGAAGGTCTTGAACTGCAAACTATGATCCTTTCAGCTCATGCGATTTACGATTGGGATCACAACCTAAGCATTTGCTAAGAATTTGTCCGGTACAATGTTTACTATAAATCTTGCTCTTGGCGTGCCTGGCGTAGGCCCAGGATCCCGTCGGATCCCGTAGGATGTGAATTCGTAGCCCCCAACACGCGATCACATACACCCGACCTGGATTCAGAGAAGGTTCATTAAAAATAAACCTGGTTGATAATGTTTTGTTTGTATGAAGAATTGTATGCTTGTGTGTTAGTATAATTATCTGAACACTTCAAAGAGCCTAATTCAATCCATGATACATTTTAAATATCGAAACCTACGTTCTTCTTGAATGTCATCAATTTGTGACAAGATTGACTATGATATGGGATTTGTGTGTCTGTAATTATTTGTACACTGCAAAGAGCAATACAATCAAATATATATACATTTGTTATTTCGAAACCTACTCACTTCTCGAATACGTCATCATTTTGTGACAAGGATTGTGACTAACATAGGAATACAAATTAAACACAGAGGAGAGGGTATCATCTATATACCCGTCTTCCGTGGAAATGAGACTTTAATTGACGATTTTCAGTTTTCAAAATACACACCAGACCTAAACTATATACGCAGGCATCATATGATATTCTTCCAACTCTATAGTGTGATATCCGATTTGTATGTCCCTTGAAAAATCAGTCAAATTAAAGTTGTGATTCAATAGCCTTAAAAATCTATGAAGCCAATTCACCGTGTATTTGTATAGGTCTGCCCTTGTACCCAATACATTGGTCATAAATATACTTTTTTTTTTCTCTCGAAAGACCACCATGCCTGAGTGCGGTTAGTAAGAGTGTGCGTCTGCTTTATGCCAACCAAACATAAGGAAACCAAAGTCTGTATCCTTCAACGTCATGATGTAGTAATTGTATGTAGGGGAACATTAAGTGAGAAATCATGATTGCTGTGACCTGTTTACACTTTAGCAGTGGTACTAAGGGGAAGTAAGTAATTGTCCTCACATGTTCATAATACCCTTGATCTGCATAAGCATCAATTGACATACTTTTGGTAAAACTTATGTTGTGCCGGATCTAGATATAGGCCTAAATGTTTAAAGACACTGGACACTATTGGTAATTGTCAAAGACCAGTTTTCTCACTTGGTGGATCAACAACATATGCATTAAGTAACAAACCTGTGAAAATTTGAGCTCAATTGGTAGTCGAAGTTGCGAGATAATAAAGAAGAAAAAACACTCTTGTTACACAAGTCGTGTGCTTTCAAATGTTGATTTCGAAACCTCAAGTTCTAAATCGGAGGTCTCGAAATCAAATTCGTGGAATATTACTTCTTTCTCGAAAACTACGCTACTTCAGAGGGAGCCGTTTCTCACAATGTTTAATACTGTCAACCGCTCTCCGTCACTTGTAACCAAGGAATTTGTTATGCTAAACATTATTTAGAGTAATTACCAATATAGTGTCCACTGCCTTTAATATTAGACGTCTGCAGATGGCGGCTTCATATGCCTCTCTAGCTCCTGCAAGAACGATTTAATTAGGTATCATTAGTGCTTCCAGAAACCTTTCAAGTTTTCAGGTTATTAATTTGAGATGACAGATTGTTGTAAGAGTGATCGTAGTCACATCATAGATAAATAGCTGGATATAAAGTTTTAATAGTCACCCGAAGAAAGCTGTGTATATGAATTACCGTGATGTGACAATAATGAGCATCTGTTGCCAAGAACTACCACCATGTTCTTAGGTCATCTCTCCGCCTGTTTAGTCTCCCTCTTTTCCTGTGTTCGGTTTCTTGGAGTCCATTTGGTTGTTTGGCATGCCCACCTGTTGTCATCCTTGCGAGGTGACCTGCCCACCTCCACTTCTTCAATTTATTGGTCTTAAAGGCAGTGGACACTATTGGTAATTACTCAAAATAAATGTTAGCATAAAACCTTACTTGGTACCGGTTTGGTAGTATAAAACATTGTGAGAAACGGCTCCTTCTGAAGTGGAGTAGTTTTCGAGAAAGAAGTAATTTTTCACGAATTTGATTTCGAGACCTCAGATTTAGAATTTGAGGTCTCGAAATCAAGCATCAGAAAGCACACAACTTCGTGTGACAATGGTGTTTTTTTCGTTCATTATTATCTCGCAACTTCGATTAAGCTCAAATTTTCACTGGTTTGTTCTTTTATGCATATGTTGAGATACACCAAGTGAGAAGACTTGTATTTGACAATTACCAATAGTGTCCAGTGTCTTCAATATAAATACTATACACTCTTAATATCGTTCTTTTGTCCTCATGATCCGTCACCATGTCCTTCTTTGTTGCACCTATTCTTATCATAGCCCTCTCTGTCACCTTTAATTTTGTCAAGAGGTTCGGTGGCAATTCATTTCTCGGCACCATCTCATATGACTGTATACTGATAGTGCAGGCTTGATGTACTTATCCAATACCTACCTTTTCAGGGATATTGGGGAAGGTTGTTGCCAATCAATCATCAACCAATCCCAATTAGTTAATAAACTGAGTGTGCATTTTGTGCAAACTGTGCATTTTACCGGTGGATCACATTGGAAGTGCTTGGACAGCTACCGATATGAACTCAATTAATAGCGTGAGAAGACAAATTGGTTAAGTAATAAACAGGTACCCTTCAAGCTTCAAGGTTCATTTTATTTTCCTCAGTATCAATAAATATAAGACATTATCACTCAAGAGCGATCAGTTTAGAGAATACAATACAGTAAACATACATCAAAATGAAAATAAATAAGATACCTCACAGTGATCCATTTTAGGAGCAGAGCTTGTAGGCAATGGGCCCTAAAGACATATAAAAGAATAGTGAGGAGCCATATAGATTTATGCGACAGTGAAGAATGGTTCCAGCCTCCATCAAACTGATGAGACTAATAATGTACATTGGCCCCGGTTTGTGCCCTTGTCAACGGCACACCTTCCGGTTCTTCATCACGGTCTGGCTGATGTTCAGTATTGATGAATGATCAACACTGCCTTCGTTTTGCTAGTTGGTTTCCCTCTACACCACACCTGGAAAGATTTGATAAATGACCTTGACACAGCTCTTGGGAAAACAACACTGTTTGTGAACTCTTAAAGTGCCATAGGAAGTCAAAACTACCCTATAAACATATAACTTATAGCCGTACAGTGCACTTGCCTTCAAAATGCATTTAAGACAAAATAGGCTAACGACACCGTCTAGTTCAAGATGTCAGGAAGGGCATGGCTTTGGGCAACATAGTCCTATGATTAAAGTAGAGCATAACATAACATTCAAAACATAAAGCATATTTTGAAAGAGGAAGAAATGGGTGTGAGCATAATTAACGCTGAGCATGAGGAAATGGGTGGGGCCATGACAATAATATTGACTCGCAAGAACCATGCCGCTCCACTATTGCCCCCCTCTTGTTTTGAACTGTGCCAGTAAATGCATCCGCGTATTTTTGTGAAGTTTTAGAGGAAACAGTCTTCAAGTAGTCTGTCAATCACGCAGCAAACAGAGTCTTAAGATCTAGGTTATGTTTTGTCCTTAAAAGTTGAATCGAAAATGACAATGAGGCGGATAACATGTACTTAGTGCCCGGTACACACTGTTCAGGGTGATTTACCAATGGTGATGTATATGTTGGGCGCGATCGGTCAATCTGCGCGATCAACCGATCGCTCTGCGCTATCGACCGATCGCGCTGCGCTATTGAAATACCTATTGGTCGCGCAGCAATCGGTCGATCGCGCAGCAATCGGTCGATCGCGCAGCAATCGGTCGATCGCGCATCAATCGGTCGATCGCGCAACAATCGGTCGATCGCGCAACATTCGGCAACGAACATGCGCGATCAACCGATCGTGCGGGAATGGCTCGGCGCGATCGGCCGATTGTGCAGGAATGATTTTGCGCGATCGGCCGATTGTGCAGGAATGGTTATGAGTGATCGGCCGATTGTGCAGGAATGGTTTTGCGCGATCGGCCGATTGTGCAGGAATTGTTTGGCGCGATCGGCTGATGTTCAGGGGCCGAATACACAAAGATGTAACATTGGTTGTAACTGCAAATCAATCGTAGTGTGACGTCACTATATAAATCACTATGGTGATACTGAAAATTTGTCCTGCTATGAATTTTATTGCTTTGAGAAATCGCTCTAAGGAATAGTTTACCTGCACGATCGGTCGAACGCGCGAAACCATTCCTGCACGATCGGTCGATCGCGCAAACCCATTCCTGCACGATCGGTAGATCGCGCAAAACTTTCCTGCACGATCGGTTGATCGCGCAAAACTTTTCCTGCACTATCGGTCGATCGCGCAAACCCATTCCTGCACGATCGGTAGATCGCGCAAAGCCTTTCCTGCGCGATCCGCTGATAACGGGAAAAAATACTCGTAGCGCAATCGATCAATCGCGCAAAGATGTCATTGCGCGATCGACCGATTGTTGCGCGATCAACCGATTGCTGCGCGACCAATTGATCTTAATTTGATCGTTCAATAGCGCAGCGCGATCGGTTGATCGCGCAGATTGACCGATCGCGCCCAACATATACATCATGGTAAAAAACAGTCCCATCTAATATGGCGGTGGTTGAACTTGACGGTGTATTAAACAGTTACAAGATTTCTATTCCTTGACTGGTAGTGACCTGTTCAGTAAGAATAGTTAAAAGACCATGTGTAGGTCTAAGTGAAATTAGAATTTGTCTAAAAATTTCCAGGTCAAAATATTGATCCGGATCCCGTGTTGATCCGGATCCCGGGTCGCCTGATTCATATCTGGGTCAGGCTGACCCAGAAACTGGTTAGAATCTTGAACTGGTTCGAGATTTCGTAAGTCTGTTCATTATAGGGTTAGGTTTTGTCGTTGAATCGCTCATTGTAATGAAGCATAGGCAGTGGGATGCATTAACAAGTATAAAACAAAAACATTTTTTTTTCAAAAGCTCCCTCTTTGTATCATGTTATCGTAATGCATCGGGTAAAACAGAAATAAAGGGGAAGTATATATCATCTCTTAACTCAATTAGATCGAAATGAAAATGGCGTCACTTCTCAGCACAGCAGCGGTGCCCTTTCATCTAAAACTGGTTCAGAATGACTCCAATGATTATTAATACACGGGAAGCAATTCAACTTGCACCAGTCAATATTGATAATGACATTATTCCATAGTTCCTCGTTGACAACTCGGTGTCATCTTGTGAATCTTTGATGAGTATTTCTAGTGTGTATGTGTCTGTTCAGTTCCCGATGGGCTTGATATAGCAATGTCTACTTAATTGCCCGTGACTAGCCAGTAGGCGCCCTCTCTGGGAAGCAGCGTAGTGTCATTTACAATTTGTCACTGGCTTGCACTTGAACCACTATTGGCGAATTCAGAACACCTGCGTCCACAAACAAAGTATCTATTTGTTAAGTAAGCAATCGCTACAACTTCAAAGGGGAAAGTGCTGAAATATTAAGCGCAATTTAGCATTTAAGAAATTGTAACAATGGGAAGCACGGTTTCTTATTTCTAAGATGTTTTTGTTTTTGAAGCTGATATAATTATTTAAATTTCTTAACTTGTTCAAAATTCTTATGCAACAGAAGAGAGATGGTTATTTTATGTCTTTTGTGGAAAAAAAATATATATACCAGTGTACAAAAATGCTACCTAAATTTTCAGAGAATGCACAGGAATCTAATGCACACCACACTGTCTTTCATTGTTGCCCAATCAAATCGCTTAAGGCCATTGGCACCAGTGCAAATTATTTAACACTATATAGACTTACAAGAAATCGTCAACAAAGAATAACAACGAATTCACTATTGATTTAAAACTGTCTTAATTTTGATTTGTTTCAGCGCGATGAGTCACCCCAACAGCCTCAACCTTCAAATGAGATCCAGAGCCTCGATGACCAACCGAAGCTCCCAAGCACCAAGCCAAATAACCCAGCACCAGTACTAAAAGACACACCGGGAAACTTCGAACCGAAGCAACGGGCACCCGAGAGGCGCGGAGTAGGCGAGAATGGAGTCCCCGTCACCCTTATGACGTCAGAGAGAGCCCTCTACGAGCAAAGCTACAAGGATTATGGATTCAACATGGTGGTTAGTGATCGTATCTCACTTGACAGAGCTGTGCCGGATATACGGGATCCACAGTAAGTCCATCTAGAGTCCATCTTTTGAAGGTTGACGAGGAGGAAAAAGCTTAAGGGGTTACCGCGTACAAGGGCTATACGAAATGGCAAAACTCTTAACTTGCCCAGATAAAACAAGTTGGGAAAAGCTTTGTGGTTTTAGTTAAACTTTGATTGATAGGAATATGGAATTCCCCTCCACTTGCTATTCGGATATGACTTTGACTTGACTCAAGTCCCAATTCCGTGAGAGTCCTTTTATTTTCAGTTCCAATGGCCATATTGTGTTTGCTAGTTGGCAAGATGCTTGGGACCTGTCACACGAGAACAGTACTTGAAACATTCTATATTTGACTGTGTATGTTGACTTGAGCAAGTTGGAATGACAACAAACAAAAGTGACATACTCAAGGAACTTGAATTACCATCCCGATACTCAATAAAGCTCTCGGATAGGAAGGAATTACCACTTCTTGAGAACTTCAAATTTAATAAGGACATTTTTCTTTTGCCTTTGTTGGATGAGTCAGTGTTGTGAGCGAAAGTGAATGAAGGTTGCATATAGGATCAATGTTGATAAAAGCAAGTTTTGTGTAGGCTTTTTTTCCTAACAGAGGAATGGCGCAGCTTGGTTTTTGAAATTAACTATTTTCCAATCTCGGTGTTTAAAAAACAGAATCACAAAACTAACCGTTTCCAACGTTTAACCCCGCAATTGCACTGCAGTTGGCTATCGCCAAGTGTGTAAAAGTTGCTTCTTTAGTGTTTTGCGAACATTGATCTTGACCCTATGTTTTATCCTCCTTCCCAGATGCAGATACTGGCATTACCCTGAGAAGCTTCCAAACACCAGTGTGGTGGTGGTGTTTCACAACGAGGGTTGGTCGACCCTGATACGAACCCTCCATAGCGTCATTAACATGACTCCTTCACACCTACTGCACGAGATCGTCATGGTGGATGATTACAGCGATAAAGGTGACCTGACTAATCTGAGCCTAATTAAATGAGAGCTGTGTAGCATATTAATAAGCACAAACATTATTTTCAATGTTGGTCGATTAAAAAAATCAGGGCCAAATTTCATAGAGCTGCTTACGCACAAAAACAAGCTAAGCACAACGATATTGCTCACTAGAGTAAGGTTACCAGCCATAATACCATGTCACATGAAACTCTCTGACTGGTATCCTGCTTATTTTCTCCAGAAGACGATCAGAGCATACTGATCGAAACGTCGAGTTGAAACCAACGGTTCTTTTCAGAACCACCCCTACTCACTAGAGATAGTCATTACATGGTGTTACAGCAAACCTTTCTATATCGTATTTCCACCATGCAAAGTTTCAAATCCTACTGCTTATTTCTGTTAAGTAGAAGTTGGTTATTATACAAAGTTGGCTGCTCTATGAAATTGGCTCTGTGAAGTCCCTTAACACAAGGCCGTGTACGACTTGGCGGCTGTGGCTTGATCATCGGGTTGAAGCAGAGATTACCTTTAGCAACACCCTTAGCAACAGCCACAGCCGTAGCCTGAGTCGCCAATCTGGACACGGCCTTCGTTGAATTTAACAGCTTCATGAAAGGGCCCTGTAATGCGCATTATAAGGTCAATGGGATAGTATCGAGTCTGGGGACAGACTTATATGGCTCACATACAATCTGATATTATTCACTTACGTCATTCAGTGGCTCCTCTGTGAAGCTATTCCCAAACTGTTGACAAGGGATTCTAAATTAAGTATTCATTACGGTACAGTTTAAACAAGTCTATGTTAATAATTATGGTTTCATACCCGCCACTCAGTGACTCACAAGTCGCTTTAACATCCAGTAAAAAGTATTTTGTTATATTGTAGAGCTACGTTTGTTTAAGTATGAGAGCTATTCCTATACGTAGCACCTATATGCTGTTAAATCGTATATTGAAGTTAAAGAGTCAATTTTAAGGGGGAAACAACGTTGAATGTTTTTTTGGTACAATTCAACCTAAATTTCACTTTAATGTGATACCGAATGTTATACTCTTAAAATCTACGAAATTGGAAATTGAGCTTGGGAGCAGCTGCCATGTAACAATCACCTGTGTTGACATTTTATCATCAATGATTCAGCAATTTGCTTTTTAGTATTCGGTGAACATCAAAAAGATCACGTATATATTAGGGTGTCGCTTGCACCAAGCTACTTCGGCATGGGCAAAAACACCCCTGAACTTTGGTTGGGAAACTCAATTTGGGAAGTGTCAAAATCGCGGCTGTGCACAGTGATATGATTTATATTGGTTGGGAGTGTTTATCCGTGGAGCCTGGATTGGAGCTGTTTTCCTGCAGGGTTGACTACGACATCAAGCAGCGGCAATTACACTTGTGTAAGAAACTGAGTGATCTGTGATGAAGGGACCTTATCGTGACAAACCAAAGCTAAGCTTCATATAAACGTTTTTTAATGTGCCACTTAATGATACTTTTGTGCGGCAGCAGAGGGCGTTCTATACTGTTTGAATACGGCCATAATAGACACTTTTCGCAATTACCTATTCCGCAAGCGCAAACTGTTCAATGAGGTTTATGCTGGTCTAGCAAGGAATCAAATTTGATCGCTTGCTAGACCAGCATGCACCTCATGTCACGCCTAAAACGCACGTACCTAGTATTTGCGATAAGGTATATGTGCTCAAAACTATTACTTCTTAATTGAAACTGTCTTACTTTCCCTCTTTTATGTTCCACTAAAAGCTGTTTTTGTTGCGGCAGCAGAGTGCGTTCTATATTATTTCAAGACGGTCATATTTGAAATAAACCCGTCTCTTACTTTCAGAGCATCTTAAAAGGCAGTTGGATGACTACATTGTGCGGCCTGAGTTCGAGGGCAAAGTTAGACTGTTCCGGAACAGCCAACGTGATGGTCTGATAAGGTCCCGAATATCAGGTGCCAGACGGTGCAAAGGGGAGGTGGTCACGTTCCTGGACGCACATTGTGAATGTAACGTCAACTGGTTGCCGCCTCTACTGGCTGAAATAGCCGTTAATAGGTAACATAAATCATAGATGAAACAAATTGTGTTATACCATTCCTTAATACCCACCATTCCGTTTTGTAAAACCCATTCCCAGGCCATTTAAAGGCAGTGGACACTATTGGTAATTACTCAAAATAATTTTTGGCATAAAACCTTTCTTGGTGACGAGTAATGGGGAGAGGTTGATGGTATAAAACATTGTGAAAAATGCCTCCCTCTGAAGTGCCATAGTTTTCGAGAAAGAAGTAATTTTCCACGAAGTTGATATCGAGACCTCGGATTTAGAAATCAACCATCTAAACGCACACAACTTCGTGTGACAAGGGTTATTTTTCTTTCATTAATTATCTTGCAACTTCGATGACCGATTGAGCTCAAATTTTCACAGGTTTGTTATTTTATGCATATGTTGAGATACACCAACTGTGAAGGCTAGTCTTTGACAATTACCAATAGTGTCCACCGCCTTTAAATGTATATATTTTGCATTCGTGTAGGGAAGGTAAAAGGGTTCACAGGCCTTGGCACAATCGGCATTAGGCTATTTTCTGACAGCAGGTGACGGACCTCAGAATGCAAAGAACAGGACTGCTTAAAAAACAAATATTCTACTCGACATTGTACAAACATTGAACATTTTTACAAAGGTTGAATTCTGGCAATTCCTACATTCATTAATTATTATTTTATAATATCCCTCTTTGAAATTAAAAAAGAAGAAGAGTATCTTACATGGAAAACACTCGCGAAAATAGTGAGGTACTTTGAAGAGGAACATGTAGGCCTATATCTTGTGAGTGTTCAAAGAAACTGTGGTCCTATGGTTAACTTCTTTTGGAAGTGACCCCCTTGCATCCCAAGTCTTTACAATTCAATGTTGTATCCAAAGCGATGTGAGAATTAAGACTATTCTGCTTGATCTGCGATGGTGACGTGTAATATAGAAATGTATGTTGGAAATGTGATGTAATTTTTAACATGATTTTTTCCCTGCAAGTATAAGTTTACTTTAGATCTTAAATTCTTTCACAACTGTCTATGAAAGTGTCCACAACTGAGCTTCATTTGGGTGATTTGATTTTCTGCTCTTTATAGGTCTAAATTCTCAAAGAGGAAATCCCAAATGTGTTTATTGGCTGTTGAATGTCAAAGTCAAATGTATGTTGTCATTTGAGCTTTAAATGGAAGGAAGGACCATGCTTATAGAAACACTTTTTCCCGTAACCTTTTAAAAGACCCTGTCATCACTTTAGCTTTAAAGGAACACGTTGCCTTGGATCGGACGAGTTGGTCTTTGAAAAGCGTTTGTAACCGTTTTTTATAAAATGCATATGGGTAGAAAGATGTTGTAAAAGTAGAATACAATGATCCACACAAACATGCCTCGAAATTGCGTGGTTTTCCTTTTACCTCGTCGACTAACACGTCGGCCATTTATGGGGGTCAAAATTTTGACTCCCATAAATGGCTGACCATGTTAGTTCGCACAGTAGAAGGAAAACCACGCAATTTCGAGGCAAACTTGTGTGGATCATTGTATTCTACTTTTAAAACATCTTTCCAACCATATGCATTTTATAAAAAACGGTTACAAACGCTTTTGTTTTGACCAACTCGTCCGATCCAAGGCAACGTGTTCCTTTAACTCTTTCCTTCTATAACTGGTCCGGAAATACTCACGGTATAAGACATTGCTATTAACGATATGTTCCGTTGTGGTATCTGACTAAGTTGAAAGTATACCAATAGGTTAGGTTTTAGCAAAAATGCACGCTGGATCTAAAACCATAAAGCCCTGTAAATGCAGCTCCGTTTGTCTTTACAATTTTTGAAAAAAGGTGGTAAAACCGGAGCCAAATTACAGCATGCCCTTTTATTTAGTCGGGTTTTCGTGTTATTGCTTAAAAGCACCGGACAATTTGGGAATTGTCAAAGACTAGTACTCTCCTGTGTGAGTCCCTAACTAATGCATAAAATAACACATCTGTGAATATGTTGACTAAATTGCAATTGTGTGACCAATATTGGTAATCGAAATTGCAAGAGAACAATGAAAGGAAAAAATACCCCTTGTTGCACAAATTAATTTGTGTGCTTTCAGATTTTTAATACCTGGCTTTAAATATAATTTGAGTGAGAAATTACTTCTTTCCCAAAAACTACGTTACTTGTGAGGGAGCCGTTACTCACAATGGATTTATTTCCTTCCTCAATGTTTATACTATCAAGAGCTCTCCATTGCTCGTTATCCAATAAGGTTTTATGCTAACAACTATTTTGGTATTACCAATAGTGCCCAGTTCCTTTAAATAACCTTAATTTATTGACTTGATTCCTTGTTATAGAAAGGTAGTTGTGTGCCCCACGGTGGATGCTATTGAAGCAGACACCTTCGCCTACGGGCCTCAGATGGACGGACTATGTCGAGGTGCTTTCGATTGGGATTTCTGGTATAAACGCATACACGTCAACTACAGCAAAGATCGTATAGGAATGAAGTACAGTAGTCAGCCGTACGAGTGAGTTTCAGTAACTTCAGGATAGTTTCTAGAGATAGTTTCATTATTAAAACGAATTTAGGTGTTTCACCAACAGCGATTGCCAACTCGACATCTGTAATACATTACCAGAGTTGCAAAATCGCCCTTATTCGGCAGAAAGTTCCTTGAAAATAAACAAATCTTTCCGTTAGGTTTGTGGTAGCACCATTTAAAAATCTCTATGAGTACGGTTAGTTCTGAAAAGAACAACAGGTGGATGACATCATCACTACTCAATAGAGATTTATCACTCAAAAGACACGTGGTGCTACCGCAAACCTCACCTATATTTCCACCATTCAAAACTTCAAATCCCAGAATCTTTCCATGTTTTGATGAACAAATTAAAAAATGTTCCCGGTGGTGGAAACTTTGTCGCTCTTGTAGAATTTAGGAAGATATATCACCCTGATTGTTGTGCATAACCTCCCTGATTGCAAGGTGCTAATGTTGGCAGCTCTGACTTTACAGCTTAAAAGAAAGTGCACGACCTATTTCCCTCCAGTTTCTGGTCTCTTTTTAGCATCATGTTGATGGAAAGTTGGGAAGCAGCAAATTCCGCTGGAGATTAGCGTAAAACCTAACTGAGCAGAAAACGTGTTCATGCCGATTGTTTTTAAAGATCTAACTTCCTCGAAGTTTCCTGTCTCTTAACAACTACAACCTTCTTTATTAGGCTTGTTCTTAAGGTGGCAGCGATCTTGGTGGAAAATGCTATGTTTGATGACAAATCCGTCAGGGAGCTGTTTGATTTGGGTGTACGTTTTACCAATTCTAATTTGATACACTTTTGTGTTAACAATCGTGTGGCCGATCTTTTTGATTTAATTTTCTGTGGAAATGAATACCATACACCAATTTAAATAATACATGATCTGATATGATTACCACATTTATAGAGAATAAAAAGCAAGTAAGAGAAAAACCAGAATTTGAATAAAGAACAACCACATTCACATTCTTCACCTTATTAATGACCCTTTTCTAAGTCTATTCCCACGTTTATTTTGTCTTCGTCATTTCTCACCCTCTTCACCACGCAGCTCACCTGTCATGGCAGGGGGACTGTTCGCGATTGACAGGGCATACTTCTTCGAGCTCGGAGGGTACGATCCCGGACTTCAGATATGGGGCGGTGAAAATTTCGAAATCTCTTTCAAGGTAAAACATGTTTTTCACATGTTTTGTTATTTGGTTTTATTTTTAGTAATGTCCACCACACATGAAGAATAATCCTAGTAGGGTTACACAATGTGAGAAACGCTACGGCAGTAACGCTTCTCAGATTACACTTTTGGGTCTTCAAAACTTATATCTGTTTAAATAGGCTAACCATATTGAAGTGAACTATTCTCAAAATACTTTATACCATCGAAAGCTGCTGTACTTCTAAACTATAAAGCCAAGTAAGTTTTCATTGCCAGTAACATTAAAGCCATTAGACACTTTCGGTAAACATTATTGTCCAAAGGCCCACACTTCGTGTATCACAACTTATGTATAAAATAACCAACCTGTGAAAATTTAGGCTCAATCGGTCATCGGTTTCGGGAGAAAATAACGGGAAAACCCACCCTTGTTTCCACACGTTTCGCCGTGTCACGACATGTGTTTAAAATAAATTCTTAATTCTCGATATCGAGAATTGATATTGTTTTAATGTTTTCTCAAAAAGTAAAGCATTTCATGGTATAATATTTCAAGAGAAGTCTTCACCATTATCTTCTGAAAACCCTGTAAGTTATTTGTAAATCTGTGAACTTTACAACAACAAAAAATTGTTCCGAAAGTGTCCAATGGCTTTAAGAGTGATTACCAAACGTTCATCCCTCAGATTTGGATGTGTGGAGGAAAGCTTAAGTTCGTTCCGTGTTCCAGAGTTGGTCACATCTACAGAAAGGGCGTTCCGTATTCCTACCCGGATCTTGGCACCGGAGTCTCTGTCGTTCAGACGGTAAGCGGAATGACTCGTTTCCATGCACGAGCTGTTAATCAAAAATGAATAAAACTGGATTGGCAGAAACGGTGTCGTTAAGAAGCCAAAATGTGATCGAGATAATATGTTTCACAACAATTCCTGGAAACTATGCCCTCTCATCAATCCTTAACTTTGTTTGAGATATGTTATCTTCTAATTTAGTTTCAAGTCGTTGGGGTTTGGTCTGATTCAGAAATGAAGAAATTTAAAATTACATCAGTCAACATCTTACTTTACAGATGTGACTTTGATTATGGCCATCAGAAAAGCAAAAGAAAAACACATTTTGAAATGTCCTCAAAATGGACAAGCAATAGTCCCCGAATTCTCGACTTTATAGACCATGTAACCCGTGACATGTTTACAGAACCTGGACTTAATGCAGGCACGGCCTTTTTTGTATACCCCCTTGGTACTTGTACAAAACTCTTTGAAAGACCAATTTCATCTGATATTTTACGGATAGTGTCGGTTTTGTGTGAACTTTTGATATGAAGAAATCGGGCCCATTCGAAAACTTGTTCAACTATTACTTTTAAACTTTTGAATTTATGTACAAATTAAAACACAAAGTAAAAAATACCACGTGATAAAATTGCCTGCCAGAAAGATCTTGAAATGTACAAGGTGACTATTTTTGCAAAGATATTATTGTCTATAGTTTCTTGCATTGACCAATGTTACTTAGGGTATTGATGATTATTTTATCTAGAATTACATGAGAGTTGCCGAAGTGTGGCTGGACGAATACATTGATTTCTTCTATGCCAATCAACCAGAGCTTCGCGGCAAACCTTTCGGCAATATAACAGACCAAGTCCGCTTCAGACGCCAACACTGCGACAAGTCATTCGATTGGTTCATGAAAGAAGTCGCCTTTGACACACTAGAGAAATTCCCGCCACCTTCAGTCAACAAACTATGGGGAGAGGTAAGATATGTCTTTTTCCCTTTTTTCAGATCGTGCCTTTCTAATTTTGCTCTTGCATAATAACGGAAGAGGGCGCTTTGCTTGCCTCTCGAGCCAGTGCATGTTTTGTTGCTTACTTCGGCTTGTGTTATTTACCTTTATTTTGTTGTCTAGTTTTAAACTAACACACCATCTAACTAACCTGTAAACAATCGAACAGATAATTCATAAAACATGTTACATTGGGCATGGTAGGCGCGTAAAAGATTCTGGTGAATTCTGAGTCAAATCAACACCGGTGTCGCGTGCAATTATGTCCTCTATGCAATTCTACCCGGAGGACATTATTGCATATGCAATCGTATCCGCCGGACGGTTTTGCATGTGCAGTTGTGTCCGCCCCGTGCAAAACCGTCCTTGCAGTAAATTAAACGCCCTTGGTCGACGGAAAACGTTCGCCATTTTTTTACAAGCTAAGTGCATGTCATGAATGACATGGGAAATGTTCGGCCGTTGGGTATTCGCTGCAATCATAAAATACGTGAATATTGCTGCATACGTCGGTTCAGTGCATGCACGCTCGCTAACGAGCGCACATACATGTTCAGTCATGTACATGTCCACCTGACGGTTTTTGCATAGCGCCAGACACGATTGCATATGCAAAAGTGTCCGGAGCAAGACTGTCATGGCGGACACAATTGCATCTGACACCAGCAACCCAGCACTGATTTTGAAGCTAATGCGGTTCCCAGCTATACATCATTTTGTAGTTGCATGATCTATTGTTAAACTGTACTCGGTTTCCCATTATGCATTGCGGTATATTATTTCAAAGATGGGGCATGTTCATAAGGGTTAACTTCATCAGAGCAAAATATTTCTCTGGAGGATTGGTACTTTTCCGATTGGGAAAAAGCATATAAATCACGTAGTTTGCCTTGAAAGCATGATAATAACACTAAGCGCATGAATGGCAATGCTAAGAAGAGTCATTTATCTGGTCGACGTTATTACTCTTTCCAGATACGGGGCCTATACAGCGATATGTGCCTTGACACAATGGGTCGCGATGGCAGTAACGGACTCTTGGGGGCGTCTCATTGTCACGGTTTAGGCGGAAACCAACTGTTTCGTTTGAACGTTGCTGGCGAGTTAGTTGTTCATAGATACTGTATTATACCAATGATGGGTCAAGTGCTGATCAAAGAGTGTGGCACCGTGGGAGATACAACAGTCTGGGAGTTCGATGAGGTAGGTTTAATATTATGCAAGTAATTTGCTCTTTTTGTCACAATGATGTTTGTTTTGCGTTCAGTGTAACGATATTTAATGTTTAAACAAGTTGTGATTATAATACAGTATCATTCTTATCCTTCATACAATGCAAAGCTTCAAACATCACTTTATACCATTTAAGTTTAATTTTTTTTTTGTGCGACCAATTGTGTACCAAGGTTGAGGGAAACAATTAAAGGTTTTATACTATTCGATTAGCGCTGAAAGGTCTAAGGGCCTTGTCACACGATGCAACTTTTACGGGCAACTCGAAGGCAACCAAATGCTGTGCGTGATACGGGTGGACCACTTTGGTAGCACATGAGTAATTATTCAAAAAACGTTACAATCCACAATAGTATGTGACTATTCAAATGTGAATGGGTTATCTTCGTGGAGATGTACATTAATAACTCGTTTGATTTCATTGCTGTCAATGGTCCGACTCGTAAGTCCAGTGCACAATGTTTAGACAACGGAGCGTGGGGAACGTGGGCTGGAATCTCACTAAGGTTGTGGACTTCTTCCCAAGTTGTGAAACTTTGAAAATCTTTGAAAACAGTGTTTTACGTTGGTGAATGTCTTTTAAGTTTCTTATCCATCTGTTTATATTCTTTGTACAGGGGACTGGGCAGCTGCGGGTAAAGACTACCTCAGACTGTCTCCAGCTCGATATAGGAAGTTTTCAAGTGACTGTCCAACTTTGCGATATTAACTTGTCATCACAAAAATTCCAAATAGCGCCACCAACGCCCAGATGACACGAAGCTACTTGATGCATACACTTGCTTTGGGAGTGGTTCTTATTTCATTCTCCGAAATGCAAAAAATATTTGTTTATGTTTTGCATTTTAAAAAGCTTCTTTAAGATGCTAAATAAATGTTGTTAAACGCAGAGCGCTTTCATGAGTGATGGAAAATAATTTCCATCACAAATTACTTTAATAGTGTTATTTATTTGTGTTTGTTTCAACTTTATTCTCCAAAAAAGATTATTGATGTTGGTAGTAATGAGGGATTAGAGTTGATACCCCCCCCCCCGACATTACTGAATACAATTATTCCTTCCTAAAGGTGCGATGTGTCCTCATTTTTGCCATTCATGCACTATGCGCAATTTATGGAAAGGATACAACTCTCAGGCACAACTCTTAACCAATGGAAGGTCATCATTTGACCTCAGTGAGGGCGCTGTTTTAGTCTGTGATGACATCCAAGGGAATGTCCCTTTAAGAAACCACGGTTTTTTGTTTCTGCTCCGACTTTTAGATAGGTACCATCAGTGCTTTAAACGGGTGGGCGGAGCCTAAGTAGTGGAGCCGTGCGTGGTTAATTTGGAAAAGGACCAATTTATGTTCACGACCAAAACAAGCTTGGTATCTACATAGAGCAAGGAACAGAAGGAGTTACAACTAGTCGAACTTCAAATGTACCATGTGGGAGTTGACTAAGTTGTTATAGGCCCTTAACAGTGGTAAACTTGTTTCCCCTACACTTCTTCGTGGATTTTATTTGCTAAAATAAAGATTTATGTTCTCATCGAGTTGTTGGTATACCGAAAAACATACGCGTGGATTCGTCCCCCCATACTGGTCGAGGAATCTCAAGTTCAGATGTGGATGAAGTTTCTTGAAAACAATTAGAAACGCTGTCCACTAATTATGAATAAAGCTTATAGAATTTGAGCTGTTGATTTGATAATAATTAATTTATAAGCAATATTACGTCCTTTGCATTATGAAATTAATAAACGAATACAGTGAGTCAACTCATGTCGCCTGGCGTTGGTGTCGAGTCCATGAGATCTGTGGTGGGTCGTAGCCTTTTGTCAAGTACTTTTCAAGGCTTTGACAGCTTCATAGAGCTGCTATCCCAAGCGACTGCAGGGGAGACCACGCATTTAATGGCACATCCACTCGACTCGGTGTCTGGTCTCCCATTCCAGTCGCTTGGGATCGCGGCTCTACGAAGCTGTCCAAGCCACGAATGTCTTGACAAAAGGCTATGTGGTTCTCAGCACCAAGTTGTTCTCACACTCATGGACCAGGAACATGGGTAGGGACAGTTTGAATGAATATGAAAATAAATAGGTTCAATCGGAGAGTTTGTACACCCCTTTTAGGAAGAGTTTGGGAAAGTTTGCTTTGCGCTCGATGGAGCCTGTGCCTTTGATGATCATAATGTGCCGAGTGTGTCACGCTAGAAATGGAGTACGTTTGTCAATATTATTGTCATGTAGGTTCACCGTTTGATTTGACCCTGTCCTTGGTATAGTAGATATGGGAATATAATTGGGGAATAATTACCACTGCTCTTTAAATCTATGGAGGTTCTTCGAGATACAACAATAGTGTCCCCTTATATGGTTTTATGTGCGGGTGTGTACCCAGGAATTACAAACGCTGAACAATTGAGCAATTTTTTATTTGTTTGATCAAATATGTTTTAAATAAAATTGTCTAAAGTAATGAAAATTAAAGAAGAGTTAAGTGTCTGTCACTGTGTTTTACTTACTCAGAACTTTTCTCATAAGGTATTTTATCAAAACAGAACCCATCCAGTTTTGCCCTCCATGAACGACCGAAATACCCCGAAAACCAAAGTTTCATACTGAAACCCCACATGAATTTACTGAATGAAACACTAGAAATGAATAATCACCCAATTCCGTTATTGTTCTTCATCGAATCCCAAACTTTAAGAAGAATTGAAAAAACTCACTTTGACCTCATTACTAGTTTCATGACAATATCTCTGAATAGTAATTGTCAACTTCTCACTTGGTGTATCCCAACATATGCATAAAATAACAAACCTGTAGAAATTTGAGCTCAATTGGTCGTGGAAGTTGCGAGATAATAATGACAGAAAAAACACCTTGTCACACGAAGTTGTGTGCTTTCAGATGCTTGATTTCGAGACCTCAATCTAATTCTGACGTCTCGAAATCAAATTCGTGGAAAATTACTTCTTTCTCGAAAACTACGTCACTTCAGAAGGAGCCGTTTCTCACAATGATTTATACTATCAACAGCTCCCCATCACTCATTACCAAGTAAGGTTTTATGATAATAATTATTTTGAGTAATGACCAATAGTGTCCACTGCCTTTAACTGGGTTTACATTCTCACCTATTATTATTTATTTGGAAAATAATGTGATTTTAATGTACTATGTATGTGTACAAAAGGGTGTGTTTGTGTTGATCATCACTGATACTCCAAACCATATCGGTATTGTATATTGGAGGGCCGAAAGAGTAACAGCTTTGACAAAATCAAATAAGAAGTTACCTTTTCGAAATGTAAACTCTCTGATAACGTTTCGTTTAGGCTGGTGCTTTAGTTAACATCTACACAGATGGTACAGTACTGATTGCTCATAGTGGGGTTGAGATGGGTCAGGGTTTACACACCAAGATGATTCAGGTGGCGAGTAGGAGTCTTAAGATTCCTCAAGAAAAGATTCACATCAGTGAGGCGAGCACCCAGACGGTTCCCAACACCTCGCCAACATCAGCAAGTATCAGCTCGGATCTTAATGGAATGGCAATCAAGGTAATTAAGGACCCCTGGGCCAATGGAAATATTTCTAAGTTATTGGCTTTTGGGGGTTATTCTTCGATAATTTTGTGCAGGATTTCTATCTGGTGTTCTTTTTTTTGGGTTTATCTCATTTCATTGTCTTTTCTCCTGTTGTTGTGAATGTATTTTTGGCATATTCTTGGTGTATCTTTTTCAGAATAAATAAATAAATTCAATCAATCAATCAATCAATAAATCAACCAATCAATTTAATCAATCAATCAATCAATAATGAGATTTAAAAAGGTTGACTGCCATGACATACACGTTAGTTTGATATTGTACATTGAGCATTCACATAGGTTAGTGCAGCGAAAAACAACGTTGCTTTTTCGATATTGGATATTGGACATTCGCATAGGTTTGTATAGTGAATGTCTACCTTGTACATAGAAAATGACAGGTCCGGTAAAATGCTTTTCAAATAGTTTGCCTTTCTTATTTGTGTGTATCAGAATGCATGTGAAACTTCGTGCACCGATTGGAGCCGTTTATGACCGAGAAGCCCGAAGGATCGTGGGAAAGTTGGGTAAGCCGAATCTTGTCACTTTTTGGTGTTTTTCTTTACACGGCAGAGAAAGGAAGAAAGGTTTTAAACTTATAAAGACGATATGTCTTACTACTAAATTATATTCAAGTAATGCCTATACATAACTTTGGATTTGCAAAAACGAATCTTTGAATTCATGATTGTCGATTATCCTGGGGTCGATTTCACAAAGGTAGTCCTAACTTAGGACTAGTCCTTAGCAATGCTAAGAGATAGGACTGGTCCTAAGTTAGGACCAGTAACTCATCCTAACTTAGGACTGGTCCTATCTTGCTATAGTTTGAATGTGGTAAAAATTGTTTACAACAATTTAAAGTCCGTGCGGAAAGACAACCATGCCGCTTTGCCAAGGTCCCTTTTAATACACTGTCAAGCATTTCTACGTTTTTTTCCCGGAAGTTTGGACAAAGGACGAGCGCGAAATCATCGTGTGAAGGGAATCGTAGTTTTGGGACTCCTGTATTAAAATGTTTATATGGGGGGGGGGGGGGGTGTCGGGGAATTTAAATAATTTATAGTGGTGTGTAATTGGTCCTCCATTTTTTTTGTATACCTTTTTGTGTCATCTTTAGATGCTCTCTGATTATTTTTTTCCTTTTGTTGGTGTTATTTGGTGTCCGGTAAAGGGTGTAAGACGATTTATAAGCATACTTCACAAAAAAGGTTATGACTTCGTGTGAAGTGCTTATAAGACCTTTATGATGTCACCCACTCTTTTGACCGTTCAAGTTTGCTGAACATCCCCAAAACATTGCCTTTGTTTAGGATTTCTGGCCTATCCTACGTCGACAAGCCGCATAACTATTGGGTGTACGGTGTTGGAGTTACTGAAGTTGAGATTGACTGCTTGACAGGAGACCACCAACTACTACGTATTGATATCGTCATGGACACGGGAAATAGCCTCAATCCAGCCATTGATATTGGACAAGTAAAGTTAACATATTATTCTCTTTTTCAGTTAAATGTCCTTCTTCCTCGTTCGATGTATCAATGTAACATTGATATTTTAAAGCATATCAACAATGTTTATGACAGTA
Organism: Asterias amurensis; assembly: GCF_032118995.1. Classification (NCBI taxonomy): domain Eukaryota; kingdom Metazoa; phylum Echinodermata; class Asteroidea; order Forcipulatida; family Asteriidae; genus Asterias; species Asterias amurensis. The sequence continues at coordinate 15,956,862 of NC_092648.1, forward strand.
GCTCCACAGCTCATATATGAGCTGTGGAGCTACTGTCATAAAAATTAATCCTCCAAAGACTAACTGTTTTAATCTTTTGAAAGATTAATTTTAAATCCACGCTGATTGGTCCCTAACGACAATCCTTGAAAGATTTAAAATTTAATCCTGTGGATTTAAATTTAAATCCTTGTAATTTAGAGTGTAGTTTGCATAACGTGTTTATATTGCTATTGCCACATACAAGAGTAATTCCAAATAGGAAACTTTTGAAGGGATTTGGGGCAAGCTGTCACTAAAGCCTGCTGATACTGGCTGACCCCATTTTCAATAACAAACTCTTTTATCAAGACAAAAATTAATGTCAAACCAATTATCATAAAGGGTCATGTGTTCAAATTAGTCTCCAAGCAGCCGTTTTCCCAACATGAAGTAACATTTGTTTTCCCAAGTATTGTTTGAAGCTTTGCATGGTGTGGCAAAATAGGAAGAACCTATAAATAAATAAGTAGTTAACTTGTACAGCCGTGTGTAAATCTCTTTTGAGGGAGTGTTGGCTTTGAGAGGAGTCGGTTTGGTCTCGACGTTTCGAACATTATACTCTGCTCGTCTTCAGGAGAATGAAAATCGGCTCTTCTCAGCGCCAACACTCAAACAGAAGAGATTTACACATGGTTGTACCCGCAAGCTTACTATTTATTTATAGTTTGTTCCTATTTGTTTTTCCCCTTCATCTGTATTATTAGATTGAGGGAGCGTTCATACAGGGCTATGGTTTATTCGTCCTGGAGGACTACAGGATGTCACCTACGGGTCACCTATTGACATTGGGTCCACGTCACTACAAAGTTCCAAAGTCTAGTAACATCCCATCGCAATTCAACGTCAGCTTGCTCACCAAGTCAGCAAATCCCAAGGCTATATACTCATCAAAGGTAAACAATAACTCAAGCCGCCCCGCCCCCCCCCCCCCAAAAAAAAAAAAAAAAATAACAAAAAATAAAAATAAATATATATAATGACTTTTTTATGTTTAATAATCTCATCTGAAGTTTTGCCTTGCTTAAGGTTGATAGACCAATATTTTTTAAGAGAATACAGCAGTTTCGGTATGAAATTACCACTGGTATAAGTTCAACTTGAGTGATCAACTTTATGTATTAAATTATGTGTTTCACAACAATGGCCTAACTACGGATGAACTTCCTATTGTTATGCTTGGCATAATATTATTTATAGTTTCTCATAGATAATTATAATGAGTCATTTATACGTCGATGCTCATTTTAAAGGCCTGCATGTTTGAAAGAGTTAAATATACGTACTTAAAATTTAAATACAGGGTTCGAACTTCCTCTCTAGCCACCGGGGAATCTCGGGGATTTCGTTGGTAAGACTCTTAGATTGGCAAACGTCGTTGGTTCGAATCCAACCTGAGTAGTATGCCTGTAATATTTACTGTTCATGCATTTCTGCTGCTGGCAGCGAATTTAATAGATTTTTGATAAACCATTGAATGAGTAAATGGATATTATTATGTTTTGAAAGTTTGTACCCCTTTTGTTTCACTTGGGAGAGTACCACCTACAGGATTTTGCTGTTGTTGTTTTCTACATAATATGTAATCCCGTTTTGTATGTTCATCAGGCCGTTGGCGAGCCCCCATTAATCTTATCTCTGTCAGCATTCTTTGCCATTAAGAATGCCATAGCGTCAGCAAGGGAAGATGCCGGTATACTTGGCCCATTTCAACTTGAAGTTCCAGCAACTGCTGAGAGAATCCGAATGGCTTGTCAAGACCAGTTCACCCAACAGGTAGGATGGGTTTCATGTGTAAATCTGAAGTTAAATTAACCGGGTTCTAATAGTACCGGTTTTAAGTGTGAATTCTATACAAAAGTGTAATTTTACGAATCCGCAAACATGATTTTTCTGTCAAATTCTAATTTTAAAGTCTATCAGTACCCTTTTTAAACACCTCTCAAATATTTTCACAAAACATTCAGAGAGCGGGACATTCTGAATTTTAAAATATGTTGCAGGACAATTGCTCATTAATTATGTATTTTTTTCTTCTTCACAGTTTCCTGAGCCAGAGAAGGGGACATTCACGCCATCCTTTGTTCGCCCATAGAAAGAAACGGGATCGTCTTGGATACAGGTAATGGTTGACAATTATTCCCCAAGTCTAGATGATTGAATATTACAAGGCCTTTTGCACTAACGATGTAAACACCAAATAGGGAGAAAATGTTCACTGCATTTTTAAGCCCCGTTAAATTGAGTGAGTTTGGCTACGGCTATCGCACTCCAGCCATATTAAAACACTTAAAATAATTAAAGTCTGTCTGATCCAATGTGGCTCATCAGACCGCTGTTTATATCCGGTTTTATTGCCATTTAAGAGAATATTTATATATTCCCCTGGACAGGTTGCCGGTCCATCGTAGGTTACTTCTCAGCTCTTGTTTGTACCCATTTCTACTCCTGGGTGAAGAGAAGCATTTATGATTGTTCAATGACACAACTGTAGCGGCTGATGAGGCTAGGATTTGTACATTTGTTATGTATTAACTACCAGAACTTGAGTCCATCGATCTAGACCGCCTGGCCACGACAACCCACCCTGGTAGCAATTTAAGGGTTAACTAATTACAAAACCCTGCATAAGCTTCCGTAGCAACAACTACTTCAACAACCACCGTTTTGGAAGGTCACTCCCCAGCTCCTGCCGGTACCCATTGGTACTCCTGGGCGGAGAGAAGCGATTAAGATAAAGTGCCTTGTTTAAGAACACATGTTTCAAGAGCTTGAATCTATCCCCTGGACCGCTCAGCCACGACGCATCCTGCCACATAGATACTGCCGAAGCCATCAATTTGGACACGACCTTACTTTAAATAAACATTCAACATATTACCTCAGACAGTTTCTCTATTCCTGAAAAAGACCAGCTGGAGCTGATATAACCGGTTGTTTTCGGATAGGCTTAGATGCATACTACGAGCTAGTCTTGGTGCAAGACGTTTCTCGTTACAGGCGATGCTGGTGCTGTTGGTGAGTTGTCTGCATGCGCTGTGTGATGTGTGAAAGGAAAACGAGAAATGTATTACAATAAGACTAACTACTTGCACGAATGCATATCCGAAAACTGTCTCTGTCATGAAAAAAGGCAACACACGTACAGAGCTCAAGGACGTCGGAAAACGCATAAGTTTTACAGAGTTTCTTATTTTATTACGCCTTTTAACCAAAAAGGGCATTTATGAATGGGAATAAAAGAGTAGCGACTCGTTCTTAAACTGTCGTTTAAAACATGGCAGGGTCGTAGCCGTAGGATAAAGGCGAGACCACGCCCCTGCCGGTTTTAAACTGCAGTTCATGAACTCGTCGCTACTCTTTTAGTCCCTTATTTTTTTGTTTAAAATAATCGCCAGTTTGTTTGCAACACCTTAAGTAGCTTAACACGTTGGATCTGACACGTACATTTGTATTCCCTTTTTAGCAAAAAATTGCAACTTCTCGTATGAAGTTGGTTAGTAAATTGTATTTAACAGTATTGACCTATTTTTTAAAGCATTATCGTATTATTTGTACAGTGACATATTTTTTACAGTTCAAATTGGTTTCGTTCAAATGGGTCCAAGCCAAATTCGCTTCGCATTCGGCGGAAGTGTGAACCGGGCTTAAGTCATACATTTCTTCATTATTTGAAGGAAATAATAAATTTGTAATTCAATTATTATATATATATTTTTTTTACAATAATAGTGGTAAAAAGGGCAATGGTAATTATAGCTACATTAAACATTAAATGTATTTGCTATTATCGAGTTTTTGATAAATAACTGCAGATATGGTGTCATAGTTGGGAGCTCCAATTTGTTGAGCCGCTTTGTGGAGGCATAACACAGAAAACTACCAGACATGACGTCAAAGCATTGTCATTTTGACGCGCGCCGACAACGGCAGAAGTGTTTTTAGTTTTGCAAAACCTTGAGGTTGGGGCCTAACATTTTACTCGATAATTACGATTTTTTTTTTATAGAAGTTAACGCATATCAAACTTACATTTAAGTGGTGAATGGGGCCTATACGCATTATAAGCACTTCCGTTAAAAACATTCCGCTCAAGTAGCTGTTTAAAGGCAGTGTACACTATTGGTAATTGTCAAAGACCAGTCTTCTCACTTGGTGTATCTCAACATATGCATAAAATAACCAACCTGTGAAAATTTGAGCTCGATTGGTCGTTGGAGTTGCGCGATAACTATGAAAGAAAAAAACACCCTTGTCACACGAAGTTGTGTGCTTTCAGATGCTTGATTTCGAGACCTCAAATTCTAAACTTGAGGTCTCGAAATCAAATTCATGGAAAATTACTTCTTTCTGGAAAACTACTCCACTTCAGAGGGAGCCGTTTCTCACAATGTTTTATACTACCAACCTCTCCCCATTACTCGTTACCAAGTAAGGTTTTATGCTAATAATTATTTTGAGTATTACCAATAGTGTGCACTGGCTTTAAGCATTCACATGTTAATAGACTCGGCTAATAATTTTACTTTACGGTATTTGTGTTTGGGGTAAGAGTTGGTATTCTAAATCCAGAGGGAATTATTTTGTTTTACTGTACCTTTTATCAAGTCAATAGACACTTCAATAATGGTGAGAGTCGGCCTATTTGGAATTGTGTGCAAATGTTAAACACAGAGGGACACATTACCTTATAGGACCGGGTGGTTTGTGATATAAAAGAGTTTGCTATGAATTTTTTATGGTTGAATGTATAATAGAGTATAATCGAAATTGTGTGGTTTTCCTTTTTGTTTGGTTTTTGTGATTTTTGTTTTGAGCTTTCCGAAGCACAATAATACAGTTTCTATTTGCTTATCAAGATATATGCGAAATGTTTAATGAACAAAACCTTAATCTAAGCTATAACAGTGTTAGATACAGTTTGAAGGTGTGTAAACAGCGATAAGTCAATTTGAATAAAGTGTGTATTATTACTCCAAAAATTTAAAACTCACACTGTAGATGATGTCTCTGTAAACACAACCCATTTTAATTAAGTATCGGAACGTGCTTCTGATGTTGTTCTTGTACCTTTCTGATCTGACTTGAGATCGATAGTGAGATACAAACTAATTGGCAATCCGGAGTAACTGTTAATTGTAAACTTGCGGGTGATTTGTAAAATATCTGAGTAAAGTTGGTATATAACCGTAGTTGCTGGTGCAAAGTGTAGCACTTTGGATGCGTATTCTCGTGTGAAGACGTTTTGCTTCTGGATGATTCTCGCCATCATGAGGGGAAATCTTATCTTTGGACTGCTTGTAAGCTGCGCTTTCCTCGAGCTGGGATGCTGCAGTGTCACCAAACTCAAGGTAGACATAATCATAGTTATTGATGCAAAGAACTTGAAATGAAAGACGAGAAAACAATGACGGTATGAATGAGAGGAATGGGGGGGGGGGGGGAAGTATGAAGAATAAAAGTATATAAAAACAGAACTCACGACAGGTCTAAAGGTAAGGCCTAAGTCTTTTGCAGTATTTTTTGGGGCAACACACAACTAAGTTATTCAATGAAAACAAGAGTAAACTTCGTAGAACGGGCTTATAACAAATCGTAAACTAAACTTAAAGGCATAGCAAATGTGCTTTTATTGGTATTCTTACCTAGTTCCAATACACTCTTTAAACGATCAAAAATGTGAAAAACTGGCATGCAGCAAATCAGGGTCATCTTAAACTTTACCGCCTATTACAGTTCAAAACAGTTACAAGTGTAAAAGATTGTTTTTTTTTTTTTTTATTGAGGTTAAAGGCTACTCCAAGTCTCACCATACGATGTTTTGTATTGATTCCTACAGAACACAAAGCTCCATGATGTTCCTGATCCGGTGCGAGCCGAGCCGCCGGAGGAGAAGGATGACTCAATCGGTACGTTCCAATCAGACATGTTGCTCTCACCGGAACAGCTGGAAGAAGTAATGGAACGGATCCACGAGGAGCAAACCGGAACGTACAAGCGAAGAGCCCATTCAAACCTCAGCTACAGATGGCCGCAAAATGTTGTACCCTTTGAGATTGACACGTCCTCTGGTGAGTGCAACATTGTTTAGGCTCCTCTTCGGAGGACGAGAGCATGCTGATCGAGACGTCGAGTCGAATCGGCTCAGCTCCTCAGAAAAAAACCGCTACTAAAAAGTATACACCAAATACCTAAACTTTAGCTTAACATTATCTGGGCACAATTTCAGAGAATACAATATATGTATTAACAGTTTTCTACTGTAGGAGAAATGAGCAGGATATCAGTCAAAAGTTGTACTAAAGACACAGTACTTTGGCTAGTATGGCATTATAGTAATGGTCATTTTGTTAAGCTTAGCTACTTGTACTTTAAGTACAACTTAAAAGCAGCTTTATGAGTTTTGGCTCTGTTGCCACTTTGTTTAGAAATATAGCTTACAGTTTTATTTGTGTATGACAGGCTCATTAATTATCATTATTTTTTTTAGAAAGAAGGAATAACCGTTGATGATAGAAACAACATAGCAACCCCATTGATAGGTTATTTTTTTTTATTTGGATCCTGTTTTTTTTTATAGAGGCAGACCGTGACGCAATACAAGCAGGAATGGATCTATGGACAGCGCGCACTTGCATCCAATTCGTGCCGTACTCTGACGAGGTTGGGCGGTCATTGGGACACGAGAACCGGGTCAGGTTTATCCGGGGGAAAGGGTCAGTGTTTGTAAATAGGTTCCCACCCTCACCACCTCGTTTTAAGGCCGAGTCCCAAATCAAGCGGCTGCGACTAAGGCTACACTCTAAAACAATCCGGTGTCAAAATTGACCTGGCTTCCAGGTCGAAGGGGCTAGACCCATTTGTTGGTCAGTCTCACCCGAAATCTGCGTCAAACTGACCCGAATAATGTGTCAAACTAGCCCAAAATTACATTTTATAACCAGTTTCCCACAGTCAGCCTGACCAGAAATGGGTCAATTCCGACCCGGGAGTTTTGGCAGCGTGTGGTCGTTGGCTGCAGTGGCACTCGTCGAAGAACTATACGTTTCGGTATTCCGGTTGCACCTAAACTGCCCATTGCCAATCTACTATTATTTTTTTACGTATTAGTTGCCCAAACATTCCATGAATACTAATAAGGAGCCAGGTGGGGCGCGGTTTTTGAGTGCATGCTTGGCTGTCTGGCTGGTTAGACCAGTGACCTAGCTCTATGGTTCGACGAATGTTGTGATTGTATGAATGATACACATTGACTGGACAATGCTTTCACAACTGTCTCGCTCCGTTTGAATTGCTTTTGTTAAAATTAAGACCATGAAAATGGCGAACGGACATGGCATGAAAACAGCTCCATTCGTGAGCTCACTCGCCGACAACGTGACCACTACCAACCAAGCACAACATATAGTAAATGGCCTGTCGTTTCGACCCTTTATAGCCCTCGAGAACGTATTTTAATGCTGTTGGTATATGGTATTTTCCTTACGTAGATGCTACTCGAATGTCGGCATGATGCGACGGGGTGCCCAGACCATCTCTATTGGGAGCGGCTGTGGAGTGGTAAGTGAATGCTCATCACCAAATCAAAGGGTTGTGTCCTACCGCCACTTTCTATACGTCTTTTATCAAACCGTTTTTAATACTATAGTCTTGTTGGTGACTTTTAGTGAAAAAGTGGCGGTCGTACTCAGTGGCGTAACTAGACATTTTACTTCGGGGCAAGAAGGATCAAAGACGTTTGGGGGGATATTGGTATACCGAACCATTCATTTACATATTTTGTTCCGATCCCATATGGGCGAGGGGGGGGGGGGGGGTGGGGGAGGGGGAGGGGCAATGGATCTCCTCCTCCCCTGTCCGTGCTGGTTCTACTCGGCATCTTTTCCCATCACTATCACTCCTCGAAAATGCAAGCGGCCTTGTATATGGATTGATCGTTCACTTTACTCCTGTGATTTTCAGAATGGCATATTTTTTAAAGCTTTGTAACAAATTGTCTTCCAGAGGGGTACGGTCGCCCACGAGATCGGTCATGCTCTTGGATGGCATCACGAGCAATCACGACCCGATAGGGATGATTACGTCACCATCAACTTTGACAATGTCGCATCTGGTAGGAATCTTAATTTCTATAAATATGTGACGTCATCTATCGCCACTTATGACGTACCATATGACGCAGGCTCAATAATGCATTACGGGGCACTGGTGAGTAGTGTATTCGTCTTATAGGACCGTTTTGATTCAGTGATTTGGGATTGGGCTCCGGCCTTATCATGGCTTCGGGCTTAGGCTCCGGGCTTTGGCTTTGGGCTTGAGCTCTGGGCTTGCACACCGTGCTCAAAAATCCATGCCATAATAACAACCCTCCCCCTCCTTTTTCGCTTTAGACGGGACTACCAAACTGCATGAATTGGGCACTATGACCATTGTTGGCTGTATGAAAATGAAGACAAAAAAAACCCACAGAATTGGAATGGACTTCCTCCTTACAAAAATGTCGATGATACTACGTTCCCTTTGAAATAGTGCAGATTGAAATGTTCTTCCTACCTTCCTACCTATCTATGTAGTATTTCAGTTCCAACGGGCTGCCGACAATTGTAGCAGTCGATCCGATGAATCAGTTTAAGTTGGGGAACAGGAATGATTTCAGTTTTTATGACATCAAGATGGCCAATCTTATGTTGGAATGTGCTGGTAAGTTTTCATAAATGATTTTCATAAAATTAAACGTACAGCATGTGTATGTCATTGATGATAAAACAACCGAATGTATGAATGAGGGAACCGGGTCTTTTGAAGCATGTCACCTCGGGTCCGAATCAAGAATTTCATACTTGAACCCCCGGCCTCCAAGTCAACGAGAAACATTTGGGGTTCAAATCCCAACCAAGTCTGTTAAATGTTTGTTCCAAGGATTCAGCAAGAACGAACTGATGCAGTAATTGAATCACACTATATCATCATTTTTAGTCGCAGTTTTTTAATGGAATTACTTTTGTTTCTAATGATGTTCATCTCGTGTCATTACGAATGGGCGATGTAAATTTCGTTCTCGGCCCCTTTGACTTATGTACTTCTTTATGAAACAGAAGTGATTTTTGTTTCCGGAGTACACTTGTTTTGTTTTGTATATCATTGAATTGACATTTCACCCAATTATTTTAATTATTTTAATACAATTGCTTGTTGTACTTTATTTATGCATATTTCTCTCCTACCATTTCATAGCTTTGTTTTATTAATTGTTGTTTTTCAAATCATGCTTCAACACAATCTGATTGTTTTGTTGAGTCTACTGAAAATCTTGTTTGAAATTTTGCATATTGTTCACCTGTGTATGATATGTTAAACTTTTGCTTATTATTGTTTAACTTTGTGTGAGAATTTTGCATTATTGTGTCAATCGTACGTATATTTATTTTTGTACTTATTTTGATCAACTGTGTATATAGTTTTGCATACTTAATTAACTGTGTATTTTTTTTGCATACTTATATTTTGCAATCTTAATAAACTGTGTATATATGTGTGCATACTTAATCAACTATGTATATTTTTGCATACTTTAAGTGCCAAAGGTCAAAGGTGTTTATATATATGCAGAGGCCTACTAATAATCAACTGTGTATATTTTTTATTGCATACTTATTCAACTGTGCATATATTTAAAACGTTTTTTTTTTGTTCGATGTTAATGGTTCTGTTGGGCGCGATCGGTCAATCTGCGCGATCAACCGATCGCGCTGCGCTATTGAACGATCAAATTAAGATCAATAGACTGTGCAAGTCTCGCGCAGATTTGAACTTCCGGGACCATTGTGGTCCCAACCTTATGGAGTTTTACGTTGGGGAGATTTTGTTTCGCCCATTACTTTAGTTTAATATAGTTTATGACCATAAAAATGACATATGTTGTTAAAAATGTAATACTAATTAACAACATATATAAAAGTAAAAATTAAGTCAACATAATAACGAAGAAAAACTGATATTTAAACTTGACCTCAGGTCAGGTTACTTGTAAAAAATTAAGAATTTGTGCCCATCTCCGATCAAGAAACTTACGCAGACGCTTGTTTTGGCCGTGCGGGGTGGAAAGCCTTTTCATTGGTCGCTTAGGCGTCGGCTTCCTCTTTAAAATGCGTCACGCGTTTATCTAACGCCCTTGCGACCATCGTGCGTCCGGGGCCGCGTATAAACCAGCTTTCAGTAGTTTCACATTCGGGCGTAGATTTACAAAAGGGGTTTCAAAACATTTAAGATCAAACAAAAATCATTGTCCAAGAGTTTTACTTTTGTCTATACATAGACTTTAACCGATAATTGTGTATTAGTTTAAAAAGCTAAAACTAATTTAAACAAGCTCTAATGGGTATTTTTGTTGTTCAGATTCGGCATTAAGAAAAAAAATAAAGCAAAGATTTGATTCATAAAAAAATTAAGTTCTTCAGTTGTCGTGTTTTCTCGCTCCGGTGCGCGCGAGACTTGCACAGTCTATTGGTCGCGCAGCAATCGGTCGATCGCGCAACAATCGGTCGATCGCGCAACAATCGGTCGATCGCGCAATAACATCTTTGCGCGATTGACCGATTGCGCTACGAGTATTTTTTCCCGTTATCAGCGGATCGCGCAGGAAAGGCTTTGCGCGATCTACCGATCGTGCAGGAATGGGTTTGCGCGATCGACCGATAGTGCAGGAAAAGTTTTGATCGATCAACCGATCGTGCAGGAAAAGTTTTGCGCGATCTTCCGAATGGAAGCGGGTTTGCGCGATCGACTGATCGTGCAGGAATGGTTTCGCGCGTTTGACCGATCGTGCAGGTAAACTATTCCTTGGGGCTATTTCTCAAAGCAATAAAATTCATAGCAGGACAAATTTTCAGTATCACCATAGTGATTTATATAGTGACGTCACACTACGATTGATTTGCAGTTACAATCAATGTTACATCTTTGTGAATTCGGCCCCTGAACATCAGCCGATCGCGCAAAACCATTCCTGCACAATCGGCCGATCGCGCCGAGCCATTCCCGCACGATCGGTTGATCGCGCATGTTCGTTTCCGAATGTTGCGCGATCGACCGATTGTTGCGCGATCGACCGATTGTTGCGCGATCGACCGATTGCTGCGCGATCGACCGATCGCTGCGCGACCAATAGATATTTCAATAGCGCAGCGCGATCGGTCGATAGCGCAGTGCGATCAACCGATCGCGCAGATTGACCGATCGCGCCCAACAGTTCTAATTCATACGTGTGTTGTTCCCACTCACAGCACCCTGCCCAAAAGAAGCCCCCCTGCATTGCCAGAACGAAGGGTTTATTGGGAAAGACTGTACCTGCATATGTAAGCCAGGATACATCGGTGAATTGTGCCAGACTTTTGACGAAGGGAGTGCTGGTGAGTATCGGGATGCGTTTGATTTGAGCAATTCGGCTACGGCTAACTCTATTGCTACATCTACGGCTACGGCTATGTACATGACTATGGCTATAAGGCTGTATCAATGGTTCCAACTGCAACGTTGAATAATGTGCCTTTGCCGCGCCGCAGCCAAAATGGTGTTCACAGTCTATCTTTTCAAATTGCAACCGTATGGACAACTATGGCAGATGCCAGTTTTTATTTGCACCAAAACTTCTGCCTGCATCGTTTTCGAATATATTACTTAATGCATAGTCCCTAAGCAATGGTCCAAAACAAAATCCGCTCATTCGAGTTAGTAAGATATTAATCCGGCCAAACCAAAAATTGTAATTAACATAATGTGAATTTTACTCCACAACAGAATGCGTCTACGAATTGACAGACCAGTCGGGCACCTTGACATCCCCGAACTTCCCTGAACCATACGGCAACTATGAGCTATGTGTTTGGAAAATTGTGGTAAGTACGAAGGATTGGCTTCTAGTGTTGCAGTTCGCAATAAATGAGTAGAAATTAAGCTCTTAGTCTAAACCAGCAAATGCAGTTGTCTTAATTCGGCGACGATGAAGGACCGGTGTCAGATGCAATTGTGTCCGCCATGCAATACTGTCCATTCCGGACACTTTTGCACATGCAATCATGTCCGGGGCTATGCAAGAACCGTCCGGTGGATGAACATGTACATGACTGTACATGTATATGTATGTGCGCGCGTAAGCGAGCGTGCATGCACTGAACCTACGTATATGCAGCATAATCTTTCACGTATTTTATGATTTCAGCGAATACCCAACGGCCGAACATTTCCCATAAATGCACTTAGCTTGTAAAAAAAATGGCGAACGTGTTCCGTCGACCAATGGCGTTTAATTTACTGCAAGGACGGTTTTGCACGGGGGCGGACACAACTGCATATGCAAATGTGTCCAGGCGGACACAAAACCGTCCGGCGAACATGATTGCATATGCAAACATGTCCTCCGGATAGTATTGCATAGATGGCATAATTGCATGCGACACCGGCACTGGTCGTGCTCCAGCACAGGAGGGCGCAATGACTATAACCTTTTGCTGGCAAAATCATAGTGATTATCGTGCATCGTTATACATTTATTAATATTATTTGTTTTTTTACAAATCTCCAGAAAAACATAATGTTGAATTGTAATGTTCATTAACATCACATACCATTGTTTCAGTATGATACACTTAATATTGTTTTTCCTTCCTGATCTTGACATTTCAGCAAATGACATTAAAACAATCCTTTTCTTTTTATAGGGTGAGGAAGGCTCTGCTGTGAATCTGACATTCACATCCTTTGACATTGAACGTGGACCGTCATGTAGATATGACAAGGTTATCATTAGATCAGATTCCGATCTGACTGCTGCCAGTGAACAGAAGTAAGGCTTCGATTATTTCAATTGCAATATTAATTTTGACCCTCACTCGATCGATGAAGGTATGAATGTTGTCAGCTTCGATTATTTCGTTTGCGGTACTAAACTATTTTGACCCTCACTTCGAAGTCATGAATAAATAACTTCGATTATTTTGTTCTTGCATTTATTTTGACCCTCACTATGAATATTGTTTACCCTTGTGCATATTATTGTTGTCTTTGTTTACTTTTGTACATAATGTTGCTGTCTGGGCCCCACAGCTGTAGCATTGTATTGTATATTTAATTAATATTGTCATGTGGTTTTGTGCCAGGTTTCGGGTCCCCCAGGGGGGCCTGACCAATTTCATAGTCAGTTTGACCAGGAAACTGGGTCAAAGTGATCCAGAAATTCGTTAATTTGACATAAAATCCAAACTAAACCCATTATTTTATATGCACCAGTTTCCTAGTCAGCCTGACCGAGAAATGGTTCACGACCCCCCTCTGACCCGGAAGATGGGTCAATTCTGTGACCCGAGTGTTTTTAGGACCATGAACACGTTTGCAGATTTGTGCGCATTGTAAATTTTCATCATTATTTCTTTGTACACTATCATGATTATTGTCATGTTTTTGTTGTTTGATATTACTGCTATTTTTGAATCTGAATTGTACCCATTGTTTGCCCTCAGTGCATTACTTACATTTTCAGGTGACTTGAAATTCTGTCTTTTCTTGCAGTCCACACTACCAGAGTTAGAACGGGATACGAATTGAAGCCTCAAATTGTGTCTTTGTCGTTTGATATTGCTGATGTTGTTATTAATACATATTGTTTATCATCATATTTTTATAAGCTGCTGTTACAGTTGTTGTTTCAGGTTTTGTCTTGTCTGGCAGTCCACACTGCCAGAGTTAGAACGTGATACGAATAGAAGCCCAAAAACGTGTCTTTGCCGTTTGATATTGCTGCTGTTTTTATTGTTACATATTGTTTATCATCAATACATTTTTAAGCTGCTGTTACAGTTAATGTTTTAGGTTCTGTCTTTTCTTGCAGTGCACACTACCAGAGTTAGAACGTGATACGAATAGAAGTCTAGTTGGCTGACATTCATAGACAGAATGGAGAAATTATTGGGGCTATATACTTATACTTACCAACAGAAACTATTATTTTACAAAAAGTGTTAGACATAGGCCTACCCCTACTTTTCATTAAATTAGTTGATGCGTTAGTTTGTTTAATTATCTGATTTACCGATCTCAGTAATTATGCATTAATTTTTATCAAACAAGATTTTTTTAAGTTTATGATATTAGTATTATAGTTTGCTCGATATGATTGGGGGGGGGGTTCTTGAGCGTAACACAATTGACCAGGTTAACAGAGTTCAAAGTTAAACATTGTGTCCGAACCATTTCAGTTAAAAACCTTATTTTTTACTTTGGATTGTACATTAAGGTTTTGTGGGAATGAAATTCCGGCTGAGATTGAATCTGCTGGTAACGTAATGTTGGTAGTCCTCTCCACTGACAAAAGCTATACAAGACCAGGGTTTGAGGCTCAATACGTCATCCATAGCCGTGACGATGTGTTGGTCATTCCTAATACTGTGACTCCGACCACACCCACATTGGAGACAACGACGGTCGTGGAGACAACGAAGCCCATGGCTACAACGACGGTCTTGGACACAACAACCGTCTTTGATATAACGACGGCCCCAGCTACTACGACAGGCTTGGATACAACGACCGTCTTTGATATAACGACGGCCCCAGCTACTACGACGGGCTTGGATACAACGACCGTCTTTGATATAACGACGGCCCCAGCTACTACGACGGGCTTGGATACAACGACGGTTCCAACTAGTACGACCGACTTGGATACAACGACGGTCTTTGAGACACCGTTCAACGGCAATTGTGGTAAATTATAATAGGATAAAGGAGGTTTATGTAATTTTTTATACGGTTTAGTATTTCCCAAGAAGATTTATAAACTTGATTTTGAACTTGATGAACCAGGGTGGGTGTGGTTGATAGGTGATGGGGTGATTTTAGGTCACAAGGATCCATAATGGGTCAGGGGTCGATAGAGTTAGGACTAGTCCTAACTTGGGACTAGTCCTACGAGATATACAAATTGCATGGATAGTCCTAAGTTAAGACGAGTAACTAGTCCTAACTCGAGATAAGAGTAGTCCTAACTCTTTGTGAAATCCACCCCAGGTCCCACGAAGGACTCCAGTCAGTTCTGCCTAATCCATGAGTTTTCGAGTGTAGGACAAAACATGCTCTCGTTGCCTGCCAACCTTTTTAAAGAGTGAATGGTGACCCCAACGACTCTATGATGTGTAGAATGCTGATGCCATTAAATGTAGTATCTCACCATTTGTCTTTATTTTAGAGTCCGTTGTTGGAACATGTGGTGGAGCTTTCCATGGCCATGGCTGCATAGCCTCCCCTAACTACGGAAAAGGGAATTACAATCTAAATGCAAAGTGCGTGTATACTATTAAGGTAAATATATCGTATACAAACTCCTCAAAACAAATGAAGATAGTATAATTGTTTGTATTACATACTAATGAAGCGTAGTGCCGCCTCATGATTATACAAAATTTCACTCTCATCATGTACCTACAAGGAAATTATCAATACGTAAAATGATGATTATCATGTTCGTACATGATTATCGCGCATGGTCATCAATAATAATAAATAATAATAATACCAAAACTTGTACAGCGCCCTAATCATGTGTAAACATGCTCTAGGGCGCTGAACATGGAAACATAGACAAACTAAAACATAAGAAGGTGTACATACATGAAGTTTTTATGTACATACACGGCGGTAGTTATAATGTACTTTCACGACGGTAGTTATAATGTACGTACACGATAAGTATGGATTTATTATATTAATCGTGTACGGACACAATAAGTTGTGTACGTACACGATAAGAGCAGGATTGTTTTATTCATGTGCGTGACACTACGCTTCCGTTACTACGAACACAGTTGTAAATGTGAAAACTCGGCACATAACACAATAATATAAGTGAGATACAATGTCACCGAGTTTTGTAGCCGGTGTCGCATGCAATTATGTCCTCTATGCAATACTATCCGGAGGACATTATTGCATATGCAATAATGTTCGCCGGATGGTTTTGCATATGCAGTTGTGTCCGCCCCTTGCAAAACCGTCCTTGCAGTAAATTAAACGCCCTTGGCCGACGGAACACGTTCGCCATTTTTTTTTTTACAAGCTAAGTGCATGGTCATGAATGACATGGGAAATGTTCGATCGTTGTGTATTCGCTGTATTTATACGTGATAGTCATGCTGATACACGTAGGTCCAGTGCATGCTTACGCGTGCACATAAACGTACAGTCATGTGTAGTCCACTGGACGGTTTTTGCATAGCCACGGACACGATTGCATATGCAAAAGTGTCCGGAGCGTACAGTATTGCATGGCGGGCACAATTGCATCTGACACCGGCCTTATTTCGATTCTGTTAACTCCCTCTGATTATAGGCACCTCCAGGCCAACGAATCAAGCTGACAGTATTGGACCTCCACATTGAGTACTCGATGTCGTGTGCCTACGACTATCTTGAAATAAACCACAAAGATGCACACAGTGCTCCTATGAGGTATAGTCTTGAATCTAGTCGCTCATTTTGTCTTACATTATTACCTCATCGTGGAGTCAATAATGATTATGCGCCCAATTTCATTGAGTCGATTAAGCGGAAAATAGTGCTTAATAAATTGTCGCAGAAATTAGCAGGATACCAGTACTGTGTACATGTGACACGATAGTTTGACCGGTAACCTGATTCTGGTAAGCATACTTTAGTTGTGCTTAGATTCTTTTTTTTAATTGTGCTTAAGCAGCTCTATGAAACTATGTTGATTCAATTATATTCAAAACAATTTAATTCATAATCAACGTGATTTTTCTTTTAGAAAGGAAAAAACAAAATTAAGTTGACAAAAATAGCGAGCAGGCTAACTATTTTATTGACACCCCAACTATTTGATTTGTACTAAGAATGTATGTATTTCACCATCATTTTGTTCATATAGCTAGGCTCAGGGTTATTAACAAATTATAGTATTAATAAAGCGAAATGATTCTTGTTTCTGTTGTTGTTTTTCCTTCCATTTTAGTATGAGGCTTTGTGGAGACAATTCTGGGTTGGAGTCGATTGTTTCTACGTCCAACAAACTGACCATCAAGCTCGTTAGCGATGGAACAGTCTCAAAGGAAGGCTTCGTTGCCAAGTTCGAACCAATAAATTCAAATTAAAACATTCCAGGTTTACCCGTCGGGTTCACCGCACCGCACTGGTTTGAAGTTTATTATTTTAAAGGATACCAACATAATTTATTAGGTACATAAATTATTTGAACGGTTTCGAAATTTTTAAAGGGTTGTTGATTAAAATGGGAGTTTGTTTGACCACGAGGGGGCGCTCTAACTTCAAAAGTGCGAAGCCGCTTTTTGGCTTATTTGTAACTCATTTTAAAAGCGAAGTTTTGCCTTTGGCAAATAACAAAATAACATTGTATTGTAATGTTTCGTGGTTCTCTGACTACCTCTTAGCCAATACATGGCTTGAATATTTGTTGTGGCATTTTAGAATATATCAGAGGTATTTTAAAGTGTGGTTTGATAAAATATAGCAGTATGATATAAAAAATATACTTCATAATTATCTAACATTCATCTTGCCTGGTTGTGGCTATAATTGAACAGCCGTCTGCCAACAATGAAAAGGGCGTAGGTTATGTATCCACAGTACACCTATTTCATGGACACTAAGCCGTGTAAACACAAAATGAACAATTCAATAAAAAAACAAGTATAGAACAACAAAAAGACAATGATGAGTTGAACACACTTCGTTAGTTTGTTCATTGAAAACGAGGATGTGGCCCCGCCTGCGCCTCTCCACTGCTCGCTCGCTCGCTATCAGTGCGAGAATCGCTATATAGGGGTTGATTACCATGGGTACGAGGTCGCACACACTCATGATTGCGCAGCATGCATGTGGATATTATCCTTAAATGAATGATCAACCAAAAAAAAAAAACGGTATATAGAAGGTATTTACTTTGGAGAGCCGTGCACTCATCACGCAGTGCGGTGTACACACACGTGAACCGGAGCCTAGTGGAACCAGACAGCATTGTTCCATCATTCATGCAACATAACGGTGACGACGGGTTTTTTTCCCCTTCTCTTCTTCTGCTGTCAATCGTGGGAATTCCGTACAGTCTGTTAGAAGTCCCATGGACATAATGCATGCGTCGTTGACTAGGAATGAAATTATGTTGATTCCTGTGTATGAATGTTGATTTACTGCGGTATAGGGGCCCATCACCAAGTACGCAAAGAGCACTATCAGCAAATTTACTACATTGAATGTTGTCGTAATTGCCAATGTGGAACATTCGCAGGTGTACTTTTACGAAGCGCAGTCTGTGAAGAGTGAACGGGTATAAACTTGAAACCACAAGAACTATGGCTTCGGAGGATGCATCGGTGAAAGTTGAACTGACGACGGAGTCAAGCTGTTCACCAGCTGAAGGGGGCGAGGGCGGATCGCCCCGTAGCCGTGCCGAGGAGGCACATGTTTTCATTTCTAACAGACAGCTTTCCACGACCAAAGATGTCATTATTAGTGTACGAGAGAAGCATGGCTCATTCAGGTCTGCTGTGCCCTGTATGCCTATGCCAATGGCACTAATTTGCTGCCTTTTCAATATCTTTACGCCTGGACTTGGTGAGTAACAGCGGGGCGAAATGGTGGATTCAATAGATCTTTGTGTAAATCCTTGACTCATGTTTTCCACAACATCTTATTTTCCAAAGTTCAGAGGAACTTTATTAATGTAGGCAAATTACGCGATGAACTTAAAATTTAGTGGGTGATGGGTGGGAAGGGAGGGGCGGGGTAATGTTGTCGACACATATAAGTGGGTGGGGAGGGATTCATGTTGTTGTTTACACGTTTGGATGGTGGTGGTTTGAATTTTATGAGGATAAATAGTTTTCAAGAAATAACTCGCAAAAATAGCTTATAGCCTGTCGAGAAAGGCTCTGCTAGTGCCAGGGTCAAAAGGTTAGGCCATTTTAATCTTTCCCCACACATACCATAGGTAATTTCGGTTGCAACAACCAAATTCTCTATTTTCCCAAGAAATAAAATTGGGCAGTTTGCAACAGCTAATTTTATTTTCGCACCAATTTTACACTACTGATTTGAAATGAAGAGCTTAATGACAAGGCCATGGCCAGTGTTAGGACGTGTACTTGTAATGCACGTGTGCACCACCCATATGCGCTGAGTTCTCACGGTACAGATGCTATTGTGGAAGTATTTAAACCGACCTTTACAAATTGGCTGTGAATAGTAAGACAACTACTTTCGGGTGTGTAAGGAGTTCATGGCCGAACTAACAAACAAATCTTAGCGATTTTCCGGTCAAATTTACAATGTGGAATCATTATAAAGACCGTATACACTTCTCAGTACAATTGGAACTAACATCAACTCATACTTGTCGGATCAAGGGGACTGAATCAGTGTAGCGTGCATGCCTGAGGAAACCTGTAAACACGGATGCTTTCAATAGTGAACCAGAAACCTTGGTCTAACCCCCACCCTTCCATGATAAGTGTTCTGTGTTCTTTTACGTGCAGGCACTACAACAATTCATATGTACCCGGGTAGTGTACCTATGTACTTGGCATCATTTCCCCAGACTTATCACTCTTATTTGTATATCTATATTTTTTTTAAGGTGAACGAAATGCAACCTAGAGACTTTTCGCTGTAGTTAATGGCAACTTTGAAGTTGGTGTGACTTTTATCGATAGATATATAGATAGATAGATAGATAGATAGATATTAATACAATTGTTTAAAAATACAAAAAAGACATCACAATCAGAAAATTGAATTGCGTCAAAATTACCATTAAATCAATAATAATGCATAGAAACTCGTGAGCGTCATGATAATTACTAAAATTGTCTTGCAACACAAATGAATGAAGGAACTGTATTACATCGTTATGATGTTATCTTCGTCGAAGTCAAATTTAATTTAGTCAAAATGCACAGCAATGTTAAACAATGCAGTGTAACTTTATTGTCTTCTTTAAAGCCATTGGACCCTTTCGGTACAGAAAAAAAAAAGTTCACAGATTTACAAATAATTTACAGGGTTTACAGAAGGTAATGGTGAAAGACTTCTCTTGAAATATTAGTCCATGAAATGCTTTACTTTTTGAGAAAAGGGTAAAACAATATAAATTCTCGTTAACGAGAATTACGGATTTGTTTTAAACACATGTCATGACACGGCGAAACGCGCGCAAACAGGAGTGGGTTTTCCCGTTATTTTCTCCCGACTCCGATGTCCGATTGAGCCTAAATTTCCACAGGATTGTTATTTTATATATAAGTTGTGATACACGAAGTGTGGGACTTGGACAATACTGTTTACCGAAAGTGTATAATGGCTTTAATAAAAAAAAAAAAAAAAATAAATCTGGGATAAATACAACCAAAGACCAATGGCACCAGCTATTTTTAATTGCGTGAAAAACAATACTTTAATCGAATATGGAATGTTCCATCACGCGTGCAAAAAAAATTCATTACAATACAACGTGTTAGATTATAATTGGTCTGAAAGACAGACATGGTTTATTTGCGTTTGTTCTGTATACACCGACAATGAACGTTGAACTTGAACAGATGGTAACGAAATGTACACCGGACGATGGATATTCATTATCAAATTTTATCAATAAATTATCGATAAGACACATTCTTCCTCTTTGGTATGCAAATTACATGTTGTTTTTTAAAACATTTTTAATCAATATTCTTCGATTTCATAAGTAGGGTTCCAGAGTAAACATTTTATTAACTGTGTTTAAATCCTTTAAAAATCAAAGCTATTGGAGTAATTTTGACTGTTTTCGCCGTTTACAAACGCAATTCCAAAGTTTCGTTTGTAATATCCATCACGTATGGGAAATTTTATAAATTACTCCAGTCTCGAAGGAACCGTCGTGGACAGTAAGGATAATTTATCTTGAACAAAAACAAATTGACGACGCCAAGAAAAATTGTGGCGCACTTTGTAACACTATCACGAGAGCTGATGATAAGCTAGCTGTATGTGTGTGTTGGGTATAATAGGAAATCCACGTTGCATTATAGCAACAGGTTTTCCCCCTGCCATATGGCCAGATCAGTATAGTAATAATTATAGTAATGCATGAGCTTGTGTGTGCGCAAATATTTCCCATTAGTAGAAAATCAATAACGACGGTTATTGTTACGACTCGCTGAAATGTGGCAAACATTTTTTTTGGTCTAAAGTGGGTATTAAAGTTACACGTATGTGTGAATCTAAGTCCCCTTGTACATTAACTGTGGATGGTAATGTGTGTGAGTGTATAATAGTAGTCACCCCTGCTTTGTGATTCTGCGGTAAACCTTTTTGTATAGTAATGACATATCAGTTTAATTAACACTATTTATTGATCCCGTAAACGTGGCGGGAACTGCTTTCATGGCCGGGGGACTAATTGCAATCGAGTGAAGAGGTTTATAAGTGTAGGAGTCGCTCTAAGAGATTGGAGAGGAACCCACTAATTATGAGTCATTAATTATGAGGGTCATTATAATCGGGGGGTTGGGGATAAGGTTGCGGAACCCAGCTCACGTACCCCCGGTCGGTATAAAAGACAAAGACGCTCACTTGACCCCTGCGCAGTGAGCCTCACGCAAAATACTGTCGTGTAGAAATGTTTTCTGTCAGTTGTTGGCAAAATTACGAATCATTTCGACTACTGTGAAATAAATAAATATCAGTCGGTTTGAAATAATAGCCTTCGGAGAAGATTCTGCTAGGGTCGAATCGTCAGTCTATTAATTGTTGTTTTTGTTTAAAGAATAGTACAATCCACTCTACAGGAAAACCTTGGAAGACCATTGTTTCAGAAGAGAGTAAAAACCAATTAGGGAAATTAATACAATGTAAGGTCAATTAAACAATGAATACTTAATTAGGTATAACATTGCTGGTAACATAAACCCTTGTCAATTATTTATTTTAACTTCCAGTTTGATTGAATACTGGCTATTCCTCTACATTTGTTGTGTTTTCATCTAGACCCCCCCCCCCCACCCCCACCCCCACCCCACCCCCTCCTTGCAAACCAACAAATGCATTGGGATGAAAACGCTGTGTCCATTTTCGATAAGAAGAAAAAAAAACCAAAACAAAAAAAAAGACGACCATTCCTTACTGGTCCTTTTCTACTGACATAAAACAGCGGCTGTTTTATTTCCATGAGTTTTACACCCATTACAGGCTTCAAGGCGAGTCATAAATTTGATGCAAAAAAATACTAGTAAAAACAAAGCCACTAATTGACGACTTTCCTATAGGCTTTTAAATCCATTTATTGCAATTTACATATAAAACGAACTACAAACACTAACCTGAAGCTTCGTGATCCTACAGTATACAACTAGAATGAAAAGCTAACACGAAATAAAAATTATTCATTTAATTTGCTTTCAGTCGAAAACATTGCATATATTAACTTTTTACAGCGGTGTACACCATCAGAAGTCATGCAGACATAAAGAGTGAGAAAAACGTGCATTTATCACATTACTTTGCGGAGCTAAAGGCCCTATGAGGATAAATAAATTGGATCGAATAACATTGCTAAAACCTACGAAGGCACTGGACAATATTGGTAATTACGATTAAAAAAATGTTGACATCAAAACTTATTTTATTTGGTAACGAGCAATGTTGATAGTATAAAACATTGTGATAAACGACTCCCTAGTCTGAAGTAACGCAGTTTGTGAGTAATTTATCACTAACATATTTCAACTGTATTCGAGAACTCAGCTGAAGTCTCGAAATCAAGCATCTGAAAGCACACAAGCGACAAGTTTTTTTTTTTTTTTTTTTTTTTCATTATTATCTCGCAACTTCAACGACTAATTGAGTTCAAATATTAACAGCTTTGTTATTTTATACATATGTTGAGATGCACCAAGTGAGAAGACTGGTCTTTGACAATTATAGGTGCCCGGTGTCTTTAAGCGAACCATGAACAAAAAAAAACACACCTGTACTTTATATGTACGGTTGAAAGAAGTTCATTGTCAGTTGAGTTAAACGATCTTTTCTCTGCATACTGAAAAAAGATGAACTAATAACTTCGATATAGGAAATGAGTAGCCATTGATCGCAACAAACTAACCAGGTCGCTTTCTATGCAACCTCCCCCCTATCCCTAGTCAATTAAATGCATTGCCTTTTCATCTAGGATGGTAATTGCACGATCCACCTGTTGCAGACGTTGGGTCTGAGTTGGTCTGAATCATTCATAATTTAAAAAACAAGTGCAGTTTATTCCATCTGTAGACCCATCACAGAAACCACACACACCAAGGGGGATTGTGTATATGCCCTGCAGCAGCCCCGTAAAGCCATACAATCCTCAAGGACCAACTTCACAAAAGGGCATTAAACATTCATTTATTTTAGCACTACATCTATAATTGATGCTTTAATTACCCACAATAGCGCACGGGTTCAAGGAACAAACCTTGGACTGTGAAAAGGTGTATTATATTACTTTATGGAATTATGCATTTTTTTCCCTCTATCGTTTGGAGTTTGGCTTTGCTGCTTACTTGACCGTCTTTAGTTAGAGTGCTTGAAGAGTACAGTGCCTGATGGTGAAGAGTTAAAAGTGCAAAATCTCAACAATATCAGGCCTTTGTGTATAAATAACGTACTGTTAATGGCAATTACAAACCCCTGAATACTTTAAGTCGTTGAAATGACAGGCCTTTTTTTCAGAGGTCATTGCAAGTTTATTGACTTCGTAACAGCTGTAGAACATAGTTTTTCCACTTAAAAATTTAACTATCAATTTTTAGACCACAGACCTTGTAACCTTTATGTTCAAAAAGGGTAGCCTTGTATATTCCATTTCAATTCTGGTAAGCAACTAACTACACCATAGAAGAAATTTTACCCTTTGTGTCATAATTTCCACATGATTTGAAGAATTTTTTGAAAAATAACAGCCGGAAAAGTTTTGTGATGTTCCTCTGCCTTCCAAAAAAAAAAAAAAAAATCAAGTGCAAACAGTTTTGTGGGCGGGTTTCATTGTTGAAACTTACTGTTTTGCAACTAGGTTAGAATAACACCATGCAGAGTAAACAGGGTTTGCGGTGACACCATGAAAAAAAAAAAAAAATCTTTTGTGAGTAGTGGTGGCCAGCCTGGTATTGGCTCTGAGAAGAAAATGCAACTGAAATTATAGAAGCTGCCACCAAAAGAAAGACAAACAAACGCTACCTTCTTCAATATACCTTCATGTTGTACTTGTTGCTGTTGCTAAACTTTGAAAGCAATAAGACTGTTTTTCTCCACATAAAACGTTGAATGCAATAAGTTCATTTTCGAACCATTTACCGCTTGCCCGTGTTGTTTTTGAAACCTTTGGTATAACAAATGCATCCCCTCGATTATTTGAGGGAAAACATAAAAAACATGCGTGTGAACAGATAATAATAATAAACGGGAAAAATAAATATGCTGGTATTTTACCATCTAGGGAAGAGTCATGTCAATAGGATACTGATATTATTTACGACATTCTAAATCATTGCTGTTATGGCTGTAGACACTAAACAAAGCGTCATATACCACGGTCAAAACTAAATTTATAAGTGGATCAAATAAAATGAGACTTTGCATTCGGATTGGGCGCTTTGGGCTCATAGAATTACCGTTTGTTGTGAAATAAATATGGTTTAAAAAGTAGAATATAATGTTTTTACACAGATATCAAATTTGTCTCAAACCCCCCCCCCCCCCCAAAACCCCAACTGAAACAACATTTTTTTATAACAAAGCAAATAATATTTGATCTTTTTAAAATGGAATGGGTAAAAAGTGTCTGTAAAGGTATTCATTCGTGAACGTCATCAGCCTTGTATGGTAATGGTATCCAGAACTATTCAGAAATACCGCATTGTATAACATTAGTTATAACCCATAATGGAAACAAATTTGCTTCAAGCTACCGTTTTCTAATTATGCATGTACAAGAACACAAATAATAGGCCTACATTCCTCGTTAATTTATAGGAATATTTTTTTCCAAAATTATTTTGGCACACTCGGCAGTATTAGCAAATAATGTCAGGAGCTCTTGAAATAGATATCATAACCTTCTTTCCATCGACTCTGCTGTTTCACCTCGATCCCAGAGGCAAAACAAGCGATCTCTGAAATGCACTTTAGTGTCAGGTCTACCTATTGTGCACGTTTTCTGCAGACGGGCACAGAACTACATATGTTTCATACCAGCTTAAATAACCAGACAATGGTTTTGGTTTAGCTGCCAAACATAAAAAAAAATACAATTTAAAGTAACATTGGAAAGCAGGGGCTGAAACTGCTGACATTGCCGCTGTCAGTAGTCAGATAAAATAATGTATTTTACCACGAGGGCTTTGAATTTGTTTGTATATTTCCTCTGGCTATACTTTCATTTCAAAATTATCACAACTTTTTGTTTCAATTTGTCGGTACACGGAAGGAAAACGTTTCTCGTCCCGGTATAAAGTGTTTGCCTGAAAATAATTTCTGTGCTCCCTTTTTTTCAAGCGCAAATAAATGTTTTTCCTTCTTCACTAAATATATAAAGCTCCGCATCAATATTTTGAATTGTGCTAATGGTCAGTTCAGAAATATTTTGTTAGTAAATCAACGCCTATATTTAAACCAAACTATCTTTGAAGAGAACTACCAACCCCCAACGGGACATCAGTTTGTTGGCAGAAAACGAGGGCATGAAAGCACGCTATTAAAGCTATTCAGTATTTACCCTTGTTCTATTCAGGTATCTTTCAGTATCAAATAAAGGTCTTTAATATATTATTTAAAGCAAGCTATTTTCGAAAGAAACACCAACACTCCCCCTGAGAGATTGTTGACTAGAAACAAGGGCGTGATATGAAAACACGACGAGTTATTCAGTCCTGAATGATTGAGATCTAGCTTAACACAACAGGGTCCTGAGATTTATTTTCTGTCTTCGTCCCACAGAGATGTCTTAGAAGAAGAGGTCTGTTTGCCTTTAACTCCCCAGCGAATCCAACATCAACCCCGACTTCAAATTTAGTCATTTTACGCACGCGCATCTCCTCGCTCGTCGAACCCCGTCTTCGGAACCTGATGTACTGCACTCCGTGATCCTCATAAAAAATGATCCACGTCAAACGTTTCTCAAATAATTTGTTGTCATTACGGCATCCAGTTTGAAGAAAAGAAAGAAAGAAGTTGGGAAATGACAAAGAATTTGTCATCAGGCCTCAGACTATTCCTTTGACGAAGCATTTTGATATTGTCAGTGTGTTGTGACAGAACAACTTTCTAAAACTAATCCTACTCGAAATGAAAAATTGTGTTCTTAATTCAGTTTGCGTACCCGAAAAGAACAGAATAACACGTACTTGCAAGAACCTGCACAAAATCCAATCAAAATCACACATTGGCAACAAATGTAAGTGAATCGCCTCCGCTGTTTCGTTGGAAAGTAAAAAAAAAACGTGACTTGGTAATTTGATTGAATTTTCACACTGGGGAGGGGGCGTGAAGGTGTTCTTTGCAGAGTTGCAAGAGATTGCTCCCTCCCACCAAGAAACTATAAATATTGTCACTCTACGATTGTTGAAGTTGTTTGTCTCGCTTCTGCATCAACTTTGTTGTAAAATAACTATTACCATGCTGTTTTGTTCATTTATGTAAATGCTGCATTGCATCGTAAACCAAACCAGACTGGAAGAGCAACCAAATAAAACCAACGTTGGTTGGAATGTTGTCGAAGATTCGATAACGAGATGTAAACACATTTTACAGTCTGCACATTCGCGTCACCCAGTGAATAAATTGTTTTGATTTGTACTGGTATCATCTGTCAAATAGATGATTTATACTCCTTGGTGAAGGGTAGCATTTAATTTCGACTTCCTTGCTGGCTACAAAACAACCACAGTTCAAAGCAAAGTTTTCTATGGTTTAAAAGCATTTTGGGTAAAAGGGAGAAATAGCCATGTTCCGGTGTCAGATCAGACTTAGGCCCGGTCACACAGGCCTCGATAACGAGAACGATAACGAGAACGATAATGAGAACGATAAAAATACACGCCCTCGATTGGTTGGAATGCTCCACGCAGAATACGTCCACGCTCATTCAACCAATCGAGGGCGTGCATTTTTATCGTTCTCGTTATCGTTCTCGTTATCGGGGCCTGTGTGACCGGGCCTTTATTTGGAAAATACTATAAGTAAGTAAGATTTGCGGTGACACCATGTACAAATCTCTTTAGTGAGATTGGTGGGTCTGAGAGGAGCCGATTTTCTGCTCGACGTTTCGGTCAGTGTGCTCTGTGCATCTTCAGTAGATACAATGTCGTTATGCACTTTGACTTCTCTCGATCCTAGTTTAAGTCTGTCTTTATACATGCGACTCCATCACTTCCCCATCAGGTGTAACTTTCAACCCGGCCAGAAGTCTTCTTCAAGATCTCCTCTCTGAGACAAACCCAAGACACAGGTTTACGGCACTTCTGTTGACTTTGGACGCGCCAGGACTGCCAGCTACGAATAGTATTCTATTTCAATACAGAGTTAGATAGATTCCTTGAATGTGTGTCAATCATATGCATTGTATTGATCCTTGTCCACAGGTGATAATATAAATAAGGAGTGGCACACATCTTTCTTGGACCCCTTGAGCATTTTGGAATCGCTCCGAGAAATAAGGCCAAATTAAAGTTACTTAGTACAGACGGTGGTAAACCCTTGTGTCCAATATTGTGTTATCTGAAATGAGTGAACGTATGCAAGGAGTGCCACACATCTTTCTGGGACTCCTTGGGCATTTTGGAACCGCTCAGATGAATAAGGCAAAATTAAAGTTCCATTCAGCTATAGTTCATTCATGTCCAATATTGTCTTAACTGATGATATTCAACGTAATTGTAGTACGTTATCATTTAATTATACAAGAAGTGACATACGTCTTTCTATATGACCCCTTGAGCATTTTGGAACCGCTCCGAGGAAGTCCAAATTAAAGTTTCATACAGCTAGTATAATTCCTTCATGTCCACCATTGTCTTATCTGATGATATTCAACGCAATTGTAGTACGTTATCATTTAATTGTGCAAGTAGTGACATACGTCTTTCTATAGGACCCCTTGAGCATTTTGGAATCTAAATTTGGAAGGCCAAATTAAAGTTCCATACAGCGAGTGGTTCCTTCATGTTCAATATTGTCTTATCTGAAATTCAACGTCATTACAGTTCATTATGGGTGCAACACATCGTTCAAAAGAATCCCTTGAAGCATTTTGGAATCGCCCTGTTGATGAATGAGGCCTCACTGAAGTTTCATAGTCCAGCTCTACGCTGGTGGTTCCTTTACGTCCAATTTGTCTTATCTGAAAATCAAACATCACCATTATGCACGAGTGGCACACATGGGACCCCTTTGAGCATTTTTAAATCGCTCAAGTGAATAAGGCCAAATTAAAGTTGTGTATATAGTCCAAGTACGTTGGCAGTTCCTTTAAGTCAAATATTATTTTTATGAAAGTCATATTGAACGTAATTACAGTGCATTATCACTTAATTACGGGAGTGCCAGGCATCTTTATGTTACCCTTTGAGCATTTTGGAATCGCTCCGGATGAATATGAAAAGGTCAAAGAAATAGTTCACAGTACAGCTACGATGGCGGTTGCTTTATGTCCAATAACTGTTTTATCTTTTGAACGTACTGTTAGCGAGTGCTACTTTTCAATGAACTCAAAAACTCCCAACCTCTGCTAATTAACTCCATAGAGAGTGTCTGATTACAGACACCTATCCATCCACCTTAAAGACCATAGAAAAGTCAGGGGTCATAATAAAGTGTTTCTGTGGCAATATATCTTCATATTATGATGAGACTCATTCTGACGCCAAGCAAATTGAAATATTTCCCCACACAGTAAAATTGACCACAATATTCAAAAGTTATGCGTATGTGTGTGTGAGTGAGTGAGTCAGATACTTGTTTTCCTATTGACCCATGGTATGGCACCCGATCGACCCCCTGATTCGAAGCACCCCGTAAGCCATCACGTTGGAGGTATCAATTTCTGGTAACAACTTTCCTTTAGAATTATATTCCTAAAAGGGGAGTCTATATTCCCTGGTGTACGTGCCCCACTTACTGTACACGGAACCCCAACGATGTGGAAAATGCTTGCAATAATCAAGTAAACTTGACATCTCCCTGGTACCAATAAACAAGGTTCTGACGTCAGCTTAAATTTCCTGCTGCCTTGGTAACACTCAGCTAAACTCGCCCCACACTCGTCTCACATGACTTTTTTTAAAGGCCGCATCTCAATTGTTGGTGCCGATGATTGTGGACTTCTATTCAATGATGTTTTGCTTATTAGTGTTCACTGATATACAATTTCCTTACCTTTTCTTCGTGGTGCAACCATATAGCAAGGACCAGTGTTGATTTCCCGTTTATTTCAAGGCCCAGAACTGAGGCTCAGGTTAATAGTCTGACCCATGTTTCGTGTATATCATGGACAATTGTTTTTTCCAAAAAACAAAAAACATACTTTTCTTCAAATAACTCTTATTTAACTATGAATGCAGTAAACACACTCCACAGCAAAGTTGCCATTGTGTAAATATTGATGAAATTGAAAATGCACTGATTGTTCCATTAAAAAACGCTATAACAATCCAAAACCAAGTAAGTAATATTTACGAAGCAAAACTTGATCATTCTTACACACTTCAAACATTGTGTTGTTAAATCTGACAAGATGGGTGTTGTCACACACATACCCAGGAGAGAATCAACATTAACACCACATGGTGTTAACATAACACCAACGTAACTGGACTGGCAGAAATAAAAATGTGATAATCTAACACCATATAATGTTGTAAATTTCGATTCGTTTTGGAGTCTAGTTTCTCATCTGCACAAAAACAAAACACAAGACCAAAGCTTTCATGTCATGTTATTGGTCAGCCATACACCATGACATCTACCAAAAATAACTGTCATTACAACTAAAGAGTATAATCTGTATACGTTTTGCTTAATCCAGACGCCATAAAACAAAACTATTTACGGAATTCTAGAAATAGACCCGAACGCACCTGGTGAAATGTTTATTTATAATGTACATGCATAGAGCATTGTTGAACGAATAACAAGGAGTGAGCATATGTCTTTTTCCCAAATGCATCTTCGAGTAAATTGCAAATAAATCTTATGTGTCACCGCCACACTGAGTAGGATAGAGACGTTCATAAACATCACACTTCGTTCAGATTATAAACCCGCCACTCAAGAGAATCTTTCTCCCTATAATAGCATTATTAAGTTAGATTTATAATTTGATTACTCAAAAATGGGTCTGAATCTGATGTTTTTAAAATGGCACGGCGATGAGATTATTGTGTTGTGGGATACTAAAGTTAAAACCCGGCTTGTTTGTTTTGCTAATGTATATGATCGGCCGGCGCGGATAGAAATCTAATTTCAAGAGATTTCAAGAACGGTTCCGAATATTTTATTCAGTGTAAAAGTGTTTGAGTGCGTTTTCAATTGTCGTACATCTATATATAACTGGGTATAGTTTGGCATTGTTTTCCCTGCCAGTTTTAGTTGTACTATATCTTGTAAAGTTGTCCAGCACGAATGACTGATGTATTTTTCTCTTCTCAGTTAGTGATTTGGTTTAACTTTCATGGACGATACATAACACGGTTTAAACAAGTCTTTTGCATTTCTCCTTCACGTTCATCTTTAACATTGAGTGAGATTTATAGGGCTAGAGACTGGCCGTACACTCTTGTCACATCGATTGGTCGCTAAGCGAGCCCCCGTCTCTCAATCTCTCTCTTTCTGGCTCAGAGAGTGATAGCGCTGGCAAAAATGACGCAGAGAAAACAGATTGGCCAACGGGTAGAAATTATAGCTGAACCGGGGAGTTCTCCGGGATCGAGTTACAAATCTGTTGCACACCGGGTGCATAAGAATGAGTATAGGACTTAGCGCAGATTAACGACGGGGATTCCACAACGAAATAGCGAGATTTGACGATAAGGGGGGAGAAAACAAGCTTCTTATAGAGTACTACAACCTCGTCCCCGGGGCCAGTCAAGCAGAATCCTCGATCCCATCAATGAGAAATCGCCCTGTAATGCGAGTTACATGGTGTAATTGGCTATTCATAATGTAGATGATATACAAGTCCCAGACATGCTTTCCGTAGTTTTGATTTTATCGGTATACTAATTTGCAATGTGGCGATCTAAACACATCACTAACACTCTATTCCACATAACTGTAGATAACAACATAAACGCAAATGAACACATGGGTCTAACTAGAACTACAACATATATAGCACACAACTGTAGAACTACAACATAACACATAACATCTAGAACTACAACATAAAAAGTAGAACTAAAACATAACTTGTAACAATTATAGAACTATGCAGTATATAACACATAAATAGAACTACGTGACATAACACATAACTAGAACTACAACTTACCACACATTAGAACTATACTACAGTATAGCACAGAATTAAACTACACATAAAACATAGGCCTAAAACTAGAACTACAACATAACATACATACTACATATTTAGAACTATAGATAGCACTAATTAGAACTGCAACATACCACATAACTATAGAACGATAATAACATTACAAGTAACAATATTGTGCTGTTCATTAAAAAGTTCTCATTTCGTGTACCAATCTATAATTTTAGAGAACGGTTTCCATCAACAACTCAAAGTTGTACTCCCCTTTAAGGGATTTAAATTCCAATTGATATAAGCCATTGCTTAATGTATAGATGTGGCATTGGCATATCTGATATAAATGGCTACTTAACGGTCACAGACGTAGTGTCTTCCTCTAGAGGGCCACCATCTTGCCCGTTGCCATGAAGATAATCATTTCGCTAAAATAAGCTTTATAGAAAAAAATTGTTCTGCGTGGGAGGTCTGCTTCAAGTCATGATTACTTTCGTATAATCATCTAATATACTATATCATTCCTATTGATCAAAGTGTAGTTTTTGTGTAATGTGTCGTCAAAAGATCACTGTCTGATGTGTCTTAGGGATTTCTAAAAATAAAAATGAAGCTGCCAGCCTCTGTCTTGTAATGCCTGAGATATTTTCATGGTAAATGTGCCACTGTTTGATCGTTAAACCAGTCTTTCTGCTCTGCTTCGGCTAGATGTAGAGCAAAGAGCCATTCCAAAAGCTCCATTGAAATAATAAATGCATCTTTGTATAACTCATATTGCTATGGTGCATGTTTCCCTCCATCCTAATGTCTGTTTTAAAAGGAACATCAATTCCTACCTTCAGCTCCTCTGAGTTATGTTCATATACTTTGATCTTGCTTCTTGTAGTTCCTTTCAAAACATGGGGTTTGCCTTATTTGGGGCAAACTTGAAAGCAAAGCCATAATTTGGGAGGGGCTACGTCTTCATGTATCGCAACCATATTCAATCGTGCATTTCCCAGGACCACATTGGATGAAAGGCGGGGGGGGGGGGGGGGCAAGGGTTTTGAGCGTGGAACCCTCTTGACCTCCCGCCCTCGCCCTGCCCCTCTAGTTACGGCTCTGCATAGTGATCCATGGCTCCGGGCTCTTGCCCCCACCTTCACGTTTTCTCAATCCAGATTTCCCCTTTCGGCATTGCTTCAACTTGAAACTGTTAGACGACATCCGTGATGTGATTCCAAAGCATTTTATTGGGTGTAATAAAAAAAAACTGTCTAAAAGGCCTCATGTTAATTTGGTAAAATGTAATGTCAATTCTGACCATGACGAGAAAGGAGAATGCATGGGTTCATTTAATTCTGAACCACTGCCGTCAGCAAGTCAATCAATCCCACGCAAGGATACAGAAATGGCTTGAGGACAACAATCCCATCCTCTATACCTAGCTTTCCCCCATCCCTCTCTTTCTCCAAATTCAGAAAATAGAAGAGAGAAAAAAATCCTCACATTCATGCAAATACATAGGGCGAGTATGTGTTGGTGTAACCTGAGGCACGTCCTCACACACAAAAAAAGCCAAAGTCTGGGTTATAGGAAGGAAGGAATCCAATTCGTGTATATTTAGCAGCAGCTGGATATAACTCGGCAACGTAATGCAACCGGGCACCGTATTGGGGGAAAATAGTGCCATTTTACATCAAAACAAAATTGTGCGTAAGAGGTGGCACGCAGTAAATATTTACCTTTTCACCTTCGCGAAAGCAATGATTGGGAGGGAAGTGTTCACGTCCTGTAAGGTAATTGCTTCAGAGTGAGCTGGGTTTGTAATTTTATTGAGTCTGAAGCAGAAACAGATAAACACGTAATAAGAAGCCAGATTACTCATTCTCTCGGTGTTTTTTGTAAAAGCATCGTAAATAATAGAAAAGTGCGCTGGGGTGATTTTGAAATGACGTCATACGTGGGGGTCGATAGGAAGTGTACGGGTTTTGATTTCGGTAACTTGTCCCCTTTATATTAGAATTAAAACAAGTGCCTCACGGAGGAATTATTTCAGTCGAAAGCTTTTGTGTCACTCTTTTTTCTTTTCTTTTTTTACAAGAAAGCAGATTTAGTGGCATGACGTTTCGACCCTATATAGCTAGCAGATTCTTTCTGAGAGACTAAATGACTTTATTTTTTAAATAGTAATTCACGCCACCCCCTGTCCCTGTACAGTTGTGGTTATTTGTGAATTAAATTCACATTATTTGAGTCAATACCATCAATGTGTACTATGGATTAAAATATGGTAGGCCTATCTCGCTCACTACCCTAATGCACAAAATTGGCATTACCGATCTGTATCGACAACATATACACACGATGGCTATTTAAGAATAATTCTTAGACTCTATAAGCAAACTTTCCACAATCAGATGAGTGAATCTTATCAGTTACATCCTCCTACGCACATCCACAAAGAGATTCCCGCGTGAGGACGCACTTCCAGTGATCTCTCACGAGGAATGATGAGATTTACACACAGACCCCCCCCCCCCTTCTCGTCCGTTTCCAGGTTGGCTGCAATTCCAACAACTCCAAAGCCAATCCCATAAATTATCAATGTAAATGTGCGTCATACCGCTCATATAACGTGATTTACTGACGCCTGGTGAAAGTCCCCCTTACAGGACCAAGTGTATCAGATGGGATCTTTTACCGGTACTGATGAGATCGTTCTGATGTTAGGGAACTTATTGTGTTGTAATCTCTTTATCAAGATGATTAGCATACCTCCGTATGTTACACTCTACTTAAAGGCACGACACCATTTTGGTTTTGTCGAAGACCAGTCTTCTCACTTGGTGTACCGATCGATCGCAACATATGTATAAAATAACAAATCTGTAAACATTTGGACTCAATTGGTCACCGATGTTAAGAGAATAATGAAAGAAAAAAACAACCTTGTTGAACAAATTTGTGTGCTTTTTGATGCCTAAAAAACTTTAGGTCTTAGGCCTATTAAATAGTATTTGAGTAAGAAATAACCTCTAACTCAAAAAGAAAAAACTATGTTACTTCAGAGGGGGCCGTTTCTCACATTTGTTTTTGTAGCAGCTCTCCATTGGTCGTTAGTAATTAACTTTTTATGTTAACGATTATTTTGGCTTTGGACACGTTCGATTGGAGATATGCACAGCCAAACTTGCTTTTGAAAACTCCATTTAAAAAGGTGGCTTTTTTCTCTAAGATAACCATCCATTCGTAGTGACTTTATAGACGACGTAGGAAGAATAATCCCTATACAGGAATACACAATCCGAGAAGCGTTACTCGGTAACGCTTCTCAGTTTAAAATTTTGAGGTATAAAAACTGCTGTCTTTTTGCAGCACCACTTCAACAGCACTTGTGAAATGATTCTCCAACTGATTTATATACTATCAAACGCTAATCTAGACTTCTTCTAACAAATTTCTTTTTTTATGAGTGATTACCAAACGTGTACCTTTAAAGATCTAAAAATCACAACACATTAAAATCCACGTGAAACTCCCAAATAATTATGAAATAATTTTGTTCATCTGATAAAAAAATACCACCAGCGGATTGTGGTGGTGTTGTGGGGTATAATTATCCACTGCCTGCCGTGAGCTTTTCCGGTAACATGTGTGGGGGTGTGAAGATGAGCCTACAATCGGAACATCTGTGTGCTCGTGATTATGATTTTGTTATTCATACGCATGTAATGAATGTCAGATAGGAGCAACAAATCAGGCAACGCAGCATAATAGGATTATTTTGTGTTACAGTTTTATTGTAATCACAATAAAATGTTTGAGCTTTTTTTTGCTAATGATTTTTTTTCTTCCAAAAGATTCACTTCGTATTCGGAATGAATGAATTACACTTTAGTGATCTTTCATTTTGTGTGATTTCTTATCCGGGTCATGTGATAGGGCAAGTGGATTTGGTTATTCACATTTCAGTTTTTCTTTTTCAATCTGAAAGCATTCCATAGAAAACAAATTTCCCAAATAATCCATATAGGGACACTTTTGTTCGATAGCTGTCTCCCTCAATATTGACAAACTGCGTGTTGCGTTAACTTAGCTTTGATTAACCACATGTAACAATAGGCCGTAATTCTTAGTGAATGAATGAATGAATCAATCAATCAATCAATCAAAACTGAAAAAAAAAATGGTGCGCAAATAGATCAGTTAATAATTAAATAAATAAATAATAAATAGACCCCCAAAAAATTCAAATTTAAAACAGATTGCGTAATAGACCTTTTTGGCATCCGTTGTTTTAAAAGGTAGACCAGCATAAAAAAATAACGAAATAGTGACGGAGACCTAAATCTTTCATATAAACGTACCGCATCGAACGTATCGAAAATCGGAGCGGAGTTTTCCCTCCAATCAAAATTATGCAAGAAAACCGAGACAGGTAGATACAAATAATCTGGTTCCATTTAGTTTTTATGAATTTTAACAATAATTAGTGTTGTTGGATACAGGGAACATGGTCCAAATGGCGACAGTTAGATCAATGTCTATTATTATAAACACTGTTATTGCCTCGTTACCAGGTACGCTACTATCCTCGTTCTCAGTGTTCTGTTGCGGCTTCACCCGTATCACTCCCCGTAGTGCGTTTCTATGGAATCTCTTGGCTGCCTTGCTTCAGGTACTGTCGTGCATCTTCATTGTTGGCTGGATATGGAGCATCTCGTGGGGTATGACATTCTGCACACTTGCCAGTGAGTATGAAAATAAAACTGGAGTCCCTAGGTAGATTTTTCATCCAATTAATTTTTTTCCCCGCTCAACAAGAAGCTTTTTTTTGTTGTCAATAACCAAGGCTTGATTTCACAAAGTACAAAGATTGGTCTTAACATAATGTATCAATCATAATTGCAAGCAAAGGTAGACGTCACAATGCATAATCACTATGGTGATGTTGAGAACTCATCTTACAATGATTGTTAGTGCTTAATTTGTGATATCCTGCACAGGAATTGTTCTTTAAAGGATGTGGCTATTGTTGGAACACAAAACAAAATATTCACAGATTTACATTAAACTTTCATCGTTTGAAGATAGCGATAGCAGAAATTCCCATAAAATATTACTTGCTGAGGTGCTGTAGTTTTTGAGAAATGAGTAAAACGATGTCAACAAAAATACGTTTGTCATGCTAAAAATGTTTTTCGTGACTTGCTTGACTAATTTCTCAAAAACTACTGCACCCCAGCAAGTAATATTTTAAGGGAAGCTTTCTACTATCGTTACCTTCAAACCGTGAGTTTAATGTACATCTTTATTGTTTTTTGTTGTCATAGGCTTACTCTGAAAAACTCATAAACAAACTTACTTTCATGTTTTCAATTTATTTCTCCTCTGATGTATTGTGTTGTAATTAAATTGTTATTTTGTTAACGATTATCGGTAAAAATAGATGTGTAGAATTGTGATTAAAACGTGTTTTGGATGGAACAGAGAATTTTGTGACATTTTAAAAACCTTTTATGATAAAAAGACTGTAGTGAAGAGCCAAGGATTAGTTGATATTCAGTTATTTTTAACAACCGTAAACAAACTGTAATTTACGTCAAGCAAAAGGTCGAATTACCCTTCATTATGTTGAAAGATAGGAATTCAATCCAATCATCATTTTCGTCAATAATAAGTCACCTCAGCCGACTGGCTGGGATGATGCCCTCTTGCGGCGTGGCGTTTTTGTGGCGTACACACACAAAAAGTCAGATAGAGGGCGGCATTTTAAACTGACGGCGAGGCATGGGCCTCTGTGAGAAATTATTGGACTCGAAGGAAAGATGATGATAGAAGGCTGTATGTTTAAAGTAACGAAATGTTAATGCGATTTTTGTTATTTTTCTTGCAGCTGAATATAAATACGAGAAACAAGTCAGAGGAAAGCAACACCAATCCGCGAGGTGGACTCCAACTTAGTACTACTCATTGTTGTCATCTGGAAAACCACGTTGTGACTACATTCAGTAAAATGCTGTGTGCCGATCCACTGAGAGCACCCACGATTTACCAATATTATGGTTGAAACAGGAGCAATGCTTAATAGTTCGGTTTGAGCAATGCTAAGTTCTCATCATCGAATGGTGGATCCTCCTTTTGGCGTGTTTTTTGCCCAAATGGCTTAAATTGTTAAATCGTGGTCGCAAAGTGAAGCAACTGAAACATGAACTTAACTTGTAAACAGAGTAGTGCCATCCGCCACTGGGGCGGATTTGCCGTTTGATCGGCTGAGCAAATACTGGAAACTTTGGTAGGGCCGAAGTCAGGCCGAAGTCATGCCGAAGTCATGCCGAAGTAAGGCCGAAGTCAGGCCGAAATCAAGCCGAAGTCAGGTCGAAGTTTAACTTTGTGTTTAGACTACTGTTTGATTGTGATGGACAGATCAGGAAAGCATTTAGGCATGACGTTTGCCCCAAACAATGCTATACATTATTACCAGTCCTTTTGCTATGAGCTATGCCCCTTTAGCCCCTGTTTCCACACGTTGGCCAAAGACGGCCCCCATCTCTCCTAACGTTGGCCCACAGACAGTCGGCCATGGTCAAACCCTGGCCAGGCTAACTTGCCCTTAGTTGACCATGCCTGTAAGGATCATCATCATGCTAAAGTTGTTTCACCACCGGATCACAACTCCTACAATAAACAGGGCGTTCCGATCGGTGAGGCCTGGTAGCATGCGTGCCGTTTCCCCGGCCGGATCCCACAGCGATGTACGAGAGGGTTTTTGAGGGGCTCAGCGTGCACGCCGTTTCGTTTCGCATCTTTTAAAACGGCTTTTGGGAGACTTTGATCGCAGATGAGCCAATGTGAACTTTCATTGCAAAAGATACCTGGCCATGCGCAGTTTATACATGTTAGTAATCGTCAACTATCGTTCGTCATTGCTCGATGACACCACTTCGAAAATCATGTTGTATCGGTGAACGCTTATGGTTGCATTGTGAGCATAAGCATCAAGTATTGTAATACGCTTCTGACGAAAGACTTAGAAATGTGGAAATGCACTGACGATTTTGAAAAGTCACCCTGCAAGATTGTGTTTTTGTTAAATGTTTAAATAACTTGTTTTTGTTGGCCGCCATGACCAAAAATGGACTACAGCGAGCCTGGGTGTTTTATTGCAAGATGGGATATGTACACAATGACCCATTGGTATAGTTCAACGTTGTTTTTGAATGACATTTGGCTGTATAAAGGGTGTTTTCTTTAGTAGTTCTTAACTAGCTTCTGCAATATTTAAACTTGCTGTGGACTTCCCTTCGCAGAGCAATTTGTAAAGCAATTTGTAGTTTTGATAGTAGCCTACATTGGAATTATTATTTTTACTTCGCGATGGTCGAACATCAGACATCCTGCAAAATCTGCAATGATGAATCTGTTCCACAAAATTACACTTACGGCAAACCCGTGTCCTGCTATGCATAGTGACGTAGGCCTAAATATGTCACCCGAGCAGCACATGAATTACTTTTTATTTTTGGGATCACATTCTGGGCAACTTTGGTAAGAAATGTATGTTGACCAAAACTTTCGTTTCCTATAACCCTGAGGAGGCAAACAATTAATTTAGAAAAATGTGTTTCTCGAAATTTGCATATACGCATGCTGTCTCGTTTAGAACAAAAATGCTTACAGAGCTTTTGTATAATATTGGACTTTAAGCATACACAGTCCTAGCCAGAAATATAACATAAAAGCAGAAAGGGTAAAACATGCGATTCGCCACAAGTCTCTTCATCAAAATTTGAAAATCAATGTTTGTACGGTGTCTTGTTTACGGTGTCTTGTCTTGTTCATTTCGCTTAGCGAAGCTTTTTGACTGTGCCGTCTTAATGTTTTAGAGGTATGTAGTAATACCAATAGTAAAACTCTGACGAAGGAACAAAATATTGTTAATAATAATTTGACTTGTGTCGTTGGCGTTTTCCCGCATTGTTTTTAGCCACTTGTTTGATTGACTTTTAAAAACTGCATAGCAGTCTAAGTTTTGTAAAGTTTTTAAATATTCTTTAGTTAAACTTGTGTATAATAACCTTTGATGCGACTGTGTTCTATCGTCTACGAGGAATGCGTGTTTTACCATTGTACATTTCAGTGGTTTCAATTTATCATTGTGATACATAGGCCCTTTACGAATCAACGGCCTCGGCTTTGGATTCGGCTTCAGGCTCCGGTCTCTGGTCTGAATCCCTGAACGCATAGCACACGTATAGTCAGAACAAGTGGGGTGGCTAGCTAGCCTGAGCTGAATCCGAATCCAAAGCCGTGAATTCGAAAGGGCCATACGTGGGCCGGGTGTTGTGACAGGTAAAGTAGTACACTCGATGCATTACTACTGAATGTAGAAAATGGTTAAACTCGAACCATCTAGCCGGTGTCAGGGGAAACCTTTCCCCGGAGAATCTGTCCCCCATAAATTAAGGGGAATGAACATGTGGGCTGGAGGAGGAGGATTCAAAAGAGGGCGCTATTCAGAATAACTTATTACACAGTTCGCCTTATAGGGGAATGATCTCTGGTGACAGAATCTCCCTGCCACACCGGGGCGGGTTTGGACCCTTGATGAGGAGCCATTGATAATTATTGAGCATTAAAGGTTTGCACGGTGAATTGTAATCAAATTGTTAAGTGTTCCGCCATCGGATTGTACGTTAAAACCGAATGTCTCATTTTGAAGTAGTGGCCAAAGATCCAAAGTATACTTTTAGATTGTGATTGAGGCCTTCACACTGGTTAGTGGCTCTTTGAAAAAAAGGTGTGATCACTGTTGAAAACAGATACGAGCCAAATGGTATCGTGGAAGCCTTATATCTGTACTTTTATTGGCAATGGCCAGAACCTTCCTATTCGGAGCTCGGGTGCTGAGTATCAATGCCTAACACACATCGGTGTATAATGGGTAAACTCGAAAATTTATATCATCATTAGTGTTTATATTATAAGCTCAGTAGGCCTTCGGAAATAAACCTTAAATGTATCAATTTTGTTTATTGATATAAAAGTACACAGAAATAAAATCAGATTGTACGAAAATAAATGCATAATATTAGCAGGAGATTTATTCGAACCGGTGATTATAAAAAAATAAACAGGCATCGTTATGTAAAAGACGTGTAAAAGAATGTAACATAATGAATACTAAAATGTAAATCGCTACTGTTGGAAGTCACTGTGTGTTTGGAATGTACACAATGTTCCCAGTCACTGTTGAGATGGATGGATTGTAATGAATTGTA
This sequence comes from Asterias amurensis, assembly GCF_032118995.1. NCBI lineage: Eukaryota > Metazoa > Echinodermata > Asteroidea > Forcipulatida > Asteriidae > Asterias > Asterias amurensis. The sequence goes on from NC_092648.1 coordinate 15,997,716, forward strand.
ATTTGAGTTTTAAATACGCATTAATTATGATAATTGTTTGAATATTAAAGAGTGGACAAGAGTATTAATTTTGTTGGGTTTTAACATGAGATTATCTGACCATCGAGATCACTCAAAATACTTCCGGGTCAGAGTTGTCCCGAAGTCTGGTTCCTCGAGAGAGCCTGACCCATTACTGGGTCAGGCTGAAACATTTCTTGGTCATATTGACGCTGATTCCGGGTCAAAAATAGGTCAGAGCCCCGAAGTGACTCGATTCCAGTGTACCAACTTGAGAAGATTTCACCGCAACTGGAAATTAAACGATCTATGCTGGGTTAGTTTAGTTTCCGAGTGCAGGTTCAAAGTTGTTGTTGTTGTTGGTTTTGTTGTTGTCCTCTTGTTTGTCCATTAACGCCGAGATGTATATATGGTCTTGGTGTTGAAAGGTCATGCGATTTTATATCACAAATCACTCACATGACAATTAATCCATTGACGATTAGTGGTAGAGTAATCGAGTGTAACTTGCAACATTTCTTGGTGAACTTATTTAAATCTACATAGTAATAATTTAACACCTAATATTAAAATTATTATGATTTGTATGATCGCGTTTTCAGTGCAAGGAAACAATGCATTTATGGTGTCGTGTTTTTCAGAATCCTGTAATGTCATTCTACTAATAGAAGAGACTTTCACAGTCTGTGAATCGCACAAATTATGTATGTGCCTCTGTCTGTCCGCCCACCCCTTCCTAAGTGAAGACTGAAGTTACACCACTGTTTGTTTAATGTGACATCAATATACTGTTTTAGCATAACTACATCAACTCGTGGGATGTCTTAAATCGTGATGCTCGGCTCGAAGTGGACAGTTGTACATCATTTTACATTCATGCTTGACAAGCCTCGACGGCAATTCCTCATGCTCTAAATACCTCTTAAGAAGCACCGCGTGCCCTCCTTGCGGCGTACATAAACGCCCTCAGCGGCTTGGCAAACGCCTAGAGTGGTCACCTGCTTATCATTCAAGGATGAGTGACGTCAGATATTCGGGAGGCAAGTTTTTTTTCTGTAGTACAGAGTTGCCATCCTAAATTTGTTTTCCTGATTTTCTTTTAAGGGATTGTGCCCTTTTTAGAATCGATTTAGAAAGAACAAAAATCCCCATGGAAAGGCACTACGATAGTGGCAATTTTTAGGTACAGAAGAAAAAAATGCATTAGGCCGGCTGGGGAGGAATACCCCATGCGCAAAACCTATTACTGTCATTTTGAGGAATCAATTTGACGAACCCCCCAAAAGTGCATCTGATTAACAGAGGTTGGATTCTCGATGGTCGTCGTCATCATTACCGTCTTCATTCTTAATCAATAAAGTGCCCCAGCTTTTTTTCTCCTTATAAAAAAAGTTATAGGCTAAGTATAAACACTGCTTTTTGAACCGTTTGATTCTTTTAAATCTTGTAGAACAATCAAACTAGGCTAACATGTGAACACAAAAGTTGGTCACGTTTTTTTTTTTAGTTATCACCGAAAATCCTGCGCGATGTCCGTGCAGGAAAAATAATCCCTACAATCTGAGAAACGTTACGCGGTAACCCTTCTCATACTCAAATTTTTGGGCGTTCAAACTTATTTATTTGATATAACCATATTACTTCACAGTGAAAGGTTTCTCAAAATGATTTATACCATAACCAATAGTTTTTATCGTCAGCGAGTACAAAACGTATTCTTTTGAGTGAATCTCATTCGATGAAAGGTGTACGTTCAAACCAAGACATAAACAGTGTTCAATTGTATCTTCGAGCCAACTCGACCCTGGAACCAGCTCCTACGGACCATAAGATCTTCACCAATAGTTGATGCTTTCACGTGCCATCTCCAAACCCCGTTTATAGTGTACTGTTGATGTTGTTCGTTTTTGTTTATGTGAAGCGCCATGGTCATCTCAATTCAAAAATGGTTTATTCAAACATGTCTCACAGTTGAAAATTTAATTGCACATGTCAACATCAAATAATGTATAAAAAAATATATCAAATACAAATTTGCAAAAATAAGGATTGCCATCTCTGCATTGAATTGCGCTCTTTAACAAAGAGCTGTTATGAATGGCCTGACGTTTCGACCCATACAGAGTCTGTCTCAAAGGCTAGCTATAGGATTTTTTATATTGAAAAGGAGATCACTTCTCTCGCCCCCTCTCCCAACTTGAAACGTCATTCTGAACCTGCCTTCCCCTCCCCCAATGCAGTCAATTCAGATTATCAATATTGTCAAAGGAATACATATATTGATGCTTTACTGCTTATAGTGCGTGACATGCCTGTCAGTTAGAAGTGAAACAGTTTCTTCCTAGTCTATATACCCCATAATATTGATTATATTTGTAAAGCCTACGATCACAACCAAAAGGTTTCTTCATGCTGCGGTTAGGGTCATCTTTTGAACAATGCCAACAATTAATTGAATACTGATGGGAAAAGGTGAACCTGTTTCCCCCTTGCCTAATATTTTAGTCACATTGTCTTCAGACGCTAAGAAAGAAGGTTATGGTTCCATGGGGTGTAATAACATTGTAGGAGGAAACAGTTGAAACGTGCTCTGTTCAAACTCCAGTGGCAGACTAATTTTTGCAAATGAACGCGCGACCTTTACAATGGATGCACACCAGAAGAGAGTTCTACATCGGATCGATCATCTCGTGCTTTTGTAGAGGATTTTTAGTTTTAGTTTTATCCCTTCTTAACACCCCCTTGTACTGGAAAAATAACACAAATCCTGCTCTCTTTCCCCTAGGTAAAAATTGACTGCAAAAGAGAGTCACTGCCTAAAAATTGCAAATGAAGTCCGCCCTCTGCTGACTAAAGCTTACAATGTAAAACAGTAGGGTCATCGAAATCTGGTTACTTGTTGAAGGCATATCTCATTGGAAAGCTCTAATCACTTTCAAAGCGTCTGGCTCTCGTAGTCTAAAGTTAAAAGTTAGTGATGAAGTGGCGTTAGGCATTAAATGTTTTTAATGTTGTTGTTGTCGACTATAATGAATGACATTATTGTCTTTTAATAAAATTATTCGAATTTAATACTCAAGCCGCAATATCCGGCCCAAGGTCAAACTATTATAAATTGTTCCCGGATTTGACGCGCTGTAATAATTGTTGTTACGGAAGGAATTTGATTCAAAAGAGGGCGCTCTTTATTGACACATAATTCATGCCAAGGCCTTAACTATGCCATCGGTTTGTCTTTGGTCCCTGTTTAAACAAACCTTTTCTCCCCAAATAACGACTTCCTGGTGTTGATTGCCTTATGGCTCAATAAACGCATAATGTCTGTGCCTACATCAAGGCTTGTGGCGGCTTGGTTTACAACTCGGGATTGCAAGGTAGCAAAAAAACATGGAGTAGATCGGTTCTTCCTCCATGCGAGAACCAATGTTTATCCCTCCTTCGTGCAAGAACCAATCACTAGAAAGTAGTACAATTTTGCTAAACATCGAGTAAACCACTTTGAGGTGTTGACAGATGCCCCAGTCCAGGATAAACTGAAATAGCAGGTCCAGTGGATTTTTTTTCTCTGGATGTGGCAGAAGAAAAACCATTTTGGTCATTGAGAGCTCTCACAGTGGTGACTTGTTCGAGGGATTAACCATCCAAGACACAAAACAATGATCAAAATGATAAATGCTTGATTACTTGTTCACCCGCTGCAGCTATATGCTGGCTATTTGCATATCATAATGGTGATTCCGTTTGAATTATTTGATTTCCAAACCAACTAATGCATGAGAAATCCCTCATGCCACACTTGACTGATAATGGTGCATCGTTATACAGGGGAAGGTCATAATATAATATAATATAATATAATATAATGTGACCTTTATTCAATTAAGCGACTCCTGGCGGGAACGAGGTATTCAGTTATTTCCTTCCTCCATTGTTATACCTCGGTGAAATTTTTTTGCAAAATCAGAAGGTGATGAGACAAATTTTGATAAAGGATTCAACATAACCTGTACAATTGAAGGGTAGGGAATTAAATTTGAGGGGGGGGGGGATTAAATGAGTGTATGCAAACTGCCTACAAAAATATGATTGGTGTTGGTTGTGGAAAATTTAATGAACGGTATAGAACTATCCATTTTACGCCTGTTTTCGACATCGATTGTAAAGCGAGAAGGTAGGGGGTGCCTACCGCTTTTCGTCCCCTGGTTACGCCACTGCATAAATGATATAAATAAGTACAAATTAATGGTCCATAGTTTTGACCCTTGCGGAGTCTTTCTCGAAGGCTAAAATTTGAACACAATTTCATGTTTGGACATACAAGAACACACGTTTTACTTCAATCCAAGATTGACGTTGTTAACTATTAGTTTAATATCTATTTTTCAATCCAAGATTGACGTTGTTAACTATTAGTTTAATATCTATTTTTCAAAACAGGTGGCAATAAAGCCTGCCTTTATGCATTGTGCAATGTGTGAGAGAGACACAGATTGAAACGCAATTGATTTTATTCAAAATAATTATGCCAGCCCTGCAAATATAGGTCTACGGTGTTAGGGTAAAACATGCAAATATTGGCAGAGCTAATCGAGTTGTCGCGACGCAAATGCTAATTTCATTATTGATCAGAGACTATGGCATAATGCAAATTGTGTTGATGAATGTGAAGAACCCGAACTTGAAGCTAAAGCTGTTGTAAAAAAAATATACGCCGGCTGATTTCATTACAAAATCATATAAATCAATGCAGATGCCTTAAAATAATTTACTCTAAAGTTGTCATTTAATTAACGGAAGGCCCGTCGGCAGCGTGGATTTATTTTATAGAAGTTAAATTATCTGTTGACTTCTGTAGTCCTCTAAAAAAAAACTTGTTCTTCAGTGTTAAATAATCCATTCCAAAAAAATCAATTTATGTATGTATGTATGTATGTATGTATGTGTTTATATCAACAATATCTAGGCTTCTCCCATGTCTTCCAAGGAGTTCATTCAGAATGCGAACAGGCGTCTTAGAATGTCGCTCAAACTGTGCATTCAAGCGAACTATTTTCTTTTTTATTATGGTAACGCGGGTTGGGAGGTTAGAGACGGTAACCAACAAAACCCCGTGCGCTCTCAACCTACCGAGTATTTACACACACGCGCGTTTTACATACCTCAATCTCAATGCCACTCTACAAGTGCAACACACACAACCACGCTTCGCTCCTCAGTTTTTCCTAACCACTACCAGCGCTGCTACTACTGTAACAACCGAAAGCACTCGCTCTATGCTCTGTTACAACACGTCGCCGTGAGAAAATCTGGGAATATTTCCACCTGATAAATTGTTTGAAGAGAGGGAGAGAGAGAGAGAGAGAGTACTGTTAAAAAGGGAGTGCATTTTGAATTAAGAATCATGACGACGGTAGTTCAACAACCACAGCAAGGAGCGGTCACGACGGTCGTGGTGACTGAGAAGCAACCTAACGCATGCCGGCAGGCTATTCCCGCCCTGCATATTGCTGCAGCTGTGCCATGTCTCATCCTCAACATTTTCCTTCCAGGAATTGGTGAGTATTTTTTTTTCTTCATAGAATAGGCCTCATGTTTTCACTAAATGCCAGCTTGCTGCTAACAGGTTATTTATTAGTATTTATTCAGCCACCAGGTTGCCTGGTTGTCAAGGTTTTACAAGCACCATGCAAGCAAGCACACAGCAGGTGTCTTGGGGGTAAAGGCCGTTGGTAAAAAAAAAATAGGCTCCCTGCCTGGGGATAGTCTCCAACATTTTTAGAGTGAACTTTTATACATCTCCTGATATTAGTATTGTGAGTAAATTGTTAAAGCCATTTAAATTCAAAACCATTAAACACCTGAAGCATCATGTTAATCAAAAACATTTGAATCAATGGACCTCTTCAATTTCGAATACAAACATAACACTGTGAGAAGAAAAGTGAGTGGCAGCATGGGGGTTGCTAAAACTTGATCTGGGCTGGGCTAGTGTGTAAACGACACTTAATAGGCCTGTTATCTTGTTTAAACTCACCATGCCTTATTTGACTATGTCTCTTTATACGGCCGTTTTCTGCCTTGAATTAACTACTTAACATTCTGTTCAAATATTGCATCTTTGAGGCCTGGTTTCAAAGATGAGCAAGGAGGTATGAGGGGTTGTGTAGTAGGGACAATGGGAAACAATGTGCTTCACACGAGCAAACCAACAAACAAACACCATATGCTAATATGACTTCTGCGCGTGCGTGATGCTATGGCGTAACCAAGGAATTAGCACCAAAAGAAACCCCGCCTCACCTTGGCGTGTTTCAGCATGATGTTTCAGGTAGCCTATGGTTGGTGCATGGTGAAAGAATGCCAAGGATGGCAAGTATCATAGTATGGTCATATGGGAAACAAGCTTAACTATTTCGTGTAACCTTGGCGAACATGGGTTGAGTAGCTTTACCAATGTAAACCGCATTCTACTGGGGGAAATGATGTATGGGTTTATAGATACACACGCCATGCATGTCCAACTAACTCGTAAAATTTACATCAATGATGTGTTCCGGGAGACACATAATGTTTTTTTTATTTTTTTTTTATTTGATAAATACACTTGTTTTATTTGTATTAAAAAAAACACCGACTATTGGTTAAAGATCTAAAGAACGGCCACAAACTCACTTTCAGGTTAATCATTAATTTTTTTTTGAAACAACTAATATTTTGTGACTAGATCTCTTATCCCTAAAACCCTAAAACTGTTCGGCCCTGCATTGAAACAAAATCAAGTTAGTTGTCTATAGGTCATGTATCATTCCTAACTTAAGGGGGAAAAAAACATTAAGTGTCCGAATTTAAATTAAGCGCAAATGATTCATGTAAAAATATAATTATAGGTTTTGTAGTAGGTGTCAGGACACTTCGTACCTCACCCTGGACAAGAAAGATAGATAGATCCATCCATTTACTCTATATCCATAAATATCGATGTATTTCTACATGTTTTTCTATTATTAAAAACTGGCATCGCTACGGGTGTCCTCACAGCCTGCACGCAAACAGGGTACAGTTGCTGCACTTGTTTTCTCTCGCTGCATGCACGTCATCAATTGGACTGAGAATAAAAGCGATTAGAACATGTGAAAGTTTTGTTGGCCCCCCCTTCGGGAATGTAAATTGTAAGCATCCATTGTAATGTAAGATTCGGCATAGCAGGGGAGCATGCATGCATGGCATTGGGTTTTTTTTGGACACCCTTTTCCCGATTAAGTTGTGCCTAGGACTTTTGGGAAAGGCATTTCGAATACTTCCATATTTGGTTGCCTATCGTTTGTGCTATCAGCCATTTGGTTATTATTATTCTTGCAACATTCTGCAATAGAAAAAAGTCCCTTCACCCTGCCGATTAAAACAGAAAATGCCGCCGACTACCGTACTCCTACAGTGAAATATTATTGATAGTTTTTTTAATAGAAACAAATATTCTTCACATATTATGCTGGTACTCGCGTTTTTAACGACAACTCAGGTGGAAACTATCCTCCAGCCTCAGACCCCTTGTTTTCACCCACGGGCCCTGCATTACAATTTATATATAACGATGCTTATCCTACTGTGAATTGAAAAATAAAAATGAAAGTACAGACAACCCCGTGTTAGAAGGTAGTGTCTGCAGATACTGAAAATCGTGCACTAAAAAAGGTGCTTCTCACTTAGCTCTTTGACATTTCTCAATCGCAGTCTTATTATCTTCTTCGATAGTATCAGTCTGCTTTGAACATTTCTTTTCACACAAACAACTTTAGGGACAGAGTTTGGGAGTGCAGTAATTCATAGAGGAGACAAAACACTGAATGTCCATTGGAAGATATAGTTGGTGGGCATGGCCACGGGCTATTTGTGGGGGCAGCAATTGCCCTATGATTGCAAAACGCTTTTTGCAACCATAGAGTGAGCCCCAGTGGTTGTCAGGGAAAATTGATCCACGGTGTTTCTTTACACTTGTATACTAAAGAGAGGAGTGTATAGAGTTGCCCTCGAGTTTAGAATGAACGCGTCATCATCATCCGCAGCATCTTTGCGAGTCTATGGTTTTATTTTTTCGGTTGGTAGAGAAGGGGGGGGGGGGCTAACTAACTGGCAAATAAAAATACCTGGGGCAGTGCTTGTATTCAGTTTACATGTCTGTGCAATAAAGAGGCAGAATCCTACACCGTGGTGCTTCCTCGTTGCGGAAGCCATACGGAGACTTGAGTGGGGGATTTACATTTTTATCGAAATCTTCTATTCCTACTGCCTTTCGGTTTCGACGCGATGTGTCCTCGCGATGCAATGTGAGAAATCTGATATCCATTTTGGTGTTTGCTTTTATTGCTTCAGTTTCGGAAGAGAGTGTGTAGAATCGGTCGTTCCATGATAAGGCGCATGGATTACTGCGATAATATTTTGAATTCATTCAGAATTATTCACCTATTTAGATGCAAATTTTCAACGCGGTTTGAATCGTTTTCTTATTTGGGATTAATGAGATAATTGAGGGAATGCATTAGGTTAGACCCACGCCAATGACACTTGAAAATCTCAGTTTATAATATAAGTTTGTCAAGTTAAATCCAGACGATTAAATTTCTTCGTGAATTAGTTTCGCGAAATAGACATGTTGTTTTGAACAATGGCGATAGCAACGGTCCGTCGGTTTTAAAACAGTTTAACATTATTACTCTTCCGTGCGTGATCCATGATTATGACGGCCCACTGTGATCCGAGATCCGGGTCAACTCTGACCCGGGAGTTTTTTTTTAGTAGAGTGGCAAACTCGTCATGACATATTTCTTTAAATAGATATGTTGCCATAACCTAAGCTAAATTCTCTCTCGTTTACTTAAGCATTGATTTATATCCACAAAATTTCGATCTCTTTTTTTACAACGTCCTGCATAAACAAGAATGGTGTCGATAGGGACTTCCAAATGTCATGCCCTTTTTACGGATTTTCCTTTTAAGCACATTACAGCAATCCCTAGCTAGACATCAGCTCTATCGGGTCTCGGATGTGTTGGTTGTTCCCAGTTTATTTTAGGCTCCGTAATGTAGAAAATTCACTGTAATTTGATCCAGACAAGCTGCTACAGTACATGCAACATTAGTCTAAAGCCTCGATGCGACACATGTTAGTACTTTGTTATTAGGCCCTAATGTAGTATTATTTTTCATCAAGTAAAAAAACATTCACTGGGCTTTTTTTCTGTTATTGTTGCTGACGATATTGTATGAATACCACAATATTGATGCCATCAACAATGAACAATTTCCCTTGCATACCAGAGTAGAAAGCTATCCAAAATGTTCTGTTGCTACTCAGGAATCGCACATTGCTAGTAATAGCATTCAGTTGCAGTGTGTACAAAGTCTGTTCTGTCAAAATATTGTAAAACCAAAGAGTGCAGGATGAAATCGTTCCCTGCATCAATCATATTTCGGGTCCGATATTATTCAAAGAAAACGTCTCTTCCACATCAGACAAAATGACGTATAGTTACCCATGCCTGTTCCCCACTTTTATGTCGCTCCTTGGACCAACTTGTGAATAATATAAAACATATATAGTACGGTCGTATGCGGTAGAAACAATTCAGCATAAGACAAACATGTTTAACTTCACACGTCACTCGGGTTTAATTAACTCGCAACTTATAAGTGCCGGAAGATGTCCATTGTTTACTTTACCGTGTTAAACTACGTTTTAATTGTCAATTTGTGAGCGCTTTCATTTGATTTGTTAATTACTAATAACGTCATCACTTAATGGTCCACTGTGTTTTTCGTCTCTACTGTACAAATAGACCAACTCACAGAACAGGATTTGTTACCTTTTTTCTTAAAAATGTTTAAGTCATAGATTGCTTGAAGGCGTAATTATTTTTTCGAGCCCCCCCAAAAAAAAAAAAAAATAAATAAATAAAATACAACCAAACAAACAAAACAAGACAAAAACAAAACCTCGAAAATGGGAATCCTCCTTTAAAATTACTGTTGTCCATTGACGGATTCATACGAGCATGCCCATGTCTTTTCAACTTTTTTCCAAAACGAATGTTTTTTAATCATAAATATTGTTGTGGGGTTACCTAGCTTCAGTTTGAGGATCAAGTGGAACTCCCATCTGAGGGTTTTTCATCAAATGATGTGGTTATTCTAGTAGTTTCCAATATTGCCGTAGATGGTATACCACTTATCCCCAAGTAAGGAAGGACTTAGCCATGTAGACATCCCGAGTTGTTTTTACCCCTCTGTGGATGGCCAAGGTATGGAATATTACATAGGGAGTAGTCTGGTAGCTATGAAATATAAGTGATTAGATCGTACGTATCAAAGATGAAAATGGACCTTTTTCGGACCATGTTAACCTATGGCATTTCATGCTTGCAAAAAAGGCCTCATAGACTGGACATTTTGCCGGCAAGATTCATGCAAATGCTCAATGGGATAACACATTGATACCATTCTACTCGTCTAAGGAGATTTCACTTTTTATTTTCTTCTTCTTCAAATTTTGGTATGAAGAAAGGGGGCACACATCTATTAAAATGTTGTTCTTCTCCCATGGGCTGTGCTACGGCTGCAAAATCAAACATATTATTACCTATACATTATCAAATCCTGTTTTTTGCAAACAACCATGCCCCCTCCTGTAGTTATTTTTGATCAAACATCAATCCACGTTGTGCATTCATTGGAAAACAGTTCGTCGAGTCGTCGGCAGATCTGAAAGTTAAGAGTCAGCGCAAAATGAAATAAGAGCGTAACGCAGGCTTCAGTCAATAATGATTCTATACGAAGCGCTTGACAGAGGGATAAATTATCCGGAATCTGGTTAAACAAAAAAGCAAGCTCTGTCGATCTCGCAATTAAGGCAGACCATTTCTTTTCTAATCACACTCGCCGAAAAAAGGCATATGGCTACATTCCGTCGTAAATCGCGACTGCGAATTGGAAAGAAGAATGACAGTTGCGTTATTTTTTTTAGAGCTTTTACCTGAAGCCCCTCCTGGGAACTGTACTCCACATACAGGAAATGTGAGTTGGTCATTACGAAGATGCAAAGGGATAAAACCCAAGCTAAAGGGAAGATATAGGCATAGCTGGGGCAAAATACCTACGCTTTGCAGGCGTTCAATAAAACGTCTTCTGGGGTTACGGACACGAGCCGAGTCACGTGGCTTGTGAGGAGCCCGTGACAGCAAGTTGTTCATGGTGTGGCACTCGAAAAGTGCTCCCGTAGAGATTAGATTGTGCATGATTTAGAGGGAGGTGCTTCCTTACTCCACACAGGGAGACGGATGTCACAGGGGAAAAAACCCGTAATTTCGACAAAGTATGCAGGAAAACAAGTGGTTCAATATAAGTCGATTAAACCCACGTCGCTCTAAACCGTGTTTGTGCAGAAATAAAAAGGTCGTGCACATAGAAGACATTGTTTAATGTTATCTCTCTCAACTTTTCGTGGAGGGAGTAATACTGGTATGATTGTGTGGCATTGGTACTTAATTGCCCGACGGTATTGGTAATTACTAACGATTTTAGGTAACCCATAGATACCCTGTGTTCAGTTCATAGACAATGTTTATATATAGAGCTCTCTATGGGCTCCAAGGTTAAATTTGTATCATATTATTCGTCATTTTCTAATATAGGAGTCCTTAGATGCATATTGCCTATATAATAAGCAAACTGTGTTCGTTTACTTGAAAATAAAAAAAAGTCCTGACGTCACATTTCAAATATGATATGATTTTTTTTTCTACAACATGCAGAGTGTTCGGTTTATACTAAATAGCATTATTTTTTTTTCATTTTGACTGGAGATGTGCAATTCCAACCCCCCTTCATTCATTTGGAAACGGGTGCATCTCAAAGCTTGATGTGACAATGGGGACCCTGTTGACAATTATTATTGCTTGCATGTTAATTAAAATTTTGAATTTGATGAAGAATTTCAGGCATAGTTAACATTAAATGTGGCATAAATACAATTTTTAAAAGGTATAGCTAAATATCAAAAGTAAACAATATAAAAATAAAATAATGCTACATTTAACATTAACATTTGAAAAATTCTATTGATATGTTGCTTATAACTCAAAATTTTTGTTATCGTACAGGAACGATCGTTGCTGGTTTCTCTGTGTTTTGCTGCGGTAACCCAGGTCAAGAGGGCGCTGGTAAGGTGGGTACGTGTCTGCTGAACGTGTTTGTTGGACTTCTCCAATTGCTGACCTGCTGGATCTTCCTGATCGGATGGATCTGGAGCATCATGTGGGGAATTGCCTTCCTCGGTCTTTCCGGTAAGTTTCAAAATGTCTTCACGCACATCACTCCCTGGTCAGAAGTGACACTGGTCTGGGGGGGGGGGGGGTAGACTTGATTCAAGTCCCGTTCTTGTGCGAGAGGTCCCAGAAGCATATCCGCCGTCAAAATGTAGCTCCCGAAAATGGCACAGGTTGTGGGAGTTTTCTGACGTTCTGGCGATGGGATTAGAAATAAAAGTACTCTCACAGGATTGGGACTTAAGTCAAGTCTAAGGGGGGGGGGGGATACGCAATTATAATTTTCTCAATAACATTATTATGCATGATAAGTAAAAGGTTCCTTGATGTGAGATCAGAATCTGAATATTGTTCGTGTTCAAACGAAATTTCCTGTCGACATATTATATTACTCCATGTATAAAGGAGAATCGTTTGCTATTTTGCTCGATCGTGGGTCTGACATCACCATCTGGCTGAAAAGACACATTGGTTTATTGACATTTAAACTCGGGCTGTATATTTTATGCATGAATATTATACTTGTAGTTTTCCTATTCATTAACAAATGTATGCTCAACAACACATCAGTTTTGTCAGTGAACGATTTCCCTTGCATAGCAGAGTAAAAAGATACACAAAATGTATCAGTTGTTACTCACAAATCATCATCTGCTTCTCAATATTAGCATGCACTGTATGCACAAAACTTTTCAGTCTGAATATTTTCTTATTCGAAAATGTTGAATGAAATCGTTCCCTGTAAGTGATTCTTTATTTTGGCTGATTTTAGAACGTTAAATCCCACGAGCGATGGTGAAGCCATTGTGCTGGACTTTTTTTTTTTTTTTTTTTTAAACATGGCAACGCATTCTAGGTTCTGATGTTTACTTTCATAATACCTCGCGTGCATATTGAAGCAACGGAGGTTGCACTTAATCCTTAGTGATTGATGTTTTATCAATTCCTCTTTGTCTTCTCTCCACTCTACAGCTGACTACCACTCGCCCCAACAGAGTACCACCATCATCACATCAACCCCAGCAGCTCAGCCAATGGTTGTAACACAGTACCCTCAGTCAGGCAACCCGGGAGCACCACCACCGGGCTACACCCAACAACCCCAAAGCATGCCAATGGAGGAGAAGACGGTCACCCAGCCCGGTGAAGTACCGTACGAGAACGGGCAATAGTCGAGATCAGTCGATTGCAAGCGCGGGATTCATGATGATGTTCTCTGACATGAGAATAAACTTTGGAGTTAAAATCCGCCTTTTTTTATTGGAGAAAGTGGCTCCAATTGCCATGTAACAGTATGTTGATGCACACTGGGGTTAGGAAAATAATTATCAGACATAACTATAATTAGCCTTTTGAGGTATGGTGGCCACTATTGCACTGTTTGGTTTGGTTGTATACAGACAAGTTTACCCTAATTATAGTAATGTGTCTAACATATCACACAAAGTTTTTTAACACACAATCTACGGATGGATGAGACAACTGAAATACCACAGAATGGAATGCAAATTGAAATGTCGCCCTTTTACAAAATAAAATTAACCTATCTGATTACAGCATTTCTATTGCAACTAGTCAGAACATAGTCTGTTTCCCTTTTAGTTAACACAAAATAATCAACGTTATGTTATTTGACACAGGGAACTTGACAAAGATGGCTGCCGCCCGATAAACAATATCCTTAGTATAGATATTGTCAAAGGGAACAGCAATGTACTCCCACTATTGGTTTCAACATTTCTTGTTGTTTTTGAAGCAGGGTTTTCCCCTTTTTAAAATAGATTTATAATTCATATCATTTTTGAATGCACTCGCTGTTGATCTGTCTCTGTATAATGCCATTTGATTTAATGCTTCTTAAGACCTTTCTTTCCTTTACTAAGTATTTTAAGCGAACAATGTGACCTTGACTTACTAGTTCTAAAGTGTGTTTGCTTTTGTGTAATGTTGTACACTCACACCATAGTTAAACAAATATTTCAACGTATTGGCAGTTCGATGGTGTGGAATACAAACATATCAACGTATTGACAGTTCGATGGGGAAGATGTGTAAGAGTAAACATGTTAAATGTCAAGCAGGCCTATTATATGCTCTAACATCTGGAACTAACGAATGGGTACAGACACAATACAACAATAAAAGTACAATATACAAAGTTGATATGAAGTCCTTTTAGATTCTAAGTTTAAAAGGGGAAAAAAAAAGAATTTATTATTATGAGTGGTTTTGTATTTTGAACAATGTTTGTTTAACACGATTGTAAATACTTGATTATTACTATATGTAAAATATGACTGCCTTTGAAAAATAACTATTATCCTTAGTGTAGAACTAATTATACACGCACAATCCAGTAGCTGATTCGAAATGCACTTAAAATATTTTTTTTTTTTAAGGTAGACTTAAATATAGCAGTTTTAACAAGATGCAAGTGTCATTGTTTTTGTATGGGTGTCTGGACTGAACGGCATCCCAATCAAAACAAGGACATATATTTCAACCCCCCCCACCTCCAATTTCGAATACAAACATCTAAAGTTTGTTCACCTCTCGTTATTAATATCACCATCCGTGGTTCCGTGCGAAGTTTTCTACTTAATTCGTATTAGGGCCTTGATTCGCGTGGACAAAGTCAACATCTCCCTGCGCAAACGGTGAGCATATATATATGGGCCTATTGGATCTAGCAGTCGCAAAGGTGTAATGAGAAAAAAGGGAAGGAGGAATAAGGATTTTGAATTAAACGCAAACAACGGTAGCGATGTAGATTTACCTTTTATACCTGCAACTGTGTAAACAATGAGTTACTGTGTAAAGAAACAGTGAAGGAGATGCCAACACTTATCGTCTTGTTCTTATCTTAAAATGTGTATCCAAGTTATTTTTATGAGAGTGTACAAACGATCATTCAGTTTTCCCTTACAAAATGTACAGGGACAGAGTTTTATTTCTAGCGCACAACTTTTAAGCTATTCAATGAAGGCAAGGTTTTTTTTTCTGTCATCGAACAAGCTGACTTGTTTTTTATGTATTCAACTCTGATTAGGTTTTTGGATGCACCTACAATCATCTTCAAACAATGTATCTTTTTAAACTGTTTCCCCCGTTTGTATGCGTTTTATTATTTTTATTAATATGATAAGCACATTTTGATTTGTTCTGGATGACACCGGAGATGGGGCTTCTGTGCTTCTTCCTGGTTTCAAAAAACATGGTGGATCCACATCTAAATGTATAATGAGATATCCAACCCAATCAATATGTTTATCATAGGTTTTTACCGTTCATGTTTTATACTAAAGCTCTTTGCTATTATAGCTGTGCATTGGTGTTGTGTATCGTACCTTTGTACCATGTAAATATTTTGGGCACTTGTAATAAAACAATGATCTATTTTAAAAAATATGAGTGTGGAATCAACTTATGTTCATGCAACTGGTGTTTATGTTAAATCATATAAGATGTTTCTTGCGTGTCGGGAGCGAAGTAAGTTAACAAACAGAGAAATTGATATTCGAGTGGCGTACCTTTAAACTTGAAGCCATATCCACCGCGATTCTAGTATGGCACTATCGGAGTTTATCATTTAAATTAGTCAGGGGATTTCGCTAACTGGATTGTGTCCAATCACCCGAATGCCCATCTCGTGTTTATCTACCCAGATTGGATTCCTGAAATCGTCAGGTAGATGCCCTTGGCAGTGATAAGAGGGAAAGCCCAAATAAAATTTTAAAAACACCGTTGTGAGTGAGGTTGAATATACATGTATAGAGGACGTTGGCCGGAGCCAGACTGGCACCGAGTAGTGCTCATGAATGACGGCCGAGTGCCCTAAGGAGAAACTCGACAATCTCCGGAGAAAGTATATATTTTCATTTTTTGAGTGAACAGGTTCTGCAATGTCAAGTGCTTGGAACTGGTTATGGGCTACCGTCCGCGAGCCTCTTTATGTCAGTGACAGCCTCCTCTGATTTGAATATTAAAGGGGATGTTGAGTTTTTTTGAGTTTGTACAATAAGCATCCCCTGCATCCCACTACTGTAGTTGTTTCTACCTTGTTATTTGAACATAGTTTGCCCTGTTGCTGTTATTTAAAAAAAAAATTGTTTTGTGACTAGACTATCGTTATTTGCCGCAGTAACCAATTAAGTACTCTAGAAGGCGTGTAAACGGGAAACAGTTTCGCTTCAAAAATAAAAAAGCAACGCCGTAGCTGACGAACTAAACGCACATAAATACATATATTAGGTTTCTAGTACTAATGTGTTGGCCCGAGCCAAATATAGGTTATAGCAAAAAATCATTTAAGTTAGGTTGCTCTTGCGCAAACTGAACAGTAAATATCGCATTTTCACAGTGTCCATTACAGGTATGACGTCACGTGTTCGTTGTATTTCAATGTCTGTCTTTAATAGGCTCACTCTCACTCCCAAGTCATAGCTTCCTAGGAAACTATGACAACAAAGCCACTGCATGATCATATGAAAGGCGGTCTGACGTGCGACTTCATATTACTGAAGATTTCCTAAAGGTATTTTCCCACAATATTTTACCAGAGAAAATGAAGGAGTAGCTGCAAATGAAATGAGCGAGGCACTGTTATCTTGCGCTTTCACATGTCACGTTGGGAGAAAGAAATTGTAATGAATACCTATCTCCATGTATTAATTCGCTGGGGAAGGTTGTTTACGTTGGGTTTTCTTTTATTGCTATGTTCTCCCGAATTGATATTTTTTCACAAACCGGAGAAATATTTCATATCGGTTGCATAAATCACATTGGTTAAGGAGAACGCAGTGTACGTGTTAATTAAAGCGAAATCTGCTCTGTCCCATTAACCCACGTGTGTTCTCTGAGCGACCGAGCAAATCACAACTAGGTTTGTGCATTGATCCATGCTTTGAGCTTGTTGCTCTTTTCTGCACGTAGGCCTATCGTTGGTGACAACTCAAAAATAATTCTTAGCATAAAAATTTACTTGGTAACGAGCAATGTAGAACCGTTGGTGGTATACATCATCGTGAGAAACGGCTCCCTCTGAAGTAACATAATTTTTGAGAAAGAGATAATTTTTCAATCAAATTAATCTGAAAGCACACAACAGGTGGTCTTTCATTATTCTTTTGCAATATCGATTACTAATTGAACCCAAATTTTCACAGATTTGTTATTTTATGCATATGTTGAGATAGACCAAGTGTATGATATTTGCACTAGCATATCCCAACCGGGTCTGTGCTTGGGTCTGCACGTACACCAAGGCCCAATTTTAGCTGCTAAGCACAATAATTTGCTTAGCATGAAATTTCTTCCTTGATAAAAACAGGATTATCAACCAAATTGCCATTTGTTGCATACTGCTTGTTGCTGGTTTTCAGCTGTTGTTTGCTTATCCTGAAAATCACGTGAAAATTTCGTTGGTAATCCTGTTTTTATCAAGTGCTTAGCAGCTCTTTGAAAATGAGCATCTAGGTAAGGTGTCACCTGAAGATGAAACTATGTTGCAAACTGATATTAATGATAGCAACAATAAGTAATAAACTCGCGAAGCTAGCAATATCAGGGTGTCAAATTGTAAGTAAGTACCATTCACCGTGAAAGTGATGCTGCTCGTTAGAAAGCTCATTCATGATGGCTGCACATGGACAAATTAACAAAAGGTGTCTGAGCCTGCGAGGCAAAGGTTATAAGCAGTGCGTAAACAGGATACAGCACGTCCCTTGTATAGCTGCTACCGTAAACCATGGAGGTGCGTGAACCATTTTTAAAAGAAAAATGAAATACAAGACTGTGATAGATTATAATTATTGAATAGATGAAAGTTCGCATTGATAATAATGGATATTTCGCAGAGTTCGGGAAAGTATACCTACGAGAAATGCAGTGTACATACAGTGCTGATAGCCATCTGTGTAATGTGTGGTGGGGGGGGGGGGAGGGGGGGGGGGCACCAAATCAAAACGTAATAGATTAGGCTAAACGTGGTTGTGTTTGATATTATTTACTGTTCGCCTTTTAGTCGATAAATTGGAATGGTTTAAGTTGTGAAAACCCATTGGTATACATGTACACTACATGTATTGTTATTCCTAATGTATTTGCTATGAGCACTTTGATCTTCTAATTTTCTACATAAAATGTATGTGCATATACCTGTCTATTTTTTTTTTTATTTTTAATTTCATGGTGCTAAATAATATAAATCAACAGTTAGAAAAAAACATAGTGCAGAAATACCCAGAACGCCAGAGTGTAGACATACTATGGCAATGTAAATGGCCTACCATCTTTTATGAAATAACCTGTTCACTCTTGCCGGGATGTTTTGATTTGTTTCTAAGTACACCATAACAACAGCACAATAGAGGGGATGGAGGACCATGGGTGGATAATGGACACGAACAGAAGGGGTGGGTTATTAATTTTATTCACAAAACCTTTCTCCGTCATAGCTCACCAAGCTATGGAAACCGTTCCATACAAGGCCTTGTTGAATTCAACAACTGACTTCTGAATAATCGACCGAATCGTCCGTGTGCACGCGGGGCACCTTTGGTAATTGACAAAAGACCAGTATTCTCACTTGGTGTATCCCAACATATGCATCAAATAACAAGCCTGTGAAAATTTTGACTCAATTGGTCATCGAAGTTGGAAGAGAATAATCAAAGAAAAAACACCATTGGTGCACAATGTGTGTATCCGTAGATGCCGAAAAAAGGCTTCAGACTTGGAAATATTTTAACATTTGAGTGAGCAATTACCTCTTTCTCAAACTACGTTTAAGGGAGCTTTTTTTTTCACACAATTGTGTATACATGTATACTATCAACAGCTCTCCGTTACACGTTTAAAGACACTGGACACTATTGGTAATTACTCACAATAACTGTTAGCATGAAACTTACTTTGCAACGAGTAATGGAGAGCTTTTGATAGTTATTAAACATTGTGAGAAACGGCTCCCTCTGAAGTCAATGTAGTTTTTGAGACAGATGTAATTTCTCACTCAAATAATAAAATACCTTAGGCCTGAAAACCACACAAGATTGTGCAACAATGTGACAACTACAAAATGTGTCCGGCCTTTAAGGACGGGGGGGGGGGTGGCTTTGCCTGCGCAAAAACGGAATTGTGCAATTTCCGAGAACGAGAAAAACTCTAGGTTGGTGGGGGATTATTCTATGGGCAGTATTGAGTGACGATTGCTTGTACAAAATGAAGCTGTTAGGATTGTACAATAGGTATCGATCCGCTGTCCATGCAGTGACGTAATATGTGTATGGTCACTATGGAAATAGTCATGGTGACGGGTTGTTAAGTTCCTCGCAGGTATAAACATAGGCCCTTTGCGAAACCACGACTTTGGATTGGGCTCAGGCTTTTGGAACTGTCGGGTATGCTGAAAATATGGGCGGAGCCTCTATGCCGGAGCCCAAGTTGTGATTTCGGAAAGGCTCAAAAGTCATTGAAAGAATTGAAGGCATCTGAAAATGAGCTGAGCGTTGTAAATAATGTTCTAGACAGTAGACATGTAGAGGATTGGTAGTCGAGAAAATTACTCTAAACTCTTACTGATCATAAAGTTCATAACACATTTTAGTGTATTATTTTTGTCTAAAATAGTTTCCGAAGCTCTCAATGAGCTAGCATCAAACTATCTACGTGATCTCATCTGTATCAAGGATCCCTGGTGCTCACTCTCAAACGGTTAATCGACGTGTTGAGTTATTGAGCCGTGTTCACATTTTGCTGTACTGTATAAGCTATTATTTATTAAGGGAAGACCCTGATCGGAAACAGAGTGGTGATATAATATTTGCCTGTTGAATTTACATCGAAGCTTTCACGTTTGATTTGAACTTGTTAGAAACAATAACATTTATTTTAGTGCATCTGAGCCACCATCAGCCGAAAGTGGTTTTTGGGTTCATGTGATCCGATGTTTGCGAATCTCTTTTTAGAAAAGTAGAAATACATTTGAGATTGTAGTCTCCCCGAGTTTCAATATCCATCAAGCCGAAACGTTGGAACACAGTGAGATTTATATAAACTTTTTTTTTTTTTAAATATCGATATAGGTCTACTTTTAATCTGATTTCAGTATCTAAAGTTGTGTATCATTCTTGGTAAAGTAAAGTAGCAGTGAAATAAACGTTGACGTAACCAAGTGGTAAAAGGAAGACTCAGTGATATGCCTTAAATAAACGTAGCCTGGACGACTAAATATGGAGTTTCTTCTTGCAATCTCGCATGTTGAGTACACCTCACTAACTCTTCTACAGTATCAAACCTTCTACTCTCCCCTTTAAATATTACAACTAGATATGACTATAAATAGCAAGCACTCTCTTTTTCTTCATCTGTGTCCCCTCCCTCCAAGACAACAACATATGGAAAATTGCAATTTTCTTTGGAGGGAACTTGTTCTTTATTTTGACAAGGTTAGACGAGCTGTAACGTCAGCCACCCTCTCCCCCTTAGGAGGTTTTTTTATGCTGCGGCTCAGAAAGAAATAATCCCACTCCAATTATGAGAAAATGTACCAGCGTCTGTTTTGCGTGAGATATGGGTGTTTTTTTTTATCGCTTGAAAAGAGCGCCATTCGTGTCAAAATATTGTGTTCTCCTTCCTTTGAATTTCCACGCAAAAATTTCTGTTTTCTCTTTCACAGTATCTGATGTTACCCTTACACCTTTCATATTGAGTCTGGGAGACTGAACTAAATTGTTGAATATTTTATTATGAGTTTTCGTTCACGGTAAATAATATTGTGTTGTAAAAAAAAAAAATGTTAACTTGCTGGGTAGATCATTCTCTTTTGAGAATTTGTGTTGCTAGATATCTATTAATAATAATAATAGCTAATATAGCACATTTCATAACTGAGAGAAATACCAATGCGATTAACAACCAATTAACAATAAATACACTAACAATAACCAAACAGGAGGATTAAACTGAACAGTAGGCACTAGAGAACAGATGGGAAATGAGCAGAGTTTTGAATTGTTCTATGTTCTGTGATTATGCCGAGGAATTTTGTACGGAATTCAGGAGACTTCTCAGTTCTGAAAAGAACTGTTCTGCTTATTAACTACTACATTAATTTTATTTAAAACAAAATAAGCTCTTTCCTTTTTAGGACTTCAAATATTTTATGAAAATTCCATAAATTGCTTCATTTCTTATAGCTAAAAAAACCCACATCAAAAATTTTCAAGAAAACCACTTTTGGGAAGAAAGCACAGTTTATAACATATTGACCTTTGTTAGCCAAACAGTCTTGTTTTGACAGAGCACATAGATAATGGATCTCTGTCTCGTACCCCTGAACATAAAGTTGTTTACATTGAAAACATTTATACGTATTGGGTAAACTCACGAACATGCAAAGCAGACTTGAACTATAAATTGTGTCATTCAATAGGTCTACCCTCGTTATACACAGAACATGTTGCAGAGAGAGGTTCTGCTTATAAAAAAAAAAAACATTCTGAAGTCCCCAATCTTATTTCTGCTTTTCTATGGAATTTCCTCTGTTTTACTGCCCCCTAGCTCCTCATAAAACGGTGCGTTTGGCAACGACTTTGTTTTTAACGGGAGTAGACTGTATACGGGAATGTCCTAACACTGTTTTTATTATGGGTTCACGTATTACGCCTGTGTGAAGTAATTGAGGCTAAAGAAAAGTAACCTCGTTCCCCGACCCTCACCCCAGGGTCGTAAAGTCAATAGACTCATAACTATTAAAGGCACTGTACAATATTGGTAATTACTAAAAAACATTGTTAGCATAACAGCGCATAACAGCAAGCAATGGAGAGCTGTTGATAGTATGAAACATTGAGAGAAACGGCTCCCTCTGAAGTAAGGTGTAATTTTGAGAAGAGGTAATTTCTCACTGAAATATTACAATATTTCATGCAGGCCCGAAGCGCTTATTAGGCCTCTGCATACAAAGTAGTGCAACGAGTTTGTTCTTTCATTATGCTGCAACTTCGATGACCAATTGAAGCCAAACTTTCACACAGATTTTTTATTTTATGCATATTATGTTAGGATACCCCGGAAAACTAAACTTTCACAAGATTACCAAAGGTATTCGGTGCCTTTTACATAAATAACAAAGCTTACAAAAGCAACAATTATAGTTTGACATTAAATCACGTTAAGTATAGCGTAGCCGAATTGCATATAAATCTGTGTCGGATGTGACTATGAGCAAGTTCAAGCAATTTACCGAAGAAACTGGATTTCAACTTCTCAGTATTTCCGATCGTTACACGCACGGTGGACCAAGTCCCTGGTGGTACGCCGTGCAGAATTATTCATGAACAATTGCTGTACTATAACATTCGCTTCTCCCAAAGTCACTTGAGTATCGAAAATTGTATCATATCGAAATTCCATATTTAGTTGATATAAATTATACGCGGTTTGTTTTTTAAACCGCCATAGCGGTTTTTTTTTCAACCACCATATTCTTAGTATTTTTTTTTCCACAGACTCACAATTTTGTTTACGGTGTGATGTTGTTTGAGTCAAGTTCGAAACTTTTCTGGTGTATGTTTTTAAAAAGCTCTGAATTTGATGTGACCATTCATGTGATGAACAGATATGTTCTATGATTTTAAACCCCAAACATAATCATTAAAAAAAGACTCGGCAATTTTCACTGCGCCATATTGTTCGAGTTTTGAACCTTTTTTGGTCGATAGATTGTTTTGATTTGATGAGGCCTAGTGTCGGGGTCATTCATGCGCTTAACACTGTCAGATATTTTCAATGATTTCACAATCCAAAACATAATCACTAAAAAGAAAAACTGGCAGAATCTTTCTTGAATCTTTTTATGCCAATGGCGCAGAGAAGCACTCGGGAAATGTATGCATTCTGCAGTCGGGGGATTCCAAACTGAAACCTTACACATGAGCTTGAATTCGTTGCCAGTTTAAACCCTTGTCAATATGGCATATATAGCTGCGGCAAAGCAGTGTCAACATTGGACGAAACTGAGACCTGTTTACCGGGGCTCCGGTTTGCTATAGAAGAGACCCGTAGCCAATGATACACTCGCCGGGGAATTTGTTATCCCGGTCCCTCACCCCTCGAGCCCCATGGTGAACGGGGCACCAGCGATATACGAAGGGATCAATGGCTGTACATAGATTTCATGCTGGAGACTTATTATACAGCATGGTATCTGGCTAACGTATGGGCTCTTTTTTTCCCTCAAACTCACGAGAAAGCCTTTGGCTGTTGATTGCGTCTACCCAGCACTGGGACTTCCTAATATAGTCGCCAGCTTGTAATCTTTTTGGGGGGTGAGGAAAATACTCCAAAATGCTTGAGGGTATGTAGCGCGGAGATGATATCAAGCATCAAGCTAGCTGTGTAAAATAAAACCACATAGTTTCCTCCGTCCAGTAGCTCATAAAATCAAAAACCTTCAAGCACTTTTTGGTTTGGGTTCGTTTAGTTGAATGAATTAAATCTATGAGGGAGGTGATTTACGAACGATGAACATCTTTAATACTTTGACCTTAAGAAGAAGGAGAAGAAGACAAATCGTACTCCTCCTGAAGATGTACAAGAATCTTCACAATTCTAATAGTTGAACTTTTAACTAGAACCAGAATTAACAAAATGTACACACACAAGGAGGGGACGATTGCCCACTTTTGCATGGAAATTAATAAGGATTTTTCCTGAAATATGCAGTTCAGAAGAAGATAACTGTTTCATACATCATAACTGTGTGTGTATTGGTATGCTGAAGTTGGGTTTCATTTCACTGGCAGGAGTCCTATTTCTTGCCATGCTTGTACTTGTGGGGTTATAAAATAATCATGTCAATAGACTGTGCAAGTCTCGCGAGAAATTGAACTTCCGGGACCATTGTGGTCCCAACCTAATGGAGTTTTACGTTGGGGAGATTTTGTTCTGCCAATAATTTTAGTTTAACATAAGTTATGACTCTAAAAAGTGAATATGTTCTTGGGAATGTAAAAATAAGTAATTAAAAACAGAAAAGTAAAATCAATTCAACAAATTAACGAAGAAAACTAAAGAAAAAAACTTTCCAGTTTCCGGTTTACTCTAAACAATTAAGAATATTACCCAATTGACGTTCCCATTATCGCTGAACCTATGTGATGATCGCACCAATTGGACGTGATTCACAAACGGGGTGTATTCGAAAAACCGTCCAGGTCGATGTCGAACAGCGATCCTCGTCCCGATAAATGTATAATTTTTACGTTAATTTAAACAAAACAATTATTATGTACACGAATTAAAATAATAATTATACAAAAAGTACGTTAAAAATAATAATCTTTAAGAATTTTTTAACAAATAACAATTTCAATACAATTTGGTTTTGTACAAAAATATACTTTTTTTCGAATTAAGTTCTCGTTTTCGCTACGTGCGAGACTTGCACAGTCTATATGCAGAACACACCCACACCCACCAGCACCTTTTCGATGGCGCATGATCCAATCAAATCAAATATAAAGTCAATTAAACCATAAATACCAGAATTGAAGAGTATCGTCAAACAAAGATATAGTATCATAAGGTAATTATGCAAATGAGCAACATTCATTCAACTGAATACATAATTGATACTGACTCAAATTGTTTTGCCATTAAAACGCGCATAGTGTTTACCCATTGAAATTTCATCAAACATAGTTTAGGCCTGTAAACCATGACTGTGAGAATTAATTCAGAATATCGGAACTGTCGTTGTTGTTCAACGTCAAATAGAAGCATGTGTTTGCTTGTTATTCACGTCTACTTGTAATGTTTGTTTCCCTTGAAATACCTCTTTTTGAGATATGGCGGACACAATGTATTATGACACCGGTATAAGGTTTGGGTAAATGTTTGTATGTATACACCCAAACCAAACATTGCAATCCTATAGCGAACACCATATACCTCGAAAAGGCAAATGGACACCGTCATAACCACAATAAACACCGTGCAAGTGTGTGGCATTGAAAGCACTGAACTATAACGCAATATCATGTTCGACCCGGGTCAGTGTGTGCGACAGGGTTTGTCAAACATTAAAGGCAGTGGACACCATTGGTAATTACTCAAAATAATTATTAGCATCAAACTTTACATGTTTAAGAGTAATGGGGAGAGGTTGATAGTATAAAACATTGTGAGAAACGGCTCCCTCTGAAGTAACGTAGTTTTTGAGTTCGAGACCTCAGATTTAGAATTTAAGGTCTCGAAGTCAAGCATCTGAAAACACATGACTTCGTGTGACAGGGGTGTTTTGTCATTATTATCTCGCAACTTCGATGACCGATTGAGCTCAATTTTTCCTAGGTTTGTTACTTAAATTTATGCCTATGTTGAGGTAGACTGGTCTTTGGCAATCACCAATAGTGTCCACTATAATCTTTAATATAGAGGGTCTGTTAGAACATTTTGTAAAAATGGCCGTTATATAAAGCAATGCACCACATAGTAATGGAGCATGTTTACGTGGGAAGAATATACACCGTGGAGTGTTGCCTGTTTTGGACGGAGGCTTGGGTTACCGAGAAGAAACGCACACATTCCTGTACCTAAATGAGCCTCACTCAGTTTAATGTTGATATTTATCGGGCTAATGTAAATAACATTAACTGTCAAAGAGGAAGAAGCCGGTGATGTTGTGAGCTTTGTTCTTTCTTTCGAGAAGTTGTGTCATTGTTTTATTTTCTTCTTATAATAACCGCTTTCATTATGTGTTTTAAAGTAAAACTACGCAACAAGACGCATATGGGATAATCTGGGGACGATCCTGTTCGGGATTCCCCTGATCTCACACAGGATGCATCCATCCCACATATCCAAGGGGGAAATAAACCAACGGAAGTGTTTTTCGTATTGCAAGCCGCAAAGTTCCATCCCGAGCAATATTGTTTGCCGAAAGAGACGTTAATTTGACCAAACGGATAAAAAAATGACCAGATGGATAACTTGACCAGACGGTGACTTAACGAGACGGATAATTTGACCAGAGGTATAACTTGACCAGAGGGATAACTTGGCCAGATAATTTGACCAGACGGATAATTTGACCAGCGGAAAATTTAACCAGACGGAAATTTGTTGACCTGACGGAAAATTGACCACGGATAATTTGATCAGACTGCTAACTTGACAAGAGGGATAACTTGAACAGACGGGTAATTTGACCACATCAACAGACCCAAAACATTGCGATCCCACCCTTTTCTAAAAAAAATCAAATACAACATTTCGAGAGGATGTACTGTGGGATTTTTTTATGTAAACTTCCAGGAGCGTACAGGAGCAATCAATATAGGGAATGTATAATAATAAAAAGACGAAATATACAAAATTGTGTCGATAATTTATACTTCTTTTTTTAGAGAATTTGAGAGCAGGAAAAACGCGTATAAGCAAAAATTGTGTCTCATAAACGAATGAGGAGACTGACAGAGCGTGAGCACACTGGTTCGCAATGGATTTGCACCGCATGTTGCTATAACAGATACTGCCGGCTGGTAAACATGCCTTTTGCTTTGCTTACGGCAAGGAGTGCTTATGAAATAGAAATTGTGCTTCATAAAAATACGCCAATGTGAAAGGATTCGAAGCATGAGAACGATTGGTTGCTGCGTCAGCAGTGACCTAATTCGTAATATGCTGACAGGCAACTTGTCGTTCTCGTAACATGTTTGAAATTTGGCAAACCTCGACTTGTTATACTGAGTGAAAATTTATGATACTTCAAAAAGATATTATTGTTGTTATTATTATTGTTATTATTATTTACAAATTTAATCAACACGGCAGCCACAGAAGTTGCTGAAATAACATTGTTTGCAAAAATCTGCAAAGATTATCTTACACTGTTTTACAAAACCACACGTTAAAAACATGAAAAACTGTTTGCTTTAAAAATGAAAGTGTTATTGTTTCCGAAGAAAGAGCACTCCATAACAATTCGAAAACTGAATTGGACATTGTGACATTTCACAGATGGTGTAACTTTTTTTTTTCAAACAATACTGCACCATATCTTTAAAATGCTGCTGGTTTTAATTTGCAAACAGTGTTTTTTTTTCCCGTGTGTACACAAGATCCACGTGTCCCTCCCTCTGTTTGCCTAAATCCAACCATAGGTCCCTCCATCATCGACGATCCAACGATAGTTTCGCTGTCCACACTGAAGAAACGCACGCGCCGAGAGGCACACTGCGCATGCCTGACTGACTGGCACTTGATAATAAGAAGGTTCTGCGAAAAAAAAAAAACGGTTATATCGATCATGGAATATGTTAATTCTAGAAATTGAGGGAATTCCACGAGGTGTGTGCTGAGTGTCTGTGGTTCTTACTAAAGATTCTTAAATACCAAAGTGCAGCCGTGATTTAAGTGATAAACACCCACCATTAACGCGACCTGTTCTCCCCTCCCTATCTCCCCCCTGAACGAAGTCACCATGTAATTGAAAGCAACTTCCAAGTTATGGTATTAAATTTGTATAAAAAAAAGGACTAAACGCATTACATCCCAACCTAGAAAGATATGTCTCCTTCTCAGGGCCCTAGAAAATTACTGCGTGTAATTGGATTGTGTGTCCCCACAGGACCTGTTTGGGATCGACTTCTCTCACCCGTACGTAAAAGATGCCTTTAGGTGTGGTTGAGTGGTTCGACATGCAGGTGTAGAAAGCAACGATTCCCCTGTAATGCTTTATTGACCGACATGGGAAGTTATTCAGTGTTCACACACACAAACATCCCCCATAAAAACTCGTCCTGCCTAAGGGCAAGTTACAGTTTGTCCGTTATTGTTTTAAAGCACTGGATTAGAAAGTAAAAATCCTACGGCAGGGTAAGTACACGAGTATTTAAGATAAAGCCCAACACCCCACAACGACATAAGACATTCTTGTTTACACGCGATGTCTGGAGGATTTGTTGTGTTGCATCCCACCTGACCTGTTTTTTATCTGATTTAATAACAAATGAATAAACATGTAAGGTTTCGAATAATTTGTTCCTAGACGTGAGTATGATCGCACTTTTAATGTACATCAGTATTGGTCCGTTGCTTTGGATGTGAACATCGGGTTTTTAGATTGGTTTAATTGAGCGAACTGTGACGAACAACAGTGCATGTCGAGGATCGTGAGAGGGAAAATAACCTGCAATAAAAACAGACACAGTAGTATAATATTGTTTAGACCAAATCATTGTTGCGAATGTGTTGCTGACAAATCCAGGGCCTAACTTCATAGAGCTGCTTGAGTCTCAAATTAGCTAAGCACAACAATATAATGCTTACCAAAAGGATACCAGCGAAAATATAATTTAACATGTAGTATCTGTGACTGGTATCCATGGTTATTGATGATTGACAGACAAGGAATATTTTATGCCTAATCAGTTCTATGACATTGGTCCAGTTGCTAAGCACAGAATAGTATTGCTTAGCAGGAACTGGTGACCAGTCAAAATTACGTTTAAGTTTGCATTGTTGTAGCTGGTCCCCCATCTCAATTTTTGCTTAGCAACAAAATTTGTCAAGCAAGAGTTTCTGCTTAGCAGCTTGATGAAATTGGGCCCAGGTCACTGTCACTGGCCATGACCAGGAACTCGGGTCAGATTGACTCTTACTTGTAATTTGAGTCTTCGTCGAATTTCAACTCAGATTTATAATAAATGAGTTTCTATTCTTGAGCTACTATCGAGCAGAGTGCGTGCTGACAATCATCTTCCAACCTTCTAAAATAGGTCCATTGATACTATGCAATGGATAGCAAAGGATCGACTTTCATTCATTCATTACAGTTTCTATTATAGAAACACAAACCTGGCCAAATAACTATACTACGTGGTATGATGTAAAGTCGATACTGACTTTGAGAAAAATATTCCCATGTTCAAGAAAAGCAGTATTTAAAGGTACATTTGGTATTTACTATAAAAAACAAAAACAAAATTGCATAAAGACTTGGTACGAGCAATGGAGAGCTGAGAGACGGAACAAACCATCAATTGTGAGAAAGAGGTAATTTATCTAAATCTATAAGAAAGACTTCAGGCCTGAAGCCTGTCTTAGGCACCTGAAAACACACACAAAAAAGTCTGTCATTATTTTCTTGAAACTTCGATGACAGATTGAGTCCAACTTTTCACTGATTTGTTATTTTATGCATATTTTGTTGGGATACACCAATGGCGAATACTTGTCTTTGACAATTACCAAAGGTGTTCGGTGCCTTTAATAGTAATGATAATCATTCCTCCCTCTTAAAGGAGAATTGCTATCAGATCAGATTCGATTTCCCCTTCAAAGATGGCTGTCAATAGACGGGTGAAGCAGAATCAATTGTCAAACTAGAATCATTTGTACCAATACAAAGATATCCTAGGTTTGTATAGCACAATAGTCGTCTTGTTTCCCCTCGTTGTATCCACACACACCCACTCAGCCCTCAGTCCATAACATTCTCTCGTCTCAACTCATTGCTACATTAAAGGTCATCATGTTTGCACTTTCGTTTTCTAAGAATCAAAAGAAAATTTAATCTAAAAATAAATGGCTTAGAATCAGTATTAAAAAACAAACATTGCTACGATTTGATTTCCTTACAGAGTACATGCGTCCCTTAAGGAAGACATTGCAACGATAAGCTCAATGTGCTTGAACATTAATTTTTAATTAATTCTAGATAATTATGCAAAACCAACAAAAATCACTCGAGTTTGCAACAGACCGTGAACGATTTGCGTGTTTTGACCCATATTTACGCAGACAGGCGCATTTACACAAACATGTCCTGTTCGCCATTTTTTTAGTAAAAAAAATGTACGCAAAGAATTTGACTTCCAAATTGGTGGAAATGGTAGACTTGCATTTTAAGGAAGGAAGGAAGGGCACGCACTGTATGAAAAGGGGTCAACAAGAACATTCTCTTTACGTGTGAAGGATTCAAAACAAAATCTCGCATTTAATCGGGTCCCATTGTTTAATTTACGCTACTCCTGCAAGGTACATTAGATGGGGTCTTCAACAAGACTGAAGGGCCTATACTTTACGCTCCAAACACCAGAAATAATAACTACCGATACGAGTTACTTTTTCGTTTTATTTATTTTACTTATTAATCACATAAAAGGAAACGGATCAAATTTGTAAACCTCATGTCAAAACAACTCATCGCTTGTAATTACGGTGACTTAGCATTCTTAAAGACAGTTGACACTATTGGTAATTGTCAAAGACTAGTCTTCACAGGTGTATCTCAACATATTTATGCATAAAAAAACATGTGTAAATTTGAGCTCAATCTTTGGTCGTCGAAGTTGCGATATAATAATGAAAGAAAAAACACCCTTGTCACACGAAGTTATGTGCTTTCAGATGCTTGATTTCGAGACCTCAAACTCCAAGTCTGGGGGTCTCGAAATCAAAATAAATTCGTGGAATATACTTCTTTCTCGAAAAAATACGTTACTTCAGGGGAGCCGTTTCCCACAATGTTTTATTCTATTAACCTCTCCCCATTACACGTTACCAAAGTAAGGTTACATGCTAATAATTATTTTGATTAATTACCAATAGTGTCCACTGCCTTTAAAAGACCTAGGTTAGAATTGACCCATTTCCAAGTTTAGAATGACCCGGATTCCGTGTAACAAAATGACATGGGGTCAATCTGACGCTCTGAACCTGAGTTAAAATCAGTTTATGAAAAGAAAAAAAAAAATAATAATCCCTGGTCACACTAAACTAGAATTATGATCCAGGGTCAATTCCGGGGGGGGGGGGGGGAGGGGTTAGAGTGTACCGACCCTATCTGTTAAGAACATTCTTTAACGTGTAGATCGCCGAGAGGCTGAGGATTTGAATTCCACATTATAGACAGTTTGTTTCCTCACAAGTTTTGAACTGACTTTTCATGTCTATAAAGCATTTCAAACTGATGAACATTGGGTATTTACAAAGAACATACACATTAAGCTGTTGTTTTTGTGAGGAACTCATCAATCGTACGCCCCATCATCCAAACTCATTATCTTAGCGTTAGTTTGCATATACCTGTTTCTTATGTCACAGCAGGAAAGTCCAAGCATCGGGAACACAACTAGACTTGAATTGATATCAGGACACTATCTATGTCATTATAATTTAAAATGTCAAAGAACCACCAGATAAGTTGTACCGCCTTATACACCATAGGGGGTTTGCAATATTGATTAACAGTCAAACCGAATCGCAAAGACATGCACTGTGTTAGTAACTCAGTACCATTCTGTTTTCAGGTTACCTATGTTGTTCTTCTCAAACACAGAACATGATTGAATTTGAATAATACGATAAGATCTGTTGAGGTGCGAAGATATCAGTTATAGCATGCTCTTCTAAAGGTTTACAAATTCGTCTTATGACTCCTTATTCTACTATATCACACTCATAATAAATAATAGATGAGAACTATATTTAACAACATGCATTTCCAAGTTCTACTTAAGTTTCAACGAGAAATGTGCAGTGATATATTAATTTGATAGAAGTAAAAACGACTTGTGCATTCCGCTTATGTTCCTTTAAAATTGAACAGGTAAAATCGTTGCCTATACCGTGTCTTATTATTAGATTATGATAACTTAGTAATGTTTAATAAACGCGATTCAAAGAAAAGGTTACAAGGTTAAATCTTGTGCCTATAACTATATATACATTATATTATTTCCTTGACTACATACTGCCAGTCTGATTCTTAGTCTTAGAATTGTTGATTCTAAAGTCCCATGCGAACAGTCCGTTTCCACGAAATACTTCCCCTTCGCAGATTAAGAAAAAAATTACTCTCGAATTTGATTAGATTATTTCCGCCGGAATATTTGATTGAATTAACTTATGATCTTATACCCTTGAGCCAACAAGTCCCATGAAGCCTGCGAATCAGAGGCATGGGCACGCCGGACAAACAACCTCAGTTTGAGGTCTGTATCTTTGTGTAAACAAGAAGTGCCATCTACTTGAAGTAATAATACAATAGTTGTACTAAAAAGGTCGCTGTTAAAGGAATATATTACAAATATTGGTAAGAACAAATTCGTCTATAGATCATAGACTACGGTCAAATTGATGGTAGTAGAAAACATCCCTTGAAATATCTCTTTCTGTAATATCATATTATTAGTATTTGATGAGAAATAAATAAAACTCCTGTATATCGCTCAGCGTTCTATTCATTTTTTCTTTAATCGATGGCAAAAAGTGTTTTTGGTTTTTCACTACTTTCTCGTGACCAAGATGGCCGATCAATCTCAAACTTCCACGTGTTTGTCAGTAAATATGTAGGCCTACGGTGGATTACATAAAGTGATTATACACTGCCAGCAACTATTTTGTTAGCAAAAAAAAAAAACAATTCTGTAATATTCCTTTAAGATCCACATGGGGGGATCTCGAGTTATTTTTTTTTAAAGAAATGACATTGGTTCTGTTGATGAACCCAAAACAATTACCAGACGAACTTTTAAAAACTGGTTTATGCCCGTATTAATTACGTTGGTTAACATTGGTTATCTATTTCAAGCATTTGTATACTCCCTCTTTATACAACGCATTGTTTGAAAACTAAAGTAAAAATGTCAAGCATTCTGCAATAAGAACACTAGAACAATGGGCTTCATAATTACAGATAAATAGTTCTTTTGAATAGGGCAGCTATGCAATGAACTCAACATATTAGATGAGGAGATTTTGTTTTGAAACCGTATGAGATTTTCGGGCCAGAAAACATTTAAAACAATAAAATAACAATACTGTATATTAATAACTAAAATGTAATTGGTGTATTTCATCGAATATTAAAAACTGATTACTACTAAATGCTTTGTAGCTTATAATAATATCGGTGAATGTGACACTATAACATATACGAAAGGTGAATCGGTCAATCAAGAAGTATACCAAAAAAGTGGCCTTACAATGCCTTGTTTTATTCATTAGTTATATTCATAAATTGATTAATAACTACACTGCCTGCATTTCATTTGATGTTTCGAATGTCATGGTATCAGCTACCCCGACCAGAGAGTCTGAATGGAAACGAATAATAGGAAAATATTAATTCAGCGTGATGAAATAACGTAAACAGGACAAATCAATAAAAGGGAATATCAGTCATGCATAAAATATTGTTGGGTTCGCTATACGCAGTTTCAATAATAATGTTAATTCTCATTATTTAAATGTGAAGATTCCGTACTATTCAGCCTAAAGATTATTTGTATGTGTTCCAGTTGGACAAAATGGTTGCAATTAATGGTCAAGTTTTTTTCTGCAAAATATATCCCCGGACGATCCTAAGTAGGCATATTCTGGTTATGGACAGCAGTGTATCACACATCACTGTACGTTTGCATATTATTCACAGAATATCTAGAAACGGTCATCTAGATCATTAAAGAAAAAGGTCTTCATCAACACCTTCATATTCCACCAGTGAGTCAATTCTCACTCCACAGAGTCGATTTCATTTCAACTCATTTCGGACCCTGCGGCTTAACCAGTAAATTACCTCCCCCCCTTTGCCTTCATGATGAGGTGAAATTGACATACACTTTTTACAACTTAGCTTCAGAAGGGTTCGGAATCGAAGATCGAACACCTGACTCTCAGGAACCTGCTACGGTATATTTAGCTATTTATTATCCTCGGTGTCTTAGACATACTTAGAACAGGGGAAGTAAACTATTGATTATTTAGAGGTCCTCTCGTTTTCCTGTCAAAGTGGAACCCATAAACGAATAATCACCAAATGGTGATTGTTTTATTGGACCATTTTATTTTAGTTTGGCTGTGATAGTATTTTATGCTCTGCAACACTGTCCGTTTGTTTAGAGTTTGCTTTTCTCTTTTCAAATCAAACTCTGCATGGCATTTTAAAACTCCTTCGATTTCTTGACTTACCGTTTACGGTGTACACATTCAACTCGCAGACGATGAGTTGATCCTTGTGTTGCGTCAGTTTGCGTACGAATACGTGAGACGCCATCACCCTCGGCTCAGCGCACGTGTAATAGTAGAATGGACTGTCGATGTCGACTGAGGGCGGTACACCACACTCCACTGCCTGTGCTATGTCCTTAGATTGCCCGAGTAGTACGTGGGTCGATGCAAATGTTTCCCCTGGAAATAATAACACAAAAATCCCGTAGGGAGGCTTGTTGAATTCGTTTCGGAGCACAGCCGCCTACTTTTAATTTTCGGTATCAAGAAGTCTGGAAGCCGCTCTAAAACTTTGTTCAAAGAGGTACAAAATGAGATTTGAGTTATGTAGATAGTATTTTTCTTGTGACGTCCTTCGTAGGTTATAAGAAGAACATTATTTACTTCCGGTAGATGACTTCAAACTTTTGCGGTGGTTTTTATTCTAGCAAAGTAAGGCAAACTCAATTATGCTTAAAGTTTCAACTTAGGTTTTGGACTGCCATTTACTTTTGATAATTTAAAAAAATTAATATTATTGACTTGAAGATCTATTACGCTTACCAAAGTCGCCTGTATATTCACAGACCACTCGGCGATTAGACGAACACTCTGAATTCAGCCAATATCCATCGGGACTGGAACTTCCTACGTTCATGAACAGGCAGTTTAGATCCGGATATGCATCAGGCCCATTTGCCCAATTGAAATAATGTGGAAAAGATCCATCACTGTCTGCGAACCATTCACCATTGATGTCTGATGTATATCCAAGCCAAATACCCATGGTATCTGCACCGAGAGAGCTATAAAATAAACAACAAAATAAACATGATTAAAATCTTATAATAGCAACATCAGCATAAAACAAGTACAAACAGTAAAGTTATTTAAGACAACCCTAAAAACACATTAAGTTTTGCTGTAGTCTTCAGTATTTCTTACTTTATTTAAATGTTCCTTCATGTGTTTTACTTGTCTCTATTTTCATACCATAACTCCTCTATTTTCATCTGAAAGCGCACAGAGACATGGATGTGATGTGTGCCATACTTAGTTACAGGAAAGTGAGATACAATTGAACTCATTATAATTAAAAAGAATTCAAACAAATAGTGTCAATTAATTGCTTACTTTTGAAAAAGGTCGATAAGCTGTTGATTTTCTTCCTCATTACCAACTTCAACGACTTGCCATTCGGTAGTCCCGTTTTCTGATAGTCTTTGACAATACCCGTGGGCAGATTGCTTATCCATGACGTAGTCTGACAGGTGGTAACAGTGGTCTCCGTAATATGTTTGGTATGTAGCGGGAACTGGTGGACATGACACTTGACCTAGGGGGAAAAAGCATTGATTTCATTAAACAAAGTTACATGTGCATTGGAACAGTAACATGTGCATCACAGTGAGATAATCTTAGATTATGTTATTGAATATATTCAGTAGGAATATCCATATAAAACTTCAGTAATTCCTAACCAATTCTAATATAGGCCTATGGATGAGAAAACGGAGAACAAACTAAAAATAAACCATCATTTCTTTTGAATTGGCCAAAATGAACATCTTTTTACTGAAATCGTAGATTGTCCCAAGGGTAAAATGATAGTTGGCAGGCCCTATAAAGTATACATAGCGAACGGAAATTCGCCTCCTTTGTAGTGAGATAAAAGTCTTGTTCGTGTCGCATTTTTTGTGTTTTTAATGGATTGATCTTTTGTGTTATTTGTTTGAATTATTAGAGCTGTGGTTTGGAATTATGAGGGTTGTTAGTAGTTGATTTTTGCATTAAACCAGGGATTATAGGCTTAATCATTTTGGTCTGAAATCACTCCTAAAGGTATGTCAGTTAGACGAGGTTTAGAACCTATTAAAGCCTGCAGTTTAGAAGGAAAATAAAAAAAAAAAACTTTATGTCTTTTTTTAAATACAATTTTCGTGCTTCAATATCACAAAGTTTATTGTGATGTAAAAGCAATAAGCCATTTTGAGATATGGGGGACACAGTAAGTAAAAACTGTTAGGTTTTGGTAAATCTATCTTAGTATACCCAAACCAAACAGTACCTTCTGTTAGTGGTCACCATGTCTTAAAAAAGCCTGGAAGAGTTATCACCCAGCTGTAGTTTCGCTAAATGATATTTGATGTTTTTGAAGATTTATACCTGTAATAGACCCCGGACAGTTTTTGAGTTTCACAATTCCAACTTCGGCTGGCTTGTCAAGTTCAAACGATATCCACACATCTGTTTGCCATCCTATTCAGAATACAATTAAATAAACAAGGTTGTTTAAAATATTTACATTAAGACGCAAATGCAGCAAAGAAAACATCAGAGATTCCACCTCCATTTTAATTGATTAATTTAGAATATCGACTATATAAGCAGAGAAAAAAGCCTTCATGAAAGAACAAAATAAATATTCAACTTTCCAAAAAACAAAACAATGACGTAGGTATGCTTCCCTTAAGGAACGTAAGCGAATTCCTTTGTTCCCGTTCAATGCACGGGAGTTTCCTTCAGCACAAGCTTTCTCCTGAAGACGAGCAGATTATACAGTTCGAAACGTCGAGACCCAAACCGGGGGGGGGGGGGGGGGGGGGGGCAGAGCCAACACTCACTAAAGGAGCATTATTACAAGATTGTATTCACGCGTTTACTATTATTTTTAGTTTATTATTTTTCTTCACAAGGGTTAATAATGTGCGGGGGAACAAAACGTTTCTGGATTTGAGGTTTTGTAAACACGCAAAGGCTTTACCGACAGAGAAATTGCAGTTAAATAATTAATAGGACAATTTTCATCACAATGAAACACATAATTTTAAAAGTGGAAAAGTGGTTAACACTAATTTTAGTAACATTTCATGATTCCCATTTACCCGTTGGAAGTATAAACCTTACCTGATATAAAGCACGTTTGACAATTACCATCGGTGATATTGTCGATATCAACGGTATTAACCCCAGTGTTTGGACCGGACGAAGGAGGAGCAACTGTCGGTAGAGATGTTGTAAGCGCAGAAACTAAATACAGATTACAACATGGAAATAAACCGATTATACCGATCTTTACATGAGAGTAGTATTTCATATAAGATAAGAAGTGCTAATAAAATAGCAATGGTTTGTAGTCAGATAGAAAGTCATCAATCACCAGCCGCCCCCAACCCCGCCCATTTTTAACATACACAGGTGTCTTTATTCACTGTTGATTTTAGGGTGTGGCTGCATGCTCACTTAAAGTTTCAGATTGAAACTCACTCGGCTAAACGAATGAAACAAGGGACAATCTGCTAATGATCCCACGGTTTCAATTAGAGTGCCATATTTGTCTGATAGATATGTCTTTTTACATTTTTTTTTAATATCATGAGCACAGAACTGTGAACTAAGTTGTAATGTTTATTCGGTAAAAGAGTTGCTTTTATCTGAAAAGTCGTCGCGCTGTTGCTCGAATTCCGCGTTTTCGAAGCGCAGATTCTTTCACTACAAAGCAGCCCAATCCAACCGTATCTTGGAAAGTATGGTGTGTACATTGCATACATATTGACGTCAATGGTTACCTATAGCCTTGTTGGAAGTTAAAATCAAGGGCAAATTTTGTAACAGATAGAGGAAAGTTGCAGACATGCAATTTGAGGTCAGATATTGGAACGTGCAAAGTAGTGAACATCTCAAAAGAATTGAAGTCAACATTTAGATCTTGTGTAGGCTATACCTCAATTCCACAAGGCCACAATAGGCACCCCTAACTATAAGGACCATGGGTTGCTTAGAGTTAAACGAGCAAACCTGAAATTTCAGTAACGATGTCTGTCCACGTTAATGGAGCATCATTAAGACTGTACAGCATGACGATGGGGGCGTCCCATCCGTACATCCATGCGCACTCATGTTCTAACCAAGAGTATGAGATGATCGCCATCCAAACATTTTGAACATCACAATCAGACCAGGGAGTTGAAGTTGTAGATACTATGATGTCATAGCCGAACCACATTAAAACACTGTGCAAGAAAGAAGAAAGAGAAAGCGATTCGACTTCAAATCCTACTAAAACTAAGTCGTTCGAAAAATTAATAAAAAGCGGTTGAACGTCAAATCGTTCGAACGAAATATCCCGGACAATGTCTTCAGACGTTCTAAGTAGTATGACAAGTCGTTCCAAATATATTTTCGATCGATATATTAGTAAAAGTATTATCACGCGCGTTCGCACCAAAAATTATCCCGTTCGAAATACTTGAATTAATTTGTTTTTTGGGGGGGTTCAACTCAGCAGCAATGCGCTTCCACCTGTAGCCCAAAATCTCCCCAACAAAAAGGACGAATGAACAAAATACCCTGTAAATTAAACAGCGACGGCCAGAATTTCATCACAATAATTCTCACCTCATATCTAACTGTGCAGACAACAAAGATGGCCATTGTGGGCTTTCGATAAGATTCTTGGGAAGAAACCATTCCTCATCGATGCCTGTTGGTGTTACGTCGAATACCAACTCCACAACTGTGGATCCATTCCGCAGGAGAGATACCCTTACCTATAAAGATGGTACACCAGATACAACATTTTTGACTATGCGCCCTGTTTACGTTGTGTTTATCATAATGAGTTTTTCTGTATTATTGCCGATGTGATAGAAGCTGTGTTGTAATAGGACTCAATCGGGTGTCATAATTTAATAGGGACCCCCTCCCCGGTGATTTGTTGCCCCCACATAGAAAATAACAGGGGCAAGAGGAGGTTAATTCAAAATAGGGCGCTATCGAAAAGTAATGCCGGTGTGGCAGGGGATTCTGTCGTCCCCTCGTGCCCCCCCCCCCGGAGATTCGGTTTCCCCCCGCCCCACATGGCGAAGTGTGTGCAAACTTCTTCTGGTATAGCGCCCTCTTTTGAATCTTCTTACGACCCACGTTAATTGAGGGAGACAGAATCTACGGCGGATAGAATTCCCTGGGAAACCGGCAAACCTCTATTTTTCACGAAACAAAGATTGCATCTCATGTTCGAGTGTTCTTCTCCCGATGATTAAACACTTAATTGTGCCAAACCTTTGTTCGTGGATAATTAAACTGTCAACAGGAAACTAATGGGAAAGACCGAGAGTTAATTAGGAGTTAAAAAATAATGAAAATGGCGAGAGTATAAACCCACACCGACCTTATTAGTGGTGTCAATGTCGGTCCAGGTGTGCAGCCATTGCAGATTGGTATTGACATGTTCGTCTGAGTGGGTTATGGTTTGTTTGAGCGTCCATACATGATCTAAACAAGAATATCGTCATAAACAATGGTTTAGTGCATTTTGAGAAGCATTTCATTTCGAAGTAGGCGGTGATGGAAACATTATACAATATTTTTGTCCCCCCCAAAAAATAAATAAAAATAATAACAATAATAAAATTGAATGTCAGAAGTGTTACCGCGGTAACGCTTCTTAGACTGTGTGTTCCTGTAGTGATAATTCTTCCTGCATGGACATACTATTCGCTATAGAGTTTCGGCAAAACTTCAAAAACGCGACGATGTGTTGAACTATGTTTAATTGATTTAGCCACTAGCGTTGGTTGGTATGGGAGTGCACCCTACCTTGGCAGATGTTCCCAGTGTAACCAACAGTGCATGTACATGTGAACGTGAACATGAACATTCGATCAGTTTCTTCGACGGGATGACAGATTCCTCCATTCTGGCACGGTGAGGATACACATGGATTCAGGTCTTCTATCGGAAAAAGGGTGTTTTAATGAGAACCAAAACAAATTGTGTTATAAAGAGAACCAACTAAATTTCCCGTCAGTGACTTGTGTAGATGTCATCAGACACAACGGCGGGGGGGGGGGGGGGGGGGGGGCAGGGGCAAAAACATCATTTTGAGCTATTTAACAAAAAAAATCTAACCATTCATTTTGTGTATTTTCGTTCGATCTCATCAAGAGGAGGTCAAGACTAGAGTCAAGACATCCCTACAATTGACAATATTGTACTAACTTCGAGTCAATTAAAAGTATTTAGCAATTGGAGAAAGATGTCAAAACTAGACTTGCTTCAATCCTTACGTTGTTTCGGGGGTTTTCATCAGTTAACTTCTATAAACTGCTCCTTATAGAAGTCATCTTTTAACAAACACATTAAAGATAAAACAAAGCTCCACTGAGGGACTTCAATAAACTGCAACTCATTCAACATAAAAAAAAAACGGTAAACTGCAAATGTAACGGTTTTGCATCCATGGTAACCACAAGTTGGATAAATCGTTCCTGATGTTGATGTCACGGTCAATGGAAGGAGATGCTCATAATGGCGTATTATTTGCATTTCATGGGAGGTGTGTTTCACTGCAGGTCTGTTTCATGGCCAGGCTCAGATGAACAAACGGAAAAAACACTAGTTTGTTTGTAATGAAGAAGTCCTTGAACAAAGCATGGTATATTTAGTAACTGTAGTACGGAGTGCAACAGAAAAATAACAGTGTTTACATTCTTACCATTCGGGCATTTGAAATGAGATCGGATTGCATCTCTCGACCTTAACAGCTCATCAGTGAAAACAGGTGTGTACGGTCGTTTCATTGGTCTAGGGTTCACTCCTCCGATATGTACGTTTGAACAGCTACAAGGATCTGGGGTGGAGAGTATCCACCTGAGTCGACCCTCATTCGGGTCCAGTTCTTGTCCAATAGTACACCCACTTGAGCTCACCATAGTCACTAGTAAAGAAAACAACAACAACATCAACAAGGACAACAGGAACAAGAAGAAGACGAAGAAGAAGGTGAAGAACAATAAGAACGACAACAAAAACAACAACAACAACAACGACGACGACAACAATAATATAACAACAACAACAACAGCAGCAGCAGCAACAACAACAACAACAACAACAACAACAACAACAACAACAACAACAACAACAACAACAACAACAACAACAACAACAACAACAACAACAACAACAACAACAACAACAACAACAACAACAACAACAACAACAACAACAACAACAACAACAACAACAACAACAACAACAACAACAACAACAACAACAACAACAACAACAACAACAACAACAAAATGAAACAAAAAGGGATTGAAATCAGCCAAATTATTACACACTAATTTTGTGTTCAGACTCTGTCTATAATTTAGTTTGTTAACTATTTAAGTACCCTACCAATGTGTTACGTTTGTATCATGTTTGTATCTTATTGAATGACTCTAAAAAATGACATCAATATGAGTAGGCAGTGTCTGTCAATGAACGTAATGAAATAATTTGTCTTATCTTAAAGACAGCGGACACTATTGGTAATTGTCAAGGACCAGTCTTCCCACTTGCTGTATCTCAACATATGCACTATAGTAATAAACCTGTGCAAATTTGAGCTCAATCGGTCGTCGCAGTTGCGAGATAATTATGAAAGAAAAAACACCCTTGTCACACGAAGTAGTGTGTGCTTTCTGATGCTTGATTTCGAGACCTCAAATTCTAAATCTGAGGTCTCGAAATCAAATTCGTGGAAAATTACTTCTTTCTCGAAAACTAGGTTACTTCAGAAGGAGCCGTTTCTCAAAATGTGTTATACCATCAACCCCTCCCCATTACTCGTTACCAAGTAAGGTTTTATGCTAATAATTATTTCAAGTAATTACCAATAATGTGTCCACTGCCTTTCATGTGAAATGTAAGGACAGCAGTGACATACGTGTATGATGATGATGATGATGATGATGATGATGAAGAAGTCCGTAAATTAGCGTCGTTTATTTGCAATGCCCGAAGGTTAAAAATGACAACGAATCAATGGCGCGTTTAGAATATCGATAATTGATTGATCAAAGTTAATGAAATTAAGACGGAGTGCTGTGTGGCGATCGATACAGTACGCGATTTAACCATTCTGTGTCAGCCAGCGCCGTAACTAGGTTAGTATTTTAGGGAGAAAGGGGGGCTCCACCATTCCCCTGAACAAGCCCCTTTTCAGCGCTCTTTTTATGTACTAATCTTGCGTGAGCATCGTGTAGGCCCCAGGTCTCACTACGCGTCTCAACGATTCTATGGTAACCTTTGGTTGTCATGCAACTTCACGTGACATTTTTGTCTCATAAAACACCGAGCCCCACTAGCATTGTGTACAGTTATCGTGTACGTACACGAACTTTATAGGCTTGGAGTGTCCGTGTGCATGTACGTATCGTCATTTATCGTCACTAATATAAGCATAGAGAGTATGGGTAATATGCTATAGCCGGCCAAAGTCACTCTGGTCTTTGTGGCAGCTCTTTCAAGCGTCACGAAATTAAATTGTTTGTCCTCG
The DNA here is from genome assembly GCF_032118995.1 of Asterias amurensis. Classification (NCBI taxonomy): domain Eukaryota; kingdom Metazoa; phylum Echinodermata; class Asteroidea; order Forcipulatida; family Asteriidae; genus Asterias; species Asterias amurensis. The sequence goes on from NC_092648.1 coordinate 16,040,361, forward strand.
AATTCCTGCCAACAGGTACTGCCTCAATACCATCCATAATTACCAAGAATGAATTATGAAGGTGTGCTTAATTAGAACCTCCACAGCAATTTAACTTCAGCAATAACGAAAACGATAACGATAACGACGCAAAGAGAACGCATTCTGATCTTTTGGTCGAGTTGCTTAACGCAGAATACGCACACGCTTATTCAACCAATCGATAGACTTGACTCAAGTCCCATCCCGTGTCATCCCCAAGAAAATATTGTTTTGTGATGCTCTGCATTCCCCAACCTGTTCCATTCTAGGGACCATAATTTGACGGCGAGCGCGCACTATACTGTATGCTACGGGTTGTTTCATAGTAAGTTGGGGGTGATTATGCTTAGGGACCTCTCACACGAGAATGGGACTTGAATCAAGTCTAACCAATCGAGGGCGTGCAATTTTAAAGTTCTCGTTTCGTTCCCGTTTTCGTTCTCGTTACTACTGAGACCTGTGTGACCGGGCTTTTAGAAGGGCTACAGAGATTCATGCGGCTCGGGCTGACTCTGCTTAAAATGGCGTCACTGATAACAGGAAGTGTTGATTACTGCTATAGTTGGAGTTTAATTCCTGTTGAGCCAACAATTCATCTTTATAGCCACCCTGAAATAATGGGCGAAAGGTCATTTATGAACATTGAAGAACATGATCTAGGGAAATTTCCTAGTGCTGCGTCACAATTTCTTGCTTAAACGAAAAAGCAAGAAACACAGAAGGTACATGTGACTAAACACGGGTCTACATGTTGAAAATCAACAAAATATTTGCAAAACAAATAATTTGAATACCACTCTTGAAAAAAAGAAAATAACGTTTACCATAGGAGCTGCAAAAATAAAATAAAAATAAAATGCCAAAGCAAGTTAATGAAACCCATACAAATTGCTCAATAACCTAGTCTTTGAGACGTCGATGCAATGTAATGTTCTTTTATTTTCGACCGGTTTATTTTGTCTTACAAAAGGATGCGTTGTCATGGTAACTTGACCAGTTTTGTGCGAAGCCACTTAATTGATTAACCGGGGACAATATAGAGTGGCTGGTGTATAAACATGTCGCAAGGGTATTAGTTGCTCCGTATTTCGCGCTGCGACATGTTTTTCCTTTTTATACAGGGCTGTTGTTGTTTTGGGGTGTTTTTGTTTTCACTAACATCTTTTCTTTCCTGTTTGTGAGGATGAGACAGTTGTGTTAGACCAAGGCCAAGTTTTATGGAGCTGCTTAAGCACAAAAAGTAGTTAAGCATAACACAATTATGTTTACCGAGATGGGGTTACCAGCCAAAATACCATGTCACATGTACAACTTGTGACTGGTATGCTGCTCATTTCTGCATACAATTGGGAAGCAATGATTTCTGCTTAAACAGCTATGAAGTTGGGCCCTGGTGAATCCAAGCGTGTTTGTTTTGTTTTTTCTTATACTTTGTTAGGAAATATTCAACTTTCAAACATCCAAAATGACTATTATCACATTTTAAACTATTTCTGTGACGTCACTGTATTGTTGAAAGTGTAGATTATTTTTACGATTTTACACTTAACTGTATCGTGAAGAATCTCCACTTAAGTGTAGATTCGTTACATAATCTACAGTTAAGTGATTCATAACAACAGTTCAACTTGAAAATTACTGTCTTTCCAAACTAAAAGATAGCATGAAGTGCTCACTGCGTTTCAAATTCAGAATTCGGCCATTCAATTTCGTTTTGAGTCGAGTCAAATTCCTTTAACACTCTGTTCAATTTAGCGTATCGACATTCTTTTTCGTGACACTCACGCCCCAAGAAGCGTCTGCGAATTTGAATGCTGCTTTGATGAATTTTTAAATTGAATGATCATTTTGTTAAAACGAATGACGCAGAACTACATTTGATTAATCATAAAACAAAATCGAACTACCCTTTGGAGTAGCATTCGATTTCGCGCGAAATAGAATTGCTTGGTGGTTAAATTGGCTGCTCATTTGCCGAAATTGACCGAGAAAACCTATAGTAACACAATTTCTTTTTTCTGTTCAACTGAGTTGCAAGCACTAAAAATTCCTCAATATTTTGTAAAATAATTCTAAAATGTGACCAACCGTCGTTTGTTAACGTACACGAAACTAGATAGACTAACTATAGTGTTGTTACCATTGCGAAACCTAATTCATTGAAACTGTTTATATAACCAATAGGGGAAATAGTTTATGGCAGAGAATAGACTCTTAAGTGTAGACTCGTGAACTACACATTCTCATCCATTCTCCTTAACATAATGTTAGGGGATCCTTGAAATTGATGTTCTGCACCGCGAGATGATAAGTGTAAATAAGTGTATGATGAGTGGGTGCCATGGTGTCGCGTCTGAACATACATAGCTGCATTAGTCATTATGAAATGGGTTAAATACCTTTCATAATATTACCATACTATTGGTAGTATTGGTGCTGGTGGTTTGTTTGTTTGGTTACACCAGAACTCCCCGAGATGCACTACCGGCCGAAAAATGGCACGATGCCGCCTCAGCTTGTGATGAGGCCTTTATGTATAAAGCGCCGGTGTCATATGCAATTGTGTCCGCCATGCAATGCTGTCCGCTCCGGACACTTTTGCATATGCAATCGTGTGCGGGGCTATGCAAAAACCGTCCGGCGGACATGTACATGATATGTGCGCGCGTAAGCGAGCGTGCATGCACTTAACCTATACCTATATGCAGCATGAATATTCACGTATTTTATGATTGCAGCGAATACCCAACGGCCGAACATTTCCCATGTCATTCATGACATGCACTTTAATAGCTTGTAAAAAAAAAAACGGCAAACGCGTTCCGTCGACTAAGGGCGTTTAATTTACTGCTTGGACGGTTTTGCACGGGGCGGACACAGCTACATATGCAAATGTGTCCGGGCGGACAAAATTGCATTATGCAGCAGCGTCCGGGCGGACACGATTGCATATGCAAAACCGTCCGGCGGACATAAATATTGCATATGCAATAATGTCCTCCAGATAATATAGGTTTTCTCGGTCAATTTCGGAAAAAGAGCAGCCAATTTAACCACCAGCCTGCCTATTCTATTTCGCACGAAATCGAATGCTACTAAAAAAGGGTCATTCGATTTCATTTTAAGACTATACTAGTCAAATCTACTTTTACGTCATTCGATTTAAAAAAATAACCATTAAATTTAACAACTCATCGAAGCTACGTTCAAATTCGCAGGAGTGTTTTTGAGGCGTGTGTTTAGTCATTCAATTTCATTTTGAGGCAGTCAATTCTGATATTTGTGCAGTCTTAACAACGCTTGGTTAACTTGTTGTTTCCTTATACGAATGTTAAAGACATGTGGTTATTTTTTTGGGCACTCTTGAACGAAACATGCCAAGATGTCTGGCACGCCAACAGATGGTTGGTGAATATTTACAAAAAACAACAACTGGAAAAATATTTTAAAAAAACCCATAAAAACAAAAACATTCAAAAACATTCAAATGTCAGGTCTTGGTCAGTTAACCATTGAAGATCTCCCGAAAAAATAAAGAAGAAAACAACCCTTATGGGGCCCAAGGTAAAGTCTACTGGAAACGTAAAATAAAGAAAACAAGGTTCGCTCGATTTAAAAGTGAAGGTACGAAACGGTTTGCCTTATACAGTTTATCTGTTTATTCGTATTTCTTTAGTCGTACTTATTTGAATCCTCGGTGAGCGAAATTGATTGCCTCTTTACGAAATTGAAAATGATTGAATCAGCAAAATCTGTAGTCGAACCAGCTTTGCTAAATTGAATGATGATTGTGTGTCATGAAAAAGAATGAGTGTGCTAGGAACTTGAATGCCTCAAAACGAAGTTGAATGACCGAATTCTGAATTTGAAACGCAGTTAAAACCGGAGAGGCAAAATAGCTTTAATTCGAACGCATGAAAATTAAATTGGCTGCTCATTTGCCGAATTTGACCGAGAAAACCTATATTGCATAGAGGACATAATTGCATGCGACACCGGATCGCATGCAAATTATTTGAAAATCCAACATACATATAGGCCCATACACTAATAATTACTTTTTCTGTCTGTATTTTTAATTACCGAGCTACATCACCTTTGCTTAGAAAAATAATGTACTGTCTTACTGACATTCACTCGGCAGATGATTATGACAACGGCTTAATAATGATGAGGACCATTCGTTATTAATGTGACATTAGTTATTCACACCATTTGTAAATAATCTGTAGTCCCTACATGTCTTTGGAACTGCCATCATGAAATAAATGTCTATTGAATTTCGTGCCTATACTTCTTCTTTTGGGAAGCAATTTATTGTAACTTTTGTCTTGAAACAAACACACGCTCTGTTCTTTAACGGTACTTTTTAATAGGACACGTTGCCGAAAGTGCCCAATCCAAAGCAACGTGTCCCTAGAAACGAAGTTCTTTCAAGTTCAATGGAATAATACACGTACTGCTGTAATAACAAGTTAGCAAGCTCTACCCGGTGTCCATAACACAAATTATGTTATAATCCAATGGAATAGAAGGAACTCGTAATAATTACCCAGTGACGTCACAAGGAGCACAGGCGCTAATTGACGCATAGCTGCGATATCCATATGTCCTACCTAAAATAATAAAGAAATAATTGAAAAAAATAACAATTTTTCAGTAGTAAAAATCATTATCATTTAAAATCATTTTATCGCTCAGTGAGAGCGTTTTATTATTTTTTGATCGAGGTCATGCAAAATGTGTAATTGTTTGTTTCTCACTATTTCCTCGTGACCCAGATGGCCGATCGATCTCAAACTTCTACAGGTTTGTAAGTTTGATGTTGGATTACATAAAGTGCTTACACTGGTTCTCTAAATCACGAATAATGTAAAACTTATCTTTAGCCATCATTTGTATAACTTACACTCGTCCATCGAAAGAGCGAACCCGTAAAAGACGGCAGAGGCACATCAGTAATGTTTTGTGTTTTTTTGTGAGTTTTTATTACTCTAGCGAAATCATCATTATATACGGAAGCGTATATAGGACATACCGACAAAAAAAATCGGGCTCCACTATTTCGCCCGGGCGGATTACTATTTCGCCCGGGCGAATTACTATTTCGCCCGGGCGGATTACTATTTCGCCCGGGCGGATTACTATTCCGCCCGGGCGAATTACTATTCCGCCCGGGCGAATTACTATTCCGCCCGGGCGAATTACTATTTCGCCCGGGCGGATTACTATTTCGCCCGGGCGAATTACTAATTCGCCCGGGAAAAAAAGGTACATATAACCTCTAAACAGCAAGAATGAATCTTTCTTTTAGACGGGTCAAATAATCAGGACACTGAACATCAAAGGCATTTGAGCCGCGCGACTGGGAAGCGTCCATATTTTACAGGGGGTTGTGGAACGGTAAAGGGTTGGGGGAAATCCAGAAAAGCAGATGTCCACTTTTGAACCTCCATACTGTGTCCATAGGATTTGTCGAAGAGAATGAGGACTAATTTAACAGGGAGTGAAACTAAAAATTATTTTTAGAACTCTGGTCAAACAAACAATATTATTAGGGAACAAGTGTAACATAAGTTAAATGTTAAAGTAATGAAATGGGGTTCAATTAATGATGTAAGATTCATTATTCAAGACTTCCTCTCCCCTTCCCCTACTTTTCAGAAGCGATCTTCGACGCCCTGTGCTCTTCAGCTGGCCCCGTATTACGCCATGCGGCCTCGTAATCCGCCCGGGCGAAATAGTAATCCGCCCGGGCGAAATAGTAATCCGCCCGGGCGAAATAGTAATCCGCCCGGGCGAAATAGTAAACCGCCCGGGCGAATTAGTAATCCGCCCGGCCGAAATAGTAATCCGCCCGGCCGAAATAGTAATCCGCCCGGGCGAAATAGTAATCCGCCCGGGCGATATAGTATTTCGCCCGGGCGGATTAGTATTTCGCCCGGGCGAAATACTAATCCGCCCGGGCGAAATACTAATCCGCCCGGGCGAAATACTAATCCGCCCGGGTAAAAATACTAATCCGCCCGGGCGAATTAGTAATCCGCCCGGGCGAAATAGTAATTCGCCCGGGCGAAATAGTAATCCGCCCGGGCGAAATAGTGGAGCCCGATTTTTTTTTTTCAGGATGTCCTATTACGCTTCCGTAATTATAGCATCTTGTTTTCAATATAGAAATAAACCAGACAGTAATTCATTTAAAGGCAGTGGACACTATTCGTTAGTACTCAAAATAATTATCCGCATAAAACATCACTTGGTAAAAGGGTAATGGGGAGAGGTTGATAGTATAAAACATTGTGAGAAACGGCTCCCTCTGAAGTGACGTAGTTTTCGAGAGAGAATGTATTTTTCCACGATTTTGATTTCGAGACCTCAAGTTTAGAATTTGAGGTCTCGAAATCAAGCATCTGAAAGCACACAACTTCGTGTGACAATGTTTTTTTTTCTTTCATAGTTATCTCGCAACTCCAACAACCAATTAAGCTCAAATTTTCACAGGTTTGTTATTTTATGCATATGTTGAGATACACCAAGTGAGAAGACTGGTCTTTGACAATTACCAATAGTGTGCATTGTCTTTATTCACTGTATGTGGTATACAATTTATAATCAGTAACTATTAAGACTAAAGCAACATTTTTGTTAGTTTTGATGCTACAATAAAATGCCTTGTTTAATTTGTATTTTAGCATGAGCGCATCATATTAATATTATTAAATTATTAACGAGGCATGGCTGGATCTCCGCAAACAAACCTTCATTTGATTATTGTTGAAAAAGCAGTGAAAAGGGTCACCATCCAAGTTTATTTATAGCATGTAACCACGTAAGACGTGATCTTGACCACCAATTATAGCGACCTGTTGTGAATAAATCATCTGTGAATAACTTGGAGAACAAAAGTTGCTTATAGCAAGGGACAGCAATAACCAGAGAAAACTAAGACGAAAATGGTTCGTGCAGTCGTTTAGGCCTAATTTTATTTGATCGGCATATGCCACAATGCACAAAAATATGCCTTTTTTGCACATATTGTTATTATATTTATGGCCGTTTGTCATTGGTTTTTGTGAACGTGACGCATATTTAAGTCCAATCCTTTCGTTTTCAATGAACGTCTTGAGGGTGACACAGAGTTTACTCATCATCACTTGCTGTATCTCTACATACAATGCATAAAATAACAAACCTCTGAAGAAACACCGGCGATATCATCCCCAAAACAAGACCTCCTTTTGAAATGTAAATTTCACATGTTAGTTTGTGAAATTTTGGTACATAAATTAATATTATAGAAACAAAACAATCGCATATTTCCAAAAGCGAATTATCCTACAACACCGAGGAGAAATAGATGTATTTCGACAGAGTCTAATTTGAAAATGAGCTTCTTTGTTCTCTTTTAGAAGTGTTTCCTCCTCCACCCTCCCCGAAATGTTGTCTCAGCTCCCGCCATGGGTTTTGTTGTTTCTGCCGTGTGCTGCGTTTTGTTTGTCTATGTATTCCTTGGATTTGAGCCAAAGAAGAAAAACAATAGTTTGCACAAATAATTTTAACAATCCAACAAACTGTGCTTTGAAAGAACTGCATGAACAAAAATAATATAAACTGCAAGTAAACTCACCTGTAGCTAGTGAAGTCCCTAGCTCACTGAGCAGATAATGAAGTCACCTCTCCTTAACGTGTGCTTCTATAACAGGGTGGGGGGGGGGGGGGGGGCTCTGCCGGTTGAACTCCACACTACGCAACTCGAATAATATATGCGACTTGCAACAAGTGTAGCCTTGGTACTTCAAACAGCACTTTATCTCTAGGGCATGCGACGCACAGCGTACAATAATTACTGTGTATTTCTCTGGTTTTTACTGTAGGATTTTTCTTATTTTTAGAAATCGATTTTTGGCGATCGGTTTGAATACCGTTTTACTAATAGCCGGGCCTCTTGAATTGGCGTTGTGGGGACAAAAACTACAATGCTTCAAGGTTTCGTGTTGGAGCCCAAACTATAAAATATATAGGCCTAGGCCTAATTAATGTTTATGTATAATATATATATTTGTTTTAAACAATTGGGCCCCCTAAAATGCTTTTGTGTTTCTCGTGCTGACCATCTCTTATTCAGCATGGATGGGCTGTGATATGATTCGAAAGTCCAGAATTGAAACATCGTGGGTTCGAGTTCCACCTTCGATTATAAGAAGTAGGCCTACTTCAGACTGCTTTGCCTATGTTGGTTAAAGTATTCATAAGGTATGACATCAAGGACATCAAATCAGGGGAAATAGGGGCCCATTCCACTGTCGCCAAATAGTGTCATGTGGAGGCAAAATTTGTGAAATCGTACCGTCATCGAACCATTTTGTGCATTATTTCAACCTTTCGGAATGGTAACAGAGAGGGGCAGCGGTTTCCTCTCCCTGTTACGCCACTCCCACCCCTCCCCTCTCTACACTCCAGGGGGCCCGGCCGAGAGGGGGGTCAAAGAGCTAGCTAAGCTAGCTGCGCATCAGCACGTTGCTAGGGAGTGGTTGCTAACGGTAAATAAAGAGCGCCCTCAATAAACAGTTGGCTCATCATCACGTTGCACACGCCCTGTTAATATGCGACGCATGGATGCCGATTGATTCACAACAAAACAATTCTCAGACTGTTTCCAAAAGAAGAGATAAGTTGACCAGAGCTCCAGAGAAAGAGCAAGACACAAACTCAACTGACTACAATCAGCATTCAAAATACAGGGTCACGTAAAGTTCGCTGTGTAGTGTTCTCGTCCGGACTGGTATTTTACATTTTAAACCTGTTTCTCGATCACTGACTTCACGAAATGTCCGGAAACTCTGCAGCAAAAGGTGGCAGCGGTGAGCCAAGCATGCACGAAGTGAACATGCAGCGAGAGTCCTGGTGTACGGTAGAGATGAACAGTCGACAGGACTGGTGCCGTGCAGAACGGAAACACAACAAAGACGCTTTCAAAAGTTCTGCATTCAGTGAGGACCAGACCCCAGACAGTGAGTCCAGGTGCACATTCAAAGTCAACGATAAAACACATCGAGAAAGGAGACACTACCCGAATAAGTCGTGTAAGTTGAGGGTTTGTTTTTGTATTCTTCATGACATAACAATATTATGTGCATTTTATTTAGTTGGCCTACATAACAATAATTATAAACCAAACTCATAAAGCGTCATGTGAGTTGTGAAACTGAACTTCACATGTAAAGTTTTTATAACAACAGTCAATGGAGACAGTTCACAAACATGCACTGTTGAACACGGGTTAAGTTGGTAACACACACAGGTACATGTAAATTGCTCTGTACTGCTTTTACTGTAGTAGTGTTACAACTCAACACGTATTCATTGTAGCCCTAAATTTAAACAAATACACCATGAAGCCACAGCCATGGTTGTTGTAGAGTACTGTACTGCACTGAGCAGTAGCACTGTTCGCGCTAACAATTTGGTTCGTTGGTTGGACTGGTTGCGCACTTTGTGATGCCAACATGGAGGTGCTCTTCCACTCTTGTTTACAGAAGGACCACCACCCTGAAAAACTGAACTCAAGAATTCCTTGAATACCCAGGACACAATAAAGACACAGTGAGAAAATCTTCTCAAGATTTGAGTGAGTGAGTGGGGTACACCTACTCCTAGAACGGATGTCGTACCTTTGCCACTTCCTACCCTGGACACTTTGTACCTTTGGGACACTTTGTACCGTAAACCGTAACCAAGTTGGTCACTTCATACCATGGGCGGGGTACGAAGTGACTATCAGGTGAGTCACTTCGTACCCTCACTCGAGTTAATTCATAATCATCTGATTACACAGCACACAATAATCATAAACAATGAGGAAATCCTGATTTAGTACAAGGTATGAAGTGTCTCGAAGAAGGTACGAAGTGTCTTGTATTGTAAGTTGCGAATTATATTGTAAGAAGGTACAAAGTGTCTCAGGTAAGAAGTGTCCAACCTTGCAATGGTACGTAGTGTCCAGGGTAAGCAGTGGCAAAGATACAAAGTGTCCTGATGACACCCCTAGAACTATGAGGTTCGTTCCGCTATCGTCTCCACTCAAACCTCATTCATAGTTCTAGGAGTAGGGTACACTGCCACATATTGAGCACGGTTGAACCTTAAACTAGTGTTTTTCTAAAACTTGTTGTTTTATTTCATTTACAGATTACAGTCATCTAGAAATTTAACTACACTTTTGGCAGAAGTTATAAGTGGGCTGTGTGCAAACGCCACGTTTTATCCGTTCGTCATTATCAAGCCCCTACGACAGGCTTCCAGTATCTCATCGGATTTGAACCTTATTCAAACATCAAGTATTACACCAGGAACTCAACAAGCAGCATCATACAAAGGAGCAAAGACATGAAAACAGCAGACCGTCTTAACTAATTAAACACAGAGAAAAGGTACAATTTGGCTGATCAAAGAAATCTCTATCATGTCTTCAGAGCAGATTCTAGAATTAACTCCCTTTGAGTTAGTACTTGCCTGGAGAAACTCCTAAATAGAATGCAAATTTTGTGCGTATCCGAACATTGGGATCCGTTTCATTGTACGTGTTTGTTTTCTTCTTGTGTTGAATTGAAGGAATGTGCAAGGAAACAAAGTGGTCCCAAAAATGTCTGAATACTGGCGAGACTTGCACGGTCTATTTACACCAATCATTACAAAAAATAGTTTCCTATTGTAAGTTAATGTAGTCCTAAATCATACCCAAACCTTCAACATCCAAGTGCCTGTTTTGTTTGATTTTGTTCTGGATTGAGGACTGCACCAGAAAACTGATTCCAAACTTGGAATTAATCTAAGGACTTTGGACGAGTTCAGTTTCTTATCCAAAGACGTTAGGACGCATTGAACTAAATTAGGACGGGTAACTCGTCCCAACTCAAGATAGGATTAATCCTTGCATTTCGTGAAATCGGCTGCAGGTCAGTTATGGTGTTGGATTTTGTTGGAGTTGGGTCTGGGAAGGATCGTAGTAGATCACTCAATGGACAGTTTATAGGTTTGAGATAATGGAGAGTTTAATGAACTCTTTGCAAACTTTTGTTGGGTCGATGCCACCAAAGCCAGTATTTTATTTTACAACTAACTTCACAGTCAGTTTTATACTTTTAACAATTACATATTTGTACTTTTTCAAAATATTATTTTACTCATTTCTTACTGTTAAACTCATTTAGTGCACAGCACATACTTTTGTTTCTATTAAATGCACTCATATTCATTCTATGCAAATATAAAGCAACAATTTTTATTTTCGCACTTTACTTTCTCAAAAATCGTTTTCTAGTGTTCTACAAGAATTCTTTTTATATCATTCATGCACTCATATGGTTTATACAAAAATTGTGATGAAGTTCTGTGTAATGTTTTTCCCAAGTGGAAATTTTGCTTTGGTACATGTATTTGTACTGTTTTATTTTTGTTGCTGATTATTATTAAGTTCTATTAAAGGCAGTGGACACTATTGGTAATTACTCAAAATAATTATTAGCATAAAACATTTCTTGGAGACAAGTAATGGGGAGAGGTTGATAGTATAAAACATTGTGAAAAACGGCTCCCTCTGAAGTGGAGTAGTTTTCGAGAAAGAAGTAATTTTCCACGAATTTGATTTTGAGACCTCAAGTTTAGAAATCAAGCATCTGAAAGTACACAACTTGGTGTGACATGGGTGTTTTTTTCTTCCATTATTATCTCGCAACTTCGACGACCAATCGAGCTCAAATTTTCACATGATTGTTATTTTATGCATATGTTGAGATACAGCAAGTGAGAAGACTGGTCTTTGACATTTACCAATAGTGTCCACTGCCTTTAAGGATAGGGTCAAAGATTGTTTTTGTAGGGGTAATTCTTGTTTAAAAGCAAAATTATCAAAAAAGTCACATGAAAGTTTCAGCTGAATACATCAACGTTAAGCGAGGTATCAGTTGGTACCAACCTCATCTCTGGCTGTAGCGTAGCAACTGGACACCAGCCCTCAGAAATATGAGCCAATGATTCATGCATGAATCGTTTCTTAGACTCAACTGTTTTGGGGTGAAAAACTTATCCAAACTACGTTACTTCATCAAAAGGAATCATTTCTCAAATAAGGCTTCACTATCAACAGCTGCAGGCTTCTCACCAAATAGTAGGTTGTGGTCACTAATTTGTGTCCAGGCCTGATACATGTTCTTCATGGAGGCAATGAAGGCTTTTGTCTCAATGCCCCCTGGTCATTGCCTTGGTGCCCTTGAAATGCTCCAGTAGAACTTTACAATTTCCTCATATTCCTCATAGGGTGCCCTTAACTGAAGATACATTTTCTTGGTGCCCATGCCCATGACCCTACCTTCAATGTGTACTATGCATGTAATAATATTTTGTTCACCTATTCTAACTTCGAATCATCTACACAAAGAATGCCAGTCTAAAACTCTGTACACTGTACTATAGTTATTTAAAGGCAGTGAACACTATTGGTAATTGTCAAAGACTAGCCTACTACACAGTTGGTTTATCTCAACAAATGCTTAAAATAACAAACCTGTGAGAATTTGAGCTCAATCGGTCATCGAACTTGCAAGATAATAATGAATGAAAAAACGCCCTTGTCACACGAAGTTGTGTGCGTTTAGATGGTTGATTTCGAGACCTCAAGTTCTAAATCTGAGGTCTTGAAATCAAGTTCATGAAAAATTACTTCTTTCTCGAAAACTATGGCACTTCAGAGGGAGCCTTTTCTCACAATGTTTTATACTATCAATCTCTTCCCATTACACATCACCAAGAAAGGTTTTATGCAAATAATTATTTTGAGTAATTACCAATAGTGTCCACTGCCTTTAAAGCTCTTACACATACTCTTATAGAAGGGACTGTTTGGATCGGTCGACTTAGCCGGTGAAAAGCATTTGAAAACGTTTGTTATGAAATCGATGGTTAGAAAGATGTTTTAAAAGTAAAATATAACGGCCCACACAAATATGCCTCGAAGTTGCATAAGAGTTGCATTAGTCGACTTGTGCTCAACTCCTGCGAAACATTCGCTGTGAAACAGCCATGTGACGTCAAAATTGGCTTCAAGTTCACAGGAAGTATGAACCGGGCTTTAGTCTGTGGGTAGGCTGGCACTCTTTATGTTCATATGAAATAAATACCATTCAAATAAACAAGTGTAAATTTAAAAAGATTATGAGTTTTATTTAAATTAAAAGCCAATATGCAATACACACACGGAGCACTGTTTTATTTAGTTTGTTTGTTACGTGTACAACTGTATTATAGGCTATACATTTAGTATCATCTGCAAGACTTGCAAAGCACCAAGTAGGGGCTATAAAGCAGACCCCTTGCACAAAGCAAAACATGCGTCCGAACAACGCGGGTCTATCACTTCCTCCTTTTGGGGAGTGGGGAGTCAATCAATTCATTTTTACTCATTTTGACTCCCTGGTGCGTTGTGTAGGAGGTCTATGCAGAAAATACATCGGTGTAGGGCTAAACTAAAACCACATTCATTATCCCAATCTGCTCTGTCAGTGTCAACATCATCTATGAAGTAATTTTTGTAGTTTTGGAAACAGTCTAAGTGCGTTCTCTGTGGTAATTCTCATCACTTCTTCGGGAGAAAGGTTCTTGACTCTTGCTATGTAATCACAGCTGATGTGGATATTCTTGGGCTCGTTGCGAGTCTGTGTACGACAAAACAAGAAAAAGTAAAATTTGGGTGAACTGAAAAGCAAACTTGTATCATATGAAAACAACGATAAATGTCAATTTAATAGAACACATTGCCTTCGGATTGAGCACTTGGGGCTATTCACAGCATTTGTTATGAAATGAATAAGGTTGGAAAGATATTGAGTATCTCCAGCATAAGGAGCAATCAAATAGTGACTTCATTTGAGAAGGGTGTACATGTATAGTGTTGAGTTTTGATGTTGGGTGATGGGATACTAACCAATCATTAAGATTAATATACGAACATTATCAAAGCTCGTGTAAACCCATCACTTTTGATGAATAGTCACAAAAGTTATTTTCTGGCAAGTTGATTGTTTTAGTACAAACAAATTTAATTTCACAGAAGTCTGTGTTGCATCTACAGATTTGAACACAAGCACAATTTGGCAAATTGTTTTTGTTTTTTGAAAGATCTGCCCGTATTTCGGCACCCAAACTTGCAACTCTTCTGCACCTAATCCTGGGTTTTCGCTACAAAGACAAATGTCGATTCACACAGGAAGTTTTTGTCATCCACCTTCTGGCAAATAGAGTTTCCCAGTCTAAATGTACATAAGACGTACCTGTCTTTCAGGGCCTAATGCTGGGGAGTCTGTTTCTAGAAGTATTCTATCCATTGGAAGACACTTCACAAGTTTCTGCTTCTTTGAGAAAGAATAAATTGTTTGTAAACACATCTTTGAAGAAGCAAAGAATGGTAGTTAACAAAAAAACTCACAAATCAAAAGCTGTTGTGGTCAAATGAGTCAACCACAAGAGGGAATTAAGCCCAAAAGTAAACTACATTAATGCAAACAATCGTGTAAATGCAGTTTTCATATTGTGACTGAACAATGTCACTTTGCTTTAGAAATTAAGGGGTGAAGTATGAACCAAGCTTTATACCCCCAGTGGGTATAAGAATGTGTTTAATGTGTACATTTAGTAAATGAAATTCTAAAGTAGCAGTCCATTAACGAAGTTATGCTCCAATTCTCTTTACACCTTTTCTAGATGACAATGTGTGGCTAGTTAGCATAACTATCTTTTAAACATGACTACATCTAAGACAAAATAAATGTAACATTTTCAGGTTGTTTCCTTAAAGCCATTGGACACTTTCGGTAAACAGTATTGTCCAAAGGCCCACACTTTGTGTATCACAAATTATATATAAAATAACAAACCTGTGAAAATTTAGGCTCAATCAGTCTTCGGAGTCGTGAGAAAATAACGGCAAAACCCACCCTTGTTTCCGCACGTTTCGCCGTGTCATGACATGTGTTTACTATAATCTGTAATTCTCGTTGACAGGAATTGATAATTGTTTTAATGTTTTCTCAAAAAGTAAAGCATTTCATGGAATAGTATTTCAAGAGAAGTCTTTTACCGTTACCTTCTGTAAACCCTGTAACTTATTTGTAAATCTGTGAACTTTTTTTTTTTTTTTTTCTGTTCTGAAAGTGTATAATGGCTTTAAGTCATTGGATAACAATGGCATCAATTTTCATAATGTAATTTAGACAAACATGTTTTTACTAGGAGTACTTGAAATCAAATAACATTTTCAGTCAAGTACATGTTCAGTCAAGTATCGAGTATGGACTTTGAGTGCAAGTACTTTGCTAGCTGAGTCCCATCCAAATGGTACTTGAATGGTACTCTAGTACGAGTACATGGTACTCTAACTTGATAAGTGAAACTGAACGTCTATACCTGTTCACTCCTGACAATAGAGGGCGGTATAGAGAAGTAGTAGCCACACTCCACTCCGACCATGGCATTTGATGGTTTACCATCAAATGCATGTAATAGCACCTTGTCTGCACCTAGATTAGGAGAAATGAAAACAGAGTGATATAGTTATGATACCACTGGGGTAATTCAATGCCAAGGAAGGAACCTACCCAAGTAGACAGCATCTATTCCATTACTCAGTGTACTGTGTATAGAGCTTTCTTTTGCACTGTCACAGCAGTTTATTGGGGTAACATTTATCTGGAGGATTGTTACATGGGTGTCTAAAGATTTAATGGCAGAGAGTTTCTCATGATCTCATTTGGGGGGAGGGGTGGGTGGCAAGGGTTCTCGGGGGGGGATCAGGATTTTGTGTTGAACCAGCAAGCCAAGAGAACCAAAGGATAAACAATACTACTGAACATTCAACTGTCACAAACTTCCATCATGACTCACCGTGCTCCTTCAACAGATTTATAGTTGGTCTCCCAGCAGACCTTGAATGAACGTTCCTGGAAGGGGGTGAAAGTTTGAAATCTTTAGCCCTTTTCACATGGTGCACAGGGGGGCAAACCTGAGGAATAATGGCCAGGCTTTTCACACTTGGATTGCTTTACCCTGATCTACCCCGGCAAATGAGAAAAGCCCCATCTGCTCTGGAGTAGGGGTAAGCGGTAAAACCCTTGGGTATTTTTGAAGTCCTCCCCCAGTGCTGTATTCCACAGGGATAAGAGATAGAGTGTAAACAGGGCTTTTGATGGCTCAACACAGGAAAACAATTTAAGAGGTAGTTAATTTAAAATGGAAGTTTTTAGCTACTTACAATGGAAGATCCAGTCTTTTTGCAAGCTCAACTTGTCTGATTAGAACTTCCCTCTGTTCTTGTTTCTCCTGATCACTCTTCACAAACCGAGGGGTAAAATCTAGCCCTACCTAAAATGAAAAAAAAAATGTTTATAAAATCACTCATCAAAGCAAACAGTGATTACTATTGTAACAAAGTTAAATGCTGCAGTCTGACCAACATTAATTTGGTTAACTAAAATCTGTTTTTGGACAGTCTTAAACAGCTCATTTAATCTTGTTCAAATTTGTTAGGATTCAGTTTGGGTAGTGGTTTTGTCGAGAAGGGCACACAACACAACTTTGTAAACAAAATAGGCAGAGAAACAACAAATGTATCGGGCCTAGAATTACATAGAGGCCCTGTTGCCTCAGCCTTGGCCCTGTTGCCCCTTTTCCGATGACAACCCTTTGCAAAATGAAAATGGCCTTGCCCTCTAGAAGATAAAATTTTAGGCCTGCTTGATTAAAATGTCTGCCTCGTGAAAACAAACGACAACCAAAATGCCTCGTCAGAGTAAAACAAAAATCTTTTTTTTTTAAAACACACCTCACCAATGGCAGCAAGTTTACTGCAGTTTGCTTCAATGAACTCAAGAGCGCCCTCTATGTCTGAGTGCCGCACACCTCTCTGTTCATGACTGGGATCCCCCTGTAATGAAAACGAGTTTGAAATAAGCATTTCAATTGCATATACCTTTTTTGCTGATTTGTTATTCTAATATAAACATCAGATGAGGTTTAAGGTAGCACCATGTGTACATCGCTTTTGAGGAGTGTTACTTCTGAGAAGAACCAGAGGTTGACAACTCAAAGTTTTTAATCAGTATGCTCTGATCGATGACAATCAGAACATACTCAAAACCAACATGATTACTCAAAAGAGATTTACACATGGTGCTACCGCAAACCTCACCTCACACTTCCACCAGGCAATGTTTCAAAACCTAGACGTTGGTTTCTTAATTGTGACAGTTCCTATGACTGGACATTTTTCACATGTTGCATCTTTAACAGTTCCTCTTTCAAGTTCAGCCTCACACTTGCAGTCTCACTTTGGAAACACAAGAATAACTGCTATTTTTGGCTGGTAACCTTAAATTCCGGTAACCATAATTATATATCACTTGTCTCATCTTTATGCTAAGCAGCCTTATAAAAATGGGCTGAAGATGTCCAAAAGACAACTGGATTCTCTTCAGGCTTATTATACCATGACACTCTAGCACTTTACCTGAACAGGATGAATACCGAGGCATGGCATGACAAAATCAGTGAACCGTTCACTGAGCTGGAGAATTCGACTAAACTCCTCTTGATGTTCGGCAACAGCGAGGACCGCACCCACGCCAGCCTGAGGACAGGAACCAGGTAAAATCACAGACACTCATTAATTTTGTCAATTGCAATTTGTACTAAACTTACTCGCTATGATCATGACCACCCCTAGTGAGCTTTTAATTCAGACCAAATAATAGTTTCATCAAATAGAACTCATGTTTTGAGGAAAGAAAACAAAGTTCCAATACTCAGAGAATTTATTATTTATTTTTTTAAGGATACAAATCGTACCTTTTTAGCTCTTTCGATGACCTCATCAATGTCCTGTAAAAAATAAATACATAACAATTTTGATCAATTCAAATGTGTATCAAACAATTTGGATACTGTATTAAATTTAAATGAGCTACCCTCTTAAATTGATCAGTTACAAAGAGATGGTAAAGTATTGTGTTGCTCTGAAGATAGGAAATCAACCCGGACTGTTTACAAAGACACCGACCTTTTGACTTAGCTCCATCCTTAACCAAAGCATTTCCTGACTAACAAAAACCCTTGGCTCATACAATGAAGGTATAATATGGTTCAGTTTGTATCTCATGGTTACTGCAATTTATTTAGGCCTAAGGCCTTTTAAAAATACTACATTTGTAATGTACCACAACTTTAAAGACAGGAGAGGGTTGTTTTAAAAAAGAATATTTGTTCAAATACCAAATACACACGATGAATGGCAGTATGGTACGACGCAATTCCTTAAAATGCAACAAATTCAATGTGTCCCCACTCCCTGACCATTATCATTCACAAGCTTAAAAATCGTGTCTCGCTTGTTGTGGATTGGTTGGTGTAGCCCTGGTACTGGCAGGACGTCAGTCAGTGCCACTGTATCGGGGGAGTCCACCTGCATACCTGGGCTAGTTGGTGTAGCAGCACTACCTAGTAAACTGCGCCAATAAAGTATCTAAACACTTACAAATAGTCAGATTTATCGGAACCTGAATTAGTATGCCAAAGAATAATTATTCATTTCTATTCACCGTTAATTTCTGCACATTTTGACACATCTTGTGTTGCGCTACGATGTTGTTTGGTGGATTTAAGGACACTTGAGTGGCTTAAGGTCGAATTTCAAAAGTTGCAAAAGCCCCTATTCACCCCAA
This sequence comes from Asterias amurensis, assembly GCF_032118995.1. Lineage (NCBI taxonomy): Eukaryota > Metazoa > Echinodermata > Asteroidea > Forcipulatida > Asteriidae > Asterias > Asterias amurensis. The sequence goes on from NC_092648.1 coordinate 16,059,146, forward strand.
TTCCAGAAGGGAACTCACACAAGCCTCACACACAGACAAAATCAAGACAAAAGACACAAACTCGTTTCGTTTACTTGACCATGAAATTTATGGCCGTATCTTTAACTCTAAAACTGCTGATATCCTGTCCTCAATACTTGGTGTGTCCTCCATCACTGTTAACGGCAAGGAGTCGTCTTCTCATACTCCAAACGAGACATCTGATCTGTCCCTGGTCAATCCCCTGCCATTTCCTGATCAGGATGCGTCGCAATCCCTCGAGAGTGGTGTCAGGCTTGATGGACTTGTTCACTTTCTTCTACTGCAGAAGTCACACTCGGGCGGCCACTCCTTGGCAGGTTGTCCACATTTCCCTGAGCTTGGTAGCCATTCCACCATTTTACTGACCGTTGCTGGTGACGTTCCAACTTGATGAGCTGCAGCTCGAATCGACATACCGGCTTCTATCAAACCAACGATCCGTCCTCTTTCCTGTTTGGTCAGTTGAGCCATCTTTCCTGTTATCTTGAAACACCTTTCCCTGTCTTACCATAATCAGGGATTCTGGCTCTTAACCCATTCTGTTGTATGCCTCCCATCTTTGACCCCTTTGCTAGGTTACTGACAATTATTGCTGATGTTCATCGCAACCGATTTATCCAAAACGCGACAAACAAATCATTTATAAAGGGCGGGCAAATGAAACGCTGATCTTACTCGTCACAATACAACGATTTAGCTTGAATAGGGGCTTTTGCAACTTTTGAAATTCGACCTTAAGCCACTCAAGTGCCCATAAATCCACCAAACAACATCGTAGCGCAACATAAGATGTGTCAAAATGTGCAGAAATTAACGGTGAATAGAAATGAATAATTATTTTTTGGCATACTATTTCAGGTTCCGATGTATCTGACCATTTGTAAGTGTTTAGATACTTTATTGGCGCAGTTTAGTAGGCTAGTATTGCCCTTATAAAGTTTTTGTAAACATCTGTGCACCGCCGACCAGTCAACCATCAGTGTCCATCGGCATTATAATGATCGGTCATGACTCTGACTGTTTCTCTCTTACCTGGATGGTCTAACCATGGTCTAACTATTACAGATAGTTACCTCATCAAAGTCTTTGGCTGACAAGTGACAATGAGCATCGATGTAGCACAAATCTGACGCCATAATAGACCCAATTAGCTGCAGTTCAGAGTGTTAACTGCCCGTGTCAGTTGTGGACGTGTGTTGTTGACAAACAACACAACGTGTCTTACCCACTGGGTAACTCTTGAGGGCGCTACAGCAAAAGTGTTGTTTTTTTCTCAAAACGATAACGTGGTCCGAGTGTCGCGTTTTTAAATAATAACCCGCGGAATAGAAAGCGTAGGAAATTTGGAATTCCCTTTACTTTCCTCGGAAAATGTCCATGGTTGAAGTTGCCTGTTTGAAGCCACGGTGGTCATTCTGTCAACATTTTCAGATAAAGGTAAGGATACAGTTTTGACTGAAATTCAGGGTGAACAAAAGTGGCATGCCAGATTTTAGAACACGGAGACAATTCGTGTTGGGGGGGGGGGGGGGATGGTGCTAAATAATTATATTTGCCAATTACCATAACTGCTTTATGCCTACTTAATTAAAGAGATTGAGTCGACCGGTAAGCGCCTTTAGTTCCCCAATGACGTGTGACTAGGACTTACGACGCAAGATATACGGAGTGAGCCAAGGGCGCAAGTAGTTAGTAAGTAGGCATAGACAGAAATGGAGGTACTGGCCGGCTGTAAAAACTGGTGGAACTTTATTAAAGGACCATCACGCCTAAACTGTGAAAAATACAATGAACCGGTTTCAAAGTGCCCAAGCACAAGGACCCATTAGGCCAAAATGAAATGTACTGAGGCCTCACAGCATTTCACCCCGAGCAAGTGAAGTCCCCTCAAAGGCTAATCAAACAAGGTACTTGATTTCAAGTTACTTGATTTTCTCATTTCTTCTCACATTTTCATGTTGTGTTTTAAGGTTTTTAAATTATAATGATTTAAGGTAAACATGATGTTACCTTTTTGTATTGTTAAATTTGTACATGTAAACTGTGATGATCCCAGTCAGAATCTGTAGCTTTGAGTTCGTTTGTAGGCCTATAATACTTTTTCCCTTAAATTCCCTTGTGTTTGAATCCCAACTATGATAATAATTACAATTCCACCACAACTGTTTTAAGTATTTGATTACCTCATCTGTGTGTTTTAAGGTTTTTAAATAATAGTGAGTAGGATTTTAGGCATTTTTATTGTTAAAGTTTTACATGGATTTTAAACTCTGCATGGTTTTGAGTTCGTGTAGTTTATAGGCCTATGTAACTTCTCCCCTATTTTTCATGCGTTGAAGTCCCCACTATAGAATGATAATTGTATTTTTCAACTATACTGTTATTTCACTCATCTACATTTTGTGTTTCAAGGTTTTTAAGTTAAAGTGTATAGGATTTGAGGCAGTTTTACATGTAAACTTTGATGTCCCCTGCCAGAACCTCTGGTTTTGAGTTTTTATGCAGGTCTATAAAACTATAATAATTAAGGATTTACGCTAATTTTTTAACTATTAATTTGATTACCTCTAATCTATACATGTTGAGGTTTCAGGTTTTTAACAAGTGCTTTGAAATTTTGGGTAAACAACTAACATAATACTTTTGTTTATTTTGTTGTTACTACTGTCACATCAAGGGTAGGATAGCTTGCTGTTCTTTGCCAAATAGCATTGCAGCAGAGTTTGACACGAGTCAGTCAAAGATGTACTCATGGCAACTTATTGGTAAGTCAAGCACAAAACATCTTGACATCAACATTGATTAATAGTGTGTTTTATGTTCCTCCGTGCTGTTGCCATGAAAATTATGTTTTGCTTTGCTTTTTCAGTGGTGTTGTTTTGTTGTTTTGTTTCTTTTTCGTTCGTTTCTTTTTCGTTCGTTTGTTTGTTGGTTTGTCTGTCTGTCTGTCTGTCTGTCTGTCTGTCTGTCTGTCCGTCCGTCCGTCCGTCCGTCCGTCCGTCCGTCCGTCCGTCCGTCCGTCCGTCCGTCTGTCTGTCTGTCTGTCTGTCTGTCTGTCTGTCTGTCTGTCTGTCTGTCTGTCTGTCTGTCTGTCTGTCTGTCTGTCTGTCTGTCTGTCTGTCTGTTTGTGTGTTTGATAGGGGTTTATCTGCAAATAAATGATAACATTTCAATTGACAAAGCAAATTGCCTTACCTTTCCATCCACACTGTGTTTTTCTGTTTTAGCCTTATTTTGTTCAGGAAGCTGAAAATGGACTTCACAACTATACTGGTGTGTGCATTAATATGAGGTAATGGTAACTTTCATGTAGGCATGGGTCCTCAACAATTCTGTTGTATCATCTGCCATTTTCTTTTTACTCAAAAACTTTTACACCAAACATATTTTGAATATTCATGAAATAACTGCTTTTGAACTTGGTGATATTTGTATGACCTGTTGAGAACATAAACTTCTTAAAAACATCATGGCTCACATTATTGTACTTGGCTTGCATGAAGGACTGCTTGTGTTTCAAGCAACAATAAAAAGGGGGGGGGAATTGGTTACTGCTTTTAGTTCTACAAATGTTTTTATGAGTGAAGGGTAAAACAAAATCCAACTGTATTTATTTGTTAATTATTAATCAATCTCTTTTCCTATCATGTTCGTCTTTTCATATTGGTTTTGATTGTTATCTTCAGAAGTATCTCCACAAATGGAGGAAAAGAAAACAAACAGTTTCATCCATCCTAAGCAATGATATAACTGTGAGGAAGAGTGGACAGCGTTCTTCGATTCATCTCCAAACAGTTCAGAGTGAATCATTGGTAAGTTTCCCTTAAAAATCTCGACCATTTTGTTTTTGAAAATGTTGCATCATGTGCTCAAGTTATTGATTGGTAAACGACTGGTTTACTTCTCATAAACCGGTTAACATTATACACCACGATAAAGATTACATATAGGGCTATATTTATATCCATGTCGTTTCCCCCACAAGGTTTCGAAAACAAAATGTGAACATTTTTTCGACTTCATAGTTGTTCATTTCATCGGACACGAATGCCCGATTTTACATAGGGTTGAGTTGAAACTTAGGAAGGAGTAAAGGAAGGAGATCCGTCTAGGTTTAATGATATTCCTCTAAACTAGAAGCTTCAGACATATTTTGTTCTCACAGGTGATTTGTTACGCACTTATTATTTTTGACTCTTTATTGAGAATATCGCCCTCTTGTGGGCATTTTCACGACAGCTGACGAGTTCAATGTGTTGCCACTTAAAGTTGCCACATTGTACAATAACTACGGTGTATAGTTCTGTTATGTAGTTGGATGAATGGTTGATAAATCCATCTCGGTCAATAGATGACTGCTTCAGGGATACAGTTATTACGTGTATAATGGAGATTTGGTGTAAAATGTTTTGTTTCTGTCTACCCGTGTGCCAAATTGATGTTCTTACCATAAAGCTTATACAACAGTAAGTTGTCGATTAACAAGTGGTAATGTATAGTCTATAATTTTACCAATGATTTTTCTATTGTACACACATGTAACACTCGTAATTAAGGGTCATTGCGTTTTTCTGAGGAATCAGTTTCTCCTTTTAAATTCGGTATAATGTGAAGACGGTGACGAAGCACACATTAGAGCCGTCGTCATTATACAATGGAATTATGGGAGCACATGAAATCTGACGTGGAGGGCACTCACTGTATAAAAAGATTAGTTCAAGAAACTGACTAAACTTTGATTAGATCTAGATACGCCAAGCTTGATGAACCGTGCCCCATCCAGTTGCTTCTGTCCCCGGCGATCCTGTCCCCAATTATGGAAATTTATGGGCTGGATGAGGAGGATTCAAAAGAGGGCGCTATTATAGCAGAAGTTTGAACAAAGTTGACTGTGGGTGCGTTCAATTAGCTTCCCTGGGTCGACCCGGTCTGCCCCAGTACGTTCGAATAGCTCTGATGTCATTCCTGAGCTCACCGGGGTCAGCCCCAAGTGCCCTGCTTATAGCGTGGGTCACTTTGGGACTGGCCCAAGGTGCATGAAGTCACCACGAGAGGGTGAGTGGTAGTTCGATTAGCTCTTGTCAGGGGCTCACCCGAGTGAACACCGCGGGGTCGACCCAGGGAAGCTAATCGAACGTACCCAGACATACTCTTCTGCCACATCGGATAGCTCTTAGAAGAGGCCCTGATAGTAATAAACAGATTATCGGCTTATTTGTGATTTGAAGATTGATATTCAGAGTTTACTGCATGCTGTCTCGTAATCTAATAGTCGTCCTAAAAATATATCCATTTCTACGATTGTGTTAAGCAGTTGGTGTTCTTGTTATTGCTTCAGGCTGTTTCCACTGGTCATTATGATATTTTGTCTCGAAAACTTGATAGCGGATTTTGTGAATGTACTCTTCCAAAGAAAAGCAGCAACATAATTTGTTCTTTCTGATTCAAGCTCCACTGACATAGTAGCCTGTTGTTGTTTTTTGTTTTGTTTTTAAAGTCACCTGGAAGTGGTATTTTTTCAAAATAAAGCTTTTGTCACTAATGTATGTGTTTTGATGAGTGGAATGTGAATAAACAGTTAACTAAGGTTTTAAAAAATCAGTTCTTATGTTATTTACAAATTTAAGAGTACACCCCGACCCGAGAGGGCGCTGTTCATGACGTCAATCGAGGCACACTTTGCCTGTAATGCGTAGAGTAAACACAATTGCAAAGTACATGTACGGACCAAGTCGTGAGTTTGTACGTTTCAAAAAAAGATTTTTTTGGTTTTTTTCCGGCAATGCCGACCAGGTGTATTGCTGCTGAATGCAGAAAAACACTTTGAAACGTACCAACTCACGACTTGGACGTACATTAACTTTGCACGTGTGTTTACTATACGCATTGCAGGCAAAGTCTGCCTCGATTGACGTCACAAAAGGGGTAGGCGGAGTCAGCCCCCCAAAATTTTTTAAATATATAAATCGTGACAAACAACTGCTAAAAAAATTGTTTTATTTTTCGTAAGCGTATACTCTTATGTTTGAAAGAAAAAAAATTTATATTTCCTGGTGACTTTAAGTTGTCAAAGTATTGAGTCTGTTGGCGTGTAGTTTGTTTGTATGGTTTGAAATTGTTTACCACCAATGTTGTAACTGTTAACCATGGTGTCTGAGGGAGCAATATCACAGACGACTGTGAATGCCCGGTCGGTTTGAGCCGTTCGGCGGCCCTGCCTGGCTGTATCCCCCCCCCCCCCTGCAGTGACTGACCCTTCCCGAGAAGATTGTCTCGAGTCTATGGGGACATGTCAACGCCTCTTGTACCGAGATGGTCAGTGCAGTATATATGTGGCAACATGAAGCAGAACACTCCTTCTATAATCTTGACTACGACCACTTAGCAAATGTTGTTTCATCTCTTTGTGGTTGGCTTCTTGTTTAATTAATTAATAATAGTTTCATTGGATGTCCTCCTGAAGTTTCATATTTCGTGCAGCTTAACAGGAGATCATGGGGAGCTTAGAAGGAAAAACATCTTCTTGCTGCAAAGATGAAGTAGGGTTGACTTTGAATTGAAAAACGGGGTCTTAGAATTATCTTCCAATGTAGGCCTACACTGGGAAAATAATCCCGGGTTTTCTCTGTCATCCCTAACTCTACTAAAACCAAAGAGGTTTTTGTAAAATAATATCAAATGATACCATGCCTTTTTTAGTTAAAGGCACTGGATCTTATTGGTAATTACTCAAAATAATGTTTAGCATAACAACTTAATACTTAGTTGCGAGCAATGGAACCAAAGGGAGAGCTGTTGAGTATAAACACATTTTGAGAATGAGGTAATTTCTCACTCAAAAATAAAAGGCAGCAGGTCTTCAGTTATGCATCTATGAAAGCCTTTAATATAATGCATCTAAAGCACACGAATTTGTTCAACAAGGGTCGTTGGTTTTCACATTATTCTCTTTATTGCAAATTCGATGACCAATCTAAGCCCAAATTTTGAAGGGCTCGTTATTTTATGCTTAGCTTGGGATAATATACAACATTGAGCTTTTATATGTAGCTCTATGGGATACAAGTATAAGCATTCTGGTTTTTGACAGTACCAAACAAGTCCAGTGTCTTTAATATCATCGAATTCATGAATTAACTAATACTGTTTTTATATGAAAGGAATCTTGTACTCGGATACAAGAAACGTTTTTTGGATGTTGATACACATTTGCTGTTGTTGTTTTAATGATAGATAGAGACTTCTTTTTAATGTCTTCCCCGACTTTCCTATTGGCTCTTTCTATTGGGAAAATGAGTGTATATCACACACACAAAATGAAAGCGAAACGTTGATCTTATGTTAAAAAAAAAATAAAAATAAAAAATGTCACTCCTTATAGGGGCTATCGCAAACGGGCGTTGTATCAAAATCAGCTAACTCGAATAACTTCCCGTGTGTCTAATGCAGCTAATGATAAGCGGACCAGGTCGTCTAGCGGTCTAACTTTGTATTGTATTGCACACAAAAAAGGTTAATGAACTAGTTTTAAGAGACTCACTCCGTTGTAGTGCAGTTAATAACGAATATGCTAACTAGTGGTCCCAGCCGATTTTCTACATTCCGCCCAGGTAGTGGTTAAAATAGTAGGGGTGGATTTCACAAAGGGTTAAGACTATATATATAGTCTTATCTCCGGTTAGGACGAGTTACTCTTACTAACAATAGGATTACCCTTATGTTTTTAATATCTCTTATGACTATTCTTAAAGTTAGGACTCTGTGTGAAATTGACCCCAGGACATTTTGGGCTGGTGGTGGTTGATTCAAACATGGAGGTAGATGATTCAAAAGAGGGCGCTTTAAGAATAAGTTTGTACACCGTTTGCCGTAAGGGGGACAGAAACTCCCCACACACTGGCTCGAGTCTTTTCCCAGGTCGGTCTCGCCACTCGGATTACATACCACTTGTTGACCCGCAACCCATGGGACACTGCTCTCCCAAATTCGGGCAAAACAGGTGGACCAATCGGGCTCTAGAAGAAAAGAAAAAAAAAATGGGCAAATAGAGCAAAAACATACTTGCTGTCCGATATTGGAAAGTTGTACTTGCGTGTTCTGCTGTGTGAACCTTTTGGGCAAATCAACCCCTCATCAACATAGGGATCAACCACCGATAAATATTGGCATAATAGTTTAGAGCATTATCGTCACCGGTTTATCACTGGTGACCATCGATAATGTGCTTGTGTTTTCGCGGGAACCGTATTACTTTTCGGTGTGTTTTGTCCGTCTTTTTCCCCTTTTGTTTTCGATTTATTTATCCATGGAACTTGGCACAAAGTCAAAGGGCCTCCCCGTAATGTGATTTTGATGTTTCTAGAAGTATGTGCAACTATGTTTAAATACTGGTAGAGGATTTTCCCCGTATGTCTTTATCTTGTTTTTGCTAATGATCACAAGAACCATTAGCCACTCCCTGAATATTTTATTATCCTGTCAGTCAAGATTTGGTTCATTTGTGGGAGTTCATACAAACAAAGTGATTTTTAACTACTACGTATTTGATTTTATTGGCAAGAAAGTAGTCCTGCTATGTCATAGAACTCCTATCTTATTATACCATTGCACTCTAAGCGCTTTGTAACCTTAGGAAAAGGCGCTATATAAATGGTATTATTATTATTTATTATTATTAAAAGAAAAAGAAAAACACCTAAAAATCACTCCCATTTTAGAATTGATCTCGATTCTGGGCCCCGTGTGGTCTGACCCATTTCTGTGTCAGTTTGACCCGGAATCTGTGTCAAAATGACCCACAAATGAGTCAAACTTACGCAGGATCCTAGTCAAAATCTCATTTTTCGCGTCTGTTTCCTGGTCAAAGCCTGACCTAGAAATGGGTATGGCTCCCACGGAATCCGGAGTCCCGGTCAATTCTGACGGTTTTTTTATGGAGTGTGTTGCGAACTGCCAACCCTGATTGAACAACCTGTAGCACTTCTCTCTATCGTACCAGCTGTTCTGTTTAAACTTGAACACTTTATTCAATACAAAATAACAAAAACTGATCCTGACCCCCTTAAAAAGACAACACCACCACATACAAAAAAAAAACTAAGAAAGTACTGCACTTAAACACATAATGATAATCTAATGACATCCCTTGTAGTAAAGAGAGGGCTTTATCAGTGGGTGGGCACTCTGGGTATAAAACCATTAATACCCAGAGCCTCTCAAATCGGATTTGTGGGTTTCGTTCAAGACAAAAGGGTGTGTTTGTACTACTTGAAGTACATTGAAGTGTCTTCTAATGGGGATTTCTTTGTTTTGCGTAATTGCTTTTGCGCCTCTGTGTAAGTAAAATGGTTCTTGACTACAGTCACTTACCGCGGCCAGCACCTCCTCAAGGTTGCCCCGGGGGACGACTTTTCCTCGGTGGACGACTTTGAATTGTTATTCGGTTAAAATGTAAAAACTACAACAGAGGTTTTCTTTGTTGTATGTTCAACGGAAAAGATGAGTGATTGCCCAAACAAAAATGTATTGTTTTGTGTAAAGACTGATGAGAGTTCATATGCGTCAACAAAAACTAGTCATGATTGTAAACCAGACATTGTCATTTTGTTGTCCGTTTTAAATTTCAGATTGATGACTGTGGTTGTGTGTGTATCGGCCATTGCCGATAGCATTTTTGTACCGTAATCTTGATAACAAATGTATGAACTGTGACTTGTTGGTTTGAACCCTCTAAGTGTAGCCGCATGCTTAGTTACAACAATGTGATTGGTTTATACTGATGTCAATCTTGTGGGTCTATTATAATAATGTGATAAGTTCCAAGTTTCTGCATTATGAAGTTGAAGAATGGAGACTCGTCTTATAACAGAGAATGAAGCGAGCCTTTGAATAATCATAAGTTATTTGTGTTTGATCAATACATATAACTGGTATGATAAACATTCATCAAAAATGTCATGATTAAGAAGTCGATGGTTTGTTTTCTGATTAGCCGAAAGTTAAAATGTAACGACGGTGCATGTGGCGCCAAACCTTAAGTTATATGGATCTTTGTAATATTTTCATCTTGTTTTAGATAGCTTATAAGATATAGGGCCTCATATCGCTTGAAACTTACTTCAAAAGTACTTTGAACATGATATCAAAGTACCATTTTCAACCTGGCCATAATTTCTTAGTTATGAACATCTTACAGTGAGAACGGAATCATTATCGAGTTACCGTTTAAACACGTCACTTAATTGGAACTTCCCTCACACGCACAAAATAACACACTATAGCCAATAATAAATCTCAATTCCAGCGAAGTTTTTGGTAGAAATCTCAACTTGGGATGTACCTTGTTGAAGGGCGGGATCAACTGGTGACATTAGTGAGCCGTACCTCGCAGACAAAGACTAGTAATCAGATACATTTTAAGACGGGCTTATCTCTGCCTGTGTGCCAAAGTAGTTGGTGTACTCCATCTCCCCATGCAGGTGACCACTGACGTACAGCATCACCATCTATTTAAGACACTCAGAGCCCCGTAACCAGCTAAGTCCACCAATCAATGTGGTTTGTACTAAAGGCGAGGTGTACACTGTCTCTTGTTAGAGGGTGGCCAAGTCAACTGCTCTACCAGTCACTCCTTTAGATGCCTAGACAAAGAAGCTTGTAACACCCATTCGTCATCTTGAGGCATCAAACTCAAGACTTCCTCCGTGTTGTTCCTCTTCGGTCTCATTTTGGAGCAACTGCGTGGCAAGCTTGAATTTCACGAAGCTTGAATTGTGAAACTTGTGGTGTTGTTATTAAACTTCTACGCCGGCTCCGCATCATTTTCACCGTCTCTGTAAGATGAATATCGGCTCGCAGACACCGGTGAGCCTTGCGGCTCTGAACACGGTCGCGGCGGCCTACTACAACGCCAGTGCGGCCACGGCGGTCAACGGCTCAAGCCCTCCGTCTCGGTTCACCATCGAGAATATTCTGGCCCCGAGACCGTACCCGATTCACCCCAGCACCAGACACAGTCCGTACTACCCTCTCAACACTCATCCACATTTCCCGGTGTTACCTCCAGAGTATTACTTAGGTAAGTTGGATATCTTATTAGTTCTCGTTATGAAATAAGTAAAGTTCGTTATCAGTCCTTAAACATTTTCAAGTAAACTTGTACATTGTTGAGGTTGTTTAGTTATTGCGAAAGTGTTTCAATTCTCAAGTATTTTAAGTAACTTTGTACTTTTTTAGTTTTAACTATTGGGATGGTGTGTTATGTAGATTATAAAACTCCGGTAAGAATATGACATTTAAATTTACCTAAAACCACTGATCTTGAGACAAATAACTCATGTAAAGGCTCGTATCCCGGTTCGACACTTTCCTTTTCCATTTGAATATAAGTCCGATTTGACCCAAAAGTGAAGACTTCAATGCCAAATGGCTGTTTTTATAGATTCGAGAAGTTATACACTTTCGTTTCAAGGCATTGCACGAAAACAATCAACCTGTGATAAGTGGTTGAAAATAAGTTGTTACGGAAAATCTAAAAAATGTTTACTGTCGGGTTCCCAACATTATCTCACGTCCATTATAACCATGACAAAAACTTGGCCAAAGTTTTTCAAAAAATCTGGCCGTGTACAACTTGAGAAAACATAAGTCCAATGCAGGTATTTGTAGAACCAATATTCTCTTTAAATCTGTGACGATCTTACAGTTGGTTCAGATGGTTAATTTACAGCGTTTGAAAATGCAGATATTATTTTAACAACATTCCAGTTGAACGAAGAAAAGCAAATAACTCAAAAAATTAAGTGTGCAACTAAATTTGTTTTGAAGTTTGCACGTTTAGAGTAAGTCATGTCTATTCAAATAGGATTATTTTGGGGGGGTTTAAAAGCTAATTTCGTTCATTTTTCAGTGAAAGATGAGACTGAAATAGGTTCTACCAACCCCTATTTTAATTATTAACTAGAAACTTGTCAGTGTTTCAAACGTGAGGTTCCCGGTAATAAAAACACAGTTTCTTGGTACGGATAAAAAACAGTACAGTTTTTAAAGCTTACTGAGTAAACTAATAAGTTTTTGCACTAGAACCATTTTTGTTTAAGAAATATTTCCCTCTAAAACAAAGTCAAAGTCAAAAAAAATTGTCTCTAAAACCTAAAACCGATGCAACAGCTGATTTCGGATGTTACAACCAAAGTTTAAAGGACAGTTTATGTATGCTGAAAGTTATACTTGGTTTTTCACAAGTGTTGGTTTGTTATTTCATGTATAATGATGGTATATGAAACATGATCACTGTTTGTGACTATCTTGTCAGCTCATCCAGTCTAATTAATGTTGCTTTAGAAATACTGTACAATTTCAAAATAGCCAAATCGGTGGCATGGCGTCACCCGGTGCTGTACCATTTAAACAATGTTGTTTAGGGTTGTTGATGTTTTTAATTTTTAGAGGGGTTCATACTAATGATAAATCCTTATAACTGATTGCGATCGAGACGCTTCTTCCGCTCTTTATCTCTACTTTGTCGCAGGAAAATGAACTCAGCAGAAGATGTTTTAGTTTTAAATTTGACAAAATATCGGCCTGATCGATAAATCATTTTTAGCATCACACAAACATTCAAGTTGTAATTAATTCAAAATGGCTCTTATAAAGAGTTCACACTTTGAAAGCACGACTTCACTCGAACGAGCGCGACGGGCTCAAAAGGTGCGCGGGCAAGTGAGTACTTTAGACCGGGGGCTTGTTCTGTTTGTTGCTGACTCTTTTCGTCTTCGCTCGTGCAAGAGTCAATCCATTGCCCGAATCAAGAAATACAAAACAAAAGCTTACGACTGCACGAGACACGGCAAACTTACTCAAAAGGTTTGGCTTGACTGCATTGAGTAGAGGACACTGTATTTGAAACATCTCCCTAGGACAACTGGAACACAACTGTCTACCAAGTTAAAAAGCACCGGATTGGCTAGGTCGGCAAAGTATAAGACAACGACCGGTGATACTGTTTTGGAATAAATAAATAAAAATGGCATTTAAAAAGGGCGAGGCAATAAAAAGGATAAAACAAAATCAAGGATGATGACTTACAAATGAAGCATTAGAGCTTGCATTTGACTATATGAAATTAAATACAAATACATCAAAACTCGATAGAAAACATCGATTGACATTCTTATATACTTGCATTCCAGTGAACATTCATGAAATCATTAGTTCCTCTTCAACAGTAATCGTTGCCATCACCCCCCCCCCCCCGAGTATAGGAAACAAATCTCATCCAAATCGATGAATCCATTTAGTACTGTTCGATCTTTTTAAACAATGCTGCTTTGATTAAGGCTATCTCTCAAGAGCTCTACTTACCCCCCCCCCCCCACCACCACCATGGCGTCTCGAAACATGGGTTCATGTTCCCAAATTGCCAACTGTTCAGGGAACCTGTTTTTCAAAACACAAATTTGTACCCACCATAAATTGCCAACTGTCCAGGGAACCTGTTTTTCAAAACACAAATTTGTACCCACCATATTTGAGCTCGTTTTACAACGCGTCCCCATAGTGAAGCCACCCCCACCCCAACCCACCCCCCCCCCCAAAAAAAAAAAGAGGAAATAAAAAAAGATGAAAACAGTACATTCAAATAAAACAAAATAAAACAACTAATAAATAGATACAATAAAATAAGTAAACATGCTTAAGTAGGTAATTAAGTTAAAAAGAACAAAACATCCTTTTATGCAAACAAATTAATGGCGATGTACCCAGTGTTAAACGTTCGGTTTACATTTCAAGTCTTTAGTGCGGAACTAAAACAGGCATAATTATAATAATGTAAACCATTGTATGTGTTTACAGAGATGGGTTGATTTTGCCAAATAATGATCGTTACAAATAAGTTACTGCATTGAAAAAAAAACCTGTTAAAAGACATTCTTCCCGGCTGATACTGTAAGTAGCTTTTGAGTTAAAATTGAGTACCGAACAAAGATAATATAACGTGTTCGCCCTCTCTCTTCCTCAGCATATGCACCGTTCCCAGGTTACTCCCATCTTGATCTGATGGCTCGTAACCAGAAGAGGAAACGAAGACACCGAACCATCTTCACGGAGGAGCAGCTGGAGCAACTCGAAGCCACATTTGAGAAGACTCATTACCCCGATGTGATGCTCAGGGAGGAACTTGCCATGAAAGTCGACCTCAAGGAGGAGAGGGTTGAGGTGAGAATCTACCTCTCTATTTTCTTTAAAACAACATTCGTCTCGACGTTTCGAACAGTATCACTGCTTGTCTTTAGGAGAGTGCTTTCTCCTGAAGCCCAGCAGAGTATACTGTCTGAGTGTCGACAGTTCTCCCAAAAGGGTTTGTTTATGATTGCACTCGCAAGTTTACCAACTGCAGTTTGCGTATGGTCCACACCATGCACAATTTCAAACAACAGTTGAAATTGTAGGAAAATTGTTGTTTGGGATGTCCATCTTTACATTTTTTGATTGTGGGAAAGGGAGGGATGTTTTGTGGGAGATTGGGAGTGGCTCGTGAACCATCACTCAAATCTCTTTCAGCCATGTCAAACAAGTCATATACTTAATTTCTTGCACTTTTTGCAAGGAATACAAAGTTTTGTTAGACAAAGCTGAAAGCAAACTTAGAATCAAAACTTTGTTTTTCTTTTGTTACAATTTTCGAAAACCAAATAACATAAAATGCTCATCAATATATTGTGACTTCGTGGACAAAATTACACAAAATAAATAGCATTAAAAGAGATTACAAATATTCGTGGTTTTCTGATGTCGGATAATTCGAAATTTTAGGGAGCAATAATATCTTCACTTTTTTATTTGTTTTTCCTCGAGTTCCTGTCATATTTCATTAACAGCAATTATTTGACTTTGTTTCTGGATCAATATAAGATGTAAACCAAATCATTCTTAAACTGTTGAACAATAAAGTTTCCGCACTACATCTGCCATCATGTAGCCTAGTGTTTACAACAACCCAACGGTCAGTCGTTATACAATGGGTTCCTCGTTAGTCATGCTTGTTTCTTCATCATATTATTGTCCCTTCACGCTGACAAGCTCGTCATTATCCCCCGCCGTATCTATTGCTTGTTTTTCCCCCGCGGTCCGGCCGGGTCAATAGGGGTTGCCAGCGGAAGAAAAAACACCACCAGACGTGGCCTGACAACAACCACAGCAACTTCAGCCCTCCAGCTAGGATCATGATCACTGGACTTGATTTAAAATATTAAGGGATTGGGGGAA
The DNA here is from genome assembly GCF_032118995.1 of Asterias amurensis. Lineage (NCBI taxonomy): Eukaryota > Metazoa > Echinodermata > Asteroidea > Forcipulatida > Asteriidae > Asterias > Asterias amurensis. Next base: position 16,074,434 of record NC_092648.1, read on the forward strand.
GAGCTGGTTTTAAAATCAAATTAAGCTTAAATATCCTTGTGGTCCCAGTTTCCCTTTCAGAGCCCGTACATCTATTTACAACGGTATCCAAGGCTAGAGTTGTTTGTGCGCGGCGGTTTGTTGTTTTCACGTTTTCTCTCTCGCACACTTTTGTGGCCCGTCCAATGTATTTGTGCGCCTCCTTTTGTTGTCCCTCTTGTTAGTTATTAAAGAATTACAGAAAAAGCTTACCACGCAATCGCGTCAGTAAATTCGCTTAATCTTTATGTTTTGTTGGGATTCGGACAGCGTAAAAAAAACATTTGGCCGGCTTTGGCATCTCGGGGTTGCGCGCGTGTGTTTAGGGCGGCATCGGGGTGCAATCCCGTTCACTCAGTGTCCCGTAACACTCGTAAATAAAAAATGAGTTTAGGACTAACCAACGAATTTTCTGATATTAGAAGAGGTATAAGCTAGTTTTGAGACGCAATCGGATTTGTCGGTTGCACCGCTTTGGAAAAATAACCCTAACTATGGAGTTATGAAACAATATCAATCAGATTTAGCTTGTGACGAAGGAGAGGGCTATAAATACCAGGGTATTATCCGGTAAAATCTCAGGCGAAGCCCCCACTCTCAGTCGAAGCCTCCCGGCGGTCGGAGAGACCAAATCCACGGGGCCCATTTTGGCTGTCAAGTCCTTTGTGATTGATCCGGTTTATAAAAACCATGTAAATCTTTATTTTGCCGATTTCGAGAGAATGATGAGCGGCTTGTCTTGTTAAGCGGATTGCTTGCAGGTATCTTCTTGTTTTTCTCTCTCACGACACCACTGCTTGTTAGACTACAAGGTCTTTCACCTATTCAAGGAGGTCTCTCATCATATTATTCAAGACATGAAAAGTCTGATCACTACTGAGTGCTAATTTCGATTTTTTTTTACGCACGGGGCTGAATTGAATGCACGCAGTGCAAATGGGAAAACAGCACAGAAACACTCGAAAAAGTGAACTTATTAAATATCTTGATACAAATTCGTCGCCTTTGGATAGAAATTTTAGACATGAAAGAGAGAACAGGGAGGCTTGGTTGTTGTGTGCGTTGATTCAGACTTAATCAATGTCATCACAAAATTAAGCAAAATGCCAAAAAGGGGCATCTATATGAGGCATACGACCAACCTCACGCTTACTTCACCCTGTATTAATTTAGGGTTTCAATAATCGAACCAAGCTCTTGCGTTATCGATTGTGAAATGAAACCTGACAATCAGGTGCCTCAAAGCAGTAATGTAATCATTATTAATGCATATGTTGGTTTTATTTGCTTATTTAACTTCTCTTCCTTGCATTTAAAAAAATCGGTAATTTTGAAATTGTTTACGAATTAAACCTTCATTGAAACGAAAATTACTACACACGCAATGATTTTATATATAATATACACCAAACAGTATTGATGTTTAAATAGATGGTAAATTTGCAAAGGGGATAGAGAATATTCAATTTGGTTTTACCCATAAACAGAAAAAAATAATGATGTTATTTATAAAAATAAAAATAATAATAATAAATAATATTTAAAAAAACTGCGCGACCTCATCATACCGACGGTTGACAGAACAGATACGGTCGCTGAAATATCTTATTTTACGACGGTTTTCTGCAAGACAGTTTGTGTCGTGTTTTTTTCCCTTCTAATGATGGACTGCAAGTCTAGCACGTATTATTTGAATTTCCGGGGTCAAGTTGGTCCCAACCATATTGAGTTTTAAATGTGCGTGATTCTGTTTCTTCAAATAGTTGTTGATGCCCATAAAATGTATAGTGCCTTGCTGCCGTATCGTTAGAACAAGTAAACAAAGGTTTTTTTTTCCAAATCAAATGAAACAAAGAATAAGACTTGATCTCCTTTTCCAGTTTCTTTGATTAGAACCCCCCCCCCCCCCCCCCCCCCATCTGACGTCCATGTTGTCATTCAACATGTCTGATGCTCGCATTTATTAGTGCGTGATTCGCAAATGGGGTTTCTAAAAAAATAAGCATCCTCGTTCCAACTGTTAAACTTGTTTCAGTGATAATTTAAACAAATCATTTGGTTTACTATAAAAAAAAATCCATGGGTACTTTGGTTTTCAAGAATTTTCTACAAATATAATTTGAAACGAATAATGTAATATCATAGACAGAAAAAAATACATTCTTCGTTCGAATTGTTTTCTCGTTTGGATATGCTCGAGACTTATGCAGTCTATAAGCGATTTACGCTCATTTGTTTCCTGATTCTATGGTTTTTTTTTATTTGTCCATCCAAGCAACATTGACTAACGAACATGTATTGCTTGTTTTTTATTGTCAGGTTTGGTTTAAGAACAGAAGAGCCAAGTGGCGAAAACAGAAACGCGAACAACAAGAGGTAGCCAAGCGAGCCGCATCGTCCGCAGCAGCCAAGCTCTCCCCGATGCAGATCTTGGAGACGAGTAGCCCCCTGAACGATGATGACCAAGACGATGGATCGGACAGGGGCACGGACGACCTGTCCGATGATCCTGACAATAACAACGGTGTCTCAGACACACATACACGGAAGCCGGTGACGGTGCACCGAAATAATATAGGAGCCCTGTCCGCACTGGAAGGTATCGGCCGAGGGTCGCAGGACATGTACGCCCTGCCACACAGCACAACTCCCGGTCACTAGTCTGTGATAATGACATTGATGATAAAATGCACAAGGGTCGTTTGAAATAATGGACTTCTTAAAATGGTTATAGGATAACATGTCACGTGCCTTGTCAAGTGCCTTCGTGCATTATTGGGCAGTAGAAGCTAATGTTCCAAACCACCTGTTAGATGATGTATATCTCTTCTCTAAATATAAGCAGATTTTTTTTTTTTTACCTTTGTCAACCGTTTAGTAACTGGTTTAGGACAAGATATCACGTGCCTGGTCATGTGCCTTCGTGCATTATTGGGCAAAGCCATCTATATTTGGGGATGATGTGGAAGAAAACATAACTATTCTCCGTGCCTTTTCGAGTGTCTTCGTGATTTATAAGTTTCGAGCCAACTATGTACATCTCTTCACATCTCTTCACTATATAAGCAAAATAGGTATTCTCCATGTAGTAGGTCGTGCATTTTGATAAAGATTTTCACACACAAAAAAACGCTAAATTACGTGTAGGGTCGAATTGTCTTTGTAATCTTACATCTTTATCAAATCACAAACCACCAATATTTGTATCAAGAGTGACCGTTTTCGGCCATTATACCAGTGATGTACACTTTATTGAGTCTTCAAATTAACTTGATAGGCAGAAATAGATAGACAGAAGTAGTTCACATTCTGTCCAAACATACTGTCTTAAAGTTTTGTGTAAGTTCACTCTAATCGATTGAAACTGGTGACAACTGCACATGACTTTGTCCCTAGATTCAATCGACTTGAATTTCAGTATAAAACTGAAGAGAGTAGCTTTGTATTTCTGGTGATTCAGAGTTTGAATAACATCTATTGAATTAAAACAGCTGAGAAGCTCCGATCTTGTATTTGAAAGGGGGAGTCGGGCTCACATACCATCTTCAGAAGTTTTCACACTGCTAATTTTATCCTTGATGTACCATTCTTACTGATGTTACAGAACAGCCAGTAGATGCATGCTTTATCAGTGATATGATATTACAGTATAATTGAGTAGCCTTTTTCAAATTATTATGCACAATAATTCACATTTACTGTTATCATCTGCATGAAAAACATGCCTGCAATATTTTGTGATAGTTCTTTAATTCGCTGATATATAAAGTATTACTTCTTCAATGTATGTTTCGATTAATGTAAATACAGATTTTGCCATTATACATTCCTACACATTTGGTACAAAAATACAATGTTTGAGTATGAGTGTTAAGTTGGATTGATGAGATTCAATCAAGGTTTCATTGAGTCACATTTTGAAACCATAGTCACCTTTTCGGACGAATCACAACAATTCCGAAGAATTATTGAAAACAAAATTTAAAGCATGGAAACTAAAAAATGTGGAGTTATTCGTTTGCGTCTGTTTTCCTTTTTCGAAAAAAAAAAATGTGACAGATTTATTGAAAATGCTTAATCCGTGCATAAAGTTTTCCTTGGTCTGTTTTTAAATACATTGTCTTAAATTTTGCCCTTAACCAATTGTATTAATTATACCAAAACATCTACATGGGTCACGGGTTGCCGAAGTTGTTGCATCTTTGGGAATGTGACCAAGCGTTACAGTTACTTTTGATGATGTTTCCAGTTGGGGTATTTTTTGTGACGAAATTGTGTTTTTATTTTTTGCCTTTGTGATGTACCATCTTGTGAATTGTTTACAAGTCGTACGTGAAGAATTGCTCCTGACAATCTTAATTATGGAGAGTAGCTAATTAGGAATATTGACTTATTATTATTTAAAATTGAACATTATTGTAAATGCTGAAATTGTACCATTGTATATACATATAATATAATTGAGTGGCAAAGCTGCTTTTGAATTAAACTATATATTGCATGACATTCCTGTGACACTGCTTCTGTTATTTTCTGTGCTCATTTAGTCCCTCCAGTCAAAATGCGTGACTTAAATTTATATTCAGGTCGAATAACTCCCCTAAAATAGCACTGAAATGAAATCTATAATATTCTTCCCACTTAAGTCTTATTCATACTATTTTCCTTTGACCAAAACCATGCCTGATTTAAAGTAATGGAGATACTGTGTTCAACTTTTCAGACACAGGTTGGCGTACGGTGATATGGGCTCGCGTTGTGCATTTTCTGTGCACACCTTTCAATTGCCATTTCTGTTTAAACTGCTTAAAATCAATTTAAACCAGTTAAAGTCAAAGGAAGATTGTATACCATCTTTGTTTAAGGGCTGCTTGCGAAGCTCTGAGTATTTCATATTCTAAGATTTCGTTAAAAATATGAGCGATTATATCATGCAGTGCTCATCATCGGTTTACGAATCATCTTCGTCTCTGTGAGAGATAAAGGCTATATGGTGTGGTTCCGTTCGACTGGGGGATGTTTGACTTTTTATTTATGTATATTCTCCTTGGTTTAATTAAAGCACGCGACCAACATTGGTAATTGACAAAGGCCGCACTTTGTGTAACCCAACATAATCAAATAAATTTAAAGTGTAAGCTTAATCGTCATCGGAGTTACGAGAAAATGGTGAAGAAAACATCCCTTGTGTTTTCCTTGTTTTCAAACTTCGACTTTTGGTCTCATGTAACTCAGTTGTTTTACTCTTCACAACTACTGAATCATTTCAAGTAAACAATGATGCAAGGGATGTTTTCCCTTGCACCATCGACATACCATGTAAGGTATGAGCAAACCTGTGAACCTGTATTCGCCCAAACCACAGGGCTAAAACTCTTGGCAAGGGAAGGCAAGGTTAAGATAGAAATAACCAAGGGGGCTGAAGGTAGGAATTGGTATTCCTCTTCAACAAGTCTAAATTGTACAGTTGAAAAAACCATACACTATAGGTAAGGATTTCTATATAAAGAGGATGAGAACGCAAGTATCAATTACTGCCCACAGATTAAAAAGCCTGTTTGAGTCCCATTTGGATCGTAATGTCCATGGTTTCCTGTTCCCATCTTTGTGGGGAAATGAGGACTAAAAAGTGTTTCCAAGACTCAGTCAAGCTGTCCTTTAAGCCGATAGTGGGGATGCATTTAATGAATCCTCCATACGTGGTTGTAACTGTTGATTCAAGTCATCATCTCACACTACAGGTTCCCATCATTTAGTCTACACCATTATTTAAAAACAGCCTGCCCTTACATTGTTCGACCCTACGCCGTCTGGGATGAGAGAGTGTCAACCGACTTAACAGGTCTCCATTGTTATTTATCCCGGATCGTCCCCCTAAAGTAAATTGTCCTCTTCGTCTTATCCGTGTGCCACCGGCCGGAATAATTAAAAATCAACAGACATTGGAGGAAGATGGAGAGAAAACCGGCTTTGCTAATTGGGCTCATGGTGATATTGTTTTTTTCGTCGGCTGTACTTTATGGCAAAGCTTTTTGAGTTCCAGCTTTCTAATTAAAGAGATCGTCCAAATTGTGTTTGGGTCGCCTGAGGCTATGCTGGTGATATGATGGCCACGTTGTATTATATCACTTACCACGTTGCCAGAAATAATCTTCGTTTAGGTACTTATTGCATGTACTAAACGGGTGTTTTAATTAGTGTAATGTTTTTGAAGACTTGATTGGCGTTATTGCTATTACAACAGCTTTGGTGCATTTTGAGTTAACACATCCCCCGACCAACGAAAAGGAAAAAAAAAAAGTGTTTTTGCAACAGTTGATAATGCTTCTGTTAGACAGGCCACATTGGGCGCTCGTTATTAAGATATTATGAGTATGCTCGTAATGGCATGCACTGTAAACAGAATGGATATTGTGTAACTCAGTATTGTGTGCGTCAGTAAAGCCTGGGGTTAGACAGTTCTACAAATACTGCAATTCGTCAATTATTTTTCAAAATTAATTTATCTCATAACAGCTTTAAAAAAATCCTGTACAACTGGTAATACTATTGAGAAACCTTTGAGCCTAAAATGTCGAAGAAAAATATAGTGTTGAATTCGTGTCATCAGTACAAAAACAATATAAAAATTACATTCTTTTGATGGTTTAATTTTCTTTTAATTGTTGAATTTGTCTGGAAGGTGTTGTTGTTTGTGTTGTCTGTGTTGTTTGTGTTTTGTTGTTGTTGTTTGTTGTTGTTGAAGTTGTTGTTCTTGTTGTTCTTGTTGAAATCGTTGTTTTGTTGTAGTTAAACATCACTGAGGACCTTCAATAATTTTCAAAATTGTTCAGGTCTACAAAGACTACCTTTTGCCCTTTGAGGATCTCTCCAAAATAGTATTTATCAATATTTTTCTTTCAACATTTATAACAATGTTCTTTTAACAATGATTACTTATTCTCACCTCACCCCTCCCTCCACAGACCGTAACAATGTTGAAAAAGGCTCATAACCAATAAACAAGCCTTAATGTATGACACTCAGATCCTCTGGCAATGAAATCTATCCCCGTCCTTTTGAGCAAACGCCTTGAAGCTCGTTGAGTTACCATTACTCCAATATCTGAAGTGCCTATGACCATACGTCATAACCATTTGTAAATATCACAACTTAAACAAGACTCTTTCTTAATGGGTTGGGATTCTCTTTGCGTTGAGTTTGTGTGTTCTTGATGTGTTCCTTGGGCTCTCTATACGTAGCCTGGAAGCTCAAACATGATTGTGAGTTTATTGATCGGATTATAGATGACTGACAGGCTGTGTCGTTCAAGTGATTCGTTAGCTTTGGCTACTGTGTAGCTGGGTATAGCTGTCAATAACAATGCTCTGTAGCTTCAATATGAGTTGCATGCATATCACGGTGTGAGTTGCCGTGATTGGAATTACAATATTAATTGTGTGTCTATGAACAACCTATCTTACCGCAGGATACTATAGCTAATCATCCTTAGTGCTGCCATTTATAATAAACTTTTCCTTAAAGGCGGTGGACACTATTGATAATTACTCAAAATAGTTATTAGCATAAAACCTCACTTGGTAACGAGTAATGGGGAGAGGTTGATGGTATAAAACATTGTGGGAAACGGCTCCCTCTGAAGTGACGTAGTGAAAGAAGTAATTTTCCACGAATTCGATTTGATGAGGTCTCGAAATCAACCATCTAACTTCGACGACCAATTGAGGTCAAATGTTCACAGGTGTGTTATTTTATGCATATGTTGAGATACACCAAGTGAGAAGACTAGTCTTTGACAATTACCATTAATGTCCAGTGTCTTTAAAACAAAATGTGTTCATAAAAATAGTCAGTAGCTGGTAGCTGTCAATAACAGAGCTCTGTAGCTTCTAATATGAGTTGGATATCACTGTGTGAGTTGTCGTGATTGGAATACAACATCAATTGTCTATTTCTGAACAATGTTTCTTACCCATTGATACATTAACTATCTTCCATTATGTTGCCGTAAATAAAAAGCTTTTTCTAAAAACAAATTGTTTTTCATGAAAATAGCCAGTCATAGGCAGACGCCAGTTTGGTTGGCAGACAGTCCTTGGCTGAAAAAATATTAATCGTGTGTTTGGGAATAATGCCTCTTACCCCATGATACATTAACTGTATTCCACTATGTTGCCGTAATTTAGAAGCTTTTCCTATACATAAAAAACAAAAAATCTTCATAAAAGTAGTCAGTCAGTCCTCAGCTCAAAAATATACCAATTGTGTGTTTGTGAACAACCTATATATTGCCGAAAATAAAAAGCTTTTACTTTAAAGCCAAACATCTTTAAAAAAAATAGTCAGTCTGGTTGGCAGACTGAAAACGATACAAAGAGACGATATCCCAAAGAGGCCGGTAGAGGGCTACACAACTTCGTTGGGTTCTCGTATAGAGATGCTTTTGTGAGATAATGGGATGTGTACTGTTTGAGTGTGGATGGGGGGAGGGGGTTGTAAGCAATAACCAATGGATCATACCTTCTTATATCAAAAGCTTTTTGACACCATCGAACAATGCCATGATGAAACAGACCAACCGAATAGAAAGTTGTTTTTCTTTTCATCCACGTCTCAAGCCTGTGGGGGTAAATTACATATATTGGCTGAGCGTCCTATCCCTATGACAAACATAGCAAGATGTGGCTTATGTAACCGCATTAAAGGATACAATACAATGTAAGAAGCACATGCGAAGCTTGTACATCTGTCTATGGACCCACTGTTGACAAATACATGGTGGAAAACATCCGCTTCTTCAGTGGCAGAATAGTGTGTATATATACTGATACTGTGTAAATAGGTTGATCGGGGGGAGGTATCAAGATGAAAAAGGGTACTCATAACATGTCAGAGGAACACTGCAAGTTAAAAAGAGAAAACATCTTCTTAACTGGGTCCAATTTTATAGAGCTGCTTATGCACAAAAAGATGCTAAGCATAACAAAGTTATGCTTACCAGAACAACGTTACCAGCCAAACTACCATGTCACATTTGTGACCCGATTGAATGCATAAGCAGCATTATTGTCTGCTTTAAGCAGCTCTCCAGTGCCCGAATTCATGCATAAGCAGAAACATACGCTTAACAATTTTCTGCTTAGCACGCATGCCTGAGTTAGGATACAAATTACAAAGTAGGATACAAGTCACAAATTGTACACACGACACCCGTGGTAGTTTGGCTGGTAACCTTAATCTGGTAAGCATACATTTGTTGTGCTTAGCTACTTTTGTGCGCAGCTCTTTGAAGTAATGGGTCTCATGCTATTCTTACTCCTGTTCATTGGGTTTTAAGCATTCTTTAGACATCCCGAACTCCTGTGGAATATGCTGCACCGACAGCCAAGTGGGCCCATTGGTTGCCAGGGCCGTCAGGTTGGTGTAATGGTATCTTCCCTTGCCTTTCATCTCTGGGACCCTGGTTCGAATCCTACCGGGGGCACTATATGGATTGGGTACATGGCTTTACAACCAGAATGAATGAAAGAAATGCACAATTGCATAGACAGGCTAAATAACAAATATTCTCTTTGTTCTAAGGTTTGCTAAAATTAAGGAGAATCTACTCAAATATTGAAGTATTATTGTTGATATCGGAAGATTTGCTGGGGGCCAACGGTTGCAGCACTATACTACACTCATTGGGGAACGAGTTGGGAGCAATGTACTCACATTAGTTTAATTAGCCCAAAAGGCTGCCAGGCAGTGTATGATAAATAACGGTGAATCCTGGATAATTGGCCCTTTCCTTTGTGCGGTGTTCATTACACTCATTGTGCTTTTCGTGTCTCTCTGAATTGCGTCTTAAGTGTTACCTGAAGAAGAGCCCTGCCTCTTAATTCGCATAACCATTTACGGGTATTACCATTTACCGCGCACATCGACAGGTGAACAACAGCGGTAAAGAGTTCTTAAAATGTTCCAATTTCCCAGTTTTCTTGTGGTCGTATTGTCCGGCTTGACTGTTGTTTGTCTAAGCGTCTGCCTAGAGAGTCAGCGGACATTCTCCGGAGTAGCGATGCCTTTGCAGTGAACCTAAGCCCGCTACAAAGCCCATCAATGGGCCACTTCTAAGCCTTTTCTTCCCACCGAAAGACTTAGTAGATTTCCACTTAAATTCTTGGTGACTGGGTAAACAGCATAGCGAATAAACACCCTTAGCATTTTCACCCATCTCTCTTGTGCCGTGGATGCCCCGGGGGCATCAGTGGTGCTCCGGTCCTCCCATTCAGGGCTCCCTCTCCATCGCTCTCCTCATCTCCTGTCTTCAAGTCAGGAAGCATGGATTGCGGAAACTCAACTCAATTAGCGAAGGTATCCTCCCGATTTTAATGATAGTTCAGTGGACATGATCAGACTGTTGAGCTTTATTACACGTCTGAGGCTTCCCTGCCTTTAAATCTTACTTTAGCACTGTGCCCGGTGGCGGCTTTTCTTAATGGAAGATCATAACTACAGGAAAAGAACATGTTGCAAAATAGGATGGTTTCGACAGGGGATACTTAATATAGTTTATACCGGAATGTTCACCCGCATGTTCCATAATATGACATTCTGTATGGTTTCATAATGAGGCAACCCTCTAAAATGTTGAGCCTTTGAGATTTTCATTTATATTTTAGGTCCTCTTGGTTCATAACTAGTTTTCAACAGCTAATTATATTTGTTCATCTTTTAAAAGTATAGTACTTCTGAAGTACCACTGAACAGTGATTTCAGTAATGCCTAAACTTGACCTTTGTTGTTGTGTTTACTGGGACTCGAACCCACACTCTGCTGCTGACAACACCAGAGCTTGATTACGTTGAACTAGACCACTATTTCCCATAATTAAACCTGTAGCTCACAAGTCTGATGAAACCTGTAAACAACGAACCAGTAACACCGGGGTCAAACCGTCGGTTCTTTACCCGCACTACCAATCCTAGTAGTACACTGAACCTGCCCCATCAGAAAGACAAGTCAATTATGGTAAATCATCTTGCTCAATGACTCCAGTACCACAACCGGGACTTGAACCCACACTCCACTGATCGGCGGAAACACCAGAGCTCGAGTCCGGTTCTCTTATCGGCCACAGCCGATAAGAGATTCTGATTCCCCTTTTACAAATCCATATCGTGAATTGGGAGTAATCAATCAATCTTATCGGCCACGGTACGCCACAAATTAACTTTTAATTTTGGGGTTCGTTTTCTCAGCCGATAAGAGATTCTGATTCCCCTTTTACAAGTCCATATCGTGAATTGGGAGTAATCAATCAATCATTCATGTTGATAGGAGTGACGCTCTTTAGTGACGCCTCATTATTTGTCGATTCCCGGCGAAATACGATATTACGTCGTTAACTCTAAACCGAAACCTAGCGTTATCAGAGGTGAAAGAATAACGTTTCATTATTGTGTGCCGGATGTCAATAACTTAGGGTTCACGTTACGAATGGTCTGATCGGGTTGTGATTAACTCCAACGTTAGTACAGCGTTGGGTTTTGAAATGAGTAAATAAATTGACCTCAATTTCATGTTTTAAGTAGACACACACCTGCCAATCAACCTGTTTGGAAATTTCATCACATCAGCTCCTCGCAGTTTTATTTAACAAAATGAAAATGGAACAAACTACAAATTTGGGCATGTGGCATGACGCATACGCGTTTGTGCGTCTGCCTGGTGCACAACTCTGACATCACAGACTGGAATGTGATTCTGAAGTGGGTGCACACTGATGTGATGGCTATATTGTGATCCAAGAATAAAGTTAACGTTAGTCTGTCGGTAATCCCCATGATTGCTAATTAGATATAGTAGAGGTACTAGCCCCGGGGTGAAAATCCAATCATGCAATCTACCTATCAGCAACTAAACAGCCCTCTCCTAAAAACTTGTTCCCCTCAGCGGCTTAGAGGGTTCAACCGATTGTCTTGAAGAAATAACAAGACAGAGGGTCCAATCTATTCGACTGGGTTTTGGTGTCCCCCCCCCCCCACCTAAAAGAAGGACCAAGTACTGTGTGGGCATCCAACAGGGGACGGCCGGGGGATGGACCGGCTTAATCCTGGTGGCTTTCTGCGCCTTTTGTCTGCTTAAGTACACTGCAACAGGTCCACAAGAGCAGCCCAAATTGCAGGGTTGAGGCATATAATGCCAGGCTTAAGCAATGGCCTGTATGTTTGATCAGCCGTTAATCTGTTACGCTATGCTAGCCGATCCACACCACCGTGGTTCTTAATGGACAGGTAACAATTGAGCAGTCGGGAAGGTAAGGTCCTGACAAATAGTTGACCGTTTGCCGAAGCTGTTGTCATGAAAATTCGATTTAAGGCTTAGACCTCTTTGGTGAGGGTTTTGAAGAGGGGGGTCGGGGATAGTGAGCTCCTACCTCTAAACAAGCACTTGAGACCCCATTGGCCGAGGATTTTCTTACCCCTAGAGTGTTCTTCACACGCCCCATCTCATTCTTTCACTTACTTTTCTGGTACTAATGTGCATATTTTGGTAAATTTGTGGGTGTGTGTGTGTGTGTTTGTGTGTGAACGATGCTTTTGCCGCACCAGTAAAACTCTCTCATATCGCGGTGTTGTTTTTGCCGTGTCGGATAATATTTTCCGAAAGGATTATGGAATTATTTACACAATGGATTCTGCCCAATATAAGACGCTCTGGGACAACACAATCCTATAGTACTCGGGACCTGTTTGTCACAAATGCAAATGATTCAGTGTTTGTGATATTGTGATACAGCATTTTTTTACTTATAGTATTGATGAAGCTTCGATTTGCGATTTTAAGTCGTAAAACGCATACAGCAAAATAAAATCAAGGCTGTAGTTTTCTCTGAAACCCTATAGAACTACCGGAATCAAATAAAAAATTATTTTTCGGAAACTCAAAAACCAGATGCAGAAAAATGAAGTTAATGTACGTATGTGCAGTTGGTCGTCCCCTCCCTAACCCTCTTGAGGTCGCCCCCCCCCCCCATTTTTTCACTTAAAGACACTGGACACCTTTGGTAATTGTCAAAGACCAGTCTTCTCGCTTGGTGTCCTATCTCAACATAATGCACAAAATATCAACTGTGAAAATTTGAACTCATTTGGTCGTCAAAGTTGCGAGATAATAATGTAAGAAAAAAACACCATTGCCACACGAAGTTGTGTGCTTTAAGATGCTTGATTCCGGGACCTCAAAATCTAATTATGAGGTCTTAAAAATCAAACTAAAATATTTTAGTGGCAAATTTACTTCTTTCTCGAAAACTACGTTTTTCTTCAGAGGGAGACGTTTCTCACAATGATTTATACCATAAACAGCTCTCCATTACTCGTTACCAAGTAAGGTTTTATGCCAACAATTATTTTCAGTAATATTACCAATAGTGTCCAGTGCCGTTTATACATTTTTCCCTTTTTTTTTTTTTTTCCTTTATACATTTTTTTTTCAAGAAGACAAATTGTCTGTATATTTCTCACTAAACTTGATAATCTTTTAATAACTTGTAACTACATAGTCAGTAGTAGTAGTGAAAGAAATAAAAAGTAAAATGGCCCTCATCAGCCTCCTTTTTAGAAAAAAAACCCGGACGATCAACTGGTATTTCTCTTTACTTGACCTTAGGTCCCGATAACTAAAGACTTGGTTTTGGCTTTGAGCATCAAGTGATAAAACTTGTAGAATTTGTAGAGTTGTTTGTTAGAAGGTACGTTTTGGAATTTCGTTTCAAACATTTTTTTTTTAAATGTGTCTCTTAGGGGAACTTATTCGTTACTTTAAAAGGCACAGGACACCTTTGGTAAATGTCAAATGCCAGCTCTTGGTGTATCCCAACATTAAGTAAGTGACCTTTCTGTGAAAATGTTGACTCGATATTGGTCATCAAAGTTGTAAGAAAATAATGAAAGAAATAAACACCCTTGCATTGTGTGCTTATATGCATAATAAAAGGTTTCCAGCTGAAGTATTTTATTATCTGAGTGAGAAATTACCTCTTTCAGAAAAACTACGTTACTTCAGAGGGAGCTTCTCATAATGTTTGATACTATCAACAGCTCCGCAATGCTCGTTACAAAGTAAGGTTTAAAAAAGTAAAAGTAATGCTAAAAATTGGTTTTGTGTAATTACCAGTAGTGTCCAGTGCCTTTAAGTGGTGTAAGTTTTAACATGCAATCCATATAAAAACACATTGCGCTCTAAGCGCCAAACTCTGACAATCGATACCTATATTTGAACTGGCATCTAATTAACGTTGGGTAAACTCTATTTTGTCGTCACTATCAATTAAAGCGACTTTTACAACCGGTAACAACATTATTAATCATAGAAGTATAGGATCTTCCAACATGGTTAGTTTCGTGTCATGTTGGGCATAGTGTATCTCCTAATTCATGACTGTCACCGTACCACGTTTCTAATTATGTTTCGTGTGTATACAGTAGTGTGATGAAAGAATGTTATAGATTGGTTGACTGGTTTCTAGTCATTAATGCTCTTCACAATCAACCAAAAATCCGATTACCTCATTATCAATATATTTACTGTTCCCGTTTTGAATTGGGTATGTTGTATTGTCAGGAATTAAGTGGCGTTATTGTCCCTAGCATCGATTACCCCCAAAGTGGGGGACCCTTTTCTCCCCAAACTGTACATCACAAAGTTTATTAGTGGGTGATTAGGACGTCCTGTGGTAGTCTTTTTAGCTTGGTTTATAAGGTCCATCATCAGTGATGATGAGGAGATTACATTGTATTGTATCATCATAATGTAAACACTTAGCAAACTACATGTATTCCCTCCTTCTAATCCTCACAAAATCTTCTTCTCTAGCTGCGGTTTTTTTATCCGCATTCTGGCATTTCACTTTTCACGAGGGTGGTTTTATGCAGTGTTGTTCACTGTGAACAACGAATGCTTTATAGAGGTCATCCGTCGTAAGCTGATCAACCTCTTCGACGAAGGGGAAAAGTCAATCGAACGATCCTGTACACAATGTTAAAGCCGAGAAGCTATTAGTTTCATTATTAGACGATTATGGGCAAGGGGTGAGACATTGCCCCCTACCACCCCACCCCCACAACCAGCCTTAATATATGACTTAATTGGATGGTAACACATAACTCTCTCTCTCCATGCTCTCTCTAGTCGACCGAGGTTGGAATCATGTTGAGATTTGCACATTCTTGTATATCCCTCATTAAGTTGGGTAGATCACTTGGAAGCACCCTGGTGTCCCTGGCAACAACATCTGTATGGCTGAGCTTGTGTCTTTCCCTATTTCTCCTTCCATGTTTTGGTGACCAAGTGATAAGCTGAGAGACAGGTTCCTGCTATAGACGCTTTTGTATTTAAGTGGATAGTTTGATACATTGCTTGGTTCAGTGTTTGTCATTATGTTGACCCCAGAAGCATTACGTAGCATCCATTTTCTCGTCTAGTTCCCCTGTGACTGTCCATGTATACCTAGATACAAAGCTACATACGCGAATTGCTAACACTGAAGGCCTTTAAGATATCTGCCGAATCTAACTGCCCATTGCATGGAGACTATAAAGGGACACTTTGTAACGCTGGGTGGCAGCAGATGTAAATTTCATTTGTTTATGTAGTTTTTAGGATCATGTGTACCTTCCAAGAACAATGGATTGAACAGGGTTCAATTTCACAAAGATAGTCCTATTTTAGGACTAGTCTTGGGAGTTCTAACTCCAGATAAGATAAAAGAGAAGATTAAACATTATTGTCATGATAAAATAAACATGAAATTTGTCTTCCTTGTATAAGGAGAAACATAGAAGAGAGGCATAACAACAATAGACAAGAATAAAAACTACAATTTACAGAAATATACAAGTATAAATATTGAGGGCATGTAAAAAGTACAAAAAATATATATATAGTGTTAACTCTTTGTGAAATCCACCCCTGGTAAGCTTTCTGCGACACTATAAGGTAACCAAAAGTATCTCATTTGTTTTCAATTCGAGTATCTAAAAAAAATTAGACTCGGACTTTGGTGTCTCATTTCCTAAACGTGACTGGACGATAGAGGGCACCATTTCTTTGCGCAATAGTAGCCAACCAGATCACGTTATATATGATTTGTGCCCCGCGATTGAATGGCATGAATGACAAACTTCGAATGCATTAGTATACCTCCACAAAGTTTAAATAATTATTGAATTGAAATTATCATGGCCAGTAGAAGGCGATTCAAAAACGCGTTGTTTACGAGCACTTTCAAGGTCATAGATGAAGGCTGGGTTCGTTCGCGAACAAACGATGGGCACTAATACTAAATCGATACAAGTACCTTTGGTGTGATTTTGGGGAAAGGTCAACTTGTGAATAGATGTAGTAACATGTACTTATACTATAATATGTATGCGGTGTTCATTATTCATACAGCTCGTCATAGTTTAACTCGACGTTTAGATAGTGCTGATTGCGCCAATGATTGTACATGCCTCTCCCGCTCATGCTGATAGGTGTGTGCCAGACATTTTAAGACGCTACTGGCGGGAGCAGACATAACGGTCCTTTTTTGCGGCTCAGCTCTGAGCGTGTGCACACACATGCTCAGTATTGCACGCGCGAGAACTGTAAAAAGCTTTTTATGGTAATTTGTTTTTATAGTATTTACGAATAATACGCCTCTCTTAATATTTATGCATGACGTCATAATTCTTACCCAAAATGAGGCCATAGGCGCACGTCCGCCACCACTTGCAGTGGCTGCACCTATGGCCTCGTTTTGGGTTAGAATATTGTGACGTACTCCTGCATATATTAATAGAGGCGTATATGGCCCTACATAGGGCATGTCTTACTCCGAACAAAGTACTAGAAAACACCTAATGCCCACAAATTAATTTAAATGCTATGTATCAACGTCATCGATCAGACCTTACGATTTTATGGTTAGCTTGGGATAATGGGTTGGAAACATCTAGTAGTTAAGAATCAAACTCACCCGGCCCTTGAACTGATGCCACGAAAAAACTGAATTGACGCATGAATACAAATCTATATGCTGTTTTTTTACTTCAAACCTCGGGTGTAACACAATTAAGATCATCAGCTGCTTTGAAGCACAACATGTTCAACTTTTGCAAACCCTTTGTGTGGAAGGCTGGGCGATTTTCAAATTCCAACCAAATCGTAATCAAATTTACCATTAGAATTGTGTTACTGTATAATTACTTTGCAATTAGCCCAAAGAGCGGTTATCTCTACGTTCCCACGATTGTGCACGGTGTTTATAGGCTAGGTTCACAAGAAAGCTCACGTAGGCCCACTCAAATGTTGGTATCATGCTGCAGTGACTGATACCGGGTCATTCCCATTACGAACTCAATTTTGTTATTTATAAGAGTTGTCTATCTTCTGAATTTGTTATTCATTTTTTACGACAAAGAAGATCGTAAATATTGACTCCACTGGCACACAGGTTGTGGGTTCGAATCCCCTAGCTAACTGCTGATTTCACAATGAATATAGAAAAACGTACTGTCGTCTAGTTACTGCATCACAATTTCTAGACTTGTGCAATTCATGATGACGTTATGGGAGTTTTGTGGGAGTTTGCCGAGGTCCCTTGATGGGAAGGTTTCAAACAAACAAACAAACAAACAAACAAACAAACAAACAAACAAACAAACAAACAACAGACAGACAGACAGACAGACTGACAGACAGACATACAGACAGACAGACAGACAGACAAACAGACAGACAGACAGACAGACAGACAGACAGACAGACAGACAAACAAACTAAAAAACAAACAAACAAACAAACAAACAAACAAACAAACAAACAGACAAACACTATATGCTGCCTCTCAATTAGTGTTTCTTCTCCACCGCAGTCGACCACTCGGATCACAACCCCCTCCCCGCCCGCAGTCGACCACTCGGATCACAACCCCCTCCCCGCCCGCAGTCGACCACTCGGATCACAACCCCCTCGATCCCCGCCCGCAGTCGACCACTCGGATCACAACCCCCTCCCCGCCCGCAGTCGACCACTCGGATCACAACCCCCTCCCCGCCCGCAGTCGACCACTCGGATCACAACCCCCTCCCCGCCCGCAGTCGAACACGGATCACAACCCCCTCGATCCCCGCCCGCAGTCGACCACTCGGATCACAACCCCCTCCCCGCCCGCAGTCGACCACTCGGATCACAACCCCCTCCCCGCCCGCAGTCGAACACGGATCACAACCCCCTCGATCCCCGCCCGCAGTCGACCACTCGGATCACAACCCCCTCCCCGCCCGCAGTTGACCACTCGGATCACAACCCCCTCCCCGCCCGCATTTTCTGTACATCCAAATTCCCACTCACTGTCGTAGTGCTTTTCAATGAGGATTTTTTCCTTCTAAATCGATTCAAAAAGGGGAGTTCTGAAAAATAAGGAATATTTTCGAGGTTGGCAATTCTATACTACGTCAGAAGCAAATTGCTCCCCGTCCAAACACCATTCCATCACGCAGGTCTACGTCCTTAGTATTCATTATGAAGCATGACTCTTATCACCTTTTGCACTAGAAATACACAGAAGGTATAGAGGCTATACCGCAATATTTCAAACTCTACCTCATATTGCAATCAAGAACTTTGGTTGTATTGGAGTCTACTTCTTTATAGTTAAGAAAAGTGAGCGTGGAGGTTTTTGCAATATGAATGGAGAAATTCCATTGGGCTATGTTATGTAGCAGGTTCAACCGACTAATACAAGCAACTAAATGGCTTAACTTGCTGAGTGTCTAAAATAACTTTGTAGATTTTCGAACCAGCAGCATTATTACAAGCCATATTTTGAAACAGAAAGTCGTGTAAAGGGCATGGTGTTCCCCCAGCCTTTTGTTCCATGACATCTTTATCCACCATGCCCCCAAATCCTCTTCTTGACTAAATTGCTAAGAGAAACACCCTAACTGCTGTTATCCTTGTTATTGCCACACACGGAAGAATTTGGGAGATAATCCGAAAAGTTAGACATAACGGTCCTTTTTTTGCGGCTCAGCTCTGAGCGTGCGCACACACATGCTCAGTATTGCACGCGCGAGAACTGTAAAAAGCTTTTTATGGTAATTTGTTTTTATAGTATTTACGAATAATACGCCTCTCTTAATATTTATGCATGACGTCATAATTCTTACCCAAAATGAGGCCATAGGCGCACGTCCGCCACCACTTGCAGTGGCTGCACCTATGGCCTCGTTTTGGGTTAGAATATTGTGACGTACTCCTGCATATATTAATAGAGGCGTATATGGCCCTACATAGGGCATGTCTTACTCCGAACAAAGTACTAGAAAACACCTAATGCCCACAAATTAATTTAAATGCTATGTATCAACGTCATCGATCAGACCTTACGATTTTATGGTTAGCTTGGGATAATGGGTTGGAAACATCTAGTAGTTAAGAATCAAACTCACCCGGCCCTTGAACTGATGCCACGAAAAAACTGAATTGACGCATGAATACAAATCTATATGCTGTTTTTTTACTTCAAACCTCGGGTGTAACACAATTAAGATCATCAGCTGCTTTGAAGCACAACATGTTCAACTTTTGCAAACCCTTTGTGTGGAAGGCTGGGCGATTTTCAAATTCCAACCAAATCGTAATCAAATTTACCATTAGAATTGTGTTACTGTATAATTACTTTGCAATTAGCCCAAAGAGCGGTTATCTCTACGTTCCCACGATTGTGCACGGTGTTTATAGGCTAGGTTCACAAGAAAGCTCACGTAGGCCCACTCAAATGTTGGTATCATGCTGCAGTGACTGATACCGGGTCATTCCCATTACGAACTCAATTTTGTTATTTATAAGAGTTGTCTATCTTCTGAATTTGTTATTCATTTTTTACGACAAAGAAGATCGTAAATATTGACTCCACTGGCACACAGGTTGTGGGTTCGAATCCCCTAGCTAACTGCTGATTTCACAATGAATATAGAAAAACGTACTGTCGTCTAGTTACTGCATCACAATTTCTAGACTTGTGCAATTCATGATGACGTTATGGGAGTTTTGTGGGAGTTTGCCGAGGTCCCTTGATGGGAAGGTTTCAAACAAACAAACAAACAAACAAACAAACAAACAAACAAACAAACAAACAAACAAACAAACAACAGACAGACAGACAGACTGACAGACAGACATACAGACAGACAGACAGACAGACAGACAGACAGACAGACAGACAGACAGACAGACAGACAGACAGACAAACAAACTAAAAAACAAACAAACAAACAAACAAACAAACAAACAAACAAACAGACAAACACTATATGCTGCCTCTCAATTAGTGTTTCTTCTCCACCGCAGTCGACCACTCGGATCACAACCCCCTCCCCGCCCGCAGTCGACCACTCGGATCACAACCCCCTCCCCGCCCGCAGTCGACCACTCGGATCACAACCCCCTCGATCCCCGCCCGCAGTCGAACACGGATCGCAACCCCCTCGATCCCCGCCCGCAGTCGACCACTCGGATCACAACCCCCTCCCCGCCCGCAGTCGACCACTCGGATCACAACCCCCTCCCCGCCCGCAGTCGAACACGGATCACAACCCCCTCGATCCCCGCCCGCAGTCGACCACTCGGATCACAACCCCCTCCCCGCCCGCAGTCGACCACTCGGATCACAACCCCCTCCCCGCCCGCAGTCGAACACGGATCACAACCCCCTCGATCCCCGCCCGCAGTCGACCACTCGGATCACAACCCCCTCCCCGCCCGCAGTTGACCACTCGGATCACAACCCCCTCCCCGCCCGCATTTTCTGTACATCCAAATTCCCACTCACTGTCGTAGTGCTTTTCAATGAGGATTTTTTCCTTCTAAATCGATTCAAAAAGGGGAGTTCTGAAAAATAAGGAATATTTTCGAGGTTGGCAATTCTATACTACGTCAGAAGCAAATTGCTCCCCGTCCAAACACCATTCCATCACGCAGGTCTACGTCCTTAGTATTCATTATGAAGCATGACTCTTATCACCTTTTGCACTAGAAATACACAGAAGGTATAGAGGCTATACCGCAATATTTCAAACTCTACCTCATATTGCAATCAAGAACTTTGGTTGTATTGGAGTCTACTTCTTTATAGTTAAGAAAAGTGAGCGTGGAGGTTTTTGCAATATGAATGGAGAAATTCCATTGGGCTATGTTATGTAGCAGGTTCAACCGACTAATACAAGCAACTAAATGGCTTAACTTGCTGAGTGTCTAAAATAACTTTGTAGATTTTCGAACCAGCAGCATTATTACAAGCCATATTTTGAAACAGAAAGTCGTGTAAAGGGCATGGTGTTCCCCCAGCCTTTTGTTCCATGACATCTTTATCCACCATGCCCCCAAATCCTCTTCTTGACTAAATTGCTAAGAGAAACACCCTAACTGCTGTTATCCTTGTTATTGCCACACACGGAAGAATTTGGGAGATAATCCGAAAAGTTAGACATAACGGTCCTTTTTTGCGGCTCAGCTCTGAGCGTGCGCACACACATGCTCAGTATTGCACGCGCGAGAACTGTAAAAAGCTTTTTATGGTAATTTGTTTTTATAGTATTTACGAATAATACGCCTCTCTTAATATTTATGCATGACGTCATAATTCTTACCCAAAATGAGGCCATAGGCGCACGTCTGCCACCACTTGCAGTGGCTGCACCTATGGCCTCGTTTTGGGTTAGAATATTGTGACGTACTCCTGCATATATTAATAGAGGCGTTTATGGCCCTACATAGGGCATGTCTTACTCCGAACAAAGTACTAGAAAACACCTAATGCCCACAAATTAATTTAAATGCTATGTATCAACGTCATCGATCAGACCTTACGATTTTATGGTTAGCTTGGGATAATGGGTTGGAAACATCTAGTAGTTAAGAATCAAACTCACCCGGCCCTTGAACTGATGCCACGAAAAAACTGAATTGACGCATGAATACAAATCTATATGCTGTTTTTTTACTTCAAACCTCGGGTGTAACACAATTAAGATCATCAGCTGCTTTGAAGCACAACATGTTCAACTTTTGCAAACCCTTTGTGTGGAAGGCTGGGCGATTTTCAAACTCCAACCAAATCGTAATCAAATTTACCATTAGAATTGTGTTACTGTATAATTACTTTGCAATTAGCCCAAAGAGCGGTTATCTCTACGTTCCCACGATTGTGCACGGTGTTTATAGGCTAGGTTCACAAGAAAGCTCACGTAGGCCCACTCAAATGTTGGTATCATGCTGCAGTGACTGATACCGGGTCATTCCCATTACGAACTCAATTTTGTTATTTATAAGAGTTGTCTATCTTCTGAATTTGTTATTCATTTTTTACGACAAAGAAGATCGTAAATATTGACTCCACTGGCACACAGGTTGTGGGTTCGAATCCCCTAGCTAACTGCTGATTTCACAATGAATATAGAAAAACGTACTGTCGTCTAGTTACTGCATCACAATTTCTAGACTTGTGCAATTCATGATGACGTTATGCGAGTTTTGTGGGAGTTTGCCGAGGTCCCTTGATGGGAAGGTTTCAAACAAACAAACAAACAAACAAACAAACAACAGACAGACAGACAGACTGACAGACAGACATACAGACAGACAGACAGACAGACAGACAGACAGACAGACAGACAGACAGACAGACAGACAGACAGACAGACAGACAAACAAACTAAAAAACAAACAAACAAACAAACAAACAAACAAACAGACAAACACTATATGCTGCCTCTCAATTAGTGTTTCTTCTCCACCGCAGTCGACCACTCGGATCACAACCCCCTCGATCCCCGCCCGCAGTCGACCACTCGGATCACAACCCCCTCCCCGCCCGCAGTCGACCACTCGGATCACAACCCCCTCGATCCCCGCCCGCAGTCGAACACGGATCGCAACCCCCTCGATCCCCGCCCGCAGTCGACCACTCGGATCACAACCCCCTCCCCGCCCGCAGTCGACCACTCGGATCACAACCCCCTCCCCGCCCGCAGTCGAACACGGATCACAACCCCCTCGATCCCCGCCCGCAGTCGACCACTCGGATCACAACCCCCTCCCCGCCCGCAGTCGACCACTCGGATCACAACCCCCTCCCCGCCCGCAGTCGAACACGGATCACAACCCCCTCGATCCCCGCCCGCAGTCGACCACTCGGATCACAACCCCCTCCCCGCCCGCAGTTGACCACTCGGATCACAACCCCCTCCCCGCCCGCATTTTCTGTACATCCAAATTCCCACTCACTGTCGTAGTGCTTTTCAATGAGGATTTTTTCCTTCTAAATCGATTCAAAAAGGGGAGTTCTGAAAAATAAGGAATATTTTCGAGGTTGGCAATTCTATACTACGTCAGAAGCAAATTGCTCCCCGTCCAAACACCATTCCATTACGCAGGTCTACGTCCTTAGTATTCATTATGAAGCATGACTCTTATCACCTTTTGCACTAGAAATACACAGAAGGTATAGAGGCTATACCGCAATATTTCAAACTCTACCTCATATTGCAATCAAGAACTTTGGTTGTATTGGAGTCTACTTCTTTATAGTTAAGAAAAGTGAGCGTGGAGGTTTTTGCAATATGAATGGAGAAATTCCATTGGGCTATGTTATGTAGCAGGTTCAACCGACTAATACAAGCAACTAAATGGCTTAACTTGCTGAGTGTCTAAAATAACTTTGTAGATTTTCGAACCAGCAGCATTATTACAAGCCATATTTTGAAACAGAAAGTCGTGTAAAGGGCATGGTGTTCCCCCAGCCTTTTGTTCCATGACATCTTTATCCACCATGCCCCCCAAATCCTCTTCTTGACTAAATTGCTAAGAGAAACACCCTAACTGCTGTTATCCTTGTTATTGCCACACACGGAAGAATTTGGGAGATAATCCGAAAAGTTAACAAATCCCGTTGATTCCACTCTCGACAGTCGAGAAAAACAAGTTTAAGAGGCACTTGGTCCTGTGTGAGGAGACCACCTAGGACTGAACACCCCTTTTTGCTGTACGGGTAAACTGATCAGGAACTATACTGAACAAGTCGGTTTGTATATATACACGGTGGGCCCTTTCTTCTCGTTCATAATGCACTGAATGTCTCGCTAGCAAACTCCTTTGTGGCTGTTAGCAGATTTACCCGCGGCAAACAAACTAATGCCCTTTTGCCTGTGTCTTAAATCACGCCTGGGGCTGGCTTCTTACAGAAAAGCATCCGATTTGCGTTGTTAGGTTGTTACCCACCTTCATCACAGCAACACGAGCTGGATGGAATGAGAGAGATAGTGAAAACTTAACAAGGGCCACCGACCAACAACAAAAAGGCTTCGCTTAAAGGCACTGGACACCTATGTTAATTGTCAAAGACCAGTGTTTCTCACTTGATGTATCCCATCATGCATAAAATAACAAATATGTGAAAATTTTGACTCAATTGGTCATCGAAGTTGCAACAGAGTAATGAAATAAAAAACACCCTTGCTGCACAATAACTTGTAAGCTTTCAGACATCTAGTAAAAGGCTTCAGCTGAAGTCTTAATTTTTTAATGAGAAATTACCTCTTTCTCAAAAAACTGTGTTACTTCAGAGGGAAACCTTTTTTCACAATGTTTTGTATATGGTTTTACACTACCAACAGTTTTCCATTGCTCGTTACCAAGTAAGTTGTTATGCTTACAATTATTTTTAGTAATTACCAATAGTGTCCAGTTGCTCTAAGTCCGAGAGCTCGATATCGACGGACAGGCTTGTTTATCTAGGCTGTCCGCAGAAGGCTCGTCACCGGTCAAGCAAACGCCGTCAACTGCCCGGATCAAAAGGCCGAGCACCCATCGGTGCGGTAAGGCGGAAAATAAGGACATGATATTTAGTGATGTACGCTGGTTTTGCTTCATTCAGAGTGTGCATTCTGGTAGAATGTCGACTGATGGAGACCGGATTGGGTATGAAAGGTCACGATGTACAGTCTTTGTGTGTGCTGTGAGATTCACATGTTGGTTGCTCACCTACAAGAAATAACATCCGTTTGGGAAATCTAATCATAGTCGGTAAAGTAGACATGCAGTGAATCCTGAATCTATAGGACGGTTCATGCTCATATAAAAGGAGCTGCGTCTGGGAAAATTCACGCCCGAAAGTCCCCACCCTCAAGAGTAAAACATATATTAGTCACAAGACGTTCGGCAGCTTGGACCAGACATAATAAGTACAACAACTTGTCATCTAGCTTCAATAAACGAACATAAGTAGCCAAAATTGATTGAAAAATATTCAATCAATTAAGCCATTTTTGATACTGTTTGTATCCTGTACCGTTTGTATTCGATAATGTACAAACGAAACACATCATTTATACTACAGGTAGAAGCCATTCTACCATCTCAGACTTAAGTTTCTGAAATCAACGGAAGATGAGAATGGAATTTTATGAACAAATCAATAGAGGGCGCCACGCGAGTGCGGTCTGTATCTTGAAAGTGTTGACATTCATACCGCCATATCTTTACCACTTTAATCATTTGACTTAAAGTGGCATCCACAGGTTGTCTGCCACTAGTATTAAAGTGCGCCCTCAGTACCTTCCTCACGCCAGAGTAGTAGAACCCTGAATATATTCTGACGTCACACTTCGAGGCTCGTGAATAACGGATAAAGACAGATGCCCAGTCTTGAGAGTAGAAGTAGTCATAAAAACAAGTGAGGGCGCAAGGCAGGTTTCACGCTTTTTCTTTAAAATGTAATGTTAATTAAACCAGCCTTTATCCTGTCCGTACTTGTGACGTAATGTTATTGTAGGCCACGCCCTTTTTACACATAATGGCCCAAGTGCATTGAGCTAGTTATATAAGGAACGGCATTCTTCAAAAATTTAAACTTTCTGTCATCATAACAACTATTGAAGGGTTGCAATTTTTGGCCAAACACGAATTCTGTACAAACCGTTCCAAGTATGGTGTGTGCAGACTTTATTAATGACACGACCTTAGCCGTCATTGCGGCAAGGTAACACCAGAGTCTGCATACATCTTTGTAGACCCGGAACTGATGACCAGTCTGTGTTTCTTTTACTGTTTAGACGGTTTTGTTCATTGACCAGACGGATGATTTTGACCAGACGTATTAATTTGACCAAACTGCCATCTTAACCAAACGAGTAGTTTAGTGATAAAGGTAATAGTTTGTCGAATGATTGACAAGTTTCTTAGTCAAATAAATAACTTAAGGTTATGTGTACAGTTATTAATTATTATCACGATTGTCTTATGTCGGTAAACAGAACACTCGTTCGACCCCTTCATTGATCGCATCTGAAATTTTTACTACGAATCTATTTTTGAAAACTGCGTATAGGTTTTAATAGATTATTGAATAATTCATATTGTGTGTGTCACTTTAGGCTATCGTGTTACTCAGACTCCTACCGAAAATCGCACACTGGGGGAAATGGGTTGACATTCCAGATAATGTCATTCAAGAGTCAACCATTACTTTTTTCTCACCTTTTACGGTTTACACATACTACGAACAGACGAGAGTTGGACACGTATTTCCCGCCCCCTAAAAGGAGAGATTCATTGTTTATTTATCACACTGAGTTTTGAAGTATCATCTGCCAGATGTGTACACTTGGTTGTGCCGAGTTTGAAGGCACAGGACGAGTTGGGTAATGGTCATAATAGCCCAGTATTCTCACTTGGAGTATCCCAACATACTGCATAAAATAGCAAACCTGTGAAAATTTTGGGCTCCATTGGTCATCGAATTTGCAAGAGAATAATGATAGAAGAAACACCCTTGTTGCATTATAACTTTGTGTGCTTCAGATGCATAATATTTGAAAGTCTTCGGCTGAAGTATTTTCTTATTTGGGTGAGAAATTACCTCTACCCAAAAACTACGTTACTTCAGAGGGAGCCGTTTTCTCACAATGTTTTATACTAAGCAACTGCTCGTACTACCAAGTTAGTTTTTATGTTGAGTAATTACAAATAGTCGTGTCCAGTGCCTTTAAAGTCTCATCTGCCAGATGTGAACAAGTGGTTTTGCTTGAGTTGAAAGTGGCGGGAATCTAATTGGGCACGTGGGTCAAATGAATGAGTCAGTGTGCAATTACTGACCACGCAAAGTCGTTTATGCGTGGACGGGACTTGCATTAGAAGAAGACACCTTTGTTTTTATTTCAGTTTGAACTGATGGCCACGGGTTGTTGATATACAGGTCACTCTGTTGATGCCCTTTAAGATGGGCTTTACCAATTGCAGAAGTGTATAAATGGTGATTGGTCGAAACCCTCCCAAATTGATTTTTTTTTTTCGATTAGTTCGTACGGAAATTCCGGGGATTATAGAAAATTCAGGTCTTACTCCTAAGATGCTTAAACAAACACACTCTAAGAGTACACATCATTTGTGATGGAGTTTAAATTTCCGCTTGTCAGTTTTGAAATAAAGCTATCACAGAGAGGCATGACTTCCTTAGGAATTAACGTTATAGGATTTACAACAATACACCCTGCTTAGTTTACTATCCAATCCTTGAAGTTGAAAGCATATCAATTTGTGACAAACATGATTGAAACAATGACATCAGGTTCTCGTAGCTAAATCATAAACAAATTAATGCAATTGTTAGCCTTCGAGAAAGACTCTGCTAAGGTCGAAACGTCAGGCCATCAACTATTTGTTGACTATACCATAAGTCCTTTTGGCTAGGCAGTTTGCAATAGCTAATTCTATTTTCACAATCTGACTCTGGGCTTGTAAAGTAGCTTGTAATTCATGATGTCATTGTTCCTGGAAGTTAATCTGGATAACTGTCAAAACTGCATTAACTTATGAAGGTTAATGGTGTTTACAGTCCTGTGGGGTGTGGTACAAAAATATGGAAACCCACATATTTTGACAACAGTTTCCATCTACTGTTTAATAAATGCCATTGAATTTTATTAACATTTTGATCTTTAAACCTAAGTGACAACAAATGATTGCGAATGGTGTGTTTTTTTTCTTCTTTTTTTCTTCGTTTCGTAGTGGCATGGTGTGCATATTTCTTGTGGTAAACATGACAAATATATTTTACTTTACCACGTTCACTAGAAATGACACGTGCATTTGTACATTTTATCAGCTTTAAATTCAAACTAATGCATTAAACAAATTCATTCTGTTTGTATAAAATCCATGCAACATAATATGGAAAGGTAAATACCTTGCACAATTGCTATGATGATACTAAAGAAATGCACGAGAAGGAAAAAGACGCAACAATCATTGTTCTAAAGTGTGGTGTTTTTGTTTTCAAGTTAAGTCAAATTGAGCTCAGTCAAGCAGACGGAATAAAGCCATTCATGAACCAACATGTTTGTCACATGACATTGTTAAGCCACCATACGTCATTGGGGGTGAGGTGGGGGGGGGGGTAAGTGTAACTTTCAGTGTATCGGTGTGGCATGTTATCGATCCTTATTATTATTTCCAATACATGAGCAGTGGTGTATTCTTTAGATTCAATCTGTGTGGTACTAAACCTAAGCTATGTTTGTTTTATCTTGCAACATACTTTACTTTCGGTTTGTATTTATATAGGCTACACGTTATTTGACCCAGCTCATTATTATGCATGATTCATGTTCTTCTCTGTTACATAAACCAACCTATCCGGGAATTAAATTATGTGTAGGCCTACCCGCTACACACTAAAGACGCTGGACACTATTGGTAATTATCCAAGACCAGTCTTCCCACTTGGTGTATCTCAACATATGCATAAAATAACAAACCTGTGAAAATCTGAGCTCAATTGGTCGTCGGAGTTGCGAGATAAATATCAGAAGAAAAAAACACCCTTGTCACACGAAGTTGTGTGCTACCAGATGCTTTATTTCGAGACCTCAAACTCTAAATCTGAGGTCTAGAAATCAAAATCGTGGAAAATTACTTCTTTCTCGAAAACTACGTCACTTCAGAGGGAGCCGTTTCTCAGAATTTTTTATACTATTTTATTTATATTCTTCCCATTACTCGTTACACGGTGAGGTTTTATGCTAATAATTATTTTGAGTAATTACCAATAGTATCCACTGCCTTTAAATAACTACAACAATTATAATTCAACCAAACGTATAATATATTAATGTTTCACCAATGTTGTTAATGTTTTGCAACACTAAGACCCCTTTGCATATGACGTCATCACTGCCGCGCCACGGTGAAGCCATTTTGTTGTTTTGTGTTAATAACAGCCGTAATAACATGTTGCAATCACAGTAACATGTTGTAATCAAGAACAGCGGGTAGCCGCATATAGCATTATTTGAAATTGATTCATATACTATACCTACAAAATGTTTGTTAAATACGTTTGATTTTGTAAGCCCTTTAAAGACAGTGGACACTATTGGTAATTACTCAAAACAATTATTATCATAAAACCTTTCTTGATTACGAGTATGGGAGAGATTGATGGTATAAAACATTGTGAGAAACAGCTCCCTCTGAAGAGACGTAGTTTTCGAAAAAAGAAGTAGTTTTCCCAAGTTTGATTTCGAGACCTCAGATTTAGAACTTGAGGTCTCGAAATCAAGCATCTGAAAGCACACAACTTCGTGCGAAAAGGGTGCTTTTTCTTTCTTTAATAACTTCGACGACCAATTGAGTTCAAATTTCCACAGGTTTGTTATTTTAAGCACATGTTGAGATATACCAACTGTGCAGGCTAGTTTTTGACCATTACCAATAGTGTCAAGTGTCTTTAAAACCAATGCGAAAACCAGTTTAAAATTTGTTTTAATAAATATATACACAGTAATACATACAGCAAAAGTTGTTTTCTCTATAATCAATTTCGGGCACAGAATGTATTAGACTCGATGCATTTTTTGCATCTGCATCGTACGGCACTCTGATAGACAAAGGTCCTGTTGACTCCCGGTAGGCAATCCGATAACTCCACACTACGAAGCTCTATTTCCTCGACCAAGCACATCTTGTGACTTGATGCTTTGTGCGGCGGTAGCAAAACTGGAACCTGCCAGACAAAATTGAGAAAACAAATATGACTGACTATGCTCATTGTAGAAAGTATAGGATTTGAAACTTTGCATGGTGGAAATACGTTATGGAAAGGTTTGTGGTAACACCATGTAATGATAATCTCTAACTGAGTTGGGTTGGTTCTGAAAAGAACCGTTGGTTTCAACTCGACGTTTCGATCAGTATGCTCTGATCGTCTTTTGGAGAAAGCTCATTATAGTTGATAAAGAGGGTGCAGCTGAACATTTAGCCCGCGCCCCTCCTTGTTTTTTTTTAACCGTGACAACGAACTCGATCTAAGGGTCTTAGTTTGTCACATTTTTAAAGTGGTTAGACTGCAGTACTTGGGTTCGATTCAGCTAGGAAAACCTCTGTTTTCACAATGACTAGAACTATTGTCGTCCTGTGAGTGGACCACAAATTGTTGTTTTTGATTTGTGCAATCATAAACCAATGTTTGTATGAGAGAGATTGGCTGTTGTCAGTTGATATCTCCTGGGAAGATTTGATGAGTTCCCTCATTCGGCAGATCATCTAATATTCATGAAATGATTATGACCAGGACTGTATAATTCCTTGTGGCTGTTTCTCACCTCAAACGACTGGCAGCGACCATAGCACCCTCTTGCCGGCACTATTTCGTCCATACATCCGGGCAGCTTAGCCTCATACTTTGTGTACTCCCGAACTCTGCAACTTACATCCAAAAAGGGCATGCTCTGTTCTTGGTAACGAGCGCCCTCAACGATGGTGCCAATGAGGAGAGCCAATGCAAAGAGAGGCAGGAACGTGGCAGTCCATCTGTGCCTCGCTTGAAACTTGAAGAACATCGTGCGACGTGTATGTCTGTAATGGAGGCATAATACACTCAGTTGTCATGTAACAGGTTTCTCTTGAAAGTCATTATGCACAAACCAAAACTACACTTAGTGCGACTGAACAGTGATTATACCTATATGAACCATCGAGTGACTAACTTTAAAAGTGTGTACAGTTTGGGGTTGAGCATCGTATACAGGTCTCGTGTAAATATAATTTAACAACTACTTCCTTATATGCACATTTTGACTTAATCAACATGTAGACGAACTCAATTATCTTGCGTGTCGGGGTTAATACCATTGCGAGTTTTGGTACTCGTGAATACCATAACTGCAATGGAGTTAGAACCCAAGAAAACACCAAAATACGATGTAAATAAAAAATTTCAACGTTTTTTACTTTCAAGAAAACATGCCCATCGAGCCCATAATAACTGTCTATAAGAAGACAGACTTGTAACATTTTAAGTTGTTGTTGGTTTTTTAAGTAAAATTAATGTTTAACCAGGTTCATCATAATTATAAAGAAGCCCATGCAACTTTTTCACCACTGGTGTACTAGTAATTAATCCAAATGAAGTTTACATTAAAATCTCCCTGGTCAAAATTCACTCAGATGTCATGTCGCAGAGGAGCCATACACATTTCTGGGTCAGACTCACTCGAAATCTGCGTCAAAATTACCAGATGTGTCAAACTGAGGTAGAATCCCATCCATTAACAAGTTCAATTCAATTCAATTCAATTCAATTCAAAAACTGTAATCATCCTCAATAGGCAATTACATCGGCTGGACAGCTCCATATAAAAACCTCAACAATTATGGCTAGTAGACAATATACAAATATTTAAAATTATAAAGATTATTTGACAAAATGAAAATAAGCAGAAATGTAAAAATGGTTGAAACCACAGCAATTATATACATTATACACTGCGAATATTGTACACTGTTAGAATTGGCATCAAGGGTGTTGTTAAATTATAGATACCCAAGAGAAAAATCAATATTTACATTAAAGGATTTCGGTACCTTTTCAAAATGTCCATAGATTTACATTAAATTTACAGGGTTTGAAGATAATGATAATGGAAAGCTTCCCTTCAAGTATGACTTACTGAGGTGCTGTAGTTTTTGAGAAATGAGTAAAACAATGTCATGCAGATTGTTTGTAGTGATTAAAATAATTTTCGTCTCATGAGACGAAAATAATTTTCATGACATTATTTTACTCATTTCACACAAAAAAACAGCACCTCAGCACGTAATATTTTCAGGGAAGCTTTCTACTGGCATTATCTTCAAACTGTGTAAGTTTAGTGTAAATCTGTGGACATTGTGTTTTTTTGTCCTACAGAAGTTACATAGACCCTTTAAAGGGTGTTAAAATAACACCATTGTAAACACATTTTTTGCAATGTATCCTATCATAAAGTCGCACGCCAAAATGAAGTCCTTACCTATGGTCGAATAAATCAATTTAAACATCGTAATTCACCGTGAACATATATTATAAACATCAGTTACTGCAAGTAATATTGTGAAGAAAAAAATATCGTTAGTTTGCAAAACTTAGCCCTCCGGTGTGGCATGTTAATCCGATGTTAGGCCGCAAGAAAGACGCTTCCCTATGGCACCCGTTGGCTCACTCAGCGACATCACCGGCTATACGTGATCCATATCAACAAGTTGATTAGTGTTGTCATATTCCGTGTTGTAATGAAGTAGAGACCCCTCCATTATTTCATGCCGAAATGGTACAAATATCCTTATTTCATCTCTCAAATTACCCGGGGTCACTATTTGAAATTTCATTAAATCAACTTACCGTTCCGCTTTAGCACCCGAAGGAAATAGAAGTTCTCGTTGGCGCAGGACGGACGTGTCTTTTAACGATCCAAATTGACTACATATATAAACGTTATTCGCACTAAATTCTTAAGATGGCGGAGAAAAGTGATATATACATTCATTTATTTCAGCAGCACGGCCGGTGATCTAAGTTGTGGGCGTGTACAGCGTCGAGCTATTGCCTTCTTATTATAACGCGAGGAGGCAGTGTTCCCCAGTGACCGTATCGTGGTGTCATTCGTGCGATTACCATCGCCCCAAGCTCACAGGAGAAGAGTTGCAAAACTTGAAGATTATACTCCCAGATATACAAAAAAACGTCTCATAGAGATATTCATAGTGAATAACAATGAGCATGAACCACCGCTATAATGTAATGATATGCAGCAGCAATCAGATTCATTTAAAGAAAAGGTCGGTGTTGTCTATGTTTTTTTTGTTTTTTTTTGTCCGGGTGCAAAAAAATCGAGGTGGCAACTCGGCCTATCATTACTGTTCCTTCACAACTCACTGGCAAGAGAGTTTGAATGAATAATGATAAATGACTGCGTTAATATTCCCTCTGGTGGGGTCGAGCAGGACATTGTGGTTTGAAAATTAGACACTCATGAAGCCGTTGGAACGTTAGTTAATCCGTCTCGATGTGGGATGGTCCACTCGTTTATCAGAAATGACGTGTTCTTTAAGCAATCTTTTCTCCCCATCAAAGTGATACATTACCATGGCAACCCTGCCTCCCACATGCCCGAAGACCATATTGATAGATGATATAGAGAGTTGACAGGCTGGGAGCGATGTGTTTGACGCTTGCAGCTACAAAAATGCAAGTAAATCGTGTGTGGCTCGTTCGGGGAAACTAAAGGAAAATTACGTCATTGGTTTGCAAGTTAGTGGATTACATTATTTTTTTATAGTTCAAAAAAATTTCTCTCATTTTCAATCAATGCAGGAGGAGTTTTTTAAGAAAAAGAAGGAAGGAAGAAGACAAGAAAATCAATTTTCCTTTTATAATGAAGAACATAATATTATATATTCAATCTCCCAGTTAAAATCTGTCAGGATTTGTTGTTTCACCTTTTCAGACCTTATCAGTACGGCAAATAAATATTGAAATGTTAGATTTGTAAGGTAGCCTAATTAAAATGCCTGCAAAATGTTATTTGGGATCAAAATGTCTCTAATGCGATAATAGACAGGTTGTTGTGTTAGTATTGATGTAGAATGAGAAACATATGACACAATGAGATATTGCTTCATGTACAATTATTTCAGTTGATCTAAACACTGAGCGACGTGCCGATATCTAATTACTTTCACCTTCCAGCAATCCAGAACACCTGCCTCATGTCTCCCCTTTCAGTATATACCTTATGCACAAGCCGTCATTTGAGTAAAGCGCCCTCATCTATAGAGGTCAAAAGGAGGTCACTCATTGGCCCATCCTATTTGCGCTGCGCGTCATAGATGTGTGTTTGCCAAAGTTGCGTCATCGATTTACATCTAAGATGGCGGCGTGATGACGTCAAAACATCAGGTCTGATAGACCTTATGCATTTTTTGACGTCATCCGAGTGGCGACATGAAGGGCCCAGTTTTCTTAGGTCACGTGATTGCTGGGAGGCGATTTTGCGGTCCAAAATGCAGTGCAACCCAACAAGATCAGTCTAGTGTCTAGTAATGCAAATAAATAAAAAATTAACGAAGAATTATTTCTAATGGGAAGTTGTTGCAACGCTCTCAGTACACAGCTCTGTCCCTGTAAGGGTTAGCCCGCCCTCCTTTGACCATGCATCGCAGGTACTAAACATTCTAGGTTTCCCTTCCGACCAAACAAACCGCATAGTCATACTCAGAATTGTTGTGTACGGTCATGAAATATGGCATGAGCACCCCCCCCCCCACACACACACATCCACTTTATTATATGACCTATTACCATCTATTTGTCAATCTCATTCATACAGTCCGTCAATTAAGAACCATTTACGAAAGCAAAGTGTGTACAAATCAAAAGAAAGTCGCTCTCTAACCTTTCTTGAAATGTTACAGTTGAACTATCTTTTTTAAGAATCAGCGAGGTTAACATAAAAAATAAGAAGGTCGATTGAAATCGATTATAAGTATCGATACGAAGAACCAGGCATTCATTATATGAATGGAAAAGATGTTTTAAAGGCACTTGACACTATTGGTAATTACTCCAAATAATTGTTAGCACGTAATTGGTAAAAAGCAAAGGAGAGCTGTTAATAGTAACAAAAACAGTTGTGAGAAACGGCTCCCTCTGTACGTAGTTTTTGAGAAAGAGGTAATTTCTCATAGTGAAATACTTAAGGCCTGAAGCCTTCTAGTATACTGTGCAAACAAGGGTGTTTTTTCTTCCATTATTCTCTTGCAACTTCGATGACCGGTTAAGTCAAACTTGTCACATGTTTGTTGTCCTATGCCGTGAGAATACTGGTCTTTGACAACTACCGAACGTGTCCAGTACCTTTAAAGAGAATGAGCCAAGGAGCTCATTCTTGTCTGATGTAGCTGCCACTTCACTTTGGTGATGAAGCGAATTGCCAGACCGCTTCAGAACGCAAGAGGACATGAACAGTTTCTGCTTGTGGGTCTTGAATTACCACAAAGTATCGATCCATGATGGCTAAACGTGTTTGGTAAACCTTTTAATGTAGGACGGGGTGACGGACATGAAGTTGACATGAAGGTGTGCATGGTTTATTTTTGTCTAGGATTTGTCTTGGGGTTTCGTTTTTCCTGAGGTTTTTCTGGATTGTTTGTTTGTCCGTTAGGTTGTTTGTTTTGATCATCTTCCCGTCAAGGGAACTCGGCAAACCCACACAATGGGTTTTAAACACCAAGCTAGCAACAGGTAATAAACTACAAACATTGGTTAACGTCTATGGATACGAATTGCAAAACAAATGATTCAAATACTAGACGACAGCACTGCGCATGGCTTGGTAGGATACGAACCCACAACCTTGGGTTCGGATGTTTCTACGTAAAACTGTTCCGGGTTGAATGCAGAGCTGTCTCAGACCTTGCTGTTTGCCAAACGGGAGTTACACAAGTTCAATCCATTAAGTTTCGTTAATGCATGACTTTCTGTTCCCGTTTCGTTGGGTACAGCAACAAACCTCAGGTGTATAAAGTGGGAAAGTGAGTGAGACCACTACCAGAAACACACTCGTTCTGACTTTTACGTGACATTGGACAGAAGTTAAAAGCAGGTGATGAACTTGTTGAAATATGAGGATGTGAAAATATCATAGTATCAACCTAAAGTTTTGTAAGCACATTGTTGATTATCTTTTTAAGAAAGTATTAAGAAAATCGGGTTCCACTGAGAAAATCTTGTTTTATGTGGCGGCACTTTGTGAACGTTTCCTAATTTTTACAGAGGGTATTGGTTTCACTGCTTGTAGACTAAAGAGTTTTAGAATGAAACTCTTCCAGGCACTGACACATTTGGTAATTACTCAAAAACAATTGTTAATATAAAAACTTACTTGGTAAAGAGCAATGGAAAGCCGTTTGATAGTATAAAACACTGTGAGAGACGTAGAAACGTAACGTAGTTTTTGAGATAATTTCTCACTCAAATAATAAAAGACTTCAGCTGAATCCTTTTATTATACATCTGAAAGCAAACAAAGTTGTGCAGCAAGGGCATTTTTTTTTTATTATTCTCTTGCAACTTCGACGACCAAATGGGCGAAAATTTTCACAGGTTTGTTATTTTATGCATATGTTGAGATACACCAAGTGAAAATACTGGTCTTTGACAATACCAAAGGTGTCCAGTGCCTCTAAAACTCAAACTGAACACCATCGACAACAAGTGAAATCTAAATGTATCACCCCCATCGAATCACTCAATGTAGAGCCACGCGGTCCTCAAAACCCGTCGATTTGTGCAGTTTCAAGAGATTTTAAAGTGAGCAGGAAAAAAGTTTGACGGTGACGGGGGATACCTGTTATTCGGTGTCACAGACGTGTTGTGAATCATACCCCGCTTGTTGACCATAATCATCATGGGTTGTCGGTGAATTGTTGGACATGATGAACCGGGCCCGTTGGTAATCAAGCGATCAATACGCTGGTTCCAAGCCAGTATCAGATTCTGACGCACAATGTGCAAGAACGTGCAAGTGTGCGATTTTGTAGATCCCGCCCCACTTGTGGTGGAGCGTATATTGCGTACATGGTTTAATAGAGTTAACTAAACACCCAGTAAAAAAGGTCAAAGGGTCCGATTGCGTATCATGTCGTCCACCTTTGGGCAATTAGGAGAGATGTAATTGCTCTTTTCTTTTTAGAATAGACGTTCTCCTCTATACTGGCGCAGCTGTTTACGCCAATATTTTGGATTAATTCGTACACGGAAATTAGATTTGACCGCAAGAGGGGGAGGCACTAATTGAAGGAAGGGTGTTTGTCCGTCCAAACAACGGGTCCATGTGGGTACAGGTATTGACAAAGAGTTATACTTGAGTGTGTTTGGCTTCACACTCTAAACATGTATACCGACCTGAAATAGGCCCGGGTCCCGTGGCGCTTGACCCATTTTGTAATCAATACGACCCGGAATCTGTGTCAGAATGACCTCCAAAGAAGTCAAACTGACATAAGACCCAAGTAAAATAAAAATAATTTTCGGGTCATTCTGACCCAGAACTGGGTCAGGTCCCCTCGGAGCTTGAGCCCTGACTCTGATGTTTTAGAGTGCATAGAAAAGAAACCCTAGTCACATGCCTGCTTTGGTCATGACGAGACAGTTGAGTTAAGTTCTTTCTCCCTCCCTCCCCTTAGTGAACTTCCACGCCATCACTGCCTCTGTTAAGTAATACTGAACACCGAGTAATCTCACGATTTTGGAAAGGCATAACGAAGAGAGGGTAGAACTTTCACATAATTATGTATTCCTCTTTTCATCGCCTTTGCAGCGTGCAACACATCACAGGCTTTGGTATTTTAGGCGTTAACAGACAAATGTGTACTTCTAACATACATTCATGCTTAACACCACACTAATGATTTCCGTTAAGAAATGTGCTCTAATTTGAAAATACTAAACTGATTCGCATTTTAGAATGTCAGACATTGTGCATGCACCCCCCCCCCCACCACCACCACCATCCCCCTCCCCTGCCCTTCCCTTCTCCTTACCTACACATCCACTGCCCCTCCCCTGTAACTCACCTGCCCACCCTTTCTCCTCCGCTATCCATCACTGCCCCTCTACCAGCCCGTTCAGCCCCTTAGCCCCTTCCGTGCCCGCCCTTGCCTCTTCCATGGCCATCCCCGACCTCTTCCAGGCCACCCCCTGAATCTTCCATGCCCCTCCCCTGCCTCTTCCATGCCCTGCCCCAAG
Organism: Asterias amurensis; assembly: GCF_032118995.1. Classification (NCBI taxonomy): domain Eukaryota; kingdom Metazoa; phylum Echinodermata; class Asteroidea; order Forcipulatida; family Asteriidae; genus Asterias; species Asterias amurensis. The sequence goes on from NC_092648.1 coordinate 16,112,604, forward strand.
TGAAGTCGACGACATTCACTCGCCTTCTATTACCCCCCCCCCCCCGATGTGTGATACTAGCTTTTGAGCTATAACAACTTTTGGGTAGCGAGTCTCAAGCATAGCGACATAAATAATAAGAAATTGTGTCTCATTTTAAACCAAAAGTAATCGATTTTCGTCATATTATATTAGAGGACTGAAAGATTTGAGATATACAACTTTGTAAGGCAGTCAGTGCCCCTAACTATTATTAGGAATTGTTAGATGGACCCTTCAGAGGACAATCAAAGAGTTATATGCATCCACAATAATTTTGTGATATTATTATTTCACCTGATCAATCTGGTGACATTAACATGTCTAACCACTTACGAACCATCAAATAAATTGCACAAAAGGGACAAATATTTAGACACAAGGTTAGTTTTTGTCTAATGAAGCAAAGACCATTTATTTTCGGTGCGAACTTGACCAAAAATTAATGCACAGTATCGTAGTTCGCACTCAGAATCTCGTTGCTACACGAGCATAGAACTACACTTAGTTAAATTGTAATTTTATTTAGATTTTAGAGCACTTTATACAAGAGTTAAATAATATTTTTTCCTCAGGGTCCTTTTATACTATTCGTCTCAAATCTTCAGAAATTACAGCTTTAACAGAAACATTTTGAACATTCAACAGTAGAGATCTATTGCTGTTAATAATCGTCTATAATTGACAACAATTTATGTCACTACATGTGTTTTGTTGATCCATCAAAAATTGTAGTATTTTATCCTGAGGATTATATAAGTCAAAAGTCATCCTGATCTTTATTTCAAAATGCTGTAAAACTCGCAACATCAAGTAAAATCAACTAACCCATAACGGGCAGCAACACTCCGTCACAGAAGCGAATGTTGTATACCACCACATCAACAGGCCAGCTAATAATGCATTGTAAACAACTGTTAAAATTGCACGTTTTTTCCTTGTACACTAAAATATCCACTCTTCTATAAGTTACATAATATAAGTTACTTCTATAATAACAGCACAACGTCTGAGAACACCTTAAGCCTTTTATAATACAGCCGGGATCTTTATATTATTAAGTTATATTCATAAGTTAAAAACGCCCCCAGCAAGGGGGACATCACATCAAAACCCATACACAACGAGAATACCTCTTAAGGCATCAAAGGCACGTGCAAATAAATAGGTTTTTCGTTATAGATTAACATTAAATCGTTCTTTTTTTACGCATAACATACTTTATTTTTCTTTCTTTCTTTTCGCCTGTCAGTCGTCCTCTCTGGTCGGTCATATCTAATAGTACGTGACGATGACCGGTTTTAGACGCTTTGACAATTTGAACTTACTGGTTTGTAACGACAAATGAATAATATATATTCAGTATTAATTGGATGCAATGTATGCGAGGTTATTGGGGGTGTCTCCTGGTTTGAAGGGCTCTCCTAACGTAAAGGTTTGTAACGGCATTAAGACGAAAAATATTAAACTCAACGCGCTTTTGTTAAGAAGTGCGGTGTGAATATTACACTGTTTCATGTTTTCCAACAGAATTGCATAAAACAGCAAAAACCTTACTCTGAGGGCTCGGTCTTTATAACTCTGTTTGTATAATGCAATGAAATGCTTTTGAAAACTTGAGTACCAGCCAATGTATTTGTATCACTGCACAGTCCTTACGAGTACTTCCACTGTACAAAACCCTGGGTCTGAATTGACCCAGGTCTTGGGGACTGACCCATTTGTGGGTCAGTCAGTATATGTCGGAATCTGTGTCAAAGTTACCCATTAAGGGGTCAAAATGAAAAAGATTCTAAGTTAAAATCCAAATTGTTAAACCAGTTTTGTTCAGCCTGACCCAGAAATGGGTTAGGTCCCCCGGGGCTCGTGGATCCGGGTCAATTCTGACCCGGGAGTGTGTTGTTGATTTTCTCGTTAAGAGCATCCATCTTCCAAACAACATAATAAAGCTTTCCCACATGAACGCAGCATGTGTGTCAAAAACTTTACTTTCAATGAATATGCACAGTTTAATATAATAGTCGGCAATAAATTGACAAGCATCTTGTATTTTGTTGATAATATTATTAATTATTTGTGAAGATATATGGATATTTTTAAGGTCAATCAAATCTGTGCGTTTCAACATACTGTCGCGTTCAATTTCAAGCTGGACATTGGACTTGGTTGGTCGTTTCATACATTAACAACTGTACAGTATGTACACGAACTATCTAATATTGTAATTATTTACTAGGTATGTATTTATATTGACATTTCATATAAATTAAGCCCTTATATGGAGCAAAATGCTCAAGATGGTATGCGCATGTCAGACAAAGAAGAAAATTGCACATTATACTTGATTTAATAGGATATTGTTAACCCAGTTTATAATTCTTTGTTTTGTTTTTCTGGATGCGGAGTTTGACTTTAAACAAGTCGGACAGCCTTGCCCTCATTTCGCAGTAAACAAAAATAATAACTGTAAACTACAGCAACTCAACGTCATTATGATTCAGGATATCGCCTGTGGGTCGGTACTTAAGATATATAACCTACTAAAAGAACAAGAGTGTCCAATGGTCACAAATGAGTTGGCATAACAGTGGACAACGTGAGCAAAATGAAGGGCCCGGGACATGGGTAGTTTCAGCTCAGGCCCTGCTACATCGAGAGCAACGCTCCTCCCATGCGTCATGCTTACGTGTCTTGTTATTCCCAACCCCTTCCAAAACCGTCAAGAATACTTGTTTACGTAAAGAAGAATAATGCACAAGTCTCCTTCTATATTAGGCGGTCGGCCGGGGTAGCAAAGAAATGCAATGCAAGGTCTCTTGTAAGAGCTGTCGACGGAGTTTTGCAAACTGAATACAGAGAAGTAGTCAGACTTGCCGTATCCCTGGCAAAAGTTGATAAGCCTAATGTCTTTTTAGGTTTGAGCGAGCTGAAAGGCAACACCTCCCCGTGGTCAATCCACAATGAACGGTATCGAAGGATCATTTTTCCTCCTGGAGGGACGGGCGCAGATTGTGTAGAGGAAATAAGCTAATCTAATGGGGGAGAGGGGGGAAAAGTTTCATCCCAGACCGACTATTATTATAAGTATGTCTTGCTGGTCGTCAAAACAGCGTCGTGTGTGCAGTTGAAGTTGAGACAATGCCACCTCGTCTCGTCACGTTTAAACTATTCCCTGTGTGTGTGTACATTTTGGTTTTCCGATTTTTTAGAATCCCTGACAGAATGTATTCCAAGGTTCACATTTTTTACAAGCACACGACAGGGCATCCTCGTATTGGAAAGTGGGGTCGACTCCTGGGTCACAGTCATCCAGAAGAATCACTCTGCTTTCGGTTTGTCCGTAGGAACACATGGCGTGGTTGGATTCTTTGTAGGGTGGTAACAACTTCGGTATCTGAGGTTGGACAAAATAAAAATGGGAAAAAAGATATTTATTTTGATTATCAGCAAGTCAATACAGGATGTTGGTTCAACCTTCTCACATGATCACAATGAACTATATACTTTAAGTGTAAAAAAATGTCAAATGTCAGCAATGGTTCTTTAGACCTAAGTGAAGCATTTAAAGGAACACGTTGCCTTGGATCGGTCGAGTTGGTCTTTGAAAAGCGTTTGTAACCGTTTTTTATAAAATGCATATGGGTAGAAAGATGTTGTAAAAGTAGAATACAATGATCCACACAAACATGCCTCGAAATTGCGTGGTTTTCCTTTTACCTCGTCGACTAACACGTCGGCCATTTATGGGGGTCAAAATTTTGACTCCCATAAATGGCCGACCATGTTAGTTTGCACAGTAGAAGGAAAACCACGCAATTTCGAGGCAAACTTGTGTGGATCATTGTATTCTACTTTTAAAACATCTTTCCAACCATATGCATTTTATAAAAAACGGTTACAAACGCTTTTGTTTTGACCAACTCGTCCGATCCAAGGCAACGTGTTCCTTTAAACATCAATAAATCATGTTGTTTTTGTTAGAAATGTGTTGCCTGGGATTGATCGATTTTAAATGTGGATATGCATTAATGTTGTACGAAGAAAGGGACTTGCGTTTCCATTCTGATCGATTCTGTCTGCTATGTTTGACTTAACTTCAAACTTACAAATTTCCAGGTCAGATTTGCCCCGGATTATGGATTCCGTCGGGCTTGAGGTCAGTCTGACCCGGAAACTTGTAAAGAATGGGCATTTTTCACCCAGACACTGCGTCTGAGTTTGATCGTGTTGGGTCAGTTTGACACAGATTCCGGGTCTACTGACCCTTAAAGGGTCAGTTCTCAGGGACTCTGAATCCGGGTCTGGTTTATAGAGAATAATGTTGGTGGCGTTTTTAATATTTTAAAAAGTCGTCTACTGGTTGACTCATGCCATTTGTCCTTTAGTCTGTGCTATTTTGAGTTTGTGGTGTAGAAGAAGGAGTATAATTAGGTGAGGTTTCTGTAAGCACCATGTGATACTCAAAAGAGATGCACACATGGTGCTACCGTAGTATTGGTTCGATCATTATGCTCAGATCGTCTTTATGAGAAAAGAGTTTGTGCTCACCAAGGCGTTTTCATGTATTAGTGTCACTTTACTCGATTGTAGGCAAGATCGGAAGTGTGTATAAAAAGCAACATGTTATGTATAAATGCATGCCCTAAAGCGCGAGCTGTCCATATTTTGTAAAAAATAAAAGCTTCTTTCTCGTCTAAATTTAGTTTAAAAATAGATCATGCTGATGATGTAAGTGTGTGTGTGTGTCGACTGAGGTTCCTTGTAATGCACCATGGTACGCTTTTAACGTAACCTGATATAGGATTTGCAGGCTATGGCAGTATAGAGACACAAGTAGCCATTTATGATAAACGACGTTTCCCGGATACATCCGCATTAATATTGATGCTCGAAGTGTTTTTACTTGTTTTCGGTTAATAGTAAAGTGTCTTCTTTATGTAATTTGATCATGTTTTTTGTCATAACCCGTTGGCCCTAAGTTTTTTTTATTGAACCTCAATAACACAGACTGAGAGAAATTGAAATTTCGTCGTATTGGGACCAGGCCTATACCCTGCAGCAGTCAATTGTGATTTGATCTTTTAAAAACAAGATCAGGATTTTTTTTTTTTTTTTTTTTTTTTAAATGGTGCAATGCCGTAAAGCATGTTCAACATAAACTGATCAAATCGTGAGTTAGGACGAGTTACTCATCCTAACTTAGGACTAGCCTAAGGTTTTTAATAACTCCTTAAGAGTCTTAGGACAAGTCCTAAGTTAGGATTATCTTTGTGAAATCGACCCCTTGTCAATTATAAAAGCATTGTGATTTTTCCAGCAAATCTGCATCTTGTAACATTACCGTTGCCAATATAAAGACAAGCATTTTGGCTGTCGCGGCGTTTCATATTAAACAATATGTATATGTATATTAATAGCAATTTCATATTTCCAATAGAAAATGACCCATATAAATCTCACAATTTAATCCCGGTTTCGAGATGAATTTGAATGATTCTTCAAAAAGATGACCAAAGGTTTATGTGGATAAGATTGTCATCTCTCAGGAATGCATTACGAATTGCTAATTAACGTATACGATAAATAACTGTAACTGGGAGTCCTTACATCATAATCTTGGACATGCATTTAATTTGTTTGGGGAAAATCTCCAGCGAAACCCACAAATTGGAATGGATGATTTGGTTTTTAAAGGGGTAAACGAAACGTGGATGAGGAAAAGACTCATGGCCAATCATGTATAGAGGGATTTTAACCATACATCTAGCCCTGATAGCAAATTTGTTTCACAACAACACAAAAACGCTGAAGATTTCAAATCCCATTTTGTTCAGTGACTATAGGCATGTGAGATTTGGGGTTTTTGATTTTCCTCTTTTATACTTCGTCCTGTGTACAAAAGTATAGGAATAATATCTTGTACTCTTTTGTTCTTGCCCTGTTTTCTCTTCTCTTCTTCTTTCATGATAGTTACTCACATGCCTCAGCGACACAATAAGCAACAATTGATTTAGTTGTTTCCAGTTGTTTTCAAGATGGGTTTGTTTATATTTATTTGTTGACAGTATCATTTTATTAGCGAGTAGGCCTACTTCTGGTGTTTTATGTTGGAACCCCCCTCCCTCCACACAATTTTCACCAGTAAGGGCACAGTGTACATAATACAGTTTTGGCATCTACCCTCCTAAGTCCACGCCCCTCCAAAAGAATCAGTGAATTTGGCCGTTATCGAAACCACTGTTTTTTTCTTCGGCTCTAGCTTCGGCTCCATCCGCCTTGCTGAACTCTAATACCTAAGGTGTACGATTTCCACATTCCACACGGAGGCAAAGCCGTAGCCTGAAGTCAAAACCTTGGTTTCGAAAATGGACTTTGATTAGAATATTATATATTCACCTCAGACGTATGACAGCGTCCAAAACAGCCATAAATAGTGATCCGTTGCGTTCTGCATCCTGGTTTGACCGCATCATACTTGATGTACTGACGAGGTAAACATGACAATCCCTGAGATGTGCACAATGTAGCGCTCAATACCAACACCACAAAGCCAAATATTGCTAGGTTCTGTACCGCTGTTAACCTTCGGGTTGCCATCATGTGTTTAGATTGTTCTGTATCTGGAGTAGGGAGATGAAAGCAATAAAAACACAAAGAATTAGTGTCACTGTAACAACAATTATCGACCACCTTTGTTAATTTTAAGAGCACATTGCCATCAAATCACTCAAAATGTTGCTGCTCGGGAATGACTCCTTATCTTCCTGTAGAGTTGTTTATGCTCTAAACACACTCGAACAATTGAGTATTTTTATGAGATTGTGAAAAACAACAGTTTGGCATTTTTATTTTTACACAGTGACAGTGAGGGCGTTTTTTTGCCTCAATGAGGGCGCTTTTTTTAAAGAGTGACGTCACATGAAGGGGGTCTATAACTTAGTTCGTGAGCAAAAACATGTCCTCGAACAAGAAAAACCTACTGGATCTGTCCCCCATGTGCTTCTCTGGGATGTGACGATTAATAATTGATCAGTCGGGGCAAGTCAGCGGCTCACATCTTCATGAATGAACCAAGTTGTTTATCCTCGTCTTTCTGAAGAGGTTTCTTTCGCAAACTGAGGTCCTTGGAACAGGGGATGGCAAGGCTGGCAAAGCTACCTCTGCACATCAGTCAAGCGAGCCCGGGAGATCACAAAGGCTCGAGCCTAAAACGAAAGCTCGAATGTTGCTCGTTCGGGCATCGAAAATTTGCTGATGATCTGACCTTGTTTCTTGTTTTTGGCGCGAAGGATGCCCATTAGATGAATCCAAAGTGAATTCTAGGTTTGAGGCCAATGTTTTGCCCTTCAAGATAGTCATCATGATCCATTTTCAAATGTAGAGATTAAGGAAACCCATTCCATAATGTCTATTGAGGTAAATGCCAACATAATATCTTGTGACAAAATCGTCTCGTGGGACAAAATATTTAGAGATAGGAAATCGTCAACCTCTTTGGAACTCCTTGCCTGTTCATGTTTCCTTCAATCCTAAACCGTTTTACGAGGAATATCAATTCCTACCTTCAACTCCCCTGAGTTATTTTTCACATATAATAAGTTTCCATTTGATATGACTGTAACATAATGTGTTGCCCATCATAATAGTCGTCATGATCCGTTTCAAATCGCTGTTTGGAGGAAAACATTGATGTCGAGCAAAATGTCACAAAACAATATCTTGTGACAAAATCGTCTTGTGCGAAAAAATATTTAGAGATAGGAAATCAACAGTCTCTTTGGAACTCCTTGCCTGGTTCATTTTTCCCCTCCATCATTCAGTCTGTTTTTTAGCCTTGTTTGGGGCGAACTTTCTCAAACATTTTGTTGTTTATGTCAGTTGGAAACTTTGTAGGTAGTTTTGTTCAGTGGTTCTATGCAGCCTGTGAACTTTCACGTAATACAAACATAATATTCAGTGCAAAATGAAAGGCTTTCAACATGTCAATATTTTTCCGAGTCCCACTGATTAATGATAATAATATTGACTCGTTTGCTTTTGTATCCCTGAAGTGGCCTGAAACGAAAATACAGCGACTATTCACTGCGTCAATACAGTGGGAATTATAAGCACCTATGCTCAAATCTCAATTCAGTTCTTCTCGTGTTATTAAAGTCCTTCTCAAAGACCCTCAGGTGACAGCGTGTGGCAGGATACCCAAACATTGTGTTTCAACTAATATTACATTTTCATATCATAGATCTTGAATACAGATTCTCAGTTGTCTGAAGCAACCGTTCCTGAAGTGGATAAAAAAAAAATAACTCGACTTCTATTTCTCAACAACAATAATAACAGCCTACAGTGAGTTGAATAACAGGCTTCGCACAGACGGGAGTGCATAGTTTGAGGTGTTCAGATCAAGACATATCAAGTTCTGGCTTGAATAGAAGACCAATATAACCCCCTTGTACCATCGCATTTGATTTTCATCTTTAATACCTTTCAACCAAATAGTATACAGGCAACCTGACGCTATGGAAAGAAAATAACCAGACAATGAAATGTAAATAAGACCTGTTTTGGTTTTTTTTTCTTTCTAGGCACAGTCCGTTGTCAGTGTTCATTGCCCAAACTGAAATCAATTAAGGGGGTTCGTAAAACCGTTGCGGGCGTGTTCAACATAATGTTTTCATCTGTAATTTCTTCCTGTTGATCTTGTTACTGTCAAATCCCGAATTACCTAAGGGCACTATCCCAACGCCCCCTTAATTCACATGATGATCACACAAAGTTACGATTCCCACGTTATTATGGAAACGCCTTTGTATATAATGTACACTGTGTACATCAATGAGAACTGGCGGCTGAATCAACGGATTTATTGATTTGAGTGAGACGGCCACAAGGCTAGGGCGGACTTCGTGGCCTGATAACCACTCAGGCAAAAATTGCTCAAAGCATCAACTCAACGAGGACATTTAAAGAAGACCTCTAAATTTACAGATACGGAATTTCGTATTTTGTTAAAACTGTATCTGAATACCTACACAAAATGCAACAGTTTATTTCGTAACCTCAATCAAAGACAGTGTGTATATTTACAAGCTGAAAGTTGTGTATGGTTTTCCCACTATTTTCCCCTGACTCGAGATTAAGCCCGTCGAGTTTTAACAGGTTTGTTATTTCATGTACATTATATTGGTTGATCAGACCAACCATAAAGATTGTCTTCTACTATAAAGTCAGCTCTCCAACACTATCTTCAATGTTCGATATTTGAAGGTGATAAATAACTGTTAATCCCAAAGGATGCACCATGTATATTTCAAGCCTTGTTCATTGGACCAACTTGAGAGAAATAGAAACTATAAAGAAGTGTGTTTTGAATTTTGCATCTAACGATCATCATTAGATTTGGTATAGAATTCTCCTGAGTATGCTGATCGAAACGTCAAGTTGAAACACGATTGACCAAGCTCTTTTTCAAGCGATGGCATACATCTTAAGATCAATACAATGGTCAGCGCAAACCACTCTAGATTATTCTGACTTGCTTGAAGAACAATCACGTTTGCAGGTTGACAGTTACGGGTTACTATCTCTTACACTTAACAGGGAGGTGAAATAAACCTCGACGTTTCGAACAGCTATTCCAGCATGTCTTCAGGCCTAATCCGACTTGTAGCGTATATACAACGTGTGTGCCCCAGATTCATAGAAAATTTTATTTTTATTTTTGTATTTTTTGGCCTAGTATTCATTGTCAGATGATCTACTGAGTCCAAATTAACCGACGTTCGACACTCCTTTAGGGGCATCCACACAACAAAAAGCTTTGACCCATTTCTGTTGTCAACCATGGATCTTTGTGTATACTATAGCTCCATGGTCCATACAAGTCTTCGTTATCATCTGTGCTCTATCCTCGTGAGTGCGCAAAATAAAGATATTTTTATCGCATCAAAATATTTTCTTGAGTATCACATACAACAGTCTCGCAGAGTCTTGAATCGAATAAGAGAACTGCTCGCAGCTCTTATAGTCCTACTACGAACCATACATAAACCAGAGTTTTACAAATACTGATTGTACTGTGAACCATGCAATATAATATATACTGGTCCTAAGGCTTTCCCACACTGAGTTGCCATAGAGATATTGTAAGACCAAATATTTTGCCTGATCTCAATCACGATATGCAACTTTTGAAACTCTAGACTCAAAGAAAAGGCGGGAAAAACAATCTTTGTTGTGGAAGAACATACAATTAGAACTTGAGGGTGATTTCAGACCTTTGATATTTGGATCAACTAGTTTGTCAACATTTCATTGACATTAATATATAGTCATAACAGAACCGTCAAATTCAAGTAATGGCATTGCTCATTAGCATGGCAATAACAAATTATCTTTTTGGATTTTATACTACAATAGAGATCTCATCGTTAATGAATGTTTACAACCCGAACTGTAAAGGAGATACCACACGTGTCAACTCATGTATATATTATTGTTTACATTTGGTCAAGAAGTATTTTATCTTTCAAGCTGCGTTTTGTGTTTGTATGCGTTTGTTGTACTAATGTAAATGGCAGTAAGAGGTGTATATATGGTTGCAGGTATTGGGACGAACATTTGCTGTGAAATAACAAACAGCGAGAATACACTAGCATTCTCGAGCTAACCATTCGGACACCCTTGGTGAGGTCACGTTTTGCAAAGAGTGAGTAAATTGTTCTGCTCTCTGACGATGAAAAAGAAACCACTTTTTAAACAAAACCGTTAACCACTAAGTCATGATTAGTTTCAACACCAACTGTTTAATCAAAGAACATTTTTATATCCCCGTGAATTTTAATCCTCAAATATGTAGACCCAAACTTCCTGAAGTTTATGGGCTAACGCCAATAAAGGCGAAGCAAGTGATTATGACGTCACCATGTTTGGTTTATTAGAACCCTAATGCGTAGGCATACATTTCATTTCGGATTTGCATAATGGTGACAGTTGGTGCACCACTCAAATATTTGAATACCTGTTCCTGTGCATGGGTAACATGTACACAAATCATTGCAGGGTTTCTAAGACAAGATTGTCTCTACAGAGGTAGGGTTTGATCCGACTTCGGGAGTTTATCTTTTTTTGGGTGTGGTGGCTGACTTGATTGGAGATATAATTAGACCAAAACGATCAACCTTGGCTATTTTCGGTAAGTCTTTATTTGTGTGTGTAAACATAGCGTGGCTTAATGAGGTGTGATATTGGTGCTGATCAGTAATCTGCAAAGATACTGATAGCTGATAATCGATAACGATTACAAAATCCTTATGAGGGCCTAACAGTGATATATCTAAATCTTCATGCAATACCGCCATTAAATCGTGGTGACGATTTTTGCAGGAACAAAGTTCTACGGACAGCATGCATGGTAATTGATGTTGTGTGGTGCACGTGGAATATGCGTAGCTTTGAACTTATCATTGGTTGCAATAGGTCAAAGGTAACTTTTAGATTGCTTCCGGGTAACAATACAAATCATAGATCCTTAATATCTAAATAATAAAGCGAATGGCATGGTCGATGGTAAATTAAAGAAAAGCTGGGAAACCACATTGACTTGAACATCGTAAATTCTATTTCCAGATCCTGACAGCTTTGTATGATATATACTTAACGGCAACAGAGTCATATTGAAGTTTTTAATCTGCAATTTTGTTGATGTAAAAGTGGCGAAATTTTGATGAAGACCACAAAAAGGGTTAACTAGAGTTACGGCTAAGTCACAAAACAGAAAATGAATTCACATTTTAGTGTACGGTGCATGCGATGCAGTTGGTTGCAAATGCCTGAAAAACTACCTTGTTGTGGCATGCCTTTAGGGTGCAAAGAGGAAACCCATCGTTGCAAATAGTTTTGAAATCTTTGCTATAAATGTTTCCTTTCATGTTAAAACTCATCCTCTGAATGGTTATCGATCAGTTTTAAAATAATGTCATTGTTTGCGTTCGAAACTGAAATAAAAGGCTGCTCGGGCTGCCCAGTTCAAACAACGTAGCAATAAAAGAGCATACACAACGGAGGAACCTCGTATCGTCGTAACGTCAACTTCTGTATTCTATAATACACAAGTCGGTAAAATGAAACAAGAATCTTTAAACACTGTTCCATAGTGCTGTTGTACGGATGCGTTTAATTACTGCATCTTCATCTCCACTACGTCAGTAATCATAAACTGTATGGTGTGAAGAAAATCTAAGGCTGTGCTTAGGATAAAAACAAAAACAAAACCTTGCTCCTGTACAGAGAGTTTCCTACATAGTATTTGCATTAAGGCCTACTTTTTGGAGTAATATTTGCGAATTATTTTTCCATGAAGATTGGCATGAATTTATTTTCTAAACGAACCCAAGCTCATGTTTAATGTTAACCATTTTAACAGCCATGATGAACATAATCAAGAAATATGCAATAAAATGTCAAATTCACAGCATTTCGAGAATTTATCCAGCTTAATTTATACCAAGAAGTAGCGTCATTAATATTCATAATGACCTGAATAACTCACGCATGTGATTTGTCCAATGACAAGCTTCACCTCTGATGAATTCCACAAGGATCAAAGAGTGACAGCTTTCAGATTCTGTTCCACACCGCCATTTTGACGATGAGATTTTCCTCTTCCATCTCAGTGCTAAATATTAATTTAACAATTGTCATGCCATCTGAGTTCCTTTTAAATATCAGACAACTGCTTTAACAATATTTTGTAGTAAAACAAGTACCGAAACAACGCAAAATTATACTGGGGAATGTGAGAATATGATTCTGAACAATACACTTACCTTAAGACTTAACGATGCCGCATATGACAATGGAGTACGGTGCTACCTTCAGTCGCTTGTCTTTCTATACCGTTTGGGCCCGATGCACTTCTCACAAATAAAAAAATAGCCGCCACACGGGTAAAGTTCATTAAACAGTTGCGCAATGCGGGTGTTGTATCATGCACGAAGTTTTACTGTGTATATCGTCTTGTAATACAGGAATTAAAAAAGAAGTGCACCTCCTTGGGGGCTACTCAGTACGCAGGCTGCGTGCGCGTGGGTTGAACACATGACATACTGGCGCGGAGAAGGTGTGTCTTTTGAGTTCGACCTGCCCACAATGTGTTTTAGCTTTGGACGAGATGTCGACGAGTCTAATCTCACGCGCAGTCAATAATGTGTTGTCACACGAGTTTTGGTTCTACCAGAAGAGCGCACTTGTACGTGTGTGGTGTTCATAGCAACTATACAACTGACCGCCCCTTTTTGTACTACTTATCAAATGTATGAAAAACGCAGGTTATTTATTAAGGCTTGAATCTGCCTTTCATAATCCCTGTCCCTGTGTGTGCTTATTGTCATCAGTATCCCCCGGAAGTGCTTTTGCCCGGTTGAGTCGATCGTCAGTCAGGACTCAGCAAACACCAAAAAAATGATAAATTCGTCTAAGCCGATAATGAAAATATCGTGTCTCCTCTCTTTGACTGCCGTTGAAATCACGTACCTGCCCCCACTACGTGATGCCTCAACAATCAAGTGTCACTATCACGTGACGCTCAATGACTACTCGTGTATACCGCCAAATGTAAATGTTGACCGAGCGGTTTGTGCATACGCACACGACTCGCTGCCCCCCCCCCCCCCCCCGCAACCGGTACCGAACTTTTGATAACGGATTTGGTAACGTTATCAATTATATTGGTTTAACGTGTTTGGAATTACTCAAAGCTATCACTCTGATTTGTTTTGTTTTGTACGTAGATATGGCAGTAACTATAGTCACTATCAGATGTGGTTTTATTTCAAAATTAACAAAATGCGTATTGCTTGTTATCTTGACACTCAGTTACACACAGATCGTCACCATGGGGGAAAAACTTATAAACTAGACCAAATTATTGATGTTATTTTCTGCTCATTGGATGGTGAAAAATATGAGTATTGCTAAGATTATGAATATCATTTTTTTGGAAATCCGCGAGGCACCGCGAGGCTGCTGTGCTCTGTCTGTGTGTTGTGATTTGTGATTAACTTTTACTAATGAGAAGAAACGTGTATTGAAAAGATCTCCTGATAACACTACTCAATGTGTAGGATTGTATTTTTGAAAGTTCCTACTGCCCCTTTAAGTATCGACCCTTTCCGAACGCTGTATTATGCGTCTGGTTTCTGTACCTCTATAAGTCTATATCTTCTGTACAATTAAAACTGCCGACTCATTATAATTACTGATTTGCTTCACTGCCAGTCACATGTCACCATAGTGCTTCATTTGCTCGGTTCCCAAGGCAATCAAGTAATCTGTGAACTTAACTTGATTATTGATAAGATTTCCAGCTGACACTATACGATGTGTATGCTTTTACTATCTTGAAAGTACCTAGTGCCCCTTTAAGCATTGACACTTGCTCAACGCTGTATTATTCGTCTGGTATCCTTACCTCTGTACAATTAAAAGTGCTGCCTCATTATAATTACTGATTTGCGTCAGTGTCCGTCAAACGTCACCATAGTGCTTCATTTTGGAGATGATTCGAGGCAATCAAAGTAATTTGTCTGCTTGTTTTTTAACCTGAAGCGAGTACGGCATGCTATCTTGTCATTATCGACGGCGCGCCATGCTTTGCCTCGAGTAACAAAGACTTTTATTGGAATATTGCAATCAAATAAAGACGGGAATTTTACATCTCACAGTATTGTTTTACCATAAGAATCTTTGCATGGGGGATTTTTTGTGTGAATATTTGAGCTCTATCTGCATCGTTGTGAGAACAGAAATAGAAAAAACAGACTAATTTGAAAAAGTGAATGTAGCGTCCATTGTTGGACTTTACATTACTTTAAGAAACTCAGTCCTTTCTCTAATCCTATGCACTATAGGTTGGAATTTTCGAAAACAATGTTTATCCATCAGGCCTACGTCACGACATGGTTGTAAAACATGTTTACTGTCTTTATAAAGACATGTCTTTTATTTGATGTAATCATATCTTCAAAAGCTTGCTGAAATTTCAGTGTTGCTAATAATACTTTGCTAACAGCATCGCATCCAACTTGTTGACCAAAGATAATACCAAAGTGGTATCCCCATATGTGCAGCCTGTTGGCCCCCGGTCGTAAGGGACACATTATCACCTACGGGTGGGTTGAGAAACATCTTTGATTATGTCGCCACGGTGTTCGAAGGCAGCTAGCACGCCGAGGGGCCTTGACGATCTAGCGTATGACATTCAGCACTTATTTATCAGTCCGATGATGAACAAAGTAGCCGAGAAGTATGTAATTGGGGATAGCGTGTACACTGTATGTTCATGAATTATTCATGAATACCACCTGCTTCCGCATGAGTTATCGCAACCACATAGCAAGGAACAGACCAACCAAGCCGTCTTTTAGTTGGACGTTGAAGCGCTACAAATTGTGTCATTAAATATTTAAAAGTGAAGAAGCAAAGAACCTCGGCTCTGGTCAATATATATGACTTTAATAGTATTTATGAAATATTGATTTGAATACACACTTACATTATGAGGCATAACCGGAACACAGGGACAGCGTATTGGGGCCTACATTGTCTCAATACTGTATGTTTCTCCTGAAGACGAGCAGAGTATACTGTTCAAAATTCAAGACCACACTGGCTCTTTTTAGGGCCAACACTCCTTCAAAAGAGATTTACATATGGTTGTACACACACATGGTTGTAAAATGCAAAGCTTCATACAGTCTAACTTATTGTATATATTTCTTGTGTTAACGCAGAAGCTCATCAAGAGATCATAGTACAGATTGTATTTTTGTATTGTTTTTCGCACTACACGCCAGCTATGATACCCTTTAAAATTTGCCGCGTCTGGCTTGACCCGGATTCACGGTCCCATGGACTTGAGACCCATTTTAAGTCAGAACGAACCGGATTAGGTGTAAAAGTGACCCGAATCTGTGTCACCCTGACGCAAAATGCGAGTCTAAATTCCATTCTTAACCTGTTTCCGGGTCAGTCTGACCCATAAATGGGTCAGGCCCCATTGACCAGAAATCCGATTTCAGGTGCAGCATGACTCCCATTTCCGGGTCAGTCTGACCCATAAATGGGTCAGGCCCCATTGACCAGAAATCCGATTTCAGGTGCAGCATGACTCCCATTTTGGATCGGGATTACTCGTGGGCGTCCGAGTTGAGTTGAGATGAGTTGATTAATACTACTATTACTAATTATGGAGAACACTCATTTTACTTAGTGGAAATACTTTTTATTTCAAGTGAACGTTTGTTATTAATCGTATGTAAATTGTACACAATATTATAAGACTCCATACAAAGTGCAACGCGGAGAATAATCCTAGACTAGTGGGTGTGTATTTGCCCAAATTAATACCCAATTTGATGACATTTTTTTAAAAAGGTATGAGGTTTATAATTGAACCGGTGCGGCGTGTTTAATGAAAACATAAAGGGTTTAAGGGAGTTGCTATTCCCAAAGCAAATTATAAGCGATGACTAGACTTTCTATTTACATAAAATACTAAACCTGGGGACCCGAAGTGTCATATTGTGTGACCCACTATCACGAAAGACAATCTCCATCTTCCTTTGCACCATCTTATATGATGTTATTGAAGACACGAGCAGGGTCTCACACTGCCTGATAAATCAAAATATATCTTGAAAGAGAAAGGCTCAATATCAGGGACACGATGTTACATGATAGTCATGGTATGGAAAATGTTCCCTTTTGGTGCATCATGTTATTTGTTTGTTTATTTCTTATTGTCATTCAGTGGAACCTCAATTCAGTTGATAATAGATTTCACATAGGGTTTATAAATTGACTATCAGTTGATTGAAAATGATATCTAGATAAAGAGACAAGTGTAGCATGGAGTTTATCAGAGACTGTATAATGTGCACATTCTTACATTCAAACATTGACTGATCACTATACGCCCACTATGAACAAGACACATGGAGGAACCAACGGATGACCCTCTATTGACCCCCAAAAAAACATTCTGCCCGTTGAACCTTCCTTTAACAAACAGAACAACAAAGAAGATATAGCGAGTGCGTCCTCGCTTTGCGCTTGTGTACAAAACTGAATGGAGAACTTCTCGATTTACGGTGTGGGCAAACTTGTTGGCAAGCATTACACTTGCATTACATTTGGACCTGAGAACAAAACAGATCCACACGAGGCATGGTTATGGTTTTAAAACATTTGAACTGAAAGTTTACGTCAGTTTGACAAGTTAAGGGTCATTTTGCCTTGAGCCCGGTTCCTACTTCTTGAGAATGGAAAGTAAATATTGACGTCACCACAGCTCTGCCCTTTTTTTCCGCGAATAATATATGTGACGTCAATATTCGCTACTCATTCGTATGATTCTGGCTTTTATATTCCGGGTCTTACTGACCCAAAAGTTCATTCAGACCCCCGAGGGGCTCAGAATCCTGGTGAATTATTACCCTGGAGCTGTTAGAGTGGTACACTTTTCCTATATAGATTGAACATCAACAAGAATGGAATACTAATGTTACTCAATACAAATAGTACAACTCAGAAGTCTTTAAAGCAATCACAAAGGGCAATTTCTCATAGGCAACTCGGAGACAACGTCATGCAGGAGAGCAACATGTAATCTTCTGACCTTTAATTTACCGTCTTAAAAAAATAATGTTGGAAAAATTAACATGAGAATGTTTGCTCTTACTGGAGATTTCCTGGAACTGGTTGCCTTAAAATTGAATCGTGTGGTATATGGCCCTTCCTTTGGAGTCTCTGTTGGGATTAAACTGTTTGCAATTGCGCTCATCCTTCAATGTGGGTTTCCCCTTGTGATTTAGACTCACTTGGCAAGCATCTCGTTCACTGAAAGCTTTTGTGAGAGTGAAACAAAAGATTGTAATTTCCTGTAGTAATGAGCAGATATAGCCAGACAACCAACATTACTTTTGAGACGAGTGTTGGCTCAAAAAAAGAGCCGACTATGATCTCGTCGTTTGGAACAGTGTCCTCTGCTCGTCTTCATGAAAAAGATAGGCTATACTCTACTCATTGGATGTAAATGTTCAACAAATGTATTGTTAAAGTATTTCATTGCAAGTGGGCAAGTTAAACAATTAAAAAAATGAAGCACCTCTACTCGTATGTGTGCTTACCTTCAAGAAAAAGAAGAAACAAAAGTACATGTAGTGGTGCTCGCCATGCATAATGGCATTGAGCACTTAGTAAAGTCTACAATAAAAAACTGTTTCATAAAGCATTATCTGTGATGAGAGGTACTTCCGCCCTTTGCACTCTTTATGTCCTCCTGCCGTGTCGTCAATGCCACTGATACCCCCCCCCCCCTCCTCCTCCTCCTCCTCCTCTCTGGTTGACGACCATCTCATTTCCGTCTTCAGTTTGTCCCCCCTTCTCTCTAAGGCTTGGTCTCGAGGATGGCAACTGAGCCCGGTCCATCGTTGCTACGTTACCCTTAACCATCCCCTGATTCATAGATCACTAATTACTCGACGATGTATTTAGTCTGAGAAGGAGGGCTCGTTGAGGCACTATATTGCTACTTGATGATTGGAGGGGATGCAATGGGCCGATGGGCGACTAATAACATAAGCGGTCTCTTTGATTAAGCCACTTCTTCTTCGTGTCTAATGCTTTTTCCTAAAAGTAAAAAGAACGTCAGGAATGACGTGCATGTTTGGGCTGTTTGTTTCGGTGTATCAGTAAGTTATTGAACAGCAAACACATCATATTCATTCACGACTGTGTATTACATAATACTTAAGGGACTTGAATTACTGTGTTGAATTATACACGTCCACACACACATCCTTACGGGTGTTGTGGGGTCCTGCAATGTTGTTCTGTCATTCTGTAGAAATTAGTATGGGGTCAAGATTGAACAAAGAATTCCCTTAAGAGGTCCATTTTTACATTGTGTAAACGACCTCCCGTTGCCACTCCCATAAACTTACTCAGCACTGTGTCACAGTCACTATGTAGACTTAAAGGAAATCATATTCTGTGTGCCATTAAAGAGCAAGTTTTAGTGATTCAGATAAATGCATAATGGTAGGCAGTAATATCAACATATGGAAATATCAAAACAAAACAATTCTTTCTTATCAATAGTCCATATCTTGTGGTACTTTTAAATTCTGAATACCACTTTGCATCTCGCAGAGAGGTCAGAAACCTTGGTATGAGGTTGTTTTGTTTTTGTTATCAACAGTTTTGTTTGCATGATATAATGAGTTGATTGACCGATCCAATGAAAAAAACTCAGTGGTGTAGTTCAATAGGATTAATATTCATAAGCATTAACATAACTTGCAGATAATAAGTTCATTCAAAAATCACCCTTGAAATTGCTCATTGATGAAACTAAATAGTTGTACACCCATAATCTGTTTGTAATCTGACAAATATGAAGGGTATGCACTACTAATGTTTTCCGCGTATTTCAAACAACCTTTTCTGTATTGATTAGGCCTACCTCATTTGTCAGCATCACACAAAAATGTACCTTGTCTTGATGCAACTAGTGACATATCGTTGTCACAATTCTTTGCCTCCGTGGGTCTATCTCACGGAGAATGTAATCAAACTGAAGCTATGGTCTTACACATAAATGGTACTTTTTGGCACGAATTAAGTTCGCTGTATATTTTCACAATATAATAGTAATAAGCATAGTGACGATTTATACAGCGCCAAATTCATCGAACAATTGAAACAATCATTCATGGGGCGTACAGAAAAAAAAATTACCAAAAAAAAATCCAATGGATGAACAAAACAAGTACAGTCATGTACATTGTTTCAAGTGGGGATACGGTTGGCATAGTGGAAGCTTTCATCATCTTGCACCTCTATGACCCCAGATCGGATCACGATGTGCCTTGGGTTTTCAGTCCCTACATAACTAGGTTGGTTCTCTCTATGGAATAACTCTCTTGGGGTTTCCTTCTTGTCTCTCTCGATTGGGTTCTTGGCTACTTACAGTTATTTAATTCGCTTTTCTGGGAATCTTTGGCTTAACAGCCAGAATAAATTAAATGAAATGAATAAATTGTTAGGTTTATTTTGCTGACATTATCACCGATGTACCTTATCTTGTTGCAGGGGTTGTAAACATGCCGGTTGTGAGCATTGTTGTCAACCAATGTTGTACTTAAAGCATAGTTTCTAAAGAAAGTTCAACTGCAACAATACTTTATTTTCTTAGAGAATAGCAACATCGAAAACAAAATTTAAGTTTGGCCTTTTGAAGTCTGATTAAACAGTAACCATTACCGAAACCATTTGCCAATAAACGCCACCTATTCTACACCGTCTTCTTGCAAATACTGATGCCTCATTTGATTTGTAATACAACGTGCACTTTCTCTAAGTACCCTTTTCTTGTACTCTTTTTATTACTCTTTGTTTGTCTTATAATTTATGAGTCCATATCTCTTGCCCGCTCAGAACGTGCTTCCACGGGATCAATTAACCGTAAAAGCGAAGTTAAATAGAACATTTACCCGGACTTCTCGGTGCCCTTTAAGACGAATATGATTAAGGAATGCCATTTAGAATTTATTTGGCTTGTATGGATACTTCTCCTTGTACTTTTGAGATTGTTTGCCATACATGCATCGTATTCAGATCGGTGTTTTTTTTGTTAGTATCCTTGCCTACGTTGTGTCCACCCCCCCCCCCCACCTCCCTATGCGCGATAAAGGCTCTATATCCGACTAGTGTCACTGAGCGCGGGTAAACCGGACTTGCATTTCTGATTTTGCGCGGTAAATCGATGTTTGATACTATCGAGGTTTATAAGAACGGCTGACCCGCACGCATCGGGTGTACAGGGCGCACATAGCAAGGTAAGATGTTTTATATTGTTGATTTAATGCTCGAATCGTGTCCGTATAATGTTTCATGTTGTAGAGATTTGAATGCTAGTTGAATACTAGGGGAAGTTCACCACGTCACGCGAGAAAGTGGTGAGTTCTCGTCAGCAGAGCTAGACAAAATGTTCTCAGTCTGCTTGGGTGTTAAAAACTAGAAATCTCATTGACAATTTCACCTTTATGCATTAAACCCAATGCACACTGATGTTCGATGGTAGTGTATATAATGTTCAGTTTCTGAGACTTCGTGTATTGATAACACCATGAAGTGTGACCCATTTTATGTATTCGGGCCAGTCTGGTAACTTGTTGATCGAGGATGTTAACGGGTAGTTTTTTTTTTCTAGGTTTCGTGCAGTCGGGAAACTGGCAACATTATATCAAAACATCAATCCGCTCAGCGACATTTTCACTCATACGAACGGGGAAAAAAAACATTTTAGCAACGAGCACTGACCTCTCGAATACATATAAGAAGCTTTTCACTTTTTCTCTTGAAGATTTTTGTCAAAACATGTTCATGGACCATCAGAGAGAGTGGATAGAGAGGCCCTCTTAAAATCTCAAGTTACGCCACTATACTTCAACTTTTCTTGCGTTTTTAACGTCAAAAACCTTCCCTGGCTACACCGCCTCCCCCTTGCGGTGATTTCAGGTTTAATGCAAGGAGCGATCAACAAGATTAGCCCGGACGTACTTTCGTCATGATTCGAGTCCTTCTGGGGAGGTTGACCTTTGAATGTAAAAGGTATTTCCTGGAGTAGTTTGATTGAGTGTAATTAATTTGCTATACTTGTTTTATCGCAATTATATAATGCAATCCTTACGAGGCTTTAGAACATTTCTCAGTAGATCAACTGCACCATACGACAGTAAACAAAAGCCCTATGATATCCTCAATACATTTTCATTTCTCTCCTTTCTTTCCCCATTTGTTTTGTAGACTTTTTTTGTGTGGAAATTGCAGAAACACTTGTGGTATATCAAACAAATCCATTTTTCGCGCGAGAGAAGTATTCTGAAGAAATGAAACAACAAATTAAGTAGTGACCTTTAATTAAAGTTTTTCAAATGTGTGGGTTTTTTTTTTTTTTACGGTGTCCTTTTTGTTGCCACTAAATTTAGGTACAACGATATAATGTGTATACTAGGATGTGATGATTTGACACTGACAATGACGGTGACGATGAGCGCATATATATGACGGTCCCGCTGTGGTGACGATGACACTTTTGATGACGTTGACGAAACCGGCAATGGTGACGACGACATTGTCAGTCACAGTGACATGACGGTGACCCTTATCATGACGATGACCCTTACCATGACGATGAAGATGACTGTGACGATTACACTAACGATGACTGCTGAATAAACTTGAATATTGGTGACCGTTATTACCACGACTTCGACTCACGATCGCTACGACCCCGACAGTTAAGCAATTAAGGGGCAGGGTGCTTGTGTAAACGATGACAGTCATTAGTGTTTCTGTTTTTGGTTTTTGGTTTTTATCAAGAATAAACATGATATGCAAGCAATCTGTTGACAAGTTTGTTGGTCATGGTCATAACATTTGTTTGCGACTATCTCAACAATCAGGGCATCGAGGAAAACAACTCTAGATAATATTGATACCTGTAATAGTGCCCTTTTGATTCTCAGAAACAAAAATGGAAGGACGGAAAATATTGAGTAGTCTTCCACACAGGTCGTCTAGTTGCCCGTTCACTAACCTAACCTATGTAAAAAATTTAAAAAAATGACGATCGGATTTCTCAGACAATGGTCATACTAAACTTCATCTTTTCAAGGCTATTCCAAGATGAAAGGAACAACACGTTGCACGACGGTGTAACATGACCGTATCAGTTTGCAACGCCACTGTATAACATTCAGTGTGTGGATTGCAGTAGAAAGCCATTCTGTACGCAGTGCGGGTTAGCTTGCGTCAATACGAGTAGAATCAACTAAACAAAAGCCTGATGAACCACAGATTCAACCTTAAAAAATGAAATGGACGCCGTACTTCTCTTTTATTTAGATGTTAAAAGATAAATAAAGTCAATTTCTTTATCTCAATACCCAATTGTTGACTTGGAGAACGAAGCCGGGTTATTCAATGCAGCGTTATAAAGAATTGCATATGCAGTTGCCTAATGCAGTGTTATAAAGAATTGCATATGCAGTTGCTACGGGCAATTCACCTCATTTATTGGCACGTTTACTTTTTTCCTTCTTTTTTACGCCACATGCTGATTGTCGTATTTCCTGTTTTGAATGTAACTGTAGGCCGAAGCCCTATTTCGTATTTTTCTAAAAACCCATGAAACTTCGTCTAGGCAAGTGTACGAAATAGTAAGCCCCATATTTTGCTTTGCGCAACCACTATAACTTTCTCTTTAAGTTTATTTACAGACGATAAGACATCCTTGTATCTGTAACTTTACACGCACTGAAGTGTAATTTCAAGTTTTGTGGGGTTTTGGTTTTTTTTGTGGGGGGGGGGCCAATACAGTTAATTGGAGAGTGTTTCTCAGACACTAAGCCTAAGCCTATCATGTGACCAGTCAAGGCCGTTGTGATAAGGTTTCAACAAATTTTTGACAAGAAAATATGTCTGGTGGAAGAGGAGCATCGATTTCTGCTTCATCTCTTAAAGGCACTAGTCACCTTTAGCAATAGTCAAAGACCAATCTTCTCACTTGGTGTATCCGAACATAATATGCATAACATAACAAATCTGTGAATTTGACTCAATTTGTCATCGAATTTGTGAGAGAATAGTGAAAGAAAAACACAATTTTTGTGCTTTCAGATGCGGAAAAAAGGTTTCATGCCTGAAGTATTTTAATATTTAACTTATTTAAATTATCTCTTTCTCACAAACTACCTTACTTCATATAGGGAGCTGCGTCTCAAAATGTTGTAATACTATCAACAGCTTTCCATTGCTCGCTACCAAGTAAGTTTTGTATGTTATTTATTAATTAATTAATTAGTTTGAGTAATTACCAATAGTGTCCAGTGCCTTTAAGGCAGAATGTATGCGACAGTGTTTTGCCTCCCCTAAAAATTACTTAACATTTTGTTTTGTTTTGTGTTGCTTTGACTGTCAACTTATAAGCCCTGTTTTAAGTGTTGATGAATAAAACACTCAGTAATGCAGTTGTACTATACACTTCCGCAGAACAGAGCCGGCTTCGTCTTTACGCAAGTGCATTGGTTTGTTAATAGTGTCTGCTAATTGCAGCCTGTCACACTGCCAGGGGAGTGGATGCGATATTAAATTTGATTGCAGGCATTATTATATACCGGTACATATTAATCATTACTGTACATGACAAGAAAAAAAGCACTTGAGAGGTAAGCACTATTAAAGGAACGTTACAGAATTGGTAAGAAAAAAAATCGAGAAGATCACAGATTTACATAAATCTTACACGATCTGATGATGATGATAGCAGATAACATCCCTTGAACTATTTCTGTCTGAAATTTCATATTTGATGAGAAATAAATAATCTAATTTTGCGTTTGGAGTTTATCGCTCAGTGAGCGTTATATTCATTTTTGTTTGGGCGTCGGTGCAATGCAAAATCTGAAATCGGTTTTTCACTATTCTCTCGTGACCCAGATGGTCGATCAATCTCAAACTTCTACGGGTTTGTCAGTTTATGTATATGGTGGATTACATAAAGTGCTTACACTGCCAGCAACTATTTTGCTAGCAAAACCATATCTGCAATGTTCCTTTAACTGCCCACAAAGTTTATGAGCAAAAGATCAGGAAACCAAATTAATTAAAGGGAAGGTAGTTTGGTAATCACTTTTAAAATGAATGGCAATAAAAACCTACTTAGAAGTACAGCAGCCTCTGATAGTAGGAAGCCTTTTTAGAATCACTTCACTTTGAAAAAGGGGTATCAGGTTTTTAAACCCGCAAATTTGCATCTGAGAAGCATTACTGGCAGTAACTGTTCTCACAGTTTGTGTATTCCCGTTATCGGTTATTCTATCTACGTGGAAATAATCGCTCCAGATTCTCGGTGATGTCTTAAAACCGCTGCCTTTTGAAATGAAATTTGTCAAAGTTTAGTCTTATTGTACTTATCTATAGTTGCAGGATTACAACACTCAAACTATTTTTAAAAAAATATATAAAAAGGTGTAATTTCCTTTTAAGGAAGGATTTATGCTACTAGGGTCTTACTTGCGTTGTCCAATTAATACTTGAGGAAAATCTGTTTAAATACTGTTGCTTAACTTGTCAAATGTGTACGTTAAAAAAGAAATAATTTTTAAAGTTTTTTTTTTTTTTTTTTTTCTTCTTCTATTCCTCAACCTTTTTCTCTGTAACGTGGACCTGGCGTTGTGTAAAACTGACTTAGATTAATTGCCCAGCAATTATCAATCGATGTAACTAGTATTTATTTCGCTTGTTGACTGAAGTCACTGGTGCACAAACCTCTAAAAAAAAAGACACAATGTTGGCTATGTGTCTTGTCAAGTGGATTGACTGCCTGTGCTGTATGGGTTTTGGTGCCCCCCCCCCCCCCCCCTCCTTGAAGGCAATGCGGTTGCAAATATTTGCCCGAATGCATCCTGGGCCCAATTTCATAGAGCTGCTAAGCACTGAAATTTGCTTAGCATGACATTTCTTACTTGATAAGAACAGAATTACCAACCAATTTTCCATTTGTTGCATATTGCTTGTTACTCTTGTTAAGCTGTCGTTTGCTCATCCTTAAAATCACGTGGAAACTTTGTTGATAACCTTTTTTTATCAAGGAAGACATTTCATGCTAAGCAAATTTGTTTGCTTAGCAGCTCTATGAAATTGGGCCCTAATGATCTATGGTCTATTCCTACCTCCATGCTATTCCGTACAACCATCCATTATTTAGGGACTGGAGGTTATTGGTATCTACTCAAAGTATTACTGTTGGCATAAACACGAGAAACGGAGAGATGTTGATAGTATAGCATTGTGAGAAACGGATCCTTTTGTAGAAACGTAATTTTTGAGAAAGCGGTAATTTGTCACTTAAAATAATTAAAAGACTAAGCCTGAAGCCTTTCATTAGGCATCTGAAACCAAATCCATTTGCGCAACAAGGGTGTTTTTCTTTCATTATTTTCTTTCAACTTCGTTGACTTGAGTCAACATTTTCACAGGATTGTTATTTTACGCATATGTTGGAATGAAACAGTCAAGAATACTGGTGTTTGACTATCACCAAAGGTGTCCGACTGTTCGGTGCCTTTAAAGGAGTCACCTTGCGACGTTTTCCATCGAAGAGTGTCGCGATGCATTCTAGTATGAACTTCTAGCTGCTTCTTTCTCAAAGTGTTTATATATGTCCAAGTCCACGATTTGGGTGCAAGTGGTTCGTTTTGTGGCATCAATATTCATCGATTTCTGGGGCACGAGGGTAAACATTCTGTTGTACCGTATTATTCAGGAGAAGTAGAGGGAGGATAGCACCTCGATTGCAAGGGGACGTGTCAGGCCAAGTGGGAAATACTGGTTAACTCCCGATGGGTTTGTAAGCTATACGACTAGATTGGTATAGTTAGCTTATGAAGTTGTTGAAATGTTGGCTTATTTGAGACTGGTGGTGAAACCAATGGATAATTTGTATGGTGAAAGAAATTCGTCAAGACAGAGGAAAGAGAAAGCGAAGAAGGGGAGGGGAACGGAGTGAGAGAAGATAGGCCCGCCTAAGTCTGTTTTGAAATCTGGACAAACCCAAATGCTTGAATCACACTATTAATGGACAAATCCAAATGCCTGAATCCCATGGTTGGAGGTTGTTCAGTACATGGAATTGTTTGCCCGAAATTAAGAAGATTTCGATCAAGTTTGCTAAAGATTGAAAAACACAATGTTGGCCTTCAACAATTTTCCTATCCCATGTGTACTTACTTGAGTCTGCCGCCATGCACCTGCCCCCAGCCTATAGCTACGCCAACAGGTGTTACGTATGGTTGCAGATGGTGCATTGGAGGTTCTTATATAGCTTCGTGTTGAGTGGGTCATGTGTCCTGCCGAAGAGCATTTCAATCAGATTAAATGTCACCACACTAAGATTTGGTCTATAGTCTGGGCCCGGACCAATCTCCAATTTCGGCATACAGGGATAGACTTGAGTCTGGTGATACTGCAGCTATATATATGTTGATAGACTCGGAACCATGATGATTTAACTGCAAAAGAGAGGGGGAACGTCACTCCCCTCCATGCCGCACCGTTAATTAATTGAGGAGAAACATTTCACCTTGCAGGTTTACTGGGCACATTAAAAAAAAAATTGTGACAACGTTACGGGCCTCACCTAAAGTCACCTAGAAATAGAATTTTTTTTTCTTTCAAACATAAGAGTATATGCTTACGAACAATAAAACAATTTTTTAAGTAATTGTTTGTCACGATTTACATGTTTAAAACATATATAAAGTTGTTTGGGGGGCTGACTCCGCCTACCCCTTTTGTGACGTCAATCGAGGCAGACTTTGCCTGCAATGCGTATAGTAAACACAGGTGCAAAGTACATGTACGTCCAAGTCGTGAGTTGGTACATTTCAAAAAGTGTTTTTTCTGCATTCAGCAGCAATACACCTGGTCGGCATTGCCGGAAAGAAACAAAAATAAAAAAATTTGAAACGTACAAACTCACGACTTGGTCCGTACATGTACTTTGCAATTGTGTTTACTCTACGCATTACAGGCAAAGTCTGCCTCGATTGACGTCACGAACAGCGCCCTCTCGGGTCGGGGTCTACTCTTAAATTTGTAAATAACATAAGAACTGATTTTTTAAAACCTTAGTTAACTGTTTATTCACATTCCACTCATCAAAACACATATATTAGTGACCAAAGCTTTATTATGAAAAAATACCACTTCCAGGTGACTTTAATTTTTACATAAGTGTTTCTTCACCTACAGCCCCCCCCCCCCCCAAAAAAAAAAAACCCAAATAATTATGAACCGAATATAATATAAAGTTGCTTCCATCCGCGAATTGTGACTCCTCTCCCCAAAACCACCCACACCCCTTAAAATGCAGTGCGTAAAAATGGCACCAGTCACAACCTCCTTGATGCTACAATATTGCTCGTCTCCGTTTCCTTGGTAACACTGATTTGTAAGATTTCCATCTCCAGACAGGAGAGAGGACACAGACCAACTCGAACGTTTCATCGCAGCCACAAAGTTAGTATTTCGCAAGAGGGAAGTTTTTTTTCTTTTTTTCTTTTTACATCTTCTGTGAGATACGATCTCCAGTACGGACAAGGCCGACTAAAACGTCACTGATACCCTGTTGCGAAATTAGAAGTCTGGCAGATATGTTTGATACAATAATGTGGGTATCTTTAACTTCCTTAAAGTCAAGTTAGTATCCCCGTGTTTCTAATTATGTGAGAATAATCCCCACATTTCCAAGGTATTTCTATTGGCACATTATGGACCGTTAAGCTTCGCAACTACGCAATGGCGTATGTGGGATTGGAGGCACGGTGGGGTATCAATCGCAGTCTCCTGAGTTACGAAATAAAACCACTCTGCGGCAATGGAATATACAGCAAGACAACTTCTCAAAAGAACATAATCTACTTAGCAAGATATAGATACACGTGGTGTTACCACACACCAAATATATATTGATACCTCAAAATGCAATGCCTCAAATCCCATTCCCAAGACAAGTTCTCAAAAGAGCATAGTCTACCCAACAAGTAGATATACATTGTGTTACCGCAAACTAAATATACATACGTCATGACGGTGAAAACTTAACAATGAGCCACGGCAAAACTGCCTGTAGTTTCAAATGTTATGGCCAATTTGTTATTTAATTCACTTTGTCAAGGTAAAGAAGCCAATATCAACAAGCCAGTGCTCCACAGGCTTGACATTATTCGTCCACCCTTTAAAGCCACAAGTACGTAGGCTATATCGATTGCCTTGTTTCCTTAATTCGCCCTTCAACAAGAAACCCTGAGTGTGGTATTTTGTTTCCTTCAGCTTTTATAAGAACGAGAAACGTTCTTCAAGTGCGGTGCGTACTTGTCTGCCGTCTGCCTAATAAGTTGGTGCAATATTAAGGCAGTGTCACACGCACGTTCGTGTTGAAAATGCATTTCTTAATCTTATTAACCATAAGCTTTCATGTCAAGACCGTCCACAAATTGACATTTTTTGTCTGGATCAAACATGCTCTCCATAATCCGTGTGTCTTATGATATTAATTTTGTCATTTCCTGCCGTTCTCTGATTCCTCCTCTGTAAGACGTCATTTGGCAGTCATTTAGGATACGACCGATTACACATAAATCCGACCTTCAACCAAGTCAGACACCCTCAGTTTCTCAAACCCGTCACTTGTAAAATTGTATGTGAACTTTAGACAGTGTGGCAAAATTGGTTTTTGGCTGCCATTTTATATTTGTACACAATTTCTCTCTTGAACAATGTTTGTAATAAGGTTGATAAAAAACTATTTACCCTGTAACAGGTACCCCATTATGTAAATGTAACACTACCCTATTCTCTTCAGAAACAAGCTTTATGTTAACCGCACTGGACACCTTTGGTAATTTTGAAAGAAAAGTCTTCTCACTTGGTGTATCTCAACGTATGCATAAAATAACAAATCTGTGATATTTTGGTCGTCGAAGTTGCGGGAGAATAATGGAAGAAAAAACACCCTTGTCGCACAAGCTGTGTGCTTTCAGTTGCCTTGACTTTGAGACCTCAGCTGAGGTCTCGAATTAAATTCAAATAATATAGTGAAAACTGCTTCTTCTTCTTTTTTTTCTCAAAAACTACGTTACTTGAGAGGGAGCCATTTCTCACAATGTTTTATACTATCAACAGCTCTCCATTGTTCGTACCAAGTAAGTTTGTATGCTGACAATTATTTTCAGTAATTACCAATAGTGTCCAGTGCCTTTAAACGGACAATAATATAACAGTAACCCCTGATTGGATTACTACGCAAACTGAATCACAACTCGATCATTTACCTTACTAATAGAATTTAAAGCCACATTTTTTGTTTCGACTTTTGTCAGAAAACAAATTATAGTAATGAGGGGAGTCTATACTTCAAAGGATCATGTTCTAGAGCAAAGGCTGGCCTGACAGTAACACTGAATGATTCGTCAATACATCTTATCAAAGTCCAGTAAGCCAGTCAGTGAATTCTACTCGACCCAATTACATTAGTTACTTAATACTAATTGACCGATCCATAGACCTGGATAAGTTTGTGTCAATGTATGTTACATTATTTTGATTTAGGTTTGATTGGGTTTTGAAAGCTAGGCCTACTTTTACATGTCACATTTATAACCCAGTATATTATTGCTACTTAAAACACAATTGTGGGAATAATGCGAGAACCTATTAACCTGAAACCGCTTAAGAAATCCCGTCAGCAGGTACTTTTCGGAAGCGGTTTAGTGACATTAAGGAAGATCGCATCATCTGCGTGAATAATGATCACGCAGATCATGTCAACTTTTGTGGGAATATTGCGAGAACCTATTAACCTGAAACCGCGTTAAGAAATCCCGTCAGCAGGTACTTTTCGGAAGCGGTTTAGTGACATTAAGGAAGATCGCCTCATCTGCGTGAATAATTATCACGCAGATCATGTCAACTTTTCAACTCGTTTAGAGATTTACAAACTTGACCGAAATACAACGAGCTTTAAGTGCACTTGCCAAAAAGTTGCTTGCAATGTTTTGTAGAGAAAATAATTATCTTTAAGAAAAGAGCAAATAAGGTAGGCACCTTATGACCGCCCACCCATCCCTTCTTTCACCATTTCCACCCATCAGAAACAGAAGCTGAAAGATTGTAAACAGTGAACGTTTTTTTCTCCCAAGTACCCAAAAACAGATAAAAGGAAGACTAGTCTGGTACTTTAGGCGAGTTGAAATCTTCGCTTGTGTATATTCACGTAAACAAATATTCTCAAAGGACCACTCCCAAGCATATTACGCATTAGCAAAGTTTTACTTTAGTTTGTATAAACAAATATTGTACTGAATAACTTTTACATATATTCTTTCACTGTCTTGGGACTATCCATTGTAAAGCCTGTTCCGATCTGGGAAAAAAAATAGACCACTGGTGTAGGCGTTTCTTTATGCGGTGAAGATTTATTTTAAGAACAAAGGGATGATTTAAGTTTTGAACAAAGAAAAGATGTATTTAAACAAACACTGTATATCCTACATGCCAAGAATAAACCCACATGAATGCATCAGTACTCTGTTTGACAACTTAATATATTTCGGGTTGTCCCACGGGTCGACATCATCATACTATAAATATGCTGGATGTACAATGTACATATATAGTGTTACGCCGAAAGCGTACTCAATCATTGTCATATTATTACTTTCCAATGGATGACAGATGTAAACTTGTTTTAAAGTTTAAAAGTTCGACTTCAGAAAAACAAATCAATATGAATTATTAACAAAACAGATTTCGGTCATCTGACAAGTTGTCCTGTCGACGTTTTAAATATAATATATATATATCCCTATATAAAACCACCTGTCAAAGGATAGGCTATGCGTGGTAGCTGTTAGGCCAAATGTGAGTTTGTAAATACTGCTGAACCTGAATGTAGCTCAAGACCTAGCCATAGCCTTTATAATTATACCAAAAACTTGGCGTCCAACCTTTTACCCAACTTTGGTGCTCAACCCTTTACCCAAATATTACCCCCAACCCTGTGCCAAAATCTAGCCTGGTACTTCAAGGTAGCCTCACTGGCCTCATGTGTCTAAACTGAACATGGTTTAGTTTAAGCCAGGGCTATACTTAGGTTCTGAGACTGCATTTAGACCAGGGCTAGATTTAGGTTAATGAATGCGGACACGTTCAAGTAACGGGCTGTACATTTAAGTCTCGGGCAAAACTGCGATGCCTTCTCCGTTATTATTTTGTTCTTTCCTATAAAGAAAACGTTATCGCTTAGTAAAGTGTTTTGAGACTGGGTCCCATTTTTGTTTCCGAAATTCGGCTTGCTGTTAAGCACCAATCGTTGTGTAACAATATACCTCCCAGTTGTATAGCAAGCTGGCATGGTTCCCGCAATACAATACCTACTAATGAGTGCACCCCCAAGTTTCACTTGAAATTAGCATTATTCCCCTATTATTAATGAGGACAGACGTGATTGTGAACACGATATTCTAATTCCCCTTCTTGTATCAGTGTCAGCAGTGCAACAGACTTGACCACACTGTAAATTGGCCATGTACATTCATTAGAGGTACTACAAGATTGTTGATGTTACCACACCCGTGTGAGTTGGGGCAGTCGGTTATCTTTGGTTGGTTTGTGTCTATGTTTTGAAACAGTTGTTTAGGGCACCCCACTCCCGTTTTAGGTTCGCTTTGGGTTTTTCAGTGTTTTGAAAAATGAATGGCTTGTTGAGGGCATCCCACTCCCGTTTTAGTTGGGCAAAAGGTCCGCTTTGGGTGTTTTTGTGTTTCGGAACAGTATTTATGGCTTGTTGAGGGCATGCCACTCCCGTTTTAGTTTGGCAAAGGGTCCGCTTTGGGTGTTTTGTGTTTCGGAACAGTGGTTTGTTGAGGGCATCCCACTCCCGTTTTAGTTGGGGCCGTGGTTCTCTTTCGGTTGGTTTGTGTAAGTTTTAATTATTCGGTATTATTTTGATTTTTGTGGTTTGCGGCGAGCTCTTTGCAAATCTGTTTGAAGGGATTTCCTGCCCGGAAATGTATAGCTCTCGTTGCGATAACATTTTTGTTTCTTTGTTGTCTTGATGTGAAAAGACAATGGACATTTGGAACATTTAACTGTAACACTCGTTGTTTTAGTTTGCTTGGTTCTCTACGGCAAGATGATAGTGTTGGCTCATGAGTGGTTCCGTCCAAAAAAACTGCTATTTTTGGTATTTCTCAACTTGAACAAATTTAAAGAGCGTATTATTACATCAAATAAATCTCATGTTTGATTTATTTATTTAAATAAAAAGTTTATTTCCCCCTACTACCATTATCAATGAAACATTTTATATTACTTCTTCAAGTTTAAGTAGGCCTATATGGTTGGCCATTAAGTCTAGCGGTAATGGCGAAGAAGGGGCCATAACAGGTTAAACTTAAACTAGTTTTCACTGATATTGCCGAATGATGGCCACCGATTTTGATGACATGTTCACAAATTTGTTGTGTGCTCTTCTCGTATACAGTGATATACAGAGCCGGTATTCATTACATCAGTGAACGCTGGTTGCCGAGGTCCTCTCTCTACATAAAAGCTTCAGCTCCCGCATCATGTTTAATACTAGCACAACACGAACCGTCTTAAGAAAATAGAGAGCACCCGAAGAAGAATATTAGAGGTGACTGCGACCATCTCGGTCCCTCGGCTAAATAGCTGAGTACGTGACTTACCTTTCGTTCCTCAAACAACGTTCACAAGTTATTCTAGAAAGGGGTTACAAAGTTCATGGATGTAGTATTATTTAAAAAAAAAAAAAAAACTTTTACTGTTTCCACCGCCTGTAAATTTTGATTAAAATGACAGAGTTTCATGAGGACATGTTTTGAAAGGGACTCCTTGAAGTGACTGTCGTGACGTCTCAGCCAGTAGGCATCACATTGTGAAGTTTTCTAAATTGAGAGTTAGATAATCAAAGTTGCTGATATAAGAACAATACCATGTCTGAATGGTTTTCTAGCGTCATAAATCACTTCGGTCTATGTCGAAAATGAATGTCATTACAAGCAATTGAAGTAACATGAAGCTGCCAATGGCATAAAGAGAAAACAAATCAAGTACTGTGAGTTTAGACAAAATACTCTATATTTAGTTTGAATGGCATCTTAAAGGCAGTGGACACTATTGGTAATTACTCAAAATAACTATTAACTAAAACCTTACTTGGTAAAGAGTATATGGGGAGAGGTTGGTAGTATAAAACATCGTGAGAAAAGGCTCCCTCTGAAGTGGAGCAGTTTTCGAGAAAGAAGTAATTTTCCACGAATTTGATTTCGATACCTCAAGTTTAGAATTTGAGGTCCCGAAATCAAGCATCTGAAAGCACCTAACTTCGTGTGACAAGGGTGTTTTTTCTTCTCGCAACTTCGGCGACCAATCGAGCTCAAATTTTCACAGGTTTGTTATTTTATGCATATGTTGAGATACAGCAAGTGAAAAGACTGGTCTTTGACAATTACCAATAGTGGCTTTTAGTAATGTTTTGTCCGCAAACACAGTCACCTTTGTTAAACTCGAGTTGCACAAGTCCCTCTGCTATAGTCTCTCCTTCATGCTTTTCCATCAACGCGTCGCATAGCGTCCCCATAATAAGGTAATATGATTCCCTCGTGTGGACCATAAGATGTGGAAATAAGTAGCTACGCAATATTAGACAAGAGCATGATACAGTGGTTGAGGAGAGAATGGGAAGGCTTGTGGATGACTGCCTTGAGCGATCGGTTAGTGACCTCACGTGTCATCCTGAAATATTCTTCGTCAACTTTCATCATAATCTTACAATTGTTTAAGTCCGTCAAAGTTTCCTTTATTACAATGATACAATAATTATATAGTAGATTGTTGTCTAACTCAATTGTCACTCACGTTAAACAATTGTGAATTGTACTTTTTAAATAATATCTTTTAATTCTTCTAAGTTCCAAAGTATTACCGAAACAATTATAACATGAATTTTAAATATTAAGTACTGGTAGCAATTACTTGGAACACGTTTAACTGTTCCAGTCTAAATATTGATGAGTTACATCTTCGTTTTATATCCTACTACCGTTAATACACAACCAAAATGTAATCGTTGACCACTGATTCGCTAATCAAACTGATAAATTGTATGGTGTCTTTCTTGGCATATGATTATTACAATAAATGCCGTCTTACAAACAACGTAAGTATAATTAACCAACGATCGTGTTCTGCCACTGGCTGTGATTTACACCAACTACTGCCTGACAAACACTGAACAAAATACTTCTGTGTCAGAATTGACTCGGATTCCGGGTCAGAGGGGACTTGACCCGTGCTTGGGTCTGGTTGACCTGGAAATTTGTCATCACAATAAAATTTTGACCTGTATTCTGCATCAATAAATTTGTGGGTAACTTTGAAACAGATTCCTGGTCATACCATGGGGGTAGAATTAGAATGGGTCGGGCCCAACGGGACCCAGATCCGGGTCAAAGCCGGGTTAAGTCCGGGTCAAGTCTGACTTGGTGTATAACTTACTGAGTCAGAGAGTGCATAATAGTTTGGGCGTGAGTTAAATGAGCAGCATAGCCTTATTGGGGTAACGAAACAATGTTGCCAACCCTTTTCTCAATGTTAGTTGGTGTACCATTTGGTGTTTACTTTATAACTAGAACTTCTGAAATTGTCTTATCCAGAGGTAAAAATAAATGTAAATTGACATAACCGTGAGAACATATCTGAATAGCCAACATGTATCACCGTTGCTTAAGAGAAGGTTGTGGTATCCAGCAAACATTGATGATTAATGATGTTGGTATGACGGTCTTTTGAACATTAGTGTTTGTTCAGTTGATTGTTTTACACTGGCCAAGGTTTGTCACGCCAACTTTATAATAGGGTAGGGTTCTTAAATCGACTTCATGAATGACAAGTGGAATGTTGCGAGATACACTTAAATTGCAATGACGCATCTTGAATGAGTAAACCCAACCTCACACTTTCTTTATTATTAAACTATTTATTTTAATTTTGTTTTAAAGCAATATGATCATCAACTAGTTTTCCACAATTCGTGTTCTTCGTTGTTATTGTTTTTGTTCTCCAAATATTGACAGTGTGATGTTTGAGAAACACTTTCGTTTTATAATGTAAGAAAGGGGACAAGAAACCATAAAGAACCATAGATTCGGGTGTCAAAACAGTAACAGAATTAGACTGGTTCTAAAACAATCGTAAGTGTTTCGAACAAAGGATTTTAGAACAAATTAACTATGGGGTTGGCCCTTTGACTTCTAATTGTTTTTACTTATTTTCATCCCTTTACTGAGGGTTAATGACTTTTAGGTAACTTACTTGTCACCTAATTATATAGACCTTCATCTATGATGTTTAAACTATCTACTTCTCTGACACAAAATAGTCCGGCCTGTAGCTATACTTAGTACTCGACTCGTCGATGTTGGCGCAGCCGCAGGATAAGGCGCTTTGGTACGTGTAGGTCGGGTCAACTTCGGGGTCGCAGTCTGGTAACTTGACTTTTACATCCTCGTAGTTGGTGAGAGTACACACTGGATGGTAGGCCTCTACGAATGGGGGATCTAACGAAGGAACCTGTGGAGATCAAAATAAAGTTTGGTTCAACAAAATTAATGGTCAAAACTTGTTGTATTTCGTTCAAAAGGTTTGGTCATGAGTAGAGGTTTAACGTAATATTTAGACTCGCGTATTTCAAAACTAGAAAACAGCTATTTTTCTCAATTAAATCAAATCTTGTTTTAAATTTATGTTGAGATAAAAGTTTTGAAAATAACAAAAAGTACCAATAGCGATTTGTGCAACAATGGCATTTGCTTACAAAGTCATTTCTTGTACAATTCAAATCCTTTGTTAAAGTTGACATTGAAACAAAACTAAAACTTAGGGCAAGGATGCATGTTTTTTTTCAAAAAACAAAACTGCGAATATAAATTTAGTTGTACAAAAAATAAAATAAAAAGCGAAGAAAAAACACCATTTGTTGCACATGTGTGAAAAGGCTTCAGACCTGAAGTCTTTTTCAGATTCAATTTAGTCAATCAAATTACCTCTTTCTCAAAAACTACGTTACTCCAGAGGGAGTCGTTTCTCACAATGATTTACATCAGCAACTCTCCCTTGCTCGGGTACAAAGTAAGTTTTTATGCTAATAAATATTTTGAGTATATTTGTTGGGTATTTACTATGGGCATTCGTATAAACCTTATGAATTAACCAAATTCGTTTGATGGATCGTTACACGGTTATGTGCTTCCTTTCTATAGTGCCAAAGTA
The DNA here is from genome assembly GCF_032118995.1 of Asterias amurensis. NCBI lineage: Eukaryota > Metazoa > Echinodermata > Asteroidea > Forcipulatida > Asteriidae > Asterias > Asterias amurensis. The sequence continues at coordinate 16,149,600 of NC_092648.1, forward strand.
AATTATATTTTATTGATGATGTTCTTTGTAACATCACTTTGACCTTGGTAAACCCCTCAGCTGCGTTCAAACTATAAATCATTTGTATGACTTTAAAAGGATTGTTAATGAAAGCTACACTGCATCTTGTAAAGAAGTTGTTATTTATTGAACGCCAGAGTCTAGGGCCTAATTGGCGTGATGTGTTAGTGGTTCGTGTTTATGGTTGTGCGTGTAATCGTTACAAGTCCCATTGGAGTAACTGAATGGAACTGTTGAACCTTGGTAGCATTTCACAAAATAAAGAAGACGCAACACTCTAAAATCTTCCCGGTCATAACTGACCTGTATTAAGTATCAAATGAGGCCTGACCTACGATTCAGACTGACCCGCTAAGTAGTTAAAAATATCTAAACCGGATTCTGTGTCGTCAGTTTGGCCCTTTCTATGGTAATTCTGACACAGATTACGGATCAGCCTGACCCAGGAATGGGTCAGAGTCAATTCTGACTTCTTAGTGTGAATGCTGACAAACCTGTTGATTCATTCATTGCATCCCACAACAAGCAGTGCCCGATATGAACACCTTGATCATATAGTCACGACTCTGATCTAAAACCTTGACAGATTATTGTGGACACAAACCTCATTTCGAAGGATACCGTTTCCCAGAAGCGCTTGGGGGTTGAAAATTCGATAGTGAAGAGTATGTCGTATTCATTGAAGGATCAAAGATGACATCGCGATACTAAGGCATGTATAGTTGTTACCGCTGTAACTTATCAACTTAAAGGGGAAGCATAGCATGTAGCCATACGTATTCTTGCTATAACCATCATGCACATGACGTCATCGGAGTAGGGCGCCCTCGGCTCCGAGGCAAAAAAAGGTTGTATATTGGCCTTAGCGCCGCGTGTATACGTACATGTTTGTTTTCCATTGTACGTTGGTTTTACAAGATGGCGGCTTGATGACGTCAATGAGTATACGGTCTCTTATACTGTTTATAAAATACGTAATTTGAGCATCTGTTTTGATCGATTGTCTCTTTAACTCTTCGTATTATCAGTATCATATGATTTGTACACACATAAACCAAAAGTGACTCCTTTTTGTCCCTTGATACTTCTATAAAGGCGGTTGAAAATGAATCTCGTAGTTATGCTCTTAAAATTGTTCATAGTATTTTGTAATAAAAATTGACACAAAAACTTCAACGTAGACATTTTATACCTGTCCCATTGACAAAAAAACTATAAACAAATTAAACTGATTATGTAGGCTATAAACCTTCCCATTTCTAGTTAAATATCTTATCTATATTCGAGACACGGTATATCAATGGATTTATCTGACATGAATAAATTGCTTGGAATTCGAACAGGGGAAACTTATACCGTTTCGGATGTGATATAAAACATATTGATGTGACATTTAACACGGTTTATCGTGGTATCACTATACTCTGGTATGTTTCAATCTACAGGCACCGGTGTTGGAATCAACATATCAATGACTCAATGGGTAGTAAAATACAGTAATTGCTAGTAGAACAAAATTTATGACAAATTTGTAATTTGTTTTCCTTCCGATCTTGAGTGGAAACTGTTATTTCGCTCATCGGTTGTTTAGTTTTCTACAATGTACTATTTTTTTTCAATCCTAGGTAGTGCGCTGCACAAACTGCGGTGTTAATATTGACACCGTTGATGTTGTCACATATATAGATATCATTCCAAAGAGAGAGTACAAAATGCTTGGTAGGGTGTTTAAATAACACCAATATAATTGTTTCGTTTAGGTTGACAAAACAAGTATATAGATTATCTGTTTAACATCATACGATGTTTATTTGAATTCTGTCTTCGGTATTTATGTGACGACACCCATGATGGTGTCCTCTTCTAAACTCCCCGGTTTTTGCAGTGTACCTGCCGTAGTTTATGAAAAGAAGTGGAAAACAAAACATGATCAGGAAAACACCTCCTCACCTCCCCTTTTTGCAATGTCTGCAAAGTGATATCAACGCATTATTGGTGGGAATTCAATATGGCAATGCATATAAGTGGGCAGTCCGAGTGGCTATTCAGCAGCCGCCTTAAATAAAAATAACTTTGCATGTGACTCTGTAATGTTTGAATTGTGTGTTTGAATGCCGCCAAAACTGCTTTAAAATATTATGACAGTGTGGGAAGCTGCCGCGTAAAGTAGGGCTTTTTTGTCAGATAAGGTGTCCCGTTTCCCGCCCAATTGTTCATACAGTTCCTACAGTTTGAATAGAGTACATGATGTGTTTTCAAAATCCGTGTTCTAATTTTAGTCACTTCCATGAACTCCAGACCACACCATAGTGCTGGGCAACAACGCAGCTGTAATGGAGTGGAGAGTACACAATGTAGCAACAGAAATGTTTGTGTACTGCTATTCGTCTGCCGACAATACTTGCTTTCCCGCCTAAAACAAAAAGAACACGTGGGCTGTTAAAAAGACAAGAAGGGTTCAATTTCTTGAATAAGTAGGCGTCTGACAGCTTTGACTGTACGATGATAAATCAAAGAGGTGTGATATTAAACTGAAGCTACATCGTGGGATCTTTCGAAGTTCATAACCACAATAAAGTGACATAAAATCTACTTGTGGTGTATTTACTGAAGGGGGTGGGTGTGGTTTAATGAATGGGCCTTTGGGATGTATACGTCACCACCATGCAACAAAAGATTAGGGAGAATATGATGAATAGAATAAGAATAAAAAACGCGTTCGGTTACACTGGCGGAGGATTCAAAAACAATCACAAAACTTTCTTATGGGAAAGGCTTACTGTAGTTTTTAGGGAAAAAATCTTAATTCAAGTTAGCTAACTGGTTTAAAATAAAAGATTATCTTGGACCTATTTCAGTGAGGTATTTGTTTATCCATTATGCGCCAACTCTGAGTGACATTTTTAGAGTATTCATTTGTTTATCTTCAAACCAAAATGTGGGAACACGTGCGCATTTTCGAAACCTAAGTTCCACCCATGTATTCATAAGTAGGACAGTTCTACTCCGCGGGAGTGGAATAAATATCAAGACGGATTCTCGTGGGACAAATCAAATCTACACAGCAAAGTAGATTTATACACATGGTGTTACCGCAAACTGACTTCACCATGAAGTGCCTCAACAACCCATATACAAAGATTATTGTGATATAAAAACCGACAACCGATTGTGTGCAGTAAAAACCTTCCCCACTATAAAATAGTTTCAATCATGGTACACCAAAACACCGTCACAAATAGAGGAAATTCAATGCAGACCTCGTATACGGAAAACATTAGTACACTCACCCCCTTTTTGACAAGAGGCTGGATTATTGATCTGAAAAAGGGGGGCTTCTCAATTGGTTTTTAATCTGTTTCGTGATTTGTGCGAGGTATGAACGAGGCCGGGGCATGGGTCTCTAATACCTAGCGCTAGGGTTTTAGGAGGATTGCAGTAAGAACTACACGAACTTGCCAGGTCAATTTGTCAAGACGAACTGGAAATATTACACGTATAGGCCCCCTATTCAGAATACAAGCTTGCTGCAGTAATATCGAATGGCAAGATTGCTTTCCGAATTCTCTCGCAATTACTACCGTTAATAACCATAATTCGTTTATTCCAAGAAATTAACTAAAGTGCATGAAATTGGTCTGAATATACGTGACACGAGCCAAATTAATTGAATCTAAAATAAAAGTAGTGAATAAATATATGGATTTTGTTTTAAACTCACATCTAGATCAAATAATCAAATTAAGATTCATAATGATAAACGTCTTAAGGGACGTTTTTATCCTGTGAAAGAAGCTTGAAAGTCGTGTACATGTCTTAGATGCAGGCGAGACAGCTAAATATTTTAACAGTGGCGCCACATTGTCTCAGTTCCTACGTGTTCCAGTAAAATGCGTGTTTAAAACACGCGGTGCGCACGTTGGGTATGTCTTTGCAAATTGCCATAATATTTATCCGTACACTCTATAAAAGATAGCTTGAATTATGCATGGTATAGAATAAATCATTAAACTTTGTAGGCCTATTTGTTTGCACATTTCTTTTGCGGAATATTATTTTTTCTTTTTTTCTTTTTTTTCTCGGAAAAACATGTGTAAATATCAAACCAACCCACGTATGGCAACTACAGTCACATAGCACTTTCAGTACTTCTATAAATACAAGGGGCGCGTGTTTTGTCCACAGCGGTTCCCATTTGGTTTATTTGTGTAACCGAAAACCTCAGACGTACAAAAGTACAAAGGTGTGACCTTTTACCATGATTTTGCCTTGAATAATTGTTGACGTATTTCAAGCGATATATCCATAAATTTTCATTAAGTTTGTTTATATGCTTTTTGTTAATATAACCTTTGGTAGTAATTAAGATCAAAACCAATGTTTGCAGGAAGACGGAGGGTCCCAAGTTGACAACCAGTGCGTTGGTTTGACACTTATGTTCACCTACGACTCTGATGCTGTTGTCTAATTATTATTTCATTTAGTTTCTTCTTTTGTGTGTTCGTTTGTGTCTGTTGGTCTCTTGTGTGGTTTGTTTTGGTTGACACTGTTGTTAATACATGTCTTGTGGCAGTTGGGACAATTTAATTGAACACGAAATGTGATTAATAAGGTGAGCTGGATTAACGTCTTGAAAAACACGTTCATGACTGAAAACGTCTTGTTATTGTTTCATGCCTAAGGCAAAACTTAAATGTTGGTTTACGACTCGTTGTCATAACGATTTTTGCACATTGGGCCATTAAATAATGTGGACTCAACTATTACATTAAGTGCCTGGAAAACAGCGATCGCGTAAAATTAATAAGGCGCCATTTGTGGACGGCTGGTTTCTTCGTCAACTTGGCTTGTTCTGGAAGCCATTACTAGATTTAGACTATTACATTAGACAGTGTTCTGAACAAGCGAGCTGGGATACGGCTAAGGCTTATCAGCAACCCGGCCGTAGCCGCTGTCGAAGCGATCAACGACCTTCTTTGGTTTTACAGAAACAAAGTGGCCACTCATAATAAAAAAAATTGTGGCAGACTCACTTTGTGTGTTTGCCTGTGTTATAAACGATCTGCTATTTGGTCATAATTACATCAGACATGTAACAAAGCGGTTGTATGTTTTTAATTAAATAGGGGAAACCACCAATATGGGTCTACACGCCTCTCTTAATATTCATGCATGACGTCACAATTCTTACCCAAATTACCTCGGTTTGGGTTAGAATTGTGACGTACTCATGCATAGGTATTAAGAGAGGCGTCTAGCTAGGTCATTGGTAGAGCGCCGTCACGTTAAACCAGAGGTCGTTGGTTCAAATCCACTCTATCAACTTGTCTCTGTTCAACCCCAAATTAATCCAAATTTACCCAGTCATTTTCCCTTCAGTCATTTCCCTTTTGTGGTTTAATTATTGTGCTAAATTAAGTAAGTAAACAAATGCAAATAAAATGTTCTGTAGAATCAATCACCTCGTTGGTGTCACATCGTCCCCAACATCCAAACACCACTAGTTCGTGCGGCCGGCAACCAGGCTTTTCCACTAGATGCTTCATAGCGGTGTGCACGTAACAATTCGTTGTGGTGACGGGGTTGATGGCCAGTGCGCAAGCCCACATCATCACCAATGTGAACATAACTATGGATGTGTATGCTGCTCCTTGGTCCATGTGGATCTTTGCTGGCTTGGGTCCTTGAACCGAAAAGACAGAAGAATATTTTCATAACATTTCGTCATGAGGTTTGGTTTGGTTGACTTTCATTGTAACCACGTTCAGAATTCATTTCATTTTCAAATAATGTCATTTATTCATTCTGTTTGTGAAGAAAAGGGACAATTAGGATGGTTTAAGTTTTTAGATGTGGGAGGGAAAACCCAAGATAACTATTCAAGGGAAAATCTACGCAATCAGGCAGGGACAACTATTCGAAATGCATATTTTTGATATTTTTGAAGTTCCTGATTGGTGACTTTGATAAAGGCTCACTAGCTATAGAAGTGCTATTGGTCTTATTTCGTAGCTGATATGCTTCCTTATGGATAACTTATCCTTTTCTTCATTATTGGCGTATTCTCTGAAAGTGTGTACATTCATTAAAAAACAATTATCAGCTTCTCTTTTCTCAGGCTGATGTTGCACAGCAAGCCTTGTTGTGGTTTATAGATAACAGACGTTACTGATAGATACAAATACGACAATTGCCTTTTGTTTACTCAAACTTAAACATTAAAAAAGGTAATTGGGTATAGGTTGTGTATAAATACAACTTTCGAAATACAGATTATCATGCTTGGTATTTCTGTCGGAATATACTCAACCGAGGCCAGGTTGCACGAGGTATCACGTTTAAAAAAATTAATAAAAAAAAGGATGTGCCATTTTCAAATGGTACCAATGAACTCCGGAATGAAAATGCAAAAAAAAAGTGACAAAAATGCTTCAGCCAATACACTGTTCCATGAAATTTGCTTGTCCACTTCATAGCATTTGATGAAGTATATTGTGAACATTCTCTGTCTTCTGATGAAGGAGTTGTTGCTATATCAAAGCTCGTGCAGTTTTCTATTTAATTGGTTTTTAGTCTTTAAGTTCAACCATCACCTTCATTGGTTCATTTATCAAATTTACACGGCAATTTTTTTTTCTTCAGTATTTTATTAGTATTGAATTAAGAGATATCAATCACAGAGATTTTGCAATGAAATCTGATCATAAGACGTTAAAGGTTAAAGGACGAAGAGTCGGGGGTGTTAAAGCGCGTTTTGCCGTTTGCACCACGTCATAAACAGTGGACGGAGACGCCATTTAAGTGGCAACAGAGTTTGTCATCTCTTAATATTGCTTGGCTGATGACTGGTGACAACGTGGCAGTTGTTGACTGGTGTCAGCTTGTTTGTTTTCCACTTTGAGAAATATCGTTAGGGTGGATAATTCCTGGAAACGGCATTAGATTAATTGTTTTGTTTTTATTTTGTGTTTTTTTTTTTTGTTTTTTTTTTTCAAAAGGGCAATCGGTGTTATAGCAGTGCTGAGTCTTGTGGACATTTGTTTTTATTTTTTTGACGTAAACTCCGAGAAAAATACTGGTTTAAGAAGGTTTTTTCAGTTTGATTTGTTATGTCTAATTAAAACTGATACATTTTTAACTAAACGGTAAAATATATATACAAATGTTATGATTTTCTGTTATTTTGATTTTTATTGAAAAATAATGACATTTTGTAACAAACCTTCACTTTAAGGATCATCTTAACACTTAAAGAAATAGAATCTACAGGGACACTCATACCTCGTCATCTGACAAATTGGTTTTCGCAATCAGATTTCTTTTTTGCTTTTTCTTTTTTGCCGGCAAAACCTGCGGGCATGTAGTACTTCCGACGGAGGAAATAAAGTTGTTGTGACAGATTGGTTTCCGTGGATGGAGGCACTTAAAGATGTGTGTGCCATTAGGCAAAAAACAAAAATGGTCGTCCCACTCCCTCATCCTTTTTTTGAGGCCGCATCCTTTTTTTCTTTTTTGCCTGTTTTCTGTGTTGTTGTTTTTTTTCATTAAACTTAATCATTTTTAAGTAGGCCTACTCGTAACATAAGTAGTGACTTTAAAACGAAAAATTGGTGGCCAGTTTGAGTTAAAATGCTTGAAAAAAAAGAGAAAAAAAAGGCACTCATCCTCCTCTTTTGGAAAAAAAAACGGACGATCAACTGGTATTTTTTTACTTGGCCTTATTCCACATCACAGTGCTCTCATCTAGCCACCATTCTCTGTATGATTTAATTTAGAATGCTGTAGCAGGCTTCCTACAAGCCACTTCCAAGCTTGACGATGATGTCTCGATACAGAAATTGGGAAGTACGTCTCCGGTAACTGATCCGGGTAGAAGTAGAAAGCATCGAAGGTTCACAGTCTTGTACAACGTGTTCACTCCTCCCCCCCCCCCCGACCTTCTCTATGAGTCAAGTGTATCAACCATCCCCTGAATTAACAACATAGTAAAGGGAATGTCGTTTATAACGGCGTGAGTCGTCATTCACTATATAGCAACTTGCAGGAATGGTGAAGGATAGCAATACATGTGTAACAATACAAGTATTAAACGAACATTATAGAGTTGGTTTTTGCTAACAAGACAGTTGCTGGCAGTTAATCTAATCCCAAACTAAACTGACAAAACCTGTAGAAGTTTGGGATTGAAAAATAAGTTAATAGCGACGTGAGTCATTGTACTTAAATATTTCAAATTTGTATGTCAATGTTACACTAAATATACACATACATGGCGTTCCAGACACAAATAAGATCGCACGTGTAGAATGAATTCCTAAAACAAAAGGTGTTTGTATTTACCGCTTTCCTTTGTAATTCTGTTTTTGATGTTATATTGCCCGGGAAAAGGCGTGTTGCAATCTACCAATTTTTGGTAATTAAAATTAATTGTTTTACGTACGACTGATCAGTACCCAGGACAGTGAACGTTAACTAACGAAAATAAAATAGCATGTATAGTTTCAAAATGTTGTCTTCGTAAATTTAAGTCAGGAGAGTTCGTAGGTAAGAAAGCGTCCATTAAATTTATACGTTTGTCTAGGAAAGTTACATGAATTAAACATCATATATTGTCCTTGTACTTTCATAGCGTAATTACAGCATGGAGGTATACAACACATTACTCTTATGCTTAGTTAACAATGAATAATTGATGGATTATATGCACTGAATGTGCAACCCTAGCTGTACTTAAGTATGCCATTGTGGAAGACAGATTAAATTCCTCTAAAATAACAATTATATACAATAGTTTACTCGATATCTAACCTTTAGAGTTCCAGGCCGAGCCTCTACGTTGAAGCAGCTGCCGTTGATACTGGAGGAACATCGGTACCATCTGGTCTGGCTGTACTGGTCGAAATGATGATTTCTCGGAGTCGAATTTTCGTCAGTCAAAAATTAAACTTAATAAAAGATATACCGGCATATATAAGACACCGTAAAGGCTTCTCGGTGACCAAGACGTTGAGACAATTTTCTTTATCTTGCTTTTTATTGACTCGCCCTCAATGGCTGCTGTTAGGGCCACATGCCAAAGCTCAGTCTCGAAAATTGGCCGTTGGAGATTTCACTTAGACTTACTGTTCAACAGAGCACCCATGGGGGACTTGTAAGAAGAAAAAAACTAAACTATTAACAAACAGGTTTTTTTGTCTCTTGTCGGTCAGCAAGTTGGGTATGTCACTCAATCTTCAAGACCCCAGGCCCGGCCATGGTCTGAGCTTCCTTGATCTCTTTAAAACCGTACCGCGAGCGCATTTCCCGTCGCATTAAAAGGGTCTTAAAGTGGCTTGTTCATCAACAGGTTACCCTCAATTTTTGAGTAAAAAAAACCTTTACTCTAGAGCCTACCCATAACAACAAACATAGTTAGTTGGTTGGTTTTTGTCAGATAATGTTGACATTTTCCCCAAGCTAGCCCATAGGGGATGACATTTTCGCACTGAGCCCAACGGGGATCGCGTTTAAGGTATGGCAACTTGGAAGAATGGTGAATGATAGACAAGTGTAACAATAAAGTGCTAACTTGTACCAGCCCGAGTCCGCATAATCTGGGACCAATACATTGTAAGATTGTCCTCAATGCAGAGGGTCGACTTGACCACAAAATCGTTAGATTGCTTCCATCGGAGGGTCGACTTGACCACCAAATCGTTAGATTGGTCTTTCAGAGGGTTGACATGACCACCAAATCGTTAGATTTTCCTCCATCATGAGGGTCGACTTGACCACCAGGATTGTCATGTCCTCCATCAGAGGGTCTACATGACCGCTGTTGCAACAACCATGAAATGGGCCAAAAACAACAAAACAAAATGTCATGTCCGCTAAAATGAATAAAGATTCACACACGTGCTACTAGATTCACATTGTAGCTTTGAACATTTGAGTCCTTTTTGAAATAGCTCAGAGAACAGTGTCAACAAACTTTCATAAGAAAAAATATCGTAAGGTTTGGAATTGGACATAATATTTAAATTTCCCCACAGACGCTTGTTTTTGTGATATATTGCCTGTAGTGCATGCTATAACTGCTACTTTATTAATCGCCAACACGCTGATGTCACCTTGAGGCTTCGAAAATATATCACAGTGAAAAGGGAATTGAAATTGAGGGATGGGGGGACGGTGAAATGAGCCTCTGTCAGAGTTGAATGCTACACCAAATTGCGCTTTAAACCTCGGGTGCGTTTTCCCCAAACACAAAAGTATTGGGAACAATTCAGTCAACACTTCTTCGTTGGTTGTTGTCAACATTCATAATATTCTAAACTCGTTTTCTGTTTTGCACCATGTTGCTTTCTGAAGTGACCAATATTATTCGTTGATACGTAAGGCGCATGTTTGTTGATGAACTGTCCGGTTTATACACGACCTCTTTAATGTTGGCCAGCCAGAGACGTAAATAGCACACGGGCTTGAGGTAAACTGCACTTGTTGATGTGTGTGTGCACGTCAGTTTGTTTAGAAATCAAAAACTGCCTCCATTTGAGACAAACATGTAAACCCCCACATCTGAAATAAACAGATTAATACCGGTAGCTAAAAAGGATCATCTCTATATACCCGTCAGATATTTGTTATCGTTGTTTAAAACAGTATTATTTTCCCTATAATAAGTCCACAGCATGCATGTAATGACAGTACTTAACACGGTCTATAAGTGGTCTACACCGCCGGGGACCCAAAATGCTTGAAATGTTAAATTTAATGGTTAAGCTTGAAATGTTGTCAGCCTGGAGGCGACTGTCGCACCGGGGGACGAGGAAGTGAACATGTGTTTAAAAGAATGTATTGCCTACATTAGAGCAAGTGTTCCTTAAAGGCAGTGGACACTATTGGTTATTACTCCAAAAAATATGATCATAAAACCTTTCTTGATTACGAGTAATGGGGGAGAGGTTGGTAGTATAAAACATTGAGAGAAACGGAAAATCCTCAAGAACCAATATTTATTGCATAGGGAAATATACCTTTAAGAATTGCGCTGAAAGGTTAATTACTATCAAAATTATTACAACACAAATTACTAGGGACATCTCAAAACGCTACAACCTATTTAAATTAAATCGACATTTACATAGGATCAAACAATCGAATGATTTAAAAAACTAATGCATACTTTGCTTTGAAACGAAAATCATGTTCAAACAATCAATCAATCAGTCAAAGGTCATTTGTAGAGCGCCAAAATCAAACGCAGATAACGAATTTTAAACAGTGAGCTCCTTTGTGCGTACTCCTGTGAAGATGAGCAGCGTCTACTGTTCGAAGCGTCCATACCATATCGGCTCTAACCAGAGCCAACACTCCCACAAAAGAGAATTACTGGTTGTACCAGCAAGTTTACTTTTTATTTATAGTTTCTTGGTGTGCTCCTTTGTCTTCATTATTATCTTGAATCATGCAATCTCTACCATCTGATTTGCAAATAGGCCCCTATAGTGATTAAACCAGTGTTACCTGTACGTACTATTTGAATGAAATTACAAATACGGAACACGAGGGAACATAATCGTCACTTCCGATTGGGGGCGATGAGCCATCGATTACATGTTGTTACACAAACATCAAGGGAGAAAAATTCTAACCACTGCACCTCGGCGCTAGGCGCGGTGCCTTGTTGCTAATATCACCGTGTAGTTTATTGAAAGATTCAAGCGCTGTGGAAATATTGACCAACAGAGGGGGGGGGACAAAAAACACAAACCAAGACTAATCTCCCCAGCCATGATGGATTGCATCCCTGAGTCTAGAACTGAGCAAACAGTACAGGAGGATGCTCGATGGTTGTTGTAGTGGCGCGCCTTTCTCCGTCCGTTTGCTCTGTAGTGTTTTGTCGTCGGCGCTTGGGTGCACTTTGACAGATGAAAATGAAGAAGGTACCCTTCTCGGTTTTTATTCTTTACTCTGAACGCTCAATTGACGGGGTAGAAAAGAAGAAAAAATGCCTAAGCGATGGGGAAAAAGCTAATCCAATCCGGGAGGTTTTGTTACAAGAACTCTGGGGAGATTTGAGATTTTGCTACTCCAGATCCAACTTGGAGAGCCGTGTAAATAGCACTTACCATCGGAGTGATGAAACCCTCAAGACGATTCGACCAAACAGTGACATTCATACTGAGAATGGACAAACATAAAATGTCACACACAAACTAAGAAGAGTTTTCCCAACAGAAAGAAAAGATACTTTATGTAGTAATTTCATCAAAAACGGTACACACTAAAAACAGTGTTTATATTTTCAATACATTTCTAAGCATAAGTTTTGTACCCACTATTTTCATAAAGTTTAGCCTTAAAGGGAAGGTACATGTTTGGTAATTACTCTAAACAAATATTAACTTAAAAACTGACTTGGTAACGAGCATTGGAGAGCTGTTGCTAGTATACAACATTGTGAGAAACGGCTCCCTCTGAAGAAACGTAGTTTTCGAGAAAGAGGTAATTTATCACACACAAAATAAAAGACTTAGCTAGAAGTCTTTTATTCCAATATGAAAGCATACAAACTTGTCTAACAAGGTTTTTTTCGTTCATCATTTTCTCGCAACTTCGTTGACCAATTGAGCCCAAATGATAACACTGGTCTTTGACAATTACCAAACGTGTACAGTGCCTTTAACCATGTTTAGATTCTTGTGTGTGAGCAGATGTAAGCAGATGTCAAAATAATAAACATGTTTATCATTTAAACATGTTTTAAAAATGGGTTCCATTTGTGTTAAAACTTTAAAACAGTTTTTACAGTGTACATGGTGAGTTAATAAAGCTTGGCACACTTGCTGGCTTTAGCCGGCACGAATACCTGATCAGTTCAAAATAATCAAGTTGATAGTATATAAACCGTAATTTGGTTTGGTAGTCTTTGTGTCTGGTTTTCACAAAGTTTCCGGAACAATTGAATACAAATTGTTTTCAAGGGCTGTGGCATAAATTCACACAAGCATGAATGTGTATTCTTTGTTTTAATTATGGAGTCGGAGTATAAAGCATTTAATTAGTAATTATTGTAAAATCTGGAAATGTGTGCGGTAACACCATGTTATGACCATCTCTAATGAGTTGGGATTGGTTTCAACTCGACGTTTCGATCAGTATGCTCTGATCGTTATCAAGAGAAGCTTTTCAAACCTTTCCATATCGTATTTCCACCGTGCAAAGTTTCAAATCCTACTTATTGTAAAATCATCCTTAACTGACCATGATTTTTGGATCTATGTAAAGAAAATGTTGCGTTGTGCCGCCGCTGCCCTTCCCTTTATCTGTATGAAGTTGACACTATGATATGATTAATTGCAGCAGACATTGACTTTTTTCATTTTAAGTGGAAGTGGAAGATATTTATCATCCGCATTATCCCAATACAGGGTCACAAATATTGAATTTCCAAGAAGGTAATTACCAGCAAAGTTGATCATTAATGGGCTTCAATTTTATGGTTGGAGAGTTTCCCTTTCGCCGTTCTCTGAGGCCATCCGGTTAACTACGACCAAGATACTTAAACATTTATGCCCGTAGTAGATTGGTGCACCTTTTTTTAAAGCTTCTTTATAAAACCACGATGTTGACATTGGGTTTTCTCTCTTACGTGACGAAATTGTAATGGCTCCGTACTTTGCCGGATCCAAATGTTTGCGGTCGCCAACTGACGGTGGATGACGGTTATACAGACCTCTCAGTCAGAGAGACTTCCGGGTTTACCAGTCCGTGAATCGATTGACGTACCGCGGGCGTAGTCTGCACACAGGCCCCCTCAAACATCGACTTAGATCGCCTCCATACCATCTCTATTAATACTGTGTGTATAACAAAAACCGGGGTACTAAAAATTGATAAATGAGTCGTCAATCTTGAGTTTTCATGACAAACTCAAATCGCCTTCATTTTGATTCTTCTTTGACTGCTGTTTGTGTTCTTTATACAGAGACCCGTCCTGCTGTTGGGTTACACGATGCAGTGGTACAAGGTTGTCTTGACGTTGGTGTCGCTCTCTGTTTGTCTATGTTCTCTTCTTGCCACGGCCCAGCAAAGACCCTATTGGGAGAGGAGTGGATGCCATCTAGTCGGTAGGTTCTATTTCTCTCCTTTATAATATCATAACTTTTAAAACATTTAGGCCTATACTTTTAAACGAGATTTGTATTTTCCTACATTTTCCAACTCACTCTGAAATATCACTGATTGCAGAGTTCAATCATTCTCAAAACCAGCGAATAACCCTTAAATAACCGCGCCTTGCATCCCCCTTGACCCCCCCTCCCCCCCCCCCCCCCCCGCTCCCCGTGCTCGGACTCTCTCGACCCTTCTGGTCCTGCCAGTTCGTGGGGCTGGGGGCTTGAGATTAACCGAGCCCCACGAGGGAGTTGGGGGTGGGGGTCGATATATCAAAACTTGATGTGATTATTCACAAAATCACTTTTTTTATAATTAAACTGTTTTTCGTAATTTTTTTCACGAAGACGTGACTATCGAACTTGAAGTGTACAATGTAGTTGTATGATGTACTGAATGAAAACTAGAGGATGTGAATTAATTCACCTCTCAGGGACCAAATAATGAAAGGACATCACCTTTAAACAATGACTGGTCATTCTATCCGAAAAAAATAAGTCTTTATAGTGTGATACCAACTCCAACCAAATTAATTGGGGTTTTTTTAAAAACACTTCTTTAGTTCCTTCTCCACTTGATCATCCTAACATGATTTTATCAGTATATTATGCCCATTCAAACCAAGCGACTTCGGCTACGTCTATGGCCGTTTAGGCTACAGCTGAAACACCAGCCAAATCCACTACCGAAGCCACTCGGACGCATCCATATACAATACCGACTCCGTATAGGTCATGTCAAAGTGTTCGCACATACATTGTAATAACTTGGAGTGAATGTTTAAAGTGATCGCAACCATGAGTGGTGCTTTTTACTGCTTACTTGTAAATGAACAAACAGAAGACCCTACCTTCGTAATCATGATCTCGATCCCCACTGGTAAACAACATAAAGTATTCTGACCCAATATTTCAATATTTACAACTAAGTCTGCCTCCCCCTTGTTGCCCCACCCCTCATTCTCTGTCAAGTCGGTCACTCGGTTATTCGGTTATTCAATCAGGGTGAGATTGATCGACTATTAAACCAACTTCCGTTGGCGCAACCCGAACGCGGCAAAATCGTGATTGATTTCGGTCAATGTGACATGTTTTTGGAAAAGCCCAGAGCTCCGTATGTGTATACCCCCAGCCTGCCTGCACACACCTCGTCAAACCCACGGGCTTTCAATCACACCGCGCGACTTTCTCTCTGTCCGTGATATTGCGTTTGTTGTTGCGCAAAAAAAAGTGCGGTGGAAATTTAGCACGAAGCACGTCTACAAGAAGTCAGCGTCACTTTCAGTTTCATTTACTGGTTCCCGATTCATCTCATTAAGGTCCCTGTTTACTTCGTATACCCGCAAGGCTGATGTCCAAAGAAGAAAGTGAGATTCGCATAGTTACCTGAGGTTAATACTTCAATGTCTCATTGAATGAGAAATCTAATTTTCCACACAAAACGTGAGCACAGAAACACATTCAGATGAGGGCAACTTTACAGAGTGTATACTTTTTAAAGACAGTGGACACTATTGGTAATTGTCAAAGACCAGTGTTCTCACTTGGTGTATATCAACATATGCATAAAATAACAAACCTGTGAAAATTTGAGCTCGATTGGTCGTCGGAGTTGCGAGATAACTATGAAAGAAAAAACACCCTTGTCACACGAAGTTGTGTGCTTTTAGATGCTTGATTTCGAGACCTCAAATTCTAAACTTGAGGTCTCGAAATCGTGGAAATTCGTGGAAAATTACTTCTTTCTCGAAAACTACGTCACTTCAGAGGGAGCCATTTCTCACAATGTTTTATACTATACACCTCTCCCCATTACTCGCTACCAAGTGAGGTTTTGTGCTAAACAAATATTTTGAGTAATTACCGATAGTGTCCACTGCCTTTAAGGTAGCCTATTTTCATCTTGCTTGGTGCTTAAACTGCTTGTATTATGTAAATGAACAAGGAGTCATAATTTAATAGCAGACTGCAACCTTTAAAAACCTTAGAACAACGCCTTCAAGTATCTGACTCAGTTTTTAATGAGAGGAACTTTTAAAAACATGCACTTTTTAGCGAACTTTTAAAAAATCAACCTTTATCATCTAATTAAACTTTAATAACACCTAGGCTGTATCTCCTTATAGTGACCTCTCCCTTCTCTCTTGCTCACAAATATTTAAAAAATTCCGAGATTGCATCTGCCATTCTCATTTCTACCCAACCCTTGTAGACTCTTATAGAATTACCTGTGACGATCTAATGAACAATAACCCGATCCGTGCACATTTCCCCGTGCATCCTCGCCGAACTCAAGCCTCGCTAATGTTTCAGTACCTTTATATGCCTTTTTAGATTGTCACACAGTATTTAGCCGAGTGACAGCCAAACTCAGACAAACTTTACTACACTGTATAAAATGGACATCAAGATATTTTTCCTCGCTGGTTATGTCAGAACAAAGTGCGAGACTGTGATGACAAAAACCTTCAGCAGTTCATTGTTTCTTCCTTTAGGATGCTGCCAATAGACCTAATCTTGCTGTCACCATCTAGGTCATGTCCTCTGATTCCAAAAACAGTAATGAACGCCAACATCCATTGCTCAAACATGGCACCAGACTATTATTTCGTCCAGCCTCAGTTGTGTTACAATGAGTTGGAATAGAGTAAAATCAAGATGGCCACACCGTGATAAAGGTCTAAATTGTAGTCTAGAAAGAAAGGAAAACTAATTCAAACAAACTGGACGCTTTATTACCGCGTGTGCTCACTCCGAGACAACACGAAATGCGTAGGAATTTAGTTCAACCAGTTGTGAACTTTTGGCAGGTGTGAACTGGCAAAAAGACAAAGGACCCTTACAATGGTGCAGCCATCTTGATTCCATCTAATTCAAATCAATGTAACCAAAACCGAAGCCGGAAGGCCAAATAGTCTGGTTCATTTTTGTATCAGCATCCGTCACTGCTTTTGGATTCAGGGAATATGACCAAGATGGTGGCAGAATGGGTATAACACTGGACAAATAGGGACGACGACCATTTCATGAGTAGCTTTAATACCAACAGTTATTATTCAGTACCTAGTCCTCTTATACCCATCCACTGAAACTTACTTCAGCACTTACCGACGTCAAATGTAATGGCAATTAAAACATCATTTAACTCACAGTGGGGGGGGGGGGGGGAACGGGCAATTTTATAGATTTCTCATTAGTAGCTTTCCCAAATTAAAGACAGGAGGTTATTTTTACGATAAAAAAAAAATTTGGGCTCGATACGTGGCATGGCATGGTGCACCCTCCCTCAATGTGTTCTTTGAGTCTCATTAATTCTTTAGAGGATTTATAGGGAGGTAGGGCCTACTTCTGTACAAGAGAAAAACAGTGTCAATATGGGAACCTTTTTTTTGGGGGGGGGACACACCACAATCTGCCACAATATATACAACTCATGTTGATGCAGATTTGTTTTTCCATCTTCAACTCATTGCAGGTTACTCTACCTTGGTTCAGATACCAGGCTGCCATAAGACTAGGGTGGATATGAATGCATGCCGAGGCTACTGCGTCACCTACACGCTGCTGTCAACATTCAACCAGATCGTTAGTAACAACATACGCTATTCATCGCGTGGTACCTGCTGCGCTATAGGAGATACACACGATGTAAGAGTTTGGGTCAGGGTAGACTGGTCCCCTGTCTAAAGACAGGCACCGGTCTTGCAGAACCAATAATAATAATAATAAAAATTAAAAAACCAATGGTTTAATTGAATACTAGCTTTCCATATCTGTGTTTTGATTGGTCCGATGTGAATGTTTGTCAGCTGCACTTTCGGTCGTCTGCATGCAGCATGCATAATGTACTTGTACGTACGTGTATTAGTCACACATGTAATGTTGTTTTATAATGTAAACCATGTACGTAGGATTTAACTGCGAAAAAAACCGAGGTCAAACATCCGTAAGAATCCTGACAGGTTTCATGTGCCTTGAAGTGTGACGTCAGATGTAGAGGCTTAAAGTTTAGGGTATTGTTTTTTCGGTTTGTTTGTTTGTTTTCTTTCGGATGATTTGTTTGTTGTCTTTCTTTGTTTAAATGAAGTATTAAAACTAACTTTTCCTATTTTTTTTTTCGCCAATGGTTAAAACTGTTTTCATTGTACTTCTGTTTAGGGGTTTTGGGTTATTTTACCTGTTATGTTTTGTTTGCTTGCTTTAAGATGCTTATGTCTTCTCTTCCCTTTTTCGGGAAGTGTTAAAGTAAAAAAAAACTCCTATTTCACCAATTGTTCTTATTGTCAAGTTAAATGTATCTTTTTTGGGCCTAAATGAGAAGGTTGTGTGTTTCCCACACATTCCTATACTATAGTTTACAATCTCTTTAAGTGTCTTTCTTCGGTGTGCTTTTGTTTTATTCTTATAAATCGAGATAAACACAAACTTTCTTCATTGTTTTTGATCTTCTTTTAGGTAATCGTGATCCTCGCATGTGAAAACAACGAACAGAAGAGTGTAACGTATAAGTCTGCCGCCTCCTGCTCATGCACACTGTGCACCCAGGAAGATACCTCGCAATTGAATAATGTATAGCACCAACGAAACGCCCTCTATTGGAATCAACAATATAGTTTGAATCATCCTTGAGGGCGCTGTTCTCTCACTATGAGTCGTGTATAAAGTAAAATAGAAGCTTAGGGACTCCTTCTGAGTTGAAGTGACGTGTATAGGCTCAGAAATGCGAACATTGACGTCGTGTAAAGCCCCTTTCACACGAGAGCAATTTATTTAGCAAGGGTCCCTCGCTAAAGTGAAGCATTATTGTACAATTTTACAACAATGTTTTCTAAAATATTGTCAACATTGCTACATTTTACAACCATGCTAAAAAAAAAGCAAGGGACCCCTTAAATGGTTGTCGCGCGAATACCACTAGTCTACTACAGGGTTAGCGGGTTGAATTTTTTTTTCCATTTTCATTCAAAATCCTTCTGAGGTCGACAGAGCCCTAAATTTGTGTTACCATCATAATGAGCTTGTATAAAACCTGATACAGGGGCTTGTGCTTTGAGTAATTTCCAAGTCTCTATAATCTTTCGAATTTCTAAAAAGGTTCCCTAAATGTCATGCGCTGCAAACCTCATACACAAATACACGCTGTTTCTGTTACCTACTGAATTATTATACGATATGGACCCCTTGGGTAATGGTGTTGATATCGAATGGAAGAACCACAGCTTAGGTTCAAAGCTCATAGGCTTAAAGGAATTGGCATTCTTGAGAACTGTCACGTGATAAACAGAACATACCATCGGCCACAATAATGAACACAGTGTGTTGTGAGTGTGTTATTCTCGTGCATTAGAAGAAAAAAAAAACAGTTGGATTTAATTTAAGGCTGACAACAAAAATAATTTCAACTGGGACCATGAGACTTAAAATCTTAAATGCATTTCCGTACCATTGTTGTCTGTTTATATAGGAGTGTGATAACCATAATTGCATAAAGCCATGCAATTCAAAATAGTATAATTCTGATTATCTCAACACACACTCACTGCACGTGTTCGCATTCTGTTTTACACCCAGCTAAGGAATTTTTCCCCCGTTCTTATCAAACCTGTATGAAATCCAATGAGGTGGCCTATACCAACCAAAAGAATTTGTCATGAGATTTTCAAGATAAACCAGCATTCTTAGAGCATTAAAACTTTTGCCTTATGTTTCTTCAAGGCACGGTAGTGGATTACCCGATCATGATTTAGCAATGCCTACTACAAACGTCAACTATATTAGGGTTTCCTTCACAGCTGAAAGTTTTAAAAAGTCAATAGACGAAAAAGATGTCAGCGATTAACATTAGAAAGTTTCCCACTTGTTGTCCAAACAAGTATACATTCTTGTCTATTTTATTTTTTAGTAAAGATGCTACTGCAATAACAGGCACGCCTATAAATATTTCACATCGTTAGTACAGTGTCTGTTAGGTGGTAACGGATAATTTTGGAACGCAGAAGGGGCAGTATAATATATGTAGGAGTTGATACAAAAACAAGTTCATGATAGAGATTATAATTGTAGCTTACAGGAAACTTGAATAGGACGGTGATCTTGATTGGGGATTTTCCGCATTGACAAATAATATTATATGCTTGTTTGGTATCGTACATAATAACGAGGTTGTTCGGTGCCAAACAATATTATGTTCCTTTAAACTGCGCAGGATTTGCGTGTATTCGAACTTTGTTCGAGGAACTAATAATTATTTGGTTCATTTGATTGTGTTGTACTTCAAGAAGGAAACAAAATTGTGCGGTTGAGGGCCAAACTCTGAATACGCGGTGAGGCTGGCGCAGTCTGTTACCTTACCGTGTTACTGTTAGTATTTATGAATGTAATTATTATAAAACTATATTGTTTTAGATTAGACTTTTGTCTTTCCCTTGGGTCTTAAATTCAATTGCATCATATTTTGTGCTCTTAAAAAAAAATATTTTACCCATTATTGTAAAACAGATCATGTGCAGATGAAGACTTTGAAATGTCTGGTGTAACTGATGTTACTATATATAAATGAAGCGTAGATTTTTAATATCAGGTTCTGATTTATTAAAAATAGTGTACATGTCTAGCATTTTTTTTCAGACATCGGCTTCGGATTCCTCATTAGAAATAGTCAAAATTTGAATTTTTTTATGAAAACAAAAATTGATTGTTTTCTATAGGTGTCGTGGACTCGGAGAATTTGAAGGTTGAAACAATAACTAACGCCTTGAAAAATATTTTCATCTTAGTGATCACAAATTGTACAAAAAAATCAAATCTGAAAGCTTTACATGCACACAATGTTTTGACCAATCTCCGTTGGTTTTAATAAACAAGTCTCATTATGAAAACCCATCTGTACACTGACTTGATATTGTGCAAATAAACGCAGTATGTTTTACCTTTATACCATGTTGTCAACTTTGTTAAAATGTGTGTTGAGATGAGTTTAAAATGTTCTAAAGAGCAGAGGGAACAGACTGACTCAAAAGGGAACTAAGTGTTTTTCCAAGTTGTTTTATTTGATGCAAGGTAGGAACTATAAGGTAGAACACTTTTTTTTTAAAAACGGGTCAGACTTGACCCGATTCCTGGTTCCAAAGGGTCTGACCCATATCTGGGTCAGTGTGACCCGGAATCCTTGTCAAACTGACACAGAAGTTAATCGAAGTGACGCAAGGTCATATTTGTTAACCATTTCCCGGGTCTTCTTAACCCAGATGTGGGTCAGGGCCCGAGAATCGGGGTCAATTTTTACCAGGGAGTTTTTATCGAGGGGGAAATTATTAGACTGAAAAATTTGCGAATATTAACTAACAGGTGATGTATAAATGTAAACATGAAAGAGTCGTTTTCTTTATTATAAATTGTTCAACCTTCAGACATAATTGCCCGTTTCTCTCTCATTACTCGTCGTCATCGGTTTTTAATGTATTTTACTAATCAACGAGGCACACACGCGTGCGTGAATGTACAACTAACGCAAAATATTCTACCAGGACAAATTAGTTAATTTGGGCGTTGAAGAGAGAACCGTACAGTGGGTGGAAGTGGGTGGAAGGAGTGGGTGGAAATAGTGCCACCAGTGCCTCGCATGCCTCGTATTCATTAACACCTTGTGGAAACCACCGAGGTGACCACCCCCAACAAACCAAACTCTATACTCTGCATACACCATGTATATAAACATAATAATTACGTTTGACAAGTCAAAGGATTTTTTTAAGAGGACACATTATTTTATTTTTGATGTATTGTCACGTTTTATTGAACGAAATCAACGTAATTCTTGGCATAAAGTACCCATATTGTTTAAAAGTAAATACACTGAAAAACACAAATGGCAGTTTTAAACACTTGAAAACTACTTAATTTACTATATAATTATTATAAACAACTATTGACAACAAAACAGAGTTGTTTGGTACTATCGGTTTTGTAACAGAAGACACTACCGCATGTTTTTACCGGATAAACAAATTAAACATGCTTTTGGAAAATAAAGAAGTCTTTTTAAACTGTCTTCTTCTACTTTCACCTGTATCATGTTTAAGTGCAAGTTAGGCTCATCAATGCTAGGTAAAAAAAAACTGTATTCAACCACAGTGGGTGCATTCTGTATAAAATAAAACTTTTAGCTTTTGTTAACATCGTGGAATTCCTATTTATAACATAGTCACACTAAAGTCTGAGAGACAACTCGACAATCCAGATTGTATGTTTTTGGAGTCACAATTTCAACCAGTAGAGGGCGACATTTCAATAACATAAAAGATTTGTGAATTTCACCTTCATGTCCTTCTGTTTCATACTATTACAATTTTATTTGTTTAAAGCCATTGGACCCTTTCGGTACAGAAAAAAAAAAGTTCACAGATTTACAAATAATTTACAGGGTTTACAGAAGGTAATGGTGAAAGACTTCTCTTGAAATATTAGTCCATGAAATGCTTTACTTTTTGAGAAAACGGTAAAACAATATAAATTCTCGTTAACGAGAATTACGGATTTGTTATAAACACATGTCATGACACGGCGAAACGCGCGAAAACATGAGTAAGTTTTCCCGTTATTTTCTCCCGACTCCGATGTCCGATTGAGCCTAGATTTCCACAGGTTTGTTATTTGATATAGAAGTTGTGATACACGAAGTGTGGGCCTTGGACAATACTGTTTACCGAAAGGGTCCAATGGCTTTAATGATACAGTGGTGTGTCTATATCTTGTTTCGAAGGAGGGATAGTAAATAAAAAAGAGTACATACATATTTGAGTTGTGACATTTTAGGGTCAGAAGTGTCATGGTAGAGGTGCGTTTCAATTGGATTGTAGACCAAACTACATTCAGTCTTTGTACAAACTTAGTAACAATTTGCACACAACTGCAAAATGCAGAACAGAAAACTGATAAGACTAGAAGCTAACAAAGAAGGGCACCCCAGCTGTATAATACCTAGTACCGTCGTAGAGCATTGCTAGTCAGGCTCGTTGTCAAGCTTTGATCAGTACCGTGTCAGATTCCGTTGACTAAATAAGCTGTGACTCTTAACTGGGCCAAGCATTGAGCCTTGCGGGACATACCCAGTGTGTCTTTCCGTTCCAGTTGCTGTTTAATGTGGTTCGAGTCCAGGGGTGGATTTCACAAAGGTAGTCTTAACTTAGGACTAGTCCTAGGCAATGCTAAGAAATAGGACCAGTCCTAAGTTAGGATGAGTTACTGGTCCTAACTACGGACCAGTCCTATCTCTTAGCAATGCCTGGGACTAGTCCTAAGTTAGGACTACCTTTGTGAAATCCACCCCATCGGTAACTTTGGCGGTCTTTATTGCGTACTACAGAGGGCGCAACTACAGGTCTTTGCAGACTTGAAGGTGTCTTTGTATACTTGGTTGTTTTCGCATTGTAGTGTGATGTGAACCTGTGACGGGGAAAACAAACGAATAAGCAGAAATTCAGATAGAAAACTCAAACAGTTTGGATTCTTAGACATTACATTATTGCCCCAAAAACAAGCGAACTATTCTTATCGTACGATTTTAACCAAACAAACTGAGGGTGAATCCAAAATGAACTGTTCCATTAAGATTCACATTAATCGTCTATAGAATTACATGTTCATCATTCGGTAAAGTGAACGGTGCAAGTATACAGTTTTGGCGCTGTTTGTACAAATGGGTATACCAATAGTTCAAACTCAAGTTGGCTGAATTCTCCCCTATATTTCTCCCACACAAAACGTAAAAACACAGACAAAAAACTATTTTACCCTCTGAACAGCGATATAAGGAAGAGGGCGCCCTAAACAAAAACTTGCCACTGCTTGACTCAGAGATAATAGGGGCTTTCATTGGAAACTGACTTCTAATGGCAAATAAGTGCAAACTTACGTCATGTGTCGATGTTATGGAGCAGCATGATCCGTGTGACGTAAATAGTTGGGTGCCTCCACTTCTCTCAAGTGTTGCTGTATCGGATAGGAATGAATACGTCATACAGTAACCTCTGCAGGCGTTCATCTTCACATACTCTATGTGGCATCCTGGTACCCTGACTTCTTTTCTGTAACCTGTAAGATTATACAAAACAGCGTTATAGTTAGTCTGCAGGCTATAGGGAAAAAACTGCGGCAGAAATTTGTGAAATCGAGACGCCACTAATGGAAAATGGTCGCTGCATGCGTATAGCCTTCAGAAATTAGAAAATATTGTGGTGTTATGAAAACAATTAAGTGTGTTTTGTCCAACAGCAGACATCCTCTACACTCATTGATTGTAACCACTAGGGCCTAGATCAGTTATGATTTGAAAAACAGGCCTTATAGCAATAGGATTTTAAAATGTCTTCCTATTTGTTGCCGCTTATAGTCTTAACAGTAGTTTTATCAGATAACTTTTTTACCTACTTTTTATTGACCAGTCCTGTTTTTATGACTCTCTTTTTCATTGTGATTTTCTTGTCTAATTGTGATGTACTATAGGTTTAGGTTTCATTTTAATTTACTAAACGCTGTACGTACAATATAACAAATTCTATGTGTTTATAACAATGACAAGGTAATGACTAATGTAGTCCAGTTGAACAAATTGTGAGTTCATTTTCAATTGTTTGTCCTGTGGGGCCAGACCCTTTTTCGGGCCAGTGTGACCCGGGATATGTGTCAAAATGATCCAGAAATGAATCAAGATAACGCCATCTGAGTTTTAAAGAAAGTTGTAGGAGTCATGCCTAATGGAACCCGAATTCTGGGTCAATTCTGACCCGGATTAAAGCCCTAGAAACAAGCTGTATACTATACAAAGGTAGACAACAAAAATTGTGACATAAATATGCCTGCAACTTATGTTGTGCTTTACATGCGCTTTAATAGGCTTCCTACACTAGGAAATAAATTATTATTATTCCAAGACTTCTTTTAATAATTTATTTCGAGAAACTACATTTTAAACGTGCGTTGTAAAAGTACGTCACGTGTCGTTATCTAGACTCCCTCCCGTGGCCACAAACACAAGACGACATTCCCCTCTAAATACAGGATACAACAGTCTGAACTGTCCGTAGACTCAGCATTATGGAAATAATATTCCCAGTGGTTAGGAAGCTCAGCTATAACTGCAAATCAAGATCCAATCCATCTGCTACCCTGTGTCGATACTGTCGATTGAATTTAACAGATTGCTGATCTGCCCACAGGTTGTGAGTTAAGCAACTCTGTACAAGCATAGGTCACTGATTGATTTGCATAGTGGTGCCTCTTTGGTCGCATCGTCGTAATGTTTAATGTTACTGCTTAAATTTGCTGAAATCAGAAATCGAGCTGAAGGGCTTGTCAAATATGGCGCAATAAATAATTGTATTCATTTACGTCTTAAATGCAAAGTAAAACATACCAATGGTGAAACGCTCGTTTGCCCATACACGGTACCAATGTGTGACGTCAATCACACGTAAAAGTGACGTCACCAAAGTGAAGACTGAATGTGGAAGTTTGCCATAACGGAGCATTTGCTCTACTTACTGAGTGCATACGGACTTTAACTTGAGGTTACAGATGCATTGCTGGTACATCTTCACCAACACATAAACCTTTTTGAAACGTGCAGGTTTTGTTATGATATGTCAAAACAACTTAGCCCAAATGTCCAACGAGTACAAACTGAAACACAAGTACGGCCAAACTGAAACACAAGTACGCACAAACTGAAACACAAGTACGAACAAACTGAAACACAAGTACGAACATCGTTTGGGCGGAAATTGATAAATCTGCCCACACAAATTTGAATATACGAACAAACATGACGGCCTAGTAAATATAAATTTTAAAATTTTGAACACAGAAGCAAAAGCTGCCCACGTGCTGGCGTACAAACCAATGCAATCGCGATCAATGAGTGACGTAACTTTGAAACGTAGGCCTTGATGATGCATCATGTGAAAGATCATCCCTGGCATGAATCCTTGTTTAAAGACACCGGACACGTTTCTAATTGTCAAAGACCAGTATTTCCACTTGGTGTATCACAACACATGCATAAAATAACAAATCTATGAAAATTTTTACTCAGTTGGTCATCGAAGTTTTTTACTATGAACAGCTCGCAATTGCTCATTGCCGAGAAAGTTAATATGCTAGTAGATAGTTTTAGTAAATACCAAAAGTGTCCTTTGAGATAAAATACACGCAATGTGTGTAGAGACGGCTGCGCTGAAACATTCCTATGCATCAAAATTCATTCCTCAATATTTTACAAATGGAAGCAGTCAATGTGAATTGAGGCGATACTATTACAACGTGATTGATGTCAATAGGCAGATGTCTTGTTCGTATTATCAATAATGGATGCGTTCTGCGTTTGCTTAAGGATAGCTTCCTTTAAATTAGCATAAACAACGATTTTTCTTTCAACATCTGTTGTGAGCTGGAAGACCTCAGCATGTAAGTTTGAAATTTGGCAAATATTAAGAAAATAGTAGGACCGGAACGCACTCCAATTTCCAAAAAGGTTGGGACTGTTTCATTTATGAAGCTCCTCCCCATGTCAATGTAATAAAGCTTCACAACATGTTTGAGGCACCATGTGCAGTTCTTTATAATAAAATATATATATATATATAAAATATATTTAAAAAGTTAACAAATAATGGTTCAGGGCAACCCCCCTATAGAAAACAGGAGGGGGTAGAACCACCGGGAGGAAGAGTGGGAGAACAAAAATGAGGCTGAAACTTTCTTTGATGCATAGGCTATAAATCGAATACCTGTACGAAATGTGTTTGTGGTCACATCTGGTATTATAATATGACGTATTTTGATAGTTTTACACTTTCCTCTATAAAATAAAAATTCATGAGATTCGGGCTATGAGTGCTAACATGTTTGTCACATGTAACATTATTCTATAGAGTAGCTGTGAGCAAATTGACAGCAAACAAAGACCTTGCCCAAATGTCGAAGAAAGGGGGTCACCCATTTATCATTCATGAACCATAGATACACTCTTCACAGTCCAAATGCATGGATAAATAGGTATTGAACTGGGAACGTATCAACCATGATTGTAGTTGCTTTCCCACGAGATGTGACAATTATTCCAAGTGAATTTTGACATCTTTATCTAGGGAAATCATGGAAGATCTTGTCCCGATTGTGTTATAAATTTACATAAACACTGAGAGGTTTAATTCCTCTCATTTGCTTATCTATGGATTTAATCATTACATTTTATATTTTAGAGCTGCCCTTTTAAAGCCTCCCTAAAGGCACTGGACACTATCGGTAATTACTCAAAATAATTGTTAGAGTAAAAACTTACTTGGTAATGAGCAATGGAGAGCTGTTGATAGTATAATACATTGTGGGAAACGGCTCCCTCTGAAGTAAAGTAGTTTGGGAGGAAGAAGTATTTCTCACTGAAACATTTGAACTCAATTCGAGACCTCAGCTGAGGTCTCAAAATCAAGCATCTGAAAGCACACAGCTTGTGCGACAAGGGCGTTTTATCTTTTCTTCAATTATTATATCTCGTAACTTCGAAGACCAATTAAGTTCAATTAATTGTCACAGGTTTGTTATTTTGTGCATATGTTGAGATACACCAAATGAGAAGACTGTCCTTTGAAAATTACAAAAGGTGTCCAGTGTCTTTAAGATCTATTTTATATAAGATATTTAATGAAACATTTTCACCTGATATTTCATTCAATGTATTTTACGAGATAAAAAAAATATCTTTTTTTAACACAAATGTCAAATAATTGTGGTCTTCAAGGTATAACACTAATGCTTCACATGACCACAGTAGAAGCAGGAAACTTTGTCAATAACGACCGCATTTATTGTTCTGTAAATAATCTTATTACGTTTTCAGAGGATGCAAATATGCTACATCTTATAAATAATGAATAATTTGGCCGGTACATATGAGGAATATTTGTCATCTTCTTAATTATTAAGAATTTGTGCAGTTTCTTCAAATATTTACAGTATTCTGGAACGCCCACAAAGCGAATTATTTATCAATGATGTCTTCGCTGGTTGCGTAATACATCCATTGCTAGTCCATTGCTAGTCCAGATGATTATAATGTTCGAAGAGCGAAACTGTTTAGTACACAACAAGAATCAACAAATTTGCTATTAAACATGTGATGTCTGAAGTGGAATAGGGGTGAATATATTTTTATAAATCTTTACATATTTTTTCCCAGTTGTGACTCGTGTTGTTAAACATAGGCTAAGCCTCTTTTCAATTTACACGAAACATCGGTTGATCATCCTTAAAATATTCTTTGACAAAGCTTAACATTTTTTGGCAATTTGCCACATGAGTTTCTGTGGGACTGATGGCAAACATTTTCCATAAGTAATACCTTGAAACTTAACCCTCAAAACATGTTTATGACAAACAAGTTGGTTGATCGTCCTTAATTTCTTTGAAATATCACTTAGCTTAAATGTTCGGGACGAATTACGCACATGAGTTTCTGTGGGACTGATGGCAATTTTTTTCCTTAGTATCTCTTGAAACTTGACCCTCAAAACATGTTCTTGGCAAACGTATTTTTTTTATATCATTACTCTTGACTCAGTTATTCAGTATTCATTATGCGGTTTCAGATACAGTTTGACACAATCTGTGTTTAGTCCCCTTCGGCCTGCAGAGAGTACAGCCCTAAGCTTTTATTTTGATCACATTTGTAAATGCAGTCATTCACACTATTGTCAAACTAGCCCAATTAAATCAAAAGATCCCGGAGGATAAATTGAACGGCTGACATGACAGCCTCCTGACACTTAACATGTAAAGATCATCTTACAGGAATAGTTTGCCAATTTATCATCAGACTGTATGTACACAGTGTATATCAGTCGTCTTTAATGTTAGAATAAGGTTCTCTTTCTGAGTTATGGCAAAATAAGGAGGAATAAGAATGTTGCCTTTCTTACGAGAAAAGAATGAAGCACACATTGAATTATTTTCAGTGTTTCCATGTGCCCGGAAAAAGGGCACAATGCCATGTGTCTTTTTTTACAGGCAAAGCAAATATTTAAAAGACCAGAAAAGTCAGTAATCAAAAAATTTGCTCTTGAACAAAATGGCTCATTTGTGTGACATTTTTGTTTTGCAAACAAATATCCCAAAGACTACCTTTTCCATACCCATAATGTATAATGATTACTTACGAATGCCAAAAATCCTTTACACTTTTTTGTCAGGTAGGCCGTACGCCCAGAACCACGATGAGGATAAAACAAAGAAAAGTACACTAGTCTTTGTAGACTTTGGAACAGTGCTGACATTTATTATGAGTTGAGTTCCATCCCCAGTTGACATCGATGACAAGATGGATGGAAGTTAACATGCAAATTAGCCTATCGTCTTAAACGTGTTGACTTGCCAAGTACTGAGTCATGATTGTGTTGAGGGAGGGAGTGGCGTTCCCAGACCCATGTTTTTGACCCGACTAAAGTAGATGGTAAGAACGTTCAGACATCAGATCTGAAAGTTTTCTAAATCTCTTTGTGCATCTATTTTTGTTTGACGGGTTTCTGGGTAGAGGTTAAGGTTTCGCTATTCGATGGGTTCAGTCATTTGGTGATCCAATCTTTATAAGAACGGGTTTCAAGGCGTTTTCCTGACTTGACTTACCCACTAAGTGGCACCCGGCCGTCGGTTCCCAGGCTCCGTTCACTGGTGAGCTCACAAGGATCAGCAGTGCAGCCGTGCAGGCGACATATATAAAAGTTACGCTCACTTTCATTGTCATAACCACACCAAATGTTAAAACGGCAAAAGGGTGGATTCAATCGGTTTGGGTTTTTTTAACCCTCACACTCTTTGACTGACTGTTTTTTTTTTTTGTATAAACGATCGAGTCCAATGGTCCGGGGTCGAGTCTCTTCCGTGTGTGATAGATTAACGCCTCGTCAAGTCCCCTGAGAGTGAGTGTGATGAGTCGTACTGTGTGTCAGGTGGGTGGAATTGAATCGACTGAGACGGTGAATGCCCGGAGCACCTGTAGGGTGGGGATTATACGAATCAAAATGTCAAATATCACGAGAGGCATTGGGATGTAAAACGGGTATTGCTGGGGACATCTTCAGTTCAAAGGGGGACAGGATGCAGAATTGTTTTAGTTTCAATTGGGAAAAAGTCATGTTAATGAACTATAGTGAAAAACAACAGATGTGATATGACCGTTTATACCACATCACCAGGTACATCGAATTGATACAATTATGTCGTTTCAGGGGCTTTACTGTCAAAGAAAAAAATGTACTCTTCGATCGATACTTTTATTATCTAACGTATTGAGACAATAAAATGTATACTTTAATCAAAAAACCAAATTCCAATTTACTATAAACCTCCAGCTAGAAATATAATTAAATAAAAGAGGTTGTCTTTGAATAAAAGACAAAGCAAATACGCGTCAAACGAAACAATTGTGGAAAACATCATAATGGAAAGGCGTATGAAAATTCGATTATACAATTCTGAGGACATATTGATTCTATACGGTGTGATGACGTCACATACTGACCTATATATATATATGTGTGTTAACATCATTTTGTGTTTTCACGAACATACTGTAGGCCTACATTATGGTGTGCGTTTCAAACGTCTGTTTTGATCATTTGACATATGAACACTTTTTGAGCTCCGGCAATGTTTTGAAAGTTCTTTAGATTATATTATTGGGTCTACTTTGGGTTTTTTTGTTTTTTTTATTCTTTTGGTTTTGCCATCATTTTGCCATCATTGTATTTGTCTTTGGAAACTACTTTGTCTTCTACTCTCGATGCTGAATCCAAGATGATGTATTCCCAGAAGGCAAGCTCAAGCAAGGTTAACCTTAAGCGCAATAACATCATCCCATGTCTATATAAGGTTGAAAGTTGTGGGCTGTTTCCACTCCATAGATAAAGGTTGTTTTTGTATTGGCTCATCTTCTGTAAATATTGTTGAGTCAAACAGGGTCATAGATTGGTTAAAGCTAAAAAAAAATTACTATATCAAAAACTTCTTACGTGGTTAGAATTACGGCTGCTGTTGATGTAAAACCTTTTTTAGAGCATTCCCTTCGAAGTAATAT
This sequence comes from Asterias amurensis, assembly GCF_032118995.1. Lineage (NCBI taxonomy): Eukaryota > Metazoa > Echinodermata > Asteroidea > Forcipulatida > Asteriidae > Asterias > Asterias amurensis. Next base: position 16,180,902 of record NC_092648.1, read on the forward strand.
TGTTCGGAAAAGTGTTCACTCAAAAATATTTCAAAAGCGCATACATATATGACATTTCCTTTAACAGTTCGGATAAAGTTCATGTTTGGGGGTATACATAAAATAAAATAGTTTAGTATCGCACATAACCAAGCCCCCAAAACAACTTGTTCGGAAGACAACTGAGGAATAATGAAACTCAAAACAAACGGATATAGTTCGCAATAACAACGCATTATGAACTGGGCACAGATCAATATCACCAATCGTGTGTAAATTTTAACGAAGACGACGCAGCAAAGATACCTGTTAGCGTTGAAAATTACCAGGCCCTGGGTGCATAATAAGAAATGATTAATCTAAAGGGACTGTTATTGCTCGTTTTCCATAAACAGTGGTTGTTTATCATTTGATCGATGCTGCGTTGACGAGATGGTTATGATATGATATCATAATAATCACAACTGTGTCAGCAAAATATGAAACCTTGTGCTGGTTGTCTACCCCCCCCCCCCCCCCACCCCCCACCCCTATGGACATTTGGAAACTGGTAAAGCTAACTGAGTCTTGATAGTATAGTCTGGCACCTTGTTATTTAGATAAAATATTATGATTGAAGAACGTAAAACTAAAACAAAACATTCCAACCGCAATGCTATTGTTACTTAAATTTTCACATCAAGGAGCAGGGGAAATGTCAAAAAGATGCAACATTTAAAGAGAAGACGTTTGATGAATCACTTTTAAAACTTGTGGCATAGAAGTCAACAGCAGCTTTCGATAGTATAAAGCATTGTTTTTAGAACCATTTAACTTCGAAGTTATGTGGTTAGTATATAAGAAATCAGTTTTTATCCCTCAAAATTTGAATCAGCTGCTAGGAATGTCTCTCGGATATTGTGTACTTGGGATTATTTTTCCTGCGTGGACATATTCGCTCCAGATTTTCGTCAATATCTGAAAAACGCAACAACTTTTTTCAAATTCAACATTCAAATGTAAGTCTTATGTTATACCTCTATATTAAATTACAACAATTGAACGGTTCAAAATATCAAATGTATAAATTTGCTTTTAAATCGACTTCGAAATTTCGTCATGATTGAAAGTTTTGCGTACACACATAAAAAGGGCGTCTCGGATCTAAACCTATATAGCAATGTTGACCTGTGAGCCATGATCTTTCAGTAATAAGATAATATGTGTGTATTTTTTGGCATATCAATTATTCCTACTTCTGAACAAGTTCTCTCATGGGATGTCGTGCATACGTAAGTGGGTGTTTTTATCACCCCTATCCATCGGCTTGTGATTGTCTATACGTATCAACAGCGTTCACATGTTCACAGAATCTGAAGTATAGCAAATTTGTCACTCCAGACGAATGTGAATATTTTGAGTATACTTTGAGGAGACGATAGTTGGCAGGTAGTTATTGGTGTGGCGATCGCCCATATGGCACATAGAAAAACCCTCATCAGGGTTATAGATGCAAGAATGGGTTTGTTTCCTGATTTGTGTTTGATTAAAATTGTTCATCGGCTAAAAGATGTCCAGAGTGATTATGTCAACAGGTACCAATAACTTGTCTAGAAAGATCCAAATGTAATTTAGAATGTGGTGGAATTGTTCCATGGAGATAGGTAACTTTCGGTATTAATTCGCACTGCAAACTGTTTATATATTACTCTCAGAGAAAACATCTTTTGTGGAAACTGCAACTGTGTAATTTCATCGTTATATACATGACAGGACATTAATTTTATAAATGTAGTTTCAAAAGAATAATATATTTGACCAAAGCTTTATGTGTCCGAAATCTCGTTTGGTTCATTGTGATTAGACTACTTTGTCTTAATTTTTCGTTCTTCAATCCTAATGTTTTGTATAAACACAACAAGGTGCCAAACTAGACTCCCAAGACTCAATTAGATTCAACATTTTCTATTCTCTTAGTGAAAAACAAAAAAAAACACCATTGAATTTGATAGTATACAAGTTGAAATACAAGTATTATAATGTAACTATGTATGTTACGGTACCTGGGGAGATATTGTTCACATGATTTGCAACTTAATGCCGGGAGCCATTATAGAGGGGGTTGGACCCGTCAATGAACCAGCGTGAAATCGATAGAACACTTGGCGACAATTTGACGATAATCAAAGGAGTCTTGTAATAACGTTCACCTTCCCCCGCTGGGCTCATTAGGCAAACAAACTCAACCGGTGAATTTTCACGCTTGCAATGTTCCTGCAAATACGCTTCTTTTCCCTCCTTCTGTTTTTTTATATATATTTTATTTGATGATTATTTGTACTTTTATGCCTTACAAATAATTGTCGCGATTTATAAGAGGGGATTCTTTGTATTGTAATGTTATAGTTTTATTTTGGTAATTCCTTTTTAATCTTCGTATTTAGCGCTTTGATGTCATTATGTCAATTTGGCGCGTTGAACCTTGAACCCTTAAGGTGCTGCACAAAATGTGTCTCATAATTCACAAACCTCAAATTTTAAGTGTTTCTCTTTTAGTCCAGTGCCTTGAGCACCTTAATGGAGTGGATACGTGTGCTTCACAATACTTCAATATCAAACATCTGTAAAATACTGCCAAATTGTAAAGGTTTTGTTTTATAAAGAAAAATGTGGGTCTGTCTGTATACAAGATTAACTGAGAAACATTTATGGTTATAGATGCACTTTCGACCTAGAAAAAGATAATGTAATAACGCAGACAGATTTGAAAGTGAAGTGAGCATAGAGTACGACTCTCTGAGGTGTGGTAGTTTTCAAATAAAAGCATCAATACCATAAATTCGTCAAAAGTGACACAATTTTTTATTCAGATGGAAATAATATGCTAGTTATATTGGAACCACGAACCAAATTAACTTATGTCGTTTTTATTTTCAGATTTACAACCTAGGACATGTTTGACTAATACTTGAATGGTTAATAAGATGTTACGCTTCCTACACGCAGCTTTGAATGAAAAACACAAACAAGAAAAATATTGCCCTATGTATTGGAATAAGTGTAAAAGCTGGAGAAATGTTAATGTTATCCGTGGTAGATTTCATTTTGTCGCAACAACACTCCTCAGGGAAATCTGTACCCCCCCCCTCCCCCCCCCCCTATGGATGTTATCAACACCCGCCCAAGCTGTGTATTATTGTAATCGTATAGATACGCTACTCACGCTGTTTGTATTTATTTGGGTTCTTTGTCTATGTTTTTTTCCTTCATACTTTGCTTTTTTGTGCACCCAATTTAAAACATATTTGGTTTGCAGTAACACCATGTGTGTATCTACTTGCCAGGTAGAGAACTGTCTTTCTTCAATGCATATTGATACCTCACCATGCAATGTCTCAAATCATATATTATATACAATTTAAAAATATTATAGGAAATAAGTTTTATTTCCCACGTATTAATAGCTGATGTCATTTACAGTAAGTGATAGTTATAGGACAACGGTATAAGACACTTTGCTTCGATGTTTAATTGTTATCGTCGGTGTGAAAAGTTAACATATTAAATTATGTCTATGAAACTAGTATTAATCCTCATTGAGTCATCATGTAAAAGTACAGTATACCACTGCTTTAGGTTCGATAACTTGACACCTACCTACTCCTACACCGTTCGTTTTCTTTTAATGATTCCATACCAGCTGGTATAAAACAAAAGCTCAATTTCAGAGTTTTCGAACAAGTGTGCATGGGGAAATTGGTAAAGAAGGTATACAATCAGCCTACCCCAAGGCAATGTTTTACTTTAAAACTGTACTCGTATTTGAGAAGAAGATTATCAAATAATCCATCATTATAAGCAAATACTATCGAGCGCATTACATGACATTATCGATAAGTCTCTGCACAGTGTCGTTGCAATCTTATGGGTGGGAATACGTCATATCCGGCTGAATTTCAGCTTCTACTCTTAAGACACAAGACAACTTCAGAAATTTGTCCATAACAATTGTGGGATTCAGATGAATTTAAATAGTTGTCAACCACCCGAACGAAGCCTCACATTTCAAACATGCGAATTCATTTAACATGATGTAGATGTGGATGGTTTCTCTCAAACCTTTGTCCCGGTAACTAAAAAACATTCCGTTATTACATGTAATTGTGGTTTCAAAATCACCATCTATAGTCAACGTAGAGATCATAACATTACATTTTGTTACGGATGAGGTTTGCCCTGGTGATCTGGTTCACACACTTACACCTTTAAGCAGTTTTTCTCCTGATAGGTTGCCTTTATATACTTTATTAATGATATTCGTGATTATATAGTACCGACAATATCTTCATAAATAATGCTTGTGGACTTAAATTCAGTGGACACTATTGGTAATTACTCAAAATCATTATTATCATAAAACCTTTCTTGGTGACAAGTAATGGGGAGAGGTTGGTGGTATAAAACATTGTGAGAAACGGCTCCCTCTGAAGTGCCATAGGTTTTGAGAAAGAAGTAATTTTCAACGAATTTGATTTCGAGACCTCAGATTTAGAACTTGAGGTCTCGAAATCAACCATCTAAAAGCACACAACTTCGATTGAGCTCAAATTTCCACAGGTCTGTTATTTTATGCATGTGTTGAGATACACCAACTGTGAAGACTAGTCTTTGACAATTAGCAATAGTGTCCACTGCCTTTAAATATACACTTTTCTCATCAGTTATGATATCGTTGTTGAGCATCCACTGAGGTCAAAAACGCAAAAACCTCCACAAACAACATGCCATGCTGAGCGTTGATAACAGCATTGATGGTACCTGTCGAGGTCCGGACACCAGACACTCTCAACACCCGGCCTTGTTTGCGATCGTCTAGTCGCCATTTATCAAAAAAAAATTATCACTAATCGCAAAAGAGCCAACGACAAATAATAAATGCGAACATTACAACCAAAGCAGTAAATGTTAACTACTAAGAAATACTTTAACATAGCTTGCCACGAAACTCTCAATGCTAAAAACTTGAATGAAAGTTAATACTCACGAAATCATCAAACTCCGTAGTTAATTGTCATTATTCACTCGCTTCGATTTGCAAAGTAGGTCTACTGTTTTTCCTCTTCGACTATTACCTCTCTATACCGTCACCCTCTTGATCTTTTTACGCGGGAAAACGAAAGTGACAGGTCCCATCAGTGCGCAGGCTCAACAAGGTGTGGCGCCCCCTACGGGCCGAAGCACTGTCGTCCTTGTCACTGTCTCCCTTAGGCTGCGATCATAGACGGAGAGTCAGCCCCGAACCAGGATTTAAAGCGATTAGTATCTGACGGCGAGAGCCCTATATGGTATTCTAACGGTCTTAAAACAACATGCTACAAAGGGTAATACGGCGTCTCAAGAGCACTGGTAGGCACAGAATTACTCCGGCCCGAGCTTCTTCACTTTTTTTGTTTTTCCTTTTTTTTTTTTTTTTTTTAAAGCTATAAGCAGAAAGACGAGGCAAGATTGATACATGTAAGTAATTAACTCGGTTGCTGTGACACTTCTCGATTCCCTTATACCCGAGTTGACTGAGACGACAATGAGAAAGCTTTCTTGGTATAGAGAATTATTTTAATTAAAAGTTACAATGTGAAGAGAGCAACTTCCGAAATGGCGAGGCGGTGGTTCGATAGCTCGATCTTTATACTTCCGTGTGTCATTAATGTTAATCTTTGAGGCAGGTATTAAAAACCGAAATGAGAAGTCTTTGAGGTATACACACTGACGAAAAACAAACAGCCCTATTAATTACAAGTACTTCATGATAATTAAAAAGGGTTTTAGGGGAGTAGCTTATCTTACACTGACGATCTGTTTGATAGCATATCGGAAGTGGATCCCGCGGATAAAAATGTATTTAATTTCGATTCTTGCGAATATTATCTTCTTTAGAGATAAACTTTACCATGACAACTTGACTAGTAATGGAGACGGTAGCCCCCTGAACATCATAGTTCCCTCGCACCTGCATCTTCTGTGCCCCTATAGCCCTCAGCGTTCTTGAATAACGATTCCTCTCTATTTCTGTTATGAACATTATGATGGGACAAATTTTAGCGAGACGCACAATGAATCCTGCTAAGAATTCCGCCATACTGACAAGTCCACAAAAAACTTCGATAGACCTGTGTATTAACAAAAATTGAATCCACTTGTGGGGACTGCAACGCTTATGATGTGTCCGCTTATACAACACCATTCAAGACACATGTAGAAAATGCCACTCGTCATAGAGTTTCCAATAGATCTCCGGCAGGACAATTTAACCTTTTATTTAAAACAAATTTATGTTTTAGGTAAAACATTCTTGTGGGCAAAGGAAGGTTTATACGGTAATCAATGCCGAGAGCCTGGTTCATACTTCCTGCGAATGGGATTGCGAGGCGAATTTTGGTGACGCAATAATCGGTACGCACCATTCTTCCATTTATGACGCAAGAAATTTCGCTTCGCGCGAACAGGAATATGAGCCGGGCTTTACCGTCTAGTGTTGAAAATACCTCACCTGACTCACAGTCAGGGGTTTTGTATGTGACTTTCTTATTATTATCTTTCTCTCACCTCAGATTCACCAGACCAATGACGATATGATTCGTCTCAGCTGCCAGGCATGATTCCAATTAGTGAAACATTAACAGTGTCGTAAAAACGGGGTGGATTGCAAAGGGCAGGAGCCCCCTCCCCCTACTCAGAATCGTTGCCCCCTTGCCCCCCCCCCCCCTACGTCGAACCAAATGCAGAAATGAGTGATTCGAATGGTTATAATATGCATTAAATAGCCCCTTCCCCAGGTCTCTTCCCCCCACTTGTTGCCTCCCAAATGATTTAATAACTGAGAGCGTCCCCCCTGTACAACAGGTACCCCCTGTGCAACAGGTACTGCGATACATGTTGCACTGCCGTTGTATACTTTACAAGAAAGACTACCCTTTTTCAGACTCAACTTGGGTGCGTGAGTTTGCATTAAAAAAATTATAATTGAAGTCTGATATTAGTTAATAAATAGTAATAAATAGCGTTATTACCTTTTCAAATGACACATTGACTATAGGCTACTGCTTCATCAGCTACGCTTTCCGTAATGCAAACCGATCGAGTGGAATGGGCATGCCGGATGCCATCCTCAGACTAACACAATGTAAAACGGTTTCAGTTTAGTGACACGAACAGAAGGGTACAGAATGAAAGTCAGCAATAACTTTTAACCATGAAGACGATTTTTCGGTCTGTTTATTCTTGGGACAGCTTGGGGGCCGGGGGCTGACCTGTCCAACGAGGAAGGGTGCTACAGTCGCACCTTGACACTACTTTTAAATCGTTAAAAAACATCATTGCTTTTAACTACTACCCCCGGTTGTAATGGGTAATGTTGAAGCGTTGTGAACATGCTGTTTTGCCATGGTTTAAAATTTAAGGCTGCTGTATTAATGAAAACGATCATACCTAACTGGATGAGCCTTGTGACATTGGACGAAGCCTTTCTCAATGCCTGCCCATGCAATCATTACGAATCATTACACTCACCAAATCAACATCTTATTATTATACTGTCCAAGGTTTTGCGTTGTAAGGCTGTGACGGTTGGCAACTCTAACACGAAGTCCCACATAATAATAGTGTTGTTATAATATTTCGAAACAGTTAGTCAACGCCATTAAAACTCATCATAAAAGCCCATAAGCTTGGAGACAGCTCCATTAAGCACCCTCATTGCTGATGAGTTATTCATCTTTATCATCGAACGTAATGTACCAAAACCAAACTATAAAAGAGTGACTTGAATACAGACTAAAGGATCATAACACCATGGACCGTATACTATTGAGTTAAGAAACCCAGTGATTATGTTTGATGCACTATCCCTACGTTACCTCTCTCCATATCTGAAATACCGAGTCTACTGTCTATCGTTCTCAAAGTCTATGGTGACACGAATATTTACCTTTCGTAAATAGTTACGATTTGTGCCATATCACAAATACTTCCGTTAGTGTTCTCGATTCGGTAAACATTGTGAATATTTACGTGAGTATTTGAGATTTGGGGGAGATACCGTGAATTCGTACGTAAATGTTTACGTTAATGCAATGTTCGATGTCCCTTTAAAGCAACTATACTGACATCTGAAATTCACACTGACTTCTGGTGATACAACGGATAGGTTACCAAATGTGTGTACTTCTTTTTGATAACCAATTATTGCAAACGTAACATCAACAATTTGTTCAACATCAACAATACATTTTAGTGAAAAATAGTGGCCATATAATGTTTCAATCCGTTGCTTTAATTGAATGGCTGTATCAATCATATCGTACAGTATGTTATTGAAACTGTAATTATTTCATAAAACACTACTCGTCCTCCCAAATGGATGATAAAACAAGGGAGCAACGAGACATTAGTCTAATTTTTCCGACACGGGAGTTATCGCCCGACGTCGGGCTGCGACTCACGGCTTGACGTTTCGGTCAAGATGACGGAAATAATAATAGGGGTTTCTGGGAGTGGTACTACAATGCATTATGTCAATGTAACCCGGAATATTTGTCAAAACGACCTATACATGGGTCGCAGTGATGCAGAATTGCCGGGTCAGCCTGACCCAAAGATGGTTCAGGCTGACCCACAGACGAGTCAGGCCTAACCCCATATAGGACTCTACATCTGTGCTGTAGAGTGTACGAAAGTGTAAGGCCGCCAGGGTTAGGTCAGGCCTAATGGGTCACCGGACCGATTTTGACCCAGGAGTTTTTTTTATAATGATCAGACTTAAAGTTTCTATTTGGGGTTGCAACTGCACCCCTCGTTATGTTTCTTGAATCGGGGAAAACCACAATGGACGATAACCATATCTAGGCCAGTTCGACAAGAACAATGCCAATTTTTTTTTTTTTTTTTTTTTTACCCATACACCGATGTGTGTTAGCACTGAATACTCAGTACTTTCCCGAGTCCTGTGAAAAAATATCACAGGCATGTTAGTCGGGTGGAAATGTCAAATTTAAACCTACTTATCGTTGATTCCCCTTTGCCTTGGTCACAGATCAATGTGAATCCTCGGAATTTAAAAACAGATTAAAATAATGAAAGTATAACCAACTTGCCGTTGTGAATATCATTCAGGGAGATGAACACGCTACAGTTACTATGTACGACAGTTCCTGTCAGTTCCATTTAGTTTCATATAAAATGCATTGAATTTTACCCATAAACCATCCTTCCATTAATAAGCAGTGCTGCCATTTACAAATCTACCAGTAGGCCTATTACTTATAGTGAATAAATAAATAGATTGAATCTGAAAAAGAAGTATTCCAATTCACCACTGAGCACCACTGAGCACATCGTTTATTTTGTCTTTTGGGGTAAGGAATAGGTTAAACTCAGTCTCATTTCCAATGCGTCCTAAAGGTCATAGGCATACAGTATGTCCAAATTCTTCAACGATAAGAAACATCAGTTCCCAAAATGTTTGTAAAACCTTCATCTGCCCATGCTATCAATATTCAACTTATTATAATGTGCTGTTCAATTTGTGAGGCATCACTCGCCTTTAGAAACTATTTTATAAATAATAGTTATGTTTATTTGCCTAAGTTTTCTTCCTATTTCTTTTCGTTTATTTTGTCTTTTTGAGTAAGAAATAGTTTAAAACTCGGCCTCATTTCCAATGCGTCCTAAAGGGTATAGACCTACATTATGTCCAGCTTTGTGTAGTTTCCTGATGATGTCCCAAACTTCCGAACTGTAATTGCTCCTTTAATTTCCAATGTAAAAAAAGACAAGTTTTGCATGAAGAAACAAAAGGTGGATATTGTACAACTTATAGCATACCAAGCTTTGAACATCCATCACTGGAGGAAAGAAATGTCCGCCCTATATTGGTACATCATGGTGCGTGGCAAAGTTTTAATGCAAACCGAATGAAAACACAATCAAGCGATCATTGGCAATTGCAATGTATACCATAATAGCCTGCAAACAGAAAAATCGCTCGCTGACACATAACGCTGTTCACTGGTTCCCTGCATAATATTGACTTAAAGGAACACGTTGCCTTGGATCGGTCGAGTTGGTCTTTGAAAAGCGTTTGTAACCGTTTTTTATAAAATGCATATGGGTAGAAAGATGTTGTAAAAGTAGAATACAATGATCCACACAAACATGCCTCGAAATTGCGTGGTTTTCCTTTTACCTTGTCGACTAACACGTCGGCCATTTATGGGGGTCAAAATTTTGACTCCCATAAATGGCCGACCATGTTAGTTCGCACAGTAGAAGGAAAACCACGCAATTTCGAGGCAAACTTGTGTGGATCATTGTATTCTACTTTTACAACATCTTTCCAACCATATACATTTTATAAAAAACGGTTACAAACGCTTTTGTTTTGACCGACTCGTCCGATCCAAGGCAACGTGTTCCTTTAATCTACAGCAAATAGACTTGTTAATCAATATTTTGGAGTAGACAGTTCCATCGGCCCAAGGGTGTAACGCCAATTGCCTTGAAATTAATTTTCTTTTAAAAAATACTCACTTGTCAAAACTGCCGGCTTCTTGTTGATAAATTGCACTGTTCTGTCATACCTCGGAGCTAGCTGCAAGGCGGTTTGTTTTTCCTTCAATGGACTTTATTATGAGAAATTTTAATTATTTATGTGAAGTTTGAAGTGTATGAATGAGGTGTGCGGGGGAATTGACCGACACGGTTCGGGGAAACTGATGCCGTTGTTTGATCAAGTTTTCCGGCGGCCCCTCTGTCCCCCCTCTCCCATAAGCCGATTACAACATACCGGAACTTGATCAAAGTTCAAAATCTTTAACGATAAGAAACATCAGTTCCATGAATGTTTGTAAAACCTTCATCTGCCCATGCTATCAATATTCAACTGAATATAATGTGTTATTCAATTTGTGAGGCATCATTGTAATAGACCTACCAATAATTGATGTCGTGTATCAAAATGAATGAAAGAAAATGATGAAAGAAAAAACATCCTTGTTGGACAAATTTGTGTGTGTTTTTTTTTCAGATAGGAATAAAAGACTTCTGGCTAGAAGTCTTTTATTATTTTAGTGAGAAATTACCTCTTTCTCAAAATCTATGCTACTTTAGAGTGAGCCGTTTTTCACAATGTTTTATACTATCACCAGCTCTCCAATGCTCGTTACCAAGTCAGATTTTAAGTTAGTTTTCGTTTTGAGATAATTACCAAACGTGTACATTCCCTTTAATGAAGCAGTAGATAAAAGGTTTTAAGGCCTGACCAAACGGCCCTGGTTGATCCCTTCCGACAACAGAGGGCAGTATACACGTCTTGCTCCACATTCACCGTTATTATTGAGCTGACCTTCCAATTGTTACAGTGAAGAAAAACAAGCCTCCCCTTTGTCTCATTCCCATGGGGTTTATCGCATTGAATGCCCCCATTGATATTTTGAATGGGATTCAATGGGATCTCATTGTTTTAATGCACGAAGGAAAATAATTCTGTGTTTTCGAAAATTGTACTGTAGCTTAACAACAACAAAATCTTGTCCTGAAAAGCCAGCGGCGACACCAGGCACATTAATCGGGGAGGGGAGCAAATTTAATCAACTTTAACCCTTACAGCAACACATGTTTACGGGTTCTGAACGGGCCGTGCCCCGAGAAAATGTGCCTGTAGGCCTAATACTCACTTGTTTTCTTTCCTTTGAAAAACATTAATTAGCAGTTTTGCAAAACGAAGGTTTTCAAGTTTTAAAACAAATTGGAGCTTGTTAACTCCAGTGCGCCGTCTCGAAAGGGTGCTGGTCTTTCTGTAGTATAAGAACATAATTAAGGATCTTCAATCCAAGGTTTTCAAGGCGGCGGCGGCGCGAAGGGGCGTGGATATCCCCATCTTTCTTCTTTGTCTTTGCCCCCCATCACCAAAATATCAAAATGTTGTTCCTTGGTGGCCGGACACGAATTGAATCCCTAACTGCACAATGTTCGCTTTAAACCAGCTATCATCATAGTAAAGCGCTGGTGCCCGAGTTCATCTTCGGATGTCTTTGGGTACTTTTCAGCAGTAGACCTACGCCTAGCCCACAAAGTTACTTTTCACCAATGAAGTTTGTGTGTGTGTTTAAATGTGTTACGATGGGGTTTTTAAATTATTTAATTAAGCCTAATAAATTGAAATAAATTCATTGTGACACGCCGCGGGAATTGGTATGCACAGGCTACATGCGGTTTCGTTTCAAAACTATTTCCTCCCCCCCCCCCCCCCCCCCATTATTGGACACACCACCAGCTCTGGGAACCTCAGTTCGAATCCCTATCGAGACACCATGTGGATTGGATTTCAGCCCCTTCCTTGATTGGGGAGGCTTTAAACGACACGAGCCATTTCTGCCTTCAAAAACTATGTTTTTATAGACGACCGGAAAAGACTAGTCTTAGCCGGTTATTTCTAACGCTTGGTGGCGCTATATAAAGCATGGTATTATTGTAAAGAGCCAGCAGGCGACGCCCGTGTATTGTGTGTACAAGAAGTAAATAAGTCACCTAAGCCGTTCCTGGCCGTAAAACGCCATGCTAAATTTGTTTAATAATTAGTGTATAGTTTCTAACCATTGTCGCTGGTGGTTGTTTTAGTGAGATCCTGAATTAGAGTCGTTTGTAATCATGAAGAAAGTGGGGTACTGGATGACCGAAAAGAAGTTGAAAAAACTAGATTTTCACACGATATTCAGCGGTTTGTGTAGGTAAGTATATCGATATGTTCGATGGACATGCTTGGTCAATCATGATTCATTTTTAATTCCTGTTGACTTATCGACCAAGCACTGTATAAATGATGTATTACTATCACCAACCACACGCCCCTTTACGTTTCTCTTAGAACATTTCCACATTTCCTGTTGCAAACTATTGACTAATCACCCTTCATAAAGAGCGCACAACCTCATTATAATTTAGGTTTTTTTTTACATTGAAATTAACAAATAATGTAGCCCTGCTGGGGTGGTTTGTTTCATCCCATAATCGTACCATAGCTGGGACTAATACATGCCCATGTTTGACCCCCTTCTTTGCATACAGCAGAGACTGACACTAAACAGTGACACTGTGATTTTTTCCTTCTGTTACCAACCTCTTCTCTTCTTATTCTTACTTTTAGTCTTGGATGCTTTTTATGGTCAACCCAAACCAGCCCCTCCCCTCCTACCCCTACCCTACTGTACTATACCATGGAGGTAGAATTCTACATCTGGCTCCATTATTACTACACCAAACCCTTGTCAAAATAATGTCATCTGGCTGATTCCTTTTGCTGTGTGCTTGAGTGCGCCTTCCTTCTCTTTCCACTTGACTGCCTCTGGTTACATAACCAGGGGTCGATTTCACAACAGAGTTAGGACTAATCCTAGGAGATATGAAAAACGTATACTCGTCCTAACTTGAAATAAGACTAGTCTTAACTCTTTGTGAAATCCACCCCTGGCCTCCAATTAACCCACAGCATCCACAGTAATTGCTGTGGTTCCCCGTTACTGTAGTGCCCTTTGCAAGAATCCAATAAAATTTCACGATTTCCCCATATAGTAGAAGTGCCCATTACCAGAGGAAAACTGCCGTGCCCCCTTCATTCAAGAGCGAAGTGGAAGGACTACGTAACTTAACTACACCTATTTGTGTCGTGTTGTCATTAAGCCTTTTGAGAAATACTCTGCTAAGTGGGGTCAAAACATCAGACCATTGACTATATTTGTTTGCAAGGTACAAATATACAGGAGGGTTAAAACCACCTCATATTTGAATAATGGGCAGGAGAAACAGGCAGGGTTCCTTGGGCTCAAACTTTTGCATTGATCAAGGCCAAGTAATAGTAAGACCAACAGCCTGTGCATTGCCTGTGCACATTGTGGTAAATGTAATCATTGATCTTTTAAACGGTCGTAAGACGTAGGAACCATTCAAAGATTTGAATGGTATCTCATTAAAACTAGATTTGATGCATTTTTTTAAATTCAATATTTCTTTTGTATTCTCTTTGACTCCAGGAAAAAGAACATTGAGCTCGTCAAGGTGAGATACAATCCTAATGGGACGCTTGGTGGCAGCAGACTTGCCAGGTAAAATCCATTGTTCTCGGTAATGTGTGCATGCTCAGAACTACCTGAACAATGGAAATGTACCTGGTAAGTCTGCTGCCATCTAGCGTTCCAAAGTCTCCCATAGTACTTTTATTTTTACAAAAGTACAATACATTGTGTATTCATAATGTACACAATGCACACAAGTGCTCAGCCAATGAGGTGCGCGTGTGTTAGTCAAAACTGACAGTGCCACAAAACTATTAGTGCCCCACTTAGTGGAGAATTTGACAAAAGAATGCACTCTACACACACTGTAGCGTGTCTTGGCCTAGCGGTTAAGAGCACCAGATTCCTAGCAGCACCTGATCCAAACTGTGGTGTTTCTGATCAGCAGAGAGTGGGTTCGAGTCCCAGTCATGACACCTAGTGTCCTTAAGCAAGACACTTTTAAAACCATGATACTTTGTCCTTCGGATGGGATGTAAAGCCCTTGGTCCCTTGTGTTGTGTAACGCATCTAAAAGAACCCAGTGCACTTAGCAAAAAGAGAAAGGGGTTGGCCTCGGTGTTCCTGGTTTGATTTGCAACATATTGCGCCACAGCACCATGTAAACCAATACATGGTGCTATCTAAAAGGAGTAGGTCTCATAATTAAAATTTAGTCCCACCTTGCACGAAAATACTGTATGTTAAAAACACCTTGAGCATCACTGAGTGACGAATATGCACGCAAACCACTGTTATTAATTACTGCTGCAATGCTGCATGCAAAATGTTTTTCTCACAAAATTCTCAGTAAATATGGCAAGCAGAAATTGACCTGCATGTCAATTGTCATTGAGTGCACACATGTGTAACTTCACAGACGATACCTAATAATAATAGTAATAATAATACATGGTTTTTATATAGTGCTTTTTTACGGGGTGTCTCAAAGCGCTTCCGACATTATTACCCCTGGTCACTGGGCCTTAAATCATTCCTTAAACCATCTCAGCTCCCTGGGGAGAATACGTCCAGCCTGTGCGACAATTATATGCGCTACATGGCTAAACCAATCACAAGAACCATCTCTGCCCTCACAGGTACCCGTTTACCCCTGGGTGGAGAGAAGCAATTAGTTAAGTGTCTTGCTCAGGGACACAAGTGTCACGACCTGGATTCAAACCCACACTCTGCTGAACAGAAGCATCAGAGCTTGAGTTCGGTGCTCTTATCCACTCGGCCACGACACCCCACGATACCTGTAATGTTTGGTTTTTTTAACCTTGACTTATTATAACACTTGTTCTGGTCGGTTCATGTAACGACTTAACGACTTTCGCTTACTCGTCATACATACATGTAGCAGATCAAAAGTTGAAAATGGTAGAACAAAATTTATTTTGTTATTTCATTTTATCTGAGCACCTTTAGGTTAATTTTATGCTCTGCTGACCACAGTTAAGTGATTCAATGAAAAGGATCCCCCATGCAAGGTTCGCATGAAAATTTGCATTGGATCCACATAATTGTAGTCCTTCCTTGAATTTGAGTTCATCCAAGATCCCTTTTTCCAGCATCTGGTACAGAAGTAATAACAAGCTTGTAGTTTCACACTTACCGCAGTAAGATCTATAATTTTCTATTATTTAGATTGTCTGTGCCCTGTCAAAAAACTTCCAGGTAATATCTCAGGATGTTGAATGTTCAACATTCTCCCTTAGCAAGACTCCACTGGCCAAATGCCAGTTAAAGCACCAGAGGGCCTGTCAAAACTCATTCCCAAGTGGTCTGTCTGGCTGGTTCAGTTTTGAAAAACGTCAATTTGAAATATGGGCCAAATTATTTGGTGATAGACTTAGACTAGTGAAATGATTTAAGCGACATAGGGTGGATTTCACAAAAAGTTAGGACTAGTCTTATCTCAACGAGTTACTCGTCCTAACTTTAGACTAGCTATGCGATTTTTATATCTCTTAGGACTAGTCCTAAGTTAGG
This sequence comes from Asterias amurensis, assembly GCF_032118995.1. Classification (NCBI taxonomy): domain Eukaryota; kingdom Metazoa; phylum Echinodermata; class Asteroidea; order Forcipulatida; family Asteriidae; genus Asterias; species Asterias amurensis. The sequence continues at coordinate 16,196,957 of NC_092648.1, forward strand.
GCTAGTCCTAACTCTTTGTGAAATCGACCCCTGGTCCTGCTAGCCAGTCACTAAAATTTTAAGGGCAATCCGGGATATTTTAAAAGTTCATTTCCACTTGGTGACATGCATAAAGTAACAAGTATGTGAAAATTTGAGCTCAATCGGTCGTTGAAGTTGCGAGATAATGATGAAAGAAAAACACCCTCGTCACACGAAGTTGTTAGCTTTCAGATGCTTGATTTCGAGACCTTAAAATCTAATTCTGTAGGTCTCAAAATCAAATTCGTGGAAAATTACTTCTTTCTCGAAAAATTACGTCACAATGTTTTATACTATCAACCTCTACCTATTTCTCGCTACCAAGTAAGGTTTTATGCTAATAATTATTTAGAGTAGTTACCAATAGTGTCCACTGCCTTTGTGTACATTTTTACAAGAAGCCCAAGCTGTGTCTGAAACATTTCTCAGCAGGACGGCAATGAGAATAGAATCGGAGCTAACTGACATTTTATAATGAACCCCGCTAGTATTGAGATGGTATTGTGGTGTGTTAATGTCATACGTGTACATGTACATCATGGAAATGTCCCTGTGCCACCGTAAACCCAGAGGTTCACAACTTACATTCTAGTTTTGAGACAGGATATCTAGAAGGAAGTGTAGCATGTTTCTGTTTGTTTTAGTTTATTTTGTCTTTTGGGTTGTTAATTGTTGTTTTGTTTTTTGGGGTTTTTGTTTTTGGGGGGGGTGGTTGAACAAAGATGAATACATACTTGAGCATGATTTTTGAACATGCCACTACTGGATTTAGCTAGCCAGTGTTCTACCAACCAAGCCATCTACATACAACAAGGGGCCATTTATATCTCATCGGACCCCCTAGCCCCTGTTCAATGTTGGTTCTCATTGTGTGGTATGCGCTCCAGCTGGTGTTGACAACATTGAGCGGGGCAGCAGTGAAAAGAGGGCGTGTTTAAATTGTCATTTTGGTCGGGATCCATGTCCTATGTTTTGGTGCCAGTCAGAAACCGTTCAAACTGTAATGACTATAGTCATTTGACTTTTTGAATTTGATCTTACGTGGTAAGGCTTAAATGCTTTTGACGTTTATGAAAATTATCGTTGTAATTCTTCATTTCTTGCACTTGCATCAGATTGATCTCCTTCAGCCCCTTGAAGCTCAGGGACCATTCAGCGTCATCATCCACAAGCTGACTGATGTCCTAAGTCTAGCCCACGATGGAGATAAGAAATCACAGATGATGATGGATAACCTTAAGGTACCTTTCCTTTCCTATCATCCTCCCTCACGCTCACGCCCCCCCCCACCCCCCTCAACACCAAAAAGTGTGTGAAAGGAATTCTCAAAAATGCATCCCTGTGGAGCATTCTATTGTTCTTTCATTTGTCTCTGCACTTAGAACCCTTAGACTCTGACTCAAGTTTCCATGTGGAGCACCCCAGTCTTTAGAATTCCCCTATGTAGACCTAAGTTGGTTTTCTCTCTTTTGTGTGAGAGCCCTGCCATTGGCGACCAAATGACCTTATTGTGGGTGCGTTCGTTTAGCTTCCCTGGGTCGACCCTGGTGTGTGGCGTTTTTTTTTTCCAGGACGAATGTGGGTAATTATCTGCACACGTTTGTCCTGGAAAAAAAACACACCACACACCGGGGTCGACCCAGGGAAGCTAAACGAACGCACCCTGTGTACATGAACATGTATCGAGGGCGACCTCGCTTTGTTCAAAACCCCATTATCCCTAAAATCCTGGGTTTCAGATGGTTAGACAAGCTCATACAACAGACAAATCAAGGAATATTCTTTGTTCTTCCATAAGTTGTTTGAACTTCTATAGTGATGTCCTCATTGGCCTTGTACACAAAAGCAAAACTAGTTGGACATCCTGACCTTGTCAAACTACCCCGATTCCCTTTGTTGAAGTCATTCTGGCTCTCAAAGGGTAGGTGTGCCCTTACACACACCAATTTACAGGGTACTTAACGGCACTGGACACCTTTGGTAATAGTCAAAGATCAGTCTTCTAACTTGGTGTATCCCAACACGCATAAAATAACAAACCTGTGAAAATTGAGCTCAATTGGTCGTCGAACTTGCGAGATAATAATGGAAGAAAAAACACCCTCGTCTAACAAAGTTGTGTGCTTTCAGATGCTTGATTTCGTGTGAAATCTAAATCTGAGGTCTCGAAATCAAATTCGTGAAAAATTACTTCTTTCTCAAAAACTACGTCACTTCAGAGGGAGCCATCTCACAATGTTTTATACTATCAACAGCTCTTCATTGCTTGTTACCAAGTAAGGTGCTTGTTACCAAGTTTATGCTAACAATTATTAGTAATAATAATAATAATATTTATTCGGGCAATCACATTTACAAGCACATGTACATACATTTAACATATTTTAGAAAACAAAGTAAATCAACAGTGGGGTGCCCAGGAGAGCATAAAAGTTAAAAAAATAACTATTGCCAAAAGGCGTATCATGTCTCCTAAATCCCCAAGATTTAGATTTATTTTTATTTTTGGGTACTTTTTCAAAATGTCCATAGGTTTACATTAAACTTACAGGGTTTGATGAAGGTAATGATAGTGGAAAGCTTCCCTTCAAATATTACTTACTGAGGTGCTGTAGCTTTTGAGAAATGAATAAAACAATGTCATGAAAATACATTTGTAAATGATAAAAATAGTTTTCGTCTAATGAGCAAAAAGTTATTTTCATGACATTGTTTTACTCATTTCTCAAAAACTACAGCACCTCAGCACGTAGTGTTTTCAGGGAAGCTTTCTACTATCATTATCTTCAAACTGTTTAAGTTTAATGTAAATCTGTGGTCATTGTGTTTTTTGTCCTACAAAAAGTACATAAACCCTTTAAATGTAAAGATGCATACCCACACACACACGCTCACAGCCATGTAAACACTTGTAATCCAGGACCTCCCATTGTCATTTTTTTGTTTGGACTTTAACTTTTTGGCAACAGCACCCGTTGTTTTTGGACATTCTTGTCAACTGGGGACCTTCACAAAACCAGGGACCCTGTTGTCCTGTTTTAGGTCTCCAGTTTGAAGAATACTTTTGCAGTTGCACACAAAGTTTTGTGGATTGACTGTTTTTGTTCTTTTAGTCACTTTTCTAAAGAATCCCCTTGTAGACATTGTCGAGACCCAGTTTAAAGGCACTGGACACTATTGGTAATTGTCAAAGACTAGCCTTCACAGTTGGTGTATCTCAATATGCATAAAATAACAAACCTGTGAAAATTTGAGATTAATCGGTCATCGAAGTTGCGAGATAAAAATGAAAGAAAAATAACCCTTGTCACACGAAGTTGTGTGCGTTTAGATGTTTGATTTCGAGACCTCAAATTCTAAATCTGAGGTCTTGAAATCAAATACGTGGAAAATTACTTCTTTCTCGAAAACTATGTCACTTCAGAGGGAGCCGTTTCTCACAATGTTTTATACCATCAACCTCTCCCCATTACTCGTCACCAAGAAAGGTTTTATGCTAATAATTATTTTGAGTAATTACCAATAGTGTCCACTGCCTTTAACAACAAACAACATTGGTGTACACTAGTTTGTACTATTTAGCTTCTCAAGAAACAGTGAACTGTACAGGATTACTTATTTATTTATTTATTTATTTATTTATAATTTTTTTGACGGAATTTCATTCTTAAAATTCAACAGATTATATCTCTTGGGTTTACGGTATCACCGTAAATGAGTAATGCTTCTGAAGCTTTTAAACAACTTGACATTTCGATCAGTAAGCTGTGATCACCTTCAGAAGAAAAACAGGGAATAATATTTGTGTTCCTGAGTTTCTAAAATGCTTTCCAATCTTGCAAAGTTTCAACTCCTATTTCATTTTCAAGAACTACTTTGCGAGAAACAAAAATATAGTTCCAATTCCAAAAAAAGAGTACCACAACATCTTCAACTACATGTAGTCCAGGCTGATTGAATCATACCTGGAGATCAATATTGAGGTAGAGGTTTAAATAAAATTAGGTTTTAGAGTCCATTGCTGTATCTTATCTTTAAATGTTAAATGCCATATGGGTCACTTGAAAGGTTCTAACACACCTTATCTGTAATGCAACAGATAAGGCTAAATTTTAAGACCCTTGTTTGCATTGGGGGTTAGGCTTGTACAGTATGTGCACACATTTACTATGCCAATTATGGGAGGTTATACATGTACCCTTGGTAATTACTCCAAAAATGTATGACTATAAAATCTTATCTGGTAAAAAGCAGCCAGCTGTTAAACATGAACAACATTTTGAGAAATGTTTTCATTCTAAGGAAATTCTTTTTAGAGAAAGGGATGCAGAAAATGTTAAATCTTAGAAACATGAATGCAGAAATGTTTTCATATTATATAAAGACCTATTAGTATTTCAATTACAGATTATTTCTTCCTGCGTGTACATACCTCAAATTTTTCAGCGATACATTGTATCTCAAAAACGCTACCACTTTTTCATAATTCAAATGAAATTTTCACAGGGTGTTTTTATTTTGTATCTACCGTTACATTCAGTTGATTTTGAACTCCGACTGTTGATATTTTTGATGCACCAGCATGAAAACAATTTCCATATAAGTGGCACTTAGGGACACTCGCTGCACAAGTTACATTATGAGTATGAGCAATGAATTACACTAAATTGAAACTGTATTGTAACACTCCTGATGATCCCTATGTATGCGAACCTGCAATGTGATATCATGTGGTGAATGCACAGTATACACATGTTATCATTTTCATCATAGAACGAATGAACTCCATTTTACAGTAGTCATGGTAGTAGGCTAATTGTTTTGCACAGCTGTTCTTGCCATATAAAAATCTGTGTACATATGTACTTGAATGCAGCTGGCCTGATGCTTTTTTTTGAAAGGGCAGGTGCACCATGGCGTTTTCTCCTTAGTAAAAGGTGCACCTCTCTATGAGAAAATTGTACTGTACTGTTGGGACATTTTCATGGCAATGACCAGGGGCAATGGATGATATTGCCTCTATTGCCTCCATGAAGTATCCAGGCCAGGTCAACTCACAGGAGTTGTACATTGCAACTTTTTCAAAGTAATTTTTCTCTGCCCTATTTTCAATAGTATAAGAAATGTATCGGCAAGCCTGCTCTGAAGAGGACCTTTGATAAACCGTCATAGTCCAAATCTTATGTACACATTCAACGCCCCTATTAAAACTGTTCAGTACAGCCATTGTAGTGAGATAACAGACTAAACACTTTAAAGGGTGCATCACTTAAGCCCAAACCACTATTTCCACACTGTTGAACTGTTTGCTCAGACGTTAATCTGAACTTGTACAGTTTGTGTATACACTTAAAGTACATGTGTGTGTTTGCACTTTATTTCATGATCTCATAATTTAAATATAGAATCTTTGAAAACTTGAATGGTGCTGATAACTAGAACTGCGGTCACTGTTGACCCTTGACCTTCTCCCTTATAACAGTGGTCCACTTGCCAAATAAGGGAATAAAAGGATAGCGTCAAGTTCTTAAACTGCCGTTTAAAACTGGCAAGGTCATGGCGGCGTGAAAAAGGCCCGAGCCGAATGTGAGGGCCCTTATCACACGGCCAGGACCCGGCAGGGTTTTAAACGACAGTTTAAGAGCGAGTCACTACTCTTTCATTCCCTTTCATAAATGCCTTTTGGTTAAAAGCAAAATAAAGTAAGAAACTCTGTAAAACTTATCCGTTTTCCGACGTCCTTGAGCTGTGTCCGTCCGTGTGTTGCATTTTTATGACTGAGACAGTTTCCAGATATGTGTTCGTGCGCGTAGTTAGTCTTGGTGTAAGACGTTTCTCATTTTCCTGTCACACACAGCAGTGCCCGCATCACCAGCAGTGCTCACCATTAGTGTTCACCACTCACCAGCAGTGCCTGCATCTCCTGTAACGAGAAACGTCTTGCACCAAGATTTGCGCGTAGTATCCGAAAACAACCGGTTATAAACAGCTCCAGCTGGTTATTATCAACCGTTTAAACACCCCCACGTGACGGGCTCTCCACCAAAAGGAATAGCGAAACTGTCTGAGGTATTTATGAATGCCAGTTTAAACACCAGAGGACCAGTCAAAATTTGCCCAAAGTGCTCGTCTGTGTTGAAAAACATCTCCATTATGAAGTACATGGAGTAGGGACTAGTGAAAATAATGATGGACCTGTAAAATAACAAGTTTAAGGTTTTAGCCAGTATTTGGGTGTCAAAATTTGCTGGAAAAAAATAATTTCACATACAATACATTTACATCTAAAATGATAGATAAAACAGGCTGTCCAAATTTCCTGCTGGCTAGTCACTCGCAAAATAACAAATACTTAATTTTAAACCCACTTTGCTTGCATTTAGACTCCCAAAATGGCAGACAATGAGCAGACTGTATCTGCGCGCGAAGCTGGTGCAGGGGGTATATCGTACCATCCCAATGTAAAGTTGGTTTATTAAAAAGAATGTGTGTATACTAATGATTTTTTTTGTATTCATTTTTTCTTTCATAGACTTACACTAAAGACCACCCTAATGTTCCAATCCTGGATCCACTGGACTCAGTATGTAAACTGATGGACCGAAATGCTAGCTATACGTTATTTCAAAATGCCGTCCAACAAACCTCAGGTATGGACACGTAGGAAGGACATCTGAAGATGGTTTTTATATTAAAGTTCTTCATTTTATTCTTCATTTTCTATTGTATAATGTTTTCATTTTGTGTAGGCGCCTTGATCGGTTTTCTGGAATAGTGCGCATTATAAATTTATATTATTTTTATTATTATTCTTAAAGTTAATTGAATAGTTGATTTAGTTTAAATAGACGTTTATTTTGCATCAGGATAAAGAATATTATTTGGTTGTTGCCTTTACACTGATCTGTATTTAGTACTGAATAACCAGTACTTTCAGGAGTCCTTTCGACATCTGCTCTAGCAGGGCAAAGGATGTGAATATGAATCCCACCCTAGTGACTTGCCTGCGGATTTTGTTTTCACAGGACTTAGGAAAGTCTTGAGTATATAAAACTTAATACACAACTCTGGGTTAAACTCATCAAAAATTAGGACGCTAAATGTGCCTTTTGTGACTCTAGATTTCTGGTTTATATTTCCAATAATCATTTGACCAAATTTAGACAGCATTTTGACAGTATAAGATTCCAGAATGCCATGGAGAGAGTTTGAAAATATGCATTTTTTTATTTGTTTTCTTTTGTAGTACACGGTAAAGTGTTAGTTCCCAATTTTGTGGAGATCCATACCAAAGATGTGGCCGAGATCAAGAGATTACTTGAAGGGGCAAAGGTCAAGTATCCATTTGGTAAGCTAGCTTCCAATCCCTACCCCCCACCCCCTTCCCTCCCCCAACAAGGCCTTTAGTAGTGAGATGTGATCAGCATGTGATCATGATTTTTGTTGGTCTCCTTGAACCTCAAGATTTTCTTGAAAGAGGTGAAATTGTCATTGCAGAGATGAAAGACTTGGCTCTTGTGACCAGGGTCCAATTTCATGACTCTGTTTACCATAAGATTCAGCGCTTACAGAAGCAGTGAACTCCGCACTTACGTCAAGCATATTTCACGGGTTAGCATGGAATTTTTGCTTGTGCACATGGTTACTTTACATTACTAGGCATTCTTTGATTACACAACTAGCGCAGAAATTCGGCGCTTGCACAGTTAGTAGAGAATGGTGATCGTGAGCGGTAAGCTGAGCCATGAAATTGGGCCAAGACATTTAGATCAATTTGAAATGATGTAGAGAGTCTGTGAACCTTGATTATTTCAAATTTGCATTTATGTTAGCTTCATCTCCACACACAGAGGGAGCTTGTGTCAATTTTTCAGGATTTTTCATTTTCATATACATGTAATCTCACCCGGGATAGTAGGCAAAACTATAGACCATGTGAACCTTGTTTACAATAAGTGTGACCTTGTACATTCTTTGAGTATTCTGGCAGGCAAGACACTACATGTACACTGGTCCTTCAGGAAAGTTGACATTTTGTGTCATAATTTCCACATAAAACCAAGAGTTGTGAAGTAAAAGCTGTTCAAGTTTTGAGATGTGCCCCCTTTCATCATATCAAAAGTTGTTAAGAATTAGACAGTGCAATTTCCATAAAATATAAGATTATATGTTTTCTTTCATTGAGCTGTGTACAAATCGTGCCTGCAGGAATTCCAGGCTCTGTGTCTCTTTTGTAAACATGTGGTGTCACAGGTCACATCGTCTATACATGTAGCTGGTGATTAGCCAAACCACCATCTTTTACATGTGGATAGACCGACATGTCCCTGGGGTTGAGATGATACTGTATCAATTAAACTTTATTGATAATTTGTGAGGGTTACCTGTCATCTCTACAAGGTGAGGGTTGAAAGGTGAGGGCTTTAAATACGTACACTACAAGTACATGTGTGTGTAGGAGGTTTTTATTAGCAGATTTGCGGTGAATATACTTGTAATTATTAAAACAATTCTGCCCCCTGAATGACCCATACAATTGGACAAGATGATGGGCTTCTTCCAGTGGTTTATTCTTAAATAATAATTTTTTTTATTTTTTTTAGTCTGCAAGTCGTCTAAAGCTCATGGCTCTGTCAAATCTCATGAGGTAAGTTCAACGATGTAAAGTATGTATTTCTCCTAGACTTTATTAATTGGAGTATTGTACATACAAAGCAGACTAGACATCCACCTTACTACAATAACTTGAAATTCTGAATTTCTACAATGAGAATCAAATCATGTTCCTAGGTTTATTTATTGATGTTTATGGTTCATTTCTTTTAGATGGCTATTATTTTTAACGATGCCGGCCTCAAGGACATTGAACCTCCATGCGTTGCCATGACGTTTATCAACCACAACGCACAGATGCATAAGATTTTTATCATTGGACATGATTTTCTACTCGTCAAAAGACCGTCTATCAAAAACTTTGTATCCGCCGGTCTTAGTGGTAAGAATTTTTTTTTTTTTTTTTTTTTTTGGCAGTGCAGTGAGGGTCTTGGATCATGAAAGACCGTGATCAAACAAACCTTAACTTTATTTTGTCTTGGTTTGTGTTTTCTTGTTGAATAACAACTTGTATGAATAGCTTGAAATATTGATTACGCTCTTCTTTTTCTTGTTTTTTCTTAATCATTGGAATGTATCTTGCTTTGTTTTGAGGGTGAACAGTCGGTATTAGCTCCCCAAGGTATTGGAAGTCACCAAACTAGTTCCTGGAGCAAAGTCGAGGGAACTTTTCCAAAACCGGCATGACTAATGGGAGTTGACATTTATGTCAATTTTCCACCAGAAATAAACTGTGTCATTCGTAGGTTTTAAAACTTTGCATGTTTGGGGATATAATGAAGTGAGGTTTGTGGTAGCACCACATGTAAATCTCAACTACCAACACTACTCCAAAGAGATTTTCACAAGATGCCATCACCAACACTACTTCAAAGAGATTAAATGCATGGTGCTACCGCAAACCTCAACTAATCAACCTATGTTATTGTTATTTGTTTTACTATACTTCTATAGTTGGTATCATTGAGCTCGGGTGAAGGCAATTACTTATTTATGTTGTGTATGTACAATGTACATGTAGCTAACTTTGGCAATATTTATGTGAGCGTAATATACTTCACCTGTGCGTAATATACTTCACCTGTGCATTTCCATGATTGCGTTGAACTATCATATAGTATCATTTAGTATCCTATACATGGAGTTCTTTTATAATGCTAACAATGTGTTTTTTTCCATGTAGTTCATTTCAGATGATAGTTTCGTTGTACAGAGTGTGCTTCTTTATCATATAATATATCATAGTATCCTGTAAATGTAGTTCTTGAATGCTCACAAGGTGTTTTACATGTAGTTCTTTTCAGATTTTGGTTTTATTGTATATTATCTTAAAACTATTGTATAGTATTGTATAGTATCCGATAGGCCTAGTTCTTTAAATAATGCTAACAAGGTGTTTTCTCAGTGTAATTTTTTTTAAATATAAGGTCTTAATGGATTGAAACTACTCGTACCAGGAATTTATTATACTTTGGTAGTCCTAAAATAATACTGAATAATCAAAATATAACTTTTTCTTTCCCCAGATAAAAGTACGATATTTTTCCATAGTCATGATGTATCAAAGCCTCACTCTTCGTCTTTCCTTAATGAGGTAAGTAAACAAATTAATTAATAAGGGAATCAATGTGTGGTGAAGAGGTTTTCAACTAGTGGTTTAAACCTGCGCTGAGGCCTGGACTTGATAATTTTACCGAGACGAAGATTCCCATTCATAAATACCTGTTCGGTCAAAAAACATCAACACTTTTGGGTCAAAAGGTAAAATAAATGCAAACATTATAATTGTTCAATGATTTCTTTCAACACAACACCCCTCCAGCTATGAAATGTTTAGGCCCTCGGGTAAACAACTCCGTATAAGGAGATGTTGTGCGCGGCAATGCGCGTATCGCGTGATGTGGCACAACGGCTGTCCCGGCCGTGCGTCCCGGCCGTTGCTCTCGACCAACAGGAATGAAGAAACTGTCTTATACGCACAGGTGCAAGCGCGCGTCTCACACCCATGTTATAACACTTTTTACTGGTGTTATATCATCCGTTCAAACACCTGGTGATGCCCTCCCGACCAATCAGAATGGATAAACTGTCTTAGGTATTTATGAATCGTAGTTCACCACACACATTGCATATGACATCACAAGCCCAAACAGCGTCCCCATTGGGGTCAATGAAGATCTATCAATGGCTGGGATCTGTGAGCGGGAGTTTCTCACTGACTTAAGACTCTTCTTACTTATCTTAACAGCTGGACAAGAATGATCTTAATCGGGAAACAGTACTACCTTCCAACGAAATCCTAGAGGAGCTTGTGTCCGCCGTCACTCAGTCACTTCAACTCTCCCTCTTTGGCTTTGATGTCATTGTGGAAAATGACACCGGTGTGCATTATGTCATTGATATCAATGCTTTCCCTGGTAAGTAGATTTCTGACTTGAGGACAAACCGTTTTGGTGGCTTTCAGGTGTAGCACCATCGATCTCGCACCATCGAGGTGATGACCCATTTTCACTTCAGTCTCTCTCTCTCCCTCTCTACTCATATTCAAAACCAACTCAAGTGTCAAGGTCCATGTCTTCCAATAAGTACATCCCTCAAAAGGAGGTGCAAATGTGCTTGGTCACAGGAACAAATATCAAAACGAAAATAATCGTTGTGGCGGCTTACCGTGTAGATATCTTGCACCATCGAGATGTTAACAATATTTTCACTTTAGTCTCTCTTTCTCTCTACTGGTCATGTTCAACACCTAATCAAATGTCAAGGGTCATGTATGACAGCTTCTATTTCACAATCGGGTCACAGCTGGCCAGATGTATGATGCATGATGCAACCGTTTAGTTTTCTAACAGGGCACACACATTGACAATGTTGTCTTGTAGTCTGATCAGCAGCCCCACAGTCACACTCGGTTGTGTTGTTTTCGTATGCTACTTATGTACATATGTGTAGTAAGTGGCCAGTATGCTGATGGCTTTTGAGGAGCAAATTTGGGCGACACCACCTCTTTCTTGGAAGCTTGCCAGCTGGTAACGCAGAAGGTGACCAGAGATCTTTGAGGACTTTATTGAAACAAGTAGCCTCCTTCTCAAGGGCTTTAATGATTACCTGTCACAGCTAATAATGCAGGCTTGAGAATCTTCCAGCTTCAACATGAGTTCTTCTGTGGGGGGTTTTCCCCTGTCAAATTTGTGATCTTCAAGTTCAGTGTGAATTTGACACAAAATTGTTGGGATGAGGTGCAGTGGATTTCACTAATCTCTCTTCTGGAGATTAAGTATAACCGGCAGTGGCTGGCCTGATGCAGTTGATTTTATTCTGCCATGCATGGAAGGGTATAACGCAGCACGGCACAATGAATATGTTTAGAGTTCTCTCAAGCTTTGCTTTGTTCATGGTACGGTTCAATTTTGTTTGTCCATAATACGGTTACTGCTGTGGGGCACAAGTGTAAAGACTTTGGAAAGTCTACTGACACGGTACACAGTCACGACAGTATTAATAAGTTTTTACACCACTATCAAATAATTTCCATGGATTAATTAAGGATTGGTTTTATCAGAACTTCTTTCAACTGATCCTGCCTTCAGTGTGGCTGCCCACTTAATTGACCCTGTGTCCATGAATGGCTTTACCAGAATAATCTTTGGCCCAATCCATATCCATAACAATACCTTGGACTAGACTGGTCCCCTATCCTTATCCACAAGGATAAGGACAGGTATTGGCTTCATGTTAATACACATGTGGGTCAGAATTAACTGTGAATCTCCAGAACCATTGAAGCCATGTCAAATGATACAAGGTCAAAGATGATTGTACGTGGGCTCAACAGCAGATCTCTGGCGTACTTCACAAGCCTCCAAGTGTGACGCTAGATGTTCAGGCCAACCTTGGACCTGGTCTTTGTTAGAGAAAGTGGTTGAACTTTATAAGTCCTTGCAATCAGTGCTAGGCATGAGAACACTGGTGATGTCGTTCCTCCTGCCAACATTTCCACACACTCACTCTGCGCATCAGTGTAGATTGATTGCTAGAGAAGTCCGGCTTGAATATAGTGATTGAAGTTGAGAATTTCTCTCTGAGCATCCTCTTTTGGGAATCCAAATTGCTTTATTCCTTGTCCTTTGGAAGAGGGAAATAGCTTGATCGATCAAGTTTCTTTGCAAATCCTTTGGGAGAGGGGCATACATGTAGCTTGGTGGATCAAGTATCTTGGCAAATGATGTCATTACATTGATATCGGTGAATTTGATTTTGAAGTCGTCAACCGTATACATGGCCTATTAACCTAGCTAATAAAGTTCACTTTCATTTCCCCTTTAAGTTTGATGGAAATTTGATGGCCTTGCAAATCATATTTACAGTTGTTGGTCATTTACCAGTAGTCTCTTTTTGCTTCTGAGAGATGATAGAGTCTCGCTGAGACTGCAGAATTTGCGACTAGACTGAAATTGTAGACTCGGCCGGTTCACTGTCGACAGAACTTCACAGAGAAGCAGTAGAGTATCTATGACATTGTACTTTGTAATCAGTGGATAAACTCCAGCAGTATTAACATCTCCTCGCTTTTCTGTTCCAAGCTCATTAAAGGAGCACGTTGCCTTGGATCGGACGAGTTGGTCTATAAAAAGCGTCTGTAACCGTTTTTTTATAAAAAGCATATGGTTGGAAAGATGTTTTAAAAGTAGAATACAATGATCCACACAAGTTTGCCTCGAAATTGCGTGGTTTCCCTTTTACTGTGCGAACTAACACGGTCGGCCATTTATAGGAGTCAAAAATTTGACTCCCATAAATGGCCGACCGTGTTAGTCGACGAAGTAAAAGGAAAACCGTGCAATTTCGAGGCATGTTTGTGTGGATCATTGTATTCTACTTTTACAACATCTTTCTACCCACATGCATTTTATAACAAACAGTTACAAACGCTTTTTGTAGACCAACTTGACCGATCCAAGGCAACGTTTTCCTTTAATACGCTAAGCAGAATTGTCTTCAGGCCTATGTTACACTTGGGTTTGCCGACTCTCTATATGCGGCTTCTAAGAGCAAGAGAGGAGTTTTTTGCACCTCCTGAAATCCCCTGCTACTATGCACAGCAATCCAAGAAAATAATCATACAATTTGTGAACAATTCTCTTGAAGAAGAGGATCCCTCAGAAAAAAACTCCTTGCATGAAAGGCAGCCAAACGCTGCTCAATACATTGTAGCTCCACATGCAGATATTAACTGTTGTCCAATTCATTATTCTCTTAAGACTTTTGATACTTTTTCGGCGAGGACACACGTATGCAAATTGCTTCATCAGTGGGCAGATCCTTTAGTATTCCAAGGTGTCTAGAATTGTCAAAAACCCAAACTACTTTGAGATGACACCTGAAGAAACAATTCATCTCCCTTAGCTAGAGGGGTATAGCTTGATGGATCAGGGATCTTTGTTACCGATGCCATTACATCAATTAGATATCAGTAATTTGGCTGATGTTTCAGTTGTTTTTATTTGGCGCAGGGCTTCAGTGCATGATGTTATTTGTTAACACACAAAAAAAACCAATGTTGTGATTTGTCACGATTCACAGGTTACGACGGTGTGCCAATGTTCTACGAGAAACTTCTAGATTACATCCAAAGACTAATATCGATATCAGAAACCAACTGCACGGGTACCAACCACACAACATCGAACAACAGAACTCACAACGACAACGCGGTGCCGAACCACAGTTTGCAGGACGGATGGAGGGATGTAAGAAATTTAAAACGATCTCTTAGGGAGCGGGAAGGTTTTGTAACAAATGGGAACTCAAGCAAGCAGAGTAAATGTATTGCAAAGTAAATGAAATACATGATTTAGTGATTAAAAACCCTGTATCATACTAATGACTTAAGTGTACAGCAATAATAAAAAACATTCAATTGTCATTTAATTTTAAAAGTTTATAAAGATAATCAACCATGGTACTATTTTTTTCAGGCGAAAGACATTGTTTTATTAATTTTTAAAATTGAACAAATTTATTTTTTTCAAGTTAATCCAATAGGTTTTTATACTGATCGGAGATGACTTTGAAATTTGATGAACAAAATCATTAGTTTACTATTAAAAGTCTTAATGACCTTATCACATACAGCTATATTGAGAGTTTTCATTCTGGGATTTAGAGAAATTTTACTGAAATTATGGAATCTTTATTTGGGAAAAATATTGTGATACTAATATTTAATACAAATTATGAAAGTCTATTACCATTAAGCAATGAATCGTAGGAAGTTCCATAAAACCGTGTGTGTCTACAAACACAATGATAGAGGTTTGAGAGAATCCTGCCTGCTTCTTGAACCTCCAAATCACTCTTTTTTTCTTCTTCTTTTTATTTTATTTTTGTAAACCTTTTTTAGTAACATGTGTGCAACCTGATTGTCGATCCAAACAATATTCTGTATGTAAAGTGATCAACGACATTTAGTGAATGGCATTTAGTGAATGATCAACGACATTTAGTGAGCTAAACTATCTCAATTTGAGCTCTAATGGTTATCCCTAATTAGGTAAGATACCTGTATACCTGTTATACCTTGTAGGCCTATTATCTTGTTTTGTAGACAAACCAAGATAAGTTCATCATGCATATCCATACTCAACAGCTAGGAGAAAAGGACAGTGTTTTTGAGACAGTAGGTGACTGTAACTTTCCTACAGTGAATCATTCCTAATCAACATTCTTCTGTCAAGAGGTACAGTGTATAGGAGCAAATGGTGGGGGATACCTTGTAGAAAAAGGTAGTGAACGCACAAATGTAATTCCTCAGATTGGAAACAAAGCCTAACTTCATGTAGATCATGTGGTCCCAGACAACCTTTGTAGAAAAAGGTAGTGAACGCACAAATGTAATTCCTCAGATTGGAAACAAAGCATAGCTTCATGTACATTGTAGATCATGTGGTCCCAGACAACCTTTGCAAAGATCAGCAATGCCTGGTACTTTAGGCTCTACATTCATCAGGGAACCATTTTCTAGGTCTGCTTGCAGCAAGTTTCTGCGCTTGACGCCCATAGAGTTACCTGCTTTTCAGGGTGCCATTAAGCCCTGAATCATCTATTTAGCAGTGGCGTGAAATTGGGCCCAGAAAACTTATACGGTGGATTGCCTTTTTTATGCAACTTGAGCCTTTTTCACACAACTCCAGGGAATAAAGGCCAGCTCTTTTACACTTGGATCACTTGGGGCTGTATTCCACCATGGTAAGAGATACGGAGTGGAAAGGGCTTATGCAAAAGACTTGCCCACACCACAAGACTAAAACAGCAGCACTTGTTTTTAGTCTGAGAAATTCATTATTGTGTGTTCATTTTTGACCTGGCAGTATATTTGGTAAATGTCTGTTCTAAGTTAAAGAAGCACTCCAAAGTCAATTTCAGTTTTGTGATCCACTCATTTTCCAATAGATAGAGTCCTTATGGAAACTGGGCAACAAATTCAAAGTCTCTAACCTCTTGTTAAAATAGTGTATGATGCACTGGAGTAGGATACCCTTCTAGTGCAATTTTTGTCAAAAATATTTCTACATGTTCTAGAAAAAAAAATAAGTTAATTCCTAAATTTTTGAAGAAAGTCAATCAAAATGCATTGAATTTTACCTTCTGGGGCAAAAATTCCTCTTTGGAATGTACAGACCTGGTTGTTTTATTTGTCTGACGACATATTTCAACATTTGCTCTGAAAACTTGTAACTTTTTCCCCACTTATTAGACTGCTCAGTTGAAAATAAGTGCATCTAAAAAAATCAATTTGAAATTGGAAGGCCTTTACATTTGTCTGATAGGAGGAGTGTGGAAAGTCCACTAGGTTTGCAGTATTTGGCAGTATTAGTGAATAGGGCGAATTGAATATGACGTCACCATTCAAATTATTTGACCTCCAACATAGTGTCTGTGTGCGTGCGTGTGTGAGTGCATGTGCCGTAGAAATCAAACCGGGAATATTTCGTGCTGCATGCTTCATTGATGTATGCGTTTGGACGCGCATACAGTTTGCCCTACAAGATGGCAACTTTCATAGCAAAAAAAGGGGTTATTCAATATGGTCTATAGCAGAGATCAATCATCCGAAAAAGAAGATACATCCATGTTTGTTGAAAGTTGCATGACGCCAATTTGCCGAAAGATTTTGAACAAACTCTTACTTTCCCAATGAACTCTGAACTCTTCGATAGAACTCTGACAGGTGATTGTGTTTTAAAATGAAAAAAGGCATAAAACATATTCACGTTGACACAAGTGCCACATAAAATGCACAAACATGACAGTTGTTCCGCGGTTGCTGCTGGTAATAATGTCAGAAAGTCTGGTCCTGACAACTCATTTGTATCTTTTGTAACTAACTAATGTTGACAGATTCTTGATTTAGTGTCTCAACTGAAAGTTTATAACTTCCTTGACTATAGCTATCAAAATCTATAGCTACCTAATAAGTCAAAGATTTACCATAAACTTGGCAAATAATTTGGCGTTGCATCTTAAGCAGTTATGTTAATGTACAAACTTCCAGAACCTTTGTTATGACTTGACATCCTTGTGAACTTTGCTTTAATTAAATTTTATTTTAAAAATTTTGAAAAAAACTAGCTGAACTTTTCTAATTATTATTTTCTAATTTCCCTGCAATCCGAGTCTTAATTTTAGAAATGCTTTTTTTCTTGACTTGACCTTCAGCTTGCATCTGCAATCTTGACTGCTTCCCTTTGTTTGTTTTGCCTCATGTGTATGCTGCATTAATTTTTCTAAGATCTTGCTTAGAAGCTGGAAACAGAAGTTATATTAAGGATGAACAGTACGCATACATGTATTACATGTAATAAGCAGGGAATGCAAAATTAAACAGATGGAAACTCAAGGTTTGCCTCAAATTGTTTTATTAGGTTGTTCTGGGTTCAATCTTGTGCCAGTGACCGCGTGTTTAATTATGCATTTCTCCCTTACCTGCATGTTTATCCAAAGCTGCTTACATTCGTCCACTCAGTGTTTTAAAGGCAGTGGACACTATTGGTAAATTACTCAAAACATTTTAAGCATAAAACCTTACTTAGTAACGAGTGGGGAGATGTTGATAGTATAAAACAGTGTGAGAAACGGCTCCCTCTGAATTGATGTAGTTTTCGAGAAAGAAATCATTTTCCACGAATTTGATTTAGAATTTGAGATCTCGAAATCAAGCATCTGAAAGCTCACAACTTCGTGTGGCAAGGGTGTTTTTTCTTTCATAGCTATCTCGCAACTTTAAATTTTTACAGGTTTGCTATTTTATGCATATGTTGAGATACACCAAGTGAGAAGACTGGTCTTTGACAATTACCATTAGTGTCCAGTGTCTTTAACTATTTCAAGATCATGGACTTTTTTTTTTTTAAATTGCTGATTTTTTTCCAATTTGTTATCATTGTTTTTAATTGGAAATCTCCCAGGGAAAAAAATTTGCGATAGAAATGATTATTAAGAAATATGATATGGAAATTATAGGAATGGTTCCTCTTCTGTTGAATTTGATGGATTTTACAAGGTCAGTTTTTTCTCTGGTTGATTTTTGTTGTGGCTGTTGTGGTCCCTAAAAGTACAATCATCCAGCCTAAGAAGAGTACATATTATTGATTTTGTAATCTGAAATCGTATTTATTTTTTAAATCGGTAATGGTACTGCTAACAAATTATGTTTGTTAGAATTTATGGGAAAATTGAGTTGTAATCATGAATATAGACCAACATACACAAAACAAATTTTAAACCATAATTATTTTTTTGGTTCAGGTTAGTTTGTTTTTTTCCTTCTCAAAAACAAGTCAAATAAAACCTTTCACAGACGTTTTTCATGCTTTATTTCATGAGAGTTTAATAGGATTAAAATGGTACCTGGGGTCGATTTCACAAAGATAGTCCTAACTTAGGCCTAGGACTCTTTAGGAGTTATTCAAAACATAAGGCTCATCCTGACTTAAGATACATGTACACGTAAGACTAGTCTTAACTCATAGTGAAATCCACCCACGTACCCTTTTAGAAAAAAATCCCTTTACTTTGTTACTTTACTTGGCTTTTTATGCATAAATGTTACTCATCTAAAGTCATTGACAATGCTGTTACTTTTAGCTGCACTTTCCTTTGTATTGTATACTATTTTATTACATTTAAGTTTAGCAATCTTTCTTCAGCTAATGTTCTGAAAATAGTAAATGTCTTCACATGAATTGAGGTGGCAGCTTGTCTCAAGCTTGTTGTTGAAAGACTGCTGCAAATTGAGGAGTTATTTGTTGGTGTTTATTATACACTTTGGTGAGTAATGGCAAGCAAGATGTTTTAGAAAATTTGAGGTTTGAATCGCTGCTGACAAAATAACTGAAACTTAACTCCATATTACAGGCGGCATCTTAAAAAGATGGAATTTCCAACTTGTTCATTCATGGAGTAAAAGAACTATAGAACTATCTCTGCCCTGACAGGTACACAATAACCTTTAGGTGATGAGAAGCATGTGTTGTAAAGTGTCTTGCTCAATGAGACGATTGTCTAGAGTGCGGTATCAGACCCACATCCTGCTGAGCTTTAGCCTGGCATTATAATCGTTTAATTGTGTTAATTATCATGGTTCAAGTATTGAACAATTCATATTGATTCCAACTAGGTAATTTGAACACATCAAGGTGCTTTATTGTTTAGCTTTCTCTGGGTAATTCTGATATGAAATTTCTTACCTTTGACGTCTAAATTAGGCCAGTTCCAAGTTAACAGCAGAGTTAACAGCAGAGCTGCATTACCATGTTACAGGCAAAGCTTGTCTATAACTTAGGTTTTTGGAACCGTTTGATTGTTTTCATTTATAATATAAATGTAGATATTACATGTATATACAATACAAAAATAACATGTGAAAAGTTTATTTCAAATGGTGGTCACGTTTTTGATATATCTCTCTAAATTCAAAACGGTTATGTCAGGAAGTATAATCCCCACTAGGGATACCCAATTTGAGAAACATTAACGCAGAAACACTTTTCATATTCCAATTTCAGGGCATACAAACTTTTTTTCTTTCTTTTTTCACATTAGTTTGAAGGGAAATTTTTCTCAAATTGCTTTTATACCATTGAAAGCTGCAGTAATTTTGAGAGTAATTATACAATGCTTATTGCAGCAGCTGCAGTTGAGTTGCAGCCGCAAATTCAGACATTGCCTAATTACGGTCAAAGCTGTTGAGGGACAAACATGTGCCTTAGGAATGGCTGTAGTAGAGTTTTTGTAAAGTTGATTATTTTTGAGCATTTGTCAATGACAGCACAACAAATCGTCACCTTTAAGTAACAGTTCAGAAAAAATGTTTTTAAGTTCTATAATTTACAGGACGCCCCCGCCTTGTTGACAAGGGGAAAAAAATTAACCTTGGACTTTTCCGCAAACAAAACATTTCCACAAGTAAATATTGATGCCGTTGTACGCAATTGAATGTCTTTTTGAAGCCAAAACACAACACTGGTTCAAACTGTTTGTATTTGCCTACTTTCTAGAAACCAAGAAGAAAACATTGAAATTTTGATATATGTTTCTTTTACTAATGGATATTTGTTACTTTAAAGTGGGTAACCAACACAAGATTCATTGCTGTACTGATTCTCTACCCTTTGAGCATTTTCCATGTGCATGTTACTGTAAGCCATTAACTGATTGTGGTCATGTGGTACTCGGATTTTCTACCGATTTGCACAAACTTGTTTGCATCATTCCATCTTGGGTATAGATTATTCCTAACAAATTTACAAGGCACCATGGCGTGGGCTGGATGCTGCAACAATTGTTCTTATTTGTCTATGCAGCCGAGTGGTTCACCAACCATGCAAGAAATTTGATAAAAACTACTGCATGCCGCACACAGTATTTATGCAAACGCTAAAATTTCCTTTTAAAAAAATAATATATGATTTTATGTACAGATGGGGGACTTGACACTGTGTGACATTAAGTGGGGATTATCTGTAGAATTGTTTTCTAGTAGCCTTCCACCTGCCCATTCAAATATATGTACCAAACCAACTCCACTTAATTCCTTTGCCCGAATGTAAAGAATATAAAGGAAATCACTGTCTTGTCACAAATTTTCTTTATTTATTTCCTGCTTGTTTAATTTATCAAATGTTGAGTGTTTGATCAAAATTACCATTTATTTGTGTAGCTCTGGATTTTGAGTGCTGGATGATTGAATTTTAATCCCTCATCCTTTGTTTATCAGGTACATGAAACACTGGTATATAGAAATACTGGGGTAATCACTTTACAATCAGCTGAAAATATATCTTTTGTTTATAAAATGAGAACATTTTTGAACCAATGGTAAATGATAGGGGTATCCCCTAAGGAAAGCAAACAAAACATCTTTTTTTCATTTTGAGATGACTGAATAAACTTTATTGTTTTTATGAAATCTTAAGATGACTTCTCACTTGAATAATTATTGTCCATAATTGTTACTTTAAATCATTTAGCCATGAGCCATGTAATAATTCTATTTTATTTTAAATATGTACACCCACCTGATGGTGGTTTTCTTATTAATGTTGGTCATAGAAAGAATCAACAAATGACCCCTTAACCCTTTCCTAGAGATTCATTTCTGTATAATCATCACAAGACACCCAGACATTGTTGTTGATTTCTTCGATCAATTTTTGTCAGTAAAAATATTAACAGAAATAACATGCAACAGAAAGTTTAGTTTTACGTATAGAGATTGGGATACTATTCAACAATGAAAAATTTCATATTCTGACATGAGCTTTACTTTGACCTCTTTTTTATGTGAATGGAGATAGGCCAATCCTCTCGGCCGCTTGTGTCTGCTTTGGTCTCAAAAGGATAAATTAACTAAAACTAATTGGCTATACAAAAATGTGTTCTATCGAGATGAAATATGTCTAACTATTGAAACTCATAGAACCCAGTAGAGTTTGAACTTGAGCATTCTGTTACCTTTGTTGGTATCTATTACGAATTTCATTTCCGTACGGATCTCTAGTAAAGTGAGGTTCTGACTCCTTGGTATTGAAGACACCTGTATCTTCACTGTTAAGCAATGAACTGTCAGTGTAGAAATGTGTATACGCCACAAGGTAATAGAGTAACAACCCAACAATCAGGATGCAGGTTACGATAGCATAGGCAGCTGTACCGTGAGGGGTACTCTCTTTTGAGGGTGCTTCCCAAAACAGTTCACAGGTCAACGAAGAGCACAAGGCTTTCTTAAGTTTGTCTCGGAGTTCGTGTTTGTGCATCCCAGTAAGACCCTCAGGAAGGCATGACTTAATGACCGTCTCGCACCTCTGCTTCAGCCTGTCCAATGCGGTTTGCTTGCACAGCGTCTTGTCCCAGTAAGAGCCTGTCTTGGCTCCGGAGATGATGTCACATCGAAGATAATCGCAGTGATCAGCGAGACAGACCGCGTCCTCACCGCTCACGATTGTCCGAGAGTGGCGGTTAGCGAAGTGCGCGTCTAAAGTGTTCTCACTTGTGAAGGCCTTGCCGCAGTAGTTGCAGTACCATTTGTTGATATTGTCACACCATTTTCTCTCTTCTTGATGCGAATACATGTCCCTGGATGGCTTGAGTGGGCAGGATTGGGGGAACTCCCATCCTCCAGCCTTAAAGACTGGATACAAGTCCTTCTGAAGGAGTCCCCTGGCAACTCTTGATTGGGCACGAGAGCAGTCTGGTATCTGGGCTTCTCCTCTGCTTGTCTGTGGTATTATAACCAGCAGGATAAGGAGGCACAATGTGATCTGTGATGCATATATCGGCAGGGTCTGGTTACCTATCCACTTCATCTTGTCACACCTGTAATGAATAAATCAGAGATAAATGATTGACTTTTCACCTGCGGCACTTGCAGTGCAATACTCGAATACAATACAAATTGTTCAAATGGTAAGATATTCACAAGCACTACAATCTTTCAAAAGAGTCTATATTTTAAAAGGGCAGTTTATATTTGTTTGACTTTTGTGTGAATTGTTGGACTTTTCTGTAAACTACATTCGAGATTTCAGACTTAAATCATCAAGAGGAATACCAGTCATTCCACCAGTCAGTTTGTTTGCATGATCTTCCCAATGAGGGAACTCGGTAAACCTCCCACATTTGGATTTAAAAGCAAAGAAGGCAACAGCCAATCTTGGTCAATTCATACCAACATTGATTTGTGCCCAAATCATTAGGTTACAATTTAGTAACTACACAAAAACACTTTTCAGTCATTTGGAAATCTGAGATTAGCTTAAGGCCGGAATTGAACCAACAACCTTGTAATTGCAAGTCCTGAAGTCTAACCACTTGACCACGGCTGTTCTTCTTTCTAGCCTATTTCACTCCACTGCAGGAGGAAAGCCTCATCACCAATTTTCCATTTCACTCTATCTTGTGCCTTCTATACCCAAGCAACAATTACATTTATCAGCCTACATTTTTGGCAAACTTACGTGTCTTGAGTATCGCCTCACTCTCTGGACATCACACTCGAAGTAAATGGCAGAAACCCTCAAAGTGTTTGACAGCAGTCGTAGCCAGTCTTGGGGGGGAATAGCTGCAAACTAGCACACCATGGGGAACATTGCCGAGTAGAAGGCCTTGTCTTGTCTTTGCCGCTGTAGCGTAAATGCTTCGTGAACACAATGGCAAGAAAACAAATTATTTTATTTATTTGAGTATTCAATCAAGTGTACTCTTAATTAAATTTTTGAGGAAACTCATATTTGGAAAATTAATAAAAATTCTGATAAAAATTAATGATTTGCAAGGTAATGCCCCTGAACCAAATAAGGGTCACATTTCAGAGGATTTATAGGAAAACAACTGTCAAATAATGGATATTATTGAACTTCGACAGACAGATAAAAAGCTGGGAATATTGGTCATTTGGTAGCAGTAATGTCCACCCCACCCTCAACCCCTTGCCATCCATTTACCACCCTCCATTGGAGGATCTACAGTTTTGCATAACAAAACTAAGGCCAACTTGTAGCAGGCTGTATTGTCATAAGAGCATTTGTCTTTGTGTATTAAAGGCATAAGTTCATCTGCGCTTCCAGCTTATAATGTGCTCTTCAGGGTGCCACAAACACAGAATTCTGCAGTAAGCAGAACCATGAAAGTAAATCCAGATCTACACGTATACCACAACCTCTGGAAAAAGGTGGAATCAGAACTCAGGTCTTCATCTTCGTCAATATATTAATATTTGAAACCCTTGCACAAAGCAAGTACCTGCAAGTGGTCTTGTTGTAAATGTGAAATGTAACTCCTTTTGTATCACACTCCGTTGTTAAAGTGATTCCATTTTGGCAAAGATCCTCATCCTGTTCCTTGGAGACTTTGGTGAAAAATGACGAGAATTGGCTCATACACTTCTGGAATTTCAAAGAGAAAAAAAAAGACAATTGGCTTATTTTTCTCTTAAAATACTGTATACAAGAGAAACATAAACCAATTGTAGGCCTCAATAGTTATTTATTTTTGTTTACTGTATGATTGTATTTCAAGGGCAAAACCATATGGTACACTTAACATTCAAATACAGACCACCTGACACTGGTCACCTGACCTTTCTGTGTCACCTGACATTGGTCACCTGATCTTTCTGTGTCACCTGACACTGGTAACCTGACCTTTCTGTGTCACAACTCATTTCATACATTACTCTCACTCAGTCACTCAGAGTATGGAAACCAACTTGTTGTATGAAATGTTGAATAATTACCTTGAACATAAATACAGATGGGGGCTTATTTACGTTTCAATTATGAATTACATTTTACAATGGTCATGTACCTGACTTATTTGTTGAAGCTTTCCCACACTGTATAAACAAGACGCATTCCGGGAAATGAGACAAACACCGGTGATTGCTCCGTCTTTCAAAAGGTTGTCTGTACACACATGTGACATTGTATGTGGAGAGGGGGAAAAAGACCAATACATTGTTTTATACAATGAAACCATTTTAACGTTCTAAAACTAAAAACTAGGTAGTCAGCCTAGTACTAGTACTAGTAGTAGGGGTTTCAGTAGTTACTGGTAGTCAGTACCGCTCAATTTATTTTTATATAGCCCAAATTACTTAATCAAATTTTATGTTATGTTAAGTTGTACATGTAAGTACATTTAAATAATTGGTCATTATCCTCCAATAAATGGCCTTATGGATGGTTATAATGGATGGGTGATTAAAAATACTGTCTTTTTAACAATAACAGTATCACAATCACAATCACATGAATCATGAATGAAGTGAACACGTCTGAACATGATTTATTCACAAAGAAAGAACATATCCAGGTGGTTTTCTTTTGTATAGTAAGTCACAGTGTTGGATATAGTGTTGATAACAAATGGATGCATTGATTGTCAAATAATGAAGTTTTATCACGGAACTTAATGCAGTTGATTTCTACATGCAATGCTGATGCATTGCAACCGAACCAGTGCTCCCATCCGAAGTAAACGGAGAAAGCAGCTGATCTGGTGCGAAATGTCTACATCATTGAGGAGGGCATGTACACATAAGTCAGACCTACCATATATTAATGCGTCCCATTGAAAAGTATTCATTATTATCAAAAATCAAAGATTGAAGGTAACGTGGAATCACCGCATCACACTCTGACTCTTGTCTTGTTGTTTTCATCGTAAAAACATAAAAGCTGAAGTCGCTTGAGGGCGCTGTGCACAATTTGTTTCACTAAAACCTCGCGCCCCCGCCGCGCCGGTACGACGGGTCGGGTGGTTGCCCTGCTGTGTGTCGATTGGTCGAAAGTGGTTCGGCTTCGCCTTTTGTAATAGTTCATGATTTTATAAAAATATTGACTATTATTCCTCGGATTGGCGAGTGCCAGCGCTATCAACTGAGCTATCTAGAGTATATTGGCGGCCTCCCTAACGTGACCTATGACTAGGCAAATATTGACACTCTTTAGGTTGACCCACCCTCCCTGCCACAAGTTTGTAATAATTATCTGACTGACCGTAGTTAGTTTTGGGAGGCTAATTAATAAGGCTGCGGCTCAGGCTCCGCGTAGCGTGCTGATGTACAATCAGCAATACGCGCTGAAAATGCAGGTTTTAGGGCCAAGCTGCGTGGTTTGAGAAAGGCTCCTATACTCTCATCAGCAGTCTGTCCGTCCGCCGTTCGTCACGCCCGCGACGGGCAGACATTAAATATATTACAAAATTATTTCTTCCTCATGCAGCTCTACTTGGGCCAGGTTCGGGCAGTGAAGTTCAAAGTGAACACTGTACTAAGTTTTGTAAACATTGCCTACGTGACCACCCGAACAGGATACGGAATGTGCATGCGCACTGACTGCTAGTGAGTAGTTTTGTTTGAGGTAGAAAAATAATGTAGGTCAGTGGCATATCATGTACTGTGTACAAGTAATAGCGACCATACACGTACAAACGCATTACGACGAGTACAAAAAAAAAAAACATGCAGCCATGTGTGTCTGTGTATCCGGAAACCATCAGTCACTGCGCTGTGATGATGGTGTCGGTGTGTGTCGTCGATCACATTAATACTGTTTTCCTCGTCAAATCATCAAATGTGGTTCACGTTTATTCGTTGTGACTGTTAGTTTCTAAATCTTGTTATTTCTACGATGCTAAACAATGGCTTTTTCACAGCCACATCCTTCCAGCAGTGTCACTGGCAGTGAGAAAATGTGCGCTTTCGACTTCTGCCAAGAGTTCAACAATCTGAAACTATGCGGTCGTTGTAAAGGTACGTGGTACTGCAGTAGAGACCACCAGAAACAACACTGGAAAATGCACAAGACGTCATGCTGTAAGACGGGAAGCCAGCAACAACATGAGACTACTGGTAAGAAATGTAAGGATGAGAAAACATTTAAAGTCAAACCAAGCAAGATGGAGTGTTCAACTGAGAAGAGTGGAACTGGAAGCAAATCCTGCAAGAATGAACAAAATACTAAAAATCAACTTATTAATGATGGTAGTGATGGTACTGGTAGGGGTAGGCCATCTTCAAAAGGGGGTGTCATGCCTTGTTCTGGAACCGATGATGTCAAACACACAGAAGACTCCCAAGGACAAGAGGATATTGCACAGTTTTCAGCAAACATTCAAAGGGAACATTTGTACACACACACACTCACCCCTTGTAAAGGTGAAAAAGACGATAAAAAAGGAACTGAACGGGAGAACAGCTCTGAGCCTAGTATGAACATGAACAACAAGGTCTTCAGTAAAGAACAAGAAAACTCCCTGTCATGTAAAAAAACAGGTGGTGGAGGCTCCGAAAGTTCTCATGCGGAAAGGAACACCAATGCTCTGGTGCATTATGTCAGCGACCACATGCGTAGATTTGGCGTTTGCGTAGTGGATAAGTTTCTACAACAGGATCTTGGCGATGCCATAATTGAGGAGGTTAAGGCGTTACGAGAGAACGGCAAGTTCCAGAGTGGACAGTTGGTTACGAGTCAGGAGTCGGGCTCTTCAAGTTGTAAGGACATACGAGGGGATATGATAGCATGGTCGGATGGCAGTACTCCACAGACCAAAAACATTGGCGCCCTTATTTCCAAAATGGACTTGATAATTCAGCAGTGCAAGGAGCAACTCGAAGGGTTTAAAAACATCAACGGAAGGACAGAGGTGAGTATTGTGTTAAGGAGGGGAATTGGCGAGTGATAGCAATGCCCAGTGGATCTTTGTTAAAGACAGTGTCCACTATTGATCATTGTCAAACCCTAGCCTTCACAGTTGGTGTATCTCAACATATGCATAAAATAACAAACCTGTGCAAGTTTGAGCTCAATCGGTCGTCGAAGTTGGGAGAAATTATTGAAAGAAAAAAAACCCTTGTCACACAAAGTTGTGTGCGTTCAGATGCTTGATTTTGAGACCTCAAATTCTAAATCTGAGGTCTCGAAATCAAATTCTTGGAAAATTACTTCTTTCTTGAAAACTACGTCATTTCAGAAGGAGCAGTTTCTCACAATGTTTTCTACTATCATCCTCTCCCCATTACTTGTTAATTACCAAGTAAGGTTGTGTGCTAATAATTATGTTGAGTAATTACTAATAATGTCCACTATCTTTCATGAAACTTTTTTCACAAGGGTAAAATATACCTAATGTGCACCTCCGCACTCTATGATCTACTACAGGGCGTCTTGTACCTCAAAAACAAAACACAACCTTCGCTCAGCCCTAAAGGTCTCATCCAAGGCCGCTGGGATGGGCTGATGCGCTAAGTACACATTCTTGTTCAGGATGGAGTGATGCATGATGGGAACGACTGTACTGCAGTCTGCACATTGCGCACAATCACAACATGTACACAAACGATACTAAGAATGATCTTATGGAGGCTCCATGGATAATGTAAACGATCTTGAACAAGCAAGAAGAGTAATGTAAACGATCTTGAACAAGTAAGAAGAGTGTTGCAATTTATGAATCAAAGGGTTTGGGTACCTTTTGTACTACACGCTACACAAATGTTCAAATAGAAGACCTCGGCTGAAGTCTTTTACTTTTTTGAGTGAGAATTTACCTCTTTCTCAAACTACGTCACTTCCAGAGGGAGCTGTTTCTCACACTGTATTTACTATCAACAGCTCTCCATTGCTTGTTACCAAGTAAGTTTTTATGCTAATAATTGTTTAAGAGTAATTACCAGTCCAGGAGTGGATTTCACAAAAAGTTAAGACTGGTCTTATCCCGAGTTAGGACATGTTACTCGTCCTAACTTGGGACTATCCATGCAATTTGCATACCTCCTAGGACTAGTCCTAAGTTAGGACTAGTCCTAACTCTTTGTGTAATCGACCCCAGTGCCTTTTAAGAGAATGATGGTAGAAAGTTTCCCTTTAAATTTTACCTGTGCTGTAGTTTCTGAGAAATTACTAAAACAATTTCACAAATATAATTTACGTCTCAGTGTGATGAAGGTTATTTCAGCATACAACGGATTTATTAACTTGACTCTCCTGAAAACATTGCTTTTATTTTATTTTACTTTGTTTCATTTTATACAAATCAAACAGTGCAAGTGCCAACAACCCAATTACAAGACGGATAAAAATATCAATATTAAAGGGTGTATGTACTTTTTGTAGGACAAAAAAAACATTGTCCACAGATTTACACTAAACTTACACAGTTTGAAGATAATGATAGTAGAAAGCTTCCCTGAAAATATTACGTGCTGAGGTGCTGTAGTTTTGGGGAAATGAGTAAAACAATGTCATGAAAATAATTTTCGTCTCATGAGATGAAAAGTATTTTAAAGGCACCTGGAAATAGGATTTTTTTTCTTTTAAACATAAGATAATATTATGTTTATTAACAATAAAACAATTTTTTGAGTAATTGTTTGTCATGATTTATATGTTAAAAAAATTAATTAAGTGCTTGGGGGTTGACTCCGCCTACCCCTTTTGTGACGTAGGAAAAGACTTTGCCTCGATGCGTAGATAAACACACGTGCAAAAGTACATGTAATTCTAAGACGTGAGTTTGTACGCTGCGAAAAAGGTTTTTTTTCTGGCATTTTTCCGGCAATGCCGACCAGGTGTATTGCTGCTGGATGCAACAAAACAACTAAAGATGGGGTCAGTCTTCATCTATTTACTGCAGATCCCAAGTATAGGCGGTTGTGGGCTGCGAAAGTCAGATTAACTAGAGCAAAGTGGTCCGGTCCGACGTCTTTTTCAGCGCTATGCAGCGAACACTTCGAGCCGTCGTGCTTCGAATCCGGGATACACCACTCATTTGACATGACGAGAAGAGCCATTCTTAAACACGACGCCGTCCCAACAATTTTTCCAGCTAGTGGGAAATCGAAGAAGGTGTCTGAAAGACGTAATGTATGGGGGCCTGACTACAAATTTTCTCTTCAAATATCGCGCCTTGAATTACGTCACGAACAGCGCCCTCTCGGGTCGGGGCCTACTCGTAAATTTGTAAATACAATCAAAACTAATATTTTTAAATCTTAGTTAACTTTTTATTCACATTTCTCTCGTAAAAACACATATTTTAGTGACAAAAGCTTTATTTAAAAAAAATACCACTTCCAGGTGACTTTAAGCATTACTTATAAACGTTTTTTTCATGACATTGTTTTACTCATTTCTCAAAAACTACAGCACCTCAGTAAGTAATATTTGAAGGGAAGCTTTCCACTATCATTATCTTCAAACCCTGTAAGTTTAATGTAAATCTATGGACATTTTGAAAAAATACCCAAATCCTTCAAACATTATAAAAACAGTAAACAGTAAAATGTTCAAAAGGTCTGTAAATAAAGGAAGTAAACAAAACATAAAAATACACTCATGGCAAGAGGTGTAAAACCCCTAACAAGAACAGACAGCAACTATGACAACTAATGAAGCTGGAACTTCTATGTATAATAAATTAGATTCATTTACACTGAGTATACTGTTGGGAATTTAATGTCAACTAATGTCAACAGTTTAAGTTGTTTTCAATGGACACAATCTATAGAGCACTGTTACTGATAGTCAAATCTTTCATAAACAAGGGTGCATTATTAGGTCGGGGGGGGGATGTCAGCCCATCCTTTGCATTTGGATGTGGTACTTGGACCAAGCGAACTCACAACCTACATAGCTACAAGGTACATCATGATGTACATTAGACATCAATGATAATAGCGATGCTAGAAATTGCACGTAGGCAACCTCTTTTTTTTTCTTCTCTCTTTTTTTTTTTTGATCTTTTAAAAAATGATAAAAATTGAACAGGTCAGTCAAAATATCCAGATCTACACCCTGAAGTTAGGCTGCAGAATGGTCCTTTTGTTAAATCTTTTATTCAAATGACTACATTCACAATGTTTTGGTTCACTACCATAATAATACAGTATTGTATAGGCCTAGTACTTAGAAATCAAATTAATACGTAATCAGTTGTTGTGTGGTGTGTATTTTTTTTTATTCCTGTTATGTCCACGCTGTGGACGAAGAATTTCATGTTGGTTTAACCATGGAGGTAGCCAATATGACCAATAAATAAACTGAGGAATGAATGAAACTAAACTTGAAGACTAGTAGTTATGGTACTATGGTGCATGTCCCTTGGATATGTTGTTGCCAAAATTGCACTCTGATGAATCTTTCCCACAAACTGCCCTTGAACAGTGTTTAAACCAGAATGTATTGTTGGTGATCATGTCATCATTATTTGACTTGGGTCATTGTGTTGTGTCATTGTTGGAAACAGTTTAGGATTTTTTTTCTCAGATTGCAGTCATCTGGGAGTACTATGTGTGTTGAAAACCAGCAATGAATCAGCAGGCAGGACAACCTGTTTCTATAAATAGAATGTCAATGCTAGAAACTGCACGTAGGCACCCTCTCAGAGAAATGATGCCAGTACACCCGGGTCATGGGTTTTATTGCTCTATGGTGAAAACAAAGGTCTGATATGAAGTATTATCAGGTTGCCACTGTCTCTGCCAGAGAGAGTATCACTGTTTAATGACTTGTTTCTGTTCTGTCTCAACTCTCAGCTTTGTTACTGTGGTTTTTTTTTTAAAGGTTTTTTTAAAGAAAATAATTATGTTGAAGGAATTCTGGAATGGTACACTCGACTAAGTGATGAATGTACTGCTGTATATAACACGTACGTGTAGTTCGCAATGCCCAAAGGAAATCCATGTCGTAATGTTTTAACATACTGTACCAGGTACAGTCATTTAACAATGGATGTGTGGGTGTACATGTTGTAGTCATTGATGTCCTCAAAGGTCAACTTAAAGGGAAGGTACACGTTTGGTAATTACTCACGTTTGGTAATTACTCAAAACAAATATTAAAGGAACACGTTGCCTTGGATCGGACGAGTTGGTCTATAAAAAGCGTTTGAAACTGTTTGTTATAAAATGCATATGGTTAGAAAGATGTTTTAAAAGTAGAATATAATGATCCACACAAGTATCACTCAAAATTGCACGGTTTTCATTTTACGTCGGGAACTAACACGGTAAAAAGAAAACCACGCAATTTCAAGGCATATTTGTGTAGATCATTGTATTCTACTTTTACAACATCTTTCTAACCATATCGATTTTATAACAAACGGTTACAGAACGCTTTTCAAAGACCAACTCGACCGATCCAAGGCAGCGTGTTCCTTTAACTTAAAAACTGACTTGGTAACGCGCACTGGACAGCTGTAGAAAGTATGAAACATTGTGGGAAACAACCCCCTCTGAAGTAATGTAGTTTTTGAGAAAGAGGTACTTTCTCACTAAAATAATAAAAGACTTCTAGCTACATGTAGAAGTCTTTTATTCCTATTTGAAAGCACACAAATTCGTCCCACAAGGGTGTTGATTATTTCATCATTTTCTGGTAACTTCGATTACCAATTGAGCCCAAATTTTCACAGGCTTGTTATTTTAAATGCAATACACCAAGTGAAACCACTGGTCTTTCACAATTACCAAACGTATACAGTGCCTCTAAAGAAGAAGTTTTTTAAGTTTTGCAGGTTGGTTGCAAGTTTTACCTCACTAGATTTTGGAATTTGTAATTGTTCTTTGCACTGTTGGAGAACAACCAAGGGGGAATATTTTTATTGGAGCAAGCGCCATGAGCACTTTTTGTGTTTATAATGGAGAAGACGTGGTTATTATTATTATACCTGTATCAGTGTTTTCCACACGCACACAAACATAGTGCACGTGCTTCAACGCCCCTCACACAGGCTGATGATGGCGCTTTTATTAATGTCGATAATTGGTCAGAGATGTGTGTATATATCTAGGCTACAATGTATGTACATGTAAACAAAGTTAATGTTGGCATGGTTGAGCGCGAAATGCTGTGGTTGCCGCTTGGATTTGTTTATTGACCGATTTCACTGAAATCATAACACAACACATCTTGGATGCACTATTTTCAGAGTCAGTTAAGACTCTCACCAAATCGTTGCTGAACACAACTGACTCCTTAGTTGGCAGACCATTTGGCAGGCAGCCATGTTTATGACATTAGTGCAAGGGGTTCTTACTGTAGGAATCTAAGAGGCTTAGATGATGAGAAATCACCAAAAACCGCTGGGCTTGACCTGCTCTTTTTGTTTTGACTGTAGACTTTTTTTGTACAAGACCTGAATTGAAATGTGAGGAGTTGTGAGTGTTTTAAACGATGCCTGAGGAAGACCTGAATTGAAATGTGAGGAGTTGTGAGTGAGTGTTTTAAACGATGCCTGAGGAAGACCTGAATCGAAATGTGAGGAGTTGTGAGTGAGTGTTTTAAACGATGCCTGAGGAAGACCTGAATTGAAATGTGAGGAGTTGTGAGTGAGTGTTTTAAACAATGCCTGAGGAAGACCTGAATTGAAATGTGAGGAGTTGTGAGTGAGTGTTTTAAACGATGCCTGAGGAAGACCTGAATCGAAATGTGAGGAGTTGTGAGTGAGTGTTTTAAACGATGCCTGAGGAAGACCTGAATTGAAATTAAGCTTGGGGGGTATCGATTTATTTTATTCACGATATATCGCCGACAATATATCGCGATATTCGATATAATCGCGATTAATTAAATTTGACATCATCAGTCTTCAAACTCCAAGTGAAAGTTGTAGAAAAGACAGTCATAGCATAAGAGAGGTGTTCTAATGACCTATTCTTCTGGTTTTACTCCAAACCTATGGGGTGCAAGATGTCTCAGCTAGCAAATACATCGCGATATTTAATTGATATCGCGATATATCGCAATTATCGCGATATATCGCGATATATCAATATTTCGATTAAAACCAAATCCATCCGATATCGAAATCGTTTCCAAATTAATATCGCGATATTCGATAATATCGTGATATCGCCCAAGCTTAATTGAAATGTGAGGAGTTGTGAGTGAGTGTTTTAAACGATGCCTGAGGAAGACCTGAATTGAAATGTGAGGAGTTGTGAGTGAGTGTTTTAAACGATGCCTGAGGAAGACCTGAATCGAAATGTGAGGAGTTGTGAGGAGTGTTTTAAACGATGCCTGAGGAAGACCTGAATTGAAATGTGAGGAGTTGTGAGTGAGTGTTTTAAACGATGCCTGAGGAAGACCTGATTGAAATGTGAGGAGTTGTGAGGAGTGTTTTAAACGATGCCTGAGGAAGACCTGAATTGAAATGTGAGGAGTTGTGAGTGAGTGTTTTAAACGATGCCTGAGGAAGACCTGAATCGAAATGTGAGGAGTTGTGAGGAGTGTTTTAAACGATGCCTGAGGAAGACCTGAATTGAAATGTGAGGAGTTGTGAGTGAGTGTTTTAAACGATGCCTGAGGAAGACCTGATTGAAATGTGAGGAGTTGTGAGGAGTGTTTTAAACGATGCCTTAGGAAGACCTGAATTGTAATGTGAGGAGTTGTGAGTGAGTGTTTTAAACGATGCCTGAGGAAGACCTGATTGAAATGTGAGGAGTTGTGAGTGAGTGTTTTAAACGATGCCTGAGGAAGACCTGAATTGAAATGTGAGGAGTTGTGAGTGAGTGTTTTAAACGATGCCTGAGGAAGACCTGAATCGAAATGTGAGGAGTTGTGAGGAGTGTTTTAAACGATGCCTTAGGAAGACCTGAATTGAAATGTGAGGAGTTGTGAGTGAGTGTTTTAAACGATGCCTGAGGAAGACCTGAATTGAAATGTGAAGAGTTGTGAGGAGTGTTTTAAACGATGCCTTAGGAAGACCTGAATTGAAATGTGAGGAGTTGTGAGTGAGTGTTTTAAACGATGCCTTAGGAAGACCTGAATTGAAATGTGAGGAGTTGTGAGTGAGTGTTTTAAACGATGCCTGAGGAAGACCTGAATCGAAATGTGAGGAGTTGTGAGGAGTGTTTTAAACGATGCCTGAGGAAGACCTGAGATGAAATGTGAGGAGTTGTGAGGAGTGTTTTAAACGATGCCTTAGGAAGACCTGAATTGAAATGTGAGGAGTTGTGAGTGAGTGTTTTAAACGATGCCTGAGGAAGACCTGAATTGAAATGTGAGTTGTGAGTGAGTGTTTTAAACGATGCCTGAGGAAGACCTGAATCGAAATGTGAGGAGTTGTGAGGAGTGTTTTAAACGATGCCTGAGGAAGACCTGAATTGAAATGTGAGGAGTTGTGAGTGAGTGTTTTAAACGATGCCTGAGGAAGACCTGAGATGAAATGTGAGGAGTTGTGAGGAGTGTTTTAAACGATGCCTGAGGAAGACCTGAATTGAAATGTGAGGAGTTGTGAGTGAGTGTTTTAAACGATGCCTGAGGAAGACCTGAGTCGAAATGTGAGGAGTGTTTTAAACGATGCCTGAGGAAGACCTGAATTGAAATGTGAGGAGTTGTGAGGAGTGTTTTAAAACGATGCCTGAGAAAGACCTGAATTGAAATGTGAGGAGTATTTTAAACGATGCCTGAGGAAATTGAATGAGAGGATTGCACTATCAGATCGCTCAAATTTCGCAGCCCAATTTAAACTGGCAGGTCACATGCATTGTATTCGGCTCGTGCAAGTTTGAATCTTGAATTAGTTTGAAACTCAGGTGCGAAAGTATGTTATTTAGTGTTCAATGTTTATTTTTGTAGCATATAATATATCTGTGAAGCATCCTACATTGAAAAGCTCAGAAACAGTACATTTTTTAATGACAAGTGATTCATGCCTGTTTCCCACCAATCAAGGATCTACAAAGTGTGGTTTGATAAAAATAATATTTAGTTTTTGTTTATAGGAATATTGTGTGCAAGTTTCTTTTTAAAACAAATAGATGTTCTCTTGATTGACAGATGGTTGTAATTACTTGCTGGAGATTGTGATTACCTTCATTACATGCATGAATTAAACTGTGTCCAAACTATGCTTACTCATGTAGAACATCTATGAACTGAATTTGTACGATTAAAATGTACTAGTATGATGGTTGTCTTTACTCAAGGCCTGAAGCTTCTGCCTCTGTGCCCCATGACCCAATTTCAAGGAAATGGAAGCCTGTAAAAATAGTAGTTAGCTTAGGCCAAACAAAATAATATGTGTGTTTCCGGTTACCCGATCGTCCCTAGAAAAACACGCCGACCCTATGGAATTTTATACATTTACAGACAAAATGAAATAAAACAACCCCGATCCCACTCCCGTGTGACAAAATACCGCATGATTTTAAGGTTTTTATATTTATTGTTTCCTTTTTTTCTAAAATGTTTGTACATTTAGAAAATAAACATTTTCTTACGAGAAAAGACGTAGTTGATCCATGGTTGATAGTATAGGCATTGCAACGATGGACGGACGTACGTAGCGTGTATATAGTGTATGGGATCGGTTGCTGCTGCATTGTACACGTGCAAGTTCGTAAAGCTAGCAATCTTTTAATTGCGCTGCTCAATCTCGACATTGCACAACAGATGTTGATTGAGCCATGTTCGCCGATGTGTTACGCTCATTCTCGCATTTGCGCCGCCTGGAAATGCGCTAAAATGCCAAGTGATACGTCGAGTCTTGTCTCATACCAATAGAGGGCGTTTAATCTCATGCTATTGCATTGTTCCAAAACGACCTCTAGCGTTCAATGATTCTTGTATTTATTGTCGCACGCAAAGTAACAACGACTAAAGAAATGAAATCTGCTTTTGTGTTCGTGAAATTTACAGACGTCGGAACGGTTGCTTTTTGGGGCTGATTTTCTGTGTCATTTTTAGAGATTTGCGAGTCGAACTTGGACATCGTTGAATTTACAGGAAATTTACATGCAAGGGCAAAAATATTTTTGACATTCGTTCCTACCCTAAGTTTTGAAGCAATAAAATAATTCACCAAAATAAAATGTGTTTTCGCCCCTACCGACCCTAATTTTTTGGCCAGTGTAATAGGAAACACACATATTATTTTGTTTGGCCTTAGCAATGCTTTTTGTATACCATGTTAATCAAGGTACATTACAAGTACATGTACCTTTCAGCAAAGTTCAACACTAACTGT
The DNA here is from genome assembly GCF_032118995.1 of Asterias amurensis. NCBI lineage: Eukaryota > Metazoa > Echinodermata > Asteroidea > Forcipulatida > Asteriidae > Asterias > Asterias amurensis. The sequence goes on from NC_092648.1 coordinate 16,233,623, forward strand.
GGTGTTTCTCAAGGTTCCTGGTTGGGACCATTTTTATTCATTGTCTAAGTCTCCAAATTGTTTGACATCATTTGGATCATGTTCAGTGTTATGCCAATGGCACTTCAATGTTTCTCTTTTTTAGACCTGACGATATATCTTGTCAAGCTGCTGGTAAAAATTGGATCTGGAATATGTCAGGCAAAAGATGTGTATGACACTTTAATGACAGGCTTATAAATAATAGCGCAAAGAGTAAAGTAAATATTTCCAACATCATGATAATTGACAGTCGATGCTAGAGTTTTTCCTGCAGCGTGTGTTGGTAAATTAGGATCATGGTTTGATTCTGAGCTTACTTTGAAAACCAACATCCAGAAGGCTCGCTCGGCAGCTTTTTTTCCATGTTCACATTATCAAACGCGCTTGAGTTTAGTATGTTTTAGGTTTTTTTTGCTTTATACATGTAGGTAGAGTTAGAGTTAAAGTAGAGGCGTCCGTCTCCTGAACAAATCAAAACAATACCGAATCGATGCCATTAGGGTTAGCGATAGATCTAAGAAGTAACTTTTAGTTCTCTGTTGGATGGACAGACGTGTCCTTATACTGTAGTTTGGGAATAATAATAATAATAATAATAATAATAATAATAACCGTATTTATAACGCGCCTTTTGCCAAAGGATACAAAGCGCCAGGTATTATTACTGCAAGGAGTGGGGCAAATTTTGAGATAGAAGACCTAATCCTTAAGCACCATGTAATGGTTTACAAGGTGCTGTGGCGCAATATGCTGCCAATCCAGCCAGGAACACCGGGGCGAACCCCTTCTCTTTTCGATAAGTGCACTGGGTTCTTTTACATGTGTTTACACACAGCACATGGGACCAACGGCTTTACGTCCCATCCCAAGGACGAAGCAGTGGTTATGTGTCTTGCATAAGGACACAAGTGTCACGGCTGGGGAACTAGCCTTGTGACTATTCTTGTTTCTTTCTTCCATTATTTGCATTTTAAAAACTGTTTCGCTTTTGATTATTTGTATAAATGTCAAGGCTGCAATATAAATTTTTAAGTTATTATCAACAGTGTTACCAGTTTATTACTTTCCTGCTAATTTTTGCTTGCCAGAAAATTATTAATCAAAAAATGTTCTGATTAAGCAGCTCTTTAGCATTGGACCCTGGGGTTGATTTCACAAAGAATTAGGGCTACATACGGATGTAATCCTTAGTTAGGACTATTCCTAACTTTCCTAACTTAGGACTAGTCCTTGAAGATTTAAAAAACTTTTAAGGCTAGTCCTAAGTTAAGACGAGTTACAATACAACATACTATGTACAAGATAAGACAAGTCTTAACTCCTTGTGAAATCCACCCCTGGTTATTGCCTTGGTGTTTTTGGAAATGCTCTGGCAGGGGAAATTAAAGTCCTACCTTTCAGGTGCTATTCATACTGAGGAAAAACTGCCTTGCTCTGACAAGAGTAGACTGATTTTTAGTATGCTTGCACTGATAGTAATTCATTGTAAGAAATTTTGAAATTCTTTGCTGTCAAGACTACAAAATGATTTATCCAGTTAACCAATGTAAAGTGGTCTGCTGGACCATGGAGCCATGGCTGGACAAGTCTTAAATGTACATAAAACTCCTTTCTTTCTTTTGCAGGTCTCCATATCTGTCTGTCCCTGTCACATCATCATGTGAGCTTGGTTTTGCTCTATGCCTTTAATGTTTTACTCTTTTTGAGAAATTTGTATAGCTAATTTCTATTTAATGGCTGAATGCCACAGAATGGGAACAGTCGAGGTCGAGCTTGTATCGGCCACCAAGGTACTTGTAGGCCAAGGTATGTCGCAGCTCAATGATCACCAAACTAGGCCAAAGTACCTAACAGCTCAATGGCTGTACTATTGACGGACGGCTAACATGATATCACAACGTCCATGTTTATCAGTTGAACCATGGGTTGAACCATGTGAAATGGCCTCACATTTGATAGGTAGAGTTAGAGGCGTCTGTCTCCTGAACACATCAAAACAATACCAATGCTAGACTTTGGGGCTTCAATAGTATAAAAAAATTGATTTATTTCCCTTTTTTAATATTTTTTTTTACATCAGTTGCATAGATGAGTCCCTGTCGTATGCAGGAAGAATTCCGTCAGCTTAGCTTGAAATCTTGCTTCTTTTATTTGGAAATGAGCCAAAGACATGTATATATTGAAAAGCATCAGTCTTACTAAAGTTTAAAAAAAGTATGATGGTGCTCTGATCAGTCATGATATTCTTCCTACTTTATCTGACTCCCGAATTGTTGTCAGAAAAATTGTGATTAAAAAGCCAGAAAAGTCTCTTTAAGGCACTGGAAACTATTGGTAATTACTCAAAATAATTGTTAGCATAAAAACTTTACATGTACTTGGTAACGAGCAATGGAGAGCTGTTGATAGTATAAAGCATTGTGAGAAACGGCTCCCTCTGAAGTAACATAGATTTTGAGAAAGAAGTAATTTCTCTGTAAAATATTTGAATTGATTTGAGACCTCACGCATGAGGTCTCGAAATCAAGCATCTAAAAGCACACATGGTGTTTTTTCTTCCATTATTGTCTCGCAACTTCGACAACCAATTGAGTTCAAATTGTCACATTTTGTTCTTATGTTTAGATACAAGTGAGAAGACTGGTCTTTGACAATTACAAAGGTGCCCAGTGTCTTTAAAGGGTACACCATGTGTAGCCTACATTTACATGATGTACGTGTGTAGGTCAGGCTTTGTATGGGATCAAATATTCCTACTTTTTTCCACAATTGCAAATGGAACAAATATCATGAAATTCAACAGCTTTTTTTACACCTTAGTTTGTTCTTGAAATGTTGACCCAATCTTGATATAAAGTTTTTTGTTCATTCCATTCAGGCAATGATAGCGTGTTATCCTGGTAGTGGCACCCACTATATCAAGCATGTGGACAATCCAAACGAAGATGGGCGCTGTGTCACCTGCATTTATTATCTCAACAAAGGCTGGGATTCAGAGGTTGGTAATGGTTGGAGAAATGGCATTGCTTCTAAGTAATGTTTGTAGTTTTGCATGTTATGAGTAATAAAAATTAACTCTAAATACATAGCAAACTTGCGGGTACAACCATGGAGGAAGGGTACAACCATGTATCAAATCTTTTTTTGAGGGGAGTGTGTGCTCGCTGAAAGGTTTGGTCTTGACGTTTTGAATGGTAAACTCGTCTTTAGAAGAAAAATTCAATTTGAAACTAATGCATTGACAAACTTTGCTTTGAATTGTGGAAGGTAAGGACAGCAATTAAATAAATGTATGATGATGATGATGATGATGGAAAAGAAGAAGGTATTGCTTCTGACTTTTGACACAAATTTACAGTGTGTTATAAAGGTGTGGACCCTCTTGCACTGATGTCATATGTCTGCCCATGGTCTGCTAAGGCCAAATAAAACAAAATACCAGTTGATCGTCCCCGCCCGCATCCTTTTTTTACTACATTGTATTTTTTTATTTTTCGATTTTTGTGATTTTTTTTTTTTTTTACTCCATCTTTTCAAAACGACTGGCCTAGGAGCTATTTCTGAATCTAACGTGATGCTCTCAAACATGTGTAACTGTCTGTTTCATAAAACAATAATAGTGAATGCCTACCACCAATTTGTTTTTCATATCCGACCCTGTTAATACTAATACAGTAATAGTGTTAATAGGTCCTCATGCAACAAATAGGTATAAAATAAGTTTGAATGGGTCCAAACTGAAGAATTGGTGGCCTGTTTGATTTGAAATACTAAGCGGCCATCTTGAAAAAAAAATAGTAAATAGTAAGGCCCTCATCCTCCTCTTTTTTGAAAAATCGTGACGATCAACTGGTATTTTTTTTTATTTGGCCTAATTTGAGGGTTGATTTGCAAGAGAATATAGCGCTTGTCAAACCAAAGAGCAAGGGTCAAACCCTGTGTGGATTGCCAAAGATGAGATTCAGTAACACAGAGGAAACCTGACTCCCAAATTGGCAAGATAGATTTTTCATGGGTGATTGATGATGTCAGGTTTAATGGTTCAATAAACGTAAGGTACATTTATTCATTGATTTATTTCCCTTATTTACCCAGGGTGAGCCAAATCAGTAAAAAAATGTTTTCCATTTGGGCCCTGCGAACAAACTAACATGTTAAAAGTAAACATAAAATCACATGATAAAGTTACGATATAACAGATACGTAAAATATTTAAGAATGTTTCGGAAAATTAAAAGCAATATAAACAAAAAATAAGAGTAAAAAAATAATACAAGAGTAAATTTTATAAACTGTCACAGTAAGAGGAGGTTAATGAAAACAAAATAACCCGTCCCTAAAAGATATTCAGGAACTTAAATAGAATTTGATTTATATGAATGTACAGTAATAAAAGGCTGGAAAAACTGCTAAGAAGTACAAAAAAAGCGACGATGTACATCATGTACATTGTACCTTTACACCCATTGGTTAATGGAAGAGTAAATTTATTCCCATCCCTTTGTCTTCAATTATAAACACTCAACTAACCCACATGTGCAAATTTCATCAATTAGTATCTTCAGGGATTTAATTGAGAACTGAATATTGGAGAACTCTTGCACTTCTATGTAATATTTCAGATTAAAAAAAAAATTATAGAACAGTTGCTCATGGTGTCACATTTTGAATTAAGATTTAAAGATGCTATGTCAGATTTTTGGCCCCAAACATTAAAAAATAGATTTTTAATAGATTGTCAATGGTATTTAAAAGAGTATCACCCGCTCTAACGAAAAAAGTTTAACTTTTACTTTTAATGGTCAGGAACCATGACAAAAATTTAAAACGTTTCTTATAAAACACATAAGAATTGGTCACTTGATATATTGGCGAACTTTTTCGAGCAATGGCTCAAATGAAAGCTTGTAACTTTCTCGACCCCCATCAAATTACCTATTGAATTTTAAATCAAAATTTTTGGGTCAAATCGGCCAAAAATCTGACATAGCATCTTTAAACAAAAGTCAACAACTTTTCTTAATCAGATGTGTGTTTTCCTTGTTCGTTCAAATGTGAGGTGGTCCACCTCGCTAAGTTACAGTGATCTCCTCGCTCATTTCAAGCCAGGAAATACGTTGAATATGACCTCCTGTTGCCTTTAGTCTTGACCTGGGCGACCATTCAAAAGTTTCCCAAAGACTTTGCTGGCACTGGTCATTACTAAAGATATGTATCAGCACTCAAACATGCTTGGTAACAAGCAACAAAGAGCTGTTGATATTATAAAACATTGTGAGAATTGAGTCTCCGTGAAGTATCAAAGTCTTTGAGAAGGAGGTTATTTCTCACTAAAATATTTGAATATGAGAAATTTTTAAAGGCCTGAAGCTTTTCTCAGGCATCTGAGATCACACAATTTTGTGCATCATACATGTAAGGGTGTTTTTTCTTTCTTGTTATCTTGAGTCTTCAATGACCAATTGAGCCCAAACTTTTATAGATTTGTTATTTTTATTTACATTTTTTGATACACGAAGTGAGAATACTGGTCTTTGACAATTTCCAATTGTGTCCAGTTCATATATAAGATCAACTTGAACAAAATATTAACATTGGTCTTTTGTTATTGAAATGTACGTGTTTCATAATGTGAACAAAACTACCTTTTGATCAGCGTCAAGATAGGCAGAAATGCTGTGTTTCACCAAAAAATCAATTTAAACCTAGGACATGTCGGAACCAAAACAGCACTGTCTAAACAAGGAAATGGAAAATGCATTGTAATGAAGATTAAAGCCATTGGACACTTTCGGTAAACAGTAATGTCAAAAGGCCCACACTTCGAGTATCACAACTGATATAAAAAATAACAAACCTTAGGCTCAACCGGTCATCGGAGTCGGGAGAAAATAACGGGAAACCCACCCTTGTTTCCGCACGTTTTGCCGTGTCATGACATGTGTTTAAAATAAATCCGTAGTTCTTGGCAACAAGAATTGATAAGTGTTTTAAAGGAACACGTTGCCTTGGATCGGACGAGTTGGTCTATAACTGAGCGTTTGTAACCGCTTAAAAAAAAATGCATATGGTTGGAAAGATGTTTTAAAAGTAGAATACAATTATCCACACAAGTTTGCCTCGAAATTGCGTGGTTTTCCTTTTACTGCGCGAACTAACACGGTCGGCCATTTATGGGAGTCAAAAATTTGACTCCCACAAATGGCCGACCGTGTTAGTCGACGAGGTAAAAGGAAAACTGGCAATTTCGAGGCATTTCTGTGTGGATCATTGTATTCTACTTTTACAACATCTTTCTACCCATATGCATTTTATAAAAAACAGTTACAAACGCTTTTCAAAGACCAACTCGTCCGATCCAAGGCAACGTGTTCCTTTAATGTTTTCACGAAAAGTAAAGCATTTCATGGAATAATATTTCAAGAGAAGTCTTTAACCATTACCTTCTGTAAACCCTGTAAGTTATTTGTAAATCTGTGAACTTTTATTATGTTTTCTTTGCCGAAAGTGTATTATGGCTTTAACCACCATTTTCCCATTCGTGTTCAATTCACGTCATTACACAAATTGGTTTACACAGTGCTAGTCTTCAATTGTTGATAACAGCTTTAGGATTTCCGTTTTTCGTGTTTTTATTGGTCTTTGTCTAGGGGAGTTTTTCTGATTTTATTTTTAAACTAATACCTGATGGAGGCTTTCAGATCATCTTTTCCTCCCCCTGTTGTTATCGGTCAAATGTTCTCAATAGTCAACCTTGTTCCAATGATACTGTTGAAAAACATTGCAAAATGTGCTTGACATTTTGCTGTTTTTGGTCAACTTCCATTTTTTCAACCAACTTTGCATGTCTTATTCCTGAAAAACTTGAGTCTGAAACCTGGAAAAGTCCATAATATTTCATAAACTGGGAAGCAGTGGTCTTTAATATCTGCTTGATTCGAGGTGTCACTTTGTCCCTCAATATGAAATAAGTCTGTCAATATAAAATATTTTAAAAACAAATGCTCTTCTATATGCTCAGTTTGTTTACTACATGTATTATAAGTTATCACACAAGCGCGAGTGGAATACGGAAAAATATAGCGCTTCTGCGTCCCATATCCAACGAGGCCGAAGGCCGAGTTGGATATGGAATGCAGACGCGCTATATTTTCCGTATTTCCACGAGCGCGCGTGTGATAACGTATTTATCTTCAAGCAAACTTGGCGCGTGACATAGAACACACAAGACGCATGGTAGTGATATTAGCCGTGCAATATAGGTTTTTATCACCACTCCATTCTGCCAATCTGATTGGAGGATTAGCGCGTACTTGAAGATAAACATATTTATAGCACGCCTCTTGCTTGTTCTGTATTCTGGTTGACTGAAACACATTTACGTAAGGTGAACTAATATAGTCTAGTGATCGCGCGCACATGTTTTGCGGGAATAGTGCCCGCCGGGCACTAGTCTTTAAAAATAGTGCCTGGTAACAGCGTCCTCTCTTGACGTGAACTGTGAACAGCAACTACAAAACTTCCTTTCTTTTCCAGATTTCTGTTCTTATTTCACATTTAAAACCAAGGTATGTTATAAGACACATATTGACTGGAATAATTTGGTAACTGGTGACCAGAAGAAGGACCTATTTCCCTCCTTCTGGTGGCTCAAAGTCCCTCGGGGGAATAGACGTACAATAGTAACCTCATTGCCTTGTCAATATTTGTATAACATTCATACATGTACTATTCATGATCAGACCCGATATTGTCATTGGTCCATTCTCCATCATGTGCTAGATGCATTTTTTGCTGTTTACCAAAGGCGTGCACAGGGTAAAGATGCTTTGTAGACTGACGCATATCAACAGAAAAGGTCACCAGTTCATCTTCGGGCTTAAGTGGGCTTGGTGTTGAGATTATGAGTCCTTCAAATACAGTGTATGTCTGGGAGATTTTCATAGTTAGGACCCTTTCCAATCATGAATCATTTCTTTCCCCAGTCAATGAGACAACCAGGGCCCAATATTTTTTGGACATTTTAAAAGGTAAATATGTGTCCATGATCATATTAAGATCTTATTTTGCTCCACATGAAGTACAAGTGTGGCTCTACAATCTGGATTTTCTGTAGTGTTTTTTTTGCTCTACATCTTGATAGAATGGAAATTCGATCACAATCAACAATTGTACAAAACACAGGTTGACCTTTAATTACTGGTCAGTGTTCTAGTTGAACAGTCCATCATCAACCTTTTTTATTAACCACACACTGTGGGGAACAACACAGGCAGGTTTACAGTGTCAAGGTCATTAGATAGACCATGGATAAAGTGTGCAGCATAATGGTACAACCAGAAGATATCCAACATTGTTTTTATGGAGTAAAGGATACTGAGGATACTTAACTTAACTTAACTTAATTTAAATGCATTTATAAAGTGCTTTAACACTGTTTCAAAGCGCTGTACAGTCAAGAAAAACATTAAAATGCAGGATTAAAAAACATGAGAAAAATAGCAATATGGTTTTTTAAAAATACACAACAGTTAAAAAAGTAGCAAGAAAATACTGTTCCCAGGAGCTCCATGAGATCTCCAGGGTTTACACAAAAGTTGAAATGCAACAATTTCTATATTCCTCCTAAAAATTAGATGATAAAACAGGAGAGATCATGTTCCAAGGAGCTCTATGAGATTACAAAAATTGAAATGTTGAAAAGTTGAAATGCAACAGATTTTATATTCCTCCTAAAAATTAGATCATAAAACATTTAGTTTAAGACTTTTGTTTCAGACTTTTATGTTGGAATTATTCTCATGTCTGACAATAAGCCCATTTGACATTGTATTTGTATTGGAGTTTTAATATCTGAAAAGAGTTCTTTACCGCCACAACTACAGGTACATTATTAAAATCTTTATTGTCCAAATTATAAAAAATGAAAAATGTAGGCCTACATGTACATGTCTAAAATTTAAAGTGCCTGAACGGGACAGTAAGCTTCGTAAACAAAGAAAAGATTGAAAGGAGTAAAGACAACAACATTATTTAAGACAGCCCAGTGCAGTATAAGTTGGATATATTGAAACACCTCAGAACACAATCCCGCAATCCACCCTCCTCATACAAACATCCCGATTAAAAACTTATAAAATTTAAAGCGACTCAAAAACTGATTGAACTACATTTAGATGTAACACCCAGATCAATAACAACACACTCGTACTGTCTAGTTTCTAGCACCCACACCAGCCAGATTACGAGAAAAACAATCAAATGAATTCATTAAAAACTCCAACAGAGAATGGAACAAAAGAATTAACTTGGCGAGTTGTCCTACAATGAAGACTAATAAGTCTCTTCCATGACCACTTGAAACAATAGTGTTGGTACACTTTGGTGGTGGTGGTGGTTTTTTTTTCATTATTTCTCTGCCTTTTGTTAATACACTTGAGATTGTTGTCGGATAAGTCTTAATTTAACTTAAAGGCAGTGGACACTATTGGTAATTGTCAACGGCTAGCCTTCACAGTTGGTGTGTCTCAACATATGCATAAAATAACTAACCTGTGAAAATTTGAGCTCAATTGGTCATCGAAGTTGCGAGATAATAATGAAAGAAAAAACACCCTTGTCACACGAAGTTGTGTGCGTTTAGATGGTTGATTTCAAGACCTCAAGTTCTAAACTTGAGGTCTCAAAATCAAATTCGTGGAAAATTACTTCTTTCTCGAAAACTATGGCACTTCAGAGGGAGCTGTTTCTCACATTGTTTTATACCATCAACCTTTCCCCATTACTCGTTACCAAGAAAGGTTTTATGCTAATAATTATTTTGAGTAATTACCAATAGTGTCCACTGCCTTTAACTTAATTGCGTTTATAAAGCAATTGAACACCGTTTCAAATCACTGTTCAGTTCAAAGAATATTACAATACAGAATAAAAAAAAACAATTAGAAAAATGGTTCACAAATACACAATCAGTTAAAATAGAAGCCGAATTTAGAAAAAGGTTGCATTAACATCTGCTTTCCTGAATATATGTATTATTTTTTTTTAACAAGAAGTGTTTGATATTAAAATACTTCCTGTCTCGAGGACTTTATTTACATACACATGTAGCACTTGGGCATAACATGCATTTCAAACTGATTCAATGGGAAAGGTTGTTTTATTCTCCCCCACCGTGACCCTACTTGGACTTCGAGCCCTACCATGGTACAATGTCACAATTGGTTTTCTCATCAAGTTGAAGAACACTTCTAAAGCAAATATTGTTCAACAAACCCACTAGAGCTCAAGCTAATTCCAATGTCTTAACAATACAAGTATTTGCATGACCTGTTGTGAAGTGACCTAAATGTGATGTGTGTGCATTTTGCCGGTTGCAGAGGAGATCTTGCTCCTGTATTCAATTTTTTTCTTGCTGTCTATCGGAATTGAGGTGGATTTCATCTGGGTTTGCGTGACGCATATTTTTGTGCTTTATTGTTGTGTGAGTTTTAATGTCTGTTTCCCTTGTCTGGGTTCTGTTGCCCCTTCAAGACTTTAAGATGTCCCAAAGTCAGAAAGTGCCCTATGCAAAATGAAATAGACTTGCTCTCAACACATTGTACCTCAAAGATGAAATTCAACATGAAAACACTGGCCTTGAATTTCAAGGCCTGTGTATCTTTCTCTCTTAAAGGCAGTGGACACTATTGGTAATTACTCAAAATAATTATTAACATAAAACCTTACTTGGTGACAATTAATGTGGAGAGGTTGATAGTATAAAACATTGTCAGAAACAGCTCCCTCTGAAGTGACGTAGTTTTCGAGAAAGAAGTAATTTTCCACGAGTTTGATTTCAAGACCTCAAGTCGGTCAGTCGCATTACACAAAAAGAACATGGTAAAAAACACACTTGTACAATTTGAAAATTTCTTTTAACCCAAAAAAGCTTGCGAAAGTTTTACTATAAGTAACACACAACTCTTATACGTTAGTATCCAACAGGATACTTATAAATGGACAGCAACTTGAACTTGTAGGTATACATGGCAAAACCATGGTCAGTCGTATTACGGTCAGTCGCATTACAGTTTTCCAGTCAATTTAGCCACGCCAACATGGAGCCCAAGCTGAGTTTTTGTTTGCAAAATTGGATTCATTCCTTGTCAACAACTACAAAACAATTGGTTTCATATGTTAGCTATAACTTTTTAGTGGAAAAAAAAGTTGTGACAAAAACTTGAATTTGTTGTGTCATGTCCATGTTTGCTTGGAATTGCCCTTTTTCATCTTCAAAATTTTGTTGCAGAGGGTCTTGATATTCCATAGTTAACATCTTAATTAATTAGACATTGATGTTTACTTGGACTTTCAGAAAATGGGCGGAATTTTGCAACTGTACCCGAGAGATCACAAAATGATGGCCAGCATTGAGCCTATCTTCAACAGGCTTATTGTGTTCTGGTCAAACCGTCGAAACCCTCATGAAGTCCTGCCTGCATTTAATACCAGGTATGTGTAAATACTCAGTACTTTTTCACTTTCATGTTTATCGAAACCTTGAGCGAACGTGACTCTTGGCTTTGGTCTGCCCTTGAGTTCCTGTCCTAACCCCCCCCCCCCCCCCCACCAAACCACAAAAGTAATTCAACCCCTTTTTAACCCTTTTTTATATTTATGTTATTTTTTTTGAGTGAATGGTATTTCAAAGAGTATCACCTGCTCTAACGAAAAAAAGTTTAACTTTTACTTTTAATGGTCAGGAACCATGACAAAAATTTAAAACGTTTCTTATAAAACACATAAAAATTGGTCACGTGATATATTGTCGGGATCCCCACAAAAACTAATTTCGAGCACTTTATTTCACTGCTACTAATAATTGGCGGACTTTTTCAAGCAATGGCTCAAATGAAAGCTGAAAGCTTTCTCGACCCCCATCAAAATACATATTGAATTTTAAATCAAAATTTTTGGGTCAAATCGGCCAAAATTCTGACATAGCATCTTTAATCATAAGTATATAAATGGGAACTTGGATAGGTTGAGACTTGTGTTGGATTTATCCCTCAGTGAAAATTGATGCACTTTGGCATTGTATGCTCCACAGGGAGTTGAGAAAAATTGAGGATTGAGGAAAGTGTGCCAGAGATGAACGGGGATAATAGTGTTGTAAGTCTTGATCTAGCTACTAGAATATGTCGCTATATGAGAACATTTACTCACATTGCAGTGTGATTCTTTCTATCCAATGCAGGTATGCAATCACTGTATGGTACTTTGATTCCATCGAGAGAAAGAAAGCATTAGAGACTGCACTGAGTTAAAGGTACATCCCCCTCGTTTTCTTCAATGTGGAGATGCATTCCTTCAAACAATACACTCTCATCACTTCTAGGAGATCTTGAGAGAAACTCACACCAATCTTCTTTGAATGAAGATCTATTAATGTGTACATTTAAACGTCTTGCTCTTGTATGTTTAGCAAGTTGGATATGCTGCCTGATTTTCCATGCCTGCTGTACTTAATGCTCAGCGTTGTGCCGGTATGTGCAAATTACATGTATTTGTTTTACTACATGTAAAACACATCGGCTTAACGTGTGTATCCGGACGACTGAGACTTTTCCCAGGAATTAGATGGTTGGACATTTAATGATTTAATCGGACAGTATAGCAGTGAACTACAATAGGAGGAAGGATACCTGATTATGATTTGTTGTTCCTTCACCCATCTTGGTCTTTATGGCCACTGTGAGTGCTTCAGAGACTTGAGCTGTGTTCGCACTGGATTAATATTTTGGGTAACTTAACCATGACGCTGGGTAACATTGTGACAGGTTAACTTTCCCACTGTCCGCACTTGGATTTATTTGACTCGGGTAAACTTACCGAGACCGTGGGTAAACTATCCGAGCTGGCCCCCTGCATAACATTGAATAGGTCGATAATCACAAAAATCTTATTCATCCATGACAAAACATGTCAGCTTCTTTGGGTCACGGACGGATGGGAGATTTCATCGAGCCGTCGCGTCCGCATTGGACTTTCTGGCTCGGTTAAACTGACCTGGTCAATCTTCCTGGGCACCTTTGGCTCGGTTAAACTACTGATGCGGGTCGGGTAAGTTACCTGGGAGGAAAACTTCCTGGGCTGTTTGCATTGGACTTAAAATGGGCAAGTTACCCATTGGCTCGGTTAGTTTACCTAAATTGAGTCCAATGCAAACAGGGCTTAAAACAGCCTTTAGAAGAAAACTAAATTGAAATAATGCCTAATATTATACTGAAATGATCTGAGGTCGATTTTTGAAAGAGCTAAGATTAATCTTAAGATGTGTGTCAATCTGAAGTGCTATTAGTAAAGTGTGATGTCACAATACAAATCGATCATAGCGTTAGTGAAAACTAATCTTTATGAATCTTAGTGCTTTCTGAAATCGAGCACTGATCCCTTATATTTTGAGATTAATTATATTCATGATATTTATTTGCAAAATCGATAAGAATGGGCATTGGTCATTATCAAGCAACAAGTTTGAAGTGTAACAGAAGCAAACCAAAAAGAAATTTTAAAAGTTCTAAACCTTACTTTAGATTGTTCAATTACATTACATTGTAAGAGATGTTAAATTTGCATCGGGGATAAAGAATATTAATTTTGGTTTTTTACACTTACACCGATGTTTGTTAGCACTGTATACTCGGTACTTTCCCGATGACACAGGACTCGGGGAAAGTACTGAGTATACAGTGCTAACACACATCGGTTTAGGGGTAAAAAAACAAAATTAATATACATTATATTAAAACTCTTTGGCAGTGCACTGCATTTTGGAGATAATTACAACTCCCTGACAATCTTCAACCAGAAAATCACAACTCGTCTCCGTATTGACTGACCGCTTATGTACCTCCATAAAATGAGCTTTTACAATTTTCACCATTTTGGAAGGGCTTTCGCTGTCCCGTCGTGTTGCCGTGAAACAAACTCACGCCCAACCTCTCTGTCAAGAGGTGTTGTTGTTTAAAAGTTCATTGCATTTTACAAGTATGTCTTTTAAGTGCAGGATTGTTGTCAGTCCATTTGGCTTTCGGTCTTCCTCTTCCAGCGTGACCAGCAACAACACGTCCTTCCATACATTGCTTCTCAAGGTTTCCCCCCTCCTTGTAATATGCCCCAAAATACTCCAGCTTTGACTCCCAAAATGGCTGACTGGATATAGGCGCGTGTAAAAGCGTCATGCATCGTGCAAGGGGTCAAAAGATCAGTCTCGTTGTTGGAACAATTTTTTGGAGATAAAACATAATGTAATGGCTGAAAATTATTGCCCATATAGGCAGCTGGTAGCATGATTACTGTATGTTTTAAAGAAGTCTTTAAATTTGTAATAATACCTGACACAAATATATTTATCACAATGCTGCTCTTATTTCATCGATTTGTTTTTATCAATTTGGTTGAGCAAAGACAACTTTAAGAAAAAAAGCAGGAGTAGAGCTTGTAACCTTCAAATTAACACGCCAGTGCTCTGCCAACTGAACCATCTAGTTCTAATGTTGGTGATCTCCCTGTTTTTTCAATATATTATTTTTGTTCAGTGGTACCAGTCAGTCATTTACACATATGTAAATGCAGTTAAAGCCATTGAACACTATTGGTAATTGTCAAAGACCAGTCTTCGCACTTGGTGTATCTCAACATATGCATACAATAACAAACCTGTGGAAATTTGAGCTCAATTGGTCGTCGTAGTTGCGAGATATGAAAGAAAAAACTCACTTGTCACACGAAGCTGTGTGCGTTCATATGCTTGATTTCGAGACCTCGAGGTTTTGAGACCTGAGATCTTGATATCAAATTCGTGGAAAGTTGTTTCTTTTTGAAAACTACGTTACCTCAGTGGGAGCTGTTTCTCACAATGTTTCTTACTATCAACCTCCCCCATTACTTGTTACCAAGTGAGGTTTTATGCTAATAATTATTTCGAGTAATTACCAATAGTGTCCACTGCCTTTAAGTCAGGGATCACACTCAAGGTTCAACTGACTGTTACAATCAACTGTTAACATTGTTATTCAGAATAAAAAGAAAGTAAAGAAACTTATGTACATGTACCAGTCACATGCTTTAACAAATAATATACTACATTACATGGTCATATACATACATGCCACTGTATTGCTAACCCAAAATTCATGAATCAAGTCAGGTTTGAAAATGTGTATTCAGTTCAAAAAATCATAAGGGAAAGCCTTGCATTTAATTCAATTTAGGGCAACAAAATATTAAAATTAAGAGATGAAGGAGTAAGCAAGATGTGCTTGACTCTTGATTAAAAAGAAAAGAAAAACCCTAACCGTTTCTTTTTCAACTTTAATGCTTAAAGTTCAATATGTGCCTAAATGCACTTGGAATAAAAAGTAAAGCCTTACACATTATAATTGTTTTCAAAATTATAGGTCTAACTTTGGTTTTCTTTTATGCCAAAAATGAATAAAAATTGTATATGCCTTCTTAGATTAAAGTCTTAAACTTTGGTAACTGTGTAAGGCTTACCCCTTGTGCCTTTTTTTTTTATTTCAAAGGTCTTACTGTGGGCTTATTTTCGGTTCCAAAAATTGAATAAAACTGCAAAGCTTCCCCTTGCACTTTTTTTCCTATTGAAGGCCCAAAATTGTTTTTAAAAATATTTAAAAAATGCAAGGCTTATTACTTGTGTACTTTTGCACTTTGATGGCTCTACATGTAACTTTCTTAAAACATGTTATATTCATAAAAGCCGTGTTGTTAAGAAGCACACAAAGCACTTTGTTTCATATTATACTAATAATGTAATCTTTAAGGCTTTACTTCAAATAAAGGCAAAGGAAATTTATTGACTCATTTCATGATTGCTTACTTTTACTTATTTTTTATAGTCTCGCTGCGTTATGCTCTCTTTTTTAATTTAACTGCTCGATTTTGCTCAGCGCAAAAAAAATACATTTCCTGTTTCCATTGATGGACCCAAAGCACTTTCTAGGAGTAAGGCAAGCAGAAGATGGAGAGATGATGTCAAAGATTATGGCAGCAACCCATGGAGCAAAGAACAAAGGACAGAGAGGGATTGAAGTTTGCGTTCAGAAGAAAGTGGTAGCCGAACAAGAAGATGAACTGCAGTTGCCCCAAGCACTACGAAAGAACCGAAGCGTAAGAGACATGCCTGAAGTTGCACGCCCTGAACGAAAGAAGAAAGAATACACACTGCAGGAACTTGAAGAAAGAAAAAGGAAAGGTGGGTTATGAGGAGGTAAACTTCAGCTCCCATCAAACAATAGTGTACTTTTTCTAAATAATATTTAATTTTGATTTGTTTATAGCATGTAAGAGGGCAGAGGCAGCTGCCAAGAGGGCTGAACTAATGGAAGAGACAGAGGTTAGAAGAGCCAAAAAAAAGCAAACCAAGTTTGTAAGAAAAAAAGTGCAAGAGAAATTTTAAAGCACCTTTTTATAGCATACTAATGTTTATAGTAAAGATTTTTAGGGCTGAGATTTCGCCTGGATTTTGTGACAAAAAATATTATGTAAATGCCAGATGTTTGTTTTCTTTGAAAACTTTTACCCATTGTTTTAATTTTGTGGATGAAATCACTCGAGGGACGGAGGGAAGTTGAATGACTGAGAATGGGCGCTGACACCACGTCGCTTTGCCCAGATGCTAGGCAATGACGTGTTGTCCAAAATCTTGAATTCCGAAGTTGTAACTGACGACTTAAAGGGACACACCGACCGAATTGGGCTATTTGGGCTACAAAATAGACTAAGATGTGACTTCAACAGTCTTCCAGGAATGAAGAAGAACAATCCTTAACAAAAATCATCAAATTAAGCGTTTTTGAGCATTTTAAGACAAAAACGCAGGTCGCGTGATTGTTCTTACCAAAAAGTGGTACAAACAATCACGTGACCTTCCGGGCTAGTTTGACTTGCAGCCGTCTAAAAGTAGCTTACTTAACCAAATTTAAATCTTTTTTTTACAAAATTATGTACGAATAATTGACGAAAAAGATCATGTATTCAAATTATCGCTACAAAATGTAAATAATGGTGAAAATTCTAACATAAGATTCACATTCAAAGAGTCCGTGTAACTGAAGCTTGTTATATGGCCGCTTTGGTTTTTTAAATCATTTTTCGCTAAATACGTGACATTTTGATGATTTTTGTTTACAGCAACCATCTATAAAAACATTATTTATGATTCTCCACCCCTAAATTGGGTAAACGGTAAGCCGGTGTGTCCCTTTAAAGGCAGTGGACACTTGGTAATTACTCAAAATAATTATTAGCATAAAATCTTTCTTGGTGATGGGGGAAGGTTGATGGTATAAAACATTGTGCGAAACGGCTCCCTCTAAAGTGCCATAGTTTTCGAGAAACGTAATTTTCCACGGATTTGATTTCGAGACTTCAGATGTAGAACTTGAGGTCTCGAAATCAACCATCTAAATGCACACAACTTAGTGTGACAAGGGTGTTTTTTCTTTCATTTTTATCTCGCTAGCTCGATGATTGATTGAGCTCAAATTTTCACAGGTTTGTTATTTTTTGCATATGTTGAGATACACCAACTGTGAAGGCTAGTCTTTGACGATTATCAATAGTGTCCACTGCCTTTAAACAAAAATCACTCTGGGTGTTTTTACCTGATTTTCTGACAGGGAGGCATTATGGGCATCCAATGATTACGAGTCGGTCAACATCGCCATGGAAACAGATAATGAAGAGGCGGATGAGGAAGATGACGCTTTGACGCTGGAAGAGCCATCCAGTACGCCAGTAGGGACATCACTCAGCCGATAAATACTGGGGAGAATGATGCCACTGTTGTACATTGTTTTGGTGAGTTAATCAAGATCTGAAATTGGAATCAAACTACACGTACATCGACAAACTAATTCAGTTCTAATGCATCAATTTGTTATAAATAGATAAAAATTGCATCAGGGATGAAGAATATTGTTTTGTCTTTGCCTGAGTACTGATGTATACTCTGTACTAACCTTAGTCCTGTAAAAAAAAATACCAAGCATATCACTTAACTTGTGCCAATCAGAGCAGTGACTGACTCTTCACTGAAACCTCTGAATCCTCAGAATATAAATAGGTCAACACGTGTCATGAAAGTCAAACCATTGAGACCAGTTCAGAACTCGCTCCACGACAGTGAAGTTAGCATCATAAGTCCGCTCAATCCACTAAAGAAAAGCAGCCGATTTCCTACCTTCTACCCAGGTTAAAAGCAGGACAGTTCTTTTTAGAAATGAGAAGAAAAAAAAGTTATGCACTAAAAGAAAAAATCTTCTCCTGCGGCAGTAGAATATATAGCAAGACAAGTTCTCCAAAGATACACTCTAGTCTTTGACAATAACCTATAGTGTCCACTGCCTTTAAGCCAAATTTTGACTAGTTTCAGGGAACCGCTATAACCTTATAGATTTTAGGCAAAATTTTGACTAGTTTCACAAGGCCTTATTGATGTCAGGTAAGTTTTGACTAGTTTGACAAGGCCAAATTTTGACTCAATTCACAAGGCATATAGCCTAGTTTCATAAGCTTGTAGATGTTAGGCCCAATTTTGACTCATGATGCTATAGCCTTGTGTATTTTAGGCCAAATTTTGACTAGTTTCATGTAACGCTTTATATATCCTTGTAGATTTTAGGCCAAATTTTGACTAGTTTCATAAGGCCATAGCCTTGTAGATTTTAGGCCAACTTTTGAAAAGTTTCACAAGGATATAAACACATCAACAAAAGTAAGTCCCCCCTAAACAATTCGTCATAACATCGTAAGGCAAAACATTTTACCAATACAACTAATTAAGAAATAATTCTATGACATGTTTCCTATATGGTGTATGAAAATGAAAGATGTCCATGAATTCATGGCTGAATGAGCTCAAATGGAAGACAAAAGCTGCCATTCTCAAAAGTCACAAAGATTGCGTTGTGTTGTTCACCCATCGCGATGAGACGAGAAGTTGCCTGCGTCACATTGACGGTCGGAGACGGGTGTTGAGATGGGTGTTGAGTTGGAGAGCAACATGCAGAGTGCTGTGTTCAACCAGTTACAGCCTATGGTGGTGGGAGTGTCATGGTGTGGGGTTCAGGATCAGGGTAGCTACTGCTTTGCTGGCTGGTGAAGGCATCAAGCTAATGGTGTGACCGGCAAGTTCCTACAACCTCAATCCCATCCCTGTGGGACCAGCTAAAGCGATCTGCATATTCCCACATCACTGTCAACAGCAACCTGGCTCACCTGTCCCATCTTCTGCAAGTTCAGAGGAATGCCATCCCACAGCTGATGGTGCCAGGCAGTCATTAGCAGGCGTGTGGATACAGGCGTTACTGACCTGTATACTTGATAAATCTTTGTGACTTTTGAGAAGAGCAGTTTTTTCTTCCATTTGAGCTCATTCAGCCATGAATTCATGGACATCTTTCATTTTGGGACAAAAAAACAGGCTTACCTTTATCAAATTTTGATCAATTTTTTGACAAACATTTATGGCTTCCCCCTTATGATTGTATCAAATTTTAGCTCATTTTGGGCAAGAATACAAGGCTTACCTTTATCCAATTTGAATACAAATTTTTCGAACATGAAAGGCAAAAACAAACCAGCTGAACAGGTGATTTCCTCTCTTTCTTTTCAAACACAGTGCCATAGAAAACTGAAAAACACTGTACAAAAGTCAAGTGTGATTGGCAATCTCCCTCTTTTTTACAATTAAAAATTGCATCGATCACAAAAAGGTGAATCCATGCCCCAAATTTCAGCCCATTTAAGACAAAAATGCAAAGCTTGCCCCCTTGTTATTATATCAAACCATCAGCCCATTTTCGACCAAATTCAAAGCTTTGTGATAAATCCGGTTTCATCAAATATACAAAAATACAAGGCTTACCCCTAACCCTTGTGATTTCTTTTTAATTTCAGCCCACTTTTACCTAGATCCAAGGCTGACTCTTTTTTTTTTGAGGGCCAGTACTGGTATTCTTTATACTGATCTCTTTTGAGTGACAATATTTTCTTTTCTTTTGATGCTTTGCTAGGGACAATAAATGAACTTTGAACCTTATTCTCTTTTTTTATCTACAGATAAGTGATCCCATTGGAGGTTGTTATATCATCAGTCTTAGTGTTGTCTGTCCCACAGAGCAGTAGTGATGTCTCAAGCTGTTGTTATTGAAGCCTATGGTGTTCAGCAATCTGCGTTATATCAACTCTTTCAACTTCAAGTTAAAGGTACGATATAAAAGCGATATTGATAATACCTATTTGGTGATCTAGATTGCGTAGTGTATTTAATATCCTACCAATCCTTCCAACTATAGGACCCCCAGTTTGAATCATGCTGAGGGGTGCACTGACTTAAGTTATTACTGCGACTGCGTGGGTTTTCCCTAAAGTGGGTTTTCCCTGCGTGCATCTTCTGGGGGTGTTCCTTCCACATCGAAAACTGAAACTTCATTCCTCATTGTCTTCTCTACATTCGGTTCTTGGCTAGTACAGTGATCGAGTTCACTTTTCTAAAAGAATGTTTAGCTTCACTGCCAGAATAATTGAAATGAAATGAATCACAATTCAGATATGGTCACCGTCACAAAAGGGTGAATCAATGCCCAAAATGTGCAACTCATTTTTTGGCAAGAGTACAAGGCTTTTAATGTCTTGTGATTGTATATCAAATTTCAGCCTTTTTTTAAACTAACATGCAAGGCTTACCCCCTTGTTAATTAAAACAAATAAAACCCATTTTCAATGAAAATGCGAGGCTCACCCCTTGTGATTTTTATTAAATTCTTAGCTAAATTTCTTTTACATGCAAAGCCTTGTGATTTCATCTCAATTTCATCAATTTTTTTAAGAAAATGCTAGACTAACCAATTTCATCAAATTTTAAACTTTAGCCCATTTTAAACAAGATTGCAAGATCAATTACAGCCCATTTTCAACAAAAATGCAAGGTTTAACCCCTCTTGATGTTATCATCAAATTTTAGCCCATTTTGGGCAAACGGACATGGTTTACCTTCATCAAATTGTAGCCCATTTTGGACAAAAATACAAGGCTTAGCCAATGTGATTTTCTCCCTTTTCTTCAAATTTGTGACAAACATGCAATGCTAAAAAAAAGTAATCACATTTCTGACATTTTCACCTCTCACAAACAGGTGAACCAAGCCCCAAGTTTCAGCGCATTTAAAAAAAAATGCAAGGATTACCCCTTGTAAATTTATCAAATCTTAGCCCTCTTTCAACGAAAATGCAAGGCTTACCCTCGTTTTTAAGTCAAGTTTTCAGCCCATTTTTTACACAATGCGAGGCCTTGATATTATAAATATTGAATTTCTGCCAAATGCGGCTCTTCATTGGAATTTTACCGTGGTTTCACCGCAGAGATTTTCAGTGTGTACAAGGCAAAATCAAATTTAATTCCCCCCTGAACTGTTTTGGGGTTTAACTTAATATTTTCATATTTCACTCGCAGAAGTAGAAAATTGTTCTTCTCAGTTTCAAAGTAAATGCCCGGCATGAGGGACCATTGCCTGCAAGCTCTGCAGTGTCTAATTTCATCTAGATTTTGCTATCTGTACTGTAAAGATTTATTTGAAGCGATAATGTCTATTTTCTTTTGATACTGTGGAAAAATAAATTATCTTTTTTTTCATCTACAGATGAAGAGATTCAATCAGAGGTGGCCAGATCATCAGTCATAGTGCCGTCTAGATTGTCAGATCATCAGTCATAGTGACTGTCTGTCACACAGAACAGAAGTGATGTCTCAAGCTATCGCTACTGAAGCCTCGTTTCCAGCAATCTGCGTTATAACAACTCTTTGAAGTTCATGTTGACAGGTACAATATTGATATTGATAATACAAAATTGGTGGTCTAGTTAGCGTAGTTGTATCTAATTTCCAACATCGCCTTCCACCTCTAGGACTCTTGTTTGATTCACGTCGGGGGGCACTACATGGATTGGGTTATCACTCCGACTGCGTGTGTTTTTCCCTGATTTATTTACTGGGGTGTTCCTCCCACATCAAATACTGAAATTTCACTCATTGTCTGCTCTCCATTGAATCCTTGCCCCCCCTCCCCCCCCCCCCCCAAAAAAAAAAAAAAAAAAAAAGTTCAAGGCTTGCCCTCTTGTTATTTTATCCCAACTCATCAAATTTTCAACCAAAATGCAAGGTTTCCCCTGTGTGGTTTTATCAAGTTTTAGCCAATTCTAGACAAAAATACAAGACTTACCTTTATCAAACTTTAGCCCATTTTTGGACAAAATTATTTCATTTAGTCAGTTATGGTTATTCCTTTAACAATAAAGATATTAAATCATTATCTTTTTTTTATTTTTTTCATCTTCTACAGACCAAGTAATCCAGACGGAGAGTGTGATATGTCAAGGAGTTCCTGCCATCCCCAGCACAGATGTTGCAACCTGTATGGAGTTTGTATTTAGTTGTAGGCCTATACTATATGGACGGATCATAAAGGTTATGACTGTGTGGTGAATTGCTCATACTTTCTCTTGTGTGGTGAATTGCTTGCACTTTCCCTTGCGTTGGAAATTTCTCGCACCTCTGTTTGTGTAGGATTTCTGGCACACCCACTTTACTATGGTGGTAAATTGCTCACACTTTCCTTTGGGTTGTAAATTATCAAGTATACTAACTGAAACAATGTCTAAGGTTTCGTTTGAAGAATGTTTCTTCCCTTTGTGGCGTGAGTTACTGGCACTTCCCTTGTATGCCGTGAGTTACTGACACTTCCCTTTGTGCCGTAAGTTACTGAAACTTCCCTTGGGGTTGTGAGTTACTGACACTTCCCTATGTGTCTTGAGTTATTGGCACTTCCATTGGTGGCGTGAGTTACTGACACTTCCCTGTGTGTCTTGAGTTACTGACACTTCCATTGGCGTTGTGAGTTACTGGCACTTCCCTTTGTGTTGTGAGTTACTGGCACTTCCCTTTGTGTTGTGAGTTATTGGCACTTCCCTTTGTGCCGTGACTCACTGACACTCATTTAGCTCATTCAGTTTATGTATGCTGGTGTATGGAGTTGACAAACTTGGCTGCCATATAGTGGAGCCGCATGGGAATCCCCCAGATGGGTTTTTTCTCATCTCTTACAATAGCAGCCATGCAACATCTGATTTTTATGGTTTTGGTTTTCTTAACCATTAAATAATTATAAAACAAAACACAGCACAAAATCTTGCTGTGCCTTGATTTCTGGAAAAGCCAAATCTTTTATCAAAATACAGAGTTGCATGCGTTGAGTAGGAGACACTTATGTGTCTACATTCTTAGGAGTCAAACAAAACTTGACCTGGTGTTTGCTTTGTAATTAGTTGATTATTTTTGTAGGTTAGTCAACGGTTCAGGGTGTGTTAATGATTTTTTTGCTCGCACTTTCCATTGTGTGTTGAATTGTTCACACCTTCCATTTTGTGGTGAATTGCTCACACTTCTCCTTTATGGTGTTATGCTGAGTTGCTCCCTTTGTGTTGTGAATCACTGACACTTTTCTTTGTGTCGTGAGTTACAGTTCCCTTTGTGTCGTGAGTTACTGACACTTCCCTTTGTGCTATGAGTAACTGACACTTCCCTCGTGAATCACTAACACTTCCCTTTGTGTCGTAAGTTACAGTTCCTTTGTGTCGTGAGTTACTGACACTTCCCTTTGTGCCGTGAGTTACAGACACATCCCCTGTGTTGTAAGTTACAGGCATTTCCATTTGTGTCGTGAGTTACTGACACTTCCCTTTGTGCCATGAGTTACAGACACTTCCCCTGTGTTGTGAGTTACAGACACTTCACTTTGTGCCATGAGTTACTAACACTTCCATTGGTGTTGTGAGTTACAGAAACTTCTCCTGTGTTGTGAGTTACAGACACTTCCCTTTGTGTTGCGAGTTAGTGACACTTCCCTTTGTGTGGTGAGTAACTGATACTTCCCTTGTGAATCACTGACACTTCCCTTTGTGTTGCAAGTTACTGACACTTCCCTTTGTGTCGTGAGTTACTGACACTTCCCTTTGTGTCGTGAGTTACAGACACTTCTCCTGTGTTGTGAGTTACAGACACTTCCCTTTGTGTTGCGAGTTACTGACACTTCCCTTTGTGTGGTGAGTAACCGACACTTCCCTTGTGAATCACTGACACTTCCCTTTGTGTTGCAAGTTACTGACACTTCCCTTTGTGTCGTGAGTTACTGACACTTCCCTTTGTGTCGTGAGTTACGGACACTTCTCCTGTGCTGTGAGTTACAGACACTTCCCTTTGTGTTGCGAGTTACTGACACTTCCCTTTGTGTGGTGAGTTACTGACATTTCCCTTTGTGTCGTAAGTTACTGACACCTCCCTTTGTGTTGTGATTTAAGCATACTTTCCTTGTATGGTAACAACTTTAGATTTCCCCTGTAGCTATATAAACATTCCCTTCCCCACTCAAAGGTTAATGATTCAGATTCATACATGCCAAATTCACAAAACAAAATCCTCAATAAACCTTCCCTTGCAGAGAATCAGGGCACTCTGATTGTCTTCGTGGGACACAGTTTTTCCAGTCAGAGAACACTCTAATTGAAACTGTACAAATAAGTGTTAACCAAATTGTTT
Organism: Asterias amurensis; assembly: GCF_032118995.1. Classification (NCBI taxonomy): domain Eukaryota; kingdom Metazoa; phylum Echinodermata; class Asteroidea; order Forcipulatida; family Asteriidae; genus Asterias; species Asterias amurensis. Next base: position 16,258,301 of record NC_092648.1, read on the forward strand.
GCATAACTTCTGGATGAATATAATTTAAACCTTCCTTTGCGGATAATCAGGGCACTCTGATTGTCTACTTGGGACGCAGTTTTACCAGTCAGAGAGCACTCTGATTGAAACGTTGCGTGGAATTTTTAACAATAATGTTTCTTATTTATTTTGGCAGTTGCATTTTTTTAGATAAACAATTAATTTCTGAATCATATGTCTTTGTTCTATTGAAAATAAATGCTTGAGCTGCTCCTATATCCACAAATGGAACCACTCAAAAGTGTAAAACTTTTTAAAAGAAATAATGACTTTTCTTGCTGGCGAAGCCATTTACTTTGTTTTATTTGTACCAGATATAAAAACAAAACTATGGAAATCTCAGTAACAGTTTCAAAAAGTAATGACTTTTCTTGTAAGCGAAGCCATTAACTTTGTTTCATTGACCAAACATGAAAACAAAACTATGGAAATCTCAGTATCTTGAAAAGATATGGAAATTTCTATCAAAAATAATTGCAAATTCATTGATGTTTTAATGATTTTTTTTTCTTTGCAAGTCCTTTTGTTCTGAAAGATATCAGGAATATACTTCAGAGCTTGAAACACAGCACATTATTTGTTCTTCATATTATTTTTTAATTATTCTTTTGGGGTTGGGTTTTTTTACTGAAATTTCAAGATATAAAACGTGGACTCATTGTGCAGGAGCATGTCATTTGATGTTAGGGCCTCATCCAAACCCATGAAAAACTCGCAGAGTTGTGCAAACACCTGTGCCTGTTTGTGGACCCCCTCAGCTGCCGGAACAAGTGTTGGTCCTGCGGGCCCGGGTGCAATGGAAGGTATGTTCTCCACTCAGTGAAATTCAATTTGATGCACAACTAGTGTTCTCCTTCACTGGTGTGCAAAACTTTACGAGCTAGAGCGAGCATTTTCCAGATCAATAGTACTAGGGATTGAGCTGGTGGAAGTTAGTGGTTGGTCCCTAAAACGTTCTGGTCGATCTCTCAAGACGTCGGGATGAGGGCCCCTTATAATTTAGCCTTTTGTTGGTCACGTCGTTCTTTTGTGTTTGAGTAAAGAGGTTTGAACTGGGGATCTATTGAGATCATCAAAGGTGCCAAGAGATGTCTTCATTTGAGCCAATGGAATCTGGACTCGTTGGATGATGAGGACTTCTATTCAGTTGATGGTATGAGAAACATGTTGTGCTTGGTCATGCCTCTTCACATCCATAATATCTAGTAAGAACACCAATTTTATTGCCTTTTGATACCAAAGATGACATTGGATTCCTATACTTTGTAGTTGTTTTGAATTGGATGTGTTTAGAAGAGGTCCAAGGTCAGGTCTATGTCAAGGTTCTTATAGGGTCTGTCTGGTCATGGTCAAGGACAAATTACTGCAGGAGATCACAGATTTAGTTTTCAAAGTAGTGCCAAACAGAATGTTATATCATAAAAGTTTTGCAAAACTTTGCGACAGTTACAACTAAAACTTTTAAACTTATCTGAGACAAAGGCTTTATACTAGATATAACGAAATAAATTTTCACTGCGGCGTCTAAACAGAAAGTTTATCTCAAAAACTCTCTTAAACTTTGTGACATTTACAACTAAAACCTAACACTTAAAATTTTGAGACCATGGTTTTTATACCAGGTAGAACTGAGTACATTTACAATGCAGCGTCTGAACAAAAGGTTTATTATAAATGTTTATACTTGTGATATTCCAAACTAAATCTTGTTGCAGGATATTAAAATCAAACTTGGAGAACACAGGTTTTGAAATCAGACTAGATAAAATTAAACAAGTTTTCAAATAAAATCTTATAAAAGGTTATGCTTTTCTAAAAATTTGGGACTTTCACAACTAAATCATATTCTAGGATATGAATTCAGAAATAGCAAATAATAGGACTAAACACTAAAGGCATTAACTTTATCTTGGGATATGGTTTTTGGAGTCGGACTAGTTTTTAGTTTGAGGCACGTATTATGGAATTTATCAGCATTCAACTAACTTACTGTGTTAACTTGTTCAACTCACTCTCCACTATCAAATTTTGCCCTAAAATGCAACAAGGCTATAGGCTTGCATTTTTATCAAATATTTATCAACCTTTGCTCAGATTTTGTCCTAAGTTGCAATAAGGCTATATATAGGCTTGCGTATTTTGCTAAAAATTTTGTCCTTAAATGCAACAAGGCTGTGGGCTTGTATAATTGTCAATTTTACCCTAAAATGCAACAAGGCCTATACTATACAAGGTTATAGGCTTGCAGATTTATCAAATTTTGGTTACATTTTTATCAATTTTTTTTTCTAAAAGGCAACAAGGGTTAGGCTTATATATTTATCAAACTTTGCTCAAATTTTGCCCTAAATTGCAACAAGGCTATAGGCTTGCGTATTTTGCTAAAAATTTTGCCCTTAAATGCAACAAGGCTTGCTTTTGCATATGCGTCAAATTTTGCCCTAAATTTCACATGATGTGGGCTTGCGTACTTTTTTTTTAAGATGGTAGTTGTTATACTAATCCAATGTCATCTTTGTTATCATTTATTGGCAAACATGTAATGAGAAAACATCACTATACGCCATACTTAAACTGTCAAAAAAATGTTGACGTTTGTGTGAATTTGTCAAGTGTGTTTTTCAGAGCTTTTGGTTGATACATGTGTCTTAAACACTCAGTAACTTTGTTGTTCATCAAAGTTGGTTAAAAACAAGTTCACTTGTAGCCATTTTGTCAGTTGACTACATCTGAACGTCCAAGTTGCCGCCCCATGGAAAGCAAGGAGGAAATTAGGGGCCATTGCAAAATTTGTTTCTCCGACCAGCATATCGTCATCTGGATAGAAATCTTGGAACAAGCATCAACATCTCTTGGCACCACCAGTGCAGTTTGGTTGCAAGACAACAATCGGTGAAATCTCAGGCCCTTGAGGGCATAAGTTCATTTATGCAAGCAACAACTACCTTCTGCTCAACTCTTGCATCTAAAACAAATCGCAAAATTGCGTCTAGCTCATTTGTGTTTTGTAAGACATTACAACAGTGAAGTAGACACTAGGAGTACATCTAATTGAACTTCACTAAAGAGAGAACGTATCAACCATTGCACTTGGGCCTTTAGATCATCACAAGTTCCAGGTGCACGACTCTGCTTTTGGGGGGGGGGGCAAATTTTATAATAAAAAATTGAACATGACTCTCCTTGTATCTTGCGTTTTATTTGCCTCCACCCTACCCCCCCCCCCCCCTTTTTATTGAGGGCCCCTCTTATCCTTGTGGAATACCCCCCCCCCCACCCTGTAGTGACCAAAAGGTAGTCCCCACAGGGTGGGGGAGGGTTCCACCAGGATAAGATGAACCCTATGGCAGTCATTTTTTCCCACAAAACAATTAGGTGTGTATATATATGTCGCTTTTAGCAAGTAATTGGGCCAAAAACAATTAGGTGTGTATATATATGTCGCTTTTAGCAAGTAATTGGGCACAAGGAACCTATCATAAAATAAGTACACACTCAATTTGTTGCATTGTGGAAAAACATGGCTGCCAAGTAGACAAGTCAAATAATGAGACTCAAATAATGAGACAAACACAGTTTAATAGAATCAGCCTTTATTCTTGTACACATAAAATAACACTCACAATTTGTTAAATACACATGTCAAAATTTGGCCTAAAATCTACAAGGTTATATAAGCCTTGTGAAACTAGTCAAAATTTGGCCTTTCAAAATCTAACCTAAAATCTACCAGGCTACAAGGCCTTGTTAAGCTAGTCAACATTTTGCCTAAAATCTACAAGGCTATAATAGCCTTATGAAACTAGACAAAATTTGGCCTAAAATCTAGCTTTATGAAACTAGTCAACATTTTTGGCCTCAATTCTACAAGGTTATTCTACAAGGTTATAGCCTTTCAAATCTAGCCTAAAATCTACAAGGCTATAAATAGCCTCATGAAACTAGTCAAAATGTTCCCTAAAATCTGTAAGGTTGTAACCTTGTGAAACTACTCAAAAGTTTGCCTAAAATCTAGCCGTTTGAAACTAGTCAAAATATGTAGCCTTATGATACTAGTCAAAATTTTGCCTAAAATCTACAAGGCCTATTCAAAACTTGCTCTTAAATCTACAAGGCTATAATAGCCTTATGAAACTAGTCAAACTTTAGCCTAAAATCTATAGCCTTGTGATGAAACTAGTCAAAACTTGCTCTTAAATCCACAAGTCTATAATAGCCTAATGAAAATAGTCAAAATTTGGCCTAAAATCTAGCTTTATGAAACTAGTCAACATTTTTGGCCTCAATTCTACAAGGTTATTCTACAAGGTTATAGCCTTTCAAATGTAGCCTAAAATCTACAAGGCTATAAATAGCCTCATGAAACTAGTCAAAATGTTCCCTAAAATCTATAAGGTTGTAACCTTGTGAAACTACTCAAAATTTTGCCTAAAATCTAGCCTTTTGAAACTAGTCAAAATATGTAGCCTTATGATACTAGTCAAAATTTTGCCTAAAATCTACAAGGCCTATTCAAAACTTGCTCTTAAATCTACAAGGCTATAATAGCCTTATGAAACTAGTCAAACTCTAGCCTAAAATCTATAGCCTTGTGATGAAACTAGTCAAAACTTGCTCTTAAATCCACAAGGCTATAATAGCCTTATGAAAATAGTCAAAATCTGGCCTAAAATCTAGCCTTATGAAACTAGTCAAAGTCTAGCCTAAAATCTACATAGCCTTGTGAACTTGTCACATTTTGCTGAAAAAGTCTACAAGCCTGATGAACTTTTCGCTCAACAAAAAATCACAAGGATATAGCCTTGTGAATTGCCCCCACCCCCCCCCCAAAAAAAAAAAATAAAATAAAATAAAAAAATAAAAAAAATAAGGCACTTTTCGCTCGAAAAAAATTGCCTTGTGAACTTTTCGCTCGAAAAAAATCATAAGACTATAGTGATAAAAATGTCGGACGTACCCCTGATATTTTTTCAAGTTTCTTCCCAATTCTTTAAAGTAAAAAACAAAATAACAATTTCCTTAATTATTGCTTGAAATATTATTATTAGCTTCTGTTCAGAAAGGCCTACTGCGTCATGAAGAGCACAACATCGCACCTTAACAAAAAATAGGCAAAAGTTGATAAAGTGCTGGCCTCACCCTCTATGATTCTTTCAAATTTCGGCCAATAAAAGAATGCCGTCCGTACTACGGTCACGCGCATGCACATCGAGCAAGGCTTGCTGGGAAAAGATGGCGCGGCGATATCGATCACCCCTAGGAAGAAGGTCGATGCACCCCTTAACTCCCCGCGGCCATTTTGTTTCTGAGCGCGGGCATCGTGTGTTCTTCAAAGGCAACTGCTCGGCGTGTGTGTGGTGGAAAAACAGATTTTCTGCAACATTTTACACATCAAAGTTTAACAATTTCCACGATGACAAATGCACGGATGTTCATAGAATCTTCTTAATCAGGTAAGTGATTCATGTGCTGATGCAAAAGAGGAAATTTGAGGGGGTTTCTAAGACAAGATTGTCTTGGCAATACAGTAACAGTCACACTATTGTCAGCTAATGTCAATGATATAACCTAAGACAAATCGAAGAAACATAGATTGTGTTAAACTTGATTAAACCACTGAATTCTCGCTCAATACAAGTGAGGAAAATATTGTTAGTGACGGATATTTTTGTAAAAACATTGACCCACATCGATTTTGCTGATGAATTCTAACACTGGGCACTACACGTTTTTTGTTTCTCCAATTCCTTTTGTGTATGGAATTAGATTTGACGACATGAAGTACTGTACATGTGGAGACAATTTAAAGGCCCCCCTGAACATGCTGTCCTGAAGTAAAACTTCAAAACTTCCATACTCTAAATATAATTTTGAATTCTTTTTCAGAGTTCGTGGAATCTGAATGGTTCCCTTTCATCAGAAGTGTATGCTGCCTCTCCCTACATCTCAGCAGTGTTTCCAGCCACAACAGCAGTCACTGAGGTACAAGCCTCAACCGTTCTGTAAGGCAACCAAAATCTATATTTCTATTACTAGCTGTAGGGCCATAACAATTTATACCAACACATTTGCCCAAATTTCCCAAAACTCCTAAAACCCACATTATTTATGAAATCGTCTTTTTTGTGGGGCCTCCAAAGAATCCCTTAAATTTCTATCAAAAATAATTCATTTAGGTGAGCCCTTCTTTTCGATGAAATGTTCATACTTTTCCCTAAAGAGCCAAACATCATGCCTGTATTACAGGCTAAGCATCGTCAATCGAAATTCGATACAAAACTACCCTTGAGGTCATTCCTAATATTGTGAATTAGCATTTTTGGAGTATTGCAACTGATTCTAGTTCACCAAAAAGAACGATTACACTGTATTTCTGTACTTGCAAACATGGAATTACTGTTCATGAATAATATGCAACTCTTACACCCCCCCCCCCCAAGAAAGTTTAGAAAAAAATTAGCTTTATAATTTTGAATGCATCCCATTAAATAGGTGTACTTGGTAGTTATTCCAAAAATTAATTACCATGAAATCGTTAGAGCACTGGCCATGTTGATGTTAAACAATGTTGTTGGAAAAACACCCTTAAAATATTTGAGCCAAAACTTTCACTGGTTTGTTATTTATGCATATATTGAGGCACACTAAGTGATGAGACTGGTGTTTGATAATTACCAAACGTGTCCCCAATCTTTCTTATTTTCTAAAAGTTACTTTTAATTAGTTCATCAACACCTAGAAGGGGAATAGGGGATCACCAAAGCCGTTCATAGAACCAATAATTGCCCAAATAATAGGATTCATCAGAAAATAATAAGCAAACCAGACAAGATTGTTTATTTGAATTTTCAAGACTTTATTTGAACAAACTCATATTTTCCAAAGAAAGAAAACAATAACATCAGTTAGTGCATCTACACTGTTAGACATTAACCCCCAACCACCCCCCCCCCCCCCCACCACAAGAACTTGATTATGACTAAGTTGTATGTTATGTTTCCGGAATGTTTTAATTAAAACAATTTTTGTTTTGGGGGGTGCTTTTGCACTCCTATTGCTTCCTTACTATTCATTTTGATAGTTGCTTAAATTGATGGTTAGAAATGTGCCAGTTGATGTAAAATTACTTAAACCTCATTGAAATTATTTCAAAATTTCTTCTTTTTTTTATGCACTTGTCAAGTGCCACAATTCAAAAATTGTATTTGTAAAATCAAATACAGCTTTCAATTCATACTTGTATTTATTAAAAGTATTGAAAATGTGTATAGTTTCAAAATTCAACTTGAACCCCCAAACCAGTTAAGAATTTATCCGAGAAGAAACATCAGCTGGCAAATGACAACCATAGCTAAGAAATATAAATGATCAACCAAGGAAGAAATGTAACCTGTTTTTCCAAAAGGAGTCAACATGCCTAACAAAAAACTAGTCTCATGAAAACATAAATTAACTATTTGGTTTCCACAAACTTGTAAAATAACTGTTTGTGCTTTTTCAGAATATTTACAGAATCAAAGCGTTTTTTTTTTTTGGTTTATTTTCAATCAAATCTCATTAAATTTGACTCCTTTATGGTTTACAGGTTGCATTTCTTACTTATAAAGAAGGTACAACATTGGTATTCATATACTGCAAATAGAGTGCACACATTTTGACACAAAAAATATCATCTAAACTTTGCAGTGTTTCAAAACAAATTTCTTTCTTTATTATTTATTTCGAAACAATTTTTCCATCAAGTGGACATTTGTATGAATGTTTACTTGCATGCTTACCAAAATTTAAGGTAATGCATGTTCACTAAATTTCTGCATTAAACTTATAAGTTAAATTCACAATAGCGTAACTACCAATGTTGTATCTTCTGTAAAGGCCGCATCTTATAGCTTGTTCTGTGACTTTATAATCTCAATCTTGGAAAGTTTTTGAAGTCAAAAATGGCTAAGTCCACAAAGGGACACAGAGAGTCAAAAATTAACTAAGTTCAAAAAAAGACTAAGTACAAACATTGACTAAGAGTTTCTGCTCAAAAAATTACTAAGTACAAACAATGGCTAGTGTTTTTGGTCAAAAAATGACTAAGTCAATAATTACTAAGTGTTTTTGTCAAAAAATGACTAAGTCCAAAAAAGACTAAGTACAAACATTGACTAAGAATTTCTGCTCAAAAAATTACTAAGTACAAACAATGGCTAGTGTTTTTGGTCAAAAAATGACTAAGTCAATAATTACTAAGTGTTTTTGTCAAAAAATGACTAAGTCCAAAAAAAGACTAAGTCCAAACATTGACTATGAGTTTCTGCTCAAAAAATTACTAAGTACAAACAATGGCTAGTGTTTTTGGTCAAAAAATGACTAAGTCCACAAAAGGACACAGAAAGTCAACAATTACTATGTGTTTATGTCAAAAAAATGACTAAGTCCAAAAAAAGACTAAGTACAAACATTGACTATGAGTTTCTGCTCAAAAAATTACTAAGTACAAACAATGGCTAGTTTTTTGGTCAAAAAATGACTAAGTCCACAATGGAACTCCATTTTATTGTTATTTAAAGTCACAACAAGCTATAAGACGATACCTTTAATAAGGGGCTGTATTCCATTTTGATGTACCTAGCAATATAATCTAATGGTAATTTGAATTTGACGCCTTGTATAAGTGTCATATGCAAATTTCTAGTTGATTACATGTTGGTGTACATTAACTATGGGATACAGTCTCTTCTGCACCCCTATAGGGGGTGTACTTGGTTGATCATGATTTTAATAATAGGGGGGGTAGGGCCAAACTTTTTACGGAGTTAATTTCGAACCGTACAACGGCACGAGAATTTTTTTTGGCTGACTTAGTCTATATAAAAAAGGCAATTTTTAAGGGATTTTTTTGATTTTTTTAAGCACCACTGAACTGTAGAAGCAGCAGAGTTGCGCAAACGTGTGAGCCAGTTGGTGTGGTCAACTACTATCTAGAAAGTGAAGCGACTTAATGATCTAAGTATTAATGGAAGGAAAGCATTTTATTAAGTTAAATCAAGTTAATGTTTCATTGATAGTCTGTTTTACCAAAGTCCTACTTTACATGATTGACAAACTAGAAAGATTGGGGTTTTTTTTTTAAGTCCGAAGCCAAAAACAAACTAAAGATTTTTTTCAAGGTCCAAAACGTAAGTCGAAAGGATTCTGTTGCCGGTTAAAATGTTTGATGAATCTGTATCAAGTGTACCATCGGACGTCTCCCCCTGTTCGGGCAAACACATCGCTAAGTTCTTGGAGTCAAGTTTCAAGTTTGAATTTTGGTTGAAGTGTGAAAGGACGTTTCCACTCCGTCACCGATTGAGTCCTGTACCATCAGAATCACGAAGACTTCAACCCAGATGATGATGCGCTGATCAGAGAAACAAGATTCCAACATGGCGGCTGAACTTGAACAATTTTGTTAATTTTTGTGACGAGCACAACAAAAACAGAACTAAAATACGCATGTTTTTTTCAATATTAACAGCATACTCAGGAATGTATTGGTTTCACTTGCATTAGAAGTACTACACTTCTGAATAAATTTTGTTTCATATCAATCATAAATTTTGAATTTGTTAAAACATCGCAACATTTTAACAGTGTGTGTGATTACATGTTCAAATAAAGTCAAATTTCAAAGTCAAAAGTGAGGTTGTAAAAAAACATCAGATTTGCATCGAGTATCATAACATGAGATATTGTAGATGACATTGGGTTCATGGAGGATAACTAGACTGAGAAAAAAAACTCTTAAAAAAACCTAACCTATCTCTAAACAAATTCTAAACTCCCAAGTACAACAAAGTTTCAAATCCTACGGAACTACAAATTGCTGATGAAGTCCCAATTAAGTATTGAAAATCTAGGATCAACAACTACTCCTACTGATTAACTTCATGTAAATCTGCAAACCAACCACTGCATGCTAATGATTTAGTATAAATTACAATTTTTTCATAAAAAACTGTCTGACGTTGATGTCGGAAAAGTAAGGTTTTATCAGTGACGATAAAATCACTGATAACTTAGTGTATTTTCCACCTAGAAAGACCCCTGTGATTCTGCAAACAGTGTTTGACTAAAGTAACAAAGCGACGTCTTATTTAGAATACCTATTCCTGATGTTTCTTTTTGGCATAATATTCATAACAAAATTAATCTAACAAGCGAGTTGAGAAATAACGAATAGTGTTTAAGTGATTTATTTAATAATTCTACACTAATAATGGACTAGTGTGTATGCTCCCTTTTCCTTAAACTACCTAGCCATATGACAAATTACTGTTTATTCTGAGGTTATTTAACTGAATAAGTCTACACTAATACTGCTAATACGCTAATAAACACCTAGTTTGATCCATTGTACACTTTGCTGTTGTACATGTTGAGACAATCTCATGTTTACATTAAAAGAATTAAAATAAGTGATGGACATCGCACAACATACAATTGTTATACTGACAAAAACTAGTAGCTTGCATTTGTTCCCAACAGTTCTACGGATTTAATATCATAAACTTGCCTACTCTTTTTAGAACCTCAAAATAATTAATGACCAAGTGTCTTTGTCACTTTAACAGCCTGAATAACTAAGACGTCAACCCAGATGATGATGTGCTGATCAGAGAAACAAGATTCCAACATTGCGGCTGAACTTTACAAATTTTGTGAGTTTGTAAAAAAAAAACGCCCGAGTGTCGTCACCATGTTCAAGCTGGAAAAGGGTTAACTAGTTGTAAAAATTGTTCACAATTATCAATAATTAAGACCCTAAAGGATTGAAAACACCTACTGCAGCTAAATTACTACGTTCATGAAAAATGTCTATTGGTTAACATCATTTGTAAATCATTTCCTCAACTGATTGTAGTTAACATACCCACTGTAGAATCTGTCATAGAGCTGACCACTCAAAACCTACAATGAACCACCTAGTTAATTATTCACTGAAATAGACCAATAGTTAACGTCATAGACTGAATAACCAACGTCAACCAGTTCAAGGGGTTTTAACTAACTCGGAAATCTTAACACTATTCTAACTTACCAAGGAGTGTAAGTAAAACCTACTCTGGCTGAGAACTATACCTGTCACAATAACATAATGCACAACAGCATCTTTCTAAGCAATGATGTTTCTTCTACAACAAAGCAACCTGTTTTACTTCCTACACAATCCCAATGTCATCTTTGATATCTCATTTTGATACAGTCAAAACTTCTTAACACAAGTGAAACCAATGTAAAAGCCTGAGTACCTGATTGAAATGTGAATAGCCATGTTCAGAATCTCGTTTCTCCGACCCTCGCACCAACATCTGGGTAGAAGTCTCCGTCATCCGTCAGGTCCAGAGTCTCCCTCAGATCAGAAGAGGATGTCCGATTGCAGAAAAGGTTGATCAAAAAGTAGACCCGTTTACACAGGAACAGTATAGAGAGACGGGTACCAACTTAGGATAACAAAATGATCAGGTAAAAAATGTGAAAAAAAGTGCTATGGTCCTCAGTCCTTGACACTTTCGATACAGGCCCCCAAAGACTTCAATAGGCAACCAAATCCTTTCTTTCTTAGTTTTTTTTTTTTCAGAGATCGAGAAAGTTGAAATAGTTTGTCAATCATGTAAGGTAGGACACCAGTAAGACAGACTACCAGCGCCACATTAACAAGATTTCACTTAAAAAAATGCTTACCCAACCATTAACTCTTGGATCATTAGGTCGCCACACATTCCAGATAGTAGTTGACCACACCAACCGGCACACACGTTTGCACAACTCTGCTGCTTCTACAGTTCAGTGGTGCTTTCTACAGCATTTAATGAATGGTAACCAAATTATTTAAGACATAATTTTTCAAATTATAAAAACAGCCAAGTACAACATTTACCATCCTTGAGTTGAAATAAAAGTTATCTCTGAAATAAGATTTTGTTTTTTCATCAGCTGATGCAAAAAAAAATTAGAACTGTTAATTATTACTGTCACAGCAATGCAAAGAAGAAAAAACAACATTTTTCAAATGTGACTGTTTGGTAAAAGATATAGTACTTTTAATCAATTTCATTTTGAGTTTGGACAGGTGTGCATCACACTTATCCAAACATTTCGTGCCTAAAATGAGTAAATTTGGTTAAATTGATGGCGTACTTGTAAGTCATGAAGATTGGTCCAAAGAGGAACACAACTTTAGGATGTGTTTTGGTTGCATTAATTGTCGTGAGTGAGTGCAAGTTGTACTTGGCTTCACAATCATCAAAGTATCAATATATAGAACCAGAAGCACTCCCACAATTTGAGTCACAAGCAAATTTTACAGAATGTTTTGTTTTCCTAAACCGATTCAAGATATTCCATCTCTGGGAAAATCTAGAAAAGAAGAGTTTTTAAAGCAAGCAAAGTTTGAAGAGTATGAGGGGAAAAAACGTTTGCCAAGAGAGTTTTGAAAAAAGATTAAAATTCCGTATTTTGGAAAGTAAAGTCAAAAGTTCTATGTAAAAAATGTATGCAGTTTGTGAACTCGTTTCGTGGGAATGTTTTGATAAAAAGTATCAAAGACACTGGACACCATTGGTACCTGTCAAAGACTAGTCTTCACAGTTGATGTATCTCAACATATGCATAAAATAACAAACCTGTGAAAAGTTGAGCTCAATCGATTGTCGAAATTGTGAGATATTAATAAATAAAAAAAAAATGCTCTTGTCGCACAATGGTCACACGAAGTTGTGTGCTTTCAGATGCTTGATTTCGAGACCTCAAATTCTAAATCTGAGGTCTCGAAATCAAGTTCGTGGAAAATTACTTCTTTCTCAAAAACTAAGTCACTTCAGAGACAGCAGTTTCTCAAAATGTTTTATACTATCAACCTCTCCCGATAACTCATTATTACCAAGAAAGGTTTATGATAATAATTAATTTTGGGTAATTACCAATAGTGTCCACTGCCTTTAAAATACACAAATATTATGCCTCGTTCGTTCTTTAAATCGATCAACCCACCCCAGGGGTAAGGGGAGGATCAATCAATAACAATTCATGAAGGTAAACAATTAAATTTTAGATACTCATTTTTTGAAACTAGCTATACAGCATGAGTTATTATACAAATAATGAATGTTTATGAATGCAATGGTGCAAGTATGTTCAGGAGTTGAAAGATGGAATGTTCTATTCAACGAAGCGGAGTCAGGTTGAATAGAACATTTTATCTTTCAACAAATGAACTTATTTGCACCCTTGCACAAATGAAAAACATTCATTATTTGTTTTATATATTGTCCAAGTAGATCTTTGTCATTTTGATTGGAAGATACAAGTTTCATAAACAAAGTGTAGGCCTACAATTTCTAATTGTGAAATTACACCCATTTCTTTTGGGTCGGCCTGTTTGACAATATGCGTTCTGTACAGCTGTTTTGGGACACGCAGAAGCCAAATGCTAGTAATGTGCCTTGCAGTAACACTGCTGCCTTACCAAAGACACGCGCACGCAGTGATGTTATTTGCTCCTCAGCGTGCAATAGTAATTTTTCGGATGGAACAAAAAATGCACGCTGAGTGACGTTAGCATGCAATAGTACTTTTATTTGCCAACACATGACAGACACTCCTCCAATCAAATGGCAAGGATCTGCGTGGGTGTTATTTAACACAAACTAATGTAAGCAAACACTGCCAGTTTAAAAACACCTTTACCACAGTTCGGCCATTTCGTCTGGTTCCTGTGTACCGATAAAGACCCGCTCGAAACTCTCAAAGTTTGAAAAAAGGAACCAGACTAAATTTGGATGTCAAGCCTCGTTTTGTTTCTTGAGACAATCCTGATGGCACTGTGAGTGATAAAGGATCCTTATCTTATTTAAGTACCCATACTGGGATGGATGCTCGGCCTCCTCATCAGTAAGATATCTCTCTGGCATCAGGTGGTCGTCATCGTTGTTGCGTCGGTGGTGATTTCATCTCCTTGTTCCAGTGAGCTCTTGCCTCGAGTTCCTCTCAGTGTAGACCGATCCGAAGTTGTTGATACTCTTCAGGAGTACTCAATCTCTTGATGCCTGTAAATAAAATAATAAAAAAAAAATTTACTTTTACATTAAAAATTAACCTTTGACCCTAACCATCCTGGGGTCGATTTCACAAAGAGTAAGAAAGATGAAATAAAACAGTGAACGTTTCAGCAAAATAGGTCTACTGGTTCTACTTGCTGAGAAAACAGAAAGAAGCAATCCCTGTCGCAGTAGCGATGAATCCATCCGAGGTAAAGATTTTGATACATCAACAAATTATGTTAGTTTTTTCCTATCATTTAAAAAAAAATTGGCCAGGGGTTTCCTTACGGGTGGCGAACCCTTTGTCACTGATTTTTGCTCCTCTGTTTTCACAGGTAAAACATAAAACTTCTGAAATAAAACAAACCTATTTGTACATCAAAATATTTTTGGGGCATATGTTATCTTTCAAAATTTACCAAATGTCAACTTTTGATTTGAAGTGGCGCAATTTTCAATCTAACACAGTTAAAAAAATTATCCAGGGGTTTCCTTACGGGTGGCGAACCCTTTGTCACTGAATTTTTGCTGTTCTCTTTTCAGAGTTTAAAATATAAAACCAAATATTTGGGAACTAATTCAAAACTTACCAAATGATAAATCACCTAATATGAAGTGGCGCATTCAATTAATAAACACAGTTAAAACATCGGCCTCCTCATCAGTAAGACATCTCTCTGGCATCAGGTAGTCGTCTTTGTTGTCGCCATCGTCGATTTCATCTCCTTGTTCCAGTGAGCTTTTGCCTTGAGTTCCTCTCAGTGTAGACCGATCCAAAGATGTTGATTCTCTTCAGGAGTACTCAAACTCTTGATGCCTGTAAATAAATAATAAATAAAAAATTACTTTTACATAAAAAATGAACTTTTCACCCTAACCATCCTGGGTCGATTTCACAAAGAGTTAGAAAGATGAAATAAAACAGTGAAAGTTTCAGCAAAATAGGTCTACTGGTTCTACTTGCTGAGAAAACAGAAAGAAGCAATCCCTGTCACAGTAGCGATGAATCCATCCGAGGTAAAGATTTCGATACATCAACAAATTATGTTGGTTTTTCCTATCATTTAAAAAAAAATTGGCCAGGGGTTTCCTTACGGGTGGCGAACCCTTTGTCACTGATTTTTGCTCCTCTGTTTTCACAGGTAAAACATAAAACTTCTGAAATAAAACAAACCTATTTGTACATCAAAATATTTTTGGGGCATATGTTATCTTTCAAAATTTACCAAATGTCAACTTTTGATTTGAAGTGGCGCAATTTTCAATCTAACACAGTTAAAAAAATTATCCAGGGGTTTCCTTACGGGTGGCGAACTCTTTGTCACTGAATTTTTGCTGTTCTCTTTTCAGAGTTTAAAATATAAAACCAAATATTTGGGAACTAATTCAAAACTTACCAAATGATAAATCACCTAATATGAAGTGGCGCATTCAATTAATAAACACAGTTAAAACATCGGCCTCCTCATCAGTAAGACATCTCTCTGGCATCAGGTAGTCGTCTTTGTTGTCGCCATCGTCGATTTCATCTCCTTGTTCCAGTGAGCTTTTGCCTTGAGTTCCTCTCAGTGTAGACCGATCCAAAGATGTTGATTCTCTTCAGGAGTACTCAAACTCTTGATGCCTGTAAATAAATAATAAATAAAAAATTACTTTTACATAAAAAATGAACTTTTCACCCTAACCATCCTGGGTCGATTTCACAAAGAGTTAGAAAGATGAAATAAAACAGTGAAAGTTTCAGCAAAATAGGTCTACTGGTTCTACTTGCTGAGAAAACAGAAAGAAGCAATCCCTGTCACAGTAGCGATGAATCCATCCGAGGTAAAGATTTCGATACATCAACAAATTATGTTGGTTTTTCCTATCATTTAAAAAAAAATTGGCCAGGGGTTTCCTTACGGGTGGCGAACCCTTTGTCACTGATTTTTGCTCCTCTGTTTTCACAGGTAAAACATAAAACCTCTGAAATAAAACAAACCTATTTGTACATCAAAATATTTTTGGGGCATACGTTATTTTTCAAAATTTACCAAATGTCAACTTTTAATTTGAAGTGGCGCAATTTTCAATCAAACACAGTTACAAAAAATTATCCAGGGGTTTCCTTACGGGTGGCGAACCCTTTGTCACTGAATTTTTGCTGTTCTCTTTTCAGAGTTTAAAATATAAAACCAAATATTGGGGAACTAATTCAAAACTTACCAAATGATAAATCACCTAATATGAAGTGGCGCATTCAACTAATAAACACAGTTAAAACATCGGCCTCCTCATCAGTAAAACATCTCTCTGGCATCAGGTGGTCGTCTTTGTTGTCGCCATCGTCGATTTCATCTCCTTGTTCCAGTGAGCTTTTGCCTTGAGTTCCTCTCAGTGTAAACCGATCCAAAGATGTTGATTCTCTTCAGGAGTACTCAATCTCTTGATGCCTGTAAATAAATAATAAATAAATAAAAAATTACTTTTACATAAAAAATGAACCTTTTCACCCTAACCATCCTGGGGTCAATTTCACAAAGAGTTAGGACTGGTCCTAACTTAGGACTAGTCCAGGAGATATTACAAACTTAAGGCTAGTCCTAAGTTAGACGAGTAACTTGTCCTAACTCAAGATAAGACTAGTCTTAACTCTTTGTGTGAAGTCCACTGCAGATCCTTCAAGATCCAATTGCATGTTGTTTGTTTCTGTTTTGCTGAATGCTACACTTGTAACCATATTGTGCTTTACACACATGTCATGTAAACAGTGAATTTCTGCTTGTACTAATCCTCATGTAGCACTGAAATCCGTAATTCAGTGACGCTCGTGGCTCTTCAACAATGTTACCCCTGATCACTAGGCCATTTATTTTATTCATCAAACCAACTCGGCTCCCTTGGGAATAAACTGCCTGTGCAGCCAAATATGTAGTGGCCAAGCTAAATAAATCACAAGAACCTTCTCTGCCCTCACAGGTACCAACTAACCCCTGTGCAATCTATGGAAACTGTATGATCAACCTAAAAGGGTCTACAAGCCTAAAGCCCGGTTCATACTTCCTGCAAAATTATGTTGTCACGAACTCGCAATGAATAACTCGCAACAGTTGAACTGTGTCACAACCCCTTCGAAACATTCCCTAAGAAAACAGGGCTGTGTCGCCAAAATTCACCGTGTATTTGCAGGAAGTATGAACCAGGCTTAAGTAGTCCTTAACTTACTTGCATGATGGGCAGAAATAGAAGACGGTTTGTCCTTCATCAGCTGATCGTGTTTGCCTGGTGTGGAAATGAAGTCCATCGTGACCGCACTTGGCACATGCCCCGTCAATCTGAAACCAGAGCAGATAAAAAAATGAAATTAAGAAGTGGTGAAAAATAACCAAGCACTAAAAACAAAAAAACATTGTGATAATACGCCTAAAAGGGAAGTTTTTTTTGTCAATGATTAATGGACAAAATATAGAAAGATGAAATAAAACTGTGAAAGTTTCAGCAAAAAAGCTCTACTGGTTCTACTTGCTTAGAAAATAGAAAGCAAAACCAAATTAACAAATTACGTTCGTTTTTTCCTAACATTAAAAGAAAAATTGGCCAGGGGTTTCCTTACGGGTGGCGAACCCTTTGTCACTGATTTTCGCTCCTCTGTTTTCACAGTTAAAATATAAAACCTCTGAAAATAAAACAAACCTATTTGTACATCAAAATATTTTGGGGACGTACGTTATTTTTCAAAATTTACCAAATGTAAACTTTTAATTTGAAGCGGCGCAATTTTCCAGATGCAAACCCCTGTCACAGTAGCGATGAATCCATCCGAGGTAAAGATTCCGATACATTAATACAGGTTTGGGTTTTTCCCGACATTTAAAAAAAATTGGCCAGGGGTTTCCTTACGGGTGGCGAACCCTTTGTCACTGATTTTTGCACCTGTTTTCACAGGTAAAATATAAAACCTCTGAAAATAAAACAAACCTATTTGTACATCAAAATATTTTGGGGACGTACATTATTTTTCAAAATTTACCAAATGTAAACTTTCAATTTGAGGTGGTGCAATTTTCCATCCAACACAGTTAAAAAATTTGCCAGGGGTTTCCCTACGGGTGGCGAACCCATATCACTGGAGTTTGCTCTTCTTAAGAGTTAAATATAAAACCTCTGAAATGAAAAAAATTCTAACCAAATATTTGGGGGGGGGAGGTAAATTATAAAAAAACTCATTTTAAAATGGAAAGTGGTACAATTTTTTTTTCAATTTAACAGTTACAAAATTGGCCAGAGGTTTCCCTACGGGTGGCAAACCCATATCACTGAATTTTGCTCTTCTTAGAAGAAAACCTCTGAAATAAAACAAAACTATTTCTAACCAAATATTTGGGGAGGGGGAGGGTAATTTTCAAAACAAACCAAATTAAAAAACAAAATCGCCGGTTAAAATAAAGTGCTGGTACATTTTTCAATTAAAACCAGTTAAAATATTGGCCAGAGGTTTACGGTTGGCGAACCTTTATCACTGATGTTTCCAGAGTGATAAAACCTCTGAAAAAATAAGCAAGTACAAACAGAGAAATTTGGGGGTTGCTTTTCTTCAAAATTTACCAAATGATAAACCACTTTTTATTCGAACCAAAATTGTGCATTTATCTTTCAAACGATTTCATAATTGACCAGAGGTTCCCCTGCAGGTGGCAAACCCTTTACACTGATTTGTTTTTGTTTCTTTCCTGAAGTAAAATAAAACGGTAAACCCAAATATTTTGGGGTTATATGAGTCAAAAGAAACCATATGAAATAAATCACCTAATAAATTTCATCTATTGTGCATCTATTGTGAACCCTTTTCACAGATTTGAATTGTACATCTTGTTTTGTTAACTCAGAGTTAAATATAAATAATGAAACCTCTGAAAGAATAAAATACAAACAAAATGTTTTGGTGGTTATAGTATAGACAAATAAACAACAATAAAATACAAACATTTCTGTATATGTAAACATCAAGATATAAACGAAAACAATTTGGACATTTCCTAAGACAAGGCCAAGTAAAAAAAGAAACGCTACATGTTCAAAGGCTGGGTTTCTCAAAAAAAGATAGGAGGGGCTTTTTATTTTGTATTTCAAGATGGCCACATTCTTTTTAAAATGTCAAATATCCATTGTTTTTTCTACTGCTCAAACACACAATAAATAAATGAAACATTTTGGTCAAGACATTCGTATTGTTTTAGCTGAGAACATTTAAAAATACCCTATAAGAAAAATGTGCGTAAATTTTATTTAAAAATGGCATAAAAAAATGAAATAAAAAAGGAGGCGGCTTGTAAAAAGGAAGCTGGCGGGGACGTTAAAAACATTTTTCTTTTTTTACTTGGCCTAAAACTCCAGTGTTTCACTCACCAGTGGTCCTAGGTCTTTCTGGCCGACAACCTGGTGACGACCTTCAACATTCTTGTTAGAGTTGAGACTTGGATATGAATGATAGACCACCTGTATTAATGAGAAGGAAGACAAAAAGTGACTTTTCATTCATTCAAAAATATGCCGTCTGTGCTAATGATGTGATATATGCGATCACCACTGAGTGATACAAAGAGCAAAAAAATCACTGATAATATTAATAAACACAACTTTACACAAGTGTTACATTTTGTTGAAAATCTGTTAATGAAAGAAATGTAATTTGGACTTGTGTTGGTCAATTTTGAAATCATGAGTGCTTGGCACCAGCAGGTTGCACGGCACACACCCTGCCTCATCATAAGATTTGAAAATCTGAAACATTCATTTCCAAAAAAGACAAGTCAGACAGTCAATGGGGATAACTTTCCGTATGGCGCCATCACTTTTTCATTCATTTTTACAAACAAAGGGATATCTCATTGAGATAAATTAGATACTATAATATTTCATATGAAATGAAAAAGTTATTGTACCAAGGGTATTTCTTTTAGTTTTTGTACCACAACCAGCTGACCACAACTAAAAAAGATGATTTTATTTGTATAAAAAAACATAGACATTTTTTTACAAATTATAACATGACCTAGCCCCACTTGTGTGGCCAAGGATGGCTGAATCCTTAGACACTTGTCCACCCCATTTCCTCATGCAGCTAAGGAATAAAAAATTCTGGCGCGCTATCTACGAGCCACTCGGCATTATAAACCGGCTGAATGTGTGAACTACGTAGCACGTGCGCGTAAAAAGTACACAAGCTTAATTCACAAAAAACAGCCGTTGATTTGTATTCAGGCCCTCACAGGCCCTCAGCTCGGCAGGCCAATGACGTCATGTTGATTCGCACAAAACGATGAAATTAGAGTCGGCGAAAGGTAGCAAAGTTATCGTTAAAAATTTCTTTTTAAATTTATATTTGTTTCACTTTTCAATACACACAAAGCAAGCTAAGAGTTATGTGAACACATTCAGCCAGTTTATAATGCTGGGTGGCTGGTAGATAGTGGGCCAGAATTTTTGTACACCTTATAAAGTCCTTAGCTGCATGAGAAAATGGGGTGGACGTGTGGCTAAGGATTCAGCTGTCCTTGGCCACACAAGTGGGGCTAAACATGACCAAACAACAGCCGATGAACCACCAGGATGCAACCATTACAAAGGATGATACAAAAGGCAATCATTAATCCTACAGACAGGCCGGATAACTTTCCGCATGGCGCCACCACTTTTTCACTCATTTTTACAAAGAGGGATATATCAATCAGGTAAATTAGATACTATATTATTTTATTTCGAATGAAAAAGTGGTGGCGCCATACGGAAACTTTTCCAACAGGCCTAGTGGTAGTAGGCCGATTTATAATGTAAATTACAAAATCAATGTTCAAAACTTAGTGAAGTGTTATTTATAAATTATTATAAATATTTTTTTTATACTAAAAAAAAATTGTTTTTTGTAAACTACAAATTATCAGTCACATGTCATTTACATTATCAGAGTCAAAGTCATTGAGCTGAATTTGCATTATTATGTATTTAAATTAATATAATATTCAAAGTATGTTGCGATCAGCCTCCTCCCCCACCGCCTCTTTGGCCACTGCCCGACCCCGCCTACCCATTTATAATAACGCACAAGTTCAGGCGCCATCACACACAGCTTTACATGCTCCGGTTTCCACAAGAAATACATATATTCCAAACTTACTTTTTGCATTTACTTTGTGAGGACATGTCTTGCATTTCATAACTACCGTTCCTTTTACAGGAAACGGTAAAATGGAGCCAAATTGCGGGCAAAATTCTCTCGAAGAAGCAAGTACCTCCTCTCCTTCCATGTTTTTGAGAAACTCTGATCCAGCATGCGTTTCTGAATGGGACGCACGTGATTTATCAAGCTGGACTTTATCCGCTCATTCAGCGTTGAATTTGGTTTAGGGTATCTGACTATAAGAATCGCGCCATCTGTTGGCGGATTGTAGATTCTCCCGCGCAAAGTTAATGAGTTGTACTAATTGATGCACCTGCTGTATGATTTTGATTAGTTCTGGTTACTGAACCACACCACATCACTATCTAAGAGAGGAATCCCTTCCCACAACTAAATAAAAATCGATTTAAACTTGTTTTAAATAATCCCTGGAACATTACAAAAGTTGTCACTCACAAAGATGCAAAAAATCAAAGACATTATATGATTTTGTTTAACCATGATAATGCTGGAAAATAGTTTTTGCCCCTGCTATTTTATGTTTGAATTGTCTTTTTATGTGTGTCCTCAAATGCATTTTGTTATTTTTAACCACAGGGGTAAGTTTGCATAATAATAAAAAACAAGATAGGAGTAAAAAGTTATGTTTTAGTTGCTGCTGGGGGATAAGCGAATCGTTTTTGGTTTGAATTTTCTAATTCAAGATTCGCTGGCAATTCTTGGCTATTTTAACTGGCGTTTGGCAAGAGCAGACAAGAGACAAAGTTATTTAACATAATAGGCTAGGTTTACCCCCCCCCCCCCCCCCCGTATGGCTTCCAGCTCCCGCCCTCAGTTTTTTCCACTCATAACCCCACCCCCTCCCTGACAGAATGTAGTACCCTCCACTTAGCATTACCTCGCTTATTATAGACCCCTCCAAAATGTTTGTCATTATCTCCTCCTTGATATCATCATTTTGAACTTTCCCCCCATTTTGATAGTCAATTCCTATTTACAACAATAACCATACAGCACCCCCCCCCCCATTCGATCATTTGTTTTGTTAACATCTCTTACACTATTTGTGTTCTCCAATTATCCACTCTTTAAAAATCTTCATTAACCAATGAACACAAACCAAAAGCCAAACAACAAAAGTGAAAAAAAACATCCATTTCATCAAATATGAAAAGTTATTTTATTAAAACAACATAACGTAACAGGTAAAATTATCTTGAGCTTTGACTGTATTTGTGATCCATTTAGTCTAAAAAGAAATTTCTTTAATATGTTTTCAAAACTACATGATTGAAATGAGCACATGTTTTTTATCCAAAGCTGACCTTGGCTCTTGGCTTTAAAATATCAAGAAATCAAGTACTCTGTTGAATTTGTGTTACACTTAGGTGGAGGTCCATTTAAGGCTGGTGTTAGATGCAATTGTGTCCGCCATGCAATACTGTCCGCTCCGGACACTTTTGCATATGCAATCGTGTCCGGGGCTATGCAAGAACTATCCGGTGGACATGTCCATGACTGTACATGTATGTGCGTGCGTAAGCGAGCGTGCATGTACTGAAACTATAGTGCAGCATGAATATTTACATTTTATGATTGCAGCGAATACCCAATGGCTGAATATTTCCAAAATGTCATTCATGACATGCACCTAGCATGTAAAAAACCGTCAACCAAGGGCGTTTAATTTACTGCAAGGACAGTTTTGCACAGGGCGGACACAACTGCATATGGAAAGGGGGCCAGGCAGACACAATTGCATATGCAAAACGGCCAGCAGACAGTGTTGCATATGCAGCAGACATGATTGCATATGCAATAATGTCCTCCGGATAGTATTATATAGAGGACATAATTGCATGCACCACCAGTTCGGCAACCGTCATACGGTTGACAAACGCTTGAAGACTGCATCTTTAAATTTTATCTTATTCTTACCCCGTCAGGGTGGGGCTTACATATGGCAAACTCTCTGGGCGAGTGGCATCTGTGGGGGACAACACACCTAGCCAAATGATGTTTGTTCTCCTTTTGGCCCAGTGCCTTAAATTTAAAAGTAAAAACAAGGGGAAGCCTTGCCTTTTTTTCAAAGTAGGGGGAATTAAACTTAGGACAAAATACTGAAATTATTATCTAAATTTATGATTCAATGTTGTGTTAGAAGTTTTGAACCAAAGTGAGAGCATTTAATTTGAAAAAGTCACAAGAAGTAAGCCTTGCACCCTTTCAATTAAGGGCAAACTTTTGAACCAAATTAAAAGCCTTAATTATAAAATTAAAAAAGATATCAACTTTGCATTTTTAATTCCTTTTTGGCATAAAATGAAACCAAGGTGACAAAATAAAAAATTACAAGGCATAGGCGCGATTTTTAACTACTTTTAAAAAAATTAACTAGAGCTAGATACCTAGAGGAATGTACTGCAAACTCCTTAATTTTTTTCAATAAATTAAATGCTCTTGACATTTGTTTGCCCTAAATAGAAGGCAAGGCTTGCCTCTTGAGAATTAATCCGTAGGTCACAGGTTCAAGTCTCAAACTTGAAGGAACACGTTGCCTTGGATCGGACGAGTTGGTCCATAAATAGCCGTTTGTCCCATAAATGGCTGACCGTGTTAGTCGACGAGGTAAAAGGAAAACCGTGCAATTTGGAGGTGTTGTGTGGATCATTGTGTTCTACTTTTATAACATCTTTCTATCCATATGCATTTTATAACAAACAGTTACACACACTTTTCAAAGACCAACTCGACCGATCCAAGGCAACGTGTTCCTGTAATCAACCCAAACTTTCTTCTCCCCCAAAAAATATATAAAAAAGAGAGCAGCCTTTGTGATTATGAAAATAATTGTATCTGATATAATTCTGAATTTAAGATACCTTTAAAACATACCACAGTAATCATCCTAACAACTGGATATGTGGCCAATGACTTTATGCCAAAATGAGACTGATCTTTTAACCCCTCGTCCGAAGCGCAGCGCTTTTACACGTGCCTTTCCTTTCCAGCTTTTTGGGAGTCAAAGTATACACAAAGGTATTGACTCCTAACAATGGTAGGCATTTTACTGAATATATTCCACGTCTGCAAGGGTTCAATAAGGAGATGAATTGCAACTATCTAGTAGACAATTGTAAGTTATTTTTATTTCCACACTGCAGTGCACTGCCCAGAGTTTTAATGTAATTGAACATATTCCAAAGTGAGGTTGAGAATTTTTGAAGTTGCTTTTTTTGGCTTGCATCTGTTACACTTTATGATAACTGACCGCTGAATTTGTTGCTTGATATTAAAGGAACACGTTGCCTTGGATCGGACGAGTTGGTCAAAACAAAAGCGTTTGTAACCGTTTTTTATAAAATGCATATGGTTGGAAAGATGTTTTAAAAGTAGAATACAATGATCCACACAAGTTTGCCTCGAAATTGCGTGGTTTTCCTTCTACTGTGCGAACTAACATGGTCGGCCATTTATGGGAGTCAAAATTTTGACCCCCATAAATGGCCGACGTGTTAGTCGACGAGGTAAAAGGAAAACCACGCAATTTCGAGGCATATTTGTGTGGATGATTGTATTCTACTTTTACAACATCTTTCTACCAATATGCATTTTATAAAAAACGGTTACAAACGCTTTTCAAAGACCAACTCGACCGATCCAAGGCAACATGTTCCTTTAATGACCAAAGTCTGTTTAAGTCTCTGAAGAAACTCACAGTGCCCATAAAGACCAAATGGGCGAAGGAACAACAACAAATCATAATCAGGTATCCTTCCTCCCATTGTAGTTCACTGCCACACTGTCCGATTAAATCATTAAATGTCCAACCATCTGATTCCTTGGAAAAGTCTCAGTCGTCCGGATACACACGTTAAGCCGATGTGCTGTACATGTAGTAAAACAAATACATGTAATTTGCACATACCGGTACAACGCTGAGCACTTAATACAGCAGGCATGAAAAATCAGGCAGCATATCAAACTTGCTAAACATACAAGAGCAAGACGTTTAAATGTACACATTAATAGATCTTCATTCAAAGAAGATTGGTGTGAGTTTCTCTAAAGATCTCCTAGAAGTGATGAGAGTGTATTGTTTGAAGGAATGCATCTCCACATTGAAGAAAACGAGGGGGATGTACCTTTAACTCAGTGCAGTCTCTAATGCTTTCTTTCTCTCGATGGAATCAAAGTACCATACAGTGATCGCAAACCTGCATTAGATGAAAAGGATCACATTGCAATTTAACTTATAACAATCACATTTGGTACCTTAATATAGCGAGATGTCCTACATGTAGCAGCTAGATCAAGGTGCTTTATAAACCTTTCTGCAAACTTTCTCAACTCCCTGAGGCTTAAATTTTCACTGAGGGATCAATCCAACACAAGTCTCAGCCTCTTAAACTTCCCATTTATAAACTATATTTGATTATTTGGTGCAATTGAGGGCACCATTTGATAAAAATGCAAGGCTATTAAGCAACAATCGATAATAAAGAGGGGAAACCTAACATTTTTAATTCAATTCACGATTAAAAAATTGAATCTAAGTCAGAGCATTACATCTGTAAAAAAAAAAAAAAAATTTAAAAGGCACTTGCTTTGGATTTTGTATTTTCGTTCAGGGAAAAACTGTTCACTACTTGTAGATGTAGACATACACAAAAATTAGCATGTGAAAATTTAACTTTTAAAGGTGGTGGCATTTTTTAGTGATCGCTTTAAATTCTGAGTAAATTCGTCCATGCACTAATAGGAACACACAATATGAGAAATGTTACTGACAGTAATAGTTCTCAAAATTCTTTACACTATTGAAAGCCACAGTAAGCTTCTATCCATTAATTTTAAGACTGATCACCAAGAGGTATACCTTCCCTTTAAGTCTGTAAAATTTTAAGGGGCATCAAATTGAACCAAATACATTTGACAAAATGAAGGACTCTCATAACACTAGTAAAAGTTGCCCTGGGGTTTTAAACTATTAAGAGACTGTACATGTACTCCATTTTTCCAGGGTAACATTAGACTCTTAACATTTCTGTTCCCCTTTCAAGGACTCCATCTTAAAACACCAATTGATTTTCTCAGCCTGTTTGGTTACATCAGCTTTTCAGTTCGTTAAATCTGATTAGAATCTCTTGGATCTCGATGGAAAATGGATATATTAAAGGAAAACTTTTCATACCTTGCTCAATCCAATTAGTTGATCAGTCTGAGAATGAGTTCATATCGCTACCCGCTTCACTGGGGACGTCACTGCCGCTATCACTCTTCTTGTCCCAATCCTTCATGGTGGCGCCCATCATAAAGTTATCCTGAAGAACACTCCAAGACGGTTTCTTGCCTCCCTCTGGGTTCTCACCAACCTGTGGAAAGAGTAAAATTACATTCACCAGTTAAGTCATTGCAAATTATTTTAGTACATGTAGCAAAGAAAGAGACAAAAGCCTAACCTAGTTAACAATAACATCCAAGTTGCTTTCTTGCCATGGCAAGATAGTTACTAATACCATGGTAAGACAGAAACTTAAGATAGAAACTCACAGTGGGAAGAGAGTTAGTCACCGTTGTGAGATAGAAACTCAGAGTGGCAAGAGAGTAAGTCAATGTAGAAACACAAGATGGGAAGACAGTAACACACTTTGGCCTGATAGTAACTTGCCTTGGCAAGACAGTGTGAGACAGTATTCCACTGTGGCAACGAGGATGCAACTTGCATTGACAGATGGTTGGCACCATGGCAAATTGCATAAAATACAGGGTAGCACAAAATAGAACAGTACCACAACTTGGTGAGATATTGAAAACCCCATGCAAGAGAGTAACTCACCATGGTGAGAAACTAACTTGCCTTGGCATGAAAGTATTTTAAGTATTTTGCCTCTGCAAAATATTAACTCACTGTATTGAGATTAACTCACCATGGCAAGATAGTTACTAGCAGTGATAAGAAAGTAATTCACCCTGCTGGATTTATAGCCAAATTTCTGACGTAAAATTCATTGACCAAATCAATTTATATGAGTTACCTAGAAAAAGATCTGCAGCAAGAAATATCTTGTGCACGACGTACATGTACATGTAAGTACATCTCTTGAATCGTATACAGCCTTTATTTTCTTGTGTGTTCGCAGTGGTGATTGGGAAATAAAATAAATTTGAAGCTCTATGATTTTATTTACTTACACAAAACTCAATTCAAAATGAGACAGCAATGAAAATAAAGTACTGGGACGTTACCTTTTTCTGAAGGTTGCTCCTCTTCTGAACAACTGGTGTCCCTCTGAGTAGGTCCAAGAAGTTTCCCCTCCCGCTGGCTGATCTTATTTCCTCAGCTCGTCGTCTGTCTGAGATAGAGAGAGTCTTCTCCTGGGGCTCTCCAGAGTGCTTCTGCTCTTTCTTGACAGCATTGAAGAGCTGGACGACACCTCTGTAAACGAAGACAATAGTAAGGAAACCTTTTTAGGGATTGGTCTATGAAGCTGAAAAGTAAAGTGGGGTGTTTATTTCAAAAGAATAGAGAAACAGAGGGTTTGAAAGACTGTTAACAGGTCTTGCTCCACCCCCCCCCCCAAAAAAAAAAAAAAAAAAATCACCCAAAGAAGCTTCTGACTACCCAAGAAAAATGTTGACTAATGGGATATTTTCAAATGTCTTTGCAGGCAGAGGCTGTCATGGACAAGCAGGCTAGGAATAGGACTCTACTTCTGTAAACTACAGAATGAGTGTTCAAATCCTGGCATAGACAGTGGCAACATTTTTGTGCTTTCAAGAGCAAGGCACTTTATCAAACAAGATTGTAAAATGTAAACTATCATACAAGTACATGCACAGGGAGGCTTTTAAATTGTGGACTAGCATAACAGCCTATGCGTAGCGGTTATACTTGCCTGCCACTCTTGCCTAATGTAGTACTTGTGTGCTTAAGTTGTTACCTACATAAATACCTACGTTCAATTACATACCTTGTTGCTATTCTCTGTAGTCTCCTTTCAACAACTTTATCTGTTACTTTGGGTCTGACTCGGCCAAGCTGTTCCCACTGATCTCTTGACATTTTCTGCAGGGAAAATATTTAATGGTGATTAACTTTTGCCCCTTTTTCAACTACATTTCTGTGCAATGGGGATTAAATTTAAATTAGCATGATTGAGGAAGTTTGTTTTGAGTTTGAAAGCCTCGTAACTTTCCCTGGGGGAAAAAAGGTGTCTGAAATGTGTTTAAAGAGGGGCTCCAAGATCAAAGTCAGTTTTATGATCCACTCGTTTTCCCTAAGTGGATATATTTGAAGAAAAGAAAAAAATTGTTGGAGCAAAGAACAGGAACCTGGAACTAGAACCTGCGACCATTGAATTAATGTGGGGGTGCTCTGCCATGTTAAACCGGGGGTCTCAGGTTCCAGTTCTCTTCTTTGTTCAACCCAAAACTATTTCAAATTTACCCACTCAGTTTACAGTGTAGTTTATTACTGTACATGAAACCTTTGAGGTCTCGCATAAGAATTTCTTAACATTTGAACCTACCACTTTATTCCTCTTGGCATACTCTTCCTCCTCCAGTAGTTTGGCTTTCTCATACTCCTTAGACTTTGACAGAATAGCTGAGGTTGAGGAAGACTCTTTGGGGATTTCCTTCTGTAGGATCTTAGCCATTGCGTCTGCCCATCCTGCGCCCGGTACTCTCGGCACTTCCTCTGCGTCTGATTCAGGATCGGAGACTTTGAACTCTTCGTCTTCTTCAACATCGTCATCATCAATATCAAAACCAGTATCAGCGTCAAAATCTAAATCATCATCATCATCAACACCATCAATATCGTCGATGTTGCTCAGTTCTTCAGCTTTGATCTCTGGTAGAGCGGATGACTTCTGTTTTATCTTTTTCCTGGGCGTTTTGGCTTTTTTCCTCAATGGAGGTTCTGTGGAAAAAATATCAGAAGATAAAGTGTTTATTACCAAACATGTATTATAGATGTAAACTCGCTTATAAACAGGTGACCTTTATCAATCATCTACTCAGTCTTACCCTATGTCACTCTTGCCCAATAAGACGTCAGTTTTGACTAACATTCTATAAAAAAAATTTTAAAGTTTTTTTTTAAACAGGTTTTTGTCCCTTTTCTTTAAAATATTTTCTCAATGGTGTTTTGAGTGTTATGAAAGGATTCATTAGAAATTGGGAATCAAGTTTGTGTTCCAAGAATTTGTGTCATGATTTTTCGAAAGTGGTAAAAATGGAGCAAACCTGTTGACTAGCTGTCAAAATTGTATGTGCTTGACCATTTCGTCCTGTTCATTTCAACATGGGTCGTAACCCTCCGGCAACGCCGTGGGAGGAGAGTTAACTTATCGCCGGTCCTACTGCTTGCCGTCAACTCATTTGTGCCATCAATTCACCGTCAACTCAACCACTAAGCCGAAGGCGCAATAATGAAGCGCAATACATAATACACTATGAGGTACCAACGTTTGACGTCTAGGGGCAAGACTATTCCAGTTTCAGGAAAGCGCCCTCTGTTTTCTATGTTGTACAAGCTCTGGGAAAAAGCAAGGTGGTGGACAACGGCTTTGCTGCTTCGCGATCATTTTTTTCTTGAGAACAAAGCTTAATTAAATGTAGTTAATAAACCAAAATGTAACCTAAAACTTATAAAACTAAAAGTATTTTGTTGCTATTACTTCACAGTTCTGTGCCTCGTTTATGGATTTTAAATGTGTATTGGTTTAGTTGACAGGGAGTTGACGGCACAAAGCGAGATGATGGCAAGTGGTAGGGCCCGTTATCGCTACTACTACTAGATCACGCAATGCACACACAAGAAAACTGTCCAGCATACAGAACTTTTTATTTTTTCGTCAATGTTTTTCTACACACACAGCAGCACAAAACCACAAGTGACAAAACATGGCACTAATATTTAATAATATTTGTTATGGATTTTTTTATTATTAATATTTTGTTTAAATAATATAAATACAATAGAGTACAGTTGAGTAGCCATGAATAAAAACTGAATTAAAAGAGAAGTTTAAAAAGAATGCAAGCTTCTGCTTGTAACTGTGTGTGACTGATCAACTTTGCAAACCGTGACCTACACATGAATATTGTATTTTTGTATACCCAATTTAAAGCACCGCGGTTTTTAAGCCATGTGACCCTTTCGGTAAACAGTGTTTTGTCCAAGGCCCGGACTTTGTGTACCTCAACTTCTATATCAAATAACAAACCTGTGAAAATTTAGGCTCAATCAGTCATCGGAGTCGGGAGAAAACAACGGAAACCCCACCCTTGTTTCCGTGCGTTTCGCCGTGTCATGACATAAGTTAAAAATAAATCCGTACTAATTCTCGTTAACAAGAAATTATATTGTTTTGCTGGTTTCTCAAAAAGCAAAGCATTTCATGGACTAATATTTCAAGAGAAGTGGTTCACTATTGCCTTCTATAAACCCTGTAAGTTATTTGTAAATCTGTGAACTTTTTTTTTTCTGAACCGAAAGGGTCCAATGGCTTTAATTGTGTACACGGAATTCCTACCGTCTGCTGTGGCTGTGTTGACGTTTTCTTTCACTTGATCTTCATCACTTTCGACATCAGCATCGCTCCCAGAATCGTACGAAACCTTCACAAACGGTCTCCTTCTCTTCAACAGTTTTATCTTTTGTTTCTGGCTCGTATTTTTAGCTTTAGACGAAATAAACGAAACCACATTATCTGCAGTCGACGTTCCATGTGCCATCGTGTCGGCCGCCATGTTGTTTGTGTTGCGACATCATGCCTAGCGTGTAATTCATGTTAAACGGTAGAGGGCGCTAATTCAATAAAATAATATTAGTTGCTTATTCCATGGAGGAAGGAATAATTCCTTTTTCCATGCTTATTCCAATAGTCTCATGCGTCTGACTGGTATCTTCATTCTTAAATCTGGTTATTTTAATTAAAAAATTACCTCCCCCTCGACTCAAAATTCCTGACATATTCAGCTATTGTGGTTTAAAATGCAAGGTTTATGGTTTCCCCATCACCCCAAGCGAAACTCACTGTTCCTAAAACAAAATTCAGGTTTCTGTACCAAACAAGTTTTTTTTCTCTATTGTCAAACATTTCAAAGTTATGAATCAGTAATCACTTTTAAGATGCCCCCCCCCCCCCCCCGCCGACAGGTACATTGACAACCTCAATGTTATTATCTATTCCAAATTCTACTTTTTTTTATTGTAAATTCTACTTTTTTTTATTGTACACATTTCTCCTAGCTCCTCATGTTTGTATTTTTTTATAGGCTTCTTCCCAAGAGTTTAATGACTCACCACATAAATACACAAATAAACACACCAAATAACATGATTAACAATAAAACTTATATTTATTGGCCCATTTATTTTAAAATATCATACATCAACTCAAGGACAAAAACACAATAAACCAAAACCCAACAGAAACATTTTGTAAAACAACCCTAAACTTTTTTTAGGATTGGCTTTATAACCAAGTCAATTCGATGCACATCCCTTCAACAAAAAGGGTGTGAACAAAAACAAAAAAAATGATAAATAAAGGAACATAAAGTACTTTCAAAAAGCTAAATCTGTTAGATAGTACAGAATTTAAATTTCACAATTGGTAGACAAATTAGACAATGGATCTAAGACATGATTATGCATAAGACATTATGTGTTATACAATGTAATAATGGAATGTAACCCAAATTTTACCCAATGATAGCGAGGTTGAAGTCAACGATAATGAAATCTAGATCCCAGTTAGTGCAAGTGAAATCCTGGGCCCAATTTCATAAAGCCTGCAAGCACAACAAATTTGCTTAGCATGAAATTTCTTCCTAGGTAAAAACAGGATTACCAGCCAAAATTTCCACGTGATTTTCAGGATTTAGCAAACAACAGCTGCATACCAGTATCAAGCAATATTCAACAAATGAAAGTTTGGTTGGTAATCCTGTTTTACTAAGAAGGAAATTTCATGCTAAGCAAATTTTTGTGCTAACAGACTTTATGAAATTGTGCCCTGGTCACAATTAATAGCGAAAGCAGGATCCAACTCTCGCTCATTAGTAGTGAGATCAGGCTAAGGGAATGTGAGATTTCATCCAAGTGATTGCAACAATGAGGCTAACTCTAATCTGTGATATGGATATATTCAAGCAATAGAAACCAATCAATTTGTTACAATAGACATTATTCAAAATCGAACTCACGAATGGCTTATTGAGATTAACTTATGACTTTTCACTTGCAATTGTTGTTTTCTGCATGTGTAAATGCAGTGGACACTATTGGTAATTTCTCAAAATAGTTATTAGCATAAAAGCTTAATTGGTAACAAGTAATGGGGAGCTGTTGATGGTATAAAACATTGTGAGAAACAGCTCCCTCGGAAGTAACATAGTTTTCGAGAAAGAAGTAATTTTCCACGAATTTGATTTTGAGACCTCAGATTTAGAATTGGAGGTCTCAAAATAAAGCATCTGAAAGCACACAACTGTCTGACAAGGGTGTTTTTCTTTCATTATTATCTTGCAACTTCGACGACCAATTGAGCTCAAATTTTCACAGGTTTATTAATTTATGCATATGTTGAGATACACCAAGTGAGAAGAATGGTTGTTGACAATTACCAATAGTGTCCATTGTTTTAAAACAGTTCTGTCACGAAAGACTGCTTTTTATCTCAAAGCCGTACAAAAATACATAGATTAAAAACCAACCCAAGACTCGAGTGTGAATACTCTAGGTGTTCAGTCTCCATGAAACATTAATGGATCATAACAATCCGAACTATTTATAAATAAGAAGACCTGGATTTCAACTTACTCTTTCACGCACGACCAGTTGCTAACGACTGGTTTTAAATCCCTCCAGAAAAACACAAAAAGATTACACTGCCACACAGTTTTCAGAACAGGAAAGAGGACTCTTGATGGTGCTTTTGCCACCTGTATTCGGGAGGTCTCAACTTGCAAAAATCAAGGAAACTGTTAAAGTGTCCATATGATTAATTTGTCACTACAACAAATTGTGCATAAAAGGATTCAAGGAACAGGTTGCATTGGATCAGTCGAGTTGGTCTTTGAAAAGCGTTCTGTAACCGTTTGTTATAAAATGCATATGGTTAGAAAGATGTTGTAAAGGTAGAATATAATGATCTACATAAAAATGCCTCGAAAATTGCACGATTTCCCTTTTACCTCGTGGACTAACACGGTCGGCCATTAATGGCAGTCAAATTTTTAACTCCATAAGTGGCCGATCGTGTTAGTTCGCACAGTAAACGGAAAACCACGCAATATCAAGGTAAATTTGTGTGGGTCATTGTATTCTGCTTTTGAAACATCTTTCCAACCATATTCATTTTATAAAAAACGGTTACAAATACTTTTTGTACACCAACTCGTCTGATCCAAGGCAACGTGTTCCTTTAAGAATAAGAGCATTGTTCCCAGTACAATCTTACAAAATTAACAAAACATTTGTATCTCTTCCCAACACCCAACTCTCACTAAATAAATTACTCTCCCTCAAGAATAATCTTACTCTAGACAAGGCTCAACTCTGTCATTCCAATCGACAAATTGACAGACTCTAGTCCTAGTATCAGATAATGACTTTGTTAGATAAACCAAATAGTTGGACAACGCAGAGTTAATGAAGAAAGGATCATATTTTGTATCAACATAGAATAGTTATGGTGTACTTTTTCTTGATTATAAACCTTGATGGCTCAGTGAATATTTTCTCCAATATTCTAAAATGTTTAAATCAGACATTTTGTTCAGTCAAAGTGATTCATGATTCAAATCAGTCTTGTATTTATACTAATGTATTTTGTATCAATATAAATAAAGTTGCACTAAAAAAAATCCTACTTTCTTTAATAAAAACTGAAAGCACTTTCGATGGATTAGTTTAATTTCAAACATCAAATTTGCTGTGAGGAAAGATTTCGGCTTAACAAAATAACGTTTGAGGTTAGAGTTCTGTTGAATGTTTTTGTTTTTAACCTCAAAATCAACAATACAATGGGGGCGTCCTAAACATTTTGTGATTTCAATCTTGAGTTTTAAACCAAGAAACATTTGACTGAAGTACAGGGGTTTGTTGATCAAAGGGGTTTGGCAATCAAGAGACCAAATTTGCGACCAAAGTCATTGTGACTGACCATGCTGCTTCCCATCTTACAGCAAAAGCACTCAAAAGCAGCCATGCTTTTCTATGCACACTGGATTGGCATGGTTTGCTTTGTTTGTTTGTTTGATTACATAAGTCGTGACTTGTGTCTCGCAAATAAGTTCAAATTTGTTTGGGAGGCCAGAAAAGGTTGTTCACACTCCTTCAAGGTGAACAGAATTCATGGACAGCCTTTTGAGGTGAGTCTGCTCTATTTATGGCTTCAGAGCAATTCTTATGATAAGATGTTTTCTATAAACTCATGGCTTCCTTGTTGAGGGGGTTGACTTGTCATCAGTGGCGACTGGATGCAATATTCCATATTCATCTGCTGTATCTAATAAAGAGCATATTATAGGAGAATCCACCTGCAAGATAGGAAAACAAAATAATTAGTTCTCGACTTTTATAGTAAATTTGACTAATGTGACTGGATCTGGCTAAAGCAATGAACTTTTACAAAATTTTCCTGTGATTCTCAGAGTTTTTTTTTTCATTTGATAACAAATTTGAAATAGAAATAGCTTGCAACTTTATATCCAACTGCCACTCTTTGTTGTGACAAATAGCATTATCCTATGTGGGTATGTAAGATACTATTTTCAGACATAAAGAATGGCAAAACTGGCGATCACATTCGGTAACCATTACTAAATTGTAAATGTAAGCATTTTTGAAGTGTTTTTAAACTTTGAGTTTGTGACTTAATCAAATTAAAATATTTGTTTTACTCATTTCTCAGAAACAACCGCATTTCAAGCAAATCATTTTTAAAGGAAGTTTCACAGCATGACCAAATTTATCTCGCCGAGTGCAAATCTGTGAAAATTTATATTGAAAATGTTACATTTTGTGTTCAGATTGGTTTTAACGCTTACCCCAAGTACATATTCGCAATCCTTGGGTTCTGCTAAGTAGATTGTGACCGCCGTTGGTTGCATGTCTTCTTTGCATTTTAACTTGACCTGTGCCACTCTGTGCTTTCCTGTGATGTCACAAACATCTCCATTGCTGTATAAATGAGTTACACTCCTATAAAGAGGATAAAGAGATAAAGGGTTGGATAAATCTTCAGAATTAAGGAACTCATAACGTCTGGAATGAAAGGTTTTCATCTACACGAATAATGCTATAGATAGATAACAAATACTAACTTTGGTTTTTACCCATATACACCGATGTGTTAGCACTGTACATACTCAGTACTTTCTCGGTTTGGTGACAAAAATCACAGGGTCAAAAGATTCAAACTGCCTCTAGCTACCTGGCAATTTCGGTGGTCTAGTTGGTATGACACTACTCTAGAAATGCAAGTTCTTAGGTTCGAATCCCTACCAAGTATTAATGCCTGGTTTTTTTTTCATAGAACTCAGGAAAGTACTGAGTATACAGTGCTAACACACAATGGGTTAAGCCAAAATGATTTTTCCAATTACTGTACTTCAAAGGTAAATGTCTTAACCACTTCAAATAAGTTACAGGCAGGTTTATTAGCACAAAAAAAATTCTGGACTGACCTACGATGGACAGTTTACTACGACCATAACAACTTTAGCGGGCCCCTCACTTTTAGTGTGCCTACTGTAGATCAACACTCTATTTTGCAGCAGGCACAGGCATACACCTACTGTACTAAGCTTTGTTTCACCCATACAAAGAGGGACACTGGCAATCATGCCTCATAATATCTCTTCATACTTCAAGACTTTTGTCCTGTTGCTGTACAAATGTGTGATACAAGAATGGACAGGGCTAACAATATTGTAGTTGGCTCAATTAATGCAAGTTCAAGAATTCTGAGATTCCAGCTTTGACCAGCACACCATGGCAGATAATCAGCCGTGGTATACGGTCAAGGTTCTGTCACAGTGAGTGCCTACTCATATTTTCTCACAGACATGAAATTGGCCTTACCCTCTCAAGAAGGAAATTCCAGAACTGTTATTGAGGTGTGACTTACTTTGTTCCAACTGCTTTTTTCTCTTTAGTCCACCATGCTTTGTGTTCTTCCTTTTTCCAAGACCCAAGAAGTATAACAGTTCTACCATTTCTATCCTACAATGAAAGAAAACAATTCATAGAAATATTAGTACTTTTTTTTAGCACATCTGAATCCACCATTGCTCAAGAACTATAAATACAGACTTC
Organism: Asterias amurensis; assembly: GCF_032118995.1. Lineage (NCBI taxonomy): Eukaryota > Metazoa > Echinodermata > Asteroidea > Forcipulatida > Asteriidae > Asterias > Asterias amurensis. The sequence continues at coordinate 16,294,887 of NC_092648.1, forward strand.
AAGTATGAACAATTTCAAACAAACAGCATAAGAAAAACAAACGCTACTTAACCTCATGATATTGCTGTGCAAATTTTCCATAACAGAATTCGTATCTCCACCATCCTGTGCCCTATATTGAGAATGACACATGAGATAAATAGCAAGTAAAATCGGGAATGAAATAAAATGAGTAAGTAAATTCACATCCTCTAATTTAAAATGTTTTATATGTTTGAACCCCATATGACAGTGTTTCAGCCAAACAGAATACAGCACCAGCAAGAGTTGTATCATAAACAGAAATATGTGGTGCACTTCCTTTTGCAATAGATCCTGATAAATTCAATGCTGTTTTAATTTAATATTATCAAAATTTAGGGATAAACTACAAGTTCTCTGACCCAAAAATGCGCAGACCATGTATTTGAAATGTTTACATGAAGGTCATCAAAAATCATTTTTGATATTGACAAACATTGCAACTGGAGGGTCTCAAACACAGTGTAAATTTGCATTGTTTTAACTAAGGGAATCAATGTGTGGTGAAGAGGTTTTCAACTAGTGGTTTAAACCCGCTGAGGCCTGGTTCTTGATAATCGAGATGAAGTTGAGGTAAATTATCAAGAACCAGGCCTCAGTGGGTTTAAACCACTAGTTGAAAACCGATTCAACACACTTTGATTCCCATTCATAAATACCTTTTTGGTAAAATAAACATCAACACTTTTTGGTAAAAAAAGTAAAATAAATGCAAAAATTATTATTGTTTAATGAATTCTTTCAACACAACACCACTCCAGCTATGAAACGGTAAGGCCCTCGGGTAAACAACTCCTTATAAGGAGATTGCTGTGTGCGTCACACGTATCGGGTGATGTGGCACAACTGTCCCGGTTGTTGCTCTCGACAAATAGGAATGAAGAAACTGTTGTATAAGCACAGGTGCAAGCTCGCAAGTGACGCCCATGTTTCAACATTTTTTACTGGTCATTATCAAAGGTTTAAACACCCCCACTTGTGACGCGCTCTCCACCAATAGGAGTAGCGAAACTGTCTTAGGTATTTATGAATTGAGGTTAAAGACCTTTTGCTTCACTCTCCCCTGTTTTAATAAGGACTCTATAAAGTGCATATTTTGCAAAAGAAATGACACATAACTCACCCCATGAAGACAGTAGTCCCCATTTAAGAAGTCCTGTAATATTTGTTTGTCTACAAGGATGGGTCTGGGTAACCGTTGCTTAGCTGCTGCAGCTGTAGACTTCTCTTGAGGTGTTGTAGTTGTAGTTGTGGTCACAGTTGTCCTTACCTGTATATAAATCAGATAAATGCTGATAAATACAATGTACTTATAGGCCTACCAAGATTAAATGAAACAATGTACTAAATTCAAGAATAAATATTTTTTTTAAATTAACCTGTTTACATGTTGGATGACGTGCACACAAGCCAAATCGTTCTGCCCTACAGCGGGTGGTTTTGACTCCCAACATCATTTTGGAGCACCCTTTATTATTTTGCTATTAGTCGGAGAGCTGACATGAATATCCACCCCGGACATCCATTGTGTTGTCTATGTAATTTTGTTTACAAAGAACATAAAGGAACACGTTGCCTTGGATCCGAGGAGTTGGTCTATAAAAAGCGTTTGAAACCAATTGTTATAAAATGCATATGATTGGAAAGATGTTTTAAAAGTAGAATACAATGATCCACACAAATTTGACTCAAAACTGTGTGGTTTTCCTTTTACTTTGCGAACTAACATGGTTGGCCATTTATGGGAGTCAAAAATTTGACTCCCATAAATGGCCTACCGTGCTAGTCGAGGAGGTAAAAGGAAAACCGTGCAATTTCGAGGCATGTTTGTGTGGATCATTTATTCTACTTTTACAACATCTTTCTAACCAAACGCTTTTTATAGACCAACTAGACCGATCCAAGGCAATGTGTTCCTTTAAAGAGAAAATTTGACTTGATACAGCAATTAAGTATTTGCCCGTAATGCTTTTATCTGGGTTTTTTTAGCGCGCAACTCTTGCAGACTATTTTGAGATATGGTGGACACAATACTATTACACTAATAGGTTTGGGTAAATTTGTCTGTATACACCCAAACCAAGCAGTGTACTCCTGTAATGTCCGCAATGCCTCAAAGAGGCTAATGGACATTTTGTCAAACTAACTTTCTGGTCACTTAAAACCCTGAACTTTTTAGATCCAAATAACATAAGAGGCAGTAATTATGAGATTCACCTTTGAGGATGAGAACTGCGTTCTGCTGCTTGTATCTCTGTACAGTTGTTCATAACCAATTGGTCTCGTTGGGGAACCGTTCATGGCGTGGCAATTGATAGAATTTATGGGTGTCACTCTCATCCTGTATTCAATTTAAAGAAACAAGCATTCAAACATTTATGACCTCAAAACAACCCTGACCTCAGACCAAATCCCTTCGGATTGGGCACTTTGAGCTATAAAAGCCTTTGTAAGGAAATGAATACGGTTGGAAACATTTTGTATATAAGCAGACTATAATGATTCACACAAATATCCCTTGAAATTGTGTGGTTATCCTTTTACTTTGTGAAACTAACACGATCTGTCATTTTGTAGTACCGAATTTACAGAGCATGTTAGTTAATTTTTTCAATAATGTTCTAATGTGTTAAACATGTTCTAATATCCCCTAATAACCCTCCTACTGTAATGCAGCATTCAGCATGCAATATTATATCACGTGGTGCAGCAAGATATGTTAGCATTAAGTTGTTCCACTGAATAGTTCTGAAAGTTTGGTAAACTATCTTGGCAAAGGTTACGGAAAGTAAGAAGGTTTAACAAACTATTTGGAAAAGAAGTTCACAAAAAAGCTTACTTGTACAGAGGATGACTGCAAAGATTTGGTGTGAGTATAACAGCCTCATATTCACACGTTGACGTCTCTTTAATTGTGAACATCTCGTTCCTTCCCATGGTTTCACAGATGTAGCGCACCCTCGTCAGGCGAGGAATGTTACCACGGAGATCACACGGGGTACCACTGTCCATTAAGACCTCATAGTAGGGGACTTCTTTACCATCGATGGTTATCGTGGGCACCTAGTGAGGGACATTTCAACAAGTACGTCAACAATCTAGATAACAGATGGAGCTTAAAGACAGTGGACACTATTGGTAATTGTCAAAGACCAGTCTTCACACTTGGTGTATCTCTACATATGCATAAAATAATAAACCTATGAAAATTTGCGCTCGATCGGTCGTCGAAGTTGCGAGATAATAATGAAATAAAAAAACACCCTTGTCACACGAAGTTGTGTGCGTTCAGATGCTTGATTTCGAGACCTCAAGTTCTAAACTTGAGGTTTCAAAATCAAATTTGTGGAAAATTACTTCTTTCTCGAAAACTATGTCACTTCAGAGGGAGCCATTTCTCACAATGTTTTATACCATCAACCTCTCTCCATTACTCGTCACCAATTAAGGTTTTATGATGATAATTATTTTGAGTAATTACCAATAGTGTCCACTGCCTTTAATTCACTGGTGTGATATTAGACCAAGGGATGAGGTTTGAAGGATGTGAGCATTCCTGGAAAATTAACAAATAAGTAAAGTCTCTTTGCTGATGGTTATCAGCACCATTTCTAACTTTTCTAATTATGAGAACAAAATACGGTTCAGTAGTAAATAAACAAACATGATATTTGGTCCTTGGAACAAAGTATGACATTGAGTCCCAGGGCTGACCTAAAGTACATATCATATAGCTTCAAAAAAATGTCTAGGCTATTTCATGACGATTTTTCAAAAAAGAATTGGAAGGTAAAAAAATCAGAAATTATCGGAATAAAGTAGGAGAAATGCCTGACATAATAAGCAAAAACAAAGTTATATATTGAGATTATTAACAAGATTATACAAAGTTCAGCATAGCGTGTTGTCATTTCCAACAAGCCATTCGTATGAAAATAATAAAAGCACTGCACAAAATTATTGACACAAAAGAAAACTACACAAAGTTTTCCACAGTCCAAGAAAATAATTAAAACAATATCATATAAAAAGATGACTACTCACTCACCTTGAAATTCTCGTACGTCCCATGGAATGATTCTACTGTTTGTATTTCAAATTCCTTGCCCTCCGGCGACTTCATACTTTTGCCAAGATAAAACTCCAGTAATTTTATTTCCTACAGAAATTGACAACAAAGAGTGGAAGAAATTTTATAGTTTAGTAATAAGTTCATGATCCAAGCAGAGTCTTACTCATGCTAAATGCAAAACAATCACACTTAGATAAAAACACAACTCAATGTCTCGCGGCTTTTTATACAAATTTTGTTTAGTTCTTAATTTAGTTTTAGATTTTGAGAATTTACTAATCGATCAGAATCATGTATTATGTGTGGGGTTTTTCTGTTTATTTTTCAGAACTATTGTGAAGTGCAAGTTGGTCCCAACCAATTTAGTTTTCATGCATTCGCGTTTCTTTAACATAGTTTTATTACTACAAAAATTAAATCATTTTGTTGGGGAAGTGGAATATGAAATCAGTTATCAGTTTGACATCATCAGTTGTTGAAGAGTAATTTCATTCCCGGAATAATTAATTCTGGTTGTAAAGCCAAGGATTCTAAGAAATGCAATTTTCCTGTATTAGCCAAGAACCCCATGGAGAGAAGACAATGGAGGATGTTTCAGTTTTTGATGTGGGAGAAAAAAAGAATAATCCAAGGAAAACCTAAGCAATCTAATGGAGACTGAAAACCAAATCCACATAGTCTCCCTGGTGGGATTCTAAAGCATGTTAAAGATAAACACGTTGAAGCTAAAAGAACTAAAACAAATTAGGCTTCTTCAAGCATTTTGTGACATTCATATACTTAAATATATGTCAGCATTTTGAAATCTACAGGCTATAGAAATTATTTCATCACTACTAAACTCATTCATCAATAAGCTAAAAGAATTACTCAAAAATACATTTTGATAATTACCAACGATGCTATACATGACCTTCAAATAAATAAATGTACATAATCTGTACACAACAGACTCTAGATGCGTATATCAGAAATTCAACTTTAGTTCATAACAACCGTTCTGCCCAGTAACAACCACGTCTTTGCTCTTGCTACTAATTTATTACCGGTAAACTGCATATTTTGTAAATTGCTACTAACTTATGCATGGCAGATGCACAGGATACCAAAAGAATAGCAAGGGCGCTGCGATTAAAATGTCTTTTGTCCATTCTGAAAGTGTTGTTGTTCATGGGCTTTGTTTGAATATTAATCAGACAGTTGCCTAGAGGAAGAGCTAAATTTACATTTTGATAGATTGTCGACTCAGAATAGAATACTTTTATCGAGGGGAAGAAGGATATTATGATAATACTAAAAGGGCAGGTATTCATTTGTTAATCACTCTTATAATTAATGTAAATAAAAACTTCTTAGGTTAGAAGTACAGCAGCTTTTGATAGAATAAACATTTCAAGACTCATTTCACTGTGATGATATGCGGTTGTGGAAAAAGACATCAGTTTTTATCCCAAAAAGTTGAATCTGAGAAAGGTTTCTGTCAGATATGTTTCTCAGATCGTGTATTCCAATTACGGATTATTCTTCCTGTGTGGACAAAACCGCTCCGGATTTTTTGTCAATTTCTCAAAAACACTACCACCTTCAGAAATTAAACTTGTACCGTTAGTTTGTAAAAATCTACTAAACTTTGGTTCAAACATTCTATGAACGAGTCTATATTTTCATCAAATTGTCCCGCTCCTTGTTTTATAAACAAGTATTCATAAATACCTCAGACAGTTTCGCTATTCCTATTGGTGGAGAGCGCGTCACGTGGGTGTGTATAAACCTTTGATAATGACCAGTAAAAAGGGTTGAAACATGGGCGTGACTTGCGAGTCCTTTATTCCTATTGGTCGAGCGCAACAGCCGGGACAGCGTGCCACATCACGCGATACGCGCGATGCGCACAGCATTCCCTTATAGGGAGTTGTTTACCCGAGGGCCTTACCATTTCATAGCTGGAGGGGTGTTGTGTTGAAAGAAATCATTGAACAATTATAATTTTTGCATTTATTTTACTTTTCGACCAAAAGTGTTGATGTTTTTTGCCCGAAAAGGTTTTTGTGAATGGGAATCAAAGTGTGTTGAATCGGTTTTCAACTAGTTTAAACCCGCCAAGACCTGGTTCTTAATAATTTACCTTAAAATTATCATTGAATTGAATTGAATTGAAAATTGAATTGAAAATTGAATTGAAAATTGAATTGAAAATTGAAGTGAAAATTGAATTGAATTGAAAATTGAATTGAATTGAATTGATCAAGAACCAGGCCTCGTTGGGTTTAAACCACTAGTTGAAAACCTCTTCACTACACATTGATTCCCTTATTTATGTCTTCTTCTGTATCCAGTGTTTGTGTTTATTTAATTACCTTGCCAGCCTCTTTCTCTTCATGGTATTGACGGACATGCTTCCCATGACACAGCTCAAAGTTCCAGTAGGTTTCAATCTGTCAAAATTCAACCATACATAAAAACATTTTATTTAAAAAGACACTGGACACTATTGGATTGTCAAAGAACAGTTTTCTAACTTGGTGTATCTCAAAATATATGCATAAATTAACAAACCTGTGAAAAATTTAGCTCAGTTGGTTGTCAAAGTTGCAAGAGAATAATGGAAGAAGAAAAAAACGTAGCACAAGTTGTGTGCTTTCAGATGCTTGATTTCAAGATCTCAAAATCTAATTCTGAGGTCTCGAAATCAAATTCAAATATTTTAGTGAGAAAATTACTTCTAACTCAAAAACTAGGCCTACATTACTTCAGAGGGAGCCGTTTCTCAGAATGTTTTACACTATCAACAGCTCTCCATTGATCGTTAACAAGTAAGTTTTTATGCTAGCATTTATTTTGAGTGATTACCGATAGTGTCCACACCCTTTAACACAAACTTTCAAATTTTTGTTCTGACTTATCAATGTATCCATGGCATTGCACCTGTTTATCTTCAAAGCTTAGTTCAGGAGTAACTATCCATCAATTAAATCGTTGCGGTACCCGCTGCTAAAACATAGAATTCGAACTGCCTCTAGCTACCAGGCAATCTTGGTGGTTTAGTTGGTAAGACACTGCTCTAGAACTGCAAAGGTCATGGGTTCAAATCCCATCCGAGTAATATATGACCGTGTTTTTTTTCACAGAGCTTGGGAACGCACTGAGTATACAAAGTGCTAACACATATCAGAGTGTAAGCGTAAAAGCACAATTAAATAATAAATAATGATAACTCTTATATAGCGCATTTCACAATAACCGTATCAATGTGTTTACATTAGTGCCCTGGTCATAGGGCCAATAACACCCATTTTAATGTTTCTCAGCTCCCTTGTTGGGAGTATACAACCTGGGCAACAGTTTATATCGCTTTAAAGGCTTTTGCATTCACAATATCAACCTCTACCCTCGCAGGTACCCATTTATACCCCCGTGGTTGACGAGAAGCAATCATAGTAAAGTATCTTGCTCAAGGACACAAGTGTCACGACTGGGATTCGAACCCACCCTCTGGTGACTTAAACACCAGAACTTGAATTTGATGCTCTTAACCACAAGGCCATGACACTCTACGGTTAATGCAATTCAACGGTGGATCATTTACAGACCCAAGCTTTACGCTGGTACTACCCAGAGAAGTACCATCAGAAAGCATAAGTGGCTAGTAAGCTGAGTGGCTAGGCCAGACAGTCTAATACATGGTGGCATTAATGTAAACAATATGATAAATTTAATTCATTATTCGTTCTTCTTTTACACAAGTAGTGTGTATTTAAATTTCGCACGTTGTTATTTTGTTTGTTCATAGATGTTTTAATATAGTTTTTATTATGTATTTTTCTTCTGAATATGCCATAACCCCAAATGGAGAAGCAAACAGCAACTTGTCACATTCTAAACACTGACTGGACAAAGATAATAACAAAAAAAGGGAAACCAACAACATCGGGGTTAGCTAGCTGAGTTGGTAGGCAACTGAAGGTCACTGGTCCATACCCAGTTCTACAATGTAGTAAACTTTCTTTTATTCACAAAGAAATTTATTTTTACAATAAAATAAACATTAAAGTATAGCACCTGTTTGTCTGGATTCTGTGTTTTTTATTTTTTTATTGTGACTATAATAAACATTTTGATAAAAACTAGCACTACAACCATGACAATGTGGATGTCTTGTTCTAGTCAAAAAAATCATAGTAAAATCTAAAGACAAACAAACCCTAAATTAATAATAAAAGAGATATTTACTCTAATTGTGCAGATCTCTTTAGAGAAGACTTTCTGCATAAGACTGGCAGCTGATGGTCCTCCATAGTTCACATCATTCTGATGTCTCTGAAGATCTTCATCTGGTAGTATACACTGGTACTTCTCATTGGCTGGGGTCGTCATTATAACATACTCGGAGTTATCTGCAAACTTCTGAAGCAAAAGAATTTTTTGTTTTTACAATCTTCTGCAGTTGTGCAAGATCGACTATGCCCAATTTCCAGGCCATGCTCACCACTGAATTCTGCAGATATAGTAGGAAGAATATCATACCTGAAGAATGGCGCTATCTTCAAGCAATTTTATGTTCGTATAACCACCCTTTTTAAGACACTGGACACTATTGGTTGTTGTCAAAGACCAGTCTTCTCTCTTGGTGTATCTCAACATATGCATAAAATAACAAACCTGTGAAAATTTGTGCTCAAATGGTCGGAAAAAACACCCAGTTGTCACACGAAGTTGTGTGCTTTCAGATACTTAATTTTGAGACCTCAAAATCTAAATCTGAGGTCTCAAAATCAAGTTCTTGGAAAATAACTTCTTTCTCGAAAACCATGTCACTTCAGAGGGAGCCGTTTCTCACAATACATGTTTTATACTATCAACAGCTCCATATTACTTTTTACCAAGTTAGGTTTTATACTAATAATTATTTTGAGTAATTACCAATAGTGTCCACTGCCTTTAACAGATCACACTAGATAGTGTTTGCTATCTTACCTGTATTCCTGGCCCAGGCCAATGGAGTTCAAAGAGGGAGTCACTATTAAGAACATCAGAGTATGTGATCTCAAGAAGTACGACGACCAAGACAGCGATCAATTCCAGTCTGATCAGCACTGTCAACGCTCTCTCCATATTGTCGAGTTTTCAGCTTCCTCTATATAAAATCTGAAACAAAGGAATAGAATTAATACACACACACATTATGACAAGTTGTATTTCAAACAATTTATATTAGTTTTCATCTGAGAGTTCACTGAACTCCAGTGAAAAACTGCTGTCTTAAAAGGCAATGAAATATCATCAGAGACTCCTAAACTTGTTTTAAATTATTTTTACTCAAACAAAAATACCTTGTTTGATGAAAGCTCACATTGTTTTTTGTTTGTTTTGATTGAACTAGGATGGGGAAACTGATAATGTTCACTCTTTTTAACTACCAATAGTGTATTATATCAGTTTATTCTTATTAAAGACAGTGGACACTATTGGTAATTGTCAAAGACTAGCCTTCACAGTTGGTGTATCTCAACATATGCATAATATAACAAACCTGTGAAAATTTGAGCTCAATCGGTCGTTGAATTTGCAAGATAATAATGAAAGAAAAAACACCCTTGTCACACGAAGTTGTGTGCTTTCTGATGCTTGATTTCGAGACCTCAAGTTCTAAACTTGAGGTCTCGAAATCAAATTCGTGGAAAACTACTTCTTTCTCGAAAACTATGTCACTTCAGAGGTAGCTGTTTCTCACAATGTTTTATATCATCAACCTCTCCCCATTACTTGTAATCAAGAAAGGTTTTATGATGATAATTATTTTGAGTAACTACCAATAGTGTCCACTGCATTTAAGTGGTTACCGATAGTGCATTTTGAACAAAAAAGGCCCTTAGCCCATATTGTATTTCTTAACTTGCAAAACAAAAATCTCCATCCACCCTGGTTTTAGGCCTTAGAAGCTGTTGGCTCAGAGAACAAAATTAATTTTGATGTTTCTTAGGCTCATTTGATTGTTGGCATAATGCACTATAGTTGGGATAACGTAACCCTCCTTCATCAAATATTGAGGATCAAGTTTGTGTTCCCTAGAATTTGTGTCATGATTTTCAAAAGTGGTAAAAATGGAGCAAATCTGGTGACTAGCAGTCGAAATTGTACGTGTTGGATCAGGTTTCTGTTTGCCGTTCGAGCATGCGTCGTAACCCTGGCGGCCGTCGGGAGGAGGGTTACGTTATCGCAACTTGGTTTATGCAAAAAATTAGTCATTTCATAAATGTTTGAGCACAATTTACGATAAGAAACTTTATTCCCAGCATAAGCCTGACGAAAATACAGACCGTAAGTAGACCCAGTAACTGGGGTGCTAGATTCCTTTTTTCGAAATTTTGACATATCGTTCAATGTCAAAATTTCGAAAAAAGAAATCTAGCGCCCCAGTTACTGGGTCTAGACAGTGACTGTGAGTAAACAGCAGAGCTTCTGTCACCGGTGGAGCTTGCACAGTCTCGCAGTAAACGAGAATCAAAGTTTGGGTTAAAAAAACATGACTAGTACCTAGTATGAGTATGACTGCTCCCTGAGGGTCGATAACGGCGTACCCTTTTTTATACACTTCATATCGATTCTTTTTATACTTACGAGAAGGTGAGAACGAGTTTGTGCTTCAACAAAAAAAACTTCAGTGCAGAGCTCTGGCCTCTTGTTCAAGTTGTGTTTGTACAGAACACTTTCACTGTATTGACTCACCAGTGAGTCACTGTGTTTGTGTGTAGTGTGTTTATGTTGTGTACTCACTCACACAGCATAATAATGTAACTCGTCCGCAGTGTGAGTATCCGGTGTAGAATCTCGCTAAACTGTACATACGGTTACCAATTCATCCTCATTTATCAAACTCGCACATTCGGAGAATGGTTTCACACTTCACAACCAAACTTAGTTTAGGTCATTTCATTAAAATGAAATGTTACACTTTGTTTTCCTTCCAGCACGACCAGTGAAGTTCCTTCTTCAGTCTGCAACGAAGTTAAGTGTGCTGGTGGTCACCGAAGAGGGCGGTATCATCCGTATAGCACGCCCTCTCTTGTCAGATTATTCACCCAAAATTTCAGAGCTCCATTGACTGTTTCCCCCCCCCTTTTTTGTGCTCTTTCATAAATGTAATAACAAAAATGTAAAAAAAAATGGCAGTAAGCTTTTCTTTCATCATCTGAATTCAAAAGGCCTCAAGTAATAGCGGCGTATACCATTCCCTAAAGATTGGACCTTTTGAAATCAGAGATAAAAGAAAAACCTATTGACCTATATCTTTTTACTGTTTCAAAAACAAAGATTATTATTTTGAATCGTAGGCCTACTTTTTGTTTAACTTGACAGAAAGACAAATAATTCGTTTGCATAATATTGTACTTTATTTGCATAATGAGCTTCACTCCTTTTTTTCACAAGATAACAATATTTGCTTCCGCATGTAAGTAGTTTCAAACAAAAATCAACGGAAGACATTCCACTCGTTTCCAGCAAATAAAAGACAGCTACAAAATGAGTTTGGGCAACAAAATAAGCTAATTAACAAATACAAGCCTGTATCCACTCCATCGGCGTGGGGTGATCGACGGGTTAAACCAGCGAAGCTTATATCAACAAAAAATTTAAATTCATGTGTCAAAGAAACTGGCACAAACAAAACGTACAAACAAAAAATGCAATAAACCAGATTAACGAGCCTACACTCGGCTACATGGAAAGTATGGACAATGAAATATCCGTGAGGGCAGATATGTGTCACCCCCCCCCCTTTTTTTTGTTTTTTGAAGTAGCTCCCTATATCAATAACTCTGCCAAGAATGTGCTCTTTGACAAAAATTACTTTATTATGCATAATAAGTGTTAAGTTCGCGAGATGATGCATGACCGAATGTAAAATTTATAGTGTTTTCCCCAGTGCCGATTTTACCTTGGAAAAGTACTTTCACTTTATTCTGTGTGTCACACCTTATCATTTATAGCCTCCTGGGTTAAATTAACTTGTTTGTTATCGATGATTGGCAATTTTCTTTTTAATAGGAACAAATTTAAACCATGGCCTGATCAACCTGCGGTAGGTGTAAACAGTTCAAGGCCCCATTTCATAGAGCTGCTTAAAGCACAAAAAAGTAGCCCAAGCACAACAAAACTAGGCTCCCCAGAAAAGGGTAACCAGCCAAAATACCATGTCACATGTACAATTTGTAATTGGTATCCTGCTCATTTCTGCTAAGCAGAACATTCTTAAGCAATATTTCCTGCTTAAGGAGCTCTTGGGCCCTGCTCTCAAAAGAATTCTACTTGGGTTGAACTGTTCTTGTCCATGGTACGATTTTTCCACCCTAGAAGTGGTCGCACTCATCGTTATTATTCTTTTGAAAGTAATTTGGCATTCAAATTGGTCAATCTACCACACAAAGCTGTGCCAGTTGAGTTAAACGGAAGATTTATCAATAACGTGTTAATGGAGTCTTGACTCCAACACTTTATAGTTGTTAAAACAACATCAATATGTGTTTATGTACACGATGATAATTACTGGCTGACTTTTTGGATGGATTAATTCTGTAACCAACATGTCTCATATCTGAATTTTGATCTTTTGTAGTTGTTGATAATTCCATCGTTGATCCCTCAGTGAGTTTTGCAACTGTCCCAAAAGTCCAATGGTCCTCGAATCACCTAATATCTCCATTTTACCAAATCACGGTACATCATTGCTACTCGCGTCTAAACAATCGTCCCCGTCGAATTGTTGTAGAACAAGCTCACCCCTCCTCAACCTCTCGAGCTCTTCCTCAGACTCCAACCCTAGCCAGATATAAAGCTCATCGTCCTTATCAGCATTAATAAGGTCCATGGAGCGATTCAGGGCAGGTATGGTGTCCCCTCCATCGAATGGATTCTTTTCCTGTTCGTAGAATCTGAGCGGGATCATGTTCTGTCGGAAAACGAGTGTGGAGAGTGGCTTTGGTCGTTTAGTTGAGGGTTTGGCATTTGAGACTTGGGGCTTGCTGGAACGTTTACTGTCAGCCCGGTGGTGGACGGTTTCACTACCCAAAGTAGGATCTACCAAGAGAACTCTACGTTGGGGTGCCGTGCCATTATCATGCTGGGCCGTACTGGTGCTCATGTAAAAAGATCCAACCATTTCATTGGGTTTCTTCTTGGCCAGTCCGCTGTACAACGCTGGTGTGCCTTCGTGCCCAGTATTAACACCCGGTAGTCGAACAATCTTGTGGCTTTGCGGGACACTTTGCAGAGAGGTATCTGTTCTCATCTTACCCAATAGCTGGGGTAGACTCATTTGTCTTGGTGCTGTCTTTGTTCTTGATATCTTAGGTTCACCTGCGGCACCTGTAGGCTTGATCGGAATGTGATTTCCATCTTCACCTTGAAGTTCTTCTAATTTGGCTCTATTGCGTTCTGTCAAAGTTCTGTGATCGGCGTATGATTTACTCAACGCATTAAGGGACCTGTTAAGATGAGACTCGCGCGCCATCTTGTTAGCGTATTCCCTCTTCTGATCTCGCCGAATGGACCCTACAACCTCGGCCTTGTGGTTCTCACGAATCTCAATCTTTGGCAACATCTTCCGTCGTCTTGCTGCCCTGGTTTCCCTCTCCCATTCGTTCTCTTCCTCGTCGCACCATGCAATCTCCCTCATCTGACGCCTCTCCTTGTTCTGCTTCTGTAGGGTCTGGAAGAAGTCGATGCGCTTTTGGATCTTCTTCTGTGCCCGGTTCAAATCGGCGTTGAGTAGACGCAGAGTTGACTCCAGCTGTCTGAGCTCACGTTTGCCCTCAAGCTGGTACGCCACGTTCCGTTCGCGGCCGGCGTACGTCAGACGAGCGTCCATTTTCAGCATCAGCGTCCTAGCATCGTCCCTCTTCAGATCTAACTTATACGAACCCCTCACCATGTTTCCTCTTAAAAGTTTCACCTCCTGTGACGTCGTTACTTATCAAAGAGAGTCAAGTCGCAGCACTATGATGATGTTGCTGATCAAAATGTCAAGTTCCGTTCGGTCGCATCATTCGTTTCACCTGTTTCAACAAATGTAACATTATAATCATTTGTAATTCTATATTGAAAAGATTTGTTTTTGTTTTGATACAAATCAATGTCAATTTGTATACGATAAGTAATGCAAACCAACCGATCTAAATAATTAAATCATTTCGAATTCATTTAGGTTTTTTTTCTTTTTTTCGTAACCTAATAGAGTAAACTGTATGAGAGGTTATACTCTATTTGGATCCTGTTACACGTATCTGCAAATCCATTTATGTCTATAACAACGCGTTAAACGTGTGATAACTCGTTCAAATTGAAAATCCGGTTTGACGACACTCTGCGATGTATTATTCTAGACACGAATCTTCAATATTTTGTAGTCATTTTTTTCCCACCGTCGCTATTTGGATAAAACATTTTGTAATCTAAAACGTATTGTTGATTGTATTTTAAACTGACACTAATATTGAAGAACAATTCTTAAGGTGTCACTTGAATATAACTCACCATTCGTGATGAAACATTAATGGTGTTATTATGTTCCAAGTGGTTGAGTTATCCGCGAATTCCTGGTTTTAATGCCACACTAGAAAAACCAGTATTCCTCCAGTAGTATTTCAAAGTCTTGGTTGATGTCTTGGTTTGTTTTGGCAAGAAGACAGATCAACATAATCGACCTAATGAGCGACAAACCGGGCTAGTTTTAACATAGAGGTTTTAACAAGGAAGTTTTCCACGCCGCCGAGCAGGTTATTCCGCACGTATCACTGACGGTACCAAGTCAACCGTGGGTCCGTGTTTCAGAGTTAATTTTCCCCCTTTGTGTTCCTGTTGCCACGCTGGTTGACAACATCAACAGCAAATAATACAGGCCTACCAGACTTATTATTACCCTGCCAAAGGCAATTTATGTACATTAACTTTATAGTTACAACTACGCCATAAAGTGGTTTTATGGGGGTTGGGGGGGGGGGGTGGTGCTCGACTATAGTCAGTGGCTAGCCGCACATGCCTATACGAGGTGGAACAAAGTAGGCCTACTTTTAGGAAGTCAAAATAATGACCATCCTAGTAATGAATTTCCCATGAACACAACTTGATTAGTATTATATGTAATCAAAGTCCAAAACTATGGATATCATATTTTATATAACAAAACTTTGAATGAGTTTATACACATAACAGTGTTATGAATGGGCCATTTGGAGCTGTTGACGACTGTGTGTGCTACTGCGTTCACTGTTCGTTTAAAACATTTCATTCACCCTGTGGCTATCAAAGGCCTTGCTTTTTGTGTCCTTTCTTCGCATTTTGATTGAATATTGAAAAGGTCCAGGATTTAAGCTAGACTAGTTTGTTTGGTCTAGCAGCAGTTATTGGAAACTAGGTCTAAGCAAGTCCGGGTTCGGGGAACCAAAAAAAACCCAAAACAATTTTACGATGCTGGATTTACACGGTGACTGTCGTCAAAATATTATTCTGTTGCCACTAATTATGCAGCCATACGTTTTCAGTAGGCTACTTCTGACAGCTATGTGGGGCAAAATAACAGTTCGACAAACTAAAATTCCAGAAGTATCCCTGCTGACAATTATCCATGGATTCAAAATGACACAGTATAGTATTCACAAGTATTGTCAATAACTTGATTACGCAGATTGCTTCGCGGCCATTTAAAGGCCTTTGTGTGCGTCACACCTTTAGCGGAAAGACGCCGGTTAAACAATAATGTGCGTGTATTGTAATTGTAAATGCAAAGCAGCAGCAAAAGATCTCTAAGCAAAAAAACAAAAATCAACAATCAATCCCACGCTTATAAGCCCATGATGAAAATATCAAACACACACGAAGAATCTTGTCAGCATGAAAGAATCAACGGCTTTGGCTTCCGCTTTATCAGGCTCCGTTAACTCGTCTGAAACCCTGAACAAACGCACGCAAAGCACGCACAATTTGTCAACACAACCGCGGGGCCAAGCTAGCCGAAGCCGAATCTGGAGCCGAAGCCGTGGTTTCAACAAATAAAAGGGCCTATTAATGTTTCGTACTATTTGAGCATGGTATCCACAGGGACATCCTTCACTCACTTCAAACGGGTACAGTAGAACAACATACGGGCTCCCCCTGGCCTCTATGCCAACCCCGATTTAGTAGAGCGTGCTTTATGTGTTCTTACTGAGGATTAAAGCTGTATAAAGTCACTTTATATTCCGATCTATCACAGAAGCTATATGTTGACCTCAAATTGAATGCACTTTGCCAAAAGGACATTGACTTGCTATTGGCGAGATTATCTTGCTCAATAGGGCCTACTGTTGAAAACATGAGCAGAAGCTTTTTTAGACATCAGCACAAAATAATTGTTTCAAAATACGTAAAAACAAGATTCTGGTGAAAATAAAATTTGCACACACACTTCTGGTGAGAACATAATATAGGCCAAAGAACAGTTAAAGTGCTGGTCATGACTAACATAATATTTAGTAGGCTACTGTTCTTTGGCATAAGTTCTTCCAAAGTTCAGTGACTTAAAGGCAAACCACATTGTCAATAACCAAACTGTACATCATTTCCATTTTGAGTTCGTTGTTGTCCTTTATTTGAATCTGTTCGCCTAATATTATGAGCTTGGTTTTTGTTTTTCGTATCGTCGTGTATACAGACAAGGATGCATTTGACACCCGGTGGCGCTGCAAAAATGCAAAGCCAGCAAAGCAATGATTCTCTATAACATTCGATAAAATGACAAAACACCGGTTCAGTCAAATTCAGCATGCAACTGATTCGTCAACTTGAGGGTATTATACATTATGCATTGGTCTTTCATGCATTTTTGTGTAGCATTTCTGGAAAGTTACGCTGCACCGGTATGGTATATAATACCAACTATAGCATTCTGATGTTACAGAAAAGCAATTTGTTTCCCATAATACCAATGTGTCATACCTTGACTTCGCCCTCACAATGATTAATACATACGACTGTCTAAATCTATAGCATACCTCCATACTAACACCGCTTATTTGTTAAATCCTGATATAGTCTATAAAACTGTGTAGACAAGTTTTTGCATTTAGCAATTTGGCAGTAGTTTTGGTTGTTACAATTCTGATGATTATTTGTGTGTGTTTTGATTAGGTTCAGCGCATCTCAAATTCTAACAATAATCTAAGTCAAGACTACATTTAGCGGTCAGTTTTGGTAATTCTAAGACTGCTACGAAATGATGATTAAATCTATCAGATTTAAGCCATAGATCAAAATGTCCCCCAAGTATTGCACTATGTTGTTGTTTAGATTATAAATGAGGAGTCAGGGAACCAAACATTACAATTAGTGATCTTCTTTGATAACTGGTGCGTATATAAGTCCAAAATGCACCGATGATGATTGGTAAACCTGTGACGTAAAGACATCCACAGCCCCTGGGGGAAAACCCAAAAATACTCCAACCCGTCATAAAACAAACATGAGCGCAATTTACACCAAAGACGAGCCAGCCATGCACGTCATCCGATTGCGAGACATTGATTGGCCAGCCTTTAATGTACCGTGCGCGTCTCAGTATTTCGAGGTATGAGCAAAACGAATCGGCGACGGCATAATTGATAACCATCAGCCACCATCACACCCACGCCCTGAACACACGTGTTTTACTCCTTAATACATATATTAGTTTTATATTTATGACAAAATAGTTGAAAGTCGTGTCCCTAGATTTAATTATATAGTAGTATACAGCTTTACATGAATACACAGTAGCACCAGGTGGTATAGCCTAATAGGACACCAGACACAAATAGCTTACATTGGTTTCGACGCACAATAAAAAGCACACCTTCATACTGTTGTCTATAGCATAACCAAATCTATAACCCCTCAAAGTAAAATACCTTACAAACAAAATAAAGTTATAAATATATCTTTATATTACATAAATACTCTTCAAAATACCAGACATGTTATGTCATCTGAAGAGAACTCATTCAAATAACCACTCTTACAAAAGTTAAAAAATAAACTTAATTTACATGTTGATGTCACAAACTGTTGAAACTTAGAGATTATACAATGTTACAAAAGATAGGGTTTGTATTGCATGTCAAGCGAACGTATACTACACACGAATGACTCAAACATTTACGGAAATAATGTTTCGATCATAATCCAATTAAACCGATTTGTAACAGTAATGAGCCTGAAACGATTGTCAACAACCTCGAAACAAATAAGACAGATAAAACAAAAACAACTATGTTTCGATCAAAGTTGTTTAAATGTTTTTTGAATGTATTTTGCTAATGCGAAAGTCTGAATTGACGTATAATCCATACACATCAGGTCAAGCGGTGCTTCATAATAGGTAGGCCTACTAACTACATGTACCACTCTAAAACTCATGGATCAAAGTTGACCCAGATTATCCGAGTCCCGTGAGGCCTAACCAATTTTGGGGTCAGTATGATGTGGAATCCGTGTCAAAATTACTCAGAAGTGGATCAAACTGATGCAGAATCCAACTTTAAAACATTTCATTGACCAGGTCAGTCTGACCCAGTAAAGGGTCAGGTGCCATGGGACCCGGGTCAATTCTGACCCAGATGTTTTAGAGTGAATTACTTATGTTGTTTTATTGCAGAGTGACGATCAGTTTTTTATGTTTTCTCTCTCACGTTTAAAAAATATTTTAAATAGTCTTTAGACACAAAAACTGCCTACAATTGGTATAATATGGGCCTATTGTATAGGCTTGATATTATTATTTATTATTGCAATGGGCAGAAAAATGTATTGGTGGACGATTATTACACGGGGAGGCGAGCACAGACAGTGGTCAATCACACAGTCACCATGGAACAATACATCAAAAAAGTCAGAATAAGTTGTCTTTGTTAATGACACAGCATCAACAATGGTGAAACTCTACTCGGTCTACGGTTGTTTATACTACTTCAACCAACAACACTTCCTCTTCCATCTCAGTTTATATTAAATTTTGTTTTTAGCGAAAATTCGAAAAGAGTACCTTTTTTTATTATCTGAGTAACATTTAACTTGATTTCTCCAAAGTTACGTTTTTATACCAATTTTGCAGTTATACAAATAGTTTAACTTTTTTGAAGTTGTAATTTCACAAACAACAAAAATGCTTTACCAAATCTAGTACTTATTTACCTAATGGGCGGAAGAGATTTTGCAAGTTTACATTTTATACAAGATTCAATATACAATTATACACTGGAATCGGGTTTCATCATCGACTACGTATTTAGACTATAGTAACATGCAAATTGTTACTTTATTACTTTCTTTCCATTTACTATATCTCTTTATCAGTAACATTTGTTGCCAACGTAAGTTATGAGGTAATATTGGGGTATTTTAAGCTGGGAAATGGCAATATTGCAACATAAATTGTGGTATCTATTTTGACAGATTGTCAATGTGTATATGCAGCTTCGTAATAGCGAGGATTTACATGTACGAATCAAAAGCTGCTTCGGTTAGAGCTGTTGTCTTTTTCAAACGGTTGTAAAAGGGTTGTAAATATAATCAATTTCGGACATCTAAATGGATTATATACGTTTGGTAATTGGAACCCCTGTTTGTTTCAATCCATAAATGTAGATATACACACCAACACGTGAAAAAAATTAAGTTCAAAAGGTGGATGCGCTTTCGAGATATGCCGAAAATCTGGAGAGGTTATGTCCAAGCAGGAAGAATTATCTGCAATTGGAATACACTATCTGAGAAACGTTAATGCAGTAACGTTTCTAAGATTCTCTTTTGAGGGATAAAAAGTGATATATTTTTCCATAACCGCAGTACTTCGTAGTGCAAAGCTTCTCAAATTGCATTATACTATCCAATGCTGCCGTATTTATTTACCGAGTATAAGTTGTTTCAGAGTCATTACCAACCGTATACAGACCGGTTAAGGGAGGCTGAAACAAAGACAAAAGTGTTTTGACTCTGCTAAACCAATACAAAATATGATTTGGAAACTATGTTAAGAATGATGTATTGCACCTAATGGGTGTTTCATCTCTCAAAATGTCAAAGGTCTGAGAACACGTGGGCTTAGGGCCATGTAACACGAGGTCATTTGCAGGCAACCATGCAATCTCAGAGAAGAAAAGGCTTTCACATTTGGAATGTTCACATATCGTAAGACATTGTTTAAAAAATAACTCAATTGCTAACAAAGTGGTCCTGTAGTATGCACTGTAAATTGGTTGCCTCCAAGTTTCCTGCAAAAGTTGTCTCATGTGACAAGGTCCTTTACACGTACCCGGTGGGAAAGCAATACAGAAAAGTTAGTCATAATAAACGCAGGATCAAGGTTTACTTGCAGTGTCAGGAAAGTGGACTATCTGCTTGACGTCATAGCATGATATAGTAAAGTTTCAATCTGACAGCATCATGTAGCCTAAGCTCGCAGACGAAAACGACTTCTTGTACTTTCTCGTTTCGATAACATAAGCCGACAGTATGGGATAGCGTTTCCTCATCTACTCTACCACAGCATTCTCCACACTCAATGAGGACTGGCACAGATCTTCAAGACTTGACTCAAGTCCCAATCCCGTGAGAGTCCTTTTATTTTGAGTCCCATCGCCTAACATCAGAAAACTCCTCAACCTGTGCCGCGCTATTCTCGGGACCACAATAGCTACATTTTGACGCCCGGATATACTTAGTGACTTGAATCAAGTCTACTATCCATGTGACGCACGTACTTCTTCGTGGAATATCAAACTCATCATAAGAGTTCATGTATGTTAAAACAGGAGAGATACAAATCACCATTCAAACAGAATAACACACGCGGGTAGAACGTCATGAACTTTAGTTTTGATTAAGTTTTTACATTCTACACCAATTCCACGTCATATCACCGACTCGTTAACAATTTGATTCATGTTAATTTGTTGGTAGTTAGAGTTACTTAGCGGCGAGCGCTCGTCCTCATCATCACTGCTACAGTCTCTGGTGTTAAGGTCGTCTTGTCTCGACCTCGAGTTGGGCGAGTCGTCTATTGTAGCGGTTGCAGCAGCCGACGGTAACGCTACCGACTCGGCCCGATCTCGCTTGGTGGGTTGGGTTGGGCCGTCTTTCCTCCTCTCCCCAGCGGATCGGCTAAGTTTCTTAGGAGGTAAGGGAAGATCATCCGGGGGTCTAGACCCAACTTGCGGATGAGATTGCATGGAGGAGTTGTACGTAGGTGGGGGTCTCTTGAAGTGTGAGAAACTATTGTTGCCTGCTGCCTCCCGGCTTTCTTGTAGTGGGGAACTCATCTGCTCTTCTGATGAAGGGGTGTCGATGTGGTTTTTCTTGATGCTATTTGTGTGGAGTTTGCAGGTCATTACTTCGTCTTCTTCTGTGAACACTTTATTTGGCATTGACGTGAATGCCATATCCCTCCGAGATAATCTAAAGTAGAAATATAATACGGATCATAAATCTGCTCTTGATAAAACACATTACAAACAAAAGTTTCCATTTTAATGTGAAATACAAAAGCAATATCTCCATTGCCCGATTAACTGCAGAACTGGAAATCAGTTGCTTCAATGCCACAAGCAAACTGCTAAACTGATCTGAACAAACAAACTGAACAAGGAAAACAACAGCCCGCCAAAACCAGTTCGACTCGTCGCAGAAGCTCGGCAAAGTACACGCTTTACCTGACTTTACTCGCGGATCCCTGCCAGGGTTTCCCTTTGTTTTTCACGGCGGCATTGGTGTAAGGAATGTCTGGTAGTGATGACTCAAAGTGTCGGTCCCGAACAATGGGTAGGCTGATCTCGTACAGGTCATCCACCGCAAGAAAACTTATCTTTTGGGAAAAGAATAATAGTAATTATAATATAACTATACCATATTTATAATCGAGGGCCACAAGGCGCTTACAGATAAACAACACAGATTAAGCAAAAAGTAAGTAAACAGTAATCTCGCAGATATACATTTGTTTGTTGTTTTCAGTTTGAATGGAAACTGATACTAAAAATACAAACAATTAGTTAACTTTACGGTTCAAATTGTGAGACTTGCAATTTAACTAAGCGATCACAAAGTCATTCCAATTTGAAACTTTGATCTTACCTGGAGATTTCTGTCGACAATAAAATTCATGTCAAAGTCATCATCATCCTCACCAAATGGATTCATTAAATTTTCTGCTACCTTTCGAAATAAAGTCAAGGGGAAAAACAATCACACACATAAGTATCCCTCGAAACATTGGTAGGGACTACATGGTTTAGTTAAAGGACTTCAGGGAACATCAATGAAAATACAGTTTACTGTAATACTCATTCATATGGAATGTTCGCAAATGGGCTGTCGAAAGATTGAACCGATAGGCAACATTAGTGTTATACTTTCTGACGCAAAATCTCTCATTTATGATAGCCCTCCTTCTAATGGAACACAGGACAAGTGGTGATGAATGAAATGAGACTGTACGTGCGTTCTCAAAGAAGACCTAGACCGCCCTCTGTCGCCAAACGCTGCGTGTGCGTCATATTTTTATTGAGAAGAAATCTTACCTTTAACCATCCAACATAGAAAACAAATTCTAAAAGCGTAAAGCCAGGGAAAAACAAGTCTATGGTGTGTCCCTCGATCTTCTTCTCCGGGTCGAGGTACTGCCGCCCCAGAAGACAAGCTACAAAATAGCTATACGTTGCTATGGTAACAACCTGCGACAGAGAAAAGACACAGTAAAGAATGATGGTAAATGACAGGCTTGTATGCCTTTGTGGCAGGAGATTCTGTATGCCCCCTCCCCCCAAAGATTCGGTGTCTCAGCTCCCCCCATATGACATACAAACTTCATCTGATAGCGCCCTCTTTTGAACCCTCCTCCTGTAGCCAATGTTAATTTCCCATATGGGGGACCGAATCTCCGGTGGACATAATTCCCTGGGCCACCCACCTTATAGCGACTCAATAAAATGTTGATTCAAATTTAAGACTCATTGCAAGTTTGCCTTGACCGGTTTTCCTCTCGTTTCCTAAAATAACAAATTTACGCGATCACATGATCGAGTCTATCACGAGGGACTGGCAAATAAAAAACACTATTTACAGACAATAGTTAAAGTTAACATTGTCGTGAGTTGTATTTTACTTATCCAGAAAGTTGTTCTGATAAGACTGGCAACACAACTCAAAACTTAATACCTGCCCTACTGCAAACAATCTTAGTTCTTTTAAACTGAAGGTCGATCCCAAATTGACAGAGGAAGGAGAAGGGAAAAAAAACCTAAAATTTTGCTTTAAGATTTGCTCACCGACCTCCCGTGTTTCAACATACGATCGCTTCGGGGCCCATACGGCAGCGACTTCATGCATAATGTCTGGGCATATAGCACGGTAACAATGTGTACATTTTAGATTTACATACACCACATTCGGGCGGGAAACAAAATTATGAAAATGGAGCATGAGTGAGCGTTTACCGCCGCACTTGCCGGAGTTAGATCTCGGAAGATATCATTTTGGGTGCTTGCTGCCCGGAGCGCTCGTAAATAAATAATGTCTTATATATTATTATTGGTTTCAAGCATGGTGAGATGTACAAACCAGAAACACATTGAGATGTGTTGTTCCTCCAGTGTGGGATGTTGTTCATTAAATGAAGAAGTTGCTCTTTAATTGTTATTAAAAGAAAGCTTGCTTTTTCACTTTAGTTGTGCTCTTTGAGAATTATTAAATTCTAGTTTGCCTTTTTCTGAAAAAGTATTGCTTCAATTAAAGACAGGGTCAAAGTCAAACATTTTTCATTGTGTCTCACACCTTGTAATTCAACGTGTATGTTGTCATTACCAGTGTGGGTGTTTTGTTTGTGTTAGGCTCTGTCATGTGTAAATCATGCAAGACGTACGCATTTTGCTAATTTATTGCCACACAAGGTTTTGAAACTGAGGAGGATCCCAGTTCATATTAATACTTTCTTTCAATGTTCAATATTTATGCTCTCCAGACACTCAAACGTTACATAAAGAACGGGAGACCGTGTATTCAGTACATTATGCTCACTATAATAATCACTGTACTGTCTTCGAGAAAGACAAAAACACGATAGATTCAAATTCGTCCACACACGTCAAACTTTGCCTCGCTATACGCTTTGAATCCCCAAACAGCTTCACTTTCAGCCAACACTCCTTGCTTTTTCTCATTCTTCTCCAAAAGCGTCGCTGTCGCCTATTTTTGTCTACCTTCGCGCGTCTGCTCTCCGTCATCATGTCCGTGTTTTGTTCTTATTCCCGCGAATATTGCTCCAAGGTATACGTCAATCCGTCTAGTATTTCAACCCGATTGATTATGGGTTTTTTCTCTTCGCTTTCCAGAAGAAAGCAGCCTGCTCAAAATCATCGGAGGAATATTTTACAAAGTAGAATCTGGATTGTGTGATTCATCTCATCTTCGAATAAGGAGGGAGGCTGCTTTGTTAAAGGGGAACCATCTTCAAAGAAAGATTCCATGTTTTCAGAATGTAAAGGGTCCATTCTAAATTCAAACATTCAAAATGAGGAACTTGACAAATACACACGAAAGTGTTTTGGCTTATCTTTTTCCTCAACGTAATAACTGTCTGTCAATGAATAATAAAGGTTCTTGACAAATCTAGTTTGTGGGAGCTAGAAATATACGATTTCCTTTATATAAACTTCATACTTTCTTGAGCACTTTCATGTTCATCGCATCGGCATGTCAGCTATCCTTCTGATCTAAATCTTAGTATCAAACACACCGGTATCAAAAACACAGCAGACGTGTTATTATTATGACGACAGGGGTTCTCTTTCGTTAATAGCACGAGCCGCGAATTTACACTCCAATCCCGGTTTAATCCCGCGTATTTGTTTCGTAAATACCCCGAGGATTGTGTTCAATCTTGGCAGAAAATATCATACCAGCACAGAGCGGCGGTATTTACCGTTTGGTGAACCATCATGACACACATTGTATACTGTGTTGTAGGCCCGGAGGATATAAGGGGGACTATTTGGTCGGCGAGAATAAAACCACGGCAGTGATGGGGAGCTGAGAAAGAATGATGACGGCTGGGCGGAAATTAGACTCGAAACAGTTGAACAATCAAGTTGCTAGATATCAAAGGTATCGAGCAGATTTCCGTTTCTGAGGGTGGTACCTAACGGGATGCCTAACACTGAAATTGCTTTAGATGGCGCTTTAGAGATAAACCTTGGTATAGGACTACTTAAGCATGTGCCTTAACACCGACCTGGGCCCCATTTCATAGAGCTGCTTAGGCACAAAAAGGAGTTAAGCACAACAAAGTTATGCTTACCAGAGTAAGGTTACCAGCTAAGCCACCGTGTCGAGTGTACGAATTATGACTGGTATCCTGCTCATTTTTGCTAATAGTAGATAATTGTTAAGCTAGCTCTATGAAATTGGGTTCAGGCCGTGCCACGGAACCCACTATGGGGTAGAACCTGGAGCTTGTTTTTGGCTTACCTGTGTATACACTAGAGGTACAATGATCCAGTCAAATCCGTACAATTCATCACATTTATCGCGGAAATTATTCAATTCCTGAAAGCAAAATAACATTAAAAAAATTACATGCCACAACGAGCAAAATTTTACCTGCAGGCACACAGGAAAGAACAAACTACAAAGAAAAAATTATACTCTGAAGAAAAAAACATGAAGTTGTTTTGTTTTGACGCTCAGTTGTATTAGTTTAACCGCTGTGCAAAACCATTATTCTATAGTTGCTATAGACCCAGGGGTCCTGGCTAGATCCAATCTGAGTTGAAATGCCACGATAATGACTCCAGCTGAGGTAATTGCGTTCGATATAGGATGTCCAGATTATGCTTTCCTTGGTTGTCTGCGGACGTGCGAGTGGCACTTACAAACATCATTAGCCTACATCCCAAATGAGGCAATGGTAAAGGCACTGGGCACAGTTGGTAAAAAGTGATCATGTACTAATGTAGTGACAAACTCCTATGGCCGTTTCCGTATTGGCAGCTACAGCCACGGCTACGACTGTTGCTAAGTGTGTTGCTAAGGACCTCATCCTATACTTCAACGCTTGATGACGCGAAAATCTAGCCGTAGCCGTACCTGTAGCCGTAGCTGTGTGAATAATAGGTATCAATTCAATAAATGTATCAAAGAGAACTCACGTCTACTATTGTTTTCATGGCAGGGTCGCTGACTATCCTTCCTTGTTTCCTCGTCATCCGAGTTAAGTTGATAAACCACACACAAGGGACCCAATACTTGGGATGATCCGATGCCAGGTCTCTTAAAATATTTCTCTCTTCTTCTGTCATTATTCCTAATACATAAGCATAATTAAGGAGATGGGCAGAGAAAGAATATACTATCAATTTTGTTTGTTTAGATAACTGATGCTGGGAAACATATAATTTTATCTTCTTCTTGATCCAACCAAACAACTCAATTTGTTGATACGGTATCTTTACT
Source organism: Asterias amurensis (assembly GCF_032118995.1). NCBI lineage: Eukaryota > Metazoa > Echinodermata > Asteroidea > Forcipulatida > Asteriidae > Asterias > Asterias amurensis. The sequence continues at coordinate 16,321,489 of NC_092648.1, forward strand.
TATCAAACAGTTGCAGTTATTTTTGAGAATTCGGGGATAAAAAGACCACTCGACTTGGGCAAGTAAGCAATTTCAAGCACTGTCAAATTGATGGTATAAAAGATAAGTTTTGTGTTTGCAAAAACACTCATGGATCCGGTATAATTAATTTATATGGGGTCATGCTGTTGTTGTTGTTCTCTTTTCTGAGGAAAGCATCAGTGAGGTACCCATTAACAGAGAAAACCTTGTGGGGTACTTGCATTGTTCCATTGTTACAAGTACCCCGTAAGTTGGCCTGTGTAAGGGCACAGTATTCTCTTGTCATCATTCTGGGACTGAAAGTGGTTACCTTGAAGGGGGGCATTTTACTCACTACCAACTACGTACCTGCTTCTACAATATGCGTGAGTGTTGGGAACCTTTTCTTTACCCTCTTGCTACCGGTTCGGAAGATCATAACTGCGGACAGGTTGACGTACCGCACGAGGGTCCTGCGTATGATGCGTGCCTCCTCGTCATTGCCAAGCACATGGGCAGCTACGTTGTAGACCACGCGGTCTGGCCATGGGATAGCTTTGAACTGAGTCCACCACCTGCATTATGTTTGGAAAGAAACGAATCATTTGATTGATTTCAATGTAGATTTGATTTCAAGTCTGAGATTGTGCTTATTCCTCTGCATCGCCCACGAAAAACTCCCCCACAGTTTAATACCACGCGCCCCAACCCGCAATATGGTGATCGTTAAGGCAAATGACAGAGGTTAATCTGACAAGAGAGCGCTATTGCAGGCAACAATGTTTTGCCTATCGGGTAGACTAAAAGCCACGGTCACAGACTTCGAACCAAGTCTAAAGTCAGAGGTGTGAACGAACTCTTTACCGATAAACACGTTAGGGCCACAGCGATACCTCTATCGCGAGATTTTAACTATTTATAGCCAGAGTGCCGGCGGTGAACAGCAAGATGTTCTTTTAGTCACCATAGAAACATACATAAAAGGCTTTTCATCATCAGTCTATATGCTTATTATAACTAGAACATAAGAGGACTCAACTTGTGCTATACATTTTCCACATGGTATCGTCAAAAACAAAGAAGTAAATCATCATTATGGATTGCATGTCGAATACTTGCCAAACTTTTTTGATTAACAAACAAAAAACTTGAAAAACACCATACTGACACAGTGCAAAAATCATAACAAAGACATTTTAAACATTTATAGTGTTAAATATTTATAGTATTGATTTTTTCATTTCTTTTTTACTTTTACATTTCAAAAAGATAGATTAGGAATAGACCATTTCACTTCCAGACTCATCTCGTTGGGAAGGGAATGCTAAAACAAAATAACAGCTGCAACGAAATTCAGGTCAATTGCGTTCACTTCCAACCTGCATATAAAACCTGAATACTTTGCGAACACACATAGCACAAGTGCAGAAATTTATAATTCGTAAATGTCTTTATTTGATCACCATCGATTGACGCTTTCTCTCCCTCTTCCCCTCTCATGGATTCTCGCTATTTTTAAATAGCCCTGTTCTTCATTCAGATGATAGTCATGGACCTACCACTCTGCTTTTTATATCTCTCTCTTCCCTCTCGCTTTGAGAGCACACGGGAACCCTTTTTAGTCCACGGTATAAAATAATCATAATTATGCATCCAGCTCAGCAAGCTGTCATCGCTGCCGGGACGGCTATAACCGGACTCGCTGATTACCGCCTAATGAAATCAAGCCCAGCACGCAACCGTATGGCGTTGGGTACTCGGCCTGAGCAAATTGGGGTGGTTTTGTTCCGACTCAACGGAAGACTACCGGAGAGGATGGCAAACAGAATTATTAGATTCATTGGCGGGGTAAACAAAATGGACATTATTCTATGTTCCATCCAACTCAGTGATTAATCCTTCTTTATTAAGTTTAGTTTGCCAAGTCTTCTGATTTTTTTACATCGATGCATCCTTTATTTAAATTGCTACATATCGTCTCAACTGTAAACAAACACATGGAGCAGTTATATAAACCATACATACATTGATAGTTCAGATTTTTATGTTGCACTCATTTTAAGAAACTATTTTCCCTCTTGGGTATAGAGTCTTAAGTCATTGAAATTGAAGAAACTCTTCTGAAAAGGTGATTGTTGTTTACCAAATTCAATCACCCTTTTTACACCCATCCACTAAAAAGTAAGACCACGACAAATGGTCAACGCTATATTGAACCATCTGTTCTAATCAAAGAAACTAATGTCCAATTATGGACAAATAAAATGACCACCAAGGTGTATAAATCAATATTCTCTGCATTGACTGTACAATCAAGGATATCAGCTTTAAAGCCATTGGACCCTTTCGGTACAGAAAAAAAAAAAAATCACAGATTTACAAATAATTCACAGGGTTTACAGAAGGTAATGGTGAAAGACTTCTCTTGAAATATTAGTCCATGAAATGCTTTACTTTTTGAGAAAACGGTAAAACAATATAAATTCTCGTTAACGAGAATTACGGAGTTGTTATAAACACATGTCATGACACGGCGAAACGCGCGAAAACAGGAGTGGGTTTTCCCGTTATTTTCTTCCGACTCCGATGTCCGATTGAACCTAAATTTCCACAGGATTGTTATTTTATAAGTTGTGATACACGAAGTGTGGGACTTGGACAATACTGTTTACCGAAAGTGTATAATGGCTTTAATGGCGTCCTGTTCATGACAATTCCAATGGTTCCTTCTTCAAAGTGTAGTGGTATTATCCCACCATTCACCATCCGTTCAAAAAAATAGTACATCCAGTATACGGTTGCAGTAATAGCACCCCGCAATTCTAAAGCTGATTAAATTAAATGCCTCTCATTTCCAGGGCTAATGTCATTACAGCGGCAATAAAATATGTATGCATACTGTGTAAACCATTCATGTAAAAAAAGCACCACCCGAAACGGTGTTATGGTCAGGAGTACCCCCGGGAGTGTTGGCGCGTATGGACCTTGGCTTGCTCGGTAAGGAGCCTAGTGGTATACCGAGTAATAAAGTGATGACCGACAGCTGGGCACAACATGAACGGGGCCCCTACCGATAATGTCCGGGCAGGGTCAAAGCAATCTCAACCGGAAAAAGGATGGTACCGTTAGTTTTTTTTTTTCCCTTTGCCACTAGCGTGACGACAAGAGCCACTGCCGATGTCCCAGTGAATTTGGTCCCCCGTTAATTCGGTTCCCGATGGGTTGGACGAGGATGATTCAAAAGAGGGCGCTATCAGAAGAAATTGATTGCCACAGAAATCCTCCCACATAAAACACAAGGAACGTGTGAATGCATTCGAAAACAGCAATGTTGGAGCTGATATCAATGGATGCCACATAATAAGCTAACACAAGGGTGGTATTGCCAAGCAAGATTTATATCACTTTCTCAAAAGTGGCAATATATGCTGGGTCGCTGGAAAGACTTTTTCTTCAACGTTGTTGGTGCAGCCATAATAGCTGAAGTCGCTTGATTTGGGTGCACACTATGCTTTGACATTTCGGTTGCTCTTACATGGCTTCGTACGCGGCAGTTGCACCTTGGGGTTCAACGCATGCATACCAGCAAAGCAACATACTTGCATGCGTCACAAAAACACATTATAATCGAATGAATCGTATTTGACCTTGGTGATAAAGACAGGGAACAAGTCTATGTACTTTCAGTAAGAGTTAAAAATCTCAATAGAGGGCGTGTGTGGGTAAGCTGATGCGGAGTTGTGTGTTGAGCAGACTGGTCTCCCTCTTTATCCGCAAGAAAATACAGGTATTGGTTTTTACAGAACCGGTGATTTCATTGGATAAACGTGCAGTGAGCTTTAATTATTGTCAATGTGTGTGTGGTCGCTCTGTGACATTGCATTATGCATTGAATGGGCGTGGTCTCTTTGATGAGCGCCGGTGACGTCATCTACCTCCCTGAATAATTACAAATAAGTATTGAAAAATATACCATAGGGGGCCTACATAAGATATAGGTCCACCATTCGCACATAAACAGTCAATTGTATGGACTGCCATATATTGCAATGGGGACATTATGGTTGTATTACGTCAGGTTGACCTTGATTCTAAAAGTACGTGACCAATACTGTACAATTTGGCTAAATGCGTCTTTTACTGACAACCGTTTTGTCGTGTACTCTGCAAACAACTGCATAGTCATGACTTCCCTGCTATTTATACTCGGTTTGCCTCACACGAATTATTAACAAGGAAAATACAAGATGCTGCGTGAAGAAGAAAAATGTGTTCATGATGTAAACAGCTACATCAAACTCTAGCTACCGGGCAATCTCGGTGGTCTAGTTGGTATGACACTGCTCTAGAATTCGTGGGTTCGAATCCTACCAGAGTATTATGCATGTGTTTTTCCCCACAGACCTCGGGAAAATACTGAGTATACAGTGCTAACATACATTGGTGTATGGGTAAAACTGAAATAAATATACATCAAACTCACCTGTCAAAAACAACTGTTACGTAGAAGCCGAGTACGAAACTTATAGGAAACACTTTGGTATAGTCGTAGGCATAGACGGCTAGATACTCGAATTTGGTTTGGCTGTCAGGGTGGAGTGCTAAGCGGTAGATGGCACTGACTAAGCCATACATCAACAGGAATATCAACATCTCTCGCCACAAGAGTTTGTAGACGCTGGCCTTCCAGCGGAACAGCAGCCGGGTGAAACCGTGGATTTTAAACTGAGATAGGGGGGAAAAACACAGAGAAAAACAGACGGATAACGATTCGTTGGTATTTGGGGTATCATTGATGAAAATTATTTTCGCGGCTTGTTTTACTAATTTCTCAAAAACTGCAGCACCTCAGTAAGTAATAAGTATTTTAAGGGAAGCTGCCTACCGTCATTATCTTCAAACCGTGTAAGTAAAATGTAAATCTATGGATATTGTTTATTGTGTCCTGGGCTTTAAATGCGATCTCCTAATGGACATTGGCGGTTAAACGCACATTCACAACGCGCAGCTAACATGATGGGCCCATGAGCAACCTTTGCTAGCAAGGGCGCCCTACTTTAATGACGTCACGTGGCCATATGTATTGGGCAATTATTTCTGATGGAAATATTGAATGATACAGTGGTAAATGAACTAGATAAGCTTTCCTTTGTAAATAAGCCCCAAATCGTTCCCCTTTTCATTAATTTTCAATCCTGTGCTTTGTTTTTGAACTGATAAGCATGACGAATCTTTAACTTTCACCGATGTTCAGAACAATTATATATAAACTAGTCTCTGCCACAAGGTTATGGTTCTCAACCGCTGAGTGAAAGACGATAGAGTTTCAACAGAAGAAACATACTGCAGTATTTTAACGCCGAGTCCAGTTCCATGCTTTATCAATGCTCGATTTCGCAGATGGAGTGTAGGCTAACTTAGGTTTAAAGCACTTTGCATGAACAGTTTGAACAGTGTGTATATTTAGAGCAGTCTGGTTTCGGACAAGTATAGAAACTAAATACATTTGAATTGGACGGGAATCGGATTTTGGCAGCTTCTATTTGCAGTCTAAACATACAATTTGTATGTTCTCGTATATGAGACAATACAAGCGACGTCAGGGCGCAAACATGTGACTGCCTGAATTTGGGGGAAACGTCATTAGCAGTTTTCTCTGAAGAAATTATAAATTTTGTTCCATCTCTGTTCCGGTGCATGATAGAACCACCAATAGGCCTATAGCATTATGTAGATTGGAGTTACATTGTGGGTTGGGCTTCAGGCAATAATTTTTTTATACTCACATTCGTAATGGCAAAACAAATACGGAAAACGGAACCAAACCATAAAAATAAACAAAACTTCGCACTCCCGCAGCTCGCTCAACTACGATGTTTTCATATAAAATATAAATTCTACAATATAAATCTCGAGTGACTCATATTGGTCATAGCTGTATACATGGTACACTGGAGTAGAGGGTTATGTGGAAATAGAATAGGCACTCGATTGCTTACTTCGATCGCCAACGTTTCCGTAACAGATGCAAACCAGTGTTGTTATAGTCTAGTGAAATGTCCACCGGCCAACCAAGCAGTAGATGGATCGGGAATAAACTCCGTGGCGCACTATGTACAAGCACGGACCGTGTATTGAGTTTGAACCCTAAAGGAAACTTATTGTTTACTCGATTAGCGCGGGGTGTGTTCATGTTCTCTAGGGTTATATACACACAAGCAGACGAATGTCTTACATTACAAACACTTAGGAAAACAAACTGAAACGGAATACATGTTAAAAGTGCCGTTCAGTTTTAAAAGAGGCGAATGTGATAACTTTAAAAATACAGAACATGATTGAAGATTTGATGACATCATGATACGATATAGGAAGTATAACATTAACATTCAAACCAACAACTGAGGTCTGATGAGGAGGAACAGTGAACCACGACTCAAAAAAAGATAAGTAGGGGTTGAAACTTTGCATGGTGGAAGTATAATCATGTGAGGTTTGCGGTATCACCATATGGACATCTTATTTGAGTAGTGTTGGTTCTGAAAAGAACTGGTGGTTGACAACTGGTTTTAACTATTATAAACCTCACAAGATATTTCCTATCAACCATGCAAAGTTCATTTGGAAAAACTCTGGTGCACTAAAAATTAACCGTATCCACCTGCAGCCGTTTTCACGAAACGCAATATAATTAATCCTATCTCGAGTTAGGACGAGTTACTTGTCCTAACTTGGGATGGGTTCAATTCGTCCTAACGTCTACATGGTTACTCGTCCTAAATTCTAAGATTAATCCTATATAGTAAAGGTTTGCGGTAACAGCATATAATGATAATCCCCCTAAATGCATTTTACAAGACAGGCCACGAGTTGGGCTGGTTCTGAGGAGAATCGTTGGTTTCTTCTTTTCAGAACCAGCCCAACTTATTTGTGACCATCATTACATGGTGTTACCGCAAACTTTTACTACATCGTACTTCCACCATGCAAACTTTCAAATCCTACTTTAATACTAGCCCTAAGTTAGGAAGAGTTTGGTGAAGTCGACGGCAGATAACCCTAGAAGTATTCTGATGAGTCGACGGCAGTTCTGATTTCACCAAATGCATCCCAACGGAGATACCAGTACATCACCGCAAGGGTATCCGATTCAGGCAAAACACACACACACACAGAGTGATTCAACACATGTAGATGTTTAAAGTAACAAGTACAGTCCGCATCACCGTTCCAAAGCCTGTGTCAATATCTACAAATGCACCCTTAATGAAAAATACCACCAAACCCTCTCGTCTTGTTTGTCAATCTGGACATGCCCCAGATGCATCAAATGTCAATGGTTAAAATTAAAGCATGTTGGAATTGTACGGATTATGATTTCATTCCCCCTAAGCGTTTTACTGAAGTTCCTGCCCACATGCCTGCCCACATGCATCAGCGTGCAAAGTATATAGGTACGGACCCCAGTCGCTGACCTTTTCATTTTGATGATGGACACCGAGCATACAAACGTAAACTTAGGATCTTAACTGCAAGACTACCGCTTTCATAATTTTACGATAATGTATTAAAATAGTTTTTTAATTTGTTCTTTCACGCGAAAACATTGTTGAAGTACTTTTACAGCGCAGACAAAAGGTTTGGTCACTACCTAATTTCGTGGGTTGCACAGTGGCAACATTGGTTCTCCGCTATTTAGTGCTTAGACTAGACACACTTGTCAGGTAACATTTTCTGATTACAAATTAGTTATAACACGCAAGGTGAGCTTCATTCCACTGTTTTGAAATTGACCGCGGTGAGAGGTATATATATATAGTCTACCTGACTCTTGCATCGCATTGAATTGTGATCAATGATATACGCAAATGTTTGGTACCCCGAAGCCTTTTCTTATGTAGGGCAATGGTAGTGACGTATGGGGCTGTTTTTTGGAGTGGGTGGACTTGATGAAGTGCTCCATCGATATCATCAGATTCATGCGGTGCGTGTGTCTGAAACGATTCCAGACATGTCTGCATAAAGTTGTCTGCTTGTGTTAATTTTAATGTTCCTTTTAAATACTAAACCCAATTTTACTCTGTTTGTAATTTTCATGTTTTACCTGTAAAATGTAACCAACAATTCATAAACCATATAATCAAAGATTGTTATAGAGGGTGCTCCATTGTAGCCCATCGGTGCTTCCGATTCACAATATTTATTTTTCAAGCAGATCAAGTGATGTATCTTATGCTAGTTTTAAAGACATCCATGAAATGCCATAGATGTACTGATGTACTTTCCCAAGGCTATCGTCTTTGATGAAAACTGTACAAATAAGCTACGTCCAAGTTGGGGGAGGGTGGGGGGCGACTCGTACACACGTGTTTCCATGTAATAAATGCAATTACTGGTCAGCTCAAGTTTGCACAACTGTGATGGTATATATACGTTTCATTCGTTATTCTTATATACGATAATCGGTTTTTTCCCCGCTACAATCGCCGTCCAAACATCATCCTTCAGTCGTCCCAATTGGCCAAATTAACTGAGTCTCGATCCAAAATCTAGCGTCTTATAGTTCTATGCTTTCATAGCAGATCAGTTTCTCGAACAGAATATTAATCTTAATTGCAACAATAAATTAAAAGTACAATAAAACACAGACACTGCACCTCACATTGGCCAATTAAAGCTGAATGACTAGTAATAAATTATTTGTATAGTCTGCTGAATTTCATAATTGCAATTTTGTTGTTTATGTAATTATCTTGTATAAATGTATTTAATGATGAATACAAGCAGACAACTTCTCGTTCGCTCCAACGGCTCGTAGACTAAAGAGACCTATAGACCTGACAAGATTAAATGCACATAAATACGAAAGAAAACTGGAGTATAAGAGACATCATAAGGACAATAAAACAAGCTAAAGGGAGATGGGCTGGACAAACTGCCCGAAGAAATGACAATATATTGACAACAAGAATACTGGACTGGCAACAAGGCCAGGGAAAAGTACAAGAGATATGACAGAGAAGAAGATGGAGAGATGACATCAGGGTTTTTTGCCGGAACAACATGGAACCAGAACTGCAAGAAATAGCAATGAATGGCGTCTACATGAGAAGGGCTATATACATCTTACACTGGATGAACACAGCCTACATGGTGATGATGTTGATAGGCCTACATCCACGTAGATACACAAACCCAACTAATCTGGGCACAAGAAAGCGATCAGATTGTCAGGTCGATAATAAATGAGGCAGACCCCCAGACCAGCTGCTGAGCATCTGATCGCAACCGTAGCACTCTGGGTGCTTCATCCGTGTACTTGAAACCCCACATAATCAGAAATCTCTCATTATTCCATCTCACGGTCCACTTATGAATTCATCTGAAACGATGCATAGAGCTGAGCTGACAAGTTTATACAGAAATTGCGTAGGTTGTGGTTTGATATTATTGAAACGTCGGCAAACTGAATACTGATTTATTTCATTATTGATATAACTATACACACTTAAAGGCACTTGGCACCGTTGCTAATTGTCAAAGACCAGTTTTCTCACTTGAGGTATCCCCAAAATATGAATAAAATAAAAAAAAAAACTGTGAAAAATGGTGACTCAATTGGTCATCGAAGTTGCAGAGAACAATTAAAGAAAAAACACCATTGTTGCACAGTGGGTGTGCTTTCAGATGCATACAAAAGGCTCCAGGTTAGAAGTCAGCTGTTATTAATTGAGTGACAAATTACCCCTCTCTCAAAAACTACGTTACTTCAGAGGGTGCTGTTTCTTACAATGTTTTACTATCAACAGCTCTCCATTGCTCGTTACCAAGTAAGTTTTTATGCTGAAAGTTATTTTTAATTATTACCAATAGTGTACAGTGCCCTTAACACTCATAATCATGATTTCTGTCCACGTGCATATAACATTCATCTTTATTGAGCTTAAGCCATCTATGTTGCATGTTAAAAAAAAAAAAAAATGAACTAAGTTGTAAGAATACTGGCTGAACTCATTTGATGGAAAAATTAACACGAATTGGTTACCGTTCTAATCCTCGTGTTTGAAACACATCGATTTGAGTTGAGTGACACAAACAACATGTATGCCCATCACGACGAGCCCTTGGATGTCAACGCACTTTGTCTCAATTTGAACAAAAACACATAATAAAAAAGACTTCCTTGTCATTATACGAGTTTCGTTTTGATCACATAATTCTGGAGTAATAATAGAAAAGAAAAACGAACTGCAGCAAAAAAATACCTCTCGGATCAAATTACCCAATGAAAATTCCACCGTCGGCTGACTGACCAGCTTTCACCGTCTGAAATTCAATCTCAAATAACCCGACTCTAATAAAACCCACCAGGTACATGTCTTCCAAACTCCTCAATAAAAACAACGGTTGAATGATATCAGTGAAAAATGTGAATAAACACCTTATGCAGACAACAGCATTTTGAGGCATATAATCCATACCACATTATAAACTAGACGACAATATTGGTGAGCCACATTTGCTCTCAAAACACACAAACACAAAAAAATCAAAAGTACGATTCGCAAATTTTAACTCATTGAAAATCAACTTAAAATAGATCAATTCTGAAATAGGTTGCATTACAGGTGGAGTAAAGGTGGAATGTCGACACTTTTTACCGCCTTTTAAAATATTTTATAAAAAGACAAATTTAGCAAGCATCTCAAAGATAAGTCGCCATTTGATATTCACAAACTGCCGCCCTAAAACCTCCCACTCAATGCCCCCCCCCCAATATTTTCTTCGACTCGGATGTCTCTGAAGTCAAGCATAACTTTTGTTTTGCCAGACCGACTTAATAGTTTCGCGGAGATATATAGATTTTTCCCGAGGAGGAGAAGAAAAAACAGCCCGTATATTATGATGATAAATGAGGGGCGGTCCGGGCCACCGTCACGGTATATCGACTCACTGTGATACGGTGTTCTACTCGGTCATTAGGGGCCAGGGGAGTCCAAAAATTCGGTAACAAGAAAGTTTTGAATTAGCAGAAAAAATTGTGTTATTTTGTCCACGAAACGTTTGAAGATTACAAACAATGAGTGTCAATAAATGAGCTACTACACTGAAAAAACTGGCTCGTTAAAATCGACACCATGGGTGATGTCACATAATTATAGATACGATTTTTGGGGTTGAACAAAGAACTGACTAGAGTGGGATCCGAACCAACGACCTCCGGATTAACATGGATTCGAACCAACAACCTCCGGATTAACGTGCCGGCACGTTAAACAACCTCCGGATTAACGTGCCGGCACGTTAATCCGGAGGTCGTTGGTTTGAATCCCACTCGAATCCCACTTGAGTCAATTCTTTGTTCAACCCCAAAAATCATTTGAAAGTTTAGCCAGTCAGTTTCCCTTGTGGTTTATATTGATATATTATAAATACAGAAGAGAGAATCAAAATTTACAACACGAGGTGTTAGAGTAACACTTATTTCAGCAATTACAATTACATTGGTGTTATGTTAACACCATGTGGTGTTAAGTTGGATTCTCTCTTGGTCATCTCGCTTAGTGTCAATTTTAACACCCCAGTTTTTGCAGTGTGGGGGGATGCGTTGCTCGAGAATCAGTAAACTTCGTGACAGAGGCTTCAAAACGACAGCTCAAATTTGCATAATGTGAACACAGACTTGAAAATAACATCACAAATTACATTTGACACTTAGATTATAAACATAAGCCAATATTAGGGGCCATGTTATTTCACACAATTTCGTTATCACAAAACCAGATCAAAAGCCTCAATTCAACCCAAACGCTACACACGACTCACTTGTAATACCACGCGTACATGTTCTATAGGCCCGTCACTAAAAAAAACCTTTTTAAATCCACGTGAATAATATGTCACAAGCGTAACTATGGAAACCCCGCGTGCTTAAAAAGAAGACGGAAAAAAACTCTTGCGGGTGGAAATCTATACTTAAACTCAAAATACACATCAGTCAGTCTGTAAAGGTTGTGTGTTATGGGGACAATCACGAGTCGAAAACACTGGTTATGTTCACTTTGTCAATTGTTGAAGCAGGGGAAAACTGATGTTCATTTTGTTTTGTCCATGCGCAATATTAAGGTTATTCACATCACTACTATCCGTAATTGTATCCGAGCAAATCCTTGGGAAATGTGGACTCTAAGCACCGAAGTATGACGTCACGTTACCATGGATCCCGCTGATCTTTGAGTCGTTGGATGCAACACATTTGAGAAAGTCGTGCGGCGAATTTTTGTCTGGTCGTCAACTTATTAAACTTTATAGAAAATGAATATGAACGAACGAAAGCATATTTTGGTGTGGTTATTAGTTAAAGGGAAGGTACACATTTGGTAATTACTCAAAATTAACATGAACTTAAAAACTGACTTGGTAACAAGCATTGGAGAGCTGTTGATAGTATAACACATTGTGGGAAACGACTCCCTCTGAAGTAACGTAGTTTTTGAGAAAGAGGTAATTTCTCACTAAAATAATAAAAGACTTCTAGCTAGAAGTCTTTTATTCTTATCTGAAAGCACACAATTTCGCCCAACAAGGGTGTTTTTCTTTCATCATTTTCTTCCAACTTCGATGACCAATTGAGCCCAAGTTTTCACAGACTTGTAATTTTATGCTTAAGATTGGACACACCCAGTGAAAAGAATGGTCTTTGACAATTACCAAACGTGTACCTTCCCTTTAAGAGCAAACTCTATACTAACATTTTAGGGGTTTTTACGGCGGCCATATGAACATCCACTGAATTTGTCATTGATGAACACTTGTACTTCTGGATACCCTATTTTATACATACACATTCTATTTTTTGCATCCCTTTGGAGGCATCTGTTGTTTTTTTCTTTGTCCCTCTAGTTAAGAACCTCCCATAGACTTTGTACAAAATATTCCTTATATAGAACATGGTGATCTTTGTTTTCCCTTTTCTGTTTTGTTCTCGATCTCTAAAAGGTATAGTGAATATTAAATCCCATTCACGCAAGGTTACCCAGCTGCGCTTACTGTCATTCTGTAAAATAGGAAACAACTGTGGACTTTGACACTAATGTTTGCGACCGGGCATGCTGGCATAATGAACTTCATAAATTTCTAGGCCTCAGCAAGACATGCATTCTCACTACATTCTTTACTTTGGGAGGCACAGGGGGCGAGGGAGATGGGCTAGATAGAGAGCATAAAGTCAAGGAGAGAAACTACGGATGTGGTTTTTATGTGAAGCAGTTTGCTCCGCGAGTACAATCTGAATGCTTTACACTGCGAATGTGTACCACCGCGGCAAATACTGTGACATTACAGAGGGGGGGGGGGGGCTTTAAGGACGATCTGGGGGCCAAATTGATTGCTTTGGATCCATCATCAGAGCTTGGCTGTATGGATCTGGAATAGAGTGTGGACAGGTAGAAGTTGCTACGCTGCTTCTCTATCCACTATTTTCATATGATGATAGTCCTGTCCCGTTATGCCACAGAGTTGAGTCCTAATATTAGTAGTTACGAAAATAAAACGGTCAATATAACGGATTGCTATGGGGTCTCAAACTCAAGACTTGTTTCGGCAAACTTTCCCCTAATTGTGATAAATTGGCATTTTAAAACACGATTATCCATATACCACGTAGGACTCCCTACAGGTCTGTTATGTTCACCCTTTTCTCAAAAACGTGTCGAATAATGAAGCTGAAACTTCTACATGTAAATTATATTACATACATCTTCATTCACAGTGAGTAGTGATTCATGTCATGGCCAAAAACTTTATCTACAAAAGGTATCGAAACCCTAACGCAGATTCTGGGTTGCAATTATCAGGCTATGTTCGCAATACGTATAATATAACGTTCGTTTACATTACAACAAGAATACGGTTATAGAATAAAAACAAAATTAAACGAATCAAATGAGCAATTGCTCTGCATAATAGCGAAGAACATCTGTTCCACTGTTTTGCTGTACTCCTAGCAATAAATTACGAGGTCCTCGTAAACATGTGTCTTCTGACCTGAAACGTTGGGGTTATGCAAATGTAGGCTTTTATTTTAGTTATATATCCAGCTATAATAACAAGTGAATTTGCATGTCCTTCGTGTTGTCTCAGCCTAATTTCCTAAACATCATAAATCACAAAAATATTTATGACTTTGGACGTGACTCCTAAATGAATGGTGTTTATTGCTTTGTTTACGCTTCAGTTCGTCCTCGATCCTACATTTTGAGATATATAATAATTAGACGTGCCCCGATCTGTGTGTTATCTCTACCCGTATTATCAATCATACCATTCCTCTGGAAAAGTCCATTGGAAATTTCCATTAAAAAAGACCGAGTAAGGGTTAAGACCAGTCAAAGAACCTTTAATTGATAAAAATGCATTTCAGTTGGTTACAGCCGAAACGTTTTGTCGAAATGTTTATAAACTGGCGCATGATAATCTATCACAACCTCGAAGTGTCTGATGTTTTGATCGGATGTGAATATATATGGCGCAATGCAGCAGAAGGCTTGCGCTAATCACATTGATTTCGCTCGAGTTTACCCTTGGGGGTCGAGGTGGCGATGGCATATGATGTGTTAATGTCTTCAGTATTAAGGAAGCAAATAGAGCAAAATACTAATAAGCCAGTGATATTTTACTCCTTCTTGACCTCTAAAGCAGCCTCTGTTTATTCACCTGAGGATCAGAGACACCCTCCACGCAGGACCTTTTTGGTACATGGACTCAAAGCCCCACACTCAACAACAATTTGGACCCACCTCGAGGGAATTCAAAAAAAAGAGGATGCGCTCCAGCTTTCAGCTCACTGAAAATAGCCCCGAAAAAATCAATGGAACGTTTTTTCGATTGTTAAAACGTTGTCTTTGCAGCTGCGTTTTGTGGGTTAGAATGGCTTGACCCTAATTGAGATGCAAGGTGGGATATCTGACATGTAAATTGAACACATTGCCCTATTTATAGAGTGCTGTTCAACTCCGCCATGTTTGATTTTGCTCTTGTTCGCTCCTTCTGTATACATCCACGCCAATCTGTATACATCATTGATGTTGTGAGTGTCATCACACAGATATTTAAAACTGTTTCACACAAAATTAACTCACTGAAGGTGAAGCGAGTATTATACGAAATATTGCAGTCTGTTTCCTGTATGCAAAGGAGAGCAGCCGCCATTTTGAATCATGAACTTGGGTTGCAGTTTCAATGCAAGAATTAATTTTTATTTTACAACAATACAACGGGACTGTCTCGTACAATCGGCACTGTATACCATTCACTTTTTTGAAACTAAAAACATTATAACGTTAAATATTTACAACAAATGCTTCAAATTGTGTTTGTTTTACTGGTGTGCTTATTTAACCAAAGTGTTCATGAACGACTGAGATAAAACGCTCCATTACTCAACAACCACCCACGACACCTCGAAGAAATCCATCCACCTTGATTACTCCAAGGTTCTTTAAGTTTTAGTTTCTTGATTGGATGGATGGAGCGAAAACTCCCCAGACACGAAGATCATTCTCAAGAAAAATAACAGACCGGCCACTGAGGGCGCATAATAATCTGCTTCACCGTGATTTTTTTACACTAAGCCCAAGCGAAGAACCATTACCTCGGTGTGAAATTTGTCGCGGTTGCATTATTATATTGACAGAGAGGACAATCTTATACAATACCATAGTGCATTGATGATACACCACGCAGTCACTTGAAACCTTCAGGGTATATGAGGGATTTTACTGAGGGGGGGGGGGGGGGCGATGGAAGGGATTCGGGAAGTTGCTGTGGGGTATATCTTGATATGTAGGGAGATTAATTTGTGATCATCTTATAAAAGTGTGTCCAGTTCTTCGGAGTTGGTTGTATAGCCTCAAGATGGTGAACTGAGTTTCCTGATATCGAATTTCATAGAGTGGGGATGAAGGCACTCTGTCACAAAGTAACATGTTATTTTGTTACATGTTGTTGTGATTCTATGATTAATTGGTCTGAAAGGAAAAGGTTTTTGCTGTAGTTAAACATGTTTCTTTTTACAACGTCAAGAGTTTACAATGGAACACTTTGTTGCTATTACCGTCGACATTCCGCTCGATTGGTTAATCCATTGGCTGATTGACACCAACGTGTAAATTTAAAAAAGCATTAATTATGAGACCCACTTATAATGATTTGAGGCATCGCATAGTGAGGTATCAATACTCGGTTTGCTGAAACACCATGTGTGTATCTAATCGCCAGGTATAAAGTTTGCTCTTTAGAGAACTGTCTTTCTAAATATTCAACATACCGCGGAGTAGATTTATCGCCCCCCCCACACTTAATACTTGTTACCATGGTTATGAAACATGATTAGGCCTAAAAGTTCACCGTGCACTTGATGTAATAATTTGTCAGGCCGTTTTCATGCTACTCCATTCAGTGAAACTAAGTAAAAGTAAAAATAACCAGTATGTTCACATGGTTTCAATCTGTACATCGCATACCATAAATATTGAAGGAGCCAATGAAAACATAGGCATGCTCCAAATGAGAATTCATCTAGCCTAAAATGTTCGGGGATTTGTGCAGTAAGACCCGAGGAGCAGTTTTTTGCACAGCGATGACAGAGATATCAAATCCTCAGAGTGTATCGAGTTGTCGTTTACTAAATCATCATTATGGTGCACTTCACCTGTGAGGGGGAGGGTAGAGTTGGGCGGGGGTGTTATTCCAGCATACACTGTCGTTCTAACTGGGCGCATGTACTTTAATCTGTATTAATTATACTCCTCTCTAAAACTCTTTAGATATGCATGCATTATTAAGCTCTAAGCGATAGCTTGGAACTGCTGCAAGACACGGTCTGACAGTCACGGATTGTTTTAGCATGATGCGTAAATTCAAGATGAAGGCGAGCTCATAAGCGCATTATGTATAAAAAAAATAGTCTTTTGAAATCTTATAATAAGCAAAATTGTGCACGTCTAAATACAAAAACCTTGAGACTGTGTTCGAGTTAACTGCACTTGAGGAATAATAGCCCCTGGCAAGGGGTTATTGAGACTGAATGACTTTAATCCCTTCTTTAAAGTATCATCTTAAATAGGCTTTTGCCGATGTTTCCGGGTGAATGTTTTGCTAAAATCGTGTTCAGCACGTCCAACATTCTTCAATCATAAGCAGACGCCATAAGCAACACGTGGGTATAGCATGATACTCCTGTATACATAAATATATTGAGGAATCATGTGGTTAAACTTACCCTTCGCAGCCTGAATCTTTTAAAACGGTACGACTGATTTGAAAAGTCAGTCGCCTTGATATTTGTATCATCCAAGTTAGTGTCCTCTGGCATAGTAACGTGTTCTTGGTCCATAAAGTCCCATGTACCATGTGTTCCCAAACTGCGATCGTACAATGCGTATAGACGCCACACAATGCTGTCTACTGAAGATAGCAAAATTGACTGATGAACTACTGCCTTTACTGACACGTACTGTAATGTTGAAGAGAGCTCTATACTGTCTACGATGGATGTTCTTCAAGTCTGCATGGTCAGATGTGACACCGTATGCTTCTGTCAACTAGACCAGACAGGCATCATTTGAGGAAGATGCACATTGATCATGTGTGTGGACAGTTGACAATCCACGAACATTATCCTCAAATTATAGGTAACCAGTGTAGAATATATGGGACGAGGACGCGTGTGTTATAACGAGTTCTCAACCCAGCATCGAATGTGCACATAATAAATGTAATCACTACATGACATGCGCTTGTCGTAGACAACGAGTCACATTAGGTCATCAACATTCTATTCTGACAATTGTTGCAGGGCGCATCAGAATAAAAAATAAAATTTAACTATATGAGCCCCGTGTCTCGTATCGTGATTGGTTTCACAGATTGTATTTCTGACACTAATGTCACTAATAGACTATGTCGTTCCACGTGGACACAGATTTAGCGTGAATAATGAATCGGCAATCAAGAACACACCCAGGGAGTTATCAATGGGGTATGTTGAACACATATATTCACAAATCTTTACATACCGTAATTCATCCTTTGAATTTAGGTTTGTAAAATACTCTAAAAACATTCGGGGTCAGAATACACCAAAACCCGGGTGGGGCCTGACACATTATGGGTAGATCTGAGTCAATTGATCCAGAAACGGGTCAAACTGACGCACAGGGTCAAACTGACGCACAGGATCTGAGTTAAAATTCCATAATATTTTGACTAGTTTCCAGGTTAGGTTAGCCTGACTCAGAAATGGGTCAGGCTCTGGGAACCATAGCCGGGTCAATACTGACCCGGGATGATCAATAACGTAACACAATGTAGTTCTCTTCAGCGGGATGGCGTGGTTATAGGAACCGATCGTGTAACAACTCGACGTTTCGAGCGGTATATTCGGACCGTCTTCAGGGGGAAAGCCAAGAGAGACAACTACGTTTCTAGATTAATTTCTTAAGCTTTGAATCTTACATAAAAATTCACAGAAATCAATATGTTGCCACGTTTGAAATAACACTCTAATTTTGAAATTGTGACTTTAACAGACGGTCATTAAACTGCCAGACTACGTATATGTTTCCTTCCAGCCTCGCTTTAGTTTCATCAGTAGATTTGAATGAATAGATGACGTCATCTTCAAGCTATCTCGGTCTGATTTTAGCGGCCTTCGGCTATCTAGGGGCGTTGCCAAGGGGCTCCCTATATTTTTCAACGCACATTAAAGTAGCAAACACAGACACACTCGCTTATTCATGGCTCCATTAGTTTATCAGCATCGAATACACTGAGAAGGCATCAAATAGTTTCTTAATGTCAAGTTATGTAGAATGCTCAGTTGGATGCCGGTTTGGACCAGCATGGAGCATTACCTAGAGTTACTGTTCACTTTACTATAAATAAAGACCACGCTCTTTAGGGAGTTGTTTCTTCTATATATTTATGGAGCATACCTTGACTGTCTTTAAAGCCATTGGACCCTTTCGGTAAACAGTGTTGTCCAAGGCCCACACTTTGTGTACCACAACTTCCATATCAAATAACAAACCTGTGAAAATTTAGGCTCAATCGGTCATCGGAGTCGGGAGAAAACAACGGAAAAACGCACCCTTGTTTCCGCGCGTTTCGCCGTGTCATGACATGTGTTTAAAATAAATCCGTAATTCTCGTTAACGAGAATTTATATTGTTTTGCTGTTTTCTCAAAAAGTAAAGCATTTCATGGAATAATATTTCATGAGAAGTCTTTCACCATTGCCTTCTGTAAACCCTGTAAGTTATTTGTAAATCTGTGAACTTTTATTTTTTTTTCTGAACCGAAAGGGTCCAATGGCTTTAAGGCACTGCACACTATTAGTAGTTACTGGAAATTATTGTTAGCTAAAAACTTACCTGGTAAGGAGTAATGGAGAGTGATAGTATAAAACTTGTGAGAACTGGCTCCCTCTGAATTACACGTAGTTTTTAGAAAAAAGTAGTTTCTCACTAAAATGTTTGAATTTGATTTCGAGATCTCAGAATTAGATTTTGAGGTCCAGAAATCAAGCATGAAAGCACACAACTTTGTGTGACAAGAACGTTTTTTTTTCTTCTTACATTATTCTCTCCCAACTTTGACGACGACCAGTTGAGTTCAAATTTTAACAGCTTTGTTTATATTTGGTGCATGTTGAGAAATACTAAGTGAGAAGACTGGTCTTTGACAATAACCAATAGTGTATACTGTCTTTAAAGAACCCATCACCTGCAATGCACTTTTTTTTTTTCAATATCCCATTATTGGATCTCAAGAAGCGGAAGTTATAAGTGATCCGTCTGGCGAACATTCAGCATTTCTTTTTGTTTTTACAGAGTGACTCTCCAACAGAATAGAAGTCACTGAATATCAGGTTCTGGCATGGATTTGTTTTTATAGACGACTGGCAGTTAAATGCACGATAGTTCCACAGAAGATGGAGAGATGATCTAAGTACATAGGGGCATTGCTTGGCAACAGACGGCGCAGGATAGAGTGAAATGGAGAATTAGTGAAGCGGCTTTCCTCCTGCAGTGGAGTAAAACAGGGTACAGACAGACAGACAGACAGACAGACAGACAGTTAAAATTCCTTTGCAGGATTTGTGAGCCGAACCAAAATGCTGTATTCTATTTTTGTTTCAAGATCACGAGCGAGCTAAACTTGCGAAAGGCTTGGCGGGAATTTTCAAAATTTAAAATAAACAAGTGAATTATTCTTTATAAAGAGTGTAACTATTTTGCCCGTGCTGGGAAACAGATTAAACAAGTGTTTTTTCAAAATAATTTGAAATCTTCAACACGGTCTACAAAAACTTGACAACCGAGTACTTATAACCAATTTGCACAATACGCTGTTCCATCTCTTGATGCTTTAGAATGGAAACTGCTACAAATTAATAATTTGTTTGGCGTGGCCAATTAAACAGCGGTGCGTGTCGGTGTTCATTAATTACTAACTTGGAAAGTAAAGCCTCAAAGTTAATTTCCATTTTGATCTGCCGCAACATCCTGCAATGTGTTGGGAGGTAGCGATATGTACGTCAACAGGTAACCAAGACACTAATTATCACCACGAAAGAGAATTTAGTAATTAGAAGACTATTTATTATATAATTAACATATAAATTAGTAACTGATAACCACTGAGACCTCAATGCAGTCAGATCAGACTAAAACTAATATCCCGTCAGCGAATGGCAATTAATGAGTCGGGTTGTAACAAGTGAGATTGAGTATACTTTTTCAATGTCACCATCGTTATCTCTGCTATGAATAAGGGGAATTATTCTTTCTTCTTGGGAGCGAAGGTGATGGGAGGTGTAGGAATTTTTTTCTAGCAATTTTTTTTTTTAATTATCAATTAATTACATGTTTATACTCACGGTGGTGGTAAAAGACGTTGATCTAAAACACGAATAGTAAATTTTGATTTAAATATTCTGCATGAAAATGCCAACATACTTTTTATTTTACATCCACACCAAAAACATCATTTTGGTTTACTGCATATTCGAGGTAACAACCGATCACTGGCCATACAGTGCTAAATTCTACACTTTGAGGCAAGTTTTTTTCAACAAGACAACTTTAGTTTTTAAATATTTCCATACCGAATACAATATGTCACATTCTACATCTGGAAAAACAACAATATTTGCGTTGATGGGTCATTGCTATAATTGAAAATTTAAACTGAATATTTCATAATTTAAATTTATATTTTCTTATTTTGACTGTGTCCTATGCGTGCACGTAACATCATGATCACCTGTTGCGCTAATGTATTCGTGTCTGGAGTTGAATACTTATATCATGGTGTGCATCTATACTTGACACACAACGTGTATGGTGCTTCTAGCTGGAATATTATGAATTCATAGCACGACGCTTGGCAAAGCCTTTTACACCTACATCAGCAGGGCAAACTGGGCCCAATGCAGCTATTAGGCACAATCAAATTATGCTTGCCTGAATTTGGTACATTCATGCTTGCCCGAATAAGTCCTATATGGGAACCTACCCAAACTCTCAGCAAACATCAGACTGAGAAGGATGCGTTTTGCTGGCCACTGCTACAGGAGCAAAGATGAACCAGTGCCCAATATTGTTCTGTGGACCCCTAATAAGCATGGGAGGGAGGAAACCTGGTAGACCGGCACTAACTTACACTGACATTCTCAAAATTCTTAAATCAGCAGATTTCAAGTCAGCAATGGCGGACAGAGAGGCTTGGGGAACCATCGTGATTCGAGGACATCACTCGACTTAAAGTCACCTGGAAGTGGTATTTTTTCAAAATAAAACTTTTGTCACTAATCTATGTGTTTTGATGAGTGGAATGTGAATAAACAGTTAACTAAGGTTTAAAAAAATCAGTTCTTATGTTATTTACGATTTGAAGAGTAGACCCCGACCCGAGAGGGCGCTGTTCGTGACGTCAATCGAGGCAGACTTTGCCTGTAATGCGTAGAGTAAACACAATTGCAAAGTACATGTACGGACCAAGTCGTGAGTTTGTACGTTTCAAAAAAATAAAAAATTGGTTTTTTTTCCGGCAATGCCGACCAGGTGTATTGCTGCTGAATGCAGAAAAACACTTTTTGAAATGTACCAACTCACGACTTGGACGTACATGTACTTTGCTCGTGTGTTTACTATACGCATTGCAGGCAAAGTCTGCCTCGATTGACGTCACAAAAGGGGTAGGCGGAGTCAGCCCCCAATTCTATTTCCAGTGACTTTAAGTAAGGTAGCCGGCCACCCCGCCGGTCTGCCTGCCACTGGTAGTTTGGTTTTCTTCTTTCTGCATGCCATTAAGCCTAATTAGACCATTCGTAAAAACATTAATGTGTGGCCCAATTTCATAAATCTGTATAAGCAACAAAGCTTGCTTATGTATATCAGAAAAAGTATTGCTGATCAGCAATAAGTTGATCAAAATCTGTCAATGTGATTGAAATGTAAATTTTCTGCCATCACTGTGTACTGTACATGGTGTCTACACTTTAAAACATTCTAAATACATTCTTAAATCTCCTGGGTCAGAATTGACTTGAATTCCTGATCCCCAAGGTGCCTGAACCATTTCTGGGTTAGCCTGACACAGAAAGTGGTCAAAAATGGGATCTTAACTCGGATTCGGTGGCAGTTCGACCCATTTCTTGGTCATTGGACAGAGATTCCGGCTCATGCTGACCCAGATGGTCAGGCCCCCAATGAAACCAATTGAGTGCCAATATCTTAAAGGCAGTGGACACTATTGGTAATTGTCAAAGACTAGCCTCAACATTATGCATAAAATATCAAACCTGTGAAAATTTGAGCTCAATCGATCATCGAACTTGCGAGATAATAATGAAAGAAAAAACACCCTTGTCACATGAAGTTCTGTGCGTTTAGATGGTTGATTTCGAGACCTCAAGTTCTAAACTTGAGGTCTTGAAATCAAATTCGTGGAAAATTACTTCTTTCTCGAAAACTATAGCACTTCAGAGGGAGCTGTTTCTCACAAGGTTTTATACCATCAACCTCTCCCCATTACTCGTCACCAAGAAAGTTTTTATGCTAATAATTATTTTGAGTAAATACCAATAGTGTCCACTGCCTTTAACTTATATAATTGTATATTGTTATGCAGGTGTAGAAAACTTAAGACAAACAATTAAAATCGTGCGTTGTGCTCCAATACAAAAACAATGCAAAACAATTGTGACACACATGCACTAACTGTTTGTTTAAACAGTTATCTTACAGGCCATGTAAATTAACATGAGGCAATACAATGCATGTCCTTAAAGGTCTGCCAAGAAGATAATCAAGGAGTAATTTATTGCAAATCAAGAAGGATGGAGATTGATGCATTCCTCATCCCACACCCATCGCTATAGTAGAATACAACAAATAAACTGTGATGCTGTGAAGATGCTGTCTCCACATATAGCAGCGTATACAATGATCGATAATAATAAAATATGCGTATAGTGTGTTGAGATTGTGTGCAGCAGTAATCAACCACAGCATCTACGCCTGGGGCATTCCCAACATCTTAGACGGTGGAGAGAACGAGAACCTTCCTTGCATAAACAGGTAACATGGGCAAGGAGAAAAAGGTACATTGTGCCAGTTTTATGTTATTTTTTTTCAGCACGAGCCATAGGGTGCGTTCGTTTAGCCTCCCCGGGTCGACCCCGGTGTGTGGCGGTTTTTTTTTCTAGGACGAACGTGGGTTATTATCTGCACACGCTCGTCCTGGAAGAAAAAAACCCGCCACACACCGAGGTCGACCCAGGGAAGCTAAACGAACGCACCCATTATGCCATATGACGCGATAAGAACGCGGGGTCATGCGTCGGTGCGTCATATTAGTTAGCACAAAAACCCACAAACACCAAATGTCATTCCCGTCTGAAGACAAACATAAACCTTCATTTCAGTCCAGAATCGAGCCTGTTCCCTTTTTGGAACGATCCTTCATAATGCTTGGAGCAACATGAAGTATGCATGATGCCATTGCAATCTATAATGCACACCAATGTGATTGACTGTAGTGATACCGCAGTGTGCTAAAAAGCCTTGTTTTGTCGAGACATTGCTTCGTAGTATCATGCAAACTACTATGGATGAAATCATACAATCTGAATGTTTAAAACCAGTTCCTTGACCCCTATTGGTCAATTTCACGTAAAAGGGTGACGTACGTACGCCTTAAAGATGCTATGTCAGATTTTTGGCCGATTTGACCCCAAAACTTTGATTTAAAATTCAATAGGTATTTTGATGGGGGTCGAGAAAGTTACAAGCTTTCATTTGAGCCATTGCTCGAAAAAGTCCGCCAATTATTAGTAGCAGTGAAATAAAGTGCTCAAAATTAGTTTTTTGTCGGCATCCCGACAATATACCACGTGACCAATTCTTATGTGTTTTATAAGAAACGTTTTAATTTTTTGTCATGGTTCCTGACCATTAAAAGTAAAAGTTAAACTTTTTTCGTTAGAGCGGGTGATACTCTTTGAAATACCATTCACTCAAACAAATATATTTTTTAATGTTTGGGGCAAAAAATCTGTCATAGCATCTTTAAAGGCACTGGACACTATTGGTAATTACTCAAAATAATTATTAGCGTAAAACCTTACTTGGTAACGAATAATGCGGAGAGGTTGACAGTAAACAACGTTGTGAGAAACGGCTCCCTCTGAAGTTACGTAGTTTTCGAGAAAGAAGTAATTTTCAGCGAGTTTGATTTCGAGACCTCAGATTTAGAATTTGAGGTGTCAAAATCAAGCATCTGAAAGCCATAACTTCGTGTGACAAGGTGTTTTTGCCATTATTACCTCGCAACTTCCACGACCAATTGAGCTCAAATTTTCACAGGTTTGTTGTTTTATGTATATGTTGAGATACACAAGTGAGAAGACTGGTCTTTGACATTGTGTCCAGGGTCTTTAACTATTGGCTAATTTAAGTTGAGCTTTGGAGTATGGCAGGTACTTAAAGTAGTTATGAATTTTTCTAACAACACACTTGACAAACTACTTTTTGTCAACAAACGGTTTATGTTTATGTGAGATTTTTGTGGGGGACAACTTTTCTCCTTTCTTTTAGGAGGAATAGTTTCTTTAGACAGTTGTAACTGTGTACAATTTTGTAAAGGTACTTAAACAAGTATTGTTCTTGTTCCCGTCGACCATCCCCAATCTAAATGTCACGCCTTTAACTTCATTACATTTTGGATTTTGTTGTATACCAACATGAACAAAATAACATGCAAACACAAACGACCCAATTGGTATTAATTATGCAAACACACCCGTTAACGCTACATCATCAGTGATGCGTCATGCTATACTTTTTGATCATTTTCGTAGCCTGGGGCGTTCCATAGGAGGGTACAGTATCCATATCACACTCCTCCTCGGCAAAACCTACCCACAGGCCAATGGCTACCGTGAACCCTACTTCATCAGTAGCATGATCAGCCCTCATTAATGCCGAGTACCTTGCCGCTCAGTTTGGCATTTTCGCCTGAAAACATTTATGTGCAAAATAGCAGCACGAGGAGGAAACACACGGGTTGAGAAGAGCGGTGGCACCCGGTGGTTGCAGCCATAGAGTATAGAGATTAACGCAAGTTTTTTTTTTGCTTTTAAGACATACTATCCATATGGATTGGCATTATTTAGGCTCTAAACATAATTAATATTTGTCTGGTGGTTGAGACGGTGTGTTGAGAATGGCATTTTACTTTAGTATGGTGCATTCAGTAATGATCCCGCTTCACACACCTATTTCTTGTATCAACCTATGCCCAAAGTTCTCGAAAGTAACAGCATAATCCTCCATACTGTTAAAGGGTCAATTATTTTTCAAGAAAGGTAAGCTAAGCAAAGATGTCTAAAATTTCAAGAGAAACTAATATATAAGTAAACGTAGGAAATATTTCAAACACTCAGTCAGGCTCAGATCGAATGACATTTAAAACGTTTCGGGAAAAGATGTACCTGGCTGTAAAATTCGAAGGCGAGTCACAATGCCGGCAAGAACATCACACACAATGAGTCTCAATATGAAAAGGCAGGTTTCAACATTATTCTGACTCTTAAATTACCAAGTGGACAATGCTGTCATTAAGAGGAAGACTCACTACCGCTCGTCTCACGTTTGACGCCTTGGGGGTGTCGGCCTCAGTCAGCTTTCGTTTCGCGGGAAAACGCGATACCAATAAGACCACGAAAATGTGACTTCGGATTTTCGACTTCATTTGTTTGGTTGAAGAAGGTAAGGCAGGAAATTACCAAGATGGTTTATTGACGATTTTTTTTTACCCAATATGTGCGGACTGTTACCTTGAATCGGAGACTATTGCATTCAATGTATGATTCTATGAGGAGTGCTAGAAAGGCTAATACATTTTATTAGTTCTGCACAGCGGTGCATGTAATGCAGATAGAAACTGAAATGTCATCGAAAGGTATTTATGGTATTTAAACTACGGTCGTTAAAGATGTTGCCATTGGCATGGCACTCATGGGACACCTTACGTTCTAAAAAGGAACTTCACTGTTGGATGGTTGATAAAGTTTAAGTTAAATTTGCTTGTCATGTTCTACAACGAGGGACATTTGACGATACATCAAGTGAAGTATGCTCAACTTTTAGTTCACAGTTTTCACACTGTAGAGGGCGTGATTCCACTCTACTCCTGTGTCTTGAAGTTAGTTTCTGCCCTGGCGCACTATGAACACCTAGCCCTGCAAGGATGATGACCAGTACACCTTGTGTTTCAGATCATTAAAAAATAAAATATTGAATAAGGCGAAACATCAGAAGGGGGTTATAGTGCGCTAGAATTTGCCAAAATGTGTGGACATAGAGATGAAAGTTGCATAGTGTGTAGTCCGAGAAACGAGAAAACAATTGCTAATTTGCCCTCATTGGAGCTGTCCTACAACCGCTGAACCATTTTATTTGTAGTAAAAACATATTACTGGAATTCGTAAACATATTTATACAAAAGTTATATTACTGGTATAGCCTTATGTTGACACTAACTTTAAAGGGGTGTATTAACAAAAGACATATCATTGCAATCATCTGGAGGAATTTTGTTTCTTCAAATGTTATATTGTTTTTAAAGTCTATGTTTATACCGACACCATACAAGTTTCGTTTGCCCCATTGCTGGAGGGTGGGAGGAGGGGGGGGGGGGGTCTTAGACAAATCAGGGTGATATGTTTTTGACTGTATTCCTTTCCATCTGAAATGTAAAGAAAACGGGTTATGATTGCTCATTCGTAGTGTATAATGCTCTAGACAATGTGCATGGATATGATTGATGTAGTGCTTGAGATGTTTGTTTAAAGGCACCGGACACCTTTGGTAATTTTCATCTCAACATTATGCAAAAAATAACAAACCTGTACAACTTTGAACTCAATTGGTCGGCGAAGTTGCGAAATTGAAGAATCACACCCTTGTTGCACAAGTGGATGTACTTTCAGATGCTTGAATTCGATACCTCAGACTAAAGTCTCGGATTACATTCAGATATTGAGTGAGAAATTATATTTCTCTCAAAAAATACATGACTTCAGAGGGAGCCGTTTCTCACAATGTTTTATACTATCAACAGCTCTCCATTGCTCGTTACCAAGTTAGTTTGTATGCTATAACAGTTAGTTTGAGTAATTACCAATAGTGTCCAATGCCTTTAATAAGTTTGCAAATGAAATCCGACGTGCGTCGGTGCCCCGTCGTGAACGATGGATAATGTTGATTTTGTTCATCCATGGTCTACACCTTAAGATGCTGATTATTGAAGACGGATTTAATCATCGACAGTATCTATAGGACAACTTCGTGACTCTCCTGTTTCCAGTTATAATCACTCTTTATGTGTGGGTTGGCATGAGCAAAAAACAACATGAACATGTTATGATTTCATTTACTTTTAAATGAGTATTGGATGGAGTTTAGAAAAGGGTAAAAAAGAATTCCACAGTATAATTTTATGCACAATAGTGCTTCTGTTTTTAAATGTTCACTTTAATTGAGGTAGAACTGGGAAAATTACATGTATTTGATTCGAAATAAATAATTAAGTTTCAGTGAAGAATTGCGGTACATATACAATGAATCATCATTAACAAAATAACAGTTGTATAATACAGGCGAGTACTCCGTTTTTAGCAGATATAAAACCATGCATTTTGTCGTCAAAGACGACAAACACAAAAGTGCGAAGTTGTTAAATATTGCAAATTAATCTCAAATCTCTATATAGAGATATACCCGCAGCAGTTAGTTTCTAGGAAGATGTGATGCAAAGTTAACATTGCATAAATAAAAAAAATGGAGTTATCTAATATCAATATAATGAGCACATGGGTTACTTAGGTTCGTTATTTCAAGACCCAGGAGCGGCTGATTTCCGGAGGCCAAATGAAGCGGGTATATTAAAAAACCGAGAGGGGTTTTGAGAAGAAAAGTCACCTGGCTGCCAGGGGGGAGTTGTGGGGTGAGTAAACTCTACAACAGCAGAGTTTACTTAGACAGGGGTCTGTTTTAGTATTAGGTTATTCCCGGTGAGTCTAAGGAATAAGTTGGGCGGGATTGGTTGTATTATGCGCCTAAACCTCAATCGATGAGCCGGGGGTTAATGTACCGCAGAATTGTAGCAACATCGTGGCCGTTGAGAACGCTCATAATTGCCCTCGTGTGATGAGAAGGCAACCGGCTGAGTTCATAGAATAACAAATGATTTACGGTAATGATGCAGCCAGGAGACAGTGATTTTATGCGGTATATGAAAGAACTGCGGCTCTTCGATCGAAAATATATGACGGAAATACATACAGCTGTATGGATCTGTATGGCACAAGGAGTGGGTAGAAATTTGGTTCCCTTGCCGTGTATTCGAATGGGCCTCTCGGAACCCTCCCTAGATCGAGACCACTTCACCATGTCCGATAATTTTTCTCTGGGAAATAGCACACCAATACTTCAATTTCATTATGCAAATAAGGCATGAGGCCTAACAACATTAGTAGACGCCAAGGGTCTGTGTAGGGAGTGCAGCAAGGACAGACTGAGGGCGCAATTCCGTTTTTGTTTTGATGAAACATTCATGAAAACAACAGCTGAATGCCATCCCGGCGTAATTGCAGAGAATGTCAAGTAAAATGGGATTCAGGTGGAATTGATATAGTCATCCGTGAACAAAACAGCCGGCTTGGCCACAAAAAGGGCTGGATTAGCATAAAAACCAAACGACGAGGCTAAGGTGGAGAATAATAAATAATTCACATGGAGGCTGCCCCGGGAATCAGTCGCTGTGAATTCCTCCTTGACAATGACAGAATATTGGAATTGTGTTCTGTAATTTGTAAGGTCGGATTGGGAAACATGATACGTAAGAGAAAGTTTCCCATTACATGAGAATTTGCCAGGGGATGTCGGATTCTATATCAGTCTCTCCTATAGATTTTGATACATTAATAAATAACACTGTCGCCAAAAGCGCCAATAGTCTGGTGCCCTGAATTTATTATAGAAACCAGGAATACTGGTTCACATTCAAAACACCAGTATAAAGACGTGGATGCGTGAATTGATTCCCGGGTTAGCTGCTTGTTTCTACAAAAAGCTGAGATGAAAAAATAGTCCATTCGCAAAACTGAGATTCAAGCAGTGCTTCTGGAGGGTTTTAAATTACAGCATTTCTATTTGGACATTCTGATATTAACAAAATTACGGCAATTGAACATTACACATCGTGATTTTACATTACAGTGTGCCTGATGAAGGTTTGTTACAATGATTATTTTCCACACTTAATCTCACCATTTCATCACTTGATCACCATACTGCTTCAGGCAGGAGCATTAAATAAAACTTAATTTAATGCAACTCATACAACCTATTTTTGGTTGAACTTAACAAACTAAGGAAATGGAAACAGTGTTCCCTCAGCTACAGCCGACGGCAAATGCAGGGATGGATCTCAAATTCCAGACAAGGGATTTTACGATTTGTTATTCGACTGCTTGAATTTTAACTTAATGACGTCCAGTCATAATTATTCAAATGTTTGTGTATTCTCGTGCTCATGAATTTACATTTTACAATTAGACGAATGTTATCCCAGCGGATTTAATATCAAACACATTCCATTTCTGCACTTATCGCAACTCAAGATATAAAGACACAGGTTTTGTGTTTGGAGGGGGTTACATGTATAATGTTGCTACAGGTGTGATTATCATAAAAAATGTATTATTTATAAAAAACGGAGTCTGCAGTCATAATGACCATCTCAAGCAAAGAAACAAGAGCAAAGAAAACATTTCTCAACAAGTCATGAAAGAACTTTTAAAATATTGTAAACACTTCCTTGCGTGCAGTCACTTTGCAACGATTCAAATTGCTCATTATTAAATCTCCATAACTTCCGACCACTGCAAATCAACACTATGTCAACCAGTATTAACATTAAGGGAGGCAGTCTACCTCCTTGGTATTAATAAGCATGATAGTACCGTCAAATGTGACCCGGGGTCAAGGCAGACTGTGTCAAACTGACTCAAAACTGTGTCAAACTCACGCAGAATTTGAGTCAAAACCCCAGTCTTAAACCGGTTTACCGTGTCAGCCTAACTACCAAATGAGTCGTTCACCTTTGGACCCCGGTAATCCGAGTCAATTCTGACCCGGGAATCTGCAGAGTGTATATCATTTTGCGCTTATCCATTATTAACAAAGATATTCAAACAGCTTTGTATACTATTGTCATAAGCTACCATCCATAATACTCAAGTGTAACTACAGTTCTTACATACATTCAACTTGACAATGCATTAATATCATCTCACTGTGACTCGGATTTCACATTGTATATTTTTACTGTCTGCATGAGGTGTATATTAATGATTATCGAGAAGCGTGCAGTCACTTTGAACATTATCTTGAAGTCAACATGACCCATGTGAGAGCCTGATGGAAGAAAAATATCCTAGGATGACGGATACTGAATTATAAATGATTTGTTTCATCATGAACGCTTGTCTGCAATCATGTGTATGTATAGTAGCCTTGATCACGGTACTTCAACAATCCGCATCACTGCTGTACGAAGGCTATACCTTCATAGAAGACGACCATTTTGCGGTTGTCGAGTCCACCTTTCATCCATTCGCACATTATTTTTGGAAACGTAAACGGGTTTCAGAAGAATCATTAGTCAAGCTTGACGATTATGTTTGACGTGAGAATTCTTCATTTCTAGATAATTACAAGCATCTGATGACGTCAGTAAACAAAATGTTTGTTTCCGTGGGCCCAATGCGTCATCATCCAGTGAATAAAATGTTGTCTTTAATGATGGAGCGAGAAAGCTAGTTGCTGTCATTGGCCGGAAACGGATTGCTTGCATTTTCAGTGTTATTTCAGGACATTTCCATTCGGCTTCTGTACTCCTAAAAATAACACCCGTCAAAAATTGAAAAGATATTGCTCCAAGGGTCCCCCACGCATATTGTTATCATTCTATACAGCAGCCGGGAAGCAATCACGGAGTAGTATAGTCCGACAACGAAGATGGCCCATCATCGAATCGTCATTAATCAAAATGGCGCTTTCACATTCAAGAAAGCTCTTACCTTTTGTTGTATACGTAATACATTACATACACACACATTATTTAGTTATAGTGCATGACATTTTACAAACGTACACCCCTACCTCCTTTATAACCTTTAAGGGAAGGTACACGTTTGGTAATTACTCAAAACAAATGCTAACCTAAAAACTGACTTGGTAACGAGCATTGGAGAGCGGTTGATAGCATAAAACATTGTGGAAACGGCGCCCTCTATATAAATGTGGTTATTGAGAAAGAGGAATTTCTCACTAAAATACTAAAAGATTTCTAGCTTAGAAGTATTTTATTCCATCAAAGCACACAAATTCGTCCAACAAAGGTGTTTTTTCTATCATCATTTTCTCGCAACTTCGATGACCAATTGAGCTCTAACTTTCACAGGCTTGTTATTTTATGTTAATGATGGGATAGTGGTTAGACTGCAGGACTTGCAATCACAAGGTTTTGGGTTCGAATCCCCCCGCTGATCACTGATTTCACAATGACTAGAATAAATATTGTTGTCTAGTTACTGGATCACAATTTCTTGATTTGTGTAATTCATAATCATAGACGTTAAACCAATGTTTGTATGAGGAAATTGGCTGTTGCCAGCTTGGTGTTTATATCCCTCTTGTGGGAGTTCGCCGAGTTCCCTTGATGGGAAGATCCTTCAAACAACAACAAACAAGTGAGACGACTGGTATTTGACAATTACCAAGAGTGTCCAGTGCCTTTAATGCCATGAGCGAATGTTTTATGTGGTTTCTGCTGTTTTGGCAGTGCGTTATACACACGCGGGAATACACCGCGCAATCAGGTGGAAAACATTTCACGGTAAAATTGATCTGACATTTTGCCAAACTCTCACCTAGATTAATCTCCGAGAGTTATATTATGAGTACGGGGGAGGGTGCGGGGGGGGGGGGGGGTGCAAGCAGTCATCCACCAAACACCAACGCCATGTTGTTAAATCTTCATTACATATGGCGGTTACCTCGCCACATTGATGTGCCTACATATATGCATTATAAGGAAATAAAGAAATATTGCATGAGGCAAATCCTGTATAGGAAATGAGGACTTTTACTGTATAATGAATGATTGCCAATTAACTATAAATTCACGAGCGTAATACATCAGGGTCAATGATATCCTACTGAATAGACCAATTTGAACTGTACGAGCTGACTTGGTATTTTGTTCTAGAGTGTACTTTGTAGGTGTAATAATACACCTAGGCCTGCATAGATTTTAAAGGTAATTTTACCGCCACTGCAAGGACTGCAGATATCAATCAAGGTTTCGTGTTAGTTACCAACGAGCGGCAATGTATTGTGACATCATCATAAAATGTGCAGTTATGGGAGTGAAAACAACATAGTTTCAGAATTCCATAATAACACAATAATTATCGCAACTTCGGTTTCATTTCACAAGTGTAGAGTATGTATGCGTTCTTCTTAAAAATGTCAGTCATTGAAGACTTAAAGACACCATTTGTGTTTAATGTGGCCGTGCGTGATGCCCACATTCCTGTCACCGTCAATCAATGACGGCGAACCGACTGTCAACATCTCACGACGAGCCTTTTTGTCGAGGGCCGCTTCTCAGGCCCTCGCTAAGCAACCGTTTTATTTTTCAAGGATTTGGAGAACAAGAATCCTTAAAGGTATACACTTGGTTCTTAGTGTGAACTTAAAGGAACACGTTGCCTTGGATGGGTCGAGTTGGTCTTTGAAATATGTTTGTAACCGTTTGTTATAAAATGCATACTGGTAGAGAGATATTTTAAAAGTAGAATAAAATGATCCACACAAACTCGCCTCGAAATTGCACCATTTTCCTTTTACCTCGTCGACTATGGTCGGCCATTTATGGAAGTCAAATTTTTGACTCTCATAAATGGCCGACCGTGTTAGTTCGCAAAGTAAAAGGAAAACCACTCAATTTCGAGGCAAATTTGTGTGGATCATTGTATTCGACTTTTTAAACAAGTATGTTCCTAGTGTGAAGGATTTTGAGTCTTACTCAGCGACAAAAACATAACTATGGTGGCCCTGAAGGGACATCGCATATCGCAAACGTGTGCGCATACGTATGCAATGTCGTGAAACAATTCGCAAATATGTGCGCACACGAATGCAATGTCGTGAAACAATCCGCGAATATGTGCGCACACGTATGCAATATCGTGAAACAATTCGCAAATATGTGCGCACACGTATGCAATGTCGTGAAACAATTCGCGAATATGTGCGCACACGTATGCAATGTCGCGAAACAATTCGCGAATATGTGCGCACACGTCTGCGAATATTATTTGCGATGTCGTGAATTTTATTGCATACCATGTTGCATACCTTTGAATAAAATGCCTAATGATCTGGGGGGTTTCTTTCCAACAGTGAGATAAGCGGTAGTCATTGCAGCAGTAGTCTTTGTTGTGAGGCAAGCGAGGCGTGTGGTCGTCCTTGGCCTGGTGCCAAGTTCCTGGGTATACACATGCTTTACAGTGGGAGCCTGCTGTAGCGCCACAGTACTCCCTAGATCGGTAACAAATTATCCACAACTATGACATCACCCTAATGGTATGCAACATGGTATGCAATAAAATTCACGACATTGCAAAACAAATCGCACTCGTGTGCGCACATATTCACGATTTGGTTCACGAAATTGCATACGTGTGCGCACATATTCACGATTTGGTTCACGAGATTGCACTCGTGTGCGCACATATTCACGATTTGGTTCACGAAATTGCATACGTGTGCGCACATATTCACGATTTGGTTCACGAGATTGCATACGTGTGCGCACATATTCGCGATTTGTTTCACGACATTGCATACGTGTGCGCACATATTCGCGAATTGTTTCACGACATTGCATACGTGTGCGCACATATTCGCGAATTGTTTAACGATATTGTATACGTGTGCGCACATATTCGCGAATTGTTTCACGATATTGTATACGTGTGCGCATATATTCGCGACTTGTTTCACGACATTGCATACGTGTGCGCACACGTTTGCGTTATGCGATGTCCCTTTGGGGCCACCATACATAACACCTCAACAGAAAAACATTAGGATGTTGTTTTCTTCCCCCCCTCCAAACCCCACCCCTTGTTTTCTGTATTGAACGACCATAATGGTCCGTCGTGTCGTTGTCAGTCGGTATTACAGCATAGCAATCAGCCCTGCGAAACGATTACCATGGTAACGTCACTGACATCAATACGAGAGAACAAGGTGAAGTTGCATTTTATGCTGGGACGA
Organism: Asterias amurensis; assembly: GCF_032118995.1. NCBI lineage: Eukaryota > Metazoa > Echinodermata > Asteroidea > Forcipulatida > Asteriidae > Asterias > Asterias amurensis. The sequence goes on from NC_092648.1 coordinate 16,356,471, forward strand.
ATGCCGGCATCAGACTGAGCCTAAAACACAATGTCGGCCTTCGATTACAAATAAAGAGGGATCAACACTAAAAAACGCACTAGGTGTTGCGCACTGCCCAAACCCCGCCCAGTCCTTTTGAAGTTAGATTCGGGTTCGAATGACACTGTCAAGTGTAATTTAAAACCGCTTCTGTCTGTCCTCACCCTTGTTGAAAAATTAATAGCTTTCTTAAGCAGCGCACTGTATCTCTGGAAAATGTACTCTGTAAGTTTTACTTATAATGGTAACAAACATTTAAAAACAATTACCTCCGACTTAAATAATGTAAATTGCACTTCCCGCGTGCGCACTACACATCGATGGTTGGCATATTAATAACGTACCATTGCTTTGTCCGTATGGATGGCAACCTCGCTCCCAGTGGTGTACGATCTTCCCCCAAAGTGCCTTGCTCGAGTTACACTCTTTCTACTTCTTGATTTATAAAAACCAAGAAATGCTAAGAGATTTCGTGGCATTTAAACCAAACCTTAACACAGCATGCAATTAAGATTGTGGTCCTTGTTGATTGAACTGAAATATGTTCTAAAATCTCCTTTCAAAGGGTCATAAAATGAAACTGAAATGTGATCTTGTAATATAAGCCTTCAGATTTTGTAGGCATCTCTTTCGTACTAAAGCGAAGTAATTAGACTGCAATGAAGTGGTTCGTTTTAAGTTAACAAGAGGTACTATCTGCTTGTCGCTTCTTGAAATTACCCATAACTATTATGTTACAGTTAGTAACATTGAAATGTAACTGTCTGATATATTTCCAATTTTGTCCCAATTTGTGCTTCAGTTTTACTCATGAGTTATTCACGAATTCCCGGTGGAATCACAGTCAAAACACCCGTTACATGCATGTGCTACACGACTCCTCAGCCTAAAGCACCCAACGGCTTATAACGTGATTTGTATTAAAGGTGCTGGACACTATTGGTAATAACTTAAAATAATTGTTAGCATAAAAACGTACTTGGTATCGAGCAATGGGGGGCTGTTTATAGTATAAAACATTGTGAGAAACGGTTCCCTCTGAAGTAACGTATAGATGTGTAAAGAAATAATTTCTCAGTAATACTTGAAATGAATAAGAGATGAGGTCTCAAATTCAATGCATCTGAAAGCACACAACTTGTGCGACAAGGGTGTTTTTTGTCTTACATTATTCTCTGGCAACTCGGACGACCAATATAGAGCCCAAATTTTCACAGGTTAGTTGTTTTATGCATATGTTGATCCACAAAGTGAGAAGACTGGTCTTTGAAAGTTACCAAACGTGTACAATGCCTTTAACGGTTATAAACCGAGCCGTTCATCGCATATGGGCCTATATCTATAGGCTTATGGTGTACGATGTTGCGGCCATAATTACGGTTTATTACGCCATTTTGGTGGAACGTGTTCGAGCATACTCAATAAGCATCGTTATGCATGCAACTTCATCTTCTACTTGAGGATCTGTAACTTCGACAGGATGAGATAGGCTGATCACTCCATCGATAACAATTCACGTTAAATGCAGATAGCGTACATGAGCTTCAGCTAGGCCTATAGATACTGACTGTGTCTTAAAAATCCTGATGAAGCTTCAAAGCCCACTTTGCGAAAAAAGAAACACTACTTAAACTAGATAATTATGTTTAAAAGATTTCTGTGTCAAGGGGAATTACAATTACCCTCCCTTTGGTCGCATTGTTTTAATATGAAAGGATTTTGTCACAAAAACCAAGATGGCTTTACTGTGATGAGGGTCTTAACATTATTGCAATAGTTATTATATACTTGTCCATGCCAAATGTAGGTCAGAAACTCACATTTAGAACTCTTAAAAGCTTGTCATCGATTGAAGAGGATGCGAAAAATAGCATGAATTCAATTTACATGCCTTTATCACTTTTTATTGACGCCTAAAGATACCGTCAGACAAGACGTTGCAATCATGTGACTTTATGGTGCTCAAAGTTAGTGTTTATGCTTAGCAGGTGAGTCTGTTGCAAAGCCAAATGATATCACTTAAGCTGGACCAGTGTTTTTGTACTGAACATAGTGTGCATGACAGACTTCTTTCTTGAAGACATCAGGGCCTAAACACCATACAGCTACTTTAGCACAAGAGTAGCTAAAGCACAACAAAATTAGCGTTACAAGATTAAGATTACCAGTCAAAATGTCATTTCACGAGAACCATCTGTAACTGTATGCAATTTTTATGCATGTTTAGTTTTGCCAAAGACTGTGTGTCTGCTTTTAAGTAGCTGCTTAAAAGCAGCTCCATGAAATTTGGAAATATACAGAAATGATTGCTTATTTTAAAGGTGAAACAATGGGCCTATTGTTTCTGAAAATATTGTTCTCTGCTTATTTTCGTCATGTTAATTTTCTGAGTGTTCGTTTTATTTGTTATTCGCAGCTCATACATGACTTATTGGCACCGAAAGCAAGACAAACAAAATTATGTTTGTTTGTTTGTTTGTTTGTTTGTTTGTTTGTTGAAAGAGGTATAGAAAGAGGTATAAGGCCTACCTCCAACCTGTTGTTTCAGCTGACTCGGTTTGTAATCGCGGGTGATTTTGCGCGATCGACCTGACGCATTTGGTCTGTAAAACCAGATGGCGCGTTCAGTGAGTATTAAAATTACATTACACTTCGGAAAGGGTAAGGACAAAGTCTCAAATTTGAGCGGGCACGATCATGGGAAGGGAACACACTTTCTATTTCTCTTTCAAAATATTTAGAGGGCAGAAGGATACATGCGAGGCGGCTCCCATTGAATTGCTGAGCTATCTAATTCATAATACCTTTCAGTACTGTATATACACAGCGCAGATGCCATACACCTATTTATAATCGCAGCACTCGCTAAGAAGTGTTTCCGGAAAAAGATGGAGTGGTTATTGATCTTGTACCCAGCTCATAAGCGAAGGTCTACAAAAACTATACCCCAAGTGACCAAATTGAGGTCGTGTGTGGTTCGAAAGGAATCATGGTCATAATTTATGGCGGGAAGTATTATTTTATTGTTTTATTTTCAGTGCAATGGCATAAAGGATTGTTCTGTTGAGAGTGCTCACTTACGGGCAATGGGTTCTACTGCAGACGAGCAGAGTATACTGTTTGAAACGTCGAAACCAAACCGGCTCTTTTCAGAGCCAACACTCACACAAAAGAGATTTACACATGATTGTACCCGCAAGTTTACTATTATTAATAGTTTCTTCCTTTTCATATTTAGCAATGCTCAATATAGCGAGTTAACGTACACATATTATTATCCGCCGACCGTATTTTTTATCTTGGATGAATGTGGGTGTCTTTATTCGACCACAAACAAAATTTAATACATTTCATTATTGTCACTATAGAACAAGGAGTTCGTAAGCCTAATTGTCTATAACAGAATATTGTCTAAAGGCCATTGTATTTTTGTACTGGATTTGTTTATTTCATTCCTGAACTCCAAATCATAGTAAATCAAAGCAGCATTTAATTTGACCTTTTGACTGAAGCAAAAATAAACCCTCTGTGGAATGTATACTGACCTATTTTTGTTGGTGAACTCAAATGACGTAATATTTCAAAGGTCACTTTGAAATAGTATCTTATAAAATGATATTTTGCAGCATTTTAACGCAAGGTTCGAGACTTGTAACTTTTCCCATATTTATAAGGACTCTGCTGCTAAAGTGTGTGGGAAATGTTGTTGACGCATTTTGACACGCTGCTGTTTATACAATACCATTAAATTCCGCGATACGAATTGTTAAATCCCTGCAGAAACATTACCATCGTATTGCCCTACCGGATCTCCCAAGACGCTGCTCAAAAATTGAATTAAATACTACCCTCAATTCGACCACACTCTGGGAGCACTGCAAACAACAAAACGCTATATGTATGATATAGTGGTTGAAATGTAAATTTAATGTACCGGGTGTGGAGAAGTAAAATGTCCACAACGACTAAAATAAAATGATTGTGTTTATTACACTGTGTGCACACGGAGCGACGCACTAAAGCACTAATTACAATCACCTCGTACTTTAGAAAGCCAATGAAGACATCTTTTTCTCGTCTTTTTGTTTTTATGGTGGGTTCAAAATGAAGTTTGATGAAAGGCAACTTTGCTCTTGTTTTTGCAATTTGTTGTCTGATATTGATTAATCAATATTGCAGCACTCGGATTTCATATTATGGTATATTTATGGGTGTGCATGTGTTGTATTAATTTTGTTTTTAATTCCAAAGTTCATGCGAAATGATTAAACGTCGCACGTACAACCGCAGAAAGTGTTTCACGTTACTAATGATTAAACCATTACACAAAAAGGCGGCAATATTGCTTTGGGAAAAAAAATGAAACGAGAGATGGAAAAAAAAAACCGGTCGAGTTTCTGCTTATGTAAAGTCATTCGTCTAAGAGTGTCACAGTGCATGATATTTCAGGACAACACTACAAAACAGTGATGGCGAGCACACACGTTTTTTGACAAATGAAGAGTGTTATGTCAGGATAAAATTCCTGTCATGGCGACATAACTCTAGTTATACGACAGCCTGGGGTGTCAATAACGTGTACGTATCACAGAAGCAGCTCCACACTGCTTCAGGTATAACACAAAATGACGCTCCTCAATTCCAACCTAATTATGCGCAAAACAGGTCCATTCACATGTGTTAAAATGTGTTCAATAACAGCTCGAATAAGTGCACTGAATGCGTCAAAATGGATCTCCATTTTGAAGTAAACGACTATCGCATTGTCAGCAGTGTTAATCAGCCACCTCGGGTATGAAATTCACTTGAATGCATGTACATAAATTAACCACTACGTTCATAATAGGTACCCTTCACTTTATGGGTTTAAATTGCTCTTGGCTTTAAAACGTTCACCCCCCCCCCCCCCCTACGTCGACAGAAACAAAAATACATATGTATATATATTCAGGTAAGTATTTCATACAGCGTTTTTGCATATAGACAAATGTTTTGTACACATCGAGTGGTAATACTGAGTAGGATTCTACAAGGAAAATAGTTCAAAGCTATAAATAATGAATGCTACCTGCAGGCGGGTTTCTGTTTACACTTGTGGCTACAACAATCGCCCAATCTAAGACTTGCTCCGGTTCGTGTTACTTCTCAATGAAATTGTCTGGGGCAAAATAATGGCCGCGTTGAGAGATTTAATCAAGGCGGTCAATATTGCAAATTAGTTCCCCCCTTTCTCTTCATACGCGTCAATGCTACCAATGAACTTTTGGTGTTTGGTTTAGAATTACACGGTGTTTGTTGTTTGAATTTAAAACAAGCAGTTCGAAGACTGTAATTAAAAAAATGCTGTTTCGTGGAGTCAAAGCCTTTGTAGCTTTTAGTCCCATGTATTTATTTAGTGCGGGTTGGCACAAATTACGACCAGTTTAGGTTTGTGTGATGTTTATAATTTTGAAATTGTGTTCAGGTTATCGCTTAACATTTTATTTTTTTAAATTAGGAAGGACACCTTGCAATAAATTGACACCCTTTAAACTCGACCCTCTTTTTGACAATTTTGTGATCAGGTTATTTATTTAAACGACTGGTTTCAATTGTGACATTACACCACTATACATGTATATAGCTTTTCATTAATATCTTATTTGTAACGTAATACGAGTTTTTTTTTCTTTTAAATCCAACAATCTCAAAACTGAATTACAAAGAAAACTTGATTTAAACTCTATTTGCGATAACCACAGAGGCGATGGCCACTTTTCCCGTTGTCGGTTTACGTCAATATTAGCCTATCATGCAATTAAAAATGCATAGGCTTATTATGAGTTTTGTTGACTGTTCATTTCTACAATCCCGGGAGCTGTAATGACATTGATGTTGAAATGCTTGCCTAATACAAATAAACGCAAAACGACAATCATCCAATAATGGACGTTGTGACAGATCGTTAAAGTAATTAACAATATGTTAATTTGCAATTAACAGTTGGTCAATTTAAATCAATGGCTGATCATGGTCACACTGTCTGCTATACTTTCACACAAAACCAATTTAGCAATGGTTCCTCGCTAGTGTAGCGTGGTTTTCAAATTTTACAAAATGTACCTTGTGTGAAAGGACAGCAATTTTTTTCTAATGTCCAAGTTCATTTGCAAAATCGTGTCAAACATTGCTACAGTTTGCAACCGTGCTTAATCTAAGCAAGGTAGCCCAGTTAAATTGCTGTCGTGTGAAGAGCAAGTTTTTAGGAGTCTAGAATGTCTTGAAATGCCTCATATCTGAGATGGTATAAAGAGGACCGCTCGAAATTCAAGCTGAATCAAAATGCTTTTTAAGAAATTGTCACACCTGCAATTATTTCTGTACAAGAGCATTGCCACACTTTTAAGTGTTTATTAAAAACTTCAAGGATATAAGCCAGACTTAAGACAGCATAAACACAAATGAAGTAAAAAATAGTATTGGCTTCGGTGATTGGTAAATAAGTGCTTGGGAATTAGCGCATTGTCCCCGGGCAATGGACAGACTGGGACAGGGTCAGTATAAGCGGGTACTCCCACTTCATCTATCGGTTTCCGCTCATCCATTACACTTAATGCAGGCACTGCGCGGCATGTGTCAGAACACACCTGTACTATTAAGACAAGTCATGGTCTTAGGGAGACTTTGCGTAAGCTTCCATCGAGGAAGATGATCCCATTTATATTGCGCATAGTTAACGTTTTGCTCTTAACCTCTTTGCCAAATCGGTGGTCATCTAAATCCATTAGTCAAAGTTGATTTATTTTCAAATGTAAGTCAGTCGACATCTTAAATGTTTAAATAAGTACACATTCAGCAACTTACCTTCTGTAGGCATTTCATCTTGTCAAATAAGCCTGGGACGTGAGGCTTTGGGGCGCTCTGGCGTTGGGCAGACCACTGGGGGCTTTCGACGGCGGGCGAGCTGGGAGGATAGACAACGGTACGGTAGGTAGACGGGCGGGTACGAAAACCATTGATGAACAGATCCCCACCTTGCATTACTCAACGCACTACGGCGCACTCTGCAGGAGGAACAAAACCATTAAGTGCATCTCCATTATCTCTTAAGTGCAATCTGAGGGAGAAACCTCCCGCGTGTTTGAGAGAAGAAACCCTCTTTAAAGTAGGGGGAGGAACAAATTCCGTGCCGTCTGAGATGGTTTAATTGCTCAACAAATATCTTAAAGGTGACAAGTGTGGACAGTGTTAAACGATGTGTAGTTTTATAGTCGTCCTGACATTAAATCAATGCAATGTCTTCGCCCGGCTAGCGATCGGAGGGCATGCGATTCTAACGTTTCCAAAACCAACGTGGCATGTTGCCATGCTGCACTGATGCCAAATCACACGGAGTAAACACTAAATGACGTTATTCCTCAAATTCCTGTCCCTTTTGTGAAATTGTTCTTGAGATCACCTTGACATGAACGGATGACATTGTACTGTGACGAACAATACCAAGCATCGATGTTGGTGTCTAACTGCTCGTCAAAAAAGACAAATGCCTAAATGTATCTCTGTTCAAAGCCGTAATGTTGCCAGCTCTACCATCAGTTTTGGAAACATACAGTATTATTCTCCGTCCTGAACAATCATCCTGTTCCTGTTATGCTTTCTGAAAATGCCCCATTCCCCGTGTCATAATATTAAACTACAAGAGGCAAGTTTGCTTTATTTGCATAGGGGAAGATAGTGAGTGGCGACTGGAGGTTTCCTCTGGTTCCTCAAAGCACCACGAGAGCTGCCGGTTCCGACTTGACTGTGAACTCCTCAATCAATGGGAGAATGTGTTTTCGGGAGCACCGAGGCGGTAACACAACGGATGACTGCCGGTCTAGAAAAACATCAGCGCCAGTCAGAGAGCAAACCTCAGTTAAGGTTTCGTTGGTGAAGAGAACCGTCCGGGTGGTTTTTAATTAGCATTACTGGCACGTTCGGTTCACGTACATGTGGCACCCGAGGTATGACGAGAGGAATCCTTTAGAAACATAGTTTACGTCGACGTTCGTCTTCCCCCAGTTGAAACGCTTGCCATCTTTCACACGCAATGATTGAAGACACGCCTACTCACGTACGCTGTAACAACCGAAATACGAACAACATGGTGGTCGCATATCGGCTAGTTGGGAACCTCTATATAGTAGCCAGAAAATGAACATATTGTTCAAATAAGCAGGTAATTAATTCACATTGCATTTATTCTATAACCCGCATCTGACACACACACATAGACACACGTCATTCGAAAAGTAATACTGTAGCAGTCATAAATCGTCTTATTAACATAATTATTCAGTCAGCGTCACCGAGGCAACTAGTAAATACAACCGGGTTGATGCAAAGGTAGATTCTTTGAAGAAGAGCGGCCCTATTATGATCAAATTGTGTCCTAAACTGGTGTGTGCTAAGCACTCTATATTCACTACTGTCTATGTCATGTGAACACAATTCATACAGGCAAATTACTCGCATGGGATTTGAACCCAAGGTGGCCGTGAGTAGCATTCAAACGGGGGACCTATAAACAATAGAGCCGGTGTCAGATGCAACTGTGTCCGCCTTGCAATACTTTCCGCTCCGGACACTTTTACATATGCAATCGTGTCCGGGGCTATGCAAAAACCGTCCGCCGGACATATGCAAATGTGTCCGGGCGGACACAACTGCATAATGCAGCAGCGTCCGGGCGGACACGATTGCATATGTAAAACCATTGACACTGGACACTATTGGTAATTGTGAAAGACTAGTCTTCTCACTTGGTGTGTCTCAACATATGCATAAAATGACAAACCTGTGAAAATTTGAGCTCAATCGGTCGTCGACGTTGCGAGATATTCCTGACAGAAAAAAAACACCCTTGTCGCACCATGGTCAAATGAAGTTGTGTGCTTGATTTCGAGACCTCAAATTCTAAATATGAGGTCTCAAATTCGTGGAAAATTACCCTTTCTCGAAAACTACGTCACTTCAGAGGGAGCTGTTTCTCCAAATGTTTTATACTATCAACCTCTCCCCATCACTCGTAATCAAGAAAGGTTTGTATGATTAAAATTATTTTGAGTAATTACCAATAGTGTCCACTGCCCCATTTCTGCTTAAGCACTCTATTTAAGCATAGGGCCCAATTTCATAGAGCTCAGCTCTCATGTGCTCGTTACCAAGTAAGTTTTGAGTAATTACCAAAAATGTCCCGGTGTGGATATCATAAAGAGTTAAGACTAGTCTTATCTCGAGTTAGGATGAAAATTAGCCTCAAGTTTTGAATAAAAGAGTCGTAGAACTATTCCTAAGTTAATAGGAGCCTCAGTGCTTAAAATTTACATCTGAGAAGGGCGCCTGTTTTTTGTTTAATAAAAACAATATAAATTAAAAGCAATTTATTTAATCCCGTCCTTCAAAATTCAAATGATCATCTTAGTAAAAACTACCCCAAATTATGTTTAGGCATAAATTCACACGACACAAATTACTTACAACGATGCGACCATCGTTTAGAGAAACAGTTCAATAGCATAGGCAGATATGATTGCTACATTGTCATGGTGTATTTTTGCATTACCTACTTGCCAATTCCCATCATGGTGTGAATTTAAACGCTTCACTTTTTGGATTGTAGTTGAGTAACACAGTTTAAAAGTTTACTACAAAATGTAGATGGCGAAATAGGTTGTAAGTGAATTTATGACAACTGAGGGCGCTCGTCAAGTCCTTCAGTCTTTGAATGTGTACCGTGGAGTGGCGCTTGAACCAGGCTTTACTTCAATTTTTCTATGGGACTGGGTGTTTGAATACCTTCAACCTAAACAAGTAAGGCACTACAATTAAGTCAGTGTGTATTTGTAACTATTCAAACGTCCCCTCCTCCATATTATTACTTAAAGAGACGCTGAACACAATTCTTTTTTCAAATACCGTTTAATTACTCCAATTATGTATATATACAATTTATACAAAAATATATATTTCATTATCACTTAGAGTTACTTTGTAAAAGCTTTATCAAAGGATTCATCAATAACTCTTTCCGTTTAGAAGTAAAAAACAAGAAACAACTTTAGAATCAACTTTAACCATAACTTACAAAAGTCTATTTTAAATTGAAACGAAATCTTTACTGAAATGCCAAATCACCTTTAAAAATTGTTATTAAATCTTTATCATTCATAATAAAATAATTGCAGAAAATTTGTGGAAATATGTAAAAATTACGTCAGTGTCTCCTGCCTAGTCCGGTGTTGTATACCTGGAGTGTACGGCGACGAAGGCTGGTGCGGGAGGGAGCTGGGCCGGAGTAGGAGAAACCAAACTTCCTTCGGAGCCTGGAGGAACGACGTTGCTTAGCAAACCATCTCTGAAAAACAAGAAGAAAAGAGACAATGTGTGAGTAGGCTTATTTTACCAGGTGAGAAGCTGCAGAAAAAAAGACTGGTTGCCCCAGAGAGTTGAAGTCTGGGCGGAAGATGAATATTTTACTGCTGAGAGAAACTAGTCTGGTAGTGTTTTGTAGACGCTGCAGACGTTTTGGTTTATTGTCTTGATAAAGCAGTGAAATGTCGCATTTGAAAGTGACGATAGCGTGAACAAAAATGTCAGTGTTTTTTAGACGCTGCATACGTTTCATTTGATTTTCTTGTCGTGAATTGTCGAATTTGGAAGTGATAAAAGCGTGAACAAGTTTTCAGTGGTGTGTTGGTCAAGATAGTGAGAGAACTTTACTTACATTAATAGTTGATACTGGAAGATGTGTCCGCTGAGCCAAATCTCGAAGTCTCCCGGTGTCTGGCTGCCCACGGTCTGCTCGGAAGGCCTCAGCCAACATCACAGCTTGCCAAGCTGCAAGGTCGACTGGACGGGGATGAGCGGTGAAGTCTTGCAGTCGGGAGATCGTGATGGGTGCGAGGTCAGAGCTCCCCATCTGGACTGGGGCTGGAGTGGACATGAGCTCCGGGAAGGGGGTAGTTGAGTTCTGGTCGACCTCGACTGGTGACATCGGAGGGGTGAGAAGACTGGCTGCTGGTTGGACTTCTGCGACTGTGTCTATGAAATACAAAACAAAAAAGATAATAAGTATACCATAACGTACTAAAGGGTATTGTATATTTAATATCGATATGAAAAGGAATTACATTCAGTGAGATTTGAAACTTTGCGTGATTAGAATACAGTTAGTTAGCTGAGGTTTGTCGGAAACATATGAAAAACTTTCTTATTAGTAGTTTGGTTGTTGGTTCTGAAAAGGACCGGTGGTTGGAAATTTTATCACTATGCTCTGATCGTCTTCAGTACTGCAACAAACCATGAACAAACTTTAAGTTGAAGGTGTAGGCAAGTGTCACAATTTAGTGGTGAGCTCCCATCATTTGGTTGGATCTACATTTTGTTTTTACTTACCAGTATCTGAAGCAAAGGTCGCACCTTCAATGCTGATGTGTTGTTGCACCGATGGGATGTAACCACTGTAGTTACAAGTACCGCCTGATGACGGCAATGAAGCCATCTCCTCAGCGAAAGATTGTCGGCTGAACCAGACCATCTCACTAGAGAGACCAAGGGCGGAGGCTATCTGGATATCCATTATTACGATAGATTGTGGCCTCAAATACGATTTAGGAATTACTTTGGAGAGCGATGTTGATCGTGAGAGAACACAGAATCGAATGATGAAGCTACTGCAACACCCGGAGTATTTAAGAACGATTTGGAGGCTTTGTTATCGGACGTTTCGCACAACGAATCTAATTCACGAAGTGAGTCAAAGGAACCGACCCGTGAGTGACGCGCTCAGTGCGGTGGGTCGGTTACTCAAAGAATCAGGGGCTGACCCAGGATCAATCCGCAAGCCGCCCATTCATAAAACTCGACCTGCTTTGCGCCCCGAACAAGCATGCAGATTCTGGATTTCTATAGTTCTATAGTTGGAATGAATTTGGGAAAGCACGATGTAGGATCATTTACAACTGAAAAGAATTCAACTCAATTATCAGAAAAAGCTGCTTCATACAAACTAGTCAGAGCACAACAGCTAGAGACTGACTTTCTTGACTTTTCAAGCGGATCGACTAGCGATCTTCCCAAACTTGACTTGTGCGTTCTACATAACAGCTGACGATAACTCAATAGAGAATATCCATCGAGAACACGGGTAACGACAAAAATGCCTATAATGCTTCGTTTTTGAAAGGGCAATATGGCATCGAGGCATTTTCTCCTTGGTAAAGGGCACCCTACGAACTGTAAATTTCTACTGGAGCATTTAATGAGCACCATGGCAATGACCAGTTGGCATGGAGGCATTTGCCTTCGTTTCCTCCAGGGTGAAGTGTCAGGCCTGACTTAATATTGAAGAGGTGATCAGTAGGGTCATGCTCACGAAAGTAAATTACCATTTATAATTATTTTCTGCACGTCGTACAATTGCAGTTGACACCTTTGCACATTTTAAGGCTATATCTCACGAGATTGACCCGGTTTGAAAAGATAAACATCATTGTTTTGTGAAGGAAAACATTTTTACACATTTTGGATGTTATTGGTGACATCAACTTGTCCCTATTTTCCAGCTAAATCGCTATATTTCTCTTCTACACTAATTAGCACAAGGACCATTTTGACAAGCTCCCACTATTGCGTTTTCACTTTATAAGTACAGAGTTGGAAAGACGACATCAGAAAACTCTTAATTGTATTTCTCTATCTTTCTAGTGGTACTAAACTTGTGGGGTTCCGTTAATTTTTTTTTTTACAAATGCCGGACTCCGCCATGAGTCTTCGTAGCTGCCACGTTACTTATTCCTTCCTTCATGCATATTTAAATCACCATCAGAACCATTATGTCATAGCAAGAGTGTTTTTTTAGAGAAACATAATTAAGCTATAAATCAAAGTGAAGTAGCCAAGAGTCTGCGGTTGCACTTGCTCAACATTCACTGGGCATCGGTCAATAAGAAGGTGTTCACGTCTTGATTCCAACAATACAACGACTTCAGAAAAACTCGCACCTCGTATACTGCGGTTTGAGCGGGTTTGCGCCGGTATCTAAGGACCGCCAAAGCTGGTAACACTAACAGTATTGAAAAGAAAACAGTGTGATAGTAGGCGGCGAAATCGTAAACTCAATAGACATTGTCAATAGACAAGCTACATTTTTATTTCTATAGATAGCTGGCGTTTGTGACATGACAGTGGAAGCCCATAGAGAATTAATTATGTCACAATTGAAGTACTAAATGAATCAGCTTCTCTGCCGGCCGTCTTTTCTTTCATTACTAAATTGTTAGGCCTATACATCCCTTTAAGTTAATAGACCGCCGGTCATGTATGTTGTTGACGGTAGTATTGCACAATAATTTTGTTGAATGATGATGATATCTCAAAAACAAAGCAAATAAATACCTTTATTGTTAAATCCAAGTAACGAGAAGCTCTATCTCAATGAACTCTGTAGCAATGGTAGGTCCACCTTGGGGGAAAACGAGGGGTTGTGTTAGCCCCGGTATTCGACATTCGATCTGGTACACGTCGTACGGGTAGGTTTCCTTGCGTTGACCACTGTTGACCATCGGCAAGAGTTGACCATATATGAAAAACTGACAGACGGCAGTATAACCCTTAGGCTACCACGCCCCCACTGTCCTGCCTCCATGGTACAATATTTAATTATTCTGCAATTAATGTGTCCACTTTGGCTTATATTTCTTCCTAGTTCCAAGTTTCGAACACCAAGTGACATGTTACAGTCTTGCCGCAAATACAAGTCAAATTTTTATGAATACTGCCACCACTCGTTCAGTTGCGGAAAGGATATTAGTCTCTTACGGAACAAGATAAAAAGGGTTCTTCCTTCATGGTTGGACACAAAAATATGATATTATTATGATTTTGTTTAAAAAATAACACCAAAGTTTCCCCATACTGTGTGTTGTATATAAGACATTTTTACCTTGTGACAATTATAGGCCATGAGGTCTCTTATTTTACACTATGGGAGACTAATGACTGGTAATCATATTTATTTTGTTTTCCCAAGAAAAACTTTTGCAGTTTTGTGAAATCGCTCTCTAATTAATGATCCAGGAATGTTATGGATGGACCTTTCCAAAAGCTTTCGCCCGCTCTGATGTGGTCATGACCGGGGTCTGTAGGCCTACACATGAAAGGCCTAATTCACCTTCCCTTTGATGATCCATTGTAAGCCGCCCATGGACCAGATCAAGCCACAGCCAAATTGATTTTGAGGCTTTCGTTAAATCTATACTTTGTTTCAAGAAAAGAAGAGAATATCAATTTAGTTACAGGTTCAACGAGCCAATATGATCAAATCGTTCTTGCTCATTTGTAAAATAGGTTACAGGCAAAGATAGTTTTCACAGTTAAAATGTCAATCTGTAACTTTGCAACTTGTTGAAATGATTAAGGCCCAATTTCATAGAGTAGCTAAGCACAACAATTTGCTTAGCATGAAGTTTATGCCTTGATAAAAAAGGGATTACCAACCAAATTTCCACATGATTTTCAGGATAAGAAAACACCAGCTGAATACCAACAGCAATCAATTATGCAACAAATAGAAATTTGGTTGGCAACCCTGTTTAAAATCATCAATCGAGCAACTAACAAAAAGAACAAAAACAACAAACCACAACATCTTTATAATTGCAATATCCTTTATTGATTTCCAGAGATCAAGATAAGCGATCTGGCAAGTATCAGAAACAAAATCAAAACTCTACAGGTTATGTATGATAATGTGGACTAACAGACTTTTATCACGCTGCCTCCATCTTGGTCAAGTACCTCGTATTGAATAACAATAATGAATGCTAATAATCATTTTGCAAATAGGAACCAGACTATTTTGTTCTTCAAGCCTCGGTTTGGTACATTGGTATCAATGGGAGAAATTCAAGATGGCTGCACCCGTATAAAGGTCTACTGCACCATGAAATATCTTGACCATCTGTATCTACATGTACATATTATGCCCACATTGATGTGCAGGCATCTTTGATTCTCCAATGAACCACTGGGATGGCAAATAGTCTGGCCTTTTTTTTGTAGAAACATTACTAACACTGTTTTGGTTATTAGCTACAAGGAATAAAACAAACTGCAGCTCCATAACAGTGAAATCAATAAGTTCAAAAACCAACAATACAGAGTTGCATAAGTCCCAACCTGTCCTTCCATCATATAATTGTCAAACTTTCCAGAATGATAACAGCAGATCGAATCAAATTCTACTTCCCAAACACCTCTGTCATTATTTAAAAAAAAACAAAAAAAACAAAAACATTATCCCCATCTAGCCCAACTAAGTTCTAAAACCACAAGACACACTGTCATAGTTTCAACTTATCTTTAGGTTGAATACCAGTTAGAGTGGCAATTCTAAGGAAATCCCAGAAATGTTTTTCTATCAAATTTCGTCTAAACATTGTGCACTTACATGCATCAACAAACAAACCAATCCAGCCTTAAGATTCTGTGTAACCTCTTTACAAACCTTCACCATGTTTGAGTTACATGCACGAAATGCTTAGTTAAAAAACCCACTAAAACCAGCACTAAATGCTTTCTAATTGAAAGGGCGAAACAATACAACCTGTTTGTTCCAACCCTGATGGTAAATTGGATGTAGTATATAGATAGCTTTCCCCTGTTCCCCCTGAGATAAACTGTGACCTAGCATGCTGGAGTGAGTCATTGGTTCCTTTACTCTATTTATAGAATGACTCAAGTTCAGAGAAACTAGTAGACACAGTTTTTTTTTTTAGGTAGGGCTCTTAACAGTAACTTAACAAGTTTTCAAATCCTATTTAACATGTATCGATGTTTATCTTGCACAGTGTTAAAAGTAAAAAATATTCTACATGTATGCACTAAGTTTTGTAATTTATCCTGATTTTAAACAAATCAGATAATCCAATTTAACAACAATGAACCCCAATTTAACTGCCTTACAAACGGTTTAACACTGAAGATACATGTATATGTATTTCTATATAGTTTAGCCTTCCCTTATGAACATTCTAACAGCAGTTTGACTTAACTTACATGTGTACATGTCAATGTATACACATACAATAAATTGGTTTTATACATATTGTTTTTAAATTTAATTTACATTTAAAAGTCTTTAACTGCAGTGGACACTATTGGTAATTACTCAAAATAATTATCAGCATAAAACTTCACTTCGTAACAAGTGATAGTATAAAACATCGTGAGAAACGGCTCCCTCTGAAGTGACTTAGTTTTCGAGAAAGAAGTAAATTCCATGAATTTGATTTCGAGACCTCAGATTTAGAATTTGAGGTCTTGAAATCAAGCATCTGAAAGCACACAACTTTGTGTGACAAGGGTGTTTTTTTTTTACTTTCTTAGTTATCTCGCAACTCCGATGACCAATCGAGCTCATTTTTTCACAGGTTTGTTATTTTATGCAAATGTTGAGATACACCAATAGTGTCCAGTGTCTTTAACTGAAAGCAACTGAATAGTGTCCGTTACAAATCTCAAATTATGAATCTTAACTGATAATTCCAAAACACACTCACACAATATTTACGAACAAGAACTTGTACATGAAAACATGAGGATCAAATCAACCCTGAAGTCAATTGCAAAATTTCGGTTGGTAAGCAGTTTACGACAGCTATTTCTTTCTTTCTGTTTCACTATGAAGCATACATCTATTGGGTGAAGTCTTTTTATTTCACAGTAATTTCAAACACCAAAGTTTAGACATGTTCATTTCCTCTGAAAATTACTTGGAATTCACAATTTCAAGGTCAGTGGGAAATGTTCTTGTGGTAAAGTTCCAAGTGAACCTCCTTGAAATGTTGCTAAAGAACATCATTCATAACAACTTATGTCGTCTCAAGGAATTGTAAGGATAGTGGTGAGGTCGAGCATGTCGAGTATAGACCATTGACAGAAAGGAACTGAACACTTCCGTTATCAAAAGGCCCCTGGCCAACAACGAGAAAATTATATTGCTTTTTATATTCTTTCTTAAAAAAGAAGTAGTATCAACAGAAACAAGGATAACAAGAATGGCGAATATTGATTGTACGTCACATGAAGTTGAGTACTAACACTATCCAACCTGGGGTTGATTTCACACAAAAAGATTCATCTGAAGATAAGTCGTCACTGTCAATATTACCAAAGTGAATTATTTTGTGACATCACACTTTGGTGGGCAATTAAGATTGATTTACACTTAAAATGGATTGCAACTCTTTGTGAAACCAATCCCTGAATACTGAAGCCAGAATAACTGCTTAACCCAACAAATATAATTAAAAAAATTAAAACAAACAACTGTTTAGACAAATGTATTTAGTGTATAATTCTGGTGGTTTGATGGTTCTTCAACCCCAATAAAAGCCTGGTTCCTACTTCATTTGAATGCAGGGTGAATTTTGATGTCACATATCTACATTCAAAACAAATATTTCGCTGGAGTTAAAGTGCATTTAAACTTAAACAAATGGTTAGTTCTGAGTTTATGACATCAATGTTTTGCTTGAACCAGGCTTTACCTTTCAACTTATTTCTATGGGTCTGGGTGTTTGATTAGCTCCAACCTAAACAAGTAAGTCACAACAATTAAGTAATTGAATAGCTCACCTATCTTAACCCAAACATGTTTTTTTTTAGTATGTCAACTTCTCCTTAAACTTGTTTCAAAAAACAGCAGTGCAAAATTTGAATCATTCAAAAATGGAAAAAAAGGAATTTAACATCAACAATAATTTATATTTGTCTGATTTAGAATCATTTATAGAAGATTTCTTAAAACATTCATCTACACATAAAGTATACATTCAAACTATCAGGAAATCTTCAAATGAACACACACAAAACTGGAGTACAAAGAGTATTCTTGGTGATGTTCACTTTTATCCCAAATGCAGTCAAATATCTTCTATCTACAAAACAATTTCTTACAGACAAACAAAAACGCCCCCATTCCAGGGTGTTTTTCCAGTGCATGAATGCTTAGTTTAGAAATTGGCAAGTACAATGCACAACTTTTGCACGCTTGGCTTTATGACGAATGGCCAGAATCTCCCAAGTTTTTATTACTGCGCCACAGTTTGCATTGCAATAGGCCTTGGCAGGCCTGCAATTTCATCTGTGACAGGGCAAGATGGCCACGTTCCTTTTTGCAAAAGGAATGAGAAACCATGATGGGCAGCAAGGCCGAGACCAGGGGCAACAGAGACCGTGGCCTCGAGGGCATGCATGCAATTACAGGCCTGATGCCTTCGTACAGCCACCTTAGTTTCCCTCCTGTTCAAACCAATGTCCCCTAACCAAGAATGAAAGGAAAATAGTCAGGTCCCTTTCAGGCATAATGAAAATCAGTAGCCATGGTCAATGTTGACAGGGGACAAGAAAAGATGGTGGGCGAAAAGATAAAGTCTGGATCCTACGGCTACAGCTACAGCTATGACTGTTGCAAACAGCTGTCCTATGCTTCAAAGCATGATGGCTCGGCGATCCAGTCGCCACCAAATCATACATGTGCTTAGACTGATTAAACCTCATTCCCAGGAGTGATCAATTTCACTTTTTTTTTCCAGCATGCTCATAAACCCCTTGTAATGGTTAACCAAATTAAAGGTGCAAATGTATATGTAACAAACCTTTTAACTAAACATGTGGTTGGTGTGTTCTACGGGCGTGCTCAAGTATGGCGGCCCGCAATTTAATGTAATTTTGTTGTTTAACTCTCCATTTTTGTGGAGCATATTATAAATGTATACATAATGCTTCCATAACAAATATTTTCTTTTCACAGAGAGAGGTTGGATTCACATAGAGTAGATACAAGATATTCGACTGCACATTCTGATCCTTCTGAAGAAATAATCACAAAAAATGAGATGGATTCCGATTTCGATAAGGTCCAACCGACGCGCCTCAGTGCTTACGATGCTTGACTATGAAATATATTACCCCTACAGCGGCCACTCCGATGCTAGCGAGGGCTACCCACTTCCGATATGAGCTGCTGGGGGCATTGGCTTCCTTGGCTTTGACAGATCTTTCATATCTTTCCTGTTGGAAGAACAAACCAGATAAAATATTAGCTCTTACTCTTCAGTCCCTTGATCGGCAGAATCAATGGTCAAGACAAAACACTAGTCATGTATGCTCAATACTTCTGAGTTCCAAAGAAATACAATACGATATGCATTAGCCTTTGTGTTAGATTGTGACTACATACTACATGTAGCTGGCAACAGACTTTAACATTTCTATTGCTGAAGACACTCTGAGCATGATGTGCCAAGGAATTTTTAATATACTTGGCAAGTCAGCTGGCACTTAATTACATTACATTTTCAATTCTCTCTTGTTGCATTGCCATCTCAAGGCCAGGAAATGTGTCTTTATTAATTGCAATCATTGCTGTTTTGAGTTTGTTTTCTTTCCAGTAAAAGCGCATGCAACACTAAAACAAACAAAACCACCTTCCCCCAACTAGTCAAACCCATACACCCCCCCCCCCCCTCCATCCATCCGTCAGTCTCTTAGTATTGTCCTAAGCACCTTGTTGTACAACCAGCGTGACTGCCTTCCACGCACACACAAAATCAAATTGACCTTCCCCCTCAGGCCAGACAAATCCCACACCCCCCCCCTTTAACCCCTCTCCATCTTTTCAAACATCTTAAGAGAAATGGCGCTTACGAGACAGGGAATTCTGTGATCACGGTAAGCATATTTCAAGGTTAGCGGTGATTTTTGGCTTGTATGTGTGCGTACTCCACATTACTAGGCATTCTAAACTTACAAGGTTAGCGCAGAAATTCGTGTGGAGAATGGTGATCGTAAGCGCAGAATTCAACGATAAGCAGAGCCATGAAATTGGGCCCAGTAGTCACTTACCCTTAGTAAGTCCTCAGCACCGTATTTTTCAACCAGCGTAACAGCCTCCCCCACAACCACAAATTCAAATTGACCTTCCCCTCTGACCGGACAAATCCCATACCCCCCCCAAAAAAAAACCCTCCCTGTCTTAAGAAACATACAGTATTAACTTACCCTTAGTAAGTCCTCAGCACCATGTTGTACAACCAGCGTGACTGCCTCCCCCACACCCACAAATTCAATTTGACCTTCCCCCTCTGACCAGACAAATCCCACACAACCCCAAACCCCTCTTAAGAAACACAACTTACCCTTAGTAAGTCCTCAGCACCATGTTGTACAACCAGCGTGACTGCCTCCCCCGCACTCACAAATTCATTGACTGCATCCTGGTGAGGTACATTCCGTACATCCTTGTCATTTATCTGCAGGAAGAGCAAGGGGGTAGAGATAGCCTTCAATGTGACATACAACAAGGGTCACACTCAGGGAAAGGTCAATTTGCAATTACCGCACGTTGGCCACTAACAACTAAACTTAGACTTGCCGGCATCTATTTTTACCATGAGTTTGATCATCAAAGTTTATCCCGTGTTTCCCTTTTGGGGAGCAAGAATGTAGTTTGTGGAAAAGTGTCAGGAACGGCTACTGTACTGAATGTGTACTTTTCACTGAAAAGTATGCTCTTAAACTTTGCTTTGATCTGTAGTTAATTCATGAAAATTCACACTTTGAAATCACACATCAATCCACTCTCTGGAGATACATGTAGGAAACAGTTAAATGCGTGTTCCTGTACGTCAACAATTAAATTACTTATTTAAGGTCAGTTACAGATGTGATGTAATGCAATTGTACATGTACATACATATGTACATACATGTATTGCAAGTGCTGCATACAGGTCTGCTTGTCTCACACTGTGCACAAGAAAATAAAT
The DNA here is from genome assembly GCF_032118995.1 of Asterias amurensis. Classification (NCBI taxonomy): domain Eukaryota; kingdom Metazoa; phylum Echinodermata; class Asteroidea; order Forcipulatida; family Asteriidae; genus Asterias; species Asterias amurensis. The sequence continues at coordinate 16,377,343 of NC_092648.1, forward strand.
CCTTAATATATTTTAAAACCAAAGCTACTATTAAAAGAAAATAATTTTTTTGTTTGCCATTCATTTATATGTATACCTTGCAGAATTAACTAACTGTATAGGCCTATTATCTATATACATGAAAATTCTTATGATTTTTGGGGTTGAACAAAGAATTGACTAGAGTGGGATTCGAATGAACGACCTCCAGATTAACGTACTGGCGCTTTACCAACTGAGCTATCTAGCCCTATATTGGCGGTGTCCCTATTTTGTCAATATCTTTGTTTGGAAAAATACAATATACATGTACACTACAGTACGTATGCATTCGGGTACAACTGTATACAGTAACACCTGTACGTGAACCTAAAAACAATCCATCATGTACATGTACAATAATACACCGATCAAGTTACTAGGTGTATTTACATTTTTCAAATCGACTGAATCAATGTATAATTTTATAAAGTAGGTCACGGTAGGTGTGTTATACTTAATGGCCGTGTTTATTGCTGCCCTTAACTTTTTCAGTGACTTATTACTATTAGCGGGCAGGATCAGATAGTTTGTCATTTCACTGTTCCGTCAGCTTTTCACCAGTCTATTAAATTAGGGTCCATGCTTTTCGACACTGAACTAGCCACTAGCCACCTGCCGTCGGTTTCACCAAACTCTTCCTTACATAGGATTGATCTTAGGACTAAGGACGAGTTCAGTTCCACATCCATAGACATTAGGACGCATTGAAACCCATCCTAAGTTAGGACGGGTTACTTGTCCTAACTCGAGAAAGAATTTTGACTGGGTGATTTTTTAACTATTTATAGCCAGTGGACCAGTGTTAAGGGAAAATGCTGAATGAATCCTTGAAACTGAAGACTGTGGACAGGGTGGATTCAGAAGGATTTTGACACCTCCCTAGGAGGGTTCCCAGGACAAGTGCATTTCTTGAAGTTAAAATAAAACATATTTCATGTCACTCTATGGAGCAACCGACTGGGAAAGCTGTCTACATGAAACATGCCTTCACAAATTTTGTTGATGACAGTTTAATTTTGGCTGCTTGATCTTGCCTGGTTGAACATAATTCCTGTAATAAGGAAGCTTCCTGTCAGCCGATTATCATGAGACTCGCAAACTCCAGACCAAAAATATGATCACATTGACCTCAGTTTAAAAGGTTTGCAGTGGAGGTGGGGGCACTGCTGTATGAGTACGCGTACGTTACCTGCTACTGTGTAAAGTTTTCAGAATCGATATGGTAACTCTAACTCAAGGTCATCATGAATAGGAGAAGGGCAAGGGTCAACTATTGAAATGCAGTCTGCACTGTACAATACACACTTTTTGTGCCCATGGCCTTTTTGTATATATGTAAGCTAGCTTAGCAACAGTAGGCTACAGATGAAATAACATTATTCTTAGAAACTATATGTACTGTACCATGTAGTGTGATAAATTTAATAAAAAATATTGGTAATGTGTTTTTGTTAAATGAATTGTGAAAACTTAAAATGTCATACAGTGCGAAACCGTAGATAGTACGTAGTGCCTCCGATCATTCATAACTTCAACGTGGTTTTGCCCGAGTTTGATAGATTCAATGCGGCCTCTGTGCAATGCACTGATAAACTAACCATGCCAATCTTATCCGCATCAAAGGATTTATTTACATTGTGTTAATATTACATAATGTTGAAGAGTTGAGACTGCTCTTAACCTGCCATAGTAATGTACATTCTGATTTAGTCGACTCCATTCATTGTTGATCACTGACAAACTTGTTGGGCTAAATTCTAAACTTCAGTGTAAAATTTGACAGGTTTAACATTCTACTGACCAATATGTAGGCCCCCAAAGAGAAATCTGCATGTGTACTGAAACTTCCTATAGCCTTGTTTGTTTGACATTATGTCATGCAGACATACACAGGTTTGGGCATTACCCAAACTGCTTATAAAAACCTGTCAATAACTGTAAATTGGACCAATATGTATAACAACAACAAGACGAAGCTAGACCCCATTTCCTAATCAGTACTGTACCTCTAGAATCTTATCTCCTTTCTGTAGGCTGCCATCTTTAGCTGCTGCTCCGTCATCTCTAATCTTAGTGACAAAGATCCCAGAATCACGGGGTACATGTGGCTGGTCACGACCTCCTTTGATGTTGAAACCCAGACCTGTAAAAGATTTATATTAAAAGATTTGTAACTCAGCTCTGCAATTGTGCACATTGAAGTTTTTAGTGAACCACTTTCAACACGTAGAACAGGTGTCGCCAATGCTTTTTTGCTGAATCGTGCAATTTGTGTGTTTGCTGCTTGATGATTCAGGGGCAGATACATGTGTCATATTAGTTTGGGAGTCAGTGCAGTTTTCATGTAATATCTTTAAGGTAGTCATTAGACCTTGTGAATTATAGAGACAAGGTAGTTTTATTTTTTTTTATAATAGTAAAAGCCAACCCTATTAGGTAATTGTACAGGTTTGTACAGCTGACACATTTCAAAGGGCACTATTTCAATCACATGGGGCCTTCTGGTATTGTGTTCATAGCATCATTGCATGCAGACAGACAGTATTGAGTTTTTATGCATTATATATTTCTATAAAATGAAATCAGCTTTCCCTAGTAGCTGTATTCTTGATTATTATGTCAGTTGACAGTTTTAATTTTGTTGAGAGGCTTGTGCCTACATTACTGTAACTAAGAATAGATTAGAACTCCAATTTTAATAAAAAGCTGAGGTGAACATACTTCAATCTTTGGCCTTCGTTTTAACTTAAACTGAATAAAGGTATACCAAGCAAAAAGGAATATCCTGTACAAACAAAGTTAAAAACTAAGCAATTCCTGCAATTGCTTGCAAGTCCCTCCTTTATCATGTAGACAGTAGACGGGAATGACATTGTAGGCTAAATGTTGTAATTTAAGTTGTAGTTTAGACACTTCTTGGTTTATTACGAAGGAACAACTTCCAGGCGCCCTCAGCAGCCAAGACTAAAACAGTCAAAAACGGACCCTGAAATAGTTTTGTTTTCTTGATTTTGACACTTTACCTGTGCCTAGCCAAAGGGATCTCTCTCTTTAGCAATCTTTCCACAATGTTGATGCAATGACCAGATGAGGATATGATGATTGATGAGGATATAATTTTATATAAAAGGAAGATGAAGTGGTGGCCGGATGCAGAATGATTGTTAATGTTAGCTGTTCGGGGTTACGAAATAATACTTATAGGAATAGTGCAGTGGCAGTATATCAAACAATAAACAAAAATAATATCTTTTATTTTAATTAATGAAAAAGAATAAATGAAAAAGTGTTGGATCCCACACACTACCTGCTACACTACTCTACACGGAAAAGTTTGCGTATGGCGCCACCACTTTTTCATTCGATATGAAATAATTATAGTGTCTAATTTACCTCAATGAGATATCCCTTTTTGTAAAAAAGGGTGAAAAAGTGGTGGCGCCATACGGAAAGTTATCCCTCTGCACACGCATTGTGATTTACATTCATTTGATTGATTCAATTTTTAATGTCAAGTTCAAGTGACAAGACATTACCATCCACATAGTTTTACACCAAATGCATAGTACTCATTTCATATTTCATTCATATTCCTTTTTAAGGCTTAGTTTGTGCATTCAATATTCCTCAGTAAACGGTTCACCTCTGAAAAAGGAAAGATACAAAGTGGCTGTACTAGACTCTTGTCACACTGTACGCAAGAACAACTGCACTACACACACCAAGTCATGTATGACTACACATTTTTGTGAATACTTTACACATACATTTAATACACAAACCAAAAACTGCAAATTTCAGAAAAGACAAAAAATACAAACCTGTTGTTCCTCTCTCCAACTCAATCCTTTCCTCCACCAGATCCAACTGTGCTTCCTCCATGCTTACCTAAGTTTATTGATAATGATTAAAAGTACTTGAAATGGCTCAGATTTGCTGGTTGAAAGCTATTTCTGAGCGGTTCGCACAAGCCGGCTTCGAAGGTTCCTAGATCATTTAGACGTCAGCTAGCTCTACGCCGATAGTGAAAGATAGATAGGAATGCATGCAGCGAGTACACGTACATCCCGTGTGTCCCGTGCTAAAAGATGATGTACCAAAAATGTACGCCAATAAAATGATAGCGCCCTCTTTAGTTGAAAAGGCCTGTATTTTAATTATAAGGCCGTGTCCGAAACGGCGACTTCGGCTACAGCTACGGTTAGATCGCCCGCGTCTGCCTATTCTTCAACACTGGTAGACGCGCTGATCTAGACGTAGCTGTAGCCGAAGTCGTCGTTTCGGACATGGCCTTAGTTTGTAAAACGAAATGTTATAAAAATGGAGGTCACTGAAAAGGGTCATTTTCTTGCGTCATGAAGGTCAACTAACACTAACCAAAGTGGCGGAAGTTTCAGTCCAAATTGAAAAAAAGAAGAGCTTGCAAGTTCAGAGACAGTTCAGCCAGTCTGACTAATTTTCTCAAGTTCAACCTTGGAGGAACACCACCTCCTCCATCCCCTGTCAAAATTTCAATGTTTTTATTAGAACCACAGGTCATCACTTCAAAAAGGTGGCTAGGGTTCATCATTCGAGACAGAAATTATTTCCAACCGATCCTTTTTCATTTGTATAGCTCTTTATTTATTTTACAAAATAACACCACTTAAATGTATATGTGATACAGAACATCAACCATGAAGAAATGAACCATAAAAGTACAACTCTGTCATGCATATTGTAATTCATCTTGTTATAAATATTTAAAATTTCAAGTTAAAAAATAGATATGTTCTTTACGGATAAATTTACATAGTGAAGCAAATTATTACATACAAATAAGACAACCAGACTGCTCAATATTACTATTAATATTGTTCTAAGGAAATCACAAAATAATATACAAGTTACCAGCCCACATTAAACCAAGTTTACATTGTTTCAACTAGTGCTTCAGACAATCTTTGCTTAGCAAAACAATTTGTTACACATAAACAGCTTTATGATATCGAGCCCAGGTAAGGTGTTTTGCACGATATTATACCAAGGGAGACTTTAGGGGACAAAAGGTAGCAACAGACTTTCCATCTAAAGCTATTGTGCCCAGAAAGGAATGAAGGAAAGGAATGAAGGAAAGGAATGAAGAAAGGACTTATACCAGGTAAGTCTGCTGCCACCCAGAGTTCAAAGTTCTTTAATATAAATGATGAGATGCTTTCAGACAAACTTAACTACAGAATGAGGAAAACAAATTATAATGCAGAAGTTGAGAAAATCTAATTGTGACCTGCAAGTCACATTTTGTTCCTCCTCTGAAATTTTCCCAATGAATTTTATGACATTTTCACTGGTTGGTATTGTGTGTTAATTGAAAACTACAGGATAAAAAGTGATATACTCTCACAAAAACGAAAAAAAGAGTTTCCCTTTAAAATGTGTGCAAAAGCTACAGCTATAACATCAAGATGTAAAATGAACATTGCTCTTCGAACAACAGTATTAAAAGAAATCTTGAGGAATGGTCAAAAGTAACTCGGAGCTGCCACCATTCGCATCTTGCAATTAGAGAGATTTCGTACAAGTCTTGAGGAAATATTTAGACTAACATTCAACATAATAGAGACAAATTTTCAAGAATCAGAGAGCTTTTCAAATTTGTTCATCAAAAGATGGAAAGATGAGTTTATTTTCAGGGAACTTTCTGCAGAATCAGCGACAGTTGGTAGCTATGTTTATGCCTGATGAACAGGGACATTATAATTTTCAGTTCCTCCCGAATAGTAAACTAGATCAATGGTGTATTAATACTATATTAATTAGGTTTATTTCAAGTGTTTTCTTTTCTTTGTAAATAATTCATACTCTGTGTTGTATACTTAGATTGCAATACAAAAGATGCTACAAAAACATTTGGAATACCAGGAAAGGAGAGCGAGGAAGGCCACGTTGTCAATTCAGGAACCGAATGCTCATCATTTGCTCCACATCTGATCTCCCAAGAGCCTGATGGTAGAAGAAAAGTAGACAAAGATGAAGAATAAATGCTTGTCACACATGTTAGATGACAGATTTGAACATATTAATTATTAAAGACAGTGGACACTATTGGTAATTGTCAACTTCTCACTTGGTGTATCTCAACATATGCATAAAATAGCAAACCTGTGAAAATTTGAGCTCAATTGGTCATCCAAGTTGCGAGATAATAATGAAAGAAAAAAACACCCTTGTCACACAGAGTTGTGTGCTTTCAGATGGTTGATTTCGAGACCTCAAATTCTAAACTTGAGGTCTCAAAATCAAATTCGTGGAAAATTACCTCTTTCTCGAAAACTACTCCACTTCAGAGGGAGCCGTTTCTCACAATGTTTTATACTACCAACCTCTCCCCATTACTCGTTACCAAGTAAGGTTTTATGATAATAGTTATTTTGAGTATTACCAATAGTGTCCACTGCCTTTAAAGAAAAAAATCTTGGGGAGCTACAGCTGTTTCCTCTGGAATGATAGCCACAATTTTCATTTAATCCAAAATTAATCGACATTGAAGCAAAATGAATACACTATTTGTAAACACTGTAAAAACTTCTTAAGGCATTCGCCCCTTTCAGACGGATGATCGCATCTTTGCAAAATGCGCGTCTACCATTTCCACAATTTGGGGGGTAAATTTCTTTGTGTACATTTTGACTCCCAAAATGGGGTACAGGATAGGGGTGTGTAAGTGCACTGCGCGTCATGCAAGGGGTCAATACAATACATAGTTTACAAAGAACTGAGTAAACATAAATTATAACCTTAAAGGAACACGTTGCCTTGGATCGGACGAGTTGGTCAAAACAAAAGCGTTTGTAACCGTTTTTTATAAAATGCATATGGTTGGAAAGATGTTTTAAAAGTAGAATACAATGATCCACACAAGTTTGCCTCGAAATTGCGTGGTTTTCCTTCTACTGTGCGAACTAACATGGTCGGCCATTTATGGGAGTCAAAATTTTGACCCCCATAAATGGCCGACGTGTTAGTCGACAAGGTAAAAGAAAAACCACGCAATTTCGAGGCATGTTTGTGTGGATCATTGTATTCTACTTTTACAACATCTTTCTACCCATATGCATTTTATAAAAAAACGGTTACAAACGCTTTTCAAAGACCAACTCGACCCATCCAAGGCAACGTGTTCCTTTAACTCCATCTTACATATCTCTCTAGAGGTGATTTATTGTGATCTCTCCACTCTAACAAAATCCATTATTGGTAACTCAACATCCAAACTGTGGGACTCTGATTACAGTGGTACGACTGATCCTATGACCACCTAGTGCAGCCCTCAGATGGAGAGAATCAAACAAAACAAGCAGTTGGATTTTAAGTGGTTGGGAGTTCAAGACCAGTCAAATTAATATTTAAACCATAAACACTAACCTTTGCAAAGTTTTCATATGTAATAGCACCAGTGGCATCTTCGTCTGCCTCAGCGATGGTTCTATCTGCAATAGATCCGAGTTGCTCTTCAGTTATATTAGATCCAACCATCATTTGAAGAATAACAAGCAGTTCATCTCTCGTCACGGCACCACTGTTGTCCAAGTCATACATACGGAAGGCAACTGTGGATGGAAAAAAAACCAGAAATAGTATATTATTTGTTTTTAGTTTTGCCCTTCATTTCCCATTAATTTTATTAATATTTTGGGATGAACAATAACAAATTCATTGAGAGGCTCCATATTAATAGGAATCCCACCAACATAAGGGCTAGATAGATAGATAGCCCAGTTGGTAGAGAACCTGTATGTTAATCAGGAGGTCACAGGTTCGAATCCTGCTTTCAGAAAATTTCTTTGTTCACCCTAAAATTATTTCAAATTTATCCGGTCAGTTCCCTTGTGGTGTACTACTTGCTCATTTTAGTGATCAATACAAAGGGATTATCGAATGTCGCTATCCAAGCTCATTTGTAGAATTTTAATGGAAAGCTGTCATGTAATAAGTATATAATAATTATATTGAATACTCTTTCACTCACAAACTATAAAAATCTGTGTAAATTTACTTCTTTAATAAATCATACTAATTGGTCATTCAGTTAGCATAGTTTGTTTCTCTTAACTGTTATTCTTATAATTTGTAATATGGTTGCAACTCAGCTCCATGGCTGCCTCCAGCAATTTTGATCAATAAAACACCCAAATTGAATTTCATGGGACACACGAATCTTATTCAAGTTCCAGAACTCACATTTCAATTTGTTATCTCTGCTGTTGCAGGCAGTCTCACAATCATGGGTCTTGATTGGTCGGAACAATGACAGTGTCCTCATGAATTGTCTGAAGTTGATTTTACTGTCAGGGCTGTCCATAAAGAAGGCGTGAATGATGCGGTCACCGAGTGGGTTGATGGCCAGCTCAGGAATTCTTAGAAGATCTTCTCGACTTCAAAAAATAATGAAAATAAAAAACACATTCTAACAGTAGGATTTGAAACTTTGCATGGTGGAAATACGATATAGAAAGGTTTTGCGGTAACACCATGTAATGACTATCTCTAATGAGTTGGGGTGGTTCTGAAAAGAAACGTTGGTTTCAACTCGACGTTTCGATCAGTATGCTCTAATCGTCTTCTCCAGAAGAGATAGTCATTACATGGTGTTACCGCAAAACCTTTCTATAACATTCTAAAAGTGTTTTCGACTGACAATCATGTTCGGGAGGAGGATAATGAAAGACATGGAATTGTTCTTGGCATGTAAAAATGTTTTTCATAATATGAACTTCTGAAAAAGGGCAAAGATTTGGTTGTCCTTTTTGTAAAAGTGAGTCAAATCAAAGTTGTACAATAGTCAATTTGCATAATAGTAGAAACTTACCTTAGGGCACCATTGTCACTTTTGTCCAGGCTTTCAAATCGACTGTAAAGTCGAACAATTTGTCTTTTTGAAACTGTAAGGAAAAATAATTAAGGTAAGTGAATATGAGGGGGGAAATTTCTTTCATAATAATGTTTACAAAAGAAGTGTGGATCTGCCATTTACTTTCTGGAATAATTCATTATAATTTCTCACTCAATTGGTCAAGACAACTCAATGACTTGTGTAAGAATTTGACGATGTGCCTTGTGACAAGTCGACAAGAAATCAAGCTGGAGCGCGTCTTGGCAGCCCTAACCAAACAATAACTGTTTCGGTCATTGGCCAGTTATTAACTAATGGCCAATTCAACCGAAAGAGTTTTGGTTACGACCTCCAAAACACATCAAAGGTTGTCTTTTGTGGTATGCGAATCTCTGATGCAGCCCATGCGTGTGCGCCCCCCTCCCCCCCCACCCAGTCAGTACGCTCGTACCCCGTGCTGAATGGCCCTGATTCAGATTTTTAGGCATGCTTGTTAAGGCAGGGGTCAGCTGCAGGTAGGTCAAATTCATAAGTCAACTTTTTGATGGTTGAACTTAGAAGGGAAAAAAAAGGTCAAGCTGTCATGACCCGTTGAAGTCTCCGACTGTCCAGTTGTCCAACACCTGGTAGAGTTGTCCGACATCAAAGATCTAGCCTATCACAACTCAGCATGCAGAAAGGCCTGCCTACTTCACTAATCTGATCAATATGCTAATCAATCAGTGAATCAAAACATTGAACACAACATGCACAATAAAAAAGTCAATATTAAGTGATCAATTTATTATTCAATCAATTAACAATAACATTCATTAGTCTAACTAAATCAATCAATAGTCATTCATATTATGTCAGTGTCATTAATTTAATAATACAATTACAATGAAATGTCAGTAAAATTAACAATAAAACCACTTTTAAAGATTGTTATGACTGAGCATTTCATTTGTAATGTCGTAGGCCTATAATAATTCCTATTCATTGTGTAGGCTATTTGATAAACGTAGTGCCAGTGATATGCCCATTTCCGGCTCCTGCCACCACTTTTTCACAATAATTCGTACACTGACATTATAAACTCCTCAATGAAGTCAATAAATGTTAAACTTACACCCTGTTTCTTTCTGAATGTCATCTATTTCCTCCTTTTGAAGAAGGGTTGACGTCTTGGAGCCCATCTTGTCAGTCAACTAGTAAAATGGTAACCCATAAAAGATTGCCCAATACATTACAATAAGCGTAGATTACCAAGATCCATTTGTAGGGTACCAATTGGGTACCAGTCACAAAGAGATGATAGTCTGTCCAATTTGAGTGGTATCCAGACTCCACGACCGAGCGTTGCTCCTCCTCTCCTTCCCCACCACCACACCACACACACACAGCGACCGACCGGCGCGGCGAAAGGCAGGCAGACCTCGTAGGTTCGGTTCGGGTGGGTATCATTTTACACATTTAACTTTTATTTCTTCACACACAAAATTGTGTACAATGTCAGCATATGAAAGGTTGAATGCCGGAAAAGTTTCCGTATGGCGCCACCACTTTTTCATTTGATATGAAAAAATAATAAATAGGCCCTAGGCTATCTAACTAAATCTAATAGTATTAGTAATACATTTACCTCATCTCATTCTCATCCCTTTAGTTTTTGTAAAAATGAGTGAAAAAGTGGTGGCGCCGTACGGAAAGTTACTCAATCAAAGTGAAGTCCAAACTTTTTTCTTCTTTTTTAGGGAAAATTAAGTTAACAAAAGAAAAAAAGTTTGGACTTGACTTTTCGAGAAATTAATGTTTGAACAAAAAATGGTATCAATCCAAACTTTTTATAATTGCTAAACATTTTTTAGCAATTTGAGATTCTGCTTTATTGAGATTCTGCTTTATTAACACTTTCTTACTTTGATCTTTTTCATATCATGTATCCAGATTCAACAGAGAAATTCCTATTTCAACGAGTGAGATGTCAAAGCTATTGTTCTGACCTGTACTCTGAAGGATTCTGTCTTTCTAGTGATCTATCAGACTATCATTATTCATTATGAATGCTCTGAAGGTTCGATCGTTGATCCAGTCTGCAGCAAGGCAGCATCATCTTCTTGGCAACCATGGCACTCCCCATGCAAGTCCCTTTGGAGCCACCGTAGTACTTCGGAGACACAAACAAAGCCAGAGTGCGAGTTCAGATGAAACGAAAGAGCCCTACTCAAAATTTCTGTCTCGGAATTTCAAGCTGTTTGGAAAGGAGGTGTACGACAAACTCACTTGCTCCACGGTGGACACAATGTTTGACACGTCTCGTTCCCTATGGGATTTCTCAGGCCCGGAGAGCCTGAAGGACTTCAAGGTCCAGACGGACCAGACTATAGGGGGAAACAGTTGGGCTAGGATTGACACAAGCCGCAATAATAAACTCTTATTTCATGGAGATTTGTGTACAACGGTACCTCGTGATGGAGAAACAGCCAGGAGTGGTTATTGTGCAATGCAGGCCAGACAACAGTTTGTAAGTTTCATCATTTGAGAAAATAAAAACTTTGGAAAGCAATCTTCTGTTTAGAATGATCTCGAAATCCCTGAAGTACTTCTAAAGAAGGGAGGGGAGAATCAGGCCTGATTGTGTTGGGTAGGGCAAGGCAATTTCCAGTTTGCAAAGACCATTTGCAATGGAAAATCTTAGTGTCTGTAGGGGCACCAAGGCCAAGATCAGGGCCACAGGGGTCAAGGGCTCTTTCCAAATTCAAATATTACTCAAGCAAATTGGCAATCTTAATTCTCTCTTTACAATAATACTCGTGATTCTTTTCTTTTACAGGGTTCATTTAATCGAAAGAAGCACATTGACCTGACAGCCTTCAACTCCCTCAACCTGAGGTTGCGAGGAGACGGCCGGGCATACATGGTCAACATTCTGACCGAGGGCTACTTTACTGACCACCATGATGACATATGGAGTTATTTCTTGTTCACAAGAGGTGGACCCTATTGGCAGGATGTCAATGTAAGTGTTGAACCCTTGCACAATGCACAGGGCTCTAGTGCATCCTGTCTGCCGTTTTGAGAGTCAAAACACCATCATGACAGACAGGCTTTTAGCGGAGTGCGTTCTGGGTCTGCAGGGCACCAACAGATCGGAAACTCAGAAATCACATCATTAAATTTTAGGCAAAAACTACTTGCTTGCCAATTCTCTCTGTGCCCCCTTCTAGAGGTCATGGGTTTAGCTGTGTGCATATGTTTTGTTTGGACACCCTACTGTTTCTTTAAGTGCAAAAAAACTGGATAAGTGCAAAAATACTGGATAAAAGCAGAATACTAGAAATTAGGAATTTTGACGCCTTCTTTCCAATGTCCAATGTACTTTTATTTGATAAGATGCCCTATTTAAGGATCATGGCCAATACAGTGCCAAGAAAAAGGAGACCAATCCCAGATTCCATGCATTTTTATTAGTTACCATGGCGAGCTGCTTTTATAGCAGTGGAAGCTTGTACAACAAAAGAGGTTGGTTGGAAGTCACACGAAGTTTCTATTTTCTAACCTCAGCTGTAGAAAATTAGTTTGTCTTTGCATGTACAAAGGCAATATGTTTCCAAAGCGAAGTTCAAACTGAATTATAATTATTTGTCTGAATTCCCAACAGATTCCTTTTTCGAAGTTCTTCCTGTCCAGCCGAGGGCGTATTCAGGATAAGCAGGCAGCTGTGGACCTGGAGTTGGTCAACTCCGTTGGACTTACAATGGCCGATGCTGTTGATGGGGAGTTTGCCTTAGAGATAGACTCTATATCAGCATCTTATGATGCCACACACTCGGAGGAATTCGCCTATGAGCTATACAGATAGAGACAGAGCTATACAGGGTGTTAAGAGTCAACTGTCTGCTATGAAAGCAAGCATTATTAAGCTGATTTTTATGCGTGATTTTCATATTGCTGAATGAATGAAAACTTTTTCTCTTGTACAATTATACATCTGCTCTACAACATTTTGAGAACAGACAGAACACAACTTCAGAACATTAGAGTAACTGTTTCTTCCTTTAAATGTTCCATTACTAAAACTGTTTGGGTATTATTTATTTGAGAAGTGCATTTTGGCAATGATTCATTGGTTTTTTAATCTCGCCGGTAGATTTTGTACTACTGACTTCGTTCAGTCTTTAGAATGAACCCAAATAACAATTTCCTGCTGGATCACTACAAAAAAAAATCTTGTAAAATGTCTTCTCCTGCCAAGGTGTTGCAGAAATGTTTCAAAATATGATAACGGTTATACATAAGTATTACCCAAACCTTTATTAGGAAGTTTATGAGGTCTTGCTATTATCAACTCTAGATTTTGTTCTCTGATACACATCAAAAGTTTGAATGACAAACAAATAATAAAATCACAATTTTAAAATGTCCATTGATACCTTTAATATTAAAACTTTGTCTATTGTACAAGAGATAAAGACACATAAAAGGTAGATTTTTCATTATGTGATTAGTTAAATACTGTAATACAATGTTCCATCACTGGAGGAAGACAAAATAAAATACTAAATTGGAAATAAAAAAGGAAATCAAAATATCGTAGAATTTTCTTCTGATCACTGTCTATTTTCTTTAGTTAACAGTGCATACTTCCTGTGAATGACATTATTTTTGAGGTATTTTTTTCAGCGATCAACAAAGTGAAACTTGGACCACATGGTGGTCAATCATGGTCAATTTACATCCAATATACATGTACATAAAATGAATACACCTCCCAATGTCTTTTGCCAAGAGTATAAACCACTTTTTGACTCTGATAATGAAATTGTTACATACAGAGGACATGGGTGGGGTTCCCAATACATGAAAAAACAAACACTTGGAACCTGATTCCACTTGGAACCAGCAGAAAAGGAAAAAAACACTTTTTTTTACATGAAAGTACAGCTGCCCCAGATAAAATTACAAGAATACAAACCAGATGGATGGAAACAAGACATTATCTACAGTTACCTTTTTCCCAAACAATGCTTCAATTCGATGTGTTCTCTTCCAACAATAATTACAGAAAATCATCTTGCATATTAGTAGACTGTGTAGGTACCTCTCGACCATATAATCTTTGTTTACAAAAGGAGTGACCTTGTACATTCAAGGGCTTTTCCGGCAGGCAAGATACAATACACTTGATATATGAGAAATTTTACATTTGGTGTCATAAATTTCCACATAAATTCAAGTTGTAAAAAATAACAGCTGAATAGGTTTAGAGATGCTCCTTTTTCTTCATATCAAAAGTTGATTAGAAAAACAGAAAGTGTGATCCCTGTGAAGCGCAAGATGTTTTCTTCCAATGAACTCTGTACAAATCGTGCCTGCAGGAAGTCTAGAATGTGTGGTTTGTTTATAAACATGTGATGTCACAGGTCACATAATCTGTTATTTGTGGTTTAATTAGTGTTATATAAAGCTATAAAATATAAAATGTTTTAATAAAATAAGTACTGTATCGGTTTGAGGACTATCCACAATCGTCCAAACAGATTTTTGTATAGAAAAAAACAACAACTTACCAGCTAAAAGATTTAAATTAAGGAAAAGCAAAATGGAACCTCAATAACTCAATCTGTTTACATTGTTGTTACTGTGTCATCAAGTGTATTATGGAAAACAATGTCAGTCACTCAATGCCACATCCTTAAAAGATCATCAATAGTATTTGTTTTGGCAAATCTCTGACAGATGGTCACCGTCCTTTTCCCATCCTAAAAGCTGTTCCCTTCTTATACAAGTATTACAGGAGAAAGCTTTTCTTAAAATATATGGAAACTTAACTCTGCTCATTATCTAATATTAAGATTGCACAAAGAGAGCAGCAGCAGCATAAAAACAGGTTCATTCTAGATCAAACTGGATTCAACCATATCAAACTGTATCGCCTCAATACAAAACACGCCTATGCTTATCAAATTGCACATCTATATTTACAACTTGAAGGCCTTTTCTTAAGTATGTCAATTACATGTATACAAAAATATAATGTAAATATTATATCAGTATCTCTATAATAATTACGACACAAATACATCTGCATGAAGTATGGAAAAAGATCCTGACAGAAAAACAGAAATGAAGGCACTTGAAAATTAAGGCTGTGTATTAAAGTAGTGGCTGCACTTGTGTTTTGATTCCTCAGGCATGCAACTGTAACTTCACAAAAAAGAGGAAAAACAAAAATTCAATGACTTTGTATAGTACTTTTCGATTTTGAATGGTAAAACTGAGATTAGAAAAAGAGGAAATCAAGAAAAAAGAGGGGGAAAAAAGGAAAAGTTGCATGTCTGATTCCTGCATCAGCATGCATTAAAGCAAAGGAGGCCCATAGCCAGATAGCAACAGCTGCAGGTGCCAATTCTGACACAACCTCAGAAGGCCGTCAGGTTAAACTGCCCTCTATTGACCAAAAATCACACACTAAGTCAATTCTGAAGTTGCCAAAATCTTCCACTCTATGGTAACTTAACACAGCAATGTTTGGACGTCGAAAAGATTTGTGTCTGGTCCAAAAGCAAGCATTGTATCACCATATCCTAAGTCATGAAATAAAAGTAGTTCATATCTTCAACACAGCTGTCTACAGCGAAGGTCCGATTACCAGCTTTTCATATTTCAACATTTCTTCAAAATAACCACAGCTCTTGCCATTCACTGTAATGCCAACCTCACTGCTAAGAACAGTATGACATTCTGTTTCCTCCCGTCACTAACCCCTGAAAGCCAAGCACTGACAAACAATAATTGACTCCTGAAAGCATGGAGGTAGCTACCTCCATGCTGAAAGTGACTGTTTTGCGCAAACACTTATACTTGAGTAATTGTAGGGTGCAAGCAGGTGCATAGTAAGCACGTGTCAAAGAGTAAGTATTTTGACGGGATCTAAATAAATAATGTTTTATGCGGTCACCCTAAACAGAAAAATGAGAGGGGGAACACAGCAACTCTGAGCCTTGATGCCTCTTTTGTAGGCAACCATGCTTGAGCATGCTCATAACGTGTATCGACAATTAATCAAATTGAGCCCTATTCTTGCACACATAAATTAGACAATTCCAGGGGTTATGAGTGAGGAAAAATAGCAGATTGAGGTTTCTCTAATGCCTGTTCTGCATGTATACTTCTTTGTCTTTCACATAGCCGAACTTTTCATAAAATGTGATGTTGGTTTCTGAGCATTCTAGGGTGGTCTTGTAGCAACCAAGGTCCTGACTCAGGAGAGTTAGCGTTGCCATGAGTCTGGAAAAGAAAACCATAACAATATTAAAGCATTGAGTATGGGTGCAATAAGTTTAATATAGGTTTCAAAATTAAGAGAAATACAAGAAATTATTGAATGATGAATCATAAAAATGAGTTGCCGTATAAGGAGAAAAGACAAACATCTTTTGAAAATAGTTAACAATAAGTTTGGGTTTTTAAGGATACAATGTCAACTGAAATCACAAAGAAACACTTTAGTAAGTTAATAAATTGTCACCATTAAATCATTTACTTAAATGATAAAATTTTCAGTAACGTTACTGCCTAGATTAGTCATAACTTTGAAGTACTTACAATTTTCCCAGCTGTTTGCCCCTCTGTTCTGAATTGACAACAACGTCTTCAATCCTTCCTCGCTGTTGGAGAAAATGACAAAACATTAAAACAGATATACATGTACAGTATCAAGTTCTATTCTTCAGCCGACTCACCTAGCCACCATCACTTCTAAGTAAGGCTGTCAAGCAGTGCTGCCTCGCTTAACAAAACACCCATTATACCATTATGGCACAATGAACAGATGATAGAGCATCCACTCTTATTAGGCGAATTTAGAACATGTCTTTAGAACAGTATCAATTCGTCTGCTCAGAACTATTAGGTCAGCTGATCCCAATTTTATTGCTCTTAACCGTAAGCAAACAATCAGCGCTTAAGGAAGTCCACGCTTACGTCACAAGTTATTCTTCACAATCACAAGCGTACTTCACAAGTTAGCATGGAATTTTGCTTGTGTGCATACGTGTACTCCATGTAACTAGGCATTATTCCCTTACACAGTCGGCACAGTAAGCGGAGAATAAGCGGAGAAACTCATCCCACCTGATTTACTCTAACTTACCAATGCACATTCATGAATGAATTTCTGCTCCAGTATAAGTGTTGCTGCAGCCACAACCTGATTCCTGTCTGTATCCTCCACAACTACAACGTAGTAAGACCCTGTACTCTTCATTCCATTGAACCTTTCTGTATGAAAGAAAAAGAATACCACATCCATCAATAAAAGGAAGACCGAATGATAAATATTATAAGTAAAATACTATTTAATAGATGTTAAATTTGCATCGGGGATAAAGAATATTAATTTTGGTTTTTACCCATACACCGATGTGTGTTGACTCAGTACTTTCAGTAATTTTAAAATATTATTTATTAATTGTAAAAAAATCACAGGCATATTACTCGGGTACAGTGCTAATACAAGGTTTCAAATACCACACATATTTGTTGCAAGAAAGTAAACAGAAAGGTTTCAATTGAATCTACATAATTGAAAAAAACTAAACAATTTAAGAATTTAATACTTACCTAAAAATTTGTCTTGTGTTGTTTCCCCGACTGATGTAAGTTGACTAAGAAGTTGCATAAAACCTGAATACAATTTCATCAAAACAATTACAATGTTTTTACCAATATTCATGTGTCGATGATAAGAATAACATAATTCATATTTCATGCGTTGTTTAATTAGACACAACTGATAGATGCATCAAATTTTGGAATAATTTTATGATTTTGTAAAAATGTTGTCTAGGCTGTTACTGTTTTTGATATTAAATATAATGTAGTTGTTTACAATATAAATAAACATACATTATTATCTTTAATTCTGAAAATTATGTGAAAGGAATTTTGTTTGAAAAGTCTTAGACTAGATGTACAAACCTCTGTCAAAGTCCCCTGAACTTAGAGGTCGCATAACCAAAGATTCTCCTGGATTGGAGGGTGACACTGGTGGATTAAATGTGACCTTTGACCTCCCAAAGTCCATTTCCTTTAACAAGTTGATGTCAAACATCACGCTGTCTGTCAGTCCATTCTGTAAAAAAATAATAACTTTAAGTTATTCAAACTTACAAGAAATTTAATAAGTCAGAGAAAAATTGCTGTGCCCCTTTAAATTGTTATGTTAGCTGGGAAAATTTATGCAAAAGCTTTGTAGAAATGGATTCTTGAAATAGAAATAGAAGATGGGTCATGGAGCCTTCCATTCCAATTCAAAAGAACTTTCAAAAGTTTAATCCTGGCCCAACAACCATGCACCAACAATGTTGTTACTCTCCATTCTCAGCCACGCCCCCAACGAACCCCGCCCCTCAAAACAAGTCTACAGTACAATCACAGCAGTGTAACTAAAGTTTAGTGTATCGTAAGTAACTGGGGCGCTGTACTCATTTTTTAATTGACGTCTGGCAGTCATACAGGCAGATGTTAATATTTTTGAAAAAGGAATACCACTTATAAAAATGTACTTTTGTTGAGGTGACCGTACTAAACATAACCCCCAGCCGACCCCAACCGGCACGGAAACCAAACCAAGAAACGTCACACATCACATGTCATGATGTCACACACGACCGATTGTTTGGGTTCATTAGATTGAGACTCGATCAAAGGAAAGAGACAATGACTAATTGACTTGATGAAGAACTCTTTGGGTTATGTTAATTCCATGTAATGCTTTATATATTATTTATTAGTGCATGAGTAAAATAATACATTGTAAGTTGTCAATAGAGGGCGGTATATAAGATGAGTGGTGTACTCTCAACAACTACTAGTACCTACTATTTTCAGTCAACACGTCTGGGAAATATTAATAAATAAGCATTACCTCCATTCTCAACGTTGTCAGAACTTCACAAAACTGCACAGCCGATCAGTGGTTTTGACTCAAAACAATTATCAAAAATTATTTTCATGGACTTGTTGCATTTCAGCACCGTTTGTGAAGAACAGCAGCAAGAAAACGAGTGTTTACAGATTTTGACGCGTGGAAATGTTGTTTGTTCCCAGTACCCTTCACGTTTGAAGACGCTGGTTGATGGAATAGAACCAGACTAAAATTCGTTCCTAAGGTTATCAAATGGGTTTACAGTTTGACGTCCAGGTAATCTGAGTCACCAGACTAAATTAAAATGGCGGCGCCCATGTGAAAAGGAAAAAACATCGCATTTGTGCAACTGAACAACACTATTTTACGTACGTTTGTTTGCAGTGCTGCTGATTTTGTTTAGTTATGAGTGCAGTTTCGATCGCTAGTAGACGAGTTTATAACGTGAGTATCGATCATTTTGTATTAAAAATGTCATACTCTTTTGAAGTTTTGATGATGTTTTCTTCAGATTTTTATCACAATTTTATTTAAATTAAAAAAAGTTTTATTTTGTATACTTTCTTGGTATCGACATTTGAGATTGACTTGACAATCTCTATGAGTAAAAACATCCACTCTTTTCACATTTTGAGAATGAGTGTGACTGCCCGGTCGTACTCACTCACTGGCTGAGTGGACTGTTAGTGTTAGTACTATACTAGACAGGTCTACAATTTAAAAATGGTCTAGCTAGACTCCTTGAGAGACTGTTTTGTGTTATTTTTAAATTAAAAGAAAGGACTGCCTATTTATATTATTATAAAATGATAATATTAATAATAATATATAAATTATTTATCCCCAGTTAGTTGCGTAGGTTTAAAAAGCCTAGACCCAGTTTATTAACTTACTCATGAGCTGAGGTGCTGTACTCCCCTACTCCTAGAACTATTTCAGTTTCATCCGGCTATCGTCTCCCGTTACGGGAGACAATAGCCAGACGAAACCAAAATAGTTCTAGGAGTAGTACTCCCTTTTCCCAAATGTTGTCATTACTGGTCGTACTAGACTGCTGTGCTACTCTAGATGATAATTTAAAATTTTGAGGGGGGAAAAGGAGTACAACACCGCAACAGTAACTAATTGAGTCTAGCAAAAGCCCCACTTCTGCAATTTTCTGTGGCTGCCCAAGCCCCACACCTAGAACTATACTAGGGTTTGTTCCGTATTAACTTTTATGATTTATACTATACATTTATTATTATCTTTCCTTCAGCAACCATGAACACTCAAGTGAAAAGGATGACATGCATAATGTCAAGTGTCATCAGTTTTAATCCACTCCAAAGACTGGCATCAAAACCTCTACAAGGGTCCACTCTCCAACGCCAACTAGGAAAGCTTCAAAATGTTCCAACTGCAAACCACATTTGCTGGTCGGGGACACAGAGAACCTTGACATCCATCAGAAATATAAACAATTATGATCATCAGTGGAAAGCATACAGTACACGAAGTTCTAATCAGAAACCAGCTGGTGAAACTGAAACGGATGAGGCAGATCGTCAAAGTGGTAGAGTCTCTGAACAACTCGACAGCGAGACAAACTGTAGTAGCACTGATGATAAGACCAGAGGAGGGACGATGAATGATTATGTTAGAAAAGCTTCTTTGGCTAGGGAGAAGATGAAGGAGAAGATGGCAGACACTGTTAAGGATATGGTAAAACTTTACACCCAGTTATCTTCAGTGTATTGCATGTCTTGTGGTATATCTTTTGAAAATCCAAACTTTAGGCCCTATAATGTTTTGAGGATACAGCAGACCAGGTTCAAAGTTTATGCACAGCTTCAAGGGAAAAGAAGTTAATTTAAGCAGTCATTATTTTGTTACTGCTCTATGGCTATTGTTTAAAAATTTATTTATTTTATGGTGTATTGTAAAGATGTTTATGCCTGATACTTCAGTTTACCAAACAATTTTCTCCTTGAAAATCAAGGGGTACACCCCTGTGAAGTATCAGGCCTGGATGATGACCTACTTTTACTACTAGGTGTTCTTCATCTAAGTTGTTGTTCCAGATCACATGGTTGATTTTGATTTACTTTGTTTGTATTTATATAGAAAGAGAACATCTTTACCATACCCAATCTGCTGTCTACTACAAGGCTAGTCTTGTCTCCAATTATAGGCTACTTAGTGATCCATGAATGCTACACCATCGGAGCTTGCTTGTTCACCTTTGCTGGAATTACAGACTTGGTATTGGCTGTGTGTTGTTTTACCAAACAAATATTACTAATTGAAAACAGAACACTTGATATGGTTTGTGACCTTTTACTGTACTGTGAAAGCTCGTCTGTGCAGTCCAGTTCCCCAATGCAGTCCAGTTCCCCAATTTCACAATGCTTGTAGGCAAAACAATTTGCTTCGCCCAGAAAAATATTGTCAGGATACCAGCTAAAAAGTTTGACACTTTAAAAAAAATATTGTGCTTAGCAAAAAATGTTTGCGTCTTTCTTACAACTGTCTATAATAAGCACCTTTAAACTGAATGTAACAAACAAACAAGTAAAAGTTGAAAGAACCTAAGTAATGTATCTCTTATGATTAAACTTTCACCTAGCAGTATGCTGATCTACTTCACAACTTTAATTCACAAAATGGATTAAGAATGTGTTTCTCAAGACAAGAATAAGTCTGTGCACAGATTACGT
Source organism: Asterias amurensis (assembly GCF_032118995.1). NCBI lineage: Eukaryota > Metazoa > Echinodermata > Asteroidea > Forcipulatida > Asteriidae > Asterias > Asterias amurensis. The sequence continues at coordinate 16,398,848 of NC_092648.1, forward strand.
CTTTGATGAAAGTAACATTCCTTGTATTCTTCTCCCCAGCTGGACGGTTACATTGCAAGGAACTTCAAGAACCAACAGTCTGTCCTTGGATCTATTATTGACCCCCTAGCTGATAAGTGTCTTGTGACTATTCTTGCCTTGAGTCTTACAGTCAGTGGCCTTATTCCAGGTAAGACATTCGCAACGGTAAAATTGTCAGTAGGAGAGGGGTCTGTAAATTAAATAAAAAAAGTAAATGGATATTTCTGATTAAATCAAAGTTTGTTTTATCTAATTATTATTCACAACTGTTATTTGGAACCGTCCACTTTACCATTATGTCATCAAAGATCAAGGAGAAAAATCGATATGTTTTCATCGTTTTTAGCCTCGAAACAGATTAACTGCTTGGGCCTATAGGCTGCAAGTTATTAAACAATACTATCATTAGTGTTTTCAATAATGCTAGTGAATGTTCTAAAGAAGAATTACTGTGAAAATTCAGGGGGGGGAGGGGGGTTACCAACTGGAAAAGAAACCTGTAATCACTACTGAAGGTAATAGGTAGCTGATGAATAATAAGTGTTTTGCATTACTTTTGTTCCGATTTCAGTTCCGTTGACAGTCCTTATGATCAGCAGAGATGTTGGTCTAGTAGGCAGTGTTGTCTACCTGCGGTACCAGTCTCTATCACCACCTCGTACAGTCAGTAGATTCTTTGATGTCACCCACGCCACCGTGCAGCTCAAACCCACCACCATTAGTAAGGTATGCATCTCATGGCAGGATGGGTAGTAGAGGGAAATGCTAATGTACATAACGCAGCCATCTTTTATTCCAGACCACTGGTCTCATTGTAATCAAACTGAGGCTGGAAGAGGAAAACTTTCACTGTCTACAACTTTCACTGCCACACTGTATACAAGGCGCCTAACAACAACATGGTTATTGAGTGGATTATGATTTATACCCTGAATGCTATTTTGGAGTAATGAAGCAAAAGCACTCTCAGTTAATACATTAACCAGTTTAGGTCAGCCTTAGGAGTATAGTTCAACTTTGAAATCCTGCTGGATATAGTTTGATCTGTCTACATAGAAGAAAATACACAGTATCAAGAAACAAGATGACAAATTAAGAAAAGATGATCTATGATGGGGAACTGACGCGCTACGTAATGCATTGTAAACAATCGAGCCCAGAATAGTAGTCACCACAGCTGTTTCAGACTTACTAACAGGACAAAGGACTAGTCATATTTTTTGCCATTTGTTTAATAGCCTAATTATTATTATCCTTTGTGTTGTCTTGTTATTTCAGTTAAACACGGCGGTCCAGCTTAGTCTTGTTGGGTTCACTTTAGCTGCACCTGTCTTTCAGTATGTTGATCATCCCTTCCTGCATGCACTTTGGTAAGAACCTTGGACTCGGTCTTCGGCTAGAAATAATCCTGAATCCTCCAGTATATTGGTAACTCAGTCCCCAAATGTTTGGAGTCTGATAAAATCCAGTGAGGTACCGGACCAGATCCACCAAAAGTAGACAAACTTTTCAAAGAATTTTGAGAACTTTGGACTGTTAGGGTTGAAAGCAAATAACTAACTGGCTCAACAGGAAACAATTTGTGCAGCATTAAGAATTTTATGAATTATGGAGAGTAGTTTCTCTCTGTTTAAACCGTTATAACATTGTAACCAGTTTTGTCATATTGCCAGCCTGGTTTGAAACATTGTCTAGGACACCCCGACTTGCAATAAATCAAAAAGGGGTCCTACATGTAGTATTTTACCACATAAGGCTGCATTCAGTTACATATATTTTGTTGTGGGCCAGAACAAGGCTGTATGTCCTTTTCCGGTCAAACAAAGTACCACTATTTTGGGGTCACAAGCAAACTGGCTCTTTTGAAATAAATAAGGGTGCGACTGTTGTTTACTTAATGCTAGAATAACTTCCTAAACATGTTTTTCCACTCCCAGATGGAATTCAACTTTCCTACCCTGCAAAGTCTTATAAATTGCAGAGAAACAACAAAACTTTCACAATTTTTGACAGCAATTGTTTAAAACTGTTGCCGGTCATACTTTCCTTATGGCCTTCTTACGAGCAAAGGGCGATTTTATGGGATGAAAATCCTGATAAAAGTTTTATGCCTTTTCATTTTATTTTTGTTTTTATCTTGCCAGGTACACAACTGCGGCAACTACAGTCTTGTCCATTTTCAGCTACGTATTCAGCAAAGATGCATTTAAGTTTCTAAGGAAGTAGATCTCAGGGGTCATTTTGTAGATTATTAAAAAGTAGTTTACCCCTAAAAGAACAAATTGGTCTTGTATTTAAGTTGCATAAAGTATTTGATTAAAATTAAAGTACTGGACCGGTGAGTCTCTACATGGTAACATGTTTACTTCAAAGTTATTTTTAAAATGTATCCAAGTCCATCGCATGAATATGGTATTTTAGGCTCAGCTATGTCATTGGTGCCCTTTGATAATTCCTTCGCTGTTTTAAGTGGACATTGTTAAGTTAATCCCAACTGGGAAGAAAAAACAAACAAAAACTGTTTCCTACTGACATGACTGATGGGAGAAAAAGATGAGATAGAAATCAATACAAAAGACCCCTTGCAGTGGCTGAAATCACCACAAGTTAACCATGCCAACTGCCAAGTGTGTACTGGCTACATATGCGCCACACACAATTATCAGCCGATCTAAGGTCTACCTTTGACCTCAGTCAGGGGGGGGGGGCTGTTTTGAGCAAGTATGATTTCTATGAATGTATGCAAGTACAAAATATAAAATTTCAACATTGATTAGTTGGAGAAATCATTCATCATGCTGTTGAAATTTACACTTCACAATCATTTTGTTTCTTCTTCCCCGGTTCGCCAAAGTTACATTTTCAATTGTTATTAAAGCCGTTATATGCTGCTGATCCTCCCAGTTGATTGTTATGGTTTAATATTTGTAATTTTCAGTGATTTGGAAATGTACTTTTTTTTAGAGACTTACAAAGTACTTGGGGTCGATTTCACAAACACCCTTGTCACACAAAGTTGTGTGCTTTCAGATCCTTGATTTTGAGACCTCAAATTCTAAATCTGAGGTCTCGAAATCAAATTTGTGGAAAATTACATCTTTCTCGAAAACTACGTTACTTCAGAGGGAGCCGTTTCTCACAATGTTTTATGCTATCAACCTCTCCCCATTACTCGTGACAAAATAAGGTTTTATGCTAATAATTATTTTGAGTAATTACAAATAGTGTCCACTGCCTTTAAGGCAAGTTCTAAGTTAGGACGAGTATCTCATCCTGGTTGGAGATAAGACTAGTCTAAACTCTTTGTGAAATCCCACCCAAGTCCAATAACATTTCATATGTGTTTTCACTTCACTCATAGAAATTGTCAATTTTCAGTTTGTTTATAATTAACAAAAATTCTCAATTCATGTAATAAGATTAATAGTTAACATGAACATACAGAATTATTTTATAAATGCAGCTGTGGAATAGAATGCAACATATAATCTAGCTTTGCTTTATAAATCAGACGATTGTAAAAAGCTAACCAGAGTACTGAGACAATAAAGCAATTAAAGAAAGAACGGAGTTTGATTTATGTGCTATAATTATCTTTACATTTATACATCTCCAGTATTACACTTTTATTAATTGAACATTTGTTTTTACATACTGCAATGATATTCCTTTTTAAAGACATATTTTTTTAGATTCATTCACATGAAATATTACAAACGGCATTTATTTATTATTTTATAATTAACGTGTTCGTGGTGGAAATACAAGCAAGCATAGAACTTTTTGTTACCAACAAGTTTTAGCATTCAGACGGCAGCAAAATATATGTGAATATAACTAAATGCAGTTTCATAACTTCATTCACGACAGAGAGTAAACTTGGAACTGGTAAACCAAGTTTGTATTAACCTTTTGGGAGGTAGTGCTTTCTGCTCTACCGGCCAGACTTCGGACTAATGATACCAAAGCCTACATCCGTATGGACTGTAAAAGGGGTAACCCTGTGTCAGCCTTAGGAGTAGGTGGCAACGGCCTCTGGGAAAAAATAATTGTAGCCCACACCTTGAAGTGGCCTTGAGGCCTTGTGTGTCTTGCGACTTGCATAAACAAAATTAAACAAAAGCATTTCTCATGAAGCCCTTTTCACACTTCCGAAACAATTCCTAGCATTAAATAAAAACCCAGGAAAAACTCATATACTTGAGAAGAAAAACAGAGTACTATCAGTATGGTAACCCGAGGTTATCTGGCTAAACCCTACTCCAAAGTAGAGGTAGCTATTTCCACAGGAAAATGACTTTCTCCCAGGTCTTTTTGAGGGCAAACAAGTACTCCAGGAAATTTGAGAGTGAAAGAGGCTGAAAACATTTGCTTGGCTCCAATTATGAGCACACAGTTGTTGTCGTTTCATGATGAGCAAGGGGTGAACAACTAACGATGGTATAGTTTAACATTTGTTTATAAGTCAATCATCCAGCCCTTTGTCAGCAAAGTAAACAACATGCGCAGATTGGCAAATACCAAACCAGCAAGTTGTATTCTACATTTCTGTTTTGTTCTTGGTTGTGTAGTTATACCCAAAGAGTAATGCGATATAGGAGCTATAAAATTAACCTTACGAACAGTCTGTTCCACCATCTCTTACATATCTTCAAATCTTAACTCAGTGACGAATGATTAATTATGTATTCTCTCGACAGTAAGAACACCTCCGAGGATTAAAAGCATATCTTTCATACAAATATAACAGCAGATTTGTAATATTAATTTCAATGTAAGGCAACACTTATACATTTCATTCAACAAAATAAACAGCATTAGAATTTTAGTTTCAGATTTAACTATTAAAATATATTATATCAGTGACTCCATAGCTTGGAGAAATATATAGATGAGTACACAGAAGATGATAATTATCTCTTCAAATTGACAGACTTGTTTCAAAAATAACAAGAAAATCGTCAAACAATCTTTTAGAACAACACAATCCACAGACATATTACTCGGGTGGGATTCAAACCCATAACCTTTACCAGAGCAGTGTCTTACCAGAGATTGCCCAGTAGCTAGAGGCAGTTCGAATCATATTTTAGAAGCGGGCACCGCAACTCGAGAAAGTGCTTAGTACACAATGTTTTACACACATTACATTGGTGTGAAGGTCAAACCAAATAATACTTTATACCCCGATGCAAATTTAACATCTTAAAAATATTATAACTACTTGTAATTGCGAAAAGAAACATGAACTGATTAATTTAATTGTACATTTTTAAAGTTTGTATACAATCATCTAGAAAAGAGCAAAATACTGATGATTTCTAAACATGCATTGTATTTGTTGGTAACAGACAGTATACAAAAACATAAGAAATAACTGAAAGCTACATGTACACATGTATTAAAGGAACACGTTGCCTTGGATCGGACGAGTTGGTCTATGAAAAGCGTTTGAAACCGTTTGTTATGAAATGCATATGGTTAGAAAGATGTTTAAAAGTAGAATACAATGATCCACACAAGTAGCACTCAACATTGTACGGTTTTCATTTTACGTCGCGGACTAACACGGTCGGCCATTTATGGGAGTCAAGTTTTTGACCCCCATAAATGGCCGACCGTGTTCGTCGACGAGCTAACACGAAAACCACGCAATTTCGAGGCATATTTGTGTAGATCATTGTATTCTACTTTTACAACATCTTTCTAACCATACCGATTTTATAACAAACGGTTATAGAACGCTTTTCAAAGACCAACTCGACCGATCCAAGGCAACGTGTTCCTTTAATTTCCCCTATTTTTTGAACAGCATTATGCGCCTACATTTTGCAGCTTCAAATAACAGATGTCACCCTAAAAAAATGCCAGTAAGCATACAAAAAGTCAGCCTTTCTTGTGAGATGGAATAAATCAAACAATGTGATTGCCGATTTGCCTCTTCCAAACTCACATATGCCCATTACTAGTCCTTTCAAAACAGTTATATGAACAGGAGATTCATACGGTAGAAAAGTTGGTTGAAATAGTACACCCCTTTCCCACACATAACTTCCTTGAGACCGAGAAAGTTACTGAAGCCCCCAGGAACACATCATCCTGATGTTGCACAAAGATTAGTGAACAACTGTTTATGGCAATACAATATTAACCTTTCCACGATTGTTTTTCCCACATGATAGAGTAGATAAACATTGAATATTCCTACCCTGAGTTGTGAGTGCGACCCTTGACATTGAACAGGAAGTCTAACTGAGCCAACTCCCTCCACCCTTTAATGTACACACAAATACTTGTCCACTGTAGAGGAAGCTTTGCATGTACAAAAACACATAAACATTATCAACTTACATTACAGTTGCCAAACTCACACAGGACTGTGGATCTGTTTAAAACAATACAAAGAAACTGACCAACTTCAAAACTTTCAATGCTGAAAATGTATACCTTTTAATCATGCAAGTGTTTCACAATATGGAAAATTTAACTTCAACCAAAATCCAAGGTAATTTCAGTATGTGTGCAAAATGCAGCCTTTCCTCCATAAAATATTTTAGTCCCAACGGTAGAAGTTAACATGGTTAACAAACAAAGCATTTATAGACTGGTGCTCATTTTAAGACTTTTGTTCCCTCAACCATTCTGTTTCCCCTTGTTACAAAAGCCTTGATGTTTTACAAATTTTACAGTCTTATGAATAATAACCAATATCTACACCATGTACATGTACGTGCAATTACTGTAAGTACTGTATTTCTCCACACTCTACAGCCATTTTGAAACATTTATGAAAGCAAACTTTGAATTGCATCTACGCTGTGCATCAGAACCATGACAAGTAAACACACATAACAGTTCTTTGTATCCATTTTGGAATTTGAATATCGATTCCTCTCCATTTCCCGCCAATACATAAGCAGAAACGGTGTATGACGCTTGGAGGACTTTAAGGCACCGCACACATTGGTAAATGTCAAAGACCAGTCTTCTCACTAGGTGTTTCTCAACATATGCATAAAATAACAAACATGTGAAAATTTTGGTTCAATTGGTCAATTAAAATTGCAAGAGAATAATGAAAGAAAAAAAACCCTTTTTGCACAAATTTGTGTGCTTTCTCAGATGGCTAAAAAAAGGCTTCCGGCCTTAAGTCTTTTAACATTTGAGTTAGAAGTTACTTCTTTCTCAGAAACTAGGTTACTCCAGAGGGAGCCAGGTTTATACTATCAACAGCTCTCCATTGTTCGTTACCAAGTAAGTTTTTATGCTAATTACCAATAGTGTCCAGTGCCTTAACACGAGTTGGTTTCTTTCTGTAACTTTGTTTTCATGTTTAGAAGAGTCTGAAACTGGCAGGATGACAACATAGCTGTGTACCAGGGTCTAATGGATCAAGATACCGGTGAATCTCTTGTTGACTGCAACATCTTCACAGCCTGAAAGAAAGACAAGACAAGTCTATAATTAACTCAGATGTATATTATTGCATGTAAATTAATTAAATAAGATAACATAAATGTATTATTTTTATACATTACTTTGATAATTTTGTTGTGATATAAACAGAAATGTAATTGTACTTTTACAGAACAGAAAACTTAAATAAAAACTACTAAGTAAAAATATCTTGTGAGGAAATAAAGTAGGCCTGACTAAAAGAAAAACTTATACAAATTCAAACACAGAAGAAAACAAAATTAAATTGAGAAAATATAAAAGCAAAACTTAGACAGTATTGTACATAGGGCTGTTACTAACTCTAATAAGCGTGAAAGTAATAATACCACTATAATAATGAACCATTCAAAGAGAAGTCTCTATGCGCTTTTTAGATGAAAAAAAGAGAAGTTAAAGTTAGACACAGAGACAACTAAATCGGTACATGAAGGAAAATTTAGTTGAAACAGTATAAAAATACTGAAGGCTATTGCCCCCCCCCAAAAAAAATGTGGTTTTAACTTTGCACTAGTTTTATATTGCTGGTAAGACAATTTCATAACTCTCCTGTTGCTACTGCAAAAGCTCTGTCCCATAAAATCTAGTGAAAGTCGAGGGCCATACTAACAGAAGCAAACACACAGACAGAATAGAACGCAGACCTTTTGCATAGCAGCAATCCAAGCTGTTGAAGGTCTCCTGTGGGAGTCATCTGGGACCAATAGAACCAACTCCCTCATCTCATCTATGTATTTGTACTTGATGGTCATGGATGTAACAATAGTTCCTACAACAGAGGGAAACACAAATTCAACTCTTTCATGAGGATATACTATGACTATCAAGTGTGGTGGCCGAGCAAAAAAGAGCATCGGACTCAAGTTCTGGTGGTTCCTCAGGGTGTGGGTTCGAATCCCAGTCATGACACTTCTTGAGCAAGACACTTAACCATTGCTTCTCTCCACCCAGGAGTAAAATGGGTACCTGTGAAGGCAGAGAGGGTTTATATGAATGATTAGCTTGGAGCATGTTAACTCGCAGCACCGGCTGTATGCTCCCCAGGCATGCCAGGGAGCTGAGATGGTTTAAGGAATGATTTAAGGCCCAGTGACCAGGGGTATTAATGTTGGAAGCGCTTTGAGATGCCCTTCGGGCTGTGATAAAGCGCTATATTGAAGAGAGAAAAAATCTGAAACTCGAATATGCCATGAGCCATGTAGAGTATTTGCTTGAGCCTTTGGCATTACGGAACTTGTTTAAAGCCTATGACCCTTGGGAAATGCAACCTATCACCAAGATTAAGTTACTTAATAAGACATTTAATACACCGAAGTGTACAACAAACTGTGCAAAGCTGTAAGATAATACAGCAGCAAAACTTGCTCCCAATATTCTGTTTCACAGCCACACCAAGCAATAGAGTTTTAAAGGCAATACAGTTTGAGAAGTAAAAATTATTCACACCCCATAACAAAAACAATATCATCATTCAGATAAGATTTTCCCAGCTAAAAAACAAATGTGTTGTGTAAATCTGTTTATCATAATCAGCATACATATTTTCTAGTTTTTCATATTTTCTTTTTTCAGGTTTTGTGAATCCGTTTTTCCAAAGGTTTCTTTTAGCAATAATAACAGAAATCCTTGGCCGGATGTAAGTATGTGCTTACTCTGTGATGGATCATTGCCAGCCATCTGTAGTTTGACATCTTCAATGCTAGTAAGATTGACAGGGTCGTGGATCCATTTGGATGGCTTGTTATTCTCCTTGTCGGGTTTCTCTTCAATGAATAACAAGCTCCTGTGGACAGGAAGAAAAGACATCACTGCCTTTCATTTTAAAAAGATCTTTTTGAATACATCTTCAAGTTTGTGAGAGTTATAGGTATACATATTTACCGGTAAACTGGAGACCTATAACAGCGGTTGAGCGGTTAAGAGCTCCGAATTCAAGCTCTGCTGATTCTGTTTAGCAGAGTGCGAGTTTGAATCCCGGTAGTGCTGGGCGAATAGTGAAATTTTGTTATTCGGATACCACTGGCCAACTATCCGAAATTAACCGGATATTCGAATAGTTTTTTTCGCCGCTAGAGGGCGCTATTAAAAAAAATATATATATATATATTTAAAAAAAAATATTTTTTGTCGCTAGAGGGCGCTGTTCGTTTGTGAATGAGATCTTCTGGGCGGATTGATATTAGTTTTAGACAGTGTTCATTCATAAAAATGACCGGATCTAATTTAAAGATGGCGATTTGCTTTTTCTTTTGATCGTGGATGACTCTACGTGAAGGAAAACTTTTGTAATCTTTGAACAAATTACGTCAGAAATGTCATTGTTTAACTCTTCACGGAGGTGAGCATAGTTAAATACTTAATTTATGCTGTTTTATGCTGTCTTAATAGAAGTTTCATTAGGATTCGGACAAAACATTCATGTCAGTTGTCGCCCGATGTCCGCAGATATTCGGATATTAAAGAATATCCGGTTACTTGGTTGTAATTACAGAACTATCCGGTTTATAAATAGCTATTCGCGCCCTATGCGAATATCCGGTTAAGAAAAAAAAGGCATTCGCGGTTACGGATAGGAAAACCTATTCGCCATTAACCAGATATTCGAATAATTCGCCCAGGCCTAGTAGTGACACTTGTGTCCCTGAGCAAGACACTTAACTATCATTGCTTCTATCCACCCACGGGTAAATGGGTACCTGTGAGGGCAGAGAAGGTTCTTGTGATTGATTTAGCCGAGTAGTGCATTTGTTGCACGAGGCTGTACTCCACGGGGAGCTGAGATGGTTGAAGGAGTGAATTAAGGCCCAGTGACCAGGGGGTAATATCTTGAAGCTCTTTGAGACACCCATAGGGAGTGAAAAAGCTCTATATAAACACTCAATATTATTATCATTATTATATTAAAAGAGGACAATAGAGTACATGGTTCGGAAAAGGTCCACAGATAGTTGCAATTGTATTCACGCTTGTGAGGGGTGTGTAGGGGGATGTTTTCATGCAAATTCAATTATTGTTCTTTATGCTTGAAACAAACTAAACTTACCCAGTCAGTTTCCCTTGAGGTTTATTACTTGATACTTAATATTAAAAGGTCACATCCCCTTTTAAGGTGATCCCCTGGCTGCCGCTTCCCAGGTTGTATCCTAAACTTAGGTTGTATCCCTGGCTATATGGCAGCTACGTTGTAACAGTTATAATGTATGGCTTCTGACGGACACCCCACAAACAAAGATATTGACCGCCAACATAAGCCTGGATAGCTCAGATGGTAGAGCTCTTGTATGCTATTCCCGAGGTCGTTGGTGCCAGTCCCACTCCAGTCAATTTTCTTCGTTCAAACCCAAACTAGACTTTACACTTGTTACATGCAGGTAGAATTACAACACATTTTATAAAGGAAAACCTCATTCTAGTACAAGCAATGAAACTATAATAAAAAAAATTTAAAAAAAAGAGTTTGAAAACTATATTGTAGAGAGGAGGTTGTACCTACCTGTGATTACCTGTGAGATGACAGAATACTTCTGTTTTTTCATTTTCAAGCTCATTGCTTTTCATCATGAAAGTGCTCCCTGTGGATGAAGAAGGCAACAAGAAATATTTTAAAATTTGAGCAATTCAAACAAATAACCCAGTGTTTTTACACAGTTTTAGTTCTATTAGTCTTTTTTGACGAGGGTATATTTTAAGTAAGTAGGCCTAACTAATAGATTTAAAAAATCTGAGAATAATAACAATACTCAGTTATGTAAGGCTTTGTTGATGAGGGTATATTTAAAGTAAGTAGGCCTAACTAATAGATTTAAAAATCTGAGAATAATAACAAAACACAGTTATGTAGGGCTTTATCACCCATAATATGCGGAGCTATACCCAAAATACAAGTCACAGTTGGCACAATCTGCAGCGAACCATACCAGAAAATATCAATGCGAACACTTGTCTTCTCGATAAGTGTTATTCTACATGCATTACACAACACACAGAAGCAGCGGCTTCTTATCCCATCAACGGATGGGTTAAGTGTATTGCTTTAAGACACAAGTATCAAGACCAAGACACAAACCCACACTCTGCTGATCAGAAACACCAGAGATTGATCAAGTCAAATAAGCTCAACCACTTTTCCATTCCACGCCACCATTGCTATCATAATAATAACACTAAAACCGTGTTTATACTGCGCCTTTCAAACTACACAAAGCGCTTAAAAAAAAACAACATATAAATAAGAGAAAATAGCAAAAATATTACACACATGGTAAAAAGCAGTGGAGCAACTGCAAACAAGACAATGATAAAAATGCCGAATAACAGGCGCAGTAAATAGCAATGAGTAACACATTAACGCCGTATTCAAGAATTTTAGCAAAAATGGAGAGGTAATATTGTTTTGGTATGATTAAGATAAATTCAGTAAAATTCACAAAAAGAAGGGAAGATTACCATTTCCAAGAAGCTTGAGTTGTTTATCGTAGAATTCATTCTCTTTCTTGGTGACGATGGCACACTCTTCACACAATCTGACTGGATCCACAAAGTTCATACGGGGCAGAGGCACCTTGGAGGAGCAACACTGGCCGCAGAAACACTTTCCACATCGTCTACAGTGATGCTAAGGAGAGGATCAATAACATAAAAGGTCCAGAGTTAAATTAACTCACATGAACATCACTTACAAATCTGTAAACACAATTATGATATTTAGCAACATTATCTTCTTCTTCTTCTTAAAAAAACAAAGAAGTTTTTTTTACAGTTTCCACCGGCAAAACATTAGTCAATAAAGGTTACAATACACAAAACTATGATTGAGATGATAAAATGTAGACAAACATCAACATAATTGTATAAAATGTTGCATCAGTAAGCGGCAAGGAGGAACATGTGACCAGCACCTCTACAAAGATGTCAACGAGCAGACCGTGCAAATCTCGCCATATTCAAACATTTTGGGACCACTTTGGTCCAACATACATGTAGATGTAGATTACCTAAACACTGGAAGTGCACTTTATTGGGTCCTAGTGTTTGATTACGCTCGAGACTTGCACAGTCTACATGTATGTATCCTGTCCAGCAAAGAAGAAAAAAGAGGGGGGAAAAGAGAGAGAAAACAGCTGAATGTCTAAGGAGGGAGAGAAAACATTTGACAACAGGGTCAACAGCAATGCAACACCCAACACACATCATCTGCTATGAAACCAAAATCATCTTTTAAAAAAATGAAACAACTGGGACTTAAATGATGATAAAGAGACTTCATTGATGAATATTTAAACTATCAGGACTGTACTAGTAAATGCACATACCATTTTTATGCCATTTACAGTACACAAATGCTTTACTATCACATTGTACAGAGTAGTCAATTAATATTTACACAACACATTTATTATTGATAATATAACCAAAAGAGAGGCACATAAATGTATATAATTATACAGTGGCTCCAAACCACTAGTGACAAATACATGATTGCAACTCCCTAGTCCTCTTAGTCTCGCTGTCTACTCTTTTCATCCGGTATCCACCTTGTGGCATTTATGTAGACACAGACAGGCCATGGTACACCTCTTGGATTTTATGAGAAACCTGCATTGAATAGCAGAGTTGAATGAAAAAAACAGATGTCCTCAAACCACAACAAACAACTCTGTCAACTTCAACAGAGAGACCTGTAGTGCCTGGTAGAAATGGTATACAAAATTACATTACATGGAGTGCGTAATCTCTATTCAATTTAAAAATTCCACTTCAAAGTATTTCTCAATCAAGCCAATACAAAATGTGGCTGATTTTCTTTCCTACTAAATGAGAAACAAAAATAAGTCTTGTTCCACAGAAACCATATTCTTGTTTATCACTCCAAGACGGGTAACTTGAATATCTTCCATGTGTACAGGTACAAATTTCAATTATCGATTTTTACCCCAAATTATCTTAATTAAAACACCGTTGCTAAGGCAACAGCGGTCCGTCAGCAGTTGCTCTTGATCATTTCCTGCTTCTGCATCCTCTACATCTTGAGAGGACACGTACTTGGTTCATTTCAGGGGGAGGGGGAATCACATCAAATGATCCCTGAGGATATGAAAACACAAGCTCGGCTTTTTGACTATCTACATTTTGTTCAAGGTTTATGGCGAGAGACTAATTTATGGCCAATATTCAATCCCATACTCTGTACTCACCCTTCTCTTGACTATGTCGTACTTGCTGCTACATTTTGCACACGTCAGACACTGTTAAGATCAAGAGAAAAAAGTGACAATAAAAATTACAATCAGGCAATGCTCAAATGTCATCTTCAGCTATCATACCAGTTAAAAAAAAAAAATTAAATTTATAAACAAATGAGTTTTGAATAAGCTTAAAAATGCATAGCTCCACTTATACCATACAACCAAAATAAGACTATAGGGAACACATTTCCTGTCATAATATACCGGTAATGACATACATGTACTTCAGAGCATTCTAATCACTTTGGCCCAAAGTCCTGTGAAAACGGATGTCAGGACATTCATGAATTTGGCCCAAATACACAAAGTTACACCTTCATACACAATGTACCTTTACCATTTATAAGCAACCAATTTAAATTAGTGTGGATTTCTATTATTTGGGCAAACAAGTTATTAATATTATTTGAATGTTTCTGCCCTGCAGACAAAAGGACCATGAAAAACACACTCACTTAATTGCACACTTTCCTTTGCCTCATACTGTGCTGTATGTGAATTATATAATAACAAAAACTGATCTGCAAAAATATTGTGTTGTGTTATTGCATTGTGAATACACACCCCACCCACACTATGCAAGCCCTTTTTAGTACATGAGTGACTTATGCACCTGTTTGTTTGTTTATTGAGGTCAAATATTCATTTCAAGTCTTCAAACCAAAACAAAATCCCAGCAACTACTTGCATCATTTACAAGGTACGACACTTCCTAGAACTAAAGAGAAAGGGTGTACATATGTGCTTGCATTGGTAGGAAAGGCACCTTGTGATTTTAGTACTTGGTCAGTTTGTAGTCATGAACACATCCCTTCTGAGCCTACAAGGATAAGATTAATCGATCACAATCTGTAAAGATCATGACCTCTTCCACAACATAAACAAATATGTTATGTACAAGGGGAATGCGCATTGGAGTAAATCCTGGCTTTGTAGTTATATGGTCTACTGGCTTAATGCAAGTCGTCATTTTAAAGTGACAGTGTTGACGATTTTATTGATGATACAAGCAGAAAATTCATGTAAAGTAATTCGCTGGGTAAATGCAGGTTTGGAATTTCAACTCCGAAAGGGCAAGGCAATTGTCATTTTGCAAATAATAATAATAATAACCGTTTTTATTTAGGGCTTTTCACACCCAGGGGGCGTCCCAAAGCGCCTCACATTATAACCCCTGGTCACTGGGCCTTAAATCACTCCTTAAACCATCTCAGCTCCCTGGTGGGGAATATGCAGCCTGTGCAACGATAATAATATGTGCTACTTGGTTAAATCAATCACAAGAGCCATCTCTGCCCTGACAGGTACCCATTTACCCCTGGGTGGAGAGAAGCAATTATAGTTAAGTGTCTTGCTCAGGGACACAAGTGTCACGACCGGGATTCGAACTCACACTCTGCTGAACAGAAGCACCAGAGCTTGAGTTCGGTGCTCTTATCCGTTCGGCCACGACACCCTATTACAAAGGACAAAGAGCACTTCCATTGGAAAAACTCATACTGTAGTCTGTGGGAAACTTTTGAAGGGGCATCAAGGCCATGACTGGGGCAATGGCTTCTTTGGTCTCCGTGTAATTCCAATTATGTTTATTTAGTAAAGAAAATAACAAGGCCCAACATGCAGAATAAAAAGATGTGGACTTGTAAGTTTGCAGAAAAACCCTCTTTTATCCTCTTCAACTTTTCATAATCGAGAGCTCACCCTACGGAAGTTGTTTTATAACAGAAAATCTGGATAGAGCAAGGACAAAATGGAGCCCCCCTAGGGTTATTACTTGGATCCATGGTCCCTGAAAACAAAACCCAACACCATAATGGTAAACAAACACCCAAACTGTTGAACTCTGATTACTAGTGCAGTCCTCATCTAGTCCAATCAGAACAAAACCATATCTAAAAAATACACAAACAAACCATGCAGTTTGACGGGTCAAAAGGGTATTGTAGTAGTTCATTGGGCCTGATATTTTGTCTTTGTACATGTTGCAAGGGCAAGAAAGGCCTGTGATTTCATCTTTAAGTTTAAATGGGCAAGGCCATTTCCTTTTTGCAAGGGGCACTTCCATTGGAAAATCTTAAAGTCAATGGGAAACTCTTGAAGGGCACCAAGGCCAAGACCAGGGGCAACAGAGGTCATGGCCTACATCTATGTTGCCTACATGAAATTCCAGGCCTGGCAAGACAGGGTGTGGTTTCCCTCAGTGAAGGCTTCCTCCCTCAATGGTAACGAGCAGGGCCCAATTTCATAGTGCTGCTTAAGCAAATTTGCATGCTTACTCTAGGAGACAAATTTGCTTTTAAAAGCCTTAGCGTATTTCACAGGTTAGCAGCAAAACTGGGCGGCCATATTGCGTGTTTACCGTGGATTTGCATTGGGACGTCATGATTTGCATTATTTTCGTGCGGTAAACACCGGAAGGTTAGCATGCTTTTTCGTGTGCTTACGCTATGAGATATAAATCACACAGTAAGCACAAAATCAGCCGCTAAACAGCGCTATGAAATCGGGGCCAGGTCTCTAGGAGGAGGAGGAGGACAATTTTAATTTCTCAACTGTAAAATTTGAAGAGGCATCAAGACAATTTTTGCCAGGGACATTGCCTCAGGCTAGCATCAAATGAAGGATGAAGCAATAATGGTCTCAGTGTCTTGCCCGAGGGACAAAAGTGTCAAGACCAGGCAGGACGGCGAACCCACACTCTGCTGATTAGAATTAGAGCTTAGTGAGAAAATGTTGAGTCCAGTAGTTTTGACAGCTTGGCCATAAAACACTAAACCAGCATTCAATTTAAAGAAATTGTATTCTGTCATTATTATAAGGCTGCTAGTTTATCATTAATATTATTTCACACCCCCTTTGTAGTTTAACTGTACACTGCACAAATGGAGTACAATCTCTTTTTAACTAACGTTCTTGTTTTTTTTGGTCAGACAGTCCGAGGCATCAAGTTGACACCTGTGTCTGAAGAGACAGTAGGATCAAAGAGTAACATCTGCTGTGGCTGTATCAATGGTCAAGGATACGCAGTTCTTCATTTCAAGACTAAGAGAGGAGAGAGACGGAGGAGAGAGCTCTATGTATGCTGCACTCCTTACCTTCAAAGTATTGCACTCCTCAGCGGAAAACAAAATCAATCAATCAGAACTTGGTTTTATAAAAGCCGACTGTTCATGATGTTTGATTTAAGCATGTAAGCGGGTTCTGGATTAAAGGATTACATGATGGCAGATATTTTTGTTAGGGGCCATTCAGAGATCAAATTTGGGAGAAAAATCCATATTTTTTGTGCAGCCTTTTTGAGCTTAACTTTGTCTATTTAGATTGATTGCTAATGCATGTGATACACACGTTTTCTGTACATTATGAAAAAAGCAACAGAACACATTTCTTAGAAATCTCAGTAAAAAAATGTTGAGTTTATGGTGACTACCACTGACTGTGGCCATCAAAGCTTTAATACTCCATCTCATTTCTGTTGACATAACTGACAGTTTGTACAAGGTCAAACTAATAAATCACTGTGGAAACGCTGCTACGAAAAAACCCATACACCTCACTTAAAACCCAAATCTCTCTGTAGAACAAAAAATAGGCCTACATACCACGGAGCACTGAATTCAGGTTAATTATGAACAGTAGTCACAGATAATATTTCAGCCCCTTGACTTATCATATTCCCACGTTGCTCATTGGAGGCTTGCAGTGGGATTACAACCACCCAAACTCTTCAACAAACCCTGATTTTGAAAGGTCACGTCGGAATCCCTATATCACCCTGAAATTCCCTGCAAGCATCATGTTTATGAGGTGCTTTATCAAACACAGACTAAATACAGCTACCTGTCTGGGGGAAACTGGAGCATAACCAGATTGTAGACAGCCTGATGCTTCATGGAGACAAAGGCACTGCCTTCATGTCCTTGATCATTGCATTGGTGCCCCTTGAAATCTTCCACTAGAAATGTACAAATTTGTCCTCATAGCATAGAGGTCCCCTTTTCAAATGAGAAAACGCCTTGGTACCCTTGCCCTTTCAAGAATGAAGCATCAGGCTTGTTGTGTGCATGTAAGAAACAACTGCTTGTCAGAGCATGATGCAAATGATGAAAGCCAAAAAGAAATGTGTGATGAGGAAAATAAAAATGTGTGAAAGACCTCTTTTTATTTGTTTTGAAATCTTCTAGCCTATTTCCCATGGTGGTTTATCAGAAAAATTATGCAGAATAACTGTGTATTTTTCCCTTTTTAAAACTAAAAGGCTAATTTCTGATATTATGCTCGAGACGTGTCAATGTGTAACATCACTTCACATGGTAGTCATAGATAATACCCTTTATTTGCATCAGAATAAAATACGCGGGTATTCATTTAAAGCTTACAATTTTATAACAGAAGACATGAAATAAAATTAAACAGAATCTGCCAAAATAGATAGCTGTTCAATATTCAATCGAACAAAAAACAACAACAACTCAGTTTTGAACCAGCAGGCTGCATTGTTTACAACTTACGAAGTAAATTGTGTATCTTCATCAACTTTTGATAATTAAACTGTTAATCCTTCAGGCCAACCTGGGTAAAAAGGGATCTCACTCTGATTTTTCCATTGGCAACAAATGCCCAGGTATATGAAGAAAAAAAACACCATAATTTTGATCCATGACTTTCGTTTCCAACAACAATGGTCACCAAAAACCTATCACTGGAAATTCAGGATTACTGCAATCCAATTACACATTGTTTTTATCAAACAGAGAACATTGCTCCCATCTGTGAACATTACCATTGGAAAAATAATGATGTAATTCGAGAATGGAGTTCTCCCACCCTTCATATAGGCTTACAATTTCATCTCATTTTCCCCATGAACCTACAGTATAAATACACCCTTTTCCTTAAAGGAACACATTGCCTTGGATCGGACGAGTTGGTCTATAAAAAGCGTTTGAACCATTTGTTATGAAATGCATATATGGTTAGAAAGATGGTTTAAAAGTAGAATATATAATGATCCACACAAGTATCACTGAAAATTGCACGGTTTTCCATTTATGTTGCGAACTAACATGATCGGCCATTTATGGGAGTCAAAAATTTGACTCCCATAAATGGCCGACCGAAGACCGTGTTAGTCGCGCTGTAAAAAGAAAACCACGCATATTTGTGTAGATCATAGTATTCTACTTTTACAACATCTTTCTACCCATGCATTTTACAACAAATGGTTACAGAACGCTTTTCAAAGACCAACTCGACCGATCCAAGGCAACGTGTTCCTTTAATTTGTCACCCGTGACCCTTTCTGTTTGCTTTGCTCCGATTTCAACAAAAGCCCCGCCCCTCTAATGTGATTTAAAAAGTGGACACTCACATGTTTTTCTATCTGACTTTCCACGCTTGTTATAAAGTGCACTGTATTGACTTTCCAAACACTGTGTGGATACAATGTTGGAATGCTCTGACACCTAATCTAGGGGATACTGAATGATGTCTCAGTAAGCACTGGAGCCATTAGTGACCCAGTGGCTATTTGGACTAAATGCCTTGCAAATACTCTTGACTCCATCCATGGCAATATGAGGTTGACAACTGTTTTAATCCCATGAGGGTCTGACTATGTTTTCACTTGGGAAATCAATGTTTCCCTTGTATACACATACATTAGATGGTGCCTTGTCTTGCCTGTTGATGTACATAATACACATTATGTGAAATACTTACTTTTAAGTACAATATTCATAAGCACATGTAGTTACATGTATACACCACTTTTTCATTCCTTATGAAATAAATTAGTATCAAATTTACTCAAATGAGATTTCCTTTTGATTAAAATAAGTGGTACTGTCAGAAAGTTGAAAAAATAGATTTCCAACCCTGAAAATGCAAAACAAATAATAATCCATGTCTCGGAAAACCCCTAAAAATCAGTTCATAAAGAACGCTATGCTTGTTTCGCTTACTACGCACTATTTTGAGGCACTCAAAACTTTCTAGTAACAACCCTGACACATTCTCCCATTGGAGCTGAGGCATGGATTCACATGAGACTTTCAGGGTGAACAAACTAACCCAGTACATCCATCGTAGTGTTTCTGGATGTAGCCTAATAATGAAATTTCCGGAAAAACATCACTTTTTGTTAATATTCATAATCATAGGTGGACTTGGTAATTTTGTTCTTAAAATGTATCGCATTGGACTAGGGAAAATTGTACGAACCAGTGAGATGACAAGTAAACTGATCCTCCTGATGGCCAGTCGCTGATACAGTCCTTATTTACATAGTGTTTGAAATTGATAATCTTTATTTTTCTTTTTTTGTCATTCTTTTATCTTTCAAATACAAAGCGGTTTATTGTTTTACTTAGTAATTTATATTTCTATATTTTCCTTTCTCCTCTTGGTGGCTCTAGTCCTCTGATGTTTGATTGGTCAATAGATGTTAAAAAATCACTCATATCCATTCGCTCGTCCCCAGCGCCTTGCTTTAACCAAAGGCGCTGGGATGGGCAAACGTATCATGCACTGTCATTGGTTTAATAATGCGCAGTCCCATCATGCATCACACTCACACTGCACCATGATTTAATTGCACTGTATGCATGACGTACTTCCTGAACAAGAATCTGTGCAAGCGATTAGCCCAACCCAGCGTCCTGGATGGATAGACTGGCCGCTGGGGCCGAGCAAATCATATCCACAGCTTTGAAACATGATCTATAGATAGATCTTTCTACCAAATGTTACTGAACATTTAATCTACCATACATTATACTTGTTGACGTGCCTTTGTGATCTACACCCAAAATGCTGAATTTTTTGCTTAACATTTAATGTCTTGTTCTCAACAATAATTCATTTTATAGTTTTTTAATTAACCAACTAAGGCCAAATAAAAAAAAATTAAAAGTTGATCGTCCCCGCCCGCATCCTTTTTGGGGGCCGGCCGCATCCTTTTTTTTACTATTTGTTATTTTTCGATTTTTTTTTTCCCCTTGAGCTTGAGCTTTTTCTGAAACTAATGTGATGCTCTCAAACATGTGTAACCGTCTGTTTCAAAAAACATACCTACCAGCAAATCTTTTAACATATCCGACCCTGTTAATACTAATACAGTAATAGTGTTAACACAGGTCCTCAACAAATAGGTATAAAACAAGTTTGCAATGGGTTCAAACTGAAGAATTGGTGGCCTGGTTGATTTGAAATAATAAGCAGCCATCTTGAAAAAAAAATAGTAAATAGTAAGGCCCTCATCCTCCTCTTTTTTGAAAAATCCGGACGATCAACTGGTATTTTTTGTTATTTGGCCTAATAAGCCGATTCACTATTGCAGCTGCGCATGTCCGTTACTGCTGACAACGCAATTTGTTTATCTCCCGTGACCTTTTGACAATAAACCCCGGTATTGTCAAAAAGTCACGGGAGATAAACAAATTGGGTTGTCAGCAGTAACGGACATGCGCAGTTGTAATAGTGAATCGGCTTATAAGAAGAGTAATAATTTTATTTGTAGATTTTTATGTGCAACACCTTTATAATTTAATGCTTGGCGCGTAAATTTCTCAAATTTATCATGAATAATATTGCCACTAAATAAAACTTAATCAAAACAAATTTGCCTGTGGGTTATGTAGGTAGTGAAAAATCACAAATTACCAATTACTGTAGTGTTACAACAATCGGACCTAATAAATGCTAACGTAAACACAGTGTTAAAAATGTCAGTGTTGTTACTGTTTAGTGTTATATCGCGATTATATTATTGATTTTAAAAATGTTGGCTGTAATTTTGTTTAATATAAATTTAATGTGGTTGAACTTTGAAGCCTTGTTGGCCTTGGGGAGTTTTCCTCATCCCCAGCGCAGCAGACACATTTTTCATAAATAAAAATAGCACTGTTCAGTTCAGTTGTTTAGTACAATAGTAGAATAGCAGGCCCTTAATTCTTAAAAAAACACCTAAACCCTTTTTTTAATTAAAGTATGTTTATCTTATCTTACTCCAAATTAAAGATGATCTAGACACAAAAACTGCAGAATAGAAGGCCCAAATGCGCACTACGTTTCATTCATATAATAATACTTGGCTGGTACCGCCCACACAAAGTACACTGCCTGACAGCAGGTCGGCATGCTGTTAAAGTGTATCGAACGGGTTTTGTCTACAAAAAGAAATCTCACCTGATTGTCTGGAATCCACGGTGGTTCATCAAGCTGAAATGGACTCGTATCCTTATCCTCCACACTCACCATACGCAGCCCACTCTTACTACGAACAAGTTTTTTACCAGCATCAGCCATGCTCACACGAATTTATCAAGTTTTTGAGCAACAATTTTCATTAAAAATTGTGCCTGCCTCTTCCCGTGAACTTCGTCGTCTACCCCATCAGCAATTGCTGAAAATAATGAAGGGCGCCCTCGTTTGACACTAATCGACCGCAGACCTAGACTGGTGCCAATTTAGTAAAAACATTACACACGTTGAAAGGGTATTGTTGAAAGGTTACCGCTCATAATATTCATCACATTATTTTGAGCTTGAACTACTGCACTTCGGTGTGTGAATTCGGGAAACATTTTTGTGTTATTTTCCCAAGTTAAAATGAGTTTAGACTTTAGCAGACAAGATACCCAAAGTGGCGCAGGGCCTGGCTTTGTAGGCATTCGTTTCTGTCAGGAATGGTGAGCATTTTTTTTATCTGTACGGTTGTTTTGAATTTTTAGTTAATTAAATAATGATGAGTATTATTTTGGGGCGATTGTGTACCCGTTCGTTGTGTATTGTTTATAAAATTTTGCAGCACTGCTGTACTGTACTGACTGAGACCTTTTTATTTCTTTGTTTCATAATTTGTTTACCTATGTGTAATTATCCAACAGCAATAATATGCTCTACCCAAAAGAAGACAAAGAGAATAAGGTCCTACTGTATGCGGTAAGTTTTGTTGTTTTACTTTTAAATTACACTATCAAATATCATAATATTATTATTAGATTAAAGAGGGACATTACAGAATTGGTTTTGCTAGCAGAAAAGTTGCTGGCCAGTGTAAAGTGTATGTTGTATCAAAATGTCATTGGATGATTTGTTTTTGTTTTCTTAAAAGTTTATTCGCAAAAAATTTCAAATGCTATAAATCATATAAAAAGAGTCAGTTAGAAATCACAGTACGGTATTGTAGGGGAAAATTAATATGTTTTTGATATATCAATAATCAATGTTCATCATGTTTTTCTTGTTCCAATAATTTAGTGTCGGAACTGCGACTATCAACAAGAGGCCGATAACAACTGTGTTTATGTCAACAAAATCACCCATGAAGTAGAGTGAGTTTTTTTTTATATTCAAAGATAGATATTTTCTAAGTTTCTTTAAAGTTATCCATGTTAATCTCCTTTTATAGCCTATCAGGTGGTTTTGCTGTGCGTGTGTGTGAGTTCAGTTTTGAACCAAAATTCTACTTATACCATTATGGTTTTTATTCCTTGGAAATATACTCTTTGTTGTAAATAAAGAAAATAACCTGTATAAAAGATTTAGAGACCACTCTGTTTGTGCCTCATTGTTTCCACTTTAAAAAAACTGATAAATGTACATGTATGATTTTCATTTACTTTACAGTGAGTTAACTCAGATTGTAGCTGAGGTTGTAGCAGACCCTACTCTTCCACGCACTGAGGACCATCCATGCCCTCGCTGCAAAAATAAAGAGTCTGTTTTCTTCCAGTCCCAGACAAACAGAGCAGAGGTATAAAAGCTTGCACTCTCTGAAATCACCGAATCCTTGTTAAAATTATTTTGTTTATCAACTATTGAATTCAGACAAATTAAGCCCGGTTCATATTTCCTTCAAATACAAAGCTTTGCATTCCCAGGAAGTATGAGCCTGGTTTCACTGATATTGTTGTTATTATTATATACCTGTACTTCAGTTTCTGGTGGTGATGAACCCAATAATGTCTCATGTCGAAGTGAACTTAATCACTATAGCACGTCTGAGGAAACTTGTAAACAATGGTGCTTGCTATGTAAACCAGAAAACACCAGGGCAAAGCCCTTCTCCTAACGATAAGTTTACTGGTTTCTTTTATGTACAATACAACAACACATGAACTCAACCGCTTAGTGTCCCATCTGAAGGACAAAACAAGAATGGTAAAGTATCCACGACCGGGACACAAACCACAACTCTGTTGATCAGAAAACATCAATAGCTTAAGACTAAGTCCAGTGTGCTTGATCACTTGGCCTCGACAAGCCACTGCTATACTATATTTTAAAGCATTATTGAGAGTAGGTTTTTGATTAATATTTTGCAACTGTTGCCTTTTTGTCTTGTGCAGGAAGGGATGAGGCTATACTACGTGTGCACGTCACCTAACTGTGGTCATCGATGGACAGAATGAATGAACGACGCTCTATCCATAAAACTTTCAAGTTTCTAATACACCCATTTAAACAGTCTGAAATTATCCATGGAACACTAGTGAGGTTCGCAATGTCCAAGAGGTCATGACCTCTGCTGACTGATCTTAGCAACAGCACCTCCGGCCGTGAGAATGTTTCAACCAACATGTGTGCAAACTGAAGACCGAGACACATTTTGGATGGCATGACCGATGGCATTATTTTGTTCACTCTGTTAAATTAGATGAACTACGTGTTAACCTGCTAGAATTGTTCTGAACAAACTGTTGAAGTTGATGCATTATTTTACTGGGATTTACAGCGGAAAGGAAGAATGCCTCTCATTTAAGTTTGTTTTCTCTGTAACTTGTAAAAAGGCACTTGTACATTCCTTCTGATGTAGTTGTTCAAATACCAGAACACAACATTTAGATCTTCTGCAAGTCACACTTTAAGATTGTTTTTCTCAAATTTAGGAATCAAAGTCTGTAGTCAGGAAAGTGCTAGGCAGAACACAAGTGCTTAGCAAAAGTTAGAGGAAACCATTTACAAACACTTTGTATCAATTTGCAGGGTTTTTTTTCAGCTGGTGAGTAGGGCCCATTTTAACAGACCTGCTAAAGCAGAAAATCTTGCTCAGAGCATAAACAAGCAGAATAACGGTCACCAACATGAATGGTAGTGACTCTAGTACAATTTCCGTTAAGCACAATTGCTTTGCACTTAGTTGATATTTTGTAGGAACAGCTATTTGAAATTGGGCTGCTATTCACAAAACTTTACTTGGAGTTAGACTTGATGATAATCTAGCTCTTTGTATCACAAACCTGCTTGTTTTCCCCAGCCGTCAATTTCACAAAGAGTTAGGACTCGTCCTAACTTAGGATTAATCTAAAGGTCTGCATGCTACAGTGCAGGGTTGGGACTCGTCCTAAGTCATAAGATTAAACCCAAGTTAGGAAGAGTTTTGTGAAATCGACGGCAGGAAACTTACTCTGGAGAGATTTTAATTAACTTGGGTTTGTTTCCCAATCACACTATCCAAAGTTTAAACCTCACTTGGAAATGCAGACGAGAGTCATGTATGTAACTGGTTTGAAAGATGAATTTTGTATAATAAAACCCAGCATGCATTGTTTGCAACAAAATAAATTATCAAACATAAATGATATTAGTTTGGTTTGTTTTGGATATGTTTTATTCTAGTCTTAATCGTTTTGGAAAAAACTAACGATGAAGTTTTATTCCTTGTCCCACTTTGTTCCTAGTATTTTCTGTACACTGCCACATGAAAGCAATCAATTTGGCATTACAGAACTCGACAAACGCAATGTCTGTCTATGTTTAACTTAATCATGCAAGACTGGTACGTCTGTTTACAAATCACATCTACTCCAATCAGCCATTTGCGAGTTCGATTTGAATAATGTCAGGTACAGTGACTTGCTTAGTCACAAGTTACCGCTTACATTTGAATTCCTCGGACTCCAGAGACAGTTGCTATGTCAAATGGTTATGGGCAAGCTTTTGTATAGCAACCTCCAGATGAGCAGACCCTGGTAACATTGTGCCATACACATCCAATCAGAATTGTGTATGGGTGATCACCGTCTCTTACGTAACTACGCAAAAGCTTGCCCGAATCATGTGACATAGCAACTGTCTCAATAGTCTGAGGAATTCAAACTAAAGTAGTGACTTGTAATCAAGCAAGTCATTGTACCAGACACAATCAAATCTAACCTGCAAATGGCTTATTCCCACAACTACTGAGGTAAAATACATAATATCAAAACACTATCCCAAACGTCGCAATTATCATCAACAGGTATGTACAAAAACTATATTGTGGATCAATATGCTGTGCCATTGAAAACCATATTTTAATATGCTAAAAATAAGCAGCACTATCGAGTTGCAATAATACAGCACAAGGCTTTTCAAGACTTATGCAGTGTTTATACAGCAAGCTCTCAAAATAATAAACTCTACAGCTTCATCATGTTGGCAAGTGACGTGTTTGTAATATAATCATTGGTAATAAGCCAATATGTCACATACATACAGTTGCAATTTGACCAAACTCACTAGCTTTATCGACCCAATGCAGTACTGTTACTTCACGGAGGCAACCAAGGCCTTCATGCCCCCAGGTCATTGCCTTGGTGCCCTTGAAAGGCTCCAGTAGAAATTAACAACTTCCTCATAGGGTGCCCTTCACCAATAAGAAAATGCCTTGGTGCACTTGCCCTTTCAAAAATGAAGCATATAGGCCTGCACTGCCTTCCTGACACTTCTTATGACAGAAGCTTGTAACGCGTGACCAAACCCGGCGTTTTCGCAAAACACGTAAAATCCCAGTCCATTATTGAATTTTCTCAAAGAAAATATTAAGCTCAATACATTGCTTAGGAGTTTCTGGTAATGCTAAGAGCTAGTTGGTGTTAAGTGGCTATCGTTAACATCACACTTACCAACAGGGCCCACTTTCATAAAGCCTGTACGCACACAAATTTGCTTAGCATGAAATTTCTTCCTTGATAAAAACATGATTACCGAACAAATTTTAGTTTGTTGCATATTGCTTTATACTGGTATTCAGCTGTTGTTTGCTTATCCTGAAAATCATGTGGGAATTTGGTTGACAATCCTGTTTTTATTAAGCAAGCAATTTCACGCAAAACAAAATTTTGTGCTTTCAGGCTTTATGAAACTGGGCCAAGGATTATGAATTTACAATCGTAAATATTGACTGTCAATGTAAACAAATCCGGTAACAGACCATAGTCTCCCCTTGTAGCTGCAGATTCTGATTGGCTTACAATGATTTAAAAATCATGATTACTACAGCATGATAAGGTTGTATTTTCCATCTCTTAAACAGTTCTTTATAGATACTCGCACTGAGCTGTAGAGAGAGCTTATTAAAGAAGCATTATACACGGCTAAAAAAAGCTATCTCTAAAATTAGTAGCTAAAAACATTCAACGACTTAAGAACATTTATCTGTGTTAAGCATTATACATGTTATAAAAAACAAGCATTTTTTTTCTAAGGTAGATAGATAAACGTGACTGAAGAGAAATGTTGGACTCGCAGCTCATGTACAAACGAGAAACATCACAAATATCACTCCGCAATTAAGGCCCGGTCCCACTGCAGCGATAACAAAAACGATAACGATAACGACGCAAAGAGAGTGCATTCCATAGGTTGAATGAGCGTGTACGTATTCTGCGTGGAGCAATTCAACCAATAGAATGCGTTCTCTTTGCGTGGTAATCGTTTTCGTTGTCGGCCTTTATACTAAAAATAAAAGCTCAGCACCCGGATCTCAGACAACGTGTCAAATCTCACTAAGTACAAAGCGAAGGGTACTCTTGGGTGAAAGATACATGCAATAATTGTTATCGATCATCCGTAAAAGAGTCTATGTTGTCAAATTCTGGTAAAAATAATCAAACTTGATCAAATCTAAAGCCGACCATCGAGGGCTAATTTGGGACATTGAAGTTCATTTTGGGAGGCCTGAGTGATAAATCAGCTTCATTACTTAGAAGAAAAAAATATAAATAAAACCTTTTAGTTCACTGTTAACATGTTCTTTCCGAAGAATGAAAAATAAATAATAAAAACAAAATAGGTAAACTACATGAATGTAGGTTTTTACTTTGAACAATTGGTTTGGGCACACATTTGTTTAAATATGTGAACAATGCATACTTGAAAGTATGCAAGGCAACAGTCTCCAAATGAGTTTAAAACAAACAGACAAGTGAATTTTGTCATAAATGGTTTTGCAATCATCGAACATTTTACTACAGAAGGCTGCCTGATCCCTATGATAAAAAGTATGGATTAAAAATAATCATTATTCACAACTTCTAAATACACATGTCCTAAAATAGATTCAATTTTGTTTGCATACATATTAAGCACAAGATTCATTTCTGTATTTCGCATTTCTTGATTTATGCTTTTTACAGCAGAGTATCAGAAATCTAGAGTTTACATTCTCGGTTTCCCTGGTCAATTTGGCAAGAAAGCAGACATTTTCATTTGTTTGCATTCATATTAAAGCAATTTTGCCTCTACAGTTAAATTTGTCACCCAATTTCAGTTAGAAATGCAAGTTTATAGAGAAATATATTCAATAAAATTTAGAGGGCGTTCTTTTTAGCCATGAGTTATCGGCATTCAATTCAGCAGAGTATGCAGCAGAGTATGCGCAACTAGATATTTCTACCAAATTGTTACTTTCGTTTTATCAATTATGAGCAATCAGCATTAACAAAATACCCTAAAAACAAATACAAAGCATAGACTTCTTTATTTCTTTCTTGGGAAAAAAAAGTATACCTTTGGGCAACTTCAAGATCATATATGTCATTGGTGTTTGTAAGTTTTTTTTTATTATCCCTTGTGTTTTCTGAACCATCTTTTAACGAGCCAGGTATCTGAGCACGTTTATTTGCTGCCACTTGGTGCTTTCTTCACAGATTTGCAAGTTTGTAGTTGTACTCAATAGCAATCATTATCAAAAAAAGGAAATCAGGAAAGTAAATTCTCATTCAAGAATGTGACCCATTTTTATCCCTTTTAAAATCTACAAGACAGGCAACATTCATGATAGAACAACAAAGTAGCAAATCGGCAGCACAAATCCAACAAATGGCTGCCCGAAAACAAATTTGAATGACCAAATGAGCGGTGCAGAAAGCTGCTGCGAGTTTGAATGCTGTCCGAGTGAGTTGTTAAATTGAATGGTTATCTTTATAAAATCTCATGACACAAATTTGCTTTATACACTAAGTGAAATTCAATGACTATTTTGAGGAGCTTTCAATTTCGCAAAAATAAACAGAATAACCCAATGTTTAAATTTGCTGCTTATTTGCCGAAAATGACTGGGAAAACCTTATAACAAAATTTTCAAATTTTGCTTTTAATATTTCAACAATTTTGGGGGCAAGCAGCTAGAATGTAACATTACATAAGTCACATAACACGGAAACTAATATCAGTGTACACATCCAACCCCCCCTTCCCATTTCCCCTCCCACAAAAGGCCGCATGGATGATTATCCCCCCCCCCCACCCCCACAAGGTGTAACAGCAACATTTTCTCTTGAAGACGATCAGAGCACACTGATCGAAACGACAAGTTGTTAAACCACAGTTTCTTTTTCCGAAAAGAAAGTTTTAAGCGCTGGTTCCTCCGTGAACCTCACCAGCCACCATGCAATGTTTCAAACCTTACTTCACATTTTCAACCTTAAAATGTTCTGTATCTAAATGCTACACCTGTTGAAATGGAACACTTTGAGGGTGAGGGATGGCCCTTTTTTCAAAGTCTTCGGTGATAATTAAATACTTAGGGAGTAAACTCTTTCCACTCCATCAGAGTCTTCTTTCCTCCTTCTTGTTCTGGAAACATTTATGAAGACAAGTATCTACTCCATTTGCCTCATCTTGATTCAGAGAGGATCCCCTTCCAAATTGTCAATACTTTAATGCAATAACACATTCCATTAATGGCTGCCATATATCCCACGTTGATGCCTTGGTCTTCCACCACACATTTCCATTGTCCTACTTTCGGGGGAAAATGATGTCATTTCATGAGTTTTTCTTGGCCTAGGTTTAGTCAGATCGTCTCACCGATAGTCTTCCAAGGTTTGGATTTAGGTGGCTACCTTCTTCCTATCATCCCCATTCTACATCACTTTGTTCATGTAGACATCATTTTTGTTTCTATTTTCCTCTGGATTGTTGGTCTCCTCAATCATCTGCCTCAGCCTCTACAGGGTTCCAGTCTGATTCAACGCTAGGGGAATCACCTAATGTCTCCTGGGTGCCATCGTCAAGGAAACTATCCTTGTAATCATAAGTGTTTTCCGCCCCATCGTCGTCACTGGCACCATCAACAACAGTGGCTGCGGAGATTGATAAAGAGAAAGATGTCATCTTCGTATGAGAGAGGTTTTTAAAATTTTATTGTTAATGTACAGGTTTTCCCATAGTTAGTGTTTAAATCCGTTTATGAGCTCTCTGGAAAATCCTGTAGTAAGGCAGATAGGACTGAGGTAAACCTTTTTCTATCAACCCGACCCACAACAACCAGTGACCTAATAAATCCACTCTAAATAATAATAACTTTCGTCAGTTATCTTTTCAATCCTGCGCAAGATTTCATTTCCTAAAACTAAAAACAACATTCATCACTCTGAAATTATTCATTTATTTCCTTCCTGGTTTGTCCTCATACACAACAAGGTTCTCTAATCGTACCTTTTCTCTTTGCAGCTTGCCTCTTTGGTCGTCCAGGCGCCTTGGTGTGTTTAAACTCTTTTAAATGTCTCTTATTTTTCCTACGGATGAAGAAAACAAACAATGGATATGGTAAAATACAATTACAAGTGCACAAATTATCCAAATTCACCTGGGCCCAATTTCCTAAAGCCTGTAAGCGCAAATACTTGCCAAGCCCAAAAAGAGTTGCTTAAAAATTAAATTATTACATCAAATTTTGCTCAAAGTAAATAACTATTTACAACACTTTGCAAATAGGTTAGGGGAAGAACATGTATTAATGCATTTAAAATTAACATTTATATTGTAATAAAATGCACATAAAAGGATGGGATTGCCCAAAAGCATACAAATAACATGTAAGCAATCCCCATAAAAGTGCACATAAACTGTACTGTTATAAAAATGCAAAGATTTTGGGGATAAACAAAGTTTCAGGAGAAAATTTTAACACGATTTCTCCACAACCATGTCTTTCCACGGAAGCACCATGTCAGTGTGAAGTTTTCTGTCTATTCCTAAAGATGGGGGGGCAAAACAGCAAACCAAATGAAGATCAAGCAAAAGCAGTCTCATCATTAACAACAATAACAAACAAGGCATTTATATTGCACTCTTCTAAAATTGACCAACAAAGCACAGAATAAGTAAAGAACACCAATACAACAACAACACAAACTAAGCATTTTATGATTTATCACAACAAAAAAAACCTGAAAGGCAGCCGCCGAATGATAGAGATGTACGGATTCGTACAAATGTCTTTGACCTCATATTCAGTCAATTTATGCACACACAAACTCTGCATGCAGACAGTTGGAAGTACAAGCTGCCGTATATCACCTCGGACCGATCATAAAACAGATATCAAAAGCCTACATCACAGCATGTTTATCAAATAATATCATTGTATCCAATGAAATTACTGGGCCTGTGAGACAAGTGCCCGTCTTTATCCTTACGAATAAAGACAGGTGACCAGTCTAGGATAACACTCCCTTTACCGTATAAGAACTAGAGGGCACGCTGGCCTATATACTCGACCCAGCATGCGTGCAGGAGGCCATTTTCTAAGTTGACAAAACAGGCATCGCACAGCGTGTGTTTGTGCAGCCATTTTGTAGGTTGACAAAACAGCATCACATAGCGTTCAATAAACACAAACTCCAGTGTTTCATATACAACACGCGTACAGAATGGCGTGCACATGTCTCCTTGCGGTCCCGTCGCGTTTGAGCAAGAAGCATCACCAGTGCGCCCTCTAGTTCTTATTATAACTCGATGCCCTTTACTCACCTGTAACAGTCTGAACCATAGGGGCATTCTTCCTTATCCTCCTCTTCTCCCTCACTACCATCCTCCTCCTCCTTCTCCTCCTCCTCCTGCTCCTCCTCATCTTCTTCATCCATGTAATCAGAATCCCCAGGATGACTGTACTCCTCTGAGTGCAGAGGATTTTTCCTGAGGTGAAACAAACTTTGACATTACCTTCATTTCTTTTTGACACCAACAATTCCAACTCCCAGTTGACCAAAGTGCAAAATACATAAAGAACAACAAAACAACAATTAACACAAACTAAGCATTGGGAAATAAATACATCTTCAGATTAATCTCAAAAGATCAACAATAACAACAATATTTGTGTTCTTTAACAAATATTGACATTTCATATCAATCTTTGATTCGAACTTGGACCCTTTTCGTTGGATACATTTTATGATATGCCTGTTAAATATGCCTGTTTAAGAACAAGAAATCAGCCTATGGTGTGATCATAAGCATCAACTTTTGGACTCAAAATTTCAATGGACTGAAAGAAACAAAATATATACCAACATGGACAACATTTGTACAAAGTTACAATGGAATAACAGGCACAATTATAATCAGAGAAAGTTTAACACATGAAGCTTAATTTAATTTTTGAAGCTGTTTGTTGGAGAGCAGAACTCACCGATAGCACTTCTTGCCGTATTGACAAACTTCTCGTTTCTTCTTGCCATTATTCGCTTTCTTTATTCGCTTCCTTGGAGTGTCATCTAGTGATGGCATCAGCTCCTGGCTGCTTGAAATGGCTCGACCGGATCTTTTTGTGGGTCTGAAATAATTATGCAAACAAATAAAGGGAGCTTAGGTATTTTGGGCTCCATTTCATTAAGCACTAAGATTCATCTTAAGACGAGTTGTCATTTGCCATGGTGATTTCTTGTATTGTGACATCACACTCTGTTTAGTAGTGAAGATTGATTCGTAGTTAATGCGATGCCATGCAATGCTAAGCGAAGTGATGCAATGGTAGGGTGTAGGCTATCCGGCACCAACTTGGGACTCGATCACCGCCTTCCACTTTTCCCTATCCAGCTTTAGGGCACCTCATCTCGCCAGTTAAGGTCGATCTTGAGCCATGAACCTTCAATAATCTCTCACATAACCCCCCCTTCCCCAGCCGAAGAAAAAACCACAGAAAAAAAAACCTTTCAATAGCGAGGATTAAAAATTAATAAATCCAGATTGAACAATTGGCTCTACAAATATTTATTCAAAATTCACAAATCCAGATTAAACAAATGACTCTACGAGTTTTGTTCCGTCACTAGACCTTTATCATGCTGCCTCCATCTTGGTCATGTTCCTCGTATTGAATAACAATAATGCATGCTAATAATCATCTTGCAATTAGGAACCAGACTATTTTGTTCTTCCAGCCTCGGTTTGGTAACATTGATATCAATGAGAGGAATTCAAGATGGCTACACTGTATTAAAGGTCTACATGTATACTAGTTGACATGTCATACCTTGGGATATACACTTCCTGTTCACTCATGTCACTATCGTCATCGTCTGAACTACGTCTACTGTGCCTCCGCCCTCCTGTCCTCTTCCTTCTTGGGGTCCTCCCAGAGGTTCTCCCTGGTGTTCTTTTCCCTTTAGAGGGCGATCTTGATCTTGACTAAGTGTGGACAATGTATACAAATATTGATTCAGAACAGACAATATTTCTTGAGCAGTCTCTAGTGTGATGTTTATATAATTGTCTAGCCCCTGTATTGGTATGAAGTTCACTCTATATAATAATAACACTTATGTGTGGCTCATCAGGGGGAATAACGCGCCATTATCCGTCAAGCTTACAATGTATATGACAAGGAGCAAAATACAAACTAGACAAAAACAATTTAGCAACATTTCAAAAACAACATATAAAAAAACTATCCAGATACAAAATCAATATTCCCTTTAAACTGAAAAGGTCATTTTGCTTCATCTTCCTTCAGGTTCTGACAAGTGAAAATCAGTCATTATAAGATGGTTAATTAAATATTCAGGTTTCAGACAGGCTATAGGAGTACACTTAAAAAAAAAACACTGAAAAGAAATGTAATGGAGAAAATAGTCAATAAAAATCATTGCAGCTTGCGGTAACATAAGTTTCAAACACTCTTACCATTCTTGGGCTATGTGAATCAGGTTCCCAGTCACTCCCTTCATCCCCCTCCGGCACTGGCATCTCCTCTTCCTCACTCTCCCCAGCACTCTCCATAAAATCCTCAGAGTAATCCATCGCCAGCTTTGCCCTCCGCTTCACTGATGCCTGGTCCCTCGTTTTCCCATGCCCCCACCTCCTGGAGACCTCTTCTTTGTTCTCATCCCCGACATCTTTGACAAAGTCTCCGTCGTCGACGTCACCATCTCCATCTCCCTCATCCTCGTCACTTTGCTCCGGAGGGATGACTCTCCTGGGTTGCGCTGCCTCTCTGCCCTTACCCCTCGGTGTGCCCTTTCCTGCCCTTGGGCGCCCACGACCCCTGCTTGGTGTTCTCTTAACAGCTGGTTTGTAATCGTCTTCACTACCTTCATCATCACTGATAGGAGAATACTTCTTGGCTTTGGTTGTGGCTGCCCTTGGTTTGGACGGAGTGCCTGCTCCCTTAGCTCTACCTAGAAGATACACAGTGTGCAAAATGTACAGCTTTGATTTGCAAACAAACTACAATTAAGTTACAGCAGTGAAACACAAACAAGTAAAGTCCGAGCAAATGTGGCTCATCAAGCTGCCATTAAGATCTGCAGTAAACGACTAGGATGCTAGTTAATTGCAGATTTATCCCCAGCTCTTACAAACACCCCATTTGTACTCCTGGGTGGAAAGAAGCAATTATGATATAGTGCCTTGCTCAATGACACAATTATTGCATCTACCCAGGCCAGCATTCGAACCTACATTATGTAAATTACAGAACTCAAGTCCATAGAAAATAGACCAATGGCATATATATCACATTTTAATCTTAAAAACAATTGTAAGTGATGCACCCTTTTTGGAACTAGGATTGTAATGAGTTTTATTCCCCACCTCTTCCACGCCCCCTTCCTCTAGCGGTGGATCCAGTGGTGACTGGTTTACCCTCTTCAGCCGTTTGACCAGTCTCAAGACTGGCCATCCATTCCGGTAGTTTCCTTTCACGTTGTAAGGGAAGTGCAATCTCCTTCTGACCAGGCAGTGTCACTGTGTCTGCTTTATCATTCTGTCATGACAAAATGTGACCAACATAGACCAGTTAATCTATTTACAAGAAAAATCTAATCCTGTTCAAACAAAATGTTAAAACTGAACAGAAGAACCCCCTCCCCCCCCCCCCCCCAAAAAAGGTGGATTTTTCAGATTGCTTACCAAAAAGACAAGCGATATAAATGCAAAAGTGGTCAGGATCTCACATGTTGACCCTTTCAGAGTTTTACTCAAAGACCTTTGAAATAAAATCTAAATATTTCATAATTAGTCTGTATTTTTAATAAGCTACACTTTGACTCCAAACCACTTGGGCATGAAGTCAAACTTGCTATTCCCTACCAAAACAATGACACTAGTATTTGACAATAAGCTTTTGTTATACTCAAAGCATCAGTTCTATAAAGTACGATCAGGCCAAGGAATCATCAAGATGACACCTTTAATTTTTAAGGTCAAAAGTCAAGAGAGCACCATGATGGCACCTTTAACTGTACCTTTGTTTTTGAAACTCCAGCATCTGGTTCATCCTGCTCAACTCCTCTCTTTGTTTTGTGGTCCTTTTCATTGTCTTCTCTATTGTCTTCTCCATCTGACTTGCTGTGCTTTGTTCTACTGTCATTGTTGTTTGGCTTAATGTTCTCCTCGGAGCCTTCATGGTTGAAAAGAAACATTGCAAAGTGAAGTTGACTGAAAACAAGACGTCAAGTGACAACAGCCTTCTCTTTTAACATTGGTCAACTAAACAAATGTTGGTAAACATTCCGTACAAGTGGTCCGACTGACTAGTTCACACTGCTTCCTAAAGCGACATGGGGTCGGTTTCACTAGGTTTCACCAAGTTAGGAAGAGTAACTGGTCCTACCTCGAGACAAGACAAGTTTTAACTCTTTGTGAAATCCACCCACTGACAACACAGCTTTTTCATGGCTTCAGATTCAAGTCCAATACAAATATTGAAGGAAGATCTTACAGTACATAGCAGTGAAAAAGCAAAAATGGGAAATGATAAAGGTTATTTGTTTTTACCTTTGTTGTTTTCTTCCGTCCTAATGTTCTCCTGTCCTTTGTCTTCGCCCTGCTTGTGTTGTTTACTTGACAGCTGCTTCAGGGGTGACTCAGTTAGAGAGGTTCTTTCATATTAAAGAGAAAAACACAAATACATGAATCGAAACTTACAATCAAATTTAATCACCACGTGTGGTTTCCTAAAAGGGTAAATCTAAACTCGGGCCTGTATGCTTCGTTTTTGAAAGGGCAAGAGCACCAAGGCATTTTCTCATTGGTAAAGGGCACCCTCTGAGGAAATTATAAATTTTTACTGGAGCATTTCAAGGGCAGTGCAGTGCACAAAGACAATGACCAGGGGGCATGGAGGCAATTGCCTTTGTTTCCTCCGTGAAGTATCAGGCCTGTAAACTCTACACAATAAACCAAGATACTCTTTAGTTATAGCTTGATCATCTTACCCAAGGCTTTGAGATTCTTTATTCATTGGTCTATCATCAATCACCACTTCATAGATGTGTTGCTCAGGAGTCAATGATATCCGATCTCCATGGTCAAGATGCTGCCAGACGTCCTTAGGGAGGGCGATAAGCTTAGCCGCCCCGTTGGCCTGGTAGAAGGTTGGGTTGGTATGCGTCTGTCGATTAAGAAATGAGCAAAATTATAACTGTTCTCAAACCTGATTCGGGACTTCTGGCCCAGAACTGATCTTGGGAAGTTGACAGCAATGGCACTCGGCACTAAAAATAGAAGCTAAGTACCCAGATATCTGAGAAAACATCAACTGTCTCAGACAATTCACTACTCGCAGGTACTGACTATACTACTAATGCAGTGTGGTGCGTCGATGATGCGGTGACCATCACAAAGGTGGTGGTAAGTTTGTCTGATAACTGGGTTTTTTTCAGCAAAAGCAATGTCATTAGTGCAGAGTGGAGTGCAACTGCTATTCCAATGATCTCATTTTGTTTCCTTGTGTTTATTAAAACACATGCCTGGAATTTCATCTTTTAAGTAGGTGAGGACATTTTCATTTTGCAAAGAGCTCTAGTCTTCCATTAGAAATTCCTAAAGTCTATGAAAAACTTTTGAAGGGGAACCAAGGCCAAGACCAGGGCAGCACAGGACTCTGTGTCCTCCGTTTTTTGTGTAGTTTAATTATAGACGTGGTTTTAACATTTCAGGCCGAAAAGACTATTCTTTCTGAAGACACTTTAACAATGATTTCCAAACAATTTTTGTGTGATTATTTTGTGTCCACATGTCTAGTTTGAATAAAAATACAAAAAATATTGTTTAAAATTCATTTGCCAATATTAATAAATAAGAACCATACTTACTGACATAATCTTGAGTTTTCCATCGCTGACCTCGACCACCCCATGATTTCTTGACACTCGCTTATCAGAAACCTGACCAATAAAAATGAAAAAGGACTCATAAATTGGTTTGGCAAAATAATTTGCACAGTGATGATTGTTGTTGATTACTATGTGCACACATACATTGAAAGACAAACTTACCACCACCTTTGATCATTTAAAATATGCACACAAAGACATGATTTTGCATGATGTTGCCAAATATATTAATTTTATAAATAATAAACAATAAATAATATAACAAAACTACTTCTTTGCTTATTGAACTAAGTTACTGGTTAACACCGCTCTGCTCTGTT
The DNA here is from genome assembly GCF_032118995.1 of Asterias amurensis. Classification (NCBI taxonomy): domain Eukaryota; kingdom Metazoa; phylum Echinodermata; class Asteroidea; order Forcipulatida; family Asteriidae; genus Asterias; species Asterias amurensis. Next base: position 16,436,501 of record NC_092648.1, read on the forward strand.
GTTGCATCAATCATTTTATCAATGATATTTTTACAAAGATTATCATTATTCAGGAGAAGAAGAACATTAAACTTTGATGTACACAATGCTTTTAAGTAAATGGACCTCTAAATTAATGACACTATAAATACAAAGGAAGAAAACCTAAGAAAAAAAACAACACCTTCCCACACCGGGAATCGAACCCGGGCCACGGCGGTGAGAGCGCCGGATCCTAACCACTAGACCATATGGGATATGTACACACTCACTCCACTTTCATAGCTTAAGTACTTGCAACTGCGAACGTATACAACTTCAAGCGTATCATATCACTACCCTACATATTTTGATGGATTCTTACCCCTAGCACAGATCCCCGGCCAATAACTGTTTTGCCAAGCGGCAACAGAAAGTTTGATCGCCCCGATTGCGATTCCGAAATAGGTTTTAGCTCAATTCCCGACATGACTGGTGGTGGAGAACAGCGGGTCAATCCAATGTGTTTACAGACACAACATGCACACATTCACTGCGTGTAAATGAATGGCCAGCAATCAGTTGATCATTTCCAAACAATGGCCTAGTTGTTCGCGACACTTTGCACTCCACAGGCTGCGAGGACCACAGATTCTCATACCGTCCTCAAAAAAACACAGCATGGACAAAACTGCATTGTCCGTAGATACATAAAAAACATAATCCAAATTCAGGTCATGGCTTGATGTATTCCCGTGCCGAAAATCACAATCCTGACCTGCCGTAAAAAGCCAAATAATGTGAATTTACTGGTACCCGGGAAATGCAGCGAAAGCCTTGGATATGTATCAATTCATGAAGTGTAATTGGTCACCAGTGAAATGGACGCTTCTCTCTGTTGATGCGACGAGTGTTGGGCAAAATTAATGGGCGGAGCCAATCTGCAGCTATTCATTTTGAGCACTTGTCATGATAATTGTTTTGCCGTGGACTTCATTGTTTTAAAAGGGGGGGGGGGGGGTGTGAATGAAATCAATAAACTAAAATAGAGGCATAAAAGTTATGTGTGTTGGCAGTCGAAGCATGGGTGGCAAGTTATTGTTTGTTTGGATAGGGTCTACAATAAAGGGGTGTGTCAATTTACCAATAATTTAATTGAGATAATTTGTCAAAAAGTCAATTAAATAATAAAGAATGCATGAGAACATATTTACAAGTTTCTCATTATTTGTACATTTTAATTAACCATATAAATATCACAATTTAAGTACTTTTAGGTATTTAAATAATTTAAAGTTGTAGGAAGTGCAAAGTTCATTGGCCGGATTTGAATACAGATAAAACTTTTCTTAACATTCTGGCAACCCAAAAAGTGGTGCCATTAATCAGTTATAATTAAACATAGTTTAAAAAACTTAGATAAGTTTGTCAATGACGATAAACAAAGAAGTTAAATCTGATTTCTTGGAAGGCACATAAGCATGATCTGGATGGTAATTTAACAACTTGCGGAGTACAGTACACTTTTATATCTTCACCGAACTCTGCAGAGACCATAATGTCAGGATAAAAAATGTAAAAAAATTAAAGTTGAAGGACGAGCAAAGTTCATTGGACAGATTTGAATACGGACAATTAAAACTTTTCTTAACATTCTGGCAACCCAAAAACTGGTGCCATTAATCAGTTATAATTTAACATAATTTAAAAAACTTAGATAAGTTTGTCAAAGACGATAAACAAAGAAATTAAATCTGATTTCTTGGAAGGCACATAAGCATGATCTGGACGGTAATTTTACAACTTGCGGAGTACTTTTATATCTTCACCGAACCCTGCAGAGACCATAATGTCAGGATACTGCAGAGAAATTATAGTTCAGTGTTACTTAAGGTCACAGCTCAGGATTCAAACCCACATTGTGACGACTCAGCCTGAGCCACCAAAATTACAATTCCGCGACAGCACAAAAATGACATGACACCTATGTTGCAACAAATCTGGTCCAGGCCCCAATGAAGAATTTTGAGAGCATCGATTTAAAAAATTCATCGGTAAACTAAATATGATCCTCATAACATAACTTTTGCATTCATTTACATGAAATGTACACTTTTAGAAATAAAACTTTACAAACCAAGTTTCTTCTGCTATAAAGACATAGTTTTTCTTTTTGGTTGGCACAATATTCACAATCCTTTAAAAAAGATTTTAGTTTCTAAATGGAAAATAGATTTAAAAAAAAAAAAAAAAAGACTTCTGTAGAAAATTCCCTTTTCTTATAAGACATAAAATAAAATCATTTGCAAGTTTAGATGGGAACCTCAAGCAATATAAACAACACACTTTGGACGTTACAAAACAAAAAGACTTCTGTAGAAAATTCCCTTTTATTAAGACATAAAATGAAATCAGTGCAAGTTTAGATGGGAACCTCAAGCAAAACAAACAACACACTTTGGACGTTACAATTTCTCTGCTTTGTTGCATACCCAGCTCTATGCAAAAAGAACTGCTTCCAAGCCAAGCCTTTTTCAATCTTGGTTTAACAACACAACTTCTACAACAAGGCAGGGTGTACATGTTCAGGTCTACCCAATGTGTGGATGTGTGTAAGTCCACATAGTGTTTCTAAACCATGCCTTGTGTGGACCACTTTTGTTATCGGGTCCACACTTTGTATGCTTGCCAAGCTTAACTGGGCTTGAATTTTACACTTATAACCAACACAGTATGCTTGAAAGTTTTTATATTCATTCAAAGAAGCTTTGGGTTTTCTTCTCTGTCAAGATGTCCATGAATACCCGGTAGTTGATGCTATCTTTGTACATGACCTGAACAAAGAAGAGGGAAACAAACATCATTATTAACATACTTGTCAGAAAAATACTCTCCCTCTCCTCCTCATTAAAGATGTCAGGTTATCATTTTTCATTGATGTTTTTATTTTGTGTACACTCCATGTATTTTCAACTTTTGTCCCTATACAATGAAGTTGTATTTAATATTTATGAACATAAATATCTCTGTACTAATGAGCGTGTTGATAGTTTGTATCAACTTGATACAAACTTTTCACTTATATAAATTCTTCATAAATACAACCACAAACGACATTAAAATTATCATATTACAAATTAGTTATCATTCATAAGGAAAATTATATGACAAATGATTGACTGAAATAACAAGACAGACTTTTTTCATCAATTTTGTAAAGACTGTTAAAGTAACAGCCACATGAAAAGTGAAACAGATTGAGAGATCAAATGTGCAAACTAACCTTTACTTTGGAGTAGTTTCTGTCTGGCTTTGATGAAGGCTTTGATGTCAGCATCCGCTCTCTTATCTCCTGTAAGTTGGACGGCTGACTGACCAGAGGAGTCCGAACTGAAAGAAAGCATACAAAACATGTAATCAATCAACTTATAGTTTGTGTTCCCAAATAAACATTTCTGTTAAAGATGATGACATCATAAATTGCTTGCTGAGTTTCTGTATAAATTATGTTGTAAGCTTGTTGTAATTTGCTAAGTTACGATAAAAATAGAATTCTTTTATTTGTTTTTTTTGGGTAGTTTCTCTGTAGTGATGTTAGTCAGATTTCATGCTCTACATTTGTATTGTCCTACATGTTTATGAGCTCAACTGATTTCAACAGCAATATTCTTTTAAACCCTGATTTCAACAGCAATATTCTTTTAAACCCACCTTGCACGATGTGATCTTGACTGTATCTCATGATGTGTTGTATCTAGACCACCAGCAGACAAAGCACCAAGGAGGGCATTCCTGGAGTGGCCAGAGGGGGGCCTCCTGGAGGCCGACGACAACGGTTGTAATTCAGTGGGGTGCTCAGATTTGGAGTAGGTGACCCCTCGTGATAGGCCGAGGTTGGCGGAGGGATTGTGTTGGTCATGTTGCTGGTCCTTGATGGGTGAGACCGGGGGTGTTCTCCATGCCTTTGAGGGGTTGGATGGGGGTCTGGAGGGAGGCTGTGGGAAGGGCATCTGCTGGGTCTGTTTAAGGAAAAATAAGCTGAATCAATTAATGTGATTATCTACTTGTTAAGCATTTATAACTGGTGTTTTTATCCCTTATAAAGGAGACAAAAACCCAAATTGACATTTTGATTAAAGAATTTCCTGTAAAAATGAGACATGCTATTGCTATTAGTTCATATCTACTGTTAGTAAAAAAATGTTCAGGATTACTTTTGTGTTTAGTTTCCTCAGACACTTTAAATGACAGTATAATGACTAAGTTGATAAAACAACAATCACTCAATGGGGCCAACTTGTACTTCACTGGAAAATTCCACATGTCTTCAACATGCAGACAGCATCCTGGAAAAGAACGCATTAAACATGACCATTAACTGCAGAGGCAAAATTTGCACCAGGATGGTCAAGATCTATAGGCCATCCGAGACCATATTGGATCTAGCAGCTGGGCCCACCCAGCAAGGATGATGGACTTTGGAATGAATCTAACAACTGGGGACAAAGGAGATCAGCGCAACAATACCCCAGCCGTCTATGTGAATGCGAGTTCCACATACATGTACCCAATGTGTATTCCTTTATCAAGGACAATGTCAAACAGAAATATAACCTTTCTTTGGACCTACTGATCTATATAAATAAACAGCACAGCATTTCCTAACCTGTACATTGGCTGCTTGCTCTGCCCACCAGAGCTCAAAGTCCTTCTGAAGCTGTAGCCGTGACTTCTCTAGGAAGTGCTGCAGGTGCTCAATCTCTGTCTTTAGTGTGCGCAGATCGTTGAAGGTCTCTTTATAGTTGGATTTCTCCTCTTCCATCTGGTGTCGGAGTGACTGCTCAACCTCGTCAATTACGTTTGGGTCTTGGTCTCCACTCATGGCCCTCTGGAGGCGGCGATGTTCAATCTGACTCTTCAATTTATCTGCTCATTGATTAATAAATCAAAAGAAAGGTGAAGAGCAGCTAAAAATACAAAACCAACAAAACAGTTGCAGAATTAAAAAATACTGACAGTTCTGTATAACTGGAGAATTTAGCTTTATTTTGATAGTAAACTTTAAAAGAAAAAATTAGCAAGTAGTGTTCCAAACAAAAGTTTGACAACTAGTTCAACTTCAACCGAGAGTTTCTACATTTTTTTTGTTGCCGGGTTGAATCGTCGCTACAACCAAATGGCGACAATGTATGACATGACTGGCCATGACATGAATATTAATTATATTTTAGTGGAAAAGTACTTCTTTCTCAAAACCTACATTACTTCAGAGGTAGCCATTTCTCACATTGTTTTATACTGTCAACAGCTCTCCATTGCTTGTCACCTCGTAACTTTTTATGCCAACAATTATTTTGAGTAATTACCAATAGTCTCCAGTGCAGTGCTTTTAAAGCAAAAACTACCAGAGTTTATGGAAAGGCAAACTTACTGATGTTATGTCTGCATTCATTGACAAACTGTCCTTTGAGCTTAGCTTCTCCGTAGCGTTGTTTGAGTTGATGTTTGTTGTCCTCTATCGCAGCGTTGTGTGAATAATCTCTCCTGTAGATCTCAAAAGCTTCCTGTCGACCGACAGACATATCACCTGAAGGTGGTAAGCCATGGTAAGACATCTTAAATCAATATGTGGGATTTTCAGCTGATAATTATTAATGATTAAAGTACATCATTTGAGACGTGTCTTTGCTGAGCGGCCGATGGGCTCAAGCACTGGTTATTCTAACCAACAGAGTGTGGGTTAGAGTCCTGGGGTGGATTTCACAAAGAGTTAGGACTAGTCTTATCTAGAGTTAGGATGAGTTCCTCGCCCTAACTTAGGACTAACCATTCGTTGTTTATCTCCTAGGACTAGTCCTAAGATAAGGACTAGTCCTAACTCTTTGTGAAATCGACCCCTGGTCTTGACACTATTGTCCTTAGGCAAGACACTTAACTATTACTGCTTCGTCCTCTGGATGGGATGTAAAGATGTAGTTACCACAATGAAGAAAAAGTACCTACCTAATATTTTTCTTTTTGAATCTTTCAGTCGGTAAGATGAAGAATTGCTCTCTTCCCTGTGTCTTGAAGTACTATCTGACCTGTACGATTCTTCTGATTGGTCAACACTTTGTCTATCCCTATCATGTGACCTGTCGTCCTCGGCTGATTTGTTCCTTTCCTGTTGTGACCTACCACCTGACCTGTGAGTGTCTTCTGATTGGTGGGACCTACCACCTGACCTGTGAGTGTCTTCTGATTGGTGATGTTTCCTGGAGGGTGCGGCGGCCATGCTGGAGCTGAAGCCATTAGGAATGTCTTGATCGGAGGAGGATGCGGAGAGATTGGAGTGGGAATTCTGTCCTGGGTTATGGAGCTGACTCAGGGCATCGTGGGCTCGTTTCTTCTCCTTCTTGAGCATGTTAACAAGGATATCTGAATATCACTCCGGTTAAAGATTCAATTGGTATTTGTTCATCTCAGCTGTTTCCAAAAGTAATTGAAGTAAAATGTTGTGGGTACTGACTGGCACCAATCATCTTGAGATCATTATAGAAGTACCAACTTTGAGAAAACTATTGACACTGTCTGAAAAATGAAGTCTCATTTAGAACGATAACTATAAAAACAAACAAATCAACAAAAATACGAAACTGTTCATAACTATTACCCTAATCCATGGTTTTCAAAAACACTTACTTGAATGAAATTCACAGCCATAAAAAAAGAGTTGTTTATGGACACCGTTAAAAAAAAACATTCAAAAAGTACTCATTGCAAAACTTGTTGATGGCCTGAAAATTTTGACCCTAGCAGAGTCTTTGATAAAGGCTAATTTATGTTTTCAACTAGAAAAGTCATTCTTAAGGGAATCAATGTGTGGTGAAGAGGTTTTCAACTAGTAGTTTAATCCCAACGAGGCCTGGTTCTTGATAATTTTACCAAGACAAAGTCGAGGTAAATTATCAAGAACCAGGCCTCGACAGGTTTAAACCACTAGTTGAAAACCGATTCAACACACTTTGATTCCCATTCATAAATACCTTTTCAGTCAAAAACGTCAACATGTTTTGGTCAAAAAGTTGGTCTTTCAACACAACACCCCTCCAGCTATGAAATGGTAAAGCCCTCCGCTGCCCTTGGGTAAACAACTCCTTATAAGGGAATGCTGTGCGCGTCGCGCGTATCGCGTGATGCCGTTGCTTTCGCCCAATAGGAATGAAGATACTGTCTTATAAGAACAGGGGCAAGCTCGCGTGTCACGCCCATGTTCAACACTTTTTAGTGGTCATGAACAAAGGTTTATCGTGACGCGCTCTCCACCAATATGAATTGCGAAACTGTCTCAGGCATTTATGAATAAAGTATTAAAGGATACTGATTTCATTGTCTCTCTGTCGCAGCAAGTCCTTCATCTTCTTCATTTCTACTTGATTGATGGATGGCAAGGGGTCAGCAACGGCTGGCTGTTCTTCTAACTGTTCCTCTTCCCTCTGGCCTGGTCTGGAACTACCAGTTGAGGCAAATCCTTTACCTTGGGCTAGTCTCTAATGAGGAAAGAAATTCATCAGAAACATCATCAACAGACACGAAAATCTCTGCGTCACAATTAAAACAATGAGTAAAAGCATGTTAAGCATATTTGCGTCATGTAGTTCATATCGCATTCACATCAAGTATGTACACTAATGGGTGCATTCAACAATCCTAAAATGGACTAAAAAGCACTGCGTTAAAGGCAGTGGACACTATTGGTAATTACTCAAAATAATTATTAGCATAAAACCTTTCTTGGTGACGAGTAATGGGGAGAGGTTGATGGTATAAAACATTGAGAGAAACGGCTCCTTCTGAAGTGTCATAGTTTTTGAGAAAGAAGTAATTTTCCACGAATTTGATTTCGAGACCTCAGGTTTAGAACTTGAGGTCTCGAAATCAACCATCTAAATGCACACAACTTCGTGTGACAAGGGTGTTTTTTTCTTTCAGTATTATCTCGCAAATTCGATGACCGATTGAGCTCAAATTTTCACAGGTTTGTTATTTTATGCATATGTTGAGATACACCAACTGTGAAGGCTAGTCTTTGACAATTACCAATAGTGTCCACTTCCTTTAAAAATATGCATATGAAGTTATAGATACATTACCAAATGAGGCATAAACAACAACGGCTAACAATTTGTGAACAGCTCAGGCTATTCAAATATTGACTAATCCCTTTGAAGGACATCAAACTGTACCTTGAATATCCTGAAGGCCTGGTTGATCTTGCGCATGTCTGCTCCGATGTTCAGAGTTGCTTCCTGATCAGAATCCTGGATGAACTGATTGATGATTTCATTCAATCTGTTCAAAAAACAAAAACAAACAAGGTTCAAAAACCTGCCAAGCACAAACAATGGCTTAGCATAACAAAATTAGGCTTACCGGAATAAACAGACATAATGGAACAGAACTGAGTTACAGACAAACAAATTTTGCTAAAAAAACACAGGCTACTCGGTTGGGATTTAAACCACGAACCCTTTCATTGATTGAATTTTGGAGAAAAGATAACAAGACTGCAAGACTGTGACCCAAATATTTACTGGACAAGAAATATTTCGACAAGACCATCTATAAAATGATAAAAAATTATCCACACAGTTTAGTGAAAAAACACAAAATCAACGGATTTGTCCTGTTGGAGTTAACTGGCCTAAAATCACTGAGCCTTCCAGACATTTTAACAACCAGCGCCCAATTTTATCAAGCTGCTTGACCAGAAAAAGTAGCTAAGCACAACAAATGTATGCTTACCAGAATAAGGTTAGCAGTGTGATATCAATAGGTTCGCTTTCAATTGCTAAGCTAAACATAGACAATGTTTAACCGTCAAGCTGCTTGACCAGAAAAAGTAGCTAAGCACAACAAATGTATGCTTACCAGAATAAGGTTAGCAGTGTGATATCAAGAGGTTCGCTTTCAATTGCTAAGCTAAACACAGACAATGTTTTTAAAACCGTTATTTGGTGTTAAGGAGCTCTATGAAACTAGGCCCAGACTATTGAGTGTGCAGTAATATTTAGCAGTAGGTACTGCAAGCATGTAAATCCAAAATAACATTCTTCACCTCCAAAGTAACCCATTGATTGAAAACACAGGGACGAGAGTCATTACTAACAAAAAAGTCTGAAACTTGTATACAAATTCATAGGTATGGCATTTCTACCTTTTGGTAGATATATTATTAGATTCCAAGGGGTTGTAGATTCCAAGGAGCTTTTGAAAACAGTATCCAAAGCACTAGAGAAGTAGACCAATGAGCAGGATATCTTTATTTGTGGATACAAATATTGTCTGATTTTCTTTACCAGGCCGACATAAAAAGTCTGAATTCAGCCAAAAGTCTGAACAATCTCATCCCTGACTAACATTATGTATCCCTTTAAAATGTCAAAATCCACAGCATGACACAGTGTTCCTTTTAAGCGGAGCTGCTGGTGCTCCTACATTTGTTTTGTACCTTTCTATATCTTCTTCAGTGAGTTCCTCTGCACTCTGCTCCCCTGTGGCAAGAGTTAACTGATTCTTCAGTTCTTGGATCTCAGACTTCAATCGAGCAATCATCTGCAGAACGATAGACAGCAAGACATGGAATGGATCAATTTAAAGAAACAAAGACAAGTGAAAGGTTTTCATATGCCTTGCAAGTTTTCATAAGAGTTCTTATGGCAATCGTGTTTGCTAGTCATAGCATCACTTGCGAGCTCATCTACCATATACGACTCTCTTAATATTTATGCATGAGTACGTCACAATTCTAACCCAAAACTAGGCCATAGGGAGGCGCGGCCACTACAATCGGTGGCCTCATTTCGGGAAAGAATTATGACGTCATGCATGAATATTAAGAGAGGCTTATGGGCAAGCCTTTAGTTATTTCCAGTTCCAAAGCTTGGTATATGTTGTGTAGTATTTTACCAACAAGTGCTTATTTTGTTGTACAATGGCATTTCTTGTGACTTGAAGTTAATATCTTTTATTCCCCATACACAAACCTTCAAAGACAAACTGTGAACTCAAACCGTCTAGATTGAAATCCAAACCCAGCTTTGTTGTTGACTTACCAGTTTGGGGTCAACTTCTTCATTCAGGATTGCATCATTCTTGATCATAGCCACTCTCTGGGCAAACCGACAGGTTGAAATGGATTCCTTTAAAGAAACAAGAAAACAAAACATACATTAATTTAAGCAGCATGTTTACAACATATCGATGTTGTAAAAACAGGGCCCCAAATCAAAGTGTTGCTAATTAGTAAGAATTGCTTAGCCATTTTGACTTTGAAGTAAATAGAAGCCAATTGTACAAATTTATAAAACATGTTATTTTGACTGGTTACCTGTTACTGCTAAGCAAGATTGTTCTGTTCTAAGCAAATTTGTGTACTTTAAGACAGTGGACACTATTGGTAATTGTCAAAGACTAGTCTTCACACTTGGTTTATCTCAACATATGCATAGTATAACAAACCTGTGAAAATTTGAGCTCAAGGGGTCATCAAAGTTGCGAGATAATAATGAAAGAAAAAACACCCTTGTCACACAAAGTTGTGTGTGTTCAGATGCTTGATTTCAAGACCTCAAGTTCTAAACTTGAGGTCTCGAAATCAAATTCGTGGAAAATTACTTCTTTCTCGAAAACTATGTCACTTCAGAGGGAGCCGTTTCTCACAATGCTTTCTACCATCAACCTCTCTCCATTACTCATTACCAATTAAGGTTTTATGATGATAATTATTTTTAGTAATTACCAATAGTGTCCACTGCCTTTAACAGCTGTATGAAATGAGCCATTGGTGAGAGGCAAGGCATTTTACACACTAAACACCCATGCCACAAGTTAATATCTAATTTATAATATTGCTTGATTGGCCAGGAACAATCACATAGGATATTAGCTGGTAACATCTGTCATTGAGAGTTTTCTTACTCTCAAATTTAAATACTAAAGCAATTCACGAAAATCAGCTCAAGATTATTTTATAAAAGCATAAAATTTAAAACAAGTTTAGTTGAAAGTAGTCTGACTGAGTATACTTACATCGATGTTCTTCTTCTCTACAGAGCATGTAGCAACCATGGTGGTCATGCAGTTACCTCCTAGACTGTCTCTCAGTACTGATGTCATCATGGAGTTACGGTACGGAATATGGGAGCGAGACTTCTCTGATAACGCCACAATGACCTGAATGGGAAAGCCAAAGAACACTCTCTGTGCTTAATTTCAGGGCTATGAACTTTTACAGAACTAAATACTTAGTAAAACTGCTCATTATTAGGTGGATGTTATATTTGAGTGTGTATATTTCTGTCCTTTAGAATCTGTGCAATGTTGTATCATTGTTTTTAACTAATAATGGTTTTGATCATATGTGCCAATGGTTACTTAAATTCTGTATATTTATGTTGACAATAAAATTCTTAATTCTTAATATCTAGGTGCTCTCCATCGGGTTTACAGCTCAACCGCCCTCTACTGAAACTTGCGTGGTGGCATGTGCGCAATCCTTGCTTGTTTATAAATTTGGTTAAGGAGTGTCTTCAAAGATCATATTATTATTTCAAAGCCGGTGTGACCTATGGCATCACTCCTAATCAAAACTTATGCAAAGAACTATTACTACCGGGCAGAGAATTCAATGTTTTGGTTTCAACTCTAGATAGCACCATAACATACTTCTTATGATGTGCACAATGTACACATCACTTTAAAAAATAAAGAATCAGTGTTTCCTGTTTTACTAGAAATGACTAGTTGGTCGAAACGAAAACAAATCTGCAAAATCTTACAATCAACAACTTTCAATCCTGCTTTGCATTACATCAACTTCAACCTTACCTGTTCTAGATAATGCAGTGATAAGTTAATATACTTCGCTTCAGTGAGAAGCGTTCCTCCAACTCCTGTCTTTCCGATTCTTTCTGATCTGGTATTTAAAAAGAGAACTAACAAGTGGTCAGTATCCAACAGTCACCAGGAGAAACAAAAGATATAGTTTTTTTATAAACATTTTTTCTAGTTATTAAAGAAACTGCAGGACTCAATTTCAAAGAGCCCCTCGGGGAGAAAATGTTGCATTTAAAATCATTCTGCTTCATGAAACTAAGCAGGAAACAAGTCAAAGATGATAATGTGATATAAAAATAATAATAGTAGTAATAGTAAATTCAAAAATGTTGGTATAAACTTTCGTTGTGAGGAGGGGCTTCAAAAGTAGTAACTCTCTGTCGGACGAAAACACCAGAAGACCTATAGAAATTTTGCAGTAACCCTTTTACTGTTTACATGTATGCTGTAAGGTACAAAGAAGGTTTCTACTACTCACCCAGCCAGATCTACCAAGTGCAGCTTGGATCTCTTTATGGTGGCTGAACCGGCATCTCTGATAGACATATGGATGGTGAAGATACAATGAGAACGAGTTGACGCCTGATTCATCGGTGTCTGAAGCATCGGAAAGAGAAGATATTTCTCAGTTATCAGTTTTAAAGAAGCAACTCTTGACTTGCAAATCAGCCGCTTTGATTTAAGGAGAGTCCAATAACACCAGGGGCCAATTTCATAGAGCTGCTTAAGCAAAAAATTTGCTTAAGCACGAAAAATAGCTCGCTTATTTTACACATGTTACTGGCCAAAATTTCCTGCCATATACATTGCTTATGACTAGTATTAAGCTGTTGTTTACTTAGCATTACAATTGAGTGGAGTCTTGGCCGGTAATCTGATTTTACTAAGCAATGAAATTTTTGCTTAAGCAAAAATTTTTGCTTAAGCAGCTCTATGAAATTGGGCCCAGGGCTCAAAGTCTTGAAGGTGCTAAAGCCAAAAAGGTGGCCAAGCACGACAAAATGATGCTTACCAGAATAAGATTGCAAGCCAGTGCACCAGTTCACTTGTAACACCTGCGACTGGTATCCTGCTCATTTTGCTTAGCAGAATTTTTTTAAATAATACATTCTGCTTAAAATATGCAGCTGTAACAACTATGAAAGCTCAAAGGGGCTAGCCTAGACCTAACCTGCACTAACCCTGTTTTTAAAGACAGTGGACGCTATTGGTAATTGTCAAAGACTAGTCTCCACAGTTGGTGTATCTCAACCTATGCATAAAGTAATAAACCTTTGAAAAATTGCGATATAATAATGAAAGAAAAACACCCTTTTCACACGAGGTTGTGTACTTTCAGATGCTTGATTTCGAGACCTCAAATTCTAAATCTGAGGTCTCTAAATCAAACTCGTGAAAAATTACTTCTTTCTCGAAAACTACATTACTTCAGAGGGAGCCGTTTCTCACAATGTTTCATACTATCAACCTCTCCCCATTACTCGTAATCAAGTAAGGTTTAATGATAATAAATATTTTGAGTAATTACCAATAGTGTCCACTGCCTTTAAACAGTACGTTATCTAAAACTTCTGCCATGTTTGCACCAGACACTACCTTGCTCTTTAGTGTACCGGATCTAGAACAGTCTGGGTCAAACTTTCAAGACTCGTCTTTCTGTTCACCGCGGAATTCCGCAAAAGTATCCCTTTAAAGTAAGGTAAAGTACAGTCATTATCCAAAGGGCAGTTAGCACAGATCTTCACAGTAAGCAGCGCTTACTAATGTCCAGACCGGCATTTAAAAATCCAATTGTGGGTTGGTGGGTCAAACAAATTGAAAAAAGTTTGATAGATTTGTTCAATATTGACTGTTCTGCATGGCCAGTAAATATTGTCTGTCTTCTTACCTCTGCAATCATACGGTTGGTATCTCCAAGAAACAGTAGATTGAGAGCCTCCTCTTCATTGTTAGCCTGATGGATGGACAGGTTCTTAAGGTGGATGTTGCCATCGCTGTCCTCCATCAGGGATACCTTCCTGCAAAGATAATGAAAGAGAATTCAGTAATGGACACACTCACACTCTTACAAGCTTGTATACGCCTGCAACAGCGGATCTCCTATTGTCCCCTCTTTTGTTTATACTCTATTGGTTTTGTACACAATTTCCAACTGTGGACCTTTCCGGAACTGTGGAGCCTATTGTCCTCTTTTGTTATAGGTCCCCAGTTTGAATGTGTATACCTACTCTTTGTAACATTACCCAGCTTGAGTTGAAGTGTATCAAACAAAAAGACATTCAACACCCTTTTAACACGAAGATAGGATTAAGAAACCTGTAATTTTCCTCTCTTTTGGAAAATTATTGCATCACAAAACTGAATAATAATGACCTTGTAGCCCCTCTTTAAGTTTGTCAATCTTTTAAGACTAAACCAGAGTGTTAATGCACATTGAACGTCAAAAATCTAGTTTTCTGAATGACTTCAGTGACTTGCTACATGTTTCTAAAAAACTGTCACTATCAACAACAGACAACAAAATATCAAGTCGAGAAAATCATTTGAGATACCAGCTTCTGGAGCCTGCAATCAATGTAACACGAGTCACTGGGGGATTGTTTGTCTCGTTACTACTCACAGGTAACATGAGTCACTGGCGGATAGCCCTCCTAATACTACTCGCGGTAACGCGAGTCACTGGAGGATTTCCCTTTTAGTTACTACTCACAGTAACGCGAGTCACTGGGGACCTACCTTATAGTAACTACTCTAGGTAACGTGAGTCACTGGGGGATTGCCTTCCAGTTACTACTCACAGTAACCTGAGTCACTGGGGGAATTATTTCTAGTTACTACTCACAGTAACGTGAGTCACTGGGGGAATTACCTTCTAGTTACTACTCACAGTAACGTGAGTCACTGGGGGATTGCCCTTCTAGTTAATACTCACGGTAAGTCTTCTAGCTTTGCAGCTTCATGCTTGGGATCCAGTAAGTCATATCCACTCTCATTGTAGATCTCTAGGTAGGAGAAGTGTGTGGTGAATACATTGCCTGGGTTCTGTGTGATAAAAAAGGCATATCAAGTACCCTGTAAATCTTGTTCATACTTCCTGTGAATGCTTCGTGCGAAGCGAATTTGGCGCCCCAGCTCTGCTTTCGCTGCAAGCGCTAAAGCAAACTGGTTTGAAAATGCTAGATTTTAAATTAATCTCATTTTAATCTAACTTTTCATCAAGACCTCCTTCTGTGTCCTTGACTTACCTGTGAGTATTCCTCAAAGATGTAGGTTAGCATCCTTGGGATGATCCCGCGATCGATGTAGCGTTCAGGTCCACCAGTAATGGTGAAAGTCTTTCCACTCCCAGTCTGCCATTAAAAAGCAAAATAAAAAGTCATTCAATATTGCCAACTACCTTTATTTTCTGTTAACATTAAAGGAACACGTTGCCTTGGATCGGTCGAGTTGGTCTTTGAAAAGCGTTTGTTATAAAATGTATATAGGTAGAAAGATGCTGTAAAAGTAGAACACAATGATCCACACAAACATGCCTCGAAATTGTACGGTTTTCCTTTTACCTCGTCGACTACACAGTCGGCCATTTATGGGAGTCAAATTTTTGACTCCCATAAATGGCCGACCGTGTTAGTTCGCACAGTAAAAGGAAAACCACGCAATTTCGAGGCAAACTTGTGTGGATCATTGTATTCTACTTTTAAAACATCTTTCCAACCATATGCTTTTTATAACAAACGGTTAAAAACGCTTTTGTATATACCAACTCGTCCGATCCAAGGCAACGTGTTCCTTTAAGTTTCACTGATCATGCTTTTATAATTGTATGATCTTTACAAATCTACAAAACTTCTAAAGAAAAAAACACAACGTCTCAAATTTTAAATGTGGTGCTCGTAATTTCCCACCTTGGTAAGACCATCTTAATTTTAATGGAGATTGCTGACAATAAAAAAAAAGACAATTATATAATACAAATTAAAAAAAATATTGTTACCTGTCCATAAGCAAAGATAGTTCCATTGTACCCCAGGATGCAGCTGTAATACAAAACAAAATGATTTGCAAAAGTGAGAAGGATGTTCTACCAAAAGCTTATTGCAGCATTTCTAACATTATAGGCCTATTGTGTAGGCCTTATAAAACAAATGACAATGCTCTACCAGTTTCTAATAGACTCAAAGCCCAAGTCAAGTAAATAATGCCCGAAACTTGTATGCTTTTGACTGTATTGAAAAAAGTCACACCAGAGGATGTTTTTCTCTCAATGAGAAAATGCTATCTGCCTTTCAGCATTTACAGATCAACAAATAAGTTTTGGTTTGATGTATAAAAAAAGGCAATTTAATTGTTTCTGGTCTGGTCTTTTAAAAAATAGTTGGTGTTCTAAAAATTAAAAAAAAGAGCTACACGCCATGCCATGTCTTGTGAATTTTCCTGCAAGTTTCAAGCCCTGATTTGACAGTCAACATTTTCTGTACATCACATCTTTTCAAACATTCCAAATAAAATTTTACAGTGCAGTTTATTAAGTAACACATTTTGTTATCTTAAATTCAAGTTGTTTAATAAAATAAACAATTTGTTTTTCCCCTTACACCAGTGTGTATTGAGTACTGCATACTCAGTACTGCCCCAAAGTCTGTTAAGAACATCTACAGGCAAATCACACAGGTTAGATTCGAACCCACAACCCTTTGCATCGCTAGAGCAGGACTCAAGAACGTACTGAGTATGCCGTGCTTACACATCGGTCTGAGGGTAAAGCAAATATTCTTTATCCTCGATTCAAAAGCAGATACAAAATAAATAAACCATTGTTCTGTAGAAAATGTTGCTTACTTGTCGACCACATCCTTAGCCACATTATCAAAGATCTCATCTTGTTTGGTATACTGGTCGAATAACCGATCGAACCGAAAGGAATATTCCTCCTTCTTGTTATTGATAAATCCTGAAGCGAGATCTTTGGGCACCACGAAGGAGAGCTTGGGATATCCGCTGTCATCTTCGTCAATTTCAAAGAGCTTTAAGTAAGAAAAATAAATTCATCACATTTCAATCATAAATTAATGGAGATAAAAAAAAAAAAAAAATTTAAATTGGGATTTAAATAAAAATTAGATTGAAAATTAAAGTCACCTGGAAATAATTGTTTTAGTAATTGTTTTTAACGATTTATATGTTTAAAACAAAATAAAGTTGTGTAGGGGGTGACTCCACCTACCCCTTTTATGACCTCAATCGAGGCAGACTTTGCCTCGTCAATCGAGGCAGACTTTGACTCGACAATCGAGGCAGACTTTGCCTCGATTGAACATCGAACACACGTACGTGCAAGTACATTCAAGTCCTAGTCGTGTGTTTCACGTTTCTAAAAAGTTATTTTTTAAAACATGACGCCATCCTAACAATTTTTCCAGCCAGTGGGGAAGTTGAAGAAGGTACCTGAAAGATGTAAGGAACCTAAACGTGAAAAAAATCAGGTATTGTTTCAACTTTGAGGGCATGTTTTTAGCTTACGCCAAGCGTCACTATTGTGTTGGCACTGCATGCGATTCATCGCGCCTCGGTTGGCGTCACGAACAGCCCCCTCTCGGGTCAGGCTTTTTTCCAATTTGTAAATAACATGGAAACTAATTTAATTAAACCTTAGTTAATTATTTATTCATATTCCACTCATCAAATACACATTTTAGTGACACAAGCTTTTTTTTGACAAAATACCACTTCCAGGTGACTTTAAGTTTAACACACGATGGCACAATTTATTTTTGGCTCACAATTTTATTTAAGATATATTTAAATATATATATCCTTATTGTTGTGTTAACATTTTAAGATCCTACTTGGAAAAGTTTAGAATGCAAACTTTCAGTAACGCCATAATAACATTATTTTATTTTTCATCATAACTGATTCAATTGGCAGTGGATATTTTTTACCGTAGCAATAGTTAAATAAGGAAAAGTTTCCGTAGGGCGCCACCACTTTTTCACTCGATATGAAATAATATAGTATCTAATTTACCTCAATGAGATATCCCTTTTTGTAAAAATGAGTGAAAAAGTGGTGGCTCCACACAGAAAGTAATAAATAAATGTCAAATGCTAATTCACTGGAAATCATATAGCACTCTAGTCTATATGACGCTATTTCAGGCCAATTTTTTCCTAGCCAATATTTAAATACAAACACAAATTTCTAACACAGATTTGAACAACTTGTAGCTGCGTCTTGAGAAATTACTACCTACAGTCTTGAGTCTGACAACGGTAAATAAAATGGAAAGATTTCGGTAATGTTTCCTCACCTTAATCCTGCCATCTATCCTGCCACCACTTTTCACTTATTTTTTTGTTTTGCCAAAACTCCATACATTTATAAGGACAAACCTTTAAAATAGAAGATAGGCCCCTACTACTAATGAATTGTTACTCTTGCTTGAGTTGAGTTGAGTAAACAGTATAATTACTTAGCTCAGTTATTTATATCTAACTAAATGAATTAAAGTGGTAGCCGGATACGGAAGTTTTTTACAAAGTAACTAAAAAAAAAGATGGCGGTATTTATATGCCTATAATACCATACGCTGCCTAGTTTAAGCATAGAGGAAGGACAAACCTCTCTGTCCTTCCTCCATGGTTTAAGGGAGTAAGACAGATCTGCTGTCAGATTGTCGTTGTTAGCAACCATTTAACGCTATTATGTATGTGCTCCAGCAGCATAAAATGACAATCTTCTTACCCCAGTTTTTGCTTTCGTTGGCTTTATCCGACAGAATATTTTGATTCCTTGCTTAACCATCGTCTTAAGATATATTCCATTCTATATCTTAGGATGAATTCATGCCCACTTCAGTCACAACAAGATCAAAAGAGCCGTTTGTAGTTACATTTGTACACCGAGAGACGTTTACTGTGCACACCAAATCAATCACCAAAAATGCCAGGGAAATTTCAGTAATGAATGTGCGCCCTCTATCGGCAAAATTTCGTTCAATTCATTAGAGTATAATTTATTTAATTCTGGACTACTATTTTATTACTAAAATAACTTATGATTTTTAAACGAAATATAAAATGACAAGGATCTAAGTGGTGGGTAGCCGTGTTATTTTAGGTAGTTGCAAAAAGCAATCATGTAGAACTCGTATAGCAACAACTAGACTACTTCAAAGGTTAAACAAAATGTAACCGGTTATAAAATAAACAACTTGAATAAACCAATTAAAACTAAATGCTATGGGGGAACTCTCTTATAGAAAAACTCAATTAAACAAGATCGAATAGGGTAAAGACACGATGAGATGCAAATAAACAGGAACAGTGACTCAAAGTGGTAGGTTTATCATTAAACAAAAAGTACCAAATAACTTATAAATCAATGACCAAAAGCCAACAACAAAAATTAGCCGAAATTAATGGATGGACTTGGGGAGCTTAATATTCTTGAAGCCAAGTGAAACCTAAACAATCGCTAGAAAAGCACTTTTCTACACACATCGAGAATCGGAACAGTCCAGGTTTCACCTCGTGATTATATTTTGTCATCTAGTACGGTTCTAATATTTGTATTCATGTGAAAGTAAAACCTATAGCTCTTCGTTCAAAGTTGGAATGAGAAGAAAGGAAAACATTTCATGTTGGTTCCCGCCCCCATATTTTCCTTATCAAAGGTAGGCATAATATATCAACTTCTTTCAAGAAGTTTCGATTTTTAAATAAAAACACAAAATTTTCTTCTAATGGGGGGCCTACAATGAAAAGAGATGTAGCTACAGCTTTGTGATTGTTTCCAAAATAAACATTCGTTTCAATCAAAAGGGCCTTTCACTTTCTTCACACGAATTTTCCCAGTAAATAATGAAAGTCGTTGCGAACTATCCATATCGAATTAACCATTCATTATGTGTAATTACCTGTGTTTATGTTGGAGGTTTCTTAGTAAGCCTTCGTGTATAAGAGAAAGGAACAGCACTATCTCAATAGACAGAACCTGCTATTGCGAGTAGGAAGAAGCACATAACATGAGATGATGTTGGGATAAATCGAACGGATTTCTGGTGAGTATAATAATTTTGACATCCACTTTTAAATAACGACCACACAAAAAATAACAGCATTTGAAACACTTGGTTCAACCTGAATACGAACGAGCTTTGTCCATTGAGAGAACATGAATGTGACGATTTGTTGATTCAATTGAAATTGTTTTTAAAGGCAGTGGACCTATTGGTAATGACTCGAAATAATTATTAGCATGAAACCTTACTTGGTGACGAGTAATGGGGAGAGGTCGGTGGTATAAAACGTTGTGAGAAACGGCTCCCTCTGAAGTGCCATAGTTTTCGAGAAAGAAATAGTTTTCCACGAATTTGATTTCGAGACCTCAGATTTAGAACTTGAGGTCTCGAAATCAATCATCTAAACGCACACAACTTCGTGTGACAAGGGTGTTTTCTTCTTTCATTATTATCTGGCAACTTTGATGACCGATTGAGCTCAAATTTTCACAGGTTAGTTATTTTATGCATATGTTGAGATACACCAACTGTGAAGGCTAGTCTTTGACAATTACCAATAGTGTCCACTGCCTTTAAGGCCACATCACACAGGTTTTTTAAAGGGAACTTGGAGGCAACCAACTGCATGCTAATGGAACACTTCGTTCGGCAGCACGAAGGCCTAAAAGATACATTTTCCCACCACACCCCAATGGAAATGATGAGAAAAACAGACACGTGAAGGATTTGTTTTCTTGGAAATTAACCGATAGAACTAAATGCATGAGATTGTGCCATGGTCTTTACTTTTTTTATTATATTTTTTTATTATAGTAAATCGACCGCTGCCGGCCATGCAATGCTCGGTGATTGAGATGACGTCACTGTTGGTTATTATCGCGATGGGACAAGCCTTTCTCAGGTTGACTCATGCAGGCAAGTTACGTTATTAAATGACTAGGCCCTACTTGAGTTCTAAGGAAAATTGTGTTTCATTTATGATAATTATAGGCAACAAAAGTGGTTGGATTCATTGAAATTTCAAATAATTTAAACTTTTAGGACAGTTGTAAACAACAACAACAACAACTATCAAGTAACTTTGGCTCCTCACCCAATGGGCAAGACCCTATGGCGACGCAACGGCAACGCATGATGACAGATATTGAATTCCATACGTTTATTTATGTTTTTAATGTCGTCAATTGTTGAGAGCATTAGGGCCTATTTGTATGTCGAGGGTTTCTTGAATATTGTTCACCCTCACAGCTGTTTGTAATATTAATAAATTATAGTTCAGAATTTAAATTGCAGGTGACTTTGCGATATTCGTGGATATAAAAAATGTAACAATATCGGTAGGAAGCATGGATAAGGAACTAGCCGACGCAGTGACGATACCTCTCGAAGGGCTGATAAACCCTGTGGATGTTGACTATGACCCCGTGGAAAAAATGGTGTACTGGGATGACATCAGAACTAAGCCTGCGGCAACTATTTCCCGGGCACGTCTTGACGGCAGCCACCAAGCCATTGTTGTAGATGGACTTGATCGTGAGTTATGTATAAGTTTCAAAATATCTTCGACAGGCACTTGATACCTTTGGTAATTTATTGTCAAAAACCTGTCTTCTCACTTGCGACTAGGGTACATAAATTATGCATAAAAAGTTTGAACTCACTATTGGTCGTCGAAGTTGCGAGAGACTAATGGAAGAAAAAAAACCTTGTCGCACAAGTTGTTTGCTTTCAGATGCTTGAATTCGAGACCTCAGTTGAGGTCTCGAAACCAATTCAAAATATATTTTACTGACAAATTACTTCTTTCTCAAAAACTACGTTACTTCATCAGAGGGAGTCGTTTCTCACAATGTTTTTCAGCTCTCCATTGCTCGTTACCAAGTAAGTTGTTACGCTAGCAACTATTTTGAGTAAGAACCAACAGTGTCAATGCCTTTAAGAAGGAAGAAACATGATTTTATGTAAGCTGGGGGTAGTGATTTTTTACTGCATGGTTGGTACTTGCATTTTGATTTTGGAGTTGACGAAAACAAACAGTGGTACTGAAATCATTTTTGTTTAGATCCGGACAGGCTGACCTTGGACATTGAAGGCAGGATGATTTACTGGACAGAAATTGAATTGGGGTACATTGCGAGAGCTCCGATGAATGGTACAGGAACCGTTGAGATTATTGTGGAGGATCTTGTCAATCTCAGAGAAATCCTATTTGATCAGGTCTTAAAGTAAGTAAATCCATAAGTGGGGAATTATACAGATAGCACATTTTACTCTCAATTTTGTTTGCATCCATAATAATTGTACTAGCCTTGCTCAAGGCAGTCGCATTATTCGCTCCGAAAAGACGCCGCTGTAAACCCACCCGTATACCCTGTGCGTGGTGCGTGCGATCACACCGCATGACCCACCCGTATACCTGTCACATCGTACGACTACTGTGCACACAAGCCATCCGCACTCGTACCACTAACCGCATGCGGAGGTAGCCTTGATCAAGGCGCTACAGCCAGCCGCGACCTGCAAAATCCCAGTCCCCGTCACTGAGTTCCGCCAGCGCACCCCATACATAACACAGTGCATATAATACGTGTACAGCGTATGTACACACACATACCTACTGTATGTATAGTACCATCTGTATGGTACACGTACGATACATCATGAGTACTTTAAAGCCACGTGTGCGAGGTTGAAAGTAGAAAGACACGACCGTACTCACGACTTCGCTATACTGTTCTCACTGTACAATGTACTGTACATACAATGTACTGGATACATGTACATTGCTCGTGTACGCACTAGCGTGCAGACTGCCGAATCGCGCCGGGCCGGGGCACACTACGCCAACAGCCTTGAGTCAAGGCTATAATTGTACACGCCCTGAAGGCCATCCTTTAGAGTTTGCTTCCAATGGGAAACATTAATTTGTAGTATAGCACCAAGGCCAAGACAAGGGCAACCAAAGTCCAATGACATTCGTGTAATTCCATAAATGCTTTATTATCTCCCATACTGTATTGAACCGTACCAGTTTGCCTTTTTAATAAACAATTAATGATTTCATCCAGTAAAAACAACCTGATTATTACCAAATCAACGAACCGAGCTGAGAACAAGTTGCAACAGATAGAACCACAAACCGAGAGGACGTTGCCATGATACATCACGACACACAGACACTTCAATTTCAAATTTAGTGCAATATACATTTGAGTGCAAAAGACCTGGGTTGTGATACGACATACTCGTAATTGAATACCTTTAAAGATTCTCTGTCTCTCACGCATCATGTTTTATTTTATTTTTAACTTAACTATTTCAGGAATATCTACTGGACCTGTGTATTAAACACGAATGGTACAATCGGAAAATCAGACTCAAACGGTAGAAATGCGACGATCATCGTTGTGGGGAATTTACTTCAGCCAAATGGGTTAGCTATTGATTATGAAGGTAAGATCTTACTAAAGAACACAACTAGTTTACCCAATATGAAAACAAGTGACACGAAGCACGAATGCTGTTTGTATCAAGGCGAAAAGTAATTCCTCTGCCAATCATTGGGCAACAAATACTGTAGAAAAGGTGCCTATAATACTGGTGACCATTGTCAGAAAGCTACTTACATGTACATCAGGGTAAAAATGACTGTATGGACCACTACTGACTTGCCAGGGGTGATCATTGGCACGCGATGCATGCTTATGTGTATCACAAGTCAGAAATGAATCTTTCTTAAATTGCATGCCACAGTCGGATAAAATGCCTGAGAAACAAAATAATAATTAATTCTTAAGGGGGAATGCCACCACTGACCACTACACAATTACAACACATTTTTATCAATACACTCACAGACTGCATTTGTCCAAGTTTGGCTACAATGTGGGAGGAAATTATCTTTGTACAATTTTTTTTTATTGACCATCTGATCGTCAGATGACCATTGTCCACCATACATGAGCATATTGTGGCGGAGACCGCTTTTTGTTTAACCTTACAGAGTTGTTGAGACAATTTAAATTATCTCTTGCTTTAATATAATGTCCTGCTAATTCATTGCTTTTTTCCTTTGTGTTTATAAACTGAGTGTTCACCACCATAGAGCTATACGTACATAGAGCTATATAGCTCTATGGTGTTCACACATTTTGATTGCGTGATTTGGACGGTGCGTTCGTGTGCGCGCAAACGCGCACGCTGACTAACTGAAAACGCGCAGGCTACCGAATGGGTTTACATTTATGTTCTTATTATTTGCATGTTAACCAATCAGTTCCCTGGTTTAGGCAAGCTGCGTGCAGCGCGCATTTCTTCTAGGATATATAAAGCGATGAATACTTTTAAAAGCTCAGGGCTCATTCGCTTCCCAGACTAGAGATCGCCACTCAAGACCTCAAGAACTCAAGACCATTCAAGACCTCAAGAACTCAAGACCATTCAAGATAACACACACACGCAAATGATGCTACTCACTTTATTGGCGAATCTCATTAGATGATTACTACAACACGAGCAGCCACGCTACCATGTACTGCTGCGTGCGAATGAACCAGCGGACTGATTGATTGCAGAATACCTTAAGTTAATACCGTTTGAATCAAGAGAGGGCGCTATGTACATTTTGTGATTTGTGATGATTGAATATAAAATACACACTGTGTAGTTCCTTGCGGTTAATGTCAACCCTCTGTTTGAAACCGTTGATTTATTTCAATGTGCCTCAATAGTGGAATTTAAGGACAATCCCCCAATATTATGTTTCATCCTTACCCTGTGGCTTCTTCAGATTCCAGAGTGGCGGCTTGGTTAAATTCATAAGAACCATACCCCACCCCGGAATCGTTACAATATGTATTTGGTATCTGCACAACCTGGGCCACAATCGGCCACGAAATGTGCTGAGAAGTTGCAAATTTGTAAAATATAACTACAATGTTCACTACAGATGAAGCGGTCATTGATCGCAGATCATGCGGTGTGGGATAAGGGTTTAGTTTGAACAAGTTTGGTTTACATCGGTTGAATAACTTTGATTTTTCTTTTTTACCCGAAAAAAGAAACCTACTTGCACCGCTAATTTACCATTAAAGCAATTATTCATTCTCTAAAATGTTTATAGAAGAACAACTGTACTGGATTGATGATAACCTTCCTCCTAAAATCGAAAAGAGTGACCTATCGGGCAACGAAAGAGCTCTGGTGACAGAATTGCTAATTGTTCTTGAACCTTATGATCTGGAGATATACGGGGACCAACTGGTCTGGACTGACCGAAACAGTTACAGGATATTACACATGCGGAAGAGCGGCAGAGGGGGTTTCTCACCGTATGAGGCTGACACAAAGAACGAAATGACCGGAGGATTTCGCATTCAAACAGGTTTGCTGATTTATTATCAAATAATTAGAGAAACTGACTAGATTTTAAAAGTTTTGGGTTGAAAGAAAAACTGACAAGCCCGGGATTTGACCCTACTGAAAATTGCTGGCGCTCTATATAGTCACTTATAGATCTAGCCATAACTACGGTGGCGGTATCTCTATTTTGTCAGAATCTTCATTCAGTGAGCCAGTCAGAAGTCGACCCGTAAATGCCGAATATAGCCAGGGATTACACACAAGTTTACGCTACAACCATGGGAAGTGGTAGGACAGTGATTACCTTATGTGAATTTCTAGTTCGACTATCAAGTCATTTCGGGTTGAAGTTGAAGGGTTTTAAACAGACGCATGGAACAAGTGATGGAATTAAGTCACCGTGATAAAATGCCTATAGTTTGAATTTTATGGGATTTGAGGCATTGGCATGGTGAAGTATCAATATGTTTGCGATAGCACCATATCTGTCTACTTTCCATGTATATTTTGTTCCATAGAGAACTGTCTTGCTATATTCTACAACCGCGGAGAAGATTTATCGGCATTTTCGGAAGTCTTCTCAGTTCTGAAAAGAACTTTTCTGCTTTTTAACTATAGGCCTACCTGGGCGGAAGGCAGAAAATCGGCTGGGACTATACTATTATAGCTTATAGGATCGTTATTAACTTCACTGGAGTGAGTTCTTTAAAAAAAATTGTCTCAACGTTTCGTCTAGCTTGCTCTAGTCATCGTTAGGAGACTGATTGTTTGAATTACTGATATCTCTCGTTTCATGTACAGAAGTCAATTATTGTGATAATTCCACTAAGTGTTCCAATGGATCCACCTGCATCGATGTACCGAACGGCTTGAGGTGCCAGTGTCAACCTGGATTCGAAGGAGCTACCTGCTCAATTAAGTCTATCAGTAAGTTCCACCCATTAGTATTATGACAAACAAGGAACTCCATTTTGATATGTCAACAATTTACAAAAAAACTTCCTATACGAAACTCATTCCATTCCAACTTTTTTTCCAACAACCAAGTGCCGTGTAAAACAAATCCCTGGTCCTTTGATTAATCAGCCTATGGGCCTTTTCGAAACCACGGCTTCGGCTTTGGATTCGGCTCTGGCTAGCTTGGCCCCGCGAGTGATTTGACATTTGCGTGTGCTTTGCGTATGGGCTTCAGACGAGAGAACGGAGCCTGATCCAAAGCCGAAGCCGTGGTTTCGAAAAAGTGCATTGTGTGTGGTTTTGGTGTGTGTTTGTTTAATTTATAACCTAGGCCTATATCAGAAGATAATTTGACGTACAGGTTCAGTTCTCACAGAAGAACATTTTCAAGGGGGGTACAGCACTTCTGACGGTGTCACCACTCCCGTTCAGCAATTTATAAATGAGGGAATAGATTATTGCTCATTGCGGTCATCAGTTATGCAGCAGAGCTAGTTTATGCTTTAAAATAGTGTTTTGTATCTTTCCAAGACATGATAGCTTGGTTGGTGCCGTTGTTGGTAATGGTCTTCGGCGCAGTCGCAGCCTCTCTAACCATTTGTGTCATCAAACGGAAGCACAGACGAGACGGAACTCAAATGGCACAAGAAATGCGCCACGACATCGTCGAAAATGAAGGGTGAAGTTTATACATTATGTACCTTATGCAAACCAAATCTCATTTGGTCGCACCAACCTTTTAAAAATAATTATGTCCACTCATTGTCTCCTTTCTCATACAAAACGAGTAATATCGATACCACAAACATAAGGGACGTTGCCTTCGGATTAGGCGCTTAAGGCCATGAAACCGACTGTTTTGAAATAAATGGTTGGAAATTATTTTGAAAGTGCCAGCTGTGAGGTTTTTGTAGAATCGATTATTTTTTCCTCCTTAAATAAAAGTGGTTCAAACCATCGCAGCGCCCACCAGGGGACTTACGTGGACCGTAAAAAGAAATTTGCCAAATTATGTAACTTTGTCGTTTTTTTTATTCTTTGTTATTGTGTGTGTGGTTTTCCTTTTTACTTCGTGAACTTCGCGAACCGCCATTTTTAGATCCGATTATTTATTTTTCTCCACATATAAAAAATGGTTTAAATCATCGCTGTAGCCAATATCAAACAGCAGTCGTATAGGCCTATTCCATAGACTTACTTTTCTGTATCTTTACTTCAGATCCCAACTGGTGCTCCAAACCCGCAAATTTCCCGAAGTGCCTGACGTAGCAAACTTCAATGGTAAGTAACCAGTTTGTCACTATCAGCTTAAAGGCACTGGGTTCGAAAAACTGAAGGCTAGTCCTATTAGTTAGGACGAGTAACTCGTCCTAACTCGAGATTGGATTAGTCTCAACTCTTAATCCACCCCTGAACACCTTTGGTAGTTGTCAAAGACCAGTACTATCACTAGGTGTGTTTCAACATATGCATAAAACAACAAACCTGTGAAAATATGGACTCAAAAGGTCATCGAACTTGCAAGAAAATAATGAAAGAAAAACACCCTTGTTGCACAAATTAATTGTTGTGCTTGTAAGATGCCAAAAAAGGCTTCGGAGGCCTTTTTTCAGATTCAAATATTTGAGTGAGAAATTACCTCTTTCTCAAAAACTACGTTACTTCAGAGGGTGCCGTTTACTCACACTGTTTTATACTACCAGCAGTTCTCCATTGCTCGTTACCAAGTAACATTTTTATGCGAACAACTATTTTGAGTGATTGCCAATAGAATCCAGTGCCGTAGAGTCATTTTGTTTAATGACTGCGTCCAAACAATTTAACACGGAGGGAAATTTGATATTGTGCTCCACACCCTTTAAAAAAGTGGTTATCCGTTGCCTCCAGGATTGAAGCCGATGGCGGGACAAAATATGGTCTGGTTTAATACACAGTACAATACTTGAACTTCATGACAAAGGTGGTCAAAAACATGGAGGGAGGGACATTTTGATATTGTGTCCCCCTCCCCTCAAAAGGTCGGGAGACTAATATCCCCCTGTCCCTTCCCTGATCGACGCCCATGACTGAGAACGACCATTGTCATTCTAAACCTCCAGATATCTCCAAAGATGGAACATCTTTCCACGCAGAAACGAGTCTCTCGTTCCCGAGGCATCTCATTGTGATAACGGGTGAGCTGGGTGTAGGAAACTTCGGACGGGTGTTGTTGGCTACAGCAATAGGAATCGAAGAAAGCAAGAAACATACCATCGTGGCCGTTAAAACAATCAAAGGTGAATGTATAGATCATGACCACTGTTTGGTTTGGTATGCAAACACATTTACCCAAACTAAGTGTCATAGATAGTGTGTCCACCATCAAAATGGCTGATTATCATCCACACCCAATTTCAGTAAAGGTAAACTTGTGATGGTTTACTTAAAAAAAGAAAAAAAGTTGCAACTATTTCACGCAAAAATAAACACAGCAGTCACAGCAGCTCAGCTAAAGAGATCTGTTTTCCATCACCCGTTGCATTTACGATGCAGACGTATAGGTTACTGGGGACCAATCATGAACATGACCGACAGTGAACGCCGAAGCCGACGCCCACCTTGGTGATGAAAAATGCTTGGGGACTGAAAACGGTGATCATAAAAAAAAAATTGAAAAAAATGTGTCACTTTGGTTTGTTTAATTATTATTATTTTTCTTTTTACAAAAGAGGGTGCCGACATTCAGGCCAAGAGTGACCTTCTTCAAGAGTTGGACTTAATGAGAGCAGTTGGTTCACATCCAAACATCGTCCGATTGCTGGGATGTTGCGTAAGAGAAGGTAAAACATGTGGTTCTCGGTTCATGTAGAAGCCATTGCTGTATACGGTATATATAGGGGTAGTGTAGAGTGATCTGAATTCGAGGCTCTTAACAATACACTAGATTAAAACAATTATGTTAAAACAAATGTCAGAATGAAATTGTGTCAATATCTGACAAAAAAGAGAGGATACATTAAGGCAATTGGTTTGTTGTAACACCATCAATTAACCATTCAATCACTACCAATAAGAAAGCTTATAGTCAGTCGGTCGGGTCAGTATAACACTAACAGTGTCCCGACCCGAGGGTGGTGGGGCAACAGTTCATGAAATACTCTTCACTATAATAACAACAACAGCAACAATAAGTGAGAGTCGGTGCAGAAAACCATAGTCATAGCCATTCGTTTAAAGAATCTGTCATCTGTGTTTCATTCTTTTCCATCCCACCGCTGCCACCATTTAAAAGTATACATTATTGTATTATATTCAAACTATTCATACTATCGTCCAATTTTATGTGTTAGAGTATCAACAAAATATCCATATGGCAGTGCCAAGCCAAGTACATTCCTGACCTTTCATCCTCTATCATCTCGAATTGTGAAGTTTCGATGTTCAACTGTTTGACTCCATAGATCCCATTTATATCATAATGGAGTACCTTGCTAAAGGTAATCTGAAGAGCTACCTCAACGCGTGCAAAACTCAAGACCCAGTCTATGCAAACTCCACTGGCTACAGCAAGAGACTCTCACGGACATTGGTCAAGTGTGCCAGAGATGTGGCGAGTGGAATGAGTTTCTTGTCTTCGAAAATGGTAAAAACTCAAAACCAGTTTCACCATGTTTGAAAAAGCGTTTGTGGGACCTAATATATTGTGAATGCGTTCTGTACAGTTACTTTTACTGTGGTGATAAACAGAATTTAGAGCAGCCACACCTGCAGTGGCTGTTGGGCGTGGTCGTTGTCTTCGTGTTGTATGTTCCGTTGTGGTGGTCATGATGTTATTGAATAAAATGACCATCCTTTGTTCTTATTTGGATGTTTGATAGATTTTCGTTTAAATGCATTCAATGTTTAATTGAGGTAAGTAGAAATAACAGCAATCTTCAATTGCCCGCGCTTACTATTTTGTTTGCCCTCTCAAGTGCATCCACCGTGATCTGGCTGCTCGTAATGTGTTGATCAGTGACAAAATGGAATGCAAGGTGTCTGATTTCGGCCTCTCTCGGGATATCACACATGAACGGATCTACATCCGAAAATCTAAGGTGAGACCATCTTTGCTCTATTAGGCTTGTTGAGATGCGGACACCATAGGAGTGCACAGTTTGGTTTGGGTGTATCAGACAAATCAACCCAAACCTACTTAGTGTCCTGGCATTGTTTCCACCATATACTCCTCATAATGGCTTAGGGTGATACCTCTGTACCAACACCCCTTTCATTATCAAGCTTGAACTTTCAGGCCCTTGGCAAATTTCTCAGCCCCAGTTGGCTGATGGAATGATCACTCGAAAGGCAATATATTTTACGCAAGTACCACGGCGGCTTCAGCAAGGTAGCAAACAACAACTTCTTAGACGTTGCAAGCATGGATGTTTTTATCAACAGGAATATGAACGTGAACACACTTCCGAGAGCAATGAATGGATTGTTTTACTCTACAAAATGGCGGTGCAAACCACACATTTTCAAGACATATACGTGTGGATCATTATGTTCTACTTTTAAAGCATCTTTCCAGCCGTATACGCCCTCCTCATTTAAAAAAAAAAACATACACACTTTTTATAGCCCAAAACGCCGATTCAAGGCATAGTGTCCCATTAACGAAGGGAGCAAAAAATATAGGCATATAAATAACATGATATTATTTTCACCGAAACTATTTGAAATCATTAATTTGCAGAGACCTCTACCCATGCGCTGGATGGCGCTGGAATCTTTAGTCAGTGACGTATACACATCGGAAAGTGACGTATGGTCTTTTGGGGTTCTTCTGTGGGAGTTGGTCACGCTTGGTAAGAGTCATGTGTATTAATTGGTAACCGATTTTGTTTTTGTTTTTATTAGGGTTGGATAATCTTTGCAGTCACGCCTTAGGTTTGTAGAGTGAGAACACTGACAACCCTAATAAAGGCCCAATCGACCACTGATTTCTTAACCTAAATTTGGTTGCGTTACAGGACACCGGCCGTACCCACTCATGTCTGTTAAGACCATGGTAAGCAAACTACAGAATGGCTACCGTATGCCGAGTCCACCAAGCTGCAATGAACAGATGTAAGTTTATTTTATGACACATGTAAATGATTTGTAATTATCAAAAATGAAGAAAAAAACACCTACTATTAAGTTGATAACAGTTTTATAAATAGGCCTCCCAAAATAGTGCTGAGCCCGAATTTGTGTACGGCTATGCGTCATCACCGCGTCATTTATAGGGAGTTTTCGTTTACGACGACGGATGGTTCTGCGACGGTAATGGTGACATTTGGCGTCATCTGCGCATGCGTCGGCTTTGAGGACGGTTGTCCCTCAATTTCTACGATAGTACTTGGGATGAATCTTCGTTGTGCTGAAAACGACAACGGTTGGCTGAAAGACCGTCGCAAAACCACCCGTCGTCGAAAACGAAAACTCCCTATTATGACGTAACAACAACCTTCGTAGCCGTAGCCGACAATTCCTATCTGGCATGCAGTGGCCATGGCATTGAAGACCCATCAGGCACCAACAAATTTAAAACAAAAATATACAACTATTTAAAACATTCATATTCGCAATGTGTTTTGTATGATATAGGTACTCAATGATGTTGAGCTGCTGGCTCCAGAATCCAGCTGAGCGGCCATCTTTCCAAAGTCTTTATGAGCAGTTAGACGAAATATTCACCGAGGAAATGGTATGAGCTTCTTGCTCTCATCTTAAAACAATACGTTCCCAAGTTTAAGGCTAAAACATTATAGAAGGCACAATCAACGCAACCGTGTCCTATGGGATTGGTAATTGCACGTTAACGAACCCTAGAACACACGTCACGGAAAAGGGGGGAGGGGTGGTTACCTCAGTGTTTCTGGTTTACAGAAATTATGTTTGAATGTTTCCCAAGGCTTGCGAGCTATCTTACAGTGATTACCCATTTGAAAACTTATTTGTGTGCTTGACTATATTCTTCGCTATCTGGCTTCGGCATCTCTCCTGCGCCAGGAATGTCTTTTAGACAGACATGGCGCATTATAAATTGCCACTATTATTATTATTATTATTAAATTCACTCAGAAAAAGCACAATGGCGCTGACTTGTGTAAAAGTGCATTAACATGTTCCATTTGGAAAGCTGTATATCGAGCACATCGGACCGGGAATTAAAGTTTAGTTCTAAGTGTTTACTCGAAGATTAATAAGTGTATTTTTCTCTGACAGGATTACCTGCTGTTGGATAAACTGGATGACGACATTTATGACGACACACAGCTGATGGAAGAATTCGATGAGATATTATAAAGCCGTGCATATAAATGGTTTAAAGATCTTAAGACACCTAGATTAAAAGGGTGCGGGTTTTCGAAACAACTCTTTATAAACTTGACTCCGTTTTGATGAAGACTATAAGGTCATTTTAGTAATATCAATCAATCAAATGAATGATAAATTCGGCATAAAAGTTTGTAAGTTAACAATTGCCTATTTATTTTGAGATCAGAAAAAAAACATATTTTATTCTGATCACGGTTCTGAAAAAAAGTCACACCAGAGGATGTTTTTCTCTCAATGAGAAAATCCTATCTGCCTTTCAACATTTACAGATCAACAAATAAGTTTTGGTTTGATGTAGAAAAAAAGGCAATTTAATTGTTTCTGGTCTGGTCTTTTAACAAATAGTTGGTGTCTTAAAAAAAAAAAAAAAAGAGCTACACGCCATGCCATGTCTTGTGAATTTTCCTGCAAGTTTCAAGCCCTGATTTGACAGTCAACATTTTCTGCACATCACATGCAGCGCCTGTACCCATCCCAGTGTACAATGTATAGCATTCGCTGCAACGCCTGTAACAAGTGTAGCATTAAACAGCCGTTGATGGACATCCACCCACAACGCGTCACCAGCAAACCGAACAACTAACAATTAAACGAACACGTTCCCTTATGAGGCGCCAAGTGTAAACTTATTATTTAACGCAACTATTTACAACTATCTCACCAAGTCGACTTACAGAAACTAAGAAGTTGACTTAACAGCCTGAACACGCGTTGAGATGTGTGTGTATCAAACCTTGTGCACCACTATGAGAGCACTCTATTTCCTAGTCTGTATGTTGCTTTTTAATTTTACGTTTGCGGGCTAAAACTAAATGTAATACTGTAATGCCCCTTTAAATGATGTTTGACCAGGCAAAGATATAAAGTAGGTTCCAACGGTTACAAAATATTAGTATGATTAGCCCGTGCTTAGCCCGCTCAGGGGGGTTCCATTGTTTGTGATTAAGTTTACTTCATTATCATTATGTTTGACAACTTGGACCGAGCACCTCTGGGTCAAAAGATGTTTTGGAGTTTTCTTAACTTTACAAAATTATGATGTCACTTAACCATTGCTTCGTCCTTCGGATGGGACGTAAAGCCGTTGGTCCCATGTGTTATGTAACGCATATAAAAGAAACCCAGTGTACTTATCGAACAGAGAAGGATTTCGCCCCGGTGTTCCCGGTCCGATCGGCAGCAAAATTGCGCCACAGCACCTTGTAAAGCATTACATGGTGCTACCAGAATATTAGTATGATTAGCCCGTGCTTAGCCCGCTCATGGGGGTTCCATTGTTTGTGATTAAATTTACTTCATTATCATTATGTTTGACAACTTGGACCGAGCCACTCTGGGTCAAAAGAATTACGGATTTATTTTAAACACATGTCATGACACGGCGAAACGCGCGAATATGAGGGTGGGTTTTCCCGTTATTTTCTCCAGGCTAAATTTTCACAGGTTTGTTATTTGATATAGAAATTTTGATACACGAAGTGTGGGCCTTGGGCAATACTGTTTACCGAAAGGGACCAATGGCTTTAAGTCATGTTTGACGCCTTGGATCGGGCACCACTAGGGCAGGAGATGTTAAGGAGGTTCCAAACGATACATAATTAGTATAAGCTTAGCCCGGTTTTGGGTTCCAGTATTTTCTTATTTTATGTAAATAACATTATATGCGCTAAAGGAACACGTTGCCTTGGATCGGACGAGTTGGTCTATAAAAAGCGTTTGTAACCGTTTGTTTCGAATACATAATGGTTGGAAAGATGTTGTAAAAGTAGAATAAAATGATCCACACAAATTTGCCTCGAAATTGCGTGGTTTTCCTTTTACTTTGCGAACTAACACGGTCGGCCATTTTTGGGAGTCATAAAAAACAGGATCTATGGAAAAGCTGTAAATAAAAACCATGTCGAAATATACCATTGCTATTCAATAGAGACGTATTGTAGTCACTTTGGTTGGGGAGTGAGGAAACTAGTAAAACACACATAAATCACAGTGCTGGCTGGGACATAATTTTATGCACCTGGCAAATCTATGCATGGATATTCTTTAGAAGGCTTTGTTTGTTTGAATAGATTCACATGGTTCGTTGAATATAAGGGGGTTGGTTGTGGCGACAACAACCTTTTTATCCTTTTGACAACCATCATATAATATTGTAACTTCACGGCTCATGGTTGCACTTTGGTATTGTCACTTTTCAACTCGGCTCTACGTTCCATACATACATTTTGTTATAAATTTTTTTCATTGTGTAAAGGCTTATAGTTTGCTGAATAATATGACGAAAACAAACTTTTATCCGTTTGAACTGAATTCATGATTTATTGTCTCAATCTTCTCACGTAGTTATTACGTAGGGTCAAAACCTATTTTGCAAGTACATGTACACCATGTAGTGTAAGTTGGACGCAGTTTGCTAACAGCCATTAACCTTTTTTAAATAAAATCAGTAAATTAATAATTTTGCTTGTTACATAAAATAAAAGTGAAGAGGATGCCTGAATTGACTAATACAATCGGAGTTGGACGAGGTGTAGACTTGATTCAAGTCTTAGATTGTGGTTATTCTTCTGCATCCCAGGCACAAAAAACGCCCCACATTATTAGCGATCACGCGGGCCCTAACTCGCAATCTCAATTTGCAACGTGTGCAGGCTGTGTATAAGTAAACTGTAAGTCGACTTGGTGAGATAAATTATGTCAGTAAGTGGACTTAACATTTGATCTAAGTCGACTTGATGAGATAAATTATGTTATTAAGTCAACTGATAGTTTTGAGTCATCATGACGTAACTCACACGGTTTCTTCTCCTAATAAATCGCTAACTATGTGTGAAGTTTCAAGTTCATACGAGTTTGGGAAAGGCGCTTTTTTTAGCGGACAAGGGACGCTGAGAAGAAGAAGAAGAAGAAGAAGAAGAAGAAGAAGAAGAAGAAGAAGAAGAAGAAGAAGAAGAAGAAGAAGAAGAAGAAGAAGAAGAAGAAGAAGAAGAAGAAGAAGAAGAAGAAGAAGAAGAAGAAGAAGAAGAAGAAGAAGAAGAAGAAGAAGAAGAAGAAGAAGAAGAAGTATGAAGAAAAAGAAGAAAAAAACGAACAAAAATAAGAGGTGTTCCGGGCTGTTGGCCCGAACACCTAAAAAACGAGCAAAAATAAGAGGTGTTCGGGTTCAATACCCGAACACCTAAAAAGAAAAAAAAAACGAACAAAAATAAGAGGTGTTCCGGGCTGTTGGCCCGAACACCTAAAAAACGTGGATCAAAAATAATGATTTTTTGAAATAATAATTTGAATTTTTATTACTCAAGAATGGATGACGTCATCATGACCTAACTAACACATTGTTCCACTCCTAATGCATATCTAACTATGTGCGAAGTTTCAAGTTCATACGAGTTTGGGAAGTGTGCTTTTGTTCGAGGACAAGGGACGAAGAGAAGAAGAAGATGAAAATCTGGATTGTTTTATTGATTTGTTTGTACTAAAGTTTTGTTTAATCCGGCAGTTTTTTTTAGCAAGACCACTCCTAATTGCTTGGGCCTTATGCTTTAACCATTCTGTTTTCTTTGAATGTTTTGTATTGTAACATCCATGTCTGTGCATGGAGGTAGAAATAGATTAGTTTACGTAACGTCCTTTCCTACTAGAGAAAGTTTAAAAGAGCTTATGTTATTCCAGAGATTTTTTTTCTTCAAAGTATTTAAATCAGAATAACTTGGACAGTTGTTTTAACAAATAATCAAAACAATTGATGATTATGCTAAGTTCAAGAAGTAATAGATATTGTAATACTGACGTGAATTCCGTGGGCCCAAAACGCCCTTCACCCGGGGGGAGTGGTCGATCGATGTAACGTCTCGATTCTTCTCGGTGTTTAACCAAAACATGACCAATGTTCGTCATTTTGTACTGTTGTTTTCTCACATAATTAAAAGTCCCATGAATCACTGAAGTAGGTGGCCATCTCAGCGAAACTTCGTCTTCAATTACACATTGACCATTAAGCCATCAGAAGGGTAACATTTGAACAATTTGACGCCGAAGATTGAGAGGAAATCGTTTTCGCAGTGTTCTGCATAAATACAGCTATATAGCTCTATGCATATCACGCTATGGCACAGAGTACAATAAACTTGGCAGCATGCCACCAAATAAAGTATGCCTAATACACTACACGTGTACGCCACACGTGTTACGCACAACCAATGGGGAAATTTCGTAGTTCTTTATACATGAAATTATGAATTTTCAAACTCGATTTTGAACCAGAAGACGAAATCAAAATGGGATCATGTCTGCGAGGCATTTACGGAGTTTTTAACGAACTTTCCGATGATGTGTCGATTGTAACAATCCATCATGTAGATCAAAAGTTATGATTTTTTGAAATAATAAACTTAGAAAATTCATAACTCCAGAATTGATGACGTCATCGTGACGTAACTCACACGGTTTCTTCTCCTAATAAATTGCTAATTATGTGTGAAGTTTCAAGTTCATACGAGCTTGGAAAAGGCGCTTTTGTTAGCGGACAAGGGACGGTCAGAAGAAGAAGAAGAAGTATGAAGAAAAAGAAAAAAAAACCGAACAAAAATAAGAGGTGTTCCGGGCTGTTGGCCCGAACACCTAAAAAGAAAAAAAACCGAACAAAAATAAGAGGTGTTCCGGGCTGTTGGCCCGAACACCTAAAAAGAAAAAAAAAACGAACAAAAATAAGAGGTGTTCCGGGCTGTAGGCCCGAACACCTAAAAAGAAAAAAAACTTAACCGAACAAAAATAAGAGGTGTTCCGGGCTGTTGGCCCGAACACCTAAAAAAGATGGCGGTATTTATATGCCTATGAGTAATACCATACGCTGCCTAGTTTTAGGGAGTAAGACAGATCTGCTGTCAGATTGTCGTTGTTAGCAACCATTGACGCTCCAGTAGCATAAAATGACAATCTTCTTACCCCAGTTTTTGCTTTCGTTGGCTTTATCCGACAGAATATTTTGATTCCTTGCTTAACCATCGTCTTAAGATATATTCCATTCTATATCTTAGGATGAATTCATGCCCACTTCAGTCACAACAAGATCAAAAGAGCCGTTTGTAGTTACATTTGTACACCGAGAGACGTTTACTGTGCACACCAAATCAATCACCAAAAATGCCAGGGAAATTTCAGTAATGAATGTGCGCCCTCTATCGGCAAAATTTCGTTCAATTCATTAGAGTATAATTTATTTAATTCTGGACTACTATTTTATTACTAAAATAACTTTTGATTTTTAAACGAAATATAAAATGACAAGGATCTAAGTGGTGGGTAGCCGTGTTATTTTAGGTAGTTGCAAAAAGCAATCATGTAGAACTCGTATAGCAACAACTAGACTACTTCAAAGGTTAAACAAAATGTAACCGGTTATAAAATAAACCACTTGAATAAACCAATTAAAACTGAATGCTATGGGGGAACTCTCTTATAGAAAAACTCAATTAAACAAGATCGAATAGGGTAAAGACACGATGAGAAGCAAATAAACAGGAACAGTGACTCAAAGTGGTAGGTTTATCATTAAACAAAAAGTACCAAATAACTTATAAATCAATGACCAAAAGCCAACAACAAAAATTAGCCGAAATTAATGGATGGACTTGGGGAGCTTAATATTCTTGAAGCCAAGTGAAACCTAAACAATCGCTAGAAAAGCACTTTTCTACACACATCGAGAATCGAAACAGTCCAGGTTTCACCTCGTGATTATATTTTGTCATCTAGTACGGTTCTAATATTTGTATTCATGTGAAAGTAAAACCTATAGCTCTTCGTTCAAAGTTGGAATGAGAAGAAAGGAAAACATTTCATGTTGGTTCCCGCCCCCATATTTTCCTTATCAAAGGTAGGCATAATATATCAACTTCTTTCAAGAAGTTTCGATTTTTAAATAAAAACACAAAATTTTCTTCTAAAGGGGGGGGGGGCCTACAATGAAAAGAGATAGCTACAGCTTTGTGATTGTTTCCAAAGTAAACATTCGTTTCAATCAAAAGGGCCTTTCACTTTCTTCACACGAATTTTCCCAGTAAATAATGAAAGTCTTTGCCAACTATCCATATCGAATTAACCATTCATTATGTGTAATTACCTGTGTTTATGTTGGAGGTCTCATAGTAGGCCTTCGTGTATAAGAGAAGGAACAGCAATATCTCAAAAGACAGAACCTGCTATTGCGAGTAGGAAGAAGCACATAACATGAGATGATGTTGGGATAAATCGAAAGGATTTCTGGTGAGTAAATAATAATTTTGACATCCAGTTTTAACGACCACAACATATAACAGCAGTTGATGAAACACTTTGTTTAACTTGAATACGAACGAGCTTTAACCATTGAGAGAACATGAAGGTGGCGATTTGTTGATTCAATTGATATTGTTTTTGAGGCCACATCACACAGGGTTTTTACAGGTAACTTGGAGGCAACCAACTGCATGCTGATTGAACACTTCGTGCAGCACGAAGGCATATTTACCAGATAAACTTTCCAACAACATCCCGAGTGGAACTATGTGTAAATTGCCTCGTGAGATTATGAAATAGCCCCATTCTTAAAAATTGTTTCGGTTTTTTTTTATATAGAAAAATCGACCGCAGCCATATGCAATGCTCGATGATTGAGATGACGTCACTGTTGGTTATTATCGCGATGGGACAAGCCTTTTTCAGGTTGACTCATGCAGGCAAGTTACGTTATAAAGTGATTAGGCTCTACTTGAGTTCAAAGGAAAATTGTGTTTCAGTTATGACTATATAATTATAAGCAACAAAGGTGGTTGGATTCATTTACATTTCTAATAATTTAAACTTTTAGGACAGTTGTAAACAACAACAACAACAACAACTATCAAGTAACATTGGCTCCTCCCACCCAATGGGCAAGTATTTCATACTTTTATGTCGTCAATATTGTTGAGGGCATTAGGGCCTATTTGTATGTGGAGGGTTTCTTGAATAATGTTTACCCTCACAGCTGTTTGCTGCCGTTAAATGTAATATTAATAAATTATAGTTCAGAATTTGAATTGCAGGTGACTTTGCGATATTCGTGGATATAAAAAATGTAACAATATCGGTAGGAAGCATGGATAAGGAACTAGCCGACGCAGTGACGATACCTCTCGAAGGGCTGATAAACCCTGTGGATGTTGACTATGACCCCGTGGAAAAAATGGTGTACTGGGATGACCTCAGAACTAAGCCTGCGGCAACTATTTCCCGGGCACGTCTTGACGGCAGCCACCAAGCCATTGTTGTAAATGGACTTGATTGTGAGTTATATATAAGTTTCAAAATAACTTCAACAGGCACTTGAGACCTTTGGTAATTTATTGTCAAAGACCTGTCTTCTCACTTGCGACTAGGGTACATAAATTATGCATAAAAAGTTTGAACTCACTATTGGTCGTCGAAGTTGCGAGAGACTAATGGAAGAAAAAAAACCTTGTCGCACAAGTTGTTTGCTTTCAGATGCTTGAATTCGAGACCTCAGTTGAGGTCTCGAAACCAATTCAAAATATATTTTACTGACAAATTACTTCTTTCTCAAAAATTACGTTACTTCATCAGAGGGAGTCGTTTCTCACAATGTTTTTCAGCTCTCCATTGCTCGTTACCAAGTAAGTTGTTACGCTAGCAATTATTTTGAGTAAGAACCAACAGTGTCAATGCCTTTAAGAAGGAAGAAACATGATTTCATGTAAGCTGGGGGTAGTGATTTTTTTACTGCATGGTTGGTACTTGCATTTTGATTTTGGAGTTGACGAAAACAAACAGTGGTACTGAAATCATTTTTTTTTAGATCCGGACAGGCTGACCTTGGACATTGAAGGCAGGATGATTTACTGGACAGAAATTGAATTGGGGTACATTGCGAGAGCTCCGATGAATGGTACAGGAACCGTTGAGATTATTGTGGAGGATCTTGTCAATCCCAGAGAAATCCTATTTGATCAGGTCTTAAAGTAAGTAAATCCATAAGTGGGGAATTATACAGATAGCACATTTTACTCTCAATTTTGTTTGCATCCATAATAATTGTACACGCCCTGAAGGCCATTCTTTAGAGTTTGCGTCCAATGGGAAACATTAGTTTGTAGTATAGCACCAAGGCCAAGAAAAGGGCACCCAAAGTCCAATGACATTCGTGTAATTCCATAAATGCTTTATTATCCCCCATACTGTATTGAACCGTACCAGTTTGCCTTTTTAATAAACAATTAATGATTTCATCCAGTAAAAACAACCTGATTATTACCAAATCAGCGAACCGAGCTGAGAACAAGTTGCAACAGATAGAACCACAAACCGAGAGGACGTTGCCATGATACATCACGACACACAGACACTTCAATTTCAAATTTAGTGCAATATACATT
The DNA here is from genome assembly GCF_032118995.1 of Asterias amurensis. Lineage (NCBI taxonomy): Eukaryota > Metazoa > Echinodermata > Asteroidea > Forcipulatida > Asteriidae > Asterias > Asterias amurensis. The sequence goes on from NC_092648.1 coordinate 16,477,436, forward strand.
TGAGTGCAAAAGATTTGGGTTGTGATGAGACATACTCGTAATTGAATACCTTTAAAGATTCTCTGTCTCTCACGCATCATGTTTTATTTTATTTTTAACTTAACTATTTCAGGAATATCTACTGGACCTGTGTATTAAAAACGAATGGTACAATCGGAAAATCAGACTCAAACGGTAGAAATAAGACGATCATCGTTGTGGGGAATTTACTTCAGCCAAATGGGTTAGCTATTGATTATGAAGGTAAGATCTTACTAAAGAACACAACTAGTTTACCCAATATGAAAACAAGTGACACGAAGCACGAATACTGTTTGTATCAAGGCGAAAAGTAATTCCTCTGCCAATCGTTGGGCAACAAATACTGTAGAAAAGGTGTCTTTAATAGTGACCATTAGCAGAAAGCTACTTACATCAGGGTAAAAATGACTGTATGGACCACTACTGACTTACCAGGGGTGATCATTAGCACGCGATGCATGCTATGTGTATCACAAGTGAGAAATTAATCTGTCTTAAATTGCATGCCACAGTCGGATAAAATGCCTGAGAAACAAAATAATGATTAATTCTTAAGGGGGAATGCCACCACTATACAATTGCAACACATTTTTATCAATACACTCACAGACTGCATTTGTCCAAGTTTGGCTACAGCGTGGGAGAAAATTATCTTTGTACATTTTTTTTATATTGACCATCTGATCGTCAGATGACCATTGTCCACCATACATGAGCATATTGAGAAGGTGCAAATTTGTAAAATATAACTACAATGTTCACTACAGATGAAGCGGTCATTGATCGCAGATCATGCGGTGTGGGATAAGGGTTTAGTTTGAACAAGTTTGGTTTACATCTGTTGAATAACTTCGATTTTCCTTTTTTTTACCCGAAGAAAGAAACCTACTTTGCACCGCTAATTTACCATTAAAGCAATTATTCATTCTCTAAAACGTTTATAGAAGAACAACTGTACTGGATTGATGATAACTTTCCTCCTAAAATCGAAAAGAGTGACCTATCCGGCAACGAAAGAGCTCTGGTGACAGAATTGCAACTATTTCTTAAACCTTTTGATCTGGAGATATACGGGGACCAACTGGTCTGGACCGACCGAAACCATTACAAGATATTGCACGTGCGGAAGAGCGGCAGAGGGGGTTCCTCACCGTATGAGTCTGAAACAAAGAACGCAATGACCGGAGGATTACGCATTCAAACAGGTTTGCTGAGTTCTACACCCTTATTTATTATAAAATAATAGGAGAAATTGGGTGGGTAGATGATAATACAATTTTGTGGCGAATAAAGCAAAACTGACAAGCCTGAGGCTTGCCAACATAAGCTATTATACAAATATTGACTGCTTCGAGTGTCACGGCTAAAACTATGACTCCCGAGGTGATCCCGGAGCGTTCTATTTGCCCGAGGCGAAGCCGAGGGAAAGTAGAACGCTACGGGGATCACCGAGGTAGTCATAGTTTTAACCATTGCACGAGTAAAAGCGGTAAATAGTTGTTTTATAACACCCCAAACATTTCTAAATACTGTACTATTATTATTAAGTCACAGACCTGAATGCTACAATACACGGACGACGCGAATACAGATTGCAAAAACTTGTACTGTGCTGCATGTAGTGTCGTGCAATCCTAAATGGTTACAGACTATTAATTTATCAACCTCGTACACGCAACGGACGTCTGGGTATTGCACGCCTATCAAGTCATTTCGGGTTTAAGTTGAAGGGTTTTAAACAGACGCATGGAACAAGTGATGGAATTAAGTCACCATGATAAAATGCCTATAGTTTATATTTTATGGGATTTGAAGCATTGGCATGGTGAAGTATCAATGTTTGCGATAGCACCATCTGTCTACCTTCCATGTATATTTTGTTCCATAGAGAACTGTCTTGTACGGAAGCGTATATAGGACATACCGAAAAAAGAATCAGGCTCCACTATTTCGCCCGGGCGGATTACTATTTCGCCCGGGCGGATTACTATTTCGCCCGGGCGGATTACTATTTCGCCCGGGCGGTTTACTTTTATGCCCGGGCGGATTACTAATTCGCACGGGCAGATTACTATTTCGCCCGGGCGGATTACTAATTCGCCAGGGCTGTTTACTATTTCGCCCGGGCGGATTACTATTTCGCCCGGGCGGTTTACTTTTATGCCCGGGCGGATTACTAATTCGCCCTGGCGGATTACTATTTCGCCCGGGCGGATTACGAGGCCGCATGTTTACACAGGGCTACATGTATCATTTCACTTTTACCTTAACAAACATCACCAGATAAAAGTTCTCTTTAACCCTTTAACCCCTTCCAGCCTCCTTTTTCTCCTTCAACCCCCCCCCCAACACTCTTTCTTCCGTGTAAGTAATCCGCCCGGGCGAAATAGTAATCCGCCCGGGCGAAATAGTAATCCGCCCGGGCGAAATAGTAATCCGCCCGGGCGAAATAGTAATCCGCCCGGGCGAAATAGTAAACCGCCCGGGCGAAATAGAAATCCGCCCGGGCGAAATAATAATCCGCCCGGGTGAAACAGTAATCCGCCCGGGCGAAATAGTAATCCGCCCGGGCGAAATAGTGGAGCCCGATTTTTTTTTCGGTATGTCCTATATACGCTTCCATAGTCTTGCTATATTCTATAACCGCGGAGAACATCGGCATTTGCGGAAGTCTTCTCAGTTCTGAAAAGAACTTTCCTGCTTTTTAACTAACGCCTACTTATACCTATAGGCGGAAGGCAGAAAATCGGCTGGGACAACTATTCTAGCTTAAAGGTGTCTCAACGTTTCAACTAGCTTGCTCTAGCCATCGTCAGGAGACTGATTGTTTGAATTACTGATATCTCTCGTTCCATGTACAGAAGTCAATTATTGTGATAATTTCACTAAGTGTTCAAATGGATCCACCTGCATCGATGTACCGAACGGCTTGAGGTGGCAGTGTCAACCTGGATTCGAAGGAGCTACCTGCTCAATTAAGTCTATCAGTAAGTTCCACCCATTAGCCTTATGGCAAACAAGGAACTCCATTTGATTATGTCAACGATTTCCAAAGAAAAAGCTCCCTATTATTGTACGAAATTCATTCCAATCCAACTTTTTTCCAACAACCAAGTGCCGTGTAAAACAAATCCCTGCAGCCGATTTCACGAAACGCTAAGATTAATCCTAACTCGAGTTAGGATGAGTAACTCGTCCTAACTTAGGATAGGTTCAATGCGTCCTACGTATTTGGATACGAAACTGAACCCGTCCTAAGTCCTAAGATTAATCCTAAGTTAGGAAGAGTTTGGTGAAATCGACGGCTGGTCCTTTTATTATTCAGCTTATGGGCCTTTTTCGAAACGACGGCTTCAGCTTTGGCCCCGCGAGTGATTTGACATTTGCTTGTGCTTTGCGTACTACGGGCTTCAGGCGAGAGAACAGAGCCTGATCCAAAGCCAAAGCCGCGGTTTCGAAAGAGTGAATATAATATGTGAAGTTTTGGTGTGTTTTTGTTTCATTTAGGCTAGGCCTATATCAGAAGATAATTTGACGTACAGGTTCAGTTGTCACAGAGAAACATTTTCAAGGGGGATACAGCATTTATGTTGGTGTCACCACTCCCGTTCAGTAATCTATAAATGAGGGAATAGATTATTGCTCATTGCGGTCATCAGTTATGCAGCAGAGCTAGTTTACGCTTTAAAATAGTGTTTTGTATTTTTCCAAGATATGATAGCTTGGTTGGTGCCGTTGTTGGTGATGGTCTTCGGCGCAGTCGCAGCCTCTCTAACCATTTGTGTCATCAAACGGAAGCACAGACGAGACGGAACTCAAATGGCACAAGAAATGCGCCACGACATCGTCGAAAATGAAGGGTGAAGTTTATACATTATGTACCTTATGCAAACCAAATCTCATTTGGTCGCACCAACCTTTTAAAAATAATTATGTCCACTCATTGTCTCCTTTCTCATACAAAACGAGTAATATCGATACCACAAACATAAGGGACGTTGCCTTCGGATTAGGCGCTTAAGGCCATGAAACCGATTGTTTTGAAATAAATGGTTGGAAAGTATTTTGAAAGTGCCAACTGTGAGGTTTTTGTAGAATCGATTATTTTTTTCCTCCTTAAATAAAAGTGGATCAAATCATCGCAGCGCCCACCAGGGGAATTACGTGGACCGTAAAAAGAAATTTGCTAAATTATGTAACTTTGTCGTTTTTTTTTTATTCTTCGTTATTGTGTGTGTGGTTTTCCTTTTTACTTCGTGAACTTCGCGAACCGCCATTTTTAGATCCGATTATTTATTTTTCTCCACAAATAAAAAATGGTTTAGATCATCGCTGTAGCCAATATCAAACAGCAGTCGTATAGGCCTATTCCATAGACTTACTTTTCTGTATCTTTACTTCAGATCCCAACTGGTGCTCGAAACCCTCGAATTTCCCGAAGTGCCTGACGTAGCAAACTTCAATGGTAAGTAACCAGTTTGTCAATATCAGCTTAAAGGCACTGGGTTCGAAAAACTTAAGGCTAGTTCTATTAGTTAGGACGAGTAACTCGTCCTAACTCGAGATTGGATTAGTCTCAACTCTTAATCCACCCCTGAACACCTTTGGTAGTTGTCAAAGACCAGTACTATCACTAGGTGTGTTTCAACATATGCATAAAACAACAAACCTGTGAAAATATGGACTCAAAAGGTCATCGAACTTGCAAGAAAATAATGAAAGAAAAACACCCTTGTTGCACAAATTAATTGTTGTGCTTGTAGATGCCAAAAAAGGCTTCGGAGGCCTTTTTTTCAGATTCAAATATTTGAGTGAGAAATTACCTCTTTCTCGAAAACTACGTTACTTCAGAGGGTGCCGTTTACTCACACTGTTTTATACTACCAGCAGTTCTCCGATGGTCGTTACCAAGTAACATTTTTATGCGAACAACTATTTTGAGTGATTGCCAATAGAATCCAGTGCCGTAGAGTCATTTTGTTTAATGACTGCGTCCAAACAATTTAACACGGAGGGAAATTTGATATTGTGCTCCACACCCTTTAAAAAAGTGGTTATCCGTTGCCTCCAGGATTGAAGCCGATGGCGGGACAAAATATGGTCTGGTTTAATACACAGTACAATACTTGAACTTCATGACAAAGGTGGTCAAAAACATGGAGGGAGGGACATTTTGATATTGTGTCCCCCTCCCCTCAAAAGGTCGGGAGACTAATATCCCCCTGTCCCTTCCCTGATCGACGCCCCTGACTGAGAACGACCATTGTCATTCTAAACCTCCAGATATCTCCAAAGATGGAACATCTTTCCACGCAGAAACGAGTCTCTCGTTCCCGAGGCATCTCATTGTGATAACGGGTGAGCTGGGTGTAGGAAACTTCGGACGGGTGTTGTTGGCCACAGCAATAGGAATCGAAGAAAGCAAGAAACATACCATCGTGGCCGTTAAAACAATCAAAGGTGAAAGTATAGATAATGACCACTGTTTGGTTTGGTATGCAAACACATTTTACCCAAACTAAATAGTGTCATAGATAGTGTGTCCACCAGCAAAATGGCTGATTATCATCCACACCCAATTTCAGTAAAGGTAAACTTGTGATAGTTTACTTAAAAAAAGAAAAAAAGTTGTAACTATTTCACGCAAAAATAAACACAGCAGTCACAGCAGCTCAGCTAAAGAGATCTGTTTTCCATCACCCGTTGCATTTACGATGCAGACGACTAGGTTACTGGGGACCAATCATGACCATTACCGACAGTGAACGCCGAAGCCACGGCGCACACCCTGGTGATGAAAAATGCTTGGGGACTGAAAACGGTGATCATAAAAAAAACTATGAAAAAAATGTGTCACTATGGTTTGTTTAATTATTTTTTTTTTCTTTTTTTTTTACAAAAGAGGGTGCTGACATTCAGGCCAAGAGTGACCTTCTTCAAGAGTTGGACTTAATGAGAGCAGTTGGTTCACATCCAAACATCGTCCGATTGCTGGGATGTTGCGTAAGAGAAGGTAAAACATATGTTTCTCAGTTCGTGCAAGCCATTGCTGTACGGTATTATAGTTGTAGTAAAGAGTGATCTGAAATCGAGGCTCTTAATGTTACAATAGATTAACCATTTATGGTATAATAAATGTCACAGTTACTTTGTGTCAAACTGATAAAAATGAGTAACCATCAATTAACCATTCATTCACTACCAATAAGAAAGCTTATAGTCAGTCGGTCGGATCAATAACACAACAGTGTCCCGACCCGAGGGTGGTGGGGCAACAGTTCATGAAATACTCTTCACTGATAATAACAACAACAACAACAACAACAGCAACAATCAGTGAGAGTCGGTGCAGAAAACCATAGTCATAGCCATTCGCCTAAAGAATCTGTCATCTGTGTTTCATTCCTTTCAATCCCACCGCTGCCACCATTTAAAAGTATACATTATTATATTATATTCAAACTATTCATACTATCGTCCAATTTTATGTGTTAGAGTATCAACAAAATATCCATATAGCAGTGCCAAGCCAAGTACATTCCTGACCTTTCATCCTCTATCATCTCGAATTGTGAAGTTTCGATGTTCAACTGTTTGACTCCATAGATCCCATTTATATCATAATGGAGTACCTTGCTAAAGGTAATCTGAAGAGCTACCTCAACGCGTGCAAAACTCAAGACCCAGTCTATGCAAACTCCACTGGCTACAGCAAGAGACTCTCACAGACCTTGGTCAGGTGTGCCAGAGATGTGGCGAGTGGAATGAGTTTCTTGTCTTCGAAAATGGTAAAAACTCAAAACCAGTTTCACCATGTTTGAAAAAAGAGAGTTTGTGGGACCTTATATATTGTGAATGCGTTCTGTACAGTTACGTTTGACTGTGGTGATAAACAGAATTTAGAGCAGCCACACCTGCAGTGGCTGTGGGGCGTGGTCGTTGTCTTCGTGTTGTATGTTCCGTTGTGGTGGTCATGATGTTATTGAATAAAATGACCATCCTTTGTTCTTATTTGGATGTTTGATAGATTTACGTTTATGCATTCAATGCTTAATTGAGGTAAGTAGAAATAATAGCAATCTTCAATTTCCCGCGCTTACTATTTTTGTTTGCCCTCTCAAGTGCATCCACCGTGATCTGGCTGCTCGTAATGTGTTGATCAGTGACGACATGGAATGCAAGGTGTCTGATTTCGGCCTCTCTCGGGATATCACACATGAACGGATCTACATCCGAAAATCTAAGGTGAGACCATCTTTGCTCTATTAGGCTTGTTGAGATGCGGACACCATAGGAGTGCACAGTTTGGTTTGGGTGTATCAGACAAATCAACCCAAACCTACTTAGTGTCCTGGCATTGTTTCCACCATATATTCCTCATAATGGCTTAGGGTGATACCTCTGTACCAACACCCCTTTCATTATCAAGCTTGAACTTTCAGGCCCTTGGCAAATTTCTCAGCCCCAGTTGGCTGATGGAATGATCACTCGAAAGGCAATATATTTTACGCAAGTACCACGGCGGCTTCAGCAAGGTAGCAAACAACAACTTCGTAGACATTACAAGCATGGATGTTTTTGTAACAAGAATATGAACGTGCACACACATCCGAGAGCAATGAACGGATTGTTGTACTATACAAAAGGGCGGTGCAAACCACACAATTTCAAGACATATTCGTGTGGATCATTATGTTCTACTTTTAAAGCATCTTTCCAGCCGTATACGCCCTCCTGATTTCAAAAAAACATACAAACTTTTTATAGCCCAAAACGCCGATTCAAGGCATAGCGTCCCAATAACGAAGGGAGCAGTAGGCATATAAATAACATGATAATGTTTTCACCGAAACTATTTGAAATCATTAATTTGCAGAGACCTCTACCCATGCGCTGGATGGCGCTGGAATCTTTAGTCAGTGACGTGTACACATCGGAAAGTGACGTATGGTCTTTTGGGGTTCTTCTGTGGGAGTTGGTCACGCTTGGTAAGAGTCATGTTTATTAATTGGTAATCGATTTTGTTTTTGTTTTTAATAGGGTTGGATAATCTTTGCAGTCACGCCTTAGGTTTGTAGAGTGAGAACACTGACAACCTTTATAAAGGCCCAATCGACCACTGATTTCTTAACCTAAATTTGGTTCCGTTTACAGGACACCGGCCGTACCCGCTCATGTCCGTTAAGACCATGGTAAGCAAACTACAGAATGGCTACCGTATGCCGAGTCCACCAAGCTGCAATGAACAGATGTAAGTTTATTTTATGACACATATAAATGATTTGTAATTATCAAAAATGAAGAAAAAAACACCTACTATTAAGTTGATAACAGTTTTATAAATAGACCTACCAAAATAGTGCTGAGCCCGAATTTGTGTACGGCTATGCGTCATCACCGCGTCATTTATAGGGAGTTTTCGTTTACGACGACGGATGGTTCTGCGACGGCAATGATGACATTTGCATGCGTCGGCTTTGAGGACGGTCGTCCCTCAATTTCTACGACAGTACTTGGGATGAATCTTCGTTGTGCTGAAAACGACAACGGTTTGGCTGAAAAACCGTCGCAGAACCACCCGTCGCAAAAACTCCCTATTATGACGTAGCAACAACCTTCGTAGCCGTAGCCGACAATTCCTATCTGGCATGCAGTGGCCATGGCATTGAAGACCCATCAGGCACCAACAAATTTAAAACAAAAATATTACATTCATATTCGCAATGTGTTTTGTATGATATAGGTACTCAATGATGTTGAGCTGCTGGCTCCAGAATCCAGCTGAGCGGCCATCTTTCCAAAGTCTTTATGAGCAGTTGGACGAAATATTAACCGAGGAAATGGTATGAGCTATGGGATTGGTAATCGCACGTTAACGAACCCTAGAACACATGTCACGGAAAAGGGGGGAGGGGGTGGTTACCTCAGTGTTTCTGGTTTACAGAAATTATGTTTGAATGTTTCCCCAGGCTTGCGAGCTATCTTACAGTGATTAAATTCACTCAGAAAAAGCACAATGGCGCTGACTTGTGTAAAAGTGTATTAACATGTTTCATTTTGGAAAGCTGTATATCGAGCACATCGGATCGGGAATTAAAGTTTAGTTCAATTTTTTTACTCGGAGATTAATAAGTGTATTTTTCTCTGACAGGATTACCTACTGTTGGATAAACTGGATGACGACAATTATGATGACACACAGCTGATGGAAGAATTCGATGAGATATTATAAAGCTGTGCATATAAATGGTTTCAAGATTTTAAGGCACCTAGAATAAAAGGGTGTGGGTTTCAGAAAAAACTCTTTATAAACTTGACTCCATTTTGATGAAGACTATCAAGTCATTTCAGCAATATCAATCAATCAAATGAATGATAAATTCGGCATAAAAGTTTATTGTAAGTTAACAATTGCCTATTTATTTTGAGATCAGAAAAAAAAATCATTTTATCCTGATCACGGTTGCAGGCAAAACAGATAAGCACGCAGGTATATCCCTATTATATGAGAACAGTCATCTGACTCTTAAAACAATATGACACAAATTAAAGACGATTGTGAATATAATCCGTGATTGAGGATTAGTATAATTATGCAAGTACAACCAGCAATTAACCAGGAGTATCCGTTTATTAGAAATAAGTTTTCCGCAATGTCGAGTATCATAGTAGTTACTTGAAGGCACTAGGCCTATTATACAGGACTTATATGTTTTAGTTTGGCCAATATTAAGGATAAGAGAAAATCCACCAGACGCGTTTCAAGAATTGATTGGCAAAGATTATGCACAAAACAAGAAACTTGTGAACATTTGAATTTTTGTCGTCGAAGTTGCGAGAGAATAATATATAATGGAAGAAAAACACCCTTGTCGCACAAATTGTGTGCTTTCAGCTGTATGCTTGAATTCAATTATATTTCAGTGAGAAATTACTTCTTTCTGTACGTTACTTCAGAGGGAGCCCTTTCTCACAATGTTGTATACTATCAACAGCTCTCACTGCGTTATCAACAGCTCTACAATGCTCGTTACCGAGTACCGGTGTCACATGCAATTATATCCTCTGTGCAATACTATCCGGAGAACATTACTGCATATGCAATAATGTCCGCCGGATGGTTTTGAATATGCCATCGTGTCCGCCCGGACGCTGCTGTATAATGCATGTCCGCCTGGACACATTTGCATATGCAGCTGTGTCCGCCCCCGTGAAAAACCGTTCTTGCAGTAAATTAAACGCCCTTGGTCGACGGAACACGTTCGCCATTTTTACAAGCTAAGTGCGTGTCATGAATGACATGTTCGGCCGTTGGGTATTCGCTGCAATCATAAAAAACGTGAATATTCATGCTGCACATACGTATAGGTTCAGTGCATGCACGCTCGCTTACGCGCGCACATCATACAGTCATGTACATGTCCACCGGACGGTTTTTGCATAGCCCCGGACACGATTGCATATGCAAAAGTGTCCGGAGCGGACACTATTGCATGGCGGACACAATTGCATCTGACACCGGTAAGTTTTGTATGCCTACCTTTAAGATGCTGAATGTGTATGTTTTAGATTGGCCATATCAGGATACAAGAATTGGATAAATAATTCTTCTGATACCGTATTTATTAACCAAGATAATGATATGAGCAGTTATATTGAAAACAAACTAATATTACGAAGAGCCTGTAACACTGACTTGTATCTATCTCTCGTCAAGAACGACAATTTTATAGACGGCCAACTCTACGAAATATTGTCCAATAACGAGTTACGTAATATGAAATAGTTTAATATTGTATGATAGTCCACCGTATATAATAAGCTATCCGTCATATAAAAACAATATCTAAAAGCACCATAAATGGTTTATTTTTACTTTTTAAAACCCCTTTCTATAGTATGCTTTGAATTAAAGTATGCCTATTAGGCCCTATTATAAAAAAATATATATTCGTAATTTTGAGTATATGGCCCTTGACTATGCCTCCCCTATAACCATAGGACCCTATCCTCTAGACATGTATGTTGTGCTTAGGTGGTATATAGATCATCGGCCTGAACTATTCCCGGATGCAACCCGTGCAAATGGGACTGCACTTTAAACAAAACAAAAATCATCTAACCGGAAATTTGCATTTTTGTCTGTCAGGATCGAATAAAAAACAATATGCGTAAATAAATCCCCGGAATTAATCCTTTTTAAACCTAAAGTAAACATGCATTTCGTATCAGAAATAATGTAAAATTTTACTAATAATGTTACATTCATTTCTACCTCCATGGTTACATTTTATTCAATAACAGGAAATGTCCAATATCAAATTTTCTGCTGCCAATGGGCCTCGAACATAGAGTTATATACATGTATAAGAACTAGAGCGCGCACTGGCCTATATACGCGCCCCGGTATGCGAGCAGGCGGCCATTTTGTAAGTTGACAAAACAGCTATCTCACAGAGTGTGTTTGTGCGGCCATTTTGTAAGTTGAACAAACAGCATCGCGTGAGCGTTCAATAAAAAAAAACTCAAACGTGTATTTCATATTCAACGCGCGTGCAGAATGACGCGCTTGTCATCTTGCGGTCCCGTGGCGTTTGTGCACGAAGCATCACTCGTGCGCCCTCTAGTTCTTATATATACACTCTATGGCCTCGAAGCGGTCTCGGACAAACCATGGAGGTAGAAAAACGCCCAGAAATGTTACAACTGTATTTGTTGACATTACCAGCCCCTGTCCTCCAGTAAAGGCCGTCGACAATGCCAGCATGATCAATTGTATGACCATTGAATTTGAAGAACTTTTCACAAACTGCTTGGCTAGTTTGATGTGGGAATTAAATACTCTTCTTAAAACACGGGCTTTTCCTGTCAGAGATTTCGCCCTGCCTTATTTATAGTTTTTTTGGGTGTCTCTTTAGAGCCACCGTACCATGTGTTGTTTACAAAACGAACTGTAGGCCATACGGGTCGAGGTTGTTGTTGCTTTTGTGCGGGTAGCAAGTACCGTGCAGTACCGGTCCACACACAAAGTCACAAGTGTGTCACCTCCAGGCATAATTTGCTATAAATTGTTTCGGAGTCATCAAACTGTAAGACTCAGTTTTTTTTAAGCCCGTATTTTAGCTCATCTTTATCTTGTCGTTATCTGTGTTGTCGTTCGTCAAGATAAAAACCAACAACACTGTGAACATGCGGATCAGTGACACTCACACTGTGAGTGCGAGTTACAGTATTTGGTTTTGTGTCGTCGTCCTTGCTTCCGTGTCTGTGACAGCAGGTACATGTAAAAACAACTTTACTGTTTGCCTATTTAACAGGGAATTATGTTGATACGAAATGACAACTCTTTCGTCTTCTTGAGTAATGAGAGGATTATAACTTGGCATTACAAATGGGCTCTCGATTTCATAATATCCTAAGTTGGGTTCCTATTCCTTTTGAATTCGTTCCTTTTCAACGTTCCAACTTTTAATTTGGAGTTTACCCTGGGCCTTAAAATGTTGAATGATTGGTGTAGCTTAAAAGGCAGTGGACACTATTGGTAATTACTCAAAATAATTATTAGCATAAAACCTTACTTGGTAACGAGTAATTGGGAGAGGTTGGTAGTTACTAGTATAAAACATTGTGAAACGGCGAGTAGTTTTCGAAAAAGAAGTAATTTTCCACGAATTTGATTTCGAGACCTCAAGTTTAAAATTTGAGGTCTCGAAATCAAGCATCTGAAAGCATACAACTGCGTGTGACAAGGGTGTTTTTTCTTTCATAGTTATCTCGCAACTCCGACGACCAATCAAGCTCAAATGTTCACAGGTTGGTTATTTTTTTGCATATATATATGTTGAGTGGATCAAGTCAGAAGACTGGTCTTTGACATTTACCAATAGTGTCCACTGGCTTTAATTAATTTAAAACAATAACAATGACCTGTAGACCTACTATTAATAATTAATTTAATTGTTCCCATATGCTGTTTTTAATTGAAAAAGAAACGGGAGGAACTTCACCTTTCATCATCACTTCATTTGTTTTTAATAGACAGTGAGGCAAAACATTGCCCACCTGTCACCCGATACCAGGCTGGCATCTGCATAAATGAGTGCACATCGGACAACGAATGCTTCTCTTCCAAGAAATGTTGTGGAAATGGCTGCGGAACGGTCTGCCAATATCCTGTGAAGTTTGAAGGTACCTAAAGTTCTTGACTTCTAAGATTGAAATTTTAATCTAATAAATCTATGGAAGCGTTAGTGTATGAACACAATAATTATCTTGTACGTGCATTGTACTAAAAAAAGTATCATGTACAAACATGTACATGATAGTAATTGTGTAAACAGATCAATCTTACACGATAACTATCACTCAGGATGGTAGATAGTACGTACACAATAAGTCGGGAGTTGTCATGTACATACATCAGATAGTTGTTTTAATGTACGTACATGATAGATAAATATCATGTACGTACACGACTACCCATCTGTTTATTTCATTATTTTGCAAAACGATATGTAGAAAAAAACTTGAGGTTGAGAGATCCTGACAGGATGTTACTGTTAGTAACATTGTGAAAATTGTCTCATGTGTTACCATGGTTCCATGGTGTTAGTCTAGCTGTTACTAACATAATTTCCCTAGTTTCAGTATTGACTCTATAAAAACGAATGACCATAAAAACTTACTTAATACATGCAGTAAGAAGCACTGCAGCTGTTGATGCAGTAAAGAACATTTTGAGAAACAATGTTTTTCAAAGGAATGAAGTCTTAGAGAGACATTTTCCTCAAGTAAAATAGACGTTGTACAAACTAACAACTTGTTTTTTGATTCTCCAGTACCCCATGCAGGTGTGTGTCCAGTGGTCAATGATACCATTGGGGCTTTATGTATTGACCCTTCTCCATGTGACGTTGATCAAGAGTGTCCAGAGTTTAAAAAGTGTTGCTCCAATGGTTGCAGCAAGCTCTGCACAACCCCAGAGAAGACTGATGGTAGGCTTTTAACATTGTTTTTTCCTATTTACAGGATCTCAACCTAGGACACGGTTAGTATTTCGGTACACAAAATACCAGTAATGATAATGATGAATATTTATTTTGTGCAATATCCACCTAAATAAGGTGCTAAAAGTGCATGAAAAAGAACGATAGTAGAAACAGACAAGGAAGAAGAAACAGTAAAGACGAAGGGAAGCGAAAGAAAAGATTTCTGAAGAGCTGTTTGAAACAAGTTAAACTTCAATCTGTCCTTCAATGTGTCCACGATGCCACTATCCCAAATATGTGAGGGTAAAAGGTCTGTAACTGACTCCAAACAATAAATATGATGGACAAATGAAGAGACGATCACACAGGAGTTTTGTGGATGTGAGACATGACGCCAGTGTAATTCATATGACCTCTGACTCATAATCAGCACGGCATACTGTATGCACTATGGACAAATCTAAATACGAAAGACTCCTGGGCCCAGTTTCATAGAGCCTGTATTAAGCACAAAAACCTGCTAAGCACAGCAAAATCTTGCTTAGCAAAAACAGGCTATCAGAATCACACTATTGCACTTTGTTAATTCAGATTTATTGATGACTGGATTTAAAATTATTTTCTTGGTTGATTTACTCCTGATGAGAGAGCTATTATCTGTTGAAACTAATCCCTACTTTTTACTCATCTTTTAGAAAATAAGGTCGGCCTTTGCAAGGGGGATGTACCAGTTGGTGTAGGTTCAGAGTGGAACCCAATGAGCAACTGCTCCTCATCGTGCTCTAGCGACAAACACTGCACCGGGGATGAGAAGTGTTGCTGGGTCGAAGAATGTGGGGGTTATGCCTGCTCAGAACCAGCACATGGTAAGGGGTCATTTCAGACCAGTCTTATGATTTGCCAAAAATTGTTTCCTTTTATGAAAGATGTGACTGAACATGTACAATACAGGCGTGTGAGACTTCCTCTTTTCAGCTGATTTCCACTTTTTTCTTCACTTTCTGTGTACAAAAGTATAGCAATGTTATCTTTTTCTCTTTTGTTCTTGCCGGTTTTCTCCTTCCTGTTCTTCTATAGATAGTTACTCACATGCTTCGGAATAACAAATTCACCCATAATCTGTTAGGGTTTCCATTTGTGTTGACGTTGGGACTATAAAAGTAAGTTAAAATGAATGATATTACATGAAGGTTAGCAAGCTTGTTGAGTTTTGAGTAAAATGGTCAAAGGAAACAGCTATTCAGAACCGCCACTTTGTCATGTGTTACTTTGGAGGAAAACAGTATAAAAAACGTTACTGCAGCTTTCACTTCAGCATCAGTTTGCTGGTTTATAAGTCTGCGACAGAATGCAAGATGTAAACATGAACGTTTACTTTCTCAAGAAGACGATCAGAGCATACTGAATCGAAACGACAAGTTGAAACCAACGGTTCATTTTTGAACCACCCCAACTCATTAGAGATAGTCAATACATGGTGTTACCGCAAACCTTTCCATAACATGAATGTTCTCTATTCACTCACAGTGTGCGAATACAATGGAGATGTCTACATGGATGAGGACATTTATGATGAAGATGGATGTAGCTACTGGTAAGTCTCCTCTTGACAGTATTCATAAATCTCACGGGGCTGAGCAAGTAATGTCTTTTAGACAGCCAGTCGAATTGGCGAATCTTTCCTCACATTCCAACCCTAGGACCTTTAGACACTGTGGATTGTGTTTTTCAGACCCTCTATGATAGCGTGTTTTTTTCCCTGGAATAATTGACTGGGGATTTCCAGCATAAGATGGTAAAAATAATATTTAGAAACTGTTTTTGTTGCAGCTTGATAGCATGTCTTCCAAGTCTGTCTTGGTCTTTGGGGGTAATTATGTGGTCTGGTGCCTTTGGGCTTCACCATGCAAACTTGCTGATGATTTTAGGAGGCCAGTGTTCACTGGAGCCTGGGGATAAGATTGTAAAACTGAGGCTCACCATTTATTTATTTTTTGCAGCTCTTGTTTTGACGGTCAGGTGATTTGTGCTCAGAAAACCCACTGTGGTAAGGCTTTACAACTTGTCTTGTCTAAGATCCTACTATATCAAAATTGCTAATCGCTTCAAGTGCTATTTTTTTAACTTTAAGAAACAAATTTCTCTGGAGGGTTGGTTTTGGTGAGACCTTTGTTAAAGAAAAATAACAAATGCTGTTATTCCTCTTAAATAATTATATGCTGTTTATTTGATTTTTGTCTCCCTAACAGGAAAGTTGTTTCGACTTTTACGTCGTGTAAAAGTTTTTGCTGAAATGTTTATAAGATGATCTTGAAAACAAGATATCTGCTACCTTTCCCAAGTGTAATGTATAACTCCCAAACCTTCAAGTTCTGATCATAACTTTTTATTTTCAACTCTACAGAATTGACACAACGTCGTAAATTGAAGATGGTAATCTTCAGCCTGATTGGAGTTGTAGTGCTTTGCATCGTCGTTGCCTTGGTTGTGTTTATTGTGGTAAGTAACAGTAGTAGTGTCAGAAACTTTTGTCTATTGCTGTTAAAATAAACAATAGATTCATTCAAATGAAAGCTGTGTGCTGCCATTACTGCTGGGTTGACAAAATTCCATAAGCCTTTTTGAGGTATGGCGGACGTGATACACGTGCGTCACACGCTGGACTGATGCCATGCTCACCATGTTGGTGGTCATTAGGTTTACGTGTAAACGCCGCGTCGCCTAAAATGCACACTTTACTGAATAACAATACGTTCTATTTCTATGGTCAATACGCACAAATTTACCACAACTTTACAGTGTTGAAGCATTGTGTCCGCCACACCTCAAAAAGGCTTATTAACTTCGTCTGGCATTCATTTTTGTACAAATCACAAGAATCATTGATAAATGACGTTGACGCAATGTTGAAAGCACCAGTATGACCAGTGTGATGCCAGCAGCAGATACAGCAAATTGTTTTGTACTCCATCCTTACATTCTGGTCACAAATTTGAACTCAGCCTCTCACTGTGTTTTTATTCTCTTTGTGTTAATGCAGTACCGTCTTATCAACAAAAACAATGTGACCCATCAAGACCAGAAAGCCACCATGCCTCAACAGAACCATGTAAGTTTGTAGCCTCGGGTGCCACTAAAACAAAACCCAGAAGGGGGGGAGGACTTGGTTATTGCAAAGAAACATTTCTTAATATTGACATCAACATTTCTCATTAGATTGTTCCCTATTAAGCCAATTCAGCGAACATAATCGTGATAAATGCTCGCAAACGAATACGGTTATTGAAACCAATTCGGTAAATATTCACTTGTCTAGATGTCAAGACCAGCAAAATATTGAGACCGGCATAGTTCCAGACCAGGACAGAGACAGGGCGGTAGGGGAGACCACAGGTCGGGAGACTGATCGAGACCTACTACACTGATAATCAGCTCTGGTTTACACACATGCCTGCATGATATTTGTAACAATGAAAACCCTGGTGTGTCTGCTGCCACCTTGTGTCTGTACAGTCTCCAGTTCAATGATGACATCACCACTTCTTGTTGTATCGCCAATGTTGAGGGCATTGAACACATTGTCATTCTTGTTTTTTTGTTTCTGCCTTACTCTTAGATGATGAATCAAGACAAGGCTGTAGAAGCTGGTGCCCTCCCACCTAAGGTATAGAGAACGAACCTAGAGAAAAACCTCGCCCCCCTCCCCAACCTTGCCCCACCCTTATGGCAGCAGATCAGTGGATCTTATTTTAAGGTGATTGTTAGGTGCCAGTTTTATGACAAACACAATGAAGCTGTAAAAATGGGAGTGCCGTCCCTTTCAATTTCATCATAATCTTACTATAAAATGATTGGATGATATATTTTGTGAGGTCTTTAACAGCTTTTTAACATTATTTCTGCTTTGTGTTGTAGATTTATTCCTTTGAATTCCATTCTTTTATATTTAAAAGCATGTAAATGTCAGTACCATGATTTTAAGGTGCACAACATTTTTTATTTTTTTTTTGGGGGGGGGCTTTGGTCTCGGTCTTTCATTGTATACTGTCAGTTTGGTTGGAGTGTCAAGGCTGAGCAATATTCATGCACTGGACTCACTCCAGGGTTTCTTTTATGTGGTCGATCTTGATCACCGATACCAGAAACCAATTTCATGTAGCTGCTTATAAAAGCAAAAAAGTAGCTTAGCATAAGACAGTTTTGTTTACCAGAATAAGCTTACCAGTAAAAGTACCTGGGGTCGATTTCACAAAGAGTTAGGACTCGTCTTATCTCGAGTTAGGACGAGTAATTCGTCCTAACTTAGGATTAATCTTAAGGTCTGCATGCTACAGTGCAGGGTTGGGACTCGTCCTAAGTCCTAAGATCAGTCTTAAGTTGGGAAGACTTGTGTGAAATTGACGGCAGGTCACACGTTCAGTATTTAACAGGATTCCTGGTATAGTTTTTCTAACCAAAACAAAATGTTCCGCAAATATTTCTGCTTCATTTTAATTTTTTGCTGGTTCATTCCGTTTTTAAGAGCATATTTTGAGTTGACAAAAATGTTTGTGTATTTTTTTTTCCCGTGTCTTGCTATATTCACCTTTTGAAAGGAACATTTTTTCAAGGACCTTTGAAACCACTAATGCATACCAAGTGTCCCAGTAATAAATGAAACATTGGTACAGGACATGTGAAACTTGACTTAAAAAAAAAGAATTGTCTGAAAATTCAAATTGCAGGGGGCTATAGCAAACGTTTGACTACTTTGCGTATTCTTTGCCAGTGTCTTGCTAGATTCAGCAAGGACCTTCATGAGTACCAAGTGTCACAGTGGTAAAGGAAAACACTGGTACAGGACATGTGAAACTTGATAAAAAATGGATTGTCTGTTCAAAATGGATTGTCGGGTTCAAATTGCAGGGTGCTATAGCAGGACACAGGATGTTGAGATATCACTTGGGTATCATCAGCAGGAAGCTTTCAAATAATCTGAACTGAAATGTAAACTTCCCTCAAAGACATGGTCATGTTGCAATCATGTCTTCATGTTGCACATGAAGACCTTGTAGACAAAGGGTTAAGGCCCGGTCCCACTGCAGCGATAACGAAAACGTTAACGACGCTAAGAGAACGCACCCTATTGGTTGAATGAGTGTGTGCGTATTCTGCGTGGAGCAATTCAACCAATAGAAGGCGTTCTCTTTGCATCGTGATTGTTATCGTTCATGTTATCGCTGCCGTGGGACCGGGCCTTAAGTCACGTTGAAAAGTTAGGATTTTGTCAAAAAATTATACACAAATATACAGGTCATACTTCTATAATTGAAAGTTATAATCTATGTTTATAATAGAAATTATAGTATTCCAAAAACCAATGTTGTTTTCTGAAGTGGTCTGCCTTTAACTCAAAGTGAAAAATGTGGATGATATTTTATACCAGTTGTTTATGTCTCTGAAATTTCAAAGTTTTAAAAATGTTTAAGGGGTATTCTATCATTCATGTTTTGATAATGTAAATCATACTCGCATAAAATGTATGCGAAGGGTATATATTTTTCTGTATTTGTAATTCTAACAATAAATTTTGACAATATCAGTTAAATATATTATATGAAGTATCCAGTGTGTGTTATTTAGCTCCACCTTCTGACAGCTTGGCTTAGATGTTTAGAATCTCATTTGCACTTTTGAACAAAGTCCATAATATAGATGCCATCCACATCCATGTAATATAACTACATTTGTGTGTACATGTAAATGACCTACATTTCATATACTGACAATCACCATAGGATTGTTAAACAATAGCCTATATTTTTGAGGATGTATTTTGAAAATAAATTTTTTGTCATCTTGCTGGATTGAGTCAAAAAATTAATTCACCTTTGAAAGTGAAAGTTCCGATGAGAGCCGACATTTCTTGGAAAATGTGACCCCCAACTGTGAAATCTTCGTTCGCAAGCAACATGTGGGGGTTTAAGTAACTTAACCAACTTTCCATTGCAATAAATTAAACAATTCATGAACATTGTACAGTCATGGACCACAAATATCTTGTGGTATTCCCCTTAAAGGGAAGCTATACAATAATACATACATTTGGTAATCTTAAAAATAATGGCAATAAAATATACTGGTTATGTTAGAAGCCTAGAGCAGCTTTCGATATAAAGCATTTTGAAAAACGTTTCACTTCAAACTGTTGTAATAAGCGTATTCGCATTTGCAGCTGCGCATGTCTGTTACTGCTGACAACGCAATTTGTTTATCTCTCGTGACCTTTTCAACAGGTATTGTCAAAAGGTCACGGGAGATAAACAAATTGCATTGTCAGCAGTAACGGACATGCGCAGCTGCAATTGTGAATGCGCTTATTAAAGTAAGGTTTTTTGTGTTTTTTTAAAGTTTTTATGCCTCAGAATTTGAACATGAATGAAGTTTTTCAGATCCAGTATTCCTATTAGGAGTTATTCTTCCTGTGCTGCGTGGACATATTCACACCAAATTTTCAACTTTTGTGAAATGAAATGTTTACATGTTAGTTTTTTTGTATACATCTACATTTAAATCGGACTAAAACAGTCAAACGATTCCAAAAACCAAAGGTGTACTTTGCCTTTGATGGGTTTTTTTAAATAAGAATTTTGCTGCAAAGAATTTTCTTGACAGGTTGGGGGGCCATACTGCGAGTGGTCTTTGGATCATTTCCAATGAGGAAGTGTAATGAAAGGCCTGTCAGGAAACAGAAACGTCGGTAGAAACTTAACGACCGGGCTCCATGGGGGGAAACACCAAGATATACATGTACGGAACATGGACATTAAACACTTAACTGCTATCATGAAATCTTTCCTGTGTCTGTTGACTATAAATAAATACAAAGATGTTAAGACACTTCACTACTTCTTTAGTTCCTAAGCGATTTTTTAAGGTGAAGTCAGAATAAAAATACAAACACCAGTCTGTTTTGGGAAACATTTCATTTGCTTGTTTTTTTGTGTATCATGTAATTTTCACTTTCATGACAACAGTATTACACAAACTATTAAAAAGCTTACAGAGAAATACAAAGATAACATTCTAACCATAGTTTTGGGTGGCTATTTAATAATAAATACAAAAATCCCAACAAGAAAAGCTCAATCAGTTTTAAAAGAGGTTATTATTATGACTATTATTTATGTTTGGATTCAGGATGTAAAAAAAAAAAAAAAGGTTATTCTTCCAGACACATGCTGCAAGTTGACCTTGAGTGAGCAAGCTAGCGCAGGGTTATCCGTCCAAAACAGCTAGATGGAAAACCACCTGGCAAGACACTTGAACTAAACATTTCTTGAAACAATAGCAGTTCGGATGGAAATCTTTGAAAAAGGGAAGGAAATCTTTGAAAAGAGGGAAAGAAAGGGACAACTTTTACTCACCCTTTTTTCAATGAAAGTAAAAAAAATTCTTCATGATTTCTGGTAGAGTGTACCATTCCTAATGACCACATGGCTGTTCCTGAACTATTGACGAGCAGGTTAAGAGGCATGTAATTAAAACTTTAAAAGGGCAAGGCCATTTTCATTTTTGCAAAGGGCATTTCAGTTGAGAGACTAGGGCAATAGAGGCAAGACCAGAGCAACAAAGGCCAAGAAGAGGGCAACGGTGGACAAGAAGAGGGAAACAGGGCAACATGGGCCAAGAAGAGGGAAACAGTGGCCAAGACCAGGGCAACTGAGGCGAAGACCAGGGCACACTTACCAGAGTCAACAGAGGCTAAAGGAGAGTCTAAGACCAGGGTAGCAGAGGAAAAGACATGAAAGACAAGGGCAACAAGGTCCACAGGACTAGAACAAAATAGGCTTGAGGCCAAGATCTGAGCAACAGAGGCCAAGACCAGAGCAACAGAGGTCAAGATTAGAGCGATAGGAGGTCAAGACTCGAGCAATAGAGGCCAAGACCAGAGCAACAAAGGTCAAGAAAAGAGCAATAGAGGTCAAGACTAGAGCAATAGAGGCCAAGACCAGAGCAACAAAGGTCAAGATTAGAGCGATAGGAGGTCAAGACTCGAGCAATAGAGGCCAAGATCAGAGCGACAAAGGTCAAGACCAAAGCAATAGAAGCCAAGACCAGAGCGACAGAGGTGAAGACCAGAGCAATAGAGGTCAAGACTAGAGCAATAGAGGTCAAGACTAGAGCAATAGAGGTCAAGACTAGAGCAATAGAGGTCAAGACTAGAGCAATAGAGGTCAAGACTAGAGCAATAGAGGTCAAGACTAGAGGAATAGAGGTCAAGACTAGAGCAATAGAGGCCAAGACAAGAGCAATAGGCCAAGAAAAGAGTAACAGGCCGCAGACTTAAGCAAAAGGGGGCCAATGGCCTTTGTGATGAATACCAGGCCTGGTATCAATCCTATGTACATGTAATAGGCCTACCAGGATACAGGTTGAACAAGAACCTAAACCAGGAAGTTTAAACAAGTATTACATGAACCTGTACGTGTGTGCAAAACAGTATCAATTGACAGATCATGGCCTTTGGACTGGGTGGGGCACTTCACTGTAGTGCCATATGCATCAAAAGAAAATCTCTGCATGGATGAGCCATCCATGGTTAATGTAGGCTCTAAACCGATGGATTGACAAGTACATCTTTTGACATTGGGCCCACATGGTCGACATATGAAAATGCCCAACCAGCATTATGCGTAGAAGGGTCTACTAATCTATTTCACCAAACACGTCCTGCATTATATCACAGAGGAAGATAAACATGAAATTTGTTTCTGTGGTGGAGAGGGTAGTTGGGGGGGGGGGGTGGGGTCATGTTATACTCTTCTTCCACATAACATACGCCAAGTACACACTTTGAAGATGGTTAGAGATAAACACATGTGTATTTGGTTGCAAGTGTGGAAAATCATTCTTTCACAGTTCCACAAGTATACGTGTAGACTCGCGAGACTTCTGCTCCCGCAACAACCGCCTCAATTTAGTCGGGAGCCCAGCAGTCTCCCAAGAAGAAGTGTAGTCATGTATCAGCCTTTAATGTGACAAACATTAAATGACTTGTCTGCAAGTCTTATTCATGTGGGGAGAGAGGAGGTCAGACCTTCCTCAGCATGAGCATAGCTCTCAGCATGAGTGGCTGCAACCTTCCCTGCCTCCATGCCTACAACAGCCCTTATGTCTATATATACATAAAGTGAATGACCCTGTGGAATGACTCTGTGATAAAAATTAAATTCCTAACCAGTATTATCCTATTACTGGATTAACATTGCAACCATTTTTTAATGGATTACCACTTCACGTTAAGACTTCGCATAGACCCGTGCTCAATGTACGCAAAAAAGGCCAAGTACAGGTAAAATATGTCTGTTAAATTCGCACCCTTGCTCATTATGCACAGTTCCTAACATACTTCTTCTCTACCTGCAAACATGCACAGTGTCAGGTCCCCAGAAGCACAAATTGATTTTTTGTATTAATTTTGTAAGTATTCAGCTGGGTTCATTGCTCGGTCTGTTGCACAATTTAAAGCTAGCTTTAAATTGAATGAAAGTAAAATGGAGGTCCATGTGCCAAGGAACACTCATGGATTTGGCCTTGGGAGCGGAGGGCTGATTAAATAGGATGATTTTAGTGTGAATGCATTTTGAAATTCTAAACTTTCATATCAGACCGAAAGACTTATCTGCTACAATTCACAGTTGTGACTGCTTAGGCGTTTATTGTGGTTACCTTTTTCCGTTTTCAAATCATACTACTACTACTACTACACGTATATACGCAGAGCTGCCTCACAATTAGGAGGTAATAAATCCGCTAAACTTTCATTAATACAAGTGATACACTTGCACTTTAATAAACCAGAGAACAATGTAAGTAGGCCTTTAACAGTTCCATGTTAGTCATTTCGGTCGTCAATGATACATGTAGTTTCAATCCAATTCTTTCCTCAAACATTGCTGACTTCAATACTAATGAATTTCTTTTATGTGATTTCCTACATTCTAAACAATGAAACCGACAAGGCGTTTGGTAAAACATGTAGAAATCATGGCCTCTTTTTCAAAAGAAAATACTATTAGTTTCACAAAATTGTAAAGAAACAAAAGTGACTCCTTCTACCTGACTATAACTCATAAACATTCTTTAGTAAATATAAACTGCCTACGCAATATTGGTGAGGGTACAAACATCAATTAAAAGTATGAAAACTTACTGATCATCAAGTTCATACTAGGACATTTCTGTGAAATACTATTTCAAAAACCTAAACAAAAGAAGAAAAGTGACAGCTGATTTTGGTAAGGGGGGGGGGGGGGGTTACATGCTGAAAGCACATCTTTTCACTAGTTTCTCCTAACACACACACGTTTATGTTTTGAAACCAATATATGTCATTCTGCCTTCCAAGAACAAGCTTGTTTTGACCTCTTCTTTGCACTTTAATATTGACCAACTTATGGCTCAGACTTAACACACTTGTGGCTCCAGATATTTGACCTGCTGTACTTGTGGCTGAAGGAATTTGACTCACTTGTGGCTCAGAATGTATGACCCACTTTTGGCTCAGAGTATTTGAACCACATGTGGCTCAAGATACTTTAACCTGCTTGTGGCTGAAGGAATTTGACCCACTTGTGGTCAGCATATTGGACCCACTTGTGGCTCAGTGTATTGGAACCGATTGTGGCTTAGTGTATTTGGACCCACTTGAGGTCTAATTGTAGAGTATTTGACCCACTTGTGGATTAATATATTGGACCCAGTTGTGGCTCAGTGTATTGGAACCAATTGTGGCTTAGTGTATTGGACCCACTTGTGGCTTAATTGTAGAGTATTTGACCTACTTGTGGATTAATATACATGTATTGGACCCAATTGTGGCTTAGAGTATTTGACCTACTTGTGGATTAATATATTGGACCCAATTGTGACTCAATGTATTTGACCCAATAGTGGCTTGAGTTTTGACCCACTTGTGGCTCAACATATTGGACCCACTTGTACATAAATACCAGCAAAACAAAATTTTGATTTTTCAAATGCATCTCTGTTTGAGATATAACAAGTCAAATACTACTTTCAAGAGCCCAACGATTACATTTCCTAAAAGGTAGTACAGTTGACTCCCGTTTTCCTCGTATTAGATCCAAACTTTGTTGTATCTTCTTGCAGTAATAATCGTGTACTAAAAATGTACAGTACTTTGTTTTTAGTTTTTAAGATTTACTTTGCATTCCTGCTTATATACTGTTTTTATACTAGTTACATGTTGTCTAGAATACTCAGCACAATTACATGGGATTGTCTACCCATTAACACCAAGGACTTGTTGCCATTATCAAGGCCCTTGACTCATGATACGTACCCCTTGAGATCAAGCTTTGCATAAACACAATGACACGTTCTTTTTACAGTTCAACTACATGTAGAAAGAAAAACAGTGCGGCCCTGAATTCTAAATTTGCAGAAGTTAGTAATTATTTAGTTCAACATTTTTTTTTATGGAAATAATCGTTAAGTTTCTTTCACCAGAAAAAAAATAATATCCTGACATTATAAAATGATGGGTACAATTCATGCATTTATTTCCCTCAAACAAAAAAACATCAGAAAAACTATTAAACACAGTTGACAATGTATGTGTTGTATACATGTGTATGAATAGTTGCAAACAAATGTGTTAATAATTGTATACATTTAAGAGCTACATGTGTATAAGGAGCAATTAATTATGATATAAATATTTTTTTTTACTTTGTGATAAACATGTTTGAATTCATGACAAGTGCAGCCATGAAAAACATGTGCATTTGAAATGTTCAAAATTGCAACGACAAAATTCAAAAAAATTCTGTCCAATCCTTTTTTCTTTTTTTAACTACGGCAGACGCTAAATGATATCCAGATTACAACATATAGTTAATTAAACAAAGATTATTTACATAGAGTATTTACTTTATAGAGTAGAAATAGTACTTTTGAAACCTAAACACAAACTACAATGTACCAGTTTTTGGTAATTAACATACAAACCTATATAGCGTTAGTTTTCCTTTTCCAGAAATAAAATACCTTAAAGAAAAAGAAATGTTTACAATTGAAAAGTGGGTGGGTACACGTAGGCAGTAATGTTTTACTTTAGTCAAACAAGCACACTGTGATAGTACAATAGTCATCATATCATCTCTTTATATGCATGTTTTTTATTGACATTACACTGTATAAATTTATCTTTTAATTCAGACACAACACTGACTACCAAAGTCATGTATGTCACTCGAACTCGCTCCGAGCAACAATGTCGTACATGTATCTCTGCGTCTATTGATTTTATGCTTACATCCAGGTTTTTTTTAAAGCATCTACAACCTTTTGAAACTTTAAGCTACATAGTATTCCATGTTAACGTTAATTTACATGTAACAAACATGAGGGTGGGGATTCTGCGACTCTTGTTCAATAGACCTCAACATGTAAATGTAGGTCACCATTGCCAAGTTCAAACAGTGTAAGTGTGTTCATAAGTCACGCACTTCTCTGAGCCAATGAACAGTTGATTCTTTTGCTTTCATTGAAGGCGCTGCTTGACCTTGTGACATTACAATACATGCATGATGATGGGGGTACATTTATTTTAAAAGCAAAACAAACAATTTAAATTTAATCAGAATGTGCTCTGATTATCATGGTTAAAACTATTTCTCATATAATACAAACATGTGTACATACATGTATCCCTTATGGTGCAAAACAACCAAGTTCAATGAGCAAACTTTAGTAAGCACAACCATTGTCATTTTCATCTTAAATATTTTCTCTAAGATGCCATTCTCTGTACATGTACCAAAAGTGGCCTTTATAAATTATAGCCTTGTTTTGGGCCAATTTACATAAAGAAAAACTAAACACTTTGTAACTCATGCACAGTGATCAGTGAGTACAACGACGCATGGATGTTGCATCACAGTGGTTTTCATTTTTCATGGCGGCAAACAGTGACTTTTAGTGTTACAAACTTTGACAAGCATGCATTAGGACCTTTTTTCAGTTGCATTTTACCAAACATTTGTCTGCCTACTACGCTTGTAAAGATGATACAACATTGGTTGCTTCGAGACTTTCATGAAATTGCTGTTTTCATGACATTTTGTCCACTCCTTAGAAATATGTTTTGGAGAAACTTGCAGTCACAATGCAATCATTTTATCTTTATTACAATTTTTTTTTGTTTAAATACATCATTCACAGGAAATTTTGCCAACATACATGTTATCAATACTGTTCAATGACTTATCACATATCAGTATTGCTTTGGTCTTCATTCAAATATTGGGTTTTTCCCGAAAGCTGCTATTTTCTCTCTAGCTCAAGATTTATGCTTTTATCAACAACACACCGATTAGTGAGAAAAGAAAAGCGCCGTTGTTTCTTGCACTGAACCTTGGGCGGATTATTTAAAGGAGCTTTCAGTGGCAAAGGGACGTTTAGAAGGAGGGACAAGATGTCTTGGGAGTGATTCAGGGATGTCATGTCCCTCCAGCTTGATGCTGATGAGGTGCTGAGCCACAGCAAACTCTTCAGAATCCAGCATCCCATCGCGGTCCACGTCAGACAGCTTCCAGATGCGACCAAGGACTGTATTAGGCAGCTTGGACTTAACCATCTGCTCTTTGGCACTTTTACCTGATACCTTACCATCAATAGGACCAAGTTTCTCAAAGAGTTGATCATAAATGTGCTTCTTCTCTGAGATGACCCACTCATTGATCTCTCCTTTGCCGTAGTCGGCGCCTTCACCAGATCCAGCGCCAAATGGGTTGTCATTCCCGACGAAGGCACCTCCTCGGATCGGCATGTGCCTGCTGTCGTTGGCCTGCTGGGCTTCTTCTGTGGGTACCATCTGCATGAGGCGAGTCATGTCCCGTGACAGCATCAAGTCCAGCTTCTCGATCATCTTGGGCTTGAGTTGATGGAACTTGGTGAAGTCCATGTCCTGAAGGACTTCCTGCATGCGCTTCATTGGGGGGAAGTCACCCGGGGATATGGCGTAAGTGCGCTCTACTTCTTTGTAGACATCAGCCAGGTTGTTGATCAGCTGTTGCTTCTTGGACTCCTTGCCAAACATGGACGGCATATCCCGACGTAGAAGACTCATCACATAGGCATGCACCTAAGTGTAAGGAAGAAAAATAAAAAAGGACAATGTTAAGACATTTAGCACTCATGGCCATGAGAATTAAAACTCAACTATACAACACATTTATACTACACTCCAGAAAGTATATCAAAATGGTAAGTCTGCAATACATATCTCATTTCCATGTTTGTCCTTAAAGGAACCTTTCTTAATAAAACAGATCAAAATGTTCATTGTGTTGCCCTTTAAATTGTCCCTACTCAAAGAGCTGAAAGTCATGCCAAACATTTGTTACACATGAAGCACCTTAATAATAATAATAAAATCTATATAGCCCCAAATCCATCGAAAGCAATGCTCCATGGCGCTTTAAATACAGAGAAACATTAAAAGACAAAATCCCTAAATAGATAAACAGAAAAAACATCAAGGTATAAAAATGAGTTTGAAATCAGTAAACAATTTCATGCAAAAAATTACAAACAATTAGGCCTATAGAATTAAACAATATACAAAGGAAATGTACAATATATCGTAGCGTCATACGTTATGGACCTTCATATGATTCCTGTTTACCGCGAAATTGTGCAAACTGCACCGGTGACAGAAGCTATGCAGTTTACTCACGGTCTGTATTTTCATCAGCTTAATCATGCTGAGAATAAAGTTTGCTGTCGTTGGTTATGCTCAAACATTTATAAAATGATTGATTTTTTGTACTAATCACTAGTGCATTATTATGCCAATATTCAAATGAGTCAAAGAAACATCATCCAACCTCGAAAGTTCAAAACAAAATTACTATCTGCTAGATTGAGTTTCATTCTGCTTTAGTCACTAGATGGATCACGTGAGGTGGTTACTATTTGGAATTCTATGGTGTGCAAATGTGGGGAAAATATTAAAATATTTTAAGTGAAAATGACAACATTTTTTAAAATTTATTTACTGCATACTGCAATAAATTCCGATAAGCGTAATAAATATTAAGTCTACATTAAAGAGAAAATATCATAGATTGGTTTCTTATCTCCTGAAACCAAACATTACTGGTCTGAAATGGGGGAAAACGGATTGTTATAAAGTGTGTGTGCATCAAGGGGGGATGGGGTGTTTTACTTTCATGCCTTATGATATCTCTGGATTCTAATATGCCATTCTAATATGCCATAATGCCTTAGGACAAAAATGTAATTAAATTAATGTAATTAAAGTAGTAATTGAATAATATTTTTGATTTGTTTTGCACGCCATACTAGCTTCTGAATATTCAATAAAATACCAACCAATGAAAGGTGTGAAAACATATGACGTTGCTCCAATGTCGTGCATGCATTTATAAGCATTGTTAATGGCGGACTGTATCTCGCAACGTAAAACCAAAACTTAAAAAATTTCAACACATCATGAAGTGAAAGTGTTATTGTTAAAAAATTTGATAGATGATTTGAAAAAAAAAAAATTAGTTTTTGATAGTAGAAAATTTTCCTGTTATCCTACTGAAAACACATGACACCAGGATACAATACAATTTTATGCAAAAATTTCAAAATGCAAAGAGAGTGTAAAAAGCAGACAAGCTGTTACCCCAGTGAAATTGTAAGATTGGATAATAAGCAAATGTCGCCTTTTTACACCTGAATGACATAATACAGGATACAAGATACAGTTCATGTACATGTACATTTATTTATGTATGAACCACAATAAGAAATTGGAAAAACTTCTGCACCTTTATATGGGGCGCCGTCTGTCAATTAATTGTTTGGCATTTTTTTATTTTTTTTTTATTTGTAAACCATGTTTTTCATGCTTCAATTTTTATGGTTTAAAAACCATGAGTTGTAAACCATGATTTTCATGTTTCAATTTTCATGGTTTATAAACCATGTTTTTTAAATGACTCATTTTTTATGGTTTATAAACCATAATTTTTAAACCATGATTTTCGTGCTTCTATTTTATGGTTTATAAACCATGATTTTCATGCTTAAATTTTCATGGTTTATAAACCATGTTTTTAAGATGACCCAATTTTCATGGTTTATAAACCATGATTTGTAAACCATGAATTTGATGCTTCATTTTTTTCTGGTTTATAAACCATGTTTTAAAGATGCGTAAAAATTCCATGGTTTATGAACCATGATTTATAAATGTTTTTTGCATGTTCATGGTTTGTAAACCATAAACTTACACACACAAAATACTACTTGGTATGTAAACCATAAAAAGGATTTGGCAACACTTTTATGGTTTACATCTAATTGCTATAAACCATGGTAAAAACTAGCCTTAAAAATGCCAAACAATTAATTGACAGACGGCGCCCCATACCTTTATACACCGTAATGTACAGACCCTTCACAAATGTGCCATCACTAAGGTCAAACAATAAAAACACACATTGTCACAGTCAACCTGGTGCGACCGTAACGCAAAAGACGATTCGCTACTCTTGAATGAGACTCAGAGTATAAAAATGCGGCATAATAATACGACACAACCAATAAATGGGAGGAATTTCTTTGGTTGGAAGTCTTCCTTTGACCTCAGTGAGGGCATTGTTTGAGCTCCTGACATTATCCGAAACAGATTAAATCTGAAACAAAGTTCGCAAATCGCAATGTACTTGTGGTAAACAATTTGATGAAATGTCAATACTATAAGTTGTTTTGTTTAAAAGGGCAGGGATTACTTTCCATATGGCGCCACCACTTTTTCACTCATTTTTAAATAAAGCCCTGATATCTCATTGATGAGGTAAATTAGACACTTTATTATTTCATATCAAATGAAAAAGTGGTTGCGCCATACTGAAAGTTTTCCAAGGGAAGCTCCATCAGTGTAGTGCAGGGTTATGAACGATATTTCCAATTCTCTGTTGTCACTTCTGAAACTAACAATTATTACAAATTGACACATCAATGAAATGAACACAGAAATACCAGAGAATAAAAATGACATTCAGTCAATATATGCAAACATCGACACAGAAAAAAATTCAAAATATAAATAAATGAAGATGAAGCCGACATCTTCTCAAAGTAATTCTGGTAATAAAATAATACAATAATATGGTCATGAAAAATGAATATCAATTTTATAGTTGTTTACCTTTGCTAGTCTTGCCCTTTTGATGAGATCATTCAGCTTTCGTAGAGCTGCATTTCCGGGCAAACTCTGGATATCTTTGAAAAGATCCAACTCTTCAGCTTCAAAGAGTTTCCTATTCATGTCAAAATGTAGAGGCTTATCCCAGAAGGACCCGATGTAAACGCGGGACACCTCTGGCGTGTTGATGACTTTCCCCAGAGACCACATAAGGGCTCCGTACACCCTCATTAACTGCTGATGGTCAACCATGTCCGATTTGTTTAGGACGATGCGGATCTTGTCATCATTGCCCTTCAGGGCCTCGATACATCTGCGGAACTCATCAGAGATGTCCAACTTGTGAGCATCGAAAAGCAGAATGATCCGATCTGCTCGTTCCGCAAACCACTCCAATACACCAACAAAATTGTACCCACGGTCTAGTCGCTGCTTTTCACCAGATAGGATACCTGGTGTGTCGATAATTGTGATACTTTCAAGGACCGGGCTCTGTGTTAGCGAGCACTGGAAACGATTCAGGAAAGCGTTACCGAATTTGCTCAGAGCTCGGTACTGTCGTTTGGGGTCGACAACAAGAGCATTACCAGGGATGACAGAGTCATTTTCACCGTATTCTATCGCCATAAATCTATCTGTGGTGGGCTCGGGACCCACGCGAATTCCAGGGAAATCTTTTTCGAGTAAATACCTGATAAATGTCGTCTTTCCTGTGGAGTACTGGCCGACGAGTAGGACCATCGGCTTCGCCAGGAAATCGGCCGCGTCCATGGCCGGCGAGTGGAAGTCATGAAATCTGTAATGTTCTTCCAACGGGTGTATCGTCGTTTTGTACAGTTCTTGCAGTCCCTCGACCACAGAATTGTAGGTGTGAGGCTGCTTTCGGCGATTCTCATCCTTATTGAGCCAAGAAAACATATTGAAATGAGAGTTTGTACCACCAAAAAGAGAGACTTACGGCGATTTGAATTTACTCGATGTCAAATAAGTGCACTGCTGTCGGCGCCCACCAATAACACAACCATGTACACGCCTTTCCTATGCGATGTGGGATCGGTGTGGTGCACTGTGGGTAAACGCCGATGACACACCAAAACAGTCTGGTCTCTCAAGAAATTGTATGCACTGAGTCACGGTAAAAAAAGAGTCGAATGCTTGACGAAAATCGGATGACATCATAATCGCCAACGCATCGTCGATTGATTGGTTGAGGGCGTCCTTGCACAAAACTTCGGCTTAAAAACTTAGCCACCACATCGGCCGCTTTTGGACCTCCATCCCATGCGTCACAAATTGTATACAAATAAAAAACATTCACTTAATTTTGTAACATCCAAGTAGATCTTTGTCTTTTTGATTGGAGAATACAACTTTCTAAACGAACAAAGCGTAGGCCTACAATTTTTAATATTGTGAAATTACACCTGTTTTTGGACATGAAGGTATTGGTAATTGTCAAAGGCAAGCCTTCACAGTTGGTGTATCTCAACTATGCATAAAATAACAAACCTGTGAAAAATTGAGCTCAATCGGTCTTGAAATCAAATTCGAAGAAAATTACTTCTTTCTCGAAAACTATGGCACTTCAGAGGGAGCCGTTTCTCGCAATGTTTAATACCATCAACCTCTCCCCCTTATACTCGTCACCAAGAAAGGTGTTCTCCGGCCTGGCGGCCGTCGGGAGCGGAGGAGTTATCGCAAATATTCCCTTCCCTGCCCCCGAAAACAACAACCTTTGAAGTTTGTGAGTTGACAGGGAACGGGAACGACGTTCTTATTCCTCCACAATTCCTCGACGATGACCAGAACGCGGTCCGGAAGTTAGCATAGGCTATTGGTAATATGCAAATTAATACAAGTAGCCTAACTTGTATTTGCATATTACGGTCATACCGCGTATCCCCTAGTTGGGCTTCTGGCTGCTCACCATAGCGCCCTCAATTTAGTTGCCCGTGTGTACTTGCTCATTGCATTTTATTTCTGTCGGCTGTAAACCCGCCACTTGCTGCCTAAATTTGAGGAAATGCAGTAATGGATATTGTGACATTATTGTACCAAAACTTGCCGGCTCCCTAATCAATCTTTCATTTTTGTTCATCAAAAGGGGTTTGGCGGTCTCCATTATAGTTTACAGATGGAACCTCTAAACTATGGGGCGGGGTTAATATTGGTCTAACTCTTCCAACCTTAACGTAATCATTATGACTAGGGTTATAGCTATTTCCTTCATCTAGGGTACATGAAGATCGGGGAGGGGGATCCTGAACTCAAAAAAATAAAAAGTAACACATAGACATTCCTTTCTTTCTGAAAATTTATTGCTGATCACTGTGTACTTATTTTTGCCTTACTTAATATTACACCGACATTACCATTGATAAAAATAAGGATTTAATGAAGTTAATTCCAGGCCCTCAAAAAGCTATTCAAACATTCCTAAATTAAAAGTCAAAAGTAGAATTTCACAAGCCAGTGACAGAAACAGTTTTTCTGCAGATTGTATGCATGGATTGTTTTGGTTACAAAATGATAATAATTGAGGACAGACAACGGTCCGTATGTTTTGTAGGGTCACGTTGCCATTGTCAATTACTATAGATCACAGACTAAAAAAGGATCAAAGTCATCGAATGGTACTGTGTTTTAAAAAGCCTGTAAAAATAACTATTGTCTTTCTCTGGTGTTAGTTTATCGGCGTTTCGCAAGTATTTTTTTATTTCCACACAATAACGATATGAAGAAAAAAAAAACAATAATTATTTGTCTCACATATTATAGTAGAAATTCTTACAATTTAAAAACTGGTTATTTGTGGGGCAATTATACAAGTATTCAAAAGTCACACATTACTAGATTCTATTATTTACAAACAACAGGAACCTGCCCTTTGTAAAAATCAACAAGCTTTATTATTACTTAATTTTCGTTGTTTGGAGACAAAGAGCATTTATTTTCCCTAAACAGCCCCAATGGTTGATTTTTAAAAGGAAATCAAATCAAAACTGTTCACAAGCACATAATCAACTTTACGTGTATTTATCTAAAAGCAAAAATTCTGAATAAAGCTAACAAAACCATAATATAGCTCATGAAAGATACAAACAATCATAGGCCTACAATCACATCAATGAGAATAAACAACATAATATTATTGCTATCATTATAGTACGTCAAAGATTTTGAAATAAGCACCAGGAAGAATTGCCAATGGCAGACATGGAATGAAATTTGAACAAAAAAGTAAAGTATTAACTTTCA
Organism: Asterias amurensis; assembly: GCF_032118995.1. NCBI lineage: Eukaryota > Metazoa > Echinodermata > Asteroidea > Forcipulatida > Asteriidae > Asterias > Asterias amurensis. The sequence goes on from NC_092648.1 coordinate 16,511,936, forward strand.
GATGATATTTGGGTCAAGTTCGTTTCAAAGTAAGTAATAATGACCCCCTTTAAAAACAATAAATGAAAAATAAAGTTTCAACATCTTAAAAACCTCCAGATAAACTATAGTGATATCACAGGTATTTCAGTTCCTATCTTTAAGTTCAATTATAAGTTTCAAACAATAGAAAGACAGAATAAAGGGAAAGGGAACGGGAATCAGGACCATGGTTAGGAAAACAAGCTAATTAAGTTCTAAACAAACTATGCTCTTCTGGGAAAGTTTTTAAAATGGGAGAGGTTAAAATATGTTTTTAATATTTAACAAATCTTCACACTTCCATTTTGGAAGTTGTAATATTAATTTATTTAACTGCAATTTTAAAACAAACATCCAAATAGTACTATATTATTTTCCTTGTTTTAATTTTTTCATTGAAAAGCAAATTGGTCCTTCAGTAAGTTTTTATGAATAATTAGGTTTGTACATATATGGGAGGTGAGCCTTTTTACAGTTACAAGTCAGGCCAGGAATTTTACCTTTGAGAGAATAAGTCCATTGGCATTTCAATTTGAATGTCTTAAAGTCTATGGGCAACTGTTGAAGGGGCACCAAGAGCTGAAACCAAGGGCAACAAAGGACATGTTCCCCTTGGTCACTGTGTAATTCCAGGGGTGGATTTCACAAAGGTAGTTCTAACTTAGGACTAGTCCTAGGCAATGCTAAGAGATAGGACCAGTCCTAAGTTAGGATGAGTTACTGGTCCTAACTTAGGACTAGTCCTATCTCTTAGCATTGCTTAGGACTAGTCCTAAGTTAGGACTACCTTTGTGAAATCCACCCCAGGCTTGACAATTGTAACCTTCATTCCAAGTGGCTTTGAAATATACAAACACATTTTTTTTTTTAAGATGGCATCAATTGAGATGAATCCATTTTCTCAAAGTCATTATTTGTGTTTGTACAAACATAACATTTTCTCCATAAAGATAATCACCATGCCTTTGTCAAAAGTAGATAATGAAACCCCCAAAAATCCAATTAAAAAGTACCAAAATAGTTGACTTAAATCAAGGTGAACTAATTAGTGTGTATTGAACTGTTCCACAATTATCTTAGAAAAATTAATGTGACAGCGTTTAGAGAAGAACGATTGAAACAAACACACAACAAGTACTTCATGAGGCATTCTAATAATGTTACATCACATAACATGATCAATTCTTACTTGAGGGTCTACATCAAATGTACTACAGGTAAATTATGTGTGGTGACATGAATTCTCAAATAAACATATAGGAAAATAATTTTAAAAAAACTAATAATAAGCAAACTAACAAAAAAGCAATCGACAAAACGGAAAGCGTAAATAAAAATTAACAAATTCATATTGTTTGACTTAATATTCAGACCTCAATGTTACCTGCCATATCCTTGTTGAGTTGCTGAACAGGCAACCTATCAACACCTACCCAGATAAACACGGTACATAATACAGTAACCATGCACACAGGTACAATACAGGTGTATGTGCAATGATGCGGTGTAGTACGGTTCGTGGCTGCATCTAACCGCTCTTTAATTTATGTTTCACCACATGGAAAATCTGAGAGGCCGAAGTTCATATTGAAACCACATCAGTCTTTAGTCATACGCATACATGTGGGGTAGGATTAGCAATGTCATGATCATATACACGGTCAAATTTGTTCACAAACAACCTATGGAGTCACATGGCTTATGTGGAACACAGACAATAGCAGCGTTTTTGAACACCCAAACTTGAAAAACAAATCCAATAAAAGGGGATTTCATGCAGAAATAAATTCTGTCCTTACTACATATCTCTCCGTCTTCTCTAAAAGAAGAATCTCAGGCTAATCCCCACACAGTGGAAAACAAATCTCTTTAAAATTAAAATTCAAAATGGCAAGTACTTTACACTGAGAGGTATCTGTGAGAAGAAAACAAAATCGGCACAACATTCAAATGTTCTTGCCATATGAATAACTGAAGCTAATGGCATTTTACAGCCAGTACAAGTCTTTTAAAAGTACCTGGAGGTAGAAATTCTGCTTAAATATAAAGTAGAGAAAGTCCACATCAGACAATGGGTTCATAATCATTTAACCCCCATTAAGATTTCAACGATAGGCTAAAATAATACACACACAAAAACAAATCAACAAACACCCCAACAAACAAACAAACGACCAAGCAAGGAGGGATGTTAGACAAGGGATCTCTTTGCAGAAATCAGAGCAATAAAATAAGTTCTTAAATAGAGAGAAACTGAAGCTTTTCTTTTATGGTAAATGAAAACTTTCTCTGAAAGTATTCCCCAACTTTTAAAACATGCTTAAAAAAAATCAAGTAGATCAAATGATAACTCAAAAGCATAACGTTATTTCTCTGTACAGCAAACCACTAAAATCTTAAATCACAAACTACTATCACACACATATAAACTGTATCTAGTATAAGTACACATAAAGGCATGCAGAGACTTTTAATAAAAAAAAGGTCTGTGACTGTGAACAAAAAAAAACCCCAATCATGCCACATGTCGTGGCTAAGCGGTTTAGTGCATCAGACTCAACTTCTGGTGGTTGAGTCATCAGGGTGTGGGTTCAAATCCCGGTGATGATACTTGTGTCCTTGAGCAAGACACTTAAAGATTGCTTCTCTTCACCCTGGGGTTAATGGATACCTGTGGGGGCAGAGATGGGGTCCTTGTGATCGAATCAGCTTGGTGCGCTACATACAAAGCAGCGCAGGCTGTGCTTGTACTTCCTAAGGGGTATTAATAACACTCAGAGCGCAATAATATCTTTCAAATTGCACTACATAAGAGCCGTTATTATAATTGGCAAAAAAGCACCATTATTATTCCATGAGTATTGATTCTAACGGAAACCGATGTTAATAAAGCACAGAGCAATGACAGCGTCAAGGGCAAGGTACTTTCCCCATGGACAGTGCAGCTATTTGATGGAAATCTATATCATTTCAAACGGCACCAAGGCAATCACAAGAGGAGGCGATTCTTATGTTGCCTTCTAGAAGTATCAGGCCTGAGGTCGATTTCACAAACCTAACTTAGGACTAGTCCTGGGAGATATCGAAAATTTAAGGCTCGTCCTAACTTGAGATAAGACTAGTCTTAACTCTTTGTGAAACCCACCCCAGGTTTGCATTGAAACTCCAATAAAAAATTTTTGTTTTGGATTGCACAAAATGAAACATTATCTCTTTACATTGCATGTTCACAGCTTTAGGATCTTGACACACACAACCAAAAAAACCAACAAACCCCCAAGTCGTACAAGAAAAAAATAAAACCAATGAAAGAGCCGCATCCAAACTAAAAGACTCAACTTCACCGTTAAAACAAAATATTGAATCAAACAATACATAGTCTCTGATTCCCTGTTTGGAATTTTTGTGACAAACTTCCCTTTGTGTACCGTATCAAATGACAGTGTCATTTATTATTCTGTCGCAGAGCGAGAGAGAAAAAATCCCAAAACCCCCCTTTTTTTTATATAGTACTGTGACACAAGTTTTAAAAGCAAATATCCCCTTGCTAAAATTGTACATTGATACTCTGTTGTCGATGTGGTGCATATACACATTTGGAATGCAGATACTAGTATCAATCTCCACTGATAGATTGTACATGTTTATTTAGAGGAAAAGATCTGATTCTTTTTCAGGTCAAACACAGAAATATTGACTAACATGGTTTATTAAACTTTCGAACTCCATCTTTATAAGCTATGTAACCCTCATTTTGGTGGTCTCCGTATTTTGTCTCTACCTTTGTTCAGGATGCCAATCGGAAGTCTGATTTGATAAGCTTTTAGATGTGCTCGATGTCATTTGGATAATATACAAGCTACACATGTACATACATTACAAAAGGGGCTTCGAAATAATAAAAAAATTCATGCACACACCAATTCATCAAGCATCTTATTTATGTACAAATTACACCAAATGTTGCGCATTGGATATCTGTTTTCTGCGACACTGTATCAGACATCATGCATTGATAACTTCCTGACGCCATCTTTGAACAACAGAAATGCACAGCACGCAAGGTGGGCCAATGAGCAACCTTCAAGTGACATCATCTGCATAAGGTCTACAATTCTGTGTAAGTTACAAGCGAGATGTGCACAGAAAACCAGAAAACAAAATTCTCGTTCCACCTCGCAAGATTCTCAGATGCATCGAGGATGTATATATGTACACATGATGAACAGCTCATCTTGAGGTTGTGACACAAGCCTACTTTCATGTTTCATCTTGCTGCGTTGAACTTGGCTGACTGATGCACATTATAACGATAACTACAAAACTTCTATTTTTTGTAATAACTCTTTTATGAATGTCTGAGGAGAGAAGAAGAAAAAAAAACAGACAAAAATTTATAATAATGAAAACTTTCAAGAAATAACTAAACAGCAATTACAAGAGCGTGCTGTTTCTATCAACTGATCCCTTGATGAACAGAAAATCTCAACCTTGAATGTTTCTCACAATGTATACATATTGTACATAATGTTTATAATACAGGGTTTGTCTTCAACTACTGTATGTCTTAATTGAGATTCTGTACACACAAAACTTTAACTTGGAGCACAGTTTGTATTAGTCTTGGTTCAAGACATTCTTGTTGAATTTGTCAACATCTGTGGTATTTTTACCATAGGTCCCATACACTCAACTCTACACCAGGCGATCTGGAAGTTTTCCAACAACGCCTGCTATCGTTCGCTAGTAATGTGCACGGCGAGGAGAAGTGGAGCGGGGGATCACGATAGCTGAGTGAAAGTGAATAACAATATCTTGCACCAAGACTTAGTTTGTAATGGTAAAGCAAACAGCCCCAGATTTACATTGTAGCAAATGGAAATGTGAAGATTAGAATCACAAAGTTTTTACTCAATGCTTTGAAGCTAGTGGGAGGAGGGTCGAGCTTTTAAAATTGTTACTTTCAACAATTTGTGCAATGTACTCACCTCTTTAGGTTTCCTTACGTCTGAAATAATATCTGCTACAAATTTATACCGGTTTAAACCTTCTCCTTCTTCTAAGAGTGCATCAATGTCTATTTCTACAGGGTAATCTTCGTCTTCCTGTGAGGACAAAAAGAAGAAACAAAATATAAAATATTAAATAAATTAGTACATAATTAAGAAAGAAAAAAAAACAGCTCCAAAATCAGTTGATTTAATCCAGAGGCACTCTTAAAATAGATTTCATAGTACATGTTTTATACTCTGTTAAACACTAACCACAGGTTGATGCCATTGCAAATGAAAAAAACAGTCTGCACATATTTTCTTTCATGTTTTTCTGTCAGAATAGCCAAGGCACTTGTTATTCTTTCATTGGCTCAAAAAGCTGGAAAAGCGATTCACATGAATTATTTTGCAATCATTTTCACATGATTGGTTTTTCAACCTGCTGGGGACATTGTGAGCTAGTGCACATGTACCAATGATTGGAGCTGTACATGAACCTGAGTCACTCAACGATTGTCAATATCTAGACTGCACCAGCCATCGATTTCACCAAACTCTTCCTAACTTAGGTTTAATCTAAGGAATTACGACGAGTTTAGTTCTGTATCTACAGACGTTAGGACGCATTGAACCAATCCTTAGTAAGGATGAGTTACTCGTCCTAACTCGAGATAAGGATTAATCTTAGCGTTTCGTGAAATCGGCTGCTGGGCCCAATATGGAGCTGCTAAAGGGATATTGCTAAACATTGTTTTGCTTCAAAGTATAAATGGACAGGATACCTGTCACATTTAATGTAAATATTTATATGACAAGGTATTTCGGCTGGTAACCTTATTCTGGTAGAAAGCAACTTTGTATGTATGCAATGCCTAAAGCAGGAACTATGAAACTGGGCCCTGATGTGCAATCAGGGGTGGATTTCACAAAGAGTTAAGACTAGTCTTATAGGACGAGTTACTCGTCCTAACTTAGGACTAGCGGAACGTTTTTCATAGCTCCTCAGACTGGTCCTAAGTTAGCACTAGTCCTAACTCTTTGTGAAATCGACCCATGGGTCTTGAGGCAACCTCGGTTCAGTACAACATCGAGGCAACAGGGCACACTTGCAAAGATTTGCTTAAAGCACAAAAATCAGCTAAACAACAAAATTATGCTTAATACCAGAATAAAGTATCCAGCCAAAAGAGCACTTCACACGTATCTGGTTTCCTCCTTATTTTTGCTTAGCAGAGCATTTGTAAGCAATATGTTCTGCTATATAACCTTCTGATGCACCTGGTGATATTGGGTATAGAGTGTTATGCCAGTCTTTTAGTGCAGGGGCCGATTTCACAAAGATCTCAAATTGATCGTAACTTCAAATCAATCGTAGTTGCTAAGTAAAGTGTGATGTCACAATACAAATCTCTATGGTGATACTGAAAATTTGTCTTGCGATGAGTTTTATTGCTTTGTGAAATCGGCCCCTGGACACATACATGTATGTTCGTTTTTGTACAGCTCCTTGCACATAGTGATAGATTTAACAGGATGGAGTAGCTCTGTGAGTTCAGTCAATAACCTCAGTTGATCTGTTTGTTTGCATTTGGTCATTCTGTATGCGGCCATATTGCCCCAGGTTAAAATTACACAGGCTGTGACTTTTTAAAATGTGTATTTTCCCACCACAGACCTCATGCTCTGTTAAGGCACCAACTGTCAAAACAATAGGATGGTGATAAAGGCAACAAGTTCACTTCTTACTTATTGTTTTAGGCCTACATCCAAATAATATGAACACAAAATAGAAACTTATGGACGAAAAAAACAAAAAACAAACAACCAAACCCTGTTACCCTGATTCCAATCCTGAACACAAATATTTACAAAGCAAAATACAAGTTTCTCTTTCTACAAATTGTGAAGATGTATATCCTGCAATGAGCTTTTATGAAATATAAAATATGTTCTGAGGTACATTTTCTTTCCTTTAACCTGAAAATGCACACTATGTACAGTGCATGTACAATTACATCTGGCAACGAGACATGAAACTCTATATGTCTCCTATATCCACGTAAACCAGACAAGTGTTCTACAATAGCACATAATGTCTTGATTTGTAGTGAAAATGTACCATGTTGATTCAAATGAAGTTTTCATGTTCCGGTTGAGGGTAATATTTAATTATAAGATATACATCTCCAGATACCACTGCAGAGACAACAGGCTGGGCACACAGTCACAAACACCATCTGTTCATTCAACATTCCTACTGCATGAATTCGCCAAGACAGTATGTTGCAACTCCTGCTGCATCGTCTTTTCTTGGAAACGAAGCACAATGGAGATGAAAAAGAAGATGTCACCAGACTGCTCATCAATGATTAAGAAAGATGAAGAGATAACACCTCTCACAATTGAGACAGGAAATCAAGGTTAAATGCTGGGTAACTTTTGGTAATTGTCAATGTCTATATCATCCCTTGGCCATGTTGATGTATCCCAACATATGCATGAAATAACATTTGGCCTCAAATGGTCATCGAAGTTGCAAGAAAATAATGAAGAAAACAGGAACTCAACACCCGTGTTGCCTGGAATTGTGTACTTTCAGGTGCTGTAAAAAAGGCTTCATGCCTGATGCCTTACACAGATTAAACTTTTGGGGGTGAAAAGGTACCCCGTTCTCTTTCTCTTTCAAAAACTACATTACCTCAAATGAGGTTGACAACAATGTTTTATAATGTCAACTACTCTCAAGTGCTCTATTACCAAGGACATTTTTAAGGTCATTAACTTTTGGAGTAATAACAAGGAGTATTCCCTGCCTTTAAAGAGAGATCAACGACATAGGGCGGAAGCTCAAGACTAAAAGAATTCGGACGGGAATAGGAATGAATAGGAATGAGCGGAAAAACAGGAAAGACATCAATGGGAGTGGTGTTTAGATAATTTAGGAGTGAGAATGCAAAGTCAGGAGAGACCTGTGGACGGAGGAAACTCAAGCTTGTTGATGAAAGTGATACATGTGTACATGTAATGAAAAGTTCAGTTGGTTCTGAAAATTGGAGTGTCAGCTTACAATGTGAATTGTTCTCCAGTTCCTGTTATACTGTACAGTAATGACTATGCCAGGCTTTTGTTAGTGGTCAAGCTTGAGAGATTGTGTATCTGGAAACCAGTGAAACAAAAGTCAGGATGTTATTGGTTTGAGTCAACCTGAGTAACAGAGTTAAATGTAGGGTCATACTTTGGTAATGACCCTCCCACAAAAAAAATAATAAAATAAATAAATAAATAAATAAATAAATAAATAAATAAGCAAATAAAAAAAATATATTATGCATAGATATGGCTGATATATACTGTGTACACATAATGAAGAATATGAATACCAAGCATGATCAGCTGTTGAACTTGTGAATGAAAGGGTGTCGCTTCTTAACAGTGATCTATGCGCTACCCTTTCAGACCAGGCAGATTGGATCGAATCAGGTCAGGGAAGGCACTTTCACATGTAGACTACACGTACAAAGAACAGTATTATTAAATTCCAACTTTCTTCATTGTTGCCAAGGCTCACTGACTAAGCGATGACTTTGAAAATGACACCACTGTGTTTTCCCCTCATATTCAAAGTTTGATTAAAATTGCCATCTGGGCCTTTTTGCCCTTGCCATGGTATGATAAGCAGTAAGTACAGCACTGTACATTTGCGTTTTATACAATACCTACATGTAGGCTATGTTTTGTAAACCTGCAATTTCAAACGCTGGCACAATATTGTGCCTGAATTGTTCAGTACTTGTGTTGCCCAGGCTAGCATAATGTACTCGTCTATCAACACTTCAGGTCAATGATGGACCAATTAATTTGCTTTCTACATCAATAACACCAATTTGTGCACAGTCCTTTGATAAATTAGCCTCTTTTATTATGATAGCTTTGCACTGTGCACTTCAAAGTTCAATGGCGAATGATAGTATACTGTTTATTTTCACAATGAACTGCCAGTTTGGGTTTCTCAGATATAGGCGTAGACCATCGGACCTTTGTTTTTGCAATGATAGTTTAAATGACAAGTCACAAAAAAACAATCAGGAAATGTTGTTCTCACCATGTTTAGTTTGACTCAGTGTACTAAAAATCACATTCAAACGAATGTTTATGTTAAAATCCACTCTACACAAACACTACACCACAATCCTCTCAGCGTGTTAAAGACCATTAATTTCTGTATAACCATCACCAGACTGTAAAACCACACAATTATGTAAACATAATTGGAAAAAAAAAATCTGAAAATGAAATTTGATCTCGCCATTGAACTGAAGAATCATGAGAAACATTGGAATGTTTTTTTTTCTGGACATGTCCTTTCTTTGACCTTTTTGGTTGAGTGGAAGTGGGCCGGATGTTGATTCTGTTTGTGGTCGCGGTGGTAGAAGACTAGACATTACAATGTTGCACTACTCACATTCACAAAAAAAAACCATTTTGAATAATCACAGTTCATTCCTTTTTTGATTTTTGTCAAGCAAATACCACAGATTTGTGCTAACACACGGTTTAATGCATGCCACGGCTTTTAATAATTGATTATTTATTCTCTGGTCACACCTTCAGCTGGCTGGCAGTAACGCCAAACACGCATTTCCTTCAAAAGCTCTGGTGGCAGCTGTTGCACAGCGCACACTGCCAGTACAGAGTGGATGGAGTTTGCATACGTACACTGTAGTACACTGCAAATGTAGTGTTCACAGCAATAAGGAATGACAGGCAACGATAACTAGATGCATTTACCTGTATATTTAAACAGTTTGTCCGATGATTTAATTTTACTCAACAAATAAACCAATCGAAGTAAATAATGGCACTGTCATTCAAATTCAGATAAAGAGGAAGGATACATGTAGCTAAAGATAACAAGATGAGGTATACCTAAGCAGTGCACTGTCAGATGATTTTATATTGCACACAAATATTTAAGCTAAATGGCGCTGTCATTCGTTTCAGAATGGAGATAGAAAGTAAACGATGAATATATAGATGTACACAAATATTTTTAAAGACTTGAGTTGAAAGTTAATAAGTGATTTTTAAGGCTTTCACTGTTCAGAGCGGAGTCCCAGCTACCAAGCAACAGCAATTAAGCCATTTCTTTTCAACCCCCCCCAAAAAAAAAAATTTTTCCAGTGCTTTTTAAAAACTTTGCAAAATGTATGTTGATAACAACTGCCAAATGTACTAACTAATGTACGTTGTCTTGTCATCTTTCTCCCGAAACAGTGGTCCTCTGGCGAGATAAAACACCCCAGGACCAGTCAGAACTCTATCCAAGTTGTCTGATTGACTACATGTAGGTAGGAGCACAATACTGAAAAGTATCTCTATTAAGAATGGACGATTAAAACTGACGAACTTGTGAAATGACAAGCTACAATGTACCATGCCCTGTTGGCTAGCACTGAAAAAGTTAAAGGCAAACCCTGTTTGTGAGGATGAAATCCATCAATCAAACCAACCAGCCTAAACCAAAGGTTATGTGAAATTGAGTCAAGGTGCTAGACTAAAAATCTGCACTAATAGTCCTGCTGAAAGACACTAATTAAAAGTAATTAAGCTTCACAATCTAAAATGTAGCTGTACACAAACATGTATGACAGTGGCTAATTTGTCCAACAAGCTGCCAGAGCACATTTTGGCTATATATTTTGTTTTTGTACGAATATATTGACCAGAAGGCCCGTGGAGAACTGGCAGTTCTTTAAAGGAAATAAAACAAATAAACACAATAAAACACATCCAATACAATTTCAATGTCAACCTGAATCGAAAATGTATTTCTCACAGCCTTGACAATACAGAGAGTAAACAAGCCCGGGAGTCTTGTAGCAAGCTGCGAGGGACAACTGTGTCGATCCATTATCCATTGATGTTTAGTTTGTATACTTGAGCGGTCATTCACAAAGCACAGATCAACTATGATTCATTTTATATTTTATATCGAATCCTGAATCTAGATCCACAACAGTCATGCAATGGGAATTCATCATGCATTAATATTGCAAGTAAAAAATCTATAAAAACCATGAATTACAACCCGGAACTTTAGACAAGCACATGTATACTAACATTACATATTTGGCAATTCCACAGGAATTCTTGTTTTTTTTCTGAAGGAAAAAAATCCCCAAAACCAATCAAGCTATGAGTATTTACACAACGTTAATGATTGGTAGTCAGAGAAAATAAATTATCTGAATTTTTACTGATTATAAATTTCCTTTGAGTACCAAACCTCAAGACAAATAAAATATCCATGGTTCTGAAAACTTTTGATACACACTTGATGAGAAAATAGATTTCCAAGATTCCCAGAAAATGAAGTACTCTTCAAAAAAAAAGGTTTTCCCAAGTTTTGCTTGGAAAAGTGTAAAAACAGGTTCTGTTTTTCAGTTTCTGTTTTTATACTTTCCTTGCAACTTTTACTATGTGTCAAAGCACTACATAGTATGTAAACAGCTTAAAGGGAAGGTACACGTTTGATAATTGTCAAAGACCAGTCTTCTCACTCTTGGTGTACCCCAACCGAAGCATAAAATAACAAGCATGTGAAAATTTGAGCTAAATTGGTCATCAAAGTTGCAAGAAAATGATGAGAGAAAAAACACCCTGGTTGGACGAATTTGTGTGCTTTCAGATAGGAATAAAAGACTTCTACAGTGTAGCTAGAAGTGTTTAATTATTTTAGTGAGAAATTACCTGTTTCTCAAAACCTATGCTACTTCAGAGGGAGCCGTTCCTCACAATGTTTTATACTATCAACAGCTCTCCAATATCAAGTCAGTTTTTAAGTTAAGATTTGTTTTGAGTACTTACCAAACGTCAACCTTCCCTTTAAACGTACAATACATCTAGGTAATTGCTTTGAGTAGATGCTAATGATATGAGAAAAGGGTTACAAAATTGTCCAAGAAGTAGACTTTGTCCTCTTGGGCTGATGTGTGACTGTCACAAGTCAGACTCAAGTTCTACATACTTCTAAGCAGTAAGAGACCCCATTTTCCATAATGTAGGGCCTATACAATTAATAAGAAACATAAACACACAGAGGGCAAGGAACTTAGGATACTTAGTATTTTTCCATCAGAGGGTTTAGAATCCGGAAGATTTTGTGGGACGTCGGAAGATCGTTGTCAAATACTTCGTTGATTGCAAAATCTGGGGGAGTTAGTATTGTACATGTAGCTCTGTATTGAGAATGAAAACAGGGTTGCCCTTTTTCCACACTAAATTTTTGTTGTTCACCAAGTTCAAAATATGTTGGTAGTTTGAACAATGATGTGGTTAAAGTTCAACAAAACATGTTATTTTTATCAGAGAAACACAAAGTTTCATATCTATATTAGATATGAAACATCAAACACATAAAATTGTATTGCAGAAAAAGGATATCAATATCCTTTTTCTGCGCATTTTTTATCACAATTCTGATAAATCTGTGAGGATGAGTTTGCTTGCCGTGTGTAAAATGTACACAACTATTGTGTTCTGTACCTTGACAACAAAATATGTACAATCTTGTGAACTTTACTAATACAGTCTTGTTGTTGTGTTGTGTACACTGAGTTTCCACATATTTTGCAACATGTTTTGCCTTCTGTCCCAATGTGATAAATGACGGGCCTCATCTCTTTTCAATCTTTGGGGCTCAAGGAAGTCAGGAATTTTTGACCCCTGAGCAGCTCAGCAATGCTGAGGACCAGAAACATCACTCCAGCTTTTCCTCAAGGAATTTACTCGCACAATCTGGCCGTCTTTGCTCTTCAGGGCTTTTTATACAGATTGAAATTTAAATGGTGCTCCATTTAGAATACTGACAAATGGAAATCATGCTAAGATTAATAGCAAACATCTAATGGGTTTAGTGTACAGAATGGCATCTGATGAGAACATTTATCTTTAACAGCACATTCATTGAAAAGGATATCTGTCCAAAAATACAAACGACATAAAACACTGTAAATTTCATTACACAAGCCTGTCATGTCTTCTGTCCTTGCAAATTGGTGCGGTTTCTAAAGTACATGATACTGTTTAAAACGCCATAGTACCAAAATCATAGCGTAATCGGTGTATTTAACGCAGTGCTATTGATTTGGTTAAGTTTAGAAAATACGCAGCAGAACACAGTGCAACAGATGTGGTGGATAAATAGCAGGCGGCAATGGATCTTTCAAATCATGGCAAGTGGCTACGTTTGCATATATACATTAATAACTATTTTTTTGTAGTATTGTGACTAATAATAATAAAGGGTACATTCTTCTAGGGTGTCGTAATGAACGCTGCTAACGGATCGAGCCAAAGGTGAAGGTTTATAAACAGCCGGCCACTGCCAGTTATCAACCACAAACAAGATGTGGAGAACTACTCTTTCCCTCCTAATTTGTTGTTGCTATTTTACATTTGTTTGAAGCCCCCTCCCCATTTCACGGAGGGATCCAAAATAAAGTCTGCATCACCTGTTTCAAATACCAGCTGAAATGAATTGTAATGTCAATGAATGTCCATACGGTATGTGTACACATATTATTACCATTGTGTTCCAATTTTAATGTAAAGGTTAAGGTCAAAGCTTTACCAGTTTATTGATACCAGTAATACATCAATACAGACTAAAAAAATAAAATTAGAAACTGAAAAAAGTGATTTGAGGTTGATGTACATTGTACACGTATACAGTGTACTTTTCATAAAAGTGTTTGTGCTTAGTACTTGAACAGTAATTGTAGGTGATGATAAAACATGCAAAGTTGTATTTTGGTGTGTAACTTCTTCAATACAATTAAGTTCAACCAAATTGTTTGGGTAAAACCAGCATGTGTAGACACAGAAGAGGATTCATTAACAAATTTTGTCAGAGGAGAGCAAACACTTAAGAAAGAGCACATTTTGTACAAATTGCCTCCCGGTAACTGTATGCATTGATCTACTAAGAAAAGAAGCAACAACAACAAGTTTGCCAGAGGCAGAATCTCTATTGACTTCTCAGCACTCCAATTGTGTACTTGTTGCTAAAAGCCCCTCACAAGAAACCAGTGAAATCACACACCATTGAAAAGATTAGTTTAACACAGTCTGGAGGGAAAGTCAGTTTCATATGTCAACACAATCAATTATTTAAAGTCTAAGAGACCTTTGTATGGGTAGATTTGTTGACACTTTGTCTGTGTATACAACAGGGATCATGCATAAGGAGTCCTTAAAGGAAAGGATACATTTGGTAATCACTTTTAAAATTTATGGCAATAGAAACTTTTGGTTAGAAGCCTTTTGTACCACTAAAGCATTTTTTAGAACCATTTTACTTCAAAATACATGATACTAAAGTGGTTTAATCTACAAGTATAAGTTTTTATGCCCCAATTTTAATCCGAGGTCAGTATAAAAAGCTTCCCAGATTATGTACTCTGATGACAGATTATTCTTTCAGCTGCGTGGACATTATTTCCCCCAAGATTTATCTCAAAAACCAGAACACTTTTCGAAATAAATTGTTTACATGTTGGATTAATTGTATACATTTAAAGATAGGCCTTCTTGCCTTTTAAGTACAACCGCATTGGGTCCATTACACATGGCATTTTAGTCTGAAGGTAAATACCGAGCAGTGTACAAACTAAAGCATTCCTTGATCTATGATCAGAAAAAAAATTCTACAAGCGTCAGTTTTGTATAAAAGGTAATGAGGAAGTAAACTGCACAGTACACGAACCTTGTATGAATTTATTTGTTTGCTTAAAATCAGAACTTAAACATGTGCAGTGCTTGAATATCTGCAATATATCGTTGAATGGAAGTTAACCTTCAACATGTTGCCCCAAGTTTTAGGGTAATGTGCCTTTCATATGTAAAAAAAAAAAAAGCGTTCTCAGTCACAGTTTGATCATCAATTTTGAAAGAACAAGTGCACCAAGGCATTTCCTCCTGTAAAAGACAGTTATATCTCAACATTTCAAGGGGCACCGAGGTAAATAACCCTGGGCAACAGAGACAATTGCCTCCGAGTCTCAGATCAAACTCATTAAAAAATAGAGAAATCTAGCAACAAAGCAATGACTGAAATATTCTCCTCAGCCTTGTAGGATCATCCTGTTTTTCAAAAACCAACATCCCTTTAGTCAAGCCACAGTATCTTGATGGATCTTGTAGGGGGGGGTGGCTCTATAGTGTGCATTGATCAGTCTGTGCCTCAAGCAAGGATGTACATTCTCCATTGATCAGTGTAATCATTTACAATGATCACATCTGATAAGTAGTTCGACACTCACAACAGAGTATCAGGACAGCATGCTCATGTAGTTTTGTATACAATATCGGATTATATTTCCTGGTTTAGCGCAGTATTTATGACCTCCATGGCTACATAGCATGGATTATGGAATAGATTGATATAAGACGAGCTTGTGCTGCCAAGACCAACCTAAAGGCACTGGACATCTTTGGTAATAGACCCTTCCCATGAAATATGTAAACTTCACACAGCACGTGCGCACTAATGTTTTGGTTGGCAAAATGAGGGAACATCGCGCTGTTTTATACACGACTAATGGGTGCGTGACGGAGACGCGATTGCGCGTCTGCTTAGTGCACAACTCTATGGTGTTTGCCAACCAACAGGGTCTGTACGCATGCGTGAATGTGATTAGCATATTTCATGGGAAGGGTCCATCGTCAAAGATCAGTCTTCTGACTAGGTGTATCACAACATATAAATTATAAATAAAAAACCTGATAAAATTTGAACTCAATTGATCGTCGAAGTTGCGAGAGAATAATGGAAGAAAAAACACCCTTGTCGCACAAGTTGTGTGCTTTCAGATGCTTGATTGTTCAATTCAAATATTTTAGTGAGAAATTACTTCTTTCTCAAAAACTACATTACTTCAGAGGGAGCTGTTTCTCACAATGTTTTATTCTGATTTTTGGGGGTTGAACAAAGAATTGACTAGAGTGGGATTCGAACCAACGACCTCCGGATAACGTGCCGGCGCTCTACCAACTGAGCTATCTAGCCCTATATTGGCGGTGTCCCTGTTTTGTCAATATCTTTGTTCGGGGGTGCCAGTCAGAAGCCATACAACCGTTAACTGCCGTGTAGCCAGGGATCACACCCAAATTACGATACAACCTGGGAAGCGGCAGCTAGGGGATCACCTTAAGGGGATGCGACTTTTTGTTTCAGATATCAATATAAACCACAAGGGAAACTGACTGGTTACCCAGTCAGTTTCCCTTGTGGTTTATATTGATATATATAATGTTTTATTCTATCAACAGCTCTCCATTGCTCGTTACCACGTAAGTTTTTATGCTGACAACTATTTTGAGTAATTATCAATAGTGTCCTGTGCCTCTAATGCACAGTATCATAAATCTGGCTATTTTACTCTCTAGGCACGTTCAGACAAAACTACAAGATGGTGACTCATCTTCGTGGCCATCATCAACTCTCAATGTGGCATGAATTGATTCATACTAAATTATGAGGGGAATTTTTAGTACTGGCTTATAAATTGGTATCATAGGACAAACTTGCTATCTCATGAAAAGCAAATCTAGGCCTACCGGTTTATTTATTTAGCCACACAGGTTTTATTGGTGTGATTTCCCTTCAGGTCCGTTTTTACGTCACACTGTGATAACACCTTGCGAACATCCTGGTGTGGAGGCTGACTTTTTGTTGACAGTTCCGGTTTGGGAAAGCAGACCAGTCACCAGTGGTCTGCATTGAAAACCCTTAATTTACCATCAAGTGGATTTTTAATGTAAATGTTTGTTGCTAATTGGTTGAAAGAGTTTAATGTCAGTTACCTGGTGACAGAATCTAATAAGTTTGAGTGCAGTCTTAATGAACAATAATGTCCTACGCTATGAATTTTGCTTTGTGTCTTTATAAAATTTAAACATAATTTTTTTCATTTTTTTTTTTTTACCAAATATTTTTCATTTTCAACTTGGAACCTTCACTGTATCATCTCTAGAGAAAACATCCAACAAAAATGTGTTATTATTAATGTTATTATTATCGCTATTATAAATGTTATTAAACTTTTTTATTTGTTAACTGTTTTTAATGAGGGTTAGACTTGTACTGCATGTACATGATGTATGCATACATGGTAGTATCCAAAAGTATTGTAAAACAAAATTCAAGAACTGCTGTTCACTTGTTACTAAGTACATCATAAAATTTACTGGACTAGCGTCAGTGATGAGATTATTTCAAGCCCACAGGTTAACAGTTAGTGAGAATCCATTTCCTTTCAATTCAAGAAAATGCAGACTTTAGGATAATAGACAGGATGCATTCAGGAAATTATCAGAGAGGTTGCGACGCATTGTTGGTTCCACATTTATAGCACTGTAACTTCAACAAAATGGCCGACCACAATATTTAGTAATAAACAGCAACAGCGCCACAACACGCTTGGCCGATCTTCATTATTAACCTCTGAAACTTGGCCATGTAACCAACTATACAGCATTTGTCTGTCGTTCAAAGACTTGTTAGCACACAGCCATAAAACAGCGAGCTTCAAGCGATACATTTCTGAAAAAATATCACACTCTGTGCTTACATGTGCACTGTACCATAACTGAGTTAAATAGCACAGTGCTATTAACTTTTACAGTTTACAATAAAATATCTTATTGAATAAAACATCTGGCATAATTCCAAGCTTGAACAGGTCTTGCGCTAACTTTTTCTTCTGACTGTTCCTATGAGCTGATATTAAGCCACTGCCTTTTAATACTCAGAGCCTACATCACTTTTGATCAAAGCATTAGATAACAACACCTTTACAATAAAACTGAATTATAATTTTAGCGAATATCCAGCCGGGCCACCTAAAGGCTTTTAGAGCCAAGTTTGACTAACAAGCAGTTTCTGGATAGTATTTTCACGTCAAGCTGTGACTAACTCGAGCCCTGTTAATTATCATACAATGTAATTGTAACATGAGACAATGTTTTTTCCATAATAAGAATTTGAGTGAGACACTTAATTTGATAGATTAATATAGGATTTGAGGCATTGCATGGTGAGTTATCAATATATTTATACACATGGTGTTACCGCAAACCAAATTATATTGATAGATTAATGTTAGATTATTTTACTTTATGAACCCTTCCAACAACACAATTTCAGAGCTGCCATGGGAGGTTTTGTGCAAGTACAAGGGAGATTATATTCAAAATTACACCCAGCATACAGAAAATGTTTCCTTCCATAGTCAGGGAGATTGTCAATTTTGTGGATCAGCAGAGCATCAACATTCGGTACACTAGACCAGTCAGCTACATTGTTAGAACAATACATGCACAAACACGGCATTTTCTTTAAAATACTTATGATGGCATCTTCATTTCCAGTCAATGCACAAAACGAACTAAAGCAGTACAAATATAAATAGACTTGATTACAGACAAAGAATAAACAAATTATAATAACAGATATCAAGCAACAGAGTACAAAACAACTTTAACAAGGAAAAAAACAAATAAACAGTCTAAAGTCAAAAATATTATGGAAATTGAATGAAGTAATGGCGGGGACCGAAACAGGCAGGGCTTATTTGAGTAAAGAAATAAGCAGTTTTAGCGATAACTTAGTCCCATATTGCAGGCACGTGAGTACCTAGGGGGAATCAATGTGTGGTGAAGAGGTTTTCAACTAGTGGTTTAATCCCAACGAGGCCTGGTTCTTGATAATTATGAAAAGGAGAGGAAAATCAAAACCCAAAACGAGGAAATCAGCTTAAAAGAGGTTTCTCACATACATGATACTGATTCAAGGGAAGTGAGAAGCACAATACAATGCACTTGATTGATATGGCATGACCTAATATGTTAGGCGAGATCTTTCTAAGACTAGAGGGGTACCCGGTCAACTCGGTCCCAAGTCAACTCGGTCCCAAGTCAACTCGGTCCCAAGTCAACTCGGTCCCAAGTCAACTCGGTCCCAAGTCAACTCGGTCCCAAGTCAACTCGGTCCCAGTCAACTCGGTCCCAAGTCAACTCGGTCCCAAGTCAACTCGGTCCCAAGTCAACTCGGTCCCAAGTCAACTCGGTCCCAGTCAACTCGGTCCCAAGTCAACTCGGTCCCAGTCAACTCGGTCCCAAGTCAACTCGGTCCCAGGTCAACTCGGTCCCAAGTCAACTCGGTCCCAGGTCAACTCGGTCCCAAGTCAACTCGGTCCCAGGTCAACTCGGTCCCAGGTCAACTCGGTCCCAGGTCAACTCGGTCCCAAGTCAACTCGGTCCCAGGTCAACTCGGTCCCAAGTCAACTCGGTCCCTATGGTTAGCGATGGGGGTGGCTTCGGCCGATTTCTAACCAACTTTATGTTTTTTGTTTTATTTGTACCGTTTAGATACTATTACGTGTAAGTGTACTTTTTATTTTCATACATTTTATTGGTACTTTTTAGATTTTATTCATTATATTTTGATTTGTCAATATTTATTGTTATTTACATATATTACTGGAATTCCTCATTTTGTAATTATCAGAAAGTGTACTGTTTTTATATTATTTATTTCATGTGTTTTTTGAACAAAAAAATAAAAATCTGTTACATTCAAGATTCAATTGTCAATTCTTAATGTCAATTCTTAATTGTTGTGAGCCATAAATAAATCAATTACTCTGGTTGAAAGCAAAGAAACACTTGAACGCATTGCAAAGTAACATTTTATTTTAAAGCTTTGTACATACACAATAGTTAATACAAAAAGTACAAGGGGCTGTCAAGGTTAAAATAAAAGTATAAAACTGTCATCAAATAATGTGTAAAACCAGACCCTTGCCAATGATAAAAATATAGATATACAATACCAAAAGGAAATCATTAAAATGCAAGCACAACCAGACTATTGAAAACAAAAAACTACACCCACAACAAATGTTGATAATATTAAAAATATACTTAAATTCCTAATTTTAAAAAGTGAAAGAACATTGTTGAATAAATAAACAAATGGGACGCTCATGAAGGCATCGAATAACGTTACCGAAGATCGGTGCACACGGCATCCCATTTCATGTTGTTTGGGACCGAGTTGACTTGGGACTGAGTTGACTTGGGATCGAGTTGACTTGGGACCGAGTTGACTTGGGATCGAGTTGACTTGGGACCGAGTTGACTTGGGACCGAGTTGACTTGGGACCGAGTTGACTTGGGACCGAGTTGACTTGGGACCGAGTTGACTGGGACCGAGTTGACTTGGGACCGAGTTGACCCATAACCGACTAGAGAACTCCAGCCAGAGGGTGTGTAAACTTGAAGGGCATAAAGTTTGAAATATTATTTTGTACGTGTATGTCACTCCTGTTTTGTTTCAGTAAATAAATATTATTCTTGCTGCGCTTGTAAATCCTTGATTCATCATACTCCTCAGGATGACATGGGATGTGTCCCTAATCTTTTTGTATTGGAATGTAATCCAAATAAATATTGCAATTTACACTGTCTGTCAGTCATCACTAACTACTTGTAATGTATCGATATATTTAATTCCATTCATGGCACCACTTGTATAATTTATAAAACCATCCTAAGACAGAGCTCCCCACCCTGGATAAATAAAAATTGATTTATATTACAAATTCATGATCGACAACAACAAACCAACATAAATTGTTTACCTCGCATTCATACAGTATTCGCAATTGGCCATCCATCCATTCCTCAATGTTGAGACGTAATCTCATCTGTTTTCTGTTGTATTTTGCTGTGACGTGAATGTTTCTCTTCTTAGTCTTGTCGTCTGGTGACATTGGTTTTGGGGAGGAATTCAGCTCCATGGATACCTTCCTGGCAGCATCTTGAGAGGAGGTCTTCACTAAGGGCGGCTGCCCAGTGCTATTCGGTCTCCGAGACTCACCTGTTGTCGCCATTTTTATTGCATTAAATCTGCCGTCGATTATTGACTATTTTTATACGTCGTGTGTGTGTGTGGTGTGTGTACGGTTGAATGTGAATGCGGATCAGCGAGGCGCACTGATGACGCCGTGTCCATGATACGGGGTACGACGACCGTGTGAATAAAAATAACAGACACAACGGAACCAGCCTAGTGTGTGCGAAGAGGGCGCCCCACTGCGGTCGCCTCAGTTGTTGCTTCTTATGTCTTGGGATTAAGAAGGGCATAATCTAATCATTCTTCTACAACTGAGTGGGAAGGGATTATAAAGCCAAACATATCCCTAGCGCATTTAATTCGTTTTGTGATGTAGTGCTTTGGGTTTGGGGAAAAGCCTACACATATATTTAGCTACTTGAAGATGAGCAAGCTGTCTTCAAAATGAGATTGCCAAAGTTGTCACTCAAGTTGAATAATCTCCACCCCCCACCTTTGCTCAGTGTAGCCCATCAATATTGATTTGGGATTATCCATTTCCCAGAAATGATGAAATAGTCCCGTCCTTCCATCCACAACAACGGAAGACCCCACAAGTACCATAAAAAACAAGTCTACATAACTTGATAAAGCTCCCAAAGGTCCGGTTTATTTATTGATATAACATATGGGACCAAAGAAATTGATTTGTGAAAAAATGTAGATTCTACAGATGTGTTCTGCCTTCTCCTCATAGATGGCAGATGCTTTCCCTCATGTTTTATATACAGTGGCACAACCTGAGAGGGGGGGCAGGGGAGCGATCCCCACCCTCGCTAAAAACACTTTCCCCTACCCAAATGAGATCACGAAAAATCCACATTGTGAAACACAAAAACCCTCCCAATGTCTTCCCCTCTGCTTGCCACCTCCACCCCAATGATGTCTGGTGCCAAGCAACATATACCTCAAAACCATACACTGTGCCACTTATCAGAAAACAGAGAAATATGACACTACAAAGAATTACATTTTGTTACTTGGTTCTTGTCATTTTTATTTATTCTGTGACTTTTTGCACAAAAATACTGGAGCTCACATACTACAACCATTAAAGCACAGGATATGAACATGCTTACATTTGATGGTTTCTTTTAACTGTAGGCCTATTTAGTTGCAATCAAAGAATGGTCAAAACTCATTCGACAAACAAAAATCAAAACCACAAAAGTAACAACACTGGATGTGTCAAAAAGTAGGACAGCTAGCATACATTAGTTTTAAAATGTAGCATGATAAACTAATTTATGATAGCTTCAATATGAATAAGAATGCTTTCAGTTATAATCGACCTTGTGCATTGATGTCATCCAGCCGTCATAAATTATTAGACAGAGGTAAACCGATTATGAAACAATGGAGACATACAAAAACATAGACGAGGGCGTAGAATGGACCAATCAGCAAACAAACGTCATTTGCATTAAGGTCTAACCTCAAAGTCATTCGTCCAACCAGCACTGTTAATACAACTTACTAGTGAATTTAATCAGGTTTTTATAACAGCAACTTACTTATCAAATATTTTGAAAACTAAACAACCGACTGTAATGTCAACATGTTTTTATATATTTTTTATTTTGAACTTTAAGAATTTTTGTTAATCTAAGGAGGTCTTTTGTGCAGAGAGCCTAAATAAATATCCACCAAGCAGAGTTTCAGAAACATTTATGTAAGTCAAGTCATCATAGGGCCCGGTTTAATGGCACTGCTTACCGCAGAATGCTGGACTTACGGGGCACTCCAATGTGCATGATTCAATCGCCCATAAGTATAGAAGTCTGCACCACAAAATTGGACCCAGATTTTTACATTTCCAAAAAAAGGCTTTGCAAAAAGTTAAACAACATTATGTAGGTATTCCTAGTCATTAAGTTACTTGGAAAGATTATAAACCTTCCTTTCTTATAGATATAACCCTTCTGGTGTTCCCTCATTCTTGCGATATAGGACATTTTCCTTTGATTTGCGGAAGTCTTCGTTGGTTACCTTCATACGTCTTTCTCTGAGGGCCATCAGGCCAGCTTCTGTACAAATAGCCTGTAGAAAAAGGGGAAAGAAAATTAAACTGAGCTGTAACATTCCACTCAAATCAAATGTCTAGTCATGACTTTGCTTTAAAGAAATATTTCCATCTGCAGAATATACCCTATTATAACACCCCTTACAAGTATTCTGCCTGCTCATTGGTTTAGAGCGCGTCACATGACATGTCTTAGTTTTGCCAGACGACGGCCGTGTGATAGAGTGTCGGTTTGCCATGCGCTAGTCCAACAGACTAGCACATGGCGTGCAATACCCAGACGTCCGTTGCGTGTACTGGGATGATAAATTAATAGTCTGTAACCACTTCGAATTGCACGACACTAAATGCAACACAGTAAGTAAAAGTATTTGCAATCTGTATTCGCGTCGTCCGTGGATTGTAGCACTCAGGTCTGTAACGTAATATGAACAGTACAGTCATTAGAAATGTTTGGGGTGTTATAAAACAAATATTGACTGCTTTTACTCGGGATGATAAATTAATAGTCTGTAACCACTTCGAATTGCACGACACTAAATGCAACACAGTAAGTAAAAGTATTTGCAATCTGTATTCGCGTCGTCCGTGGATTGTAGCACTCAGGTCTGTAACGTAATAAGAACAGTACAGTCATTAGAAATGTTTGGGGTGTTATAAAACAAATATTGACTGCTTTTACTCGTGCAATGGTTAAAAACTATGACTCCCTCGGTGATCCCCGTGGGAGTCATAGTTTTAACCATAGTACTCGAAGCAGTCAATATTTGTATATTTCACGGAGCTGCTTAAGCAGAAAATACCGCTTAAAGGCAGTGGACACTATTGATAATTGTAAAAGACTAGCCTTCACAATTGCTGTATCTCAACATATGCATAAAATGACAAACCTGTGAAAATTTGAGCACAATCGGTCATCAAAGTTGCGAGATAATAGAGAAAAAAGAAAACACGTTTGTCACACGAAGTTGTGTGCATTTAGATGGTTGATTTCGAGACGTCAAGTTCTAAACCTGAGGTCTCAAAAATCAAATTTGTGGAAAATTACTTCTTTCGCCAAAACTACATCACTTTAGAGGGAGCTGTTTCTCACAATGTTTTATACTACCAACCTCTCTCCATTACTTGTCACCGAGAAAGGTTTTATGCTAATAACTATTTTGAGTAATTACCAAAAGTGTCCACTGCCTTTAAGCAGTTCCTGCATAGCAAATTTAAGCACAATACCAGCCACAGATAGTAGATGTGAGATGGTATTTTGGCTGGTAACCTTAGTATGATAAGTATAACTTTGTTGTGCTTAGCTATCTTTTGACATCAGATAGCAACAAAAAAGGGAAAAGAAATCTACTTTTAAACGATCTCCAAAATTTTGTTCTTTGGTGGGTGGGTGTAGATCCAACAGTGAAGTTGGCAAGATTCTTTAGCCGACAGTTTCCACTTATTGATTTGACGACATACCTTAATATCAGCACCAGACAGATCATCCTTGGCCATAATGTACTCGTCTAAGTTCACATCTTCTGAGAGCGTCATACGACTTGTGTGGATGTTGAAAATACGGCGCTTGGTCTTCTCATCCGGCAAGGGGAACTCAATCTTACGATCAATACGTCCTAGAAAACAAAACCATCGGGATTAGCAAAAATCTAAATCGAAAAATATTACTTATTGATACATTTGGTACTAATTTAAAGCCATTGGACCCTTTCGGTTCAGAAAAAAAAAAAAAAATTCACAGATTTACAAATAACTTACAGGGTTTACAGAAGGCAATGGTGAAAGACTTCTCTTGAAATATTATTCCATGAAATGCTTTACTTTTTGAGAAAACAGCAAAACAATATAAATTCTCGTTAACGAGAATTACGGATTTATTTTAAACACACGTCATGACACGGCGAAACGCGCGGAAACAAGGGTGGGTTTTTCCGTTGTTTTCTGCCAACCCCGATGACTGATTGAGCCTAAATTTTCACAGGTTTGTTATTTGATATAGAAGTTGTGGTACACAAAGTGTGGGCCTTGGACAACACTCTTTACTGAAAGGGTCCAATGGCTTTAATACAAAAATGTCTACTTAAATGTCAATGCTGAGATATTTTGTTGTACTGTTTGTTTGCTTAATCCAGTAATAATAAATTTTTTTTCACTAAAACAAAGAACAAACAAACAACAACCACGACCCGATCCTAAATGCTAAAAACAATTTATAAACATCTTACATATATCAATAGATGATAAAGGTTGCATCACAGATAAAGTACCTAGTAAAGTACGGGCAACTACTGAGGATACACATTGGTGTCGAGTAAAACACAAACAAAACTTTCGGATATTTTAAATATCAGACAATAGTTTCATTTTTATATTATAATCAGACATTTTTCATAGGTCGCCATTGTCTTGTCACAGTCAAACAGTTTTGTTGAGTGTTGAAGAATTCATTCTAAACCATTATACAAATAAGCCTCATTACTCACTCCTCTCTGTTCAAATAGTTAATTCCTAGTTGTTTATTAACTATTTGCTTTAACATTATATTAATTTTGTACACTTAAATGCTCTTTTGATTTTGTTATCTTTCTATGTAATGATCAATTCTCATATTGTACTACTGTACTAAGAGTATGGAATAAACGTCTTATTGAATTGAATTGAATTGAGATCAATCTTCCGCTTGATTAAAGGCAGTGGACACTATTGGTAATTACTCAAAATAATTATTAGCATAAAACCTTTATTGGTAACGAGTAATGGGGAGAGGTTGATAATATGAAGCATTCCCTCTGAAGTAACGTAGTTTTCGAGCAAGAAGTAATTTTCCACGAATTTGAGACCTCAAGTTTAGAAATTGAGGTCTCGAAATCAAGCATCTGAAAGCACACAACTTCGTGTGACAAGGGTGTTTTTTTCTTTCATTAATATCTCGTAACTCCGACGACCAATCAAGCTCAAATTTTCACAGGTTTGTTATTTTATGCATATGTTGAGACACACCAAGTGGGAAGACTGGTCTTTGAAATTACCAATAGTGTCCATTATCTTTAAATAAAAACAGTTCAGATATTATTTTTTCTCATATCAATTCTGGTCTTGTAAAAAAACACTCCGGTCCAGTAAACATTTTGAGCTAAAACTCCTCAGGGTCCAATTTCAAAGAGCTGCTAGACGGACAAATTTGCTTAGCATGAAATTTCTTCTTTGATAAAAAAAAACAGGACTACCAACCGAATTTCCATTTGTTGCATACTGCTTGTTACTGGTATTCAGCTGTTGTTTGCTTATCCTGAAAATCACGTGAAAATTCGGTTGGTAATCCTGTTTTCATCAAGGAAGAAATTTTATGCTATGCAAATTTTTGTGCTTAGCAGCGCTATGAAATTTGGCCCTGTTCTTGTGGATATCGCCATCCCCTCCCACTCTCCTAAATTCAAGCAGTGTGCTGTCTGAGTAAACACAAACACCTTTTTTTGAAGAGGAATCTCACCTGGTCTAATGAGAGCAGGGTCAAGGGTCTCAATGCGGTTAGTTGCCATGATAACTTTGACGTCTCCTCTGGAATCAAAGCCATCCAGTTGATTCAGCAGCTCCAACATGGTACGCTGAATCTCACGCTCACCACCAGAGTTGGACTCGTACCTGTGGAATAAAAGAATAATAATAATACATTTGTAAAGCGGCTCATGCAAAAAGCCTCTAAGAATGCCTGATGAATGGTTTCTGATGACTAACTCTGCAGATTTTATTTGATCACTTTTTCCAAAACTCCCTCAGCTTTTCTGTCCAATTATCCTTCTCGGTTACACCAGGGGTTGACTTCACAAAGAGCTAAGATTGATATTAACTTCAAATCAACTGTAGTTACTACTAAGTAAAGTATGATGTCACAATACAAATCACTATGGTAATACTGACAATTTGTCTTGCGATGATTTTATTGCTTTGAGAAATCGGCTCTATCGAGCATTGCAGTTTTTTCAGTAACTGACCATGAATGGTGTGGCTTTTCTTATTTCATATGTGGATGGTTTGGCTTTGCAATATTGAATTAAAAACTACCCTGGTTTAGTTCCCCTCCATCATGCTACACCATTATCCCTCAATCCATTTCTCCACCTAGTTATCTTTCATTTTGTTTAAATCAGTTGTTTCCATTGTTTATTTTACTTTTACATTCTAGTATATGTATTTATTTATCTATTTACTTAATTGCTTACTTATTTTGTTGTACTTGTTTTATTGAAATATTTTTATGCTTTGACTTGGTTGAATAAATAATGTTGATAACAATAGGAGTACATGAGAGCGTCACAAATACCTCTTTGTTCCTATGGCGTCAATCTCATCAATGAAGACGATTGATGGTGCATGCTCCTCAGCAACCCTGAATAACTCTCTCACCAACTTGGGACCATCACCCTGAAAATATACAAGCAAGACTTATAATAACCTTCAATTCTTAAACAGTGCTTTATCTTCAGGGATCTCAAAGCGCCTAGTATGTTTTGAAAAGTATTCTAAGTTTTTGAATTATGAAATATGAAGATAGCACTAAATAAAGGGTTTACAAGGTGATCCAGCACAATCTGCTGGTAACCGATTCGGAAACACTGGGGCAAACCTCTTCCCTTAGTAATAAGTGTCATGAGTTGTTTTTACATGGATTCCACAGAGCCCAATTCATCTGTTGTCATCATCACAATAATCTTAGTTGCGCCATTTTGGGAGTCAATTTTCCTGTGAGTAAGTCTTGTAGTGGAGAACTCATTTTAGGCAACGCAAAAAACTTCCAGTAATTTTAACACGCAATTTGACTCCCAAAATAGCGAGTGCGGCAGACAGTAGCAGCGTGTGATGTTGGTGCAAGGGGGTCAGTACAGGAATTTAAGAATGGCCAAAGGGGTCTTCAAGTAAAGGTCTAAGCGAATACAACAGTCAGATCGAGTACTCACCAGGTACTTCTGAATCAGCTCTGAGCCTACCACTCGCAGGAAGGTAGCCGAGGTCTGATTAGCGACAGCCTTAGCAAGCAGTGTCTTGCCTGAAAGATAACATAAAAACAAATCTGTAAATGAAGGTCCAACTTTACATACGCGGAACATAAGGTTTAAGTTGGGATTAGACAGTATGGCCACCTTGAATTACTATCATAAAGTAGAACTGACCAAAATATTTTGGAGTGAATTTTGTTTTCCACTTGGTTAAAGCCAACTTTATTTGGAGGTAAATCACACGTTGAGTAAATAATTCCATATAAAGCCACAGACCCTGCTATGATTATGAAGCAAACTTAAGAGCTTGTTATACAAAAGGGACTCGTCAAATACATATTCTATGAAAATTATTTTCTTTATTGCAAAAATGTAACATGCTGTACATCACACAAGCTGTACATCACAGAAACTTCCTGCAAAAACATCCCATCTCGATCCTCACAATCCTCAGAGCAGCACTGAAAAAGGTTTTAAGTCTGGTCATCTTCTTGCAAATGCAAATGCAATGCAAATTTTGATGTCAAGCTCTGTTTCCACTCAAATATTTTGCAGGAGTTAGGAGTTGAGCACCGATCAACTTTTCTGAAATGTTCAGTGCGAATTTGTGATGTCAAAATTTGCATCGTGTTTGCATTCGTAGGAAGTACATGCCAGGCTTCTTGTTTCTGGTTCCAGCCAAATAAGAATATGGGTATTCTTACCTGTACCAGGTGCACCATAGAGGATGACTCCCTTGGGTGGTTTGATTCCCATCTCTTCATAGTATTCAGGATGGGTTAGGGGTAACTCAACAGACTCCTGCATTGAAAAAAAATTTCATTAGCCATTTCCAATTTCTCATCACACTTTACAAAACTCTGCTACAAATGTCACATTTGCAGGAAGTATGAATCGGGCTTAGTAAAGAAGATGAAGAATTGCCCGTTTTGTTTTGATGAGGGAGAAAAACAGCAGGAGGGGACAAACATTGCAATCAGTAGGAACATAGAACCCAATCCACATAAAAGGCTCCATCCTGTCTGAACCGGGTCACTTAGGGAGAACACCACTAAGCTAATCTAACCTAAATGCCAACACAGTTTAGCTGTCAATGATTTCACAACCATATTTAGTAGCCAGGGCCCAATTTCATAAAGCTTGAAAGCAACAAAAATGGCTAAGCACAGAAAAGGATTACTAATAACTGAAACAGGTTACCAATCAAAATTACATCAAGTATACATAGTTATGCTAGATAAAAAAAACCAAAGGGTTGCAGTAAATATAAATTATTGTACCTTGATTTCCTGAATTTGCTGATCTAGACCTCCAACATCAGCGTAGGATTCCTGAGGAGCTTTCTCAAGTTTCATGACAGACACCATCGGATCAGTGTCATCGCCGAGTACACCAACAATGGCTAGCACCTAAGCAACAAAAAGACAAGCAGAACAACATTTGATGAGCATAAAATGCATGTACTCAATACTGAAGGCCATTTTTATATTCTTTGGACAGACAAGTTAACTCATGAAAGTTTCAGATTAATCATTTTTATATTCTTTGGACAGACAAGTTAACTCATGAAAGTTTCAGACTAATTGGAGCTTGCATACCCTTGTGATAGTGCTTGTGTTATGCCCAAGTTTGAAATTGTCAAAACATCGAATCTCGCCTTAAATAACACTGATGTATACATGAATCAAGTACATATTGATATACAACGTTTTTTTCACAGAAAATTTTTATGAGAGATATAATGTTTTTGCCAAATGTGATGATATCTCAGTATTTGGTGATTACACTCAGTTTGTTCTAGATCAGAGCACTTCTAATATAGACCCCTTGCAGTGATAACACATGCAGCTTCTTTCTGCCCATGGTCCGTCTCCATATACGCCTCTCTTAAAGACCTGCTTGAACAAAAATGTCAAGTCGTGAACTTTGCTGAATTCCACTTAAAATGTTTTCGATGAATAAGGAAATCGAGTCATATGATTATAAATAGGTTTCAATTGTGTAAAAAAACAATCATTTTGTATGCCCTTGTCCAGAGCTTTTCTGCGAGATTTGCGAAAAGCCCTGTTACGTAATCACTCTCAAAACGTCATAAGTAGATAAAGCCGCTTTGTTGCAGCGTGGATGTATAACAAAGCAAACTCCCACAAATGACGTCAGCGGCATTGTCCTTTGACGCCCGCTCTCAACGGCAGAAGTGTTTTTAGTTTTTCAAAAAACCTTTAGGTAGGGGCCTGATTTTTTAATCGATAATTACGAAAAGTTCAGAAGTGTACACATATCAAAATTACATTAAAATGGTGAACAAGTGCATTAAAAACAAGTAAAAATACAATTTCTGTTGAAAACATTCCGCTCAGGTAGCTGTTTAATACTTATGCATGACGTCATAATTCTTACCCAAAATGAGGCTATGGGCGCACGTTCCCCATCACTTGCAATGGCTGCGCCCATCGCCTCGTTTTGAGTTAGCATTGTGACGTACCTCATGCATAAATATTAAGAAAGGCGTATAGCTCAACGACTTTCCTGTTGAGTTGAATACAATGTTGAAGGATTCTGAACACAGGAGTGCCCTTTGCACATTGCCTATGGGATAGAGGTTTAAAATTTGAACACACCTTGTGATTAAGCAGAACTGTGCAGCCTGGCTCCAGCTGGTCCTTATCCACAAATGACAGGATACTGACGTAGTATTCTGAGCCCACAGAGGCAGAGACGATGGCGTGATTGTCATCAATAATCTCCTCTAGGTTACCTACTGACATAGGAGTCCCTCTCAGATCGTCTACCTTAGAACGTTCCTCCTGGAAGATACAAGAAAATGAAAGAAAAGTATGAAGTCAAGATGCAAGTTAGGGATGGGCGTGCTAGATTTCACATAGCACTAAGATTCATCCCAAGACGAGTTGTCATTTCTCGAACCCTACAGCACCTCAGCGAGTAATATTTTAAGGGAAGCTTTCTACTATGATTATCCCTATAAACGGTGTAAGTTTAATGTAAATCTGTGGACGTTTGTGTTTTTATCCAAACAAAAAGAACCCAAACCCTTCAAGCAAAATGAAATTATGCAAATCGGAATAAGGTTACCAGCCAAAATACCATGCCACATGTACGATCTGAGGCTGGCATCCTGCTTTGCTTAGCTTCCTGCTTAAGTAGCTCTATCAAATTGGACCCAGATGTGCACTTTGTCATGTTTTATCCATGCTGGTGTGATGTACTTATTACAAAATCCTTTAGATGGGGATGCAGGCCTGTATGCACCAAGGCATTTTCTCCTCAGTAAAGGGCACCGTATGAGGAAATTGAAAATGTTTACTGGAGCATTTCAAGGGCTACAAGGCACTGAGACAATTGCCTTCATTGCCTCCGTAAAGTATCAGGCCTGGGGTTTGGGGAGACGAGTGCAAAATAATAAACCAGGTTCAGTTACATACCTCGTCTTTCTCTTCCTGTGGCTTAAGTCTCTCCTGGTTGCGAATAAACTCTTCTTCCATCAGGAGGTAATCTTTGATACGCTCCAGTTTCAAGAGTCTCAGTCGACAGCGAGTGTGTGGGGTCACTGGTACAATAAATGAAACACACATCCACTTGACAAAACTCACAAATTCAAAACACAAACTTTCAAAAAATTTTCAGAGCACAGCACCGAGGCGTTTGATCTCCCTACCTGAAACTGTGAAACTTTCAAACTCACTTGGCTTAATCGAGAACAGTTTAAAATCGAATCTACATGAAGAAACATTTTGTTAAAAGTTTCCATTATTATTACTACAAAATTCACAATGGACCGATCCGGCCTGTCAATCAAACTGTGCGCGTTCACCCATTTGACCAATCACAGCAATGATTGTGGTCGGACAAACTCGGTCATGTGTGCGCGTATATTTGGCACGCGCGGCAGAATCGTGCAGAATGTCATTGGGAGTGCTTGTACACGTGTCTTGATCACGTGCGCGGTGGGCGGAGCTTAGTGGAAGGCCGGAACGGTCCATTGATAATAATGTAATATGCAAGAGTCAAATGCTTCTCTTGAGGCCTGTCCAGAATGTAAGACACCAATAAGCTAAACACATCGTCAAGCTTAGCTTCTGATTTCTACGAGTAAGGCTACGTCGAGAATGACGACTTTAGAAGCGGCTATGTCCTGGGCCCAATTTCATAGAGCTACTTAAGACCAAAAAGTGCTTACTAGAATAAGGCTACCAGCCAAACTACCATGTCAAATTGACAAGTTGTGACTGGTATCCTGCTCATTGCTGCTAAGCAGAAAATTGTCAAGCAATATTCTTTGCTTAAGCAACTCTATGAAATTGGGCCCTGTTCCCTGAAAAAAAAACCTCCTTTAAGGTTTTTCTTGCAGCCACCAACAATAGCTGTAGCCAAATCAATTTAGTTCTGATGTGGCCTTAGATTATTCAAAGACTGGCACATTCTGTCTATAAAAAATAAAATATTCAAATTTAGGGTTTGTCATCAGAAGAGGTTGTCTACCTTTGGGCAGTTTGTTTGCAGTGTCTGGTCCCTTTGTCTTTCTCCTCCTCTTGCCGACCCGTGTAGGCACTGGAGGCTCATACTTCTTCTTCTTATCCTGAAATCAAAGAGAAAAATGCTAGATTATGATTGTCTTTTTTTTTAAGTTTTGTTTATTGAAACATGGATGAGTTTGACAAATGTGAGGATTTGGAAAAATAGTTTGCAGGCCCTCTTTATTCAAATAAAGATGTTTTATACTCGGTGCAACTACAAAACTACAGGTTTGTACACAATGTGGACGACTTCTTTCTCCCACTGGTGACTGCTTTTTTATACTTCTTTCAAGAAAATCTGAAGGCTCCAGGAGATTTGGTGCCGTACCCAATTGTAAATTTGTTTTAAAATTTACAAACCTTGTCGTCCTTCTTGTCACCATGGCCTCCACCTGGTCCACCTGACTGGTTCTGACCCTGAAAAAAAATAGAAGTTAATTGAAAAATACTTATGAATATCTTGAAGTTTTATTGAAAAATACTGATGAATATCTTGAATTGTCTGCTTTAAAATTCATTTGTTAATCTGGAGTTAAATTAATTTCTTTTTTATGGCACCTTCAAATATATTTTGAACCTCATACGCTAAAATATAACGAACCAAACCTTATGGGTCTTAATTTCAAGTGGAAAGATTTTAACAATAACATCTACATGTAATGTTTTTTTGTCCACTTAGTTTTTAAACTTCTACACAATACAAGCTACAACAAAAATCTTTAAAAAAACAACGAGTGAGTTGAGAACTACAAAAAAATAGTAGTGACTTACAACAACAGTCCATGATGATTGATAATTACAGTTTGTAAAATTTGTTGATTTTTTTCCAAAACATTTCAATGTTTGTGCCCGAACAAAAACGTTGAAAAAGGCTTCCAATTCAGGCCAATTTTAACCGATGAAGGTTGGTCATAACTCTATGATGTTCTACCATGGAGGAAGGAATTACATGAGGCACGAGCATGCCCTTGCCGGTAATCAATGCATGATCACAACAAACAATAAAAAGGGGTGCAATTAAGTAACGAGTTCAGTATGCGGGATGCCTGTCCCAATTTACTTTATTTTTTAGCCTAATCTTAACCAAATGTCAGCTCAACTGCATTAAAACAATAATTTCATTGCTCAATGCGATAATGATATCGCCCAGATTATTACTTACCATGTTTCAATTACACCGAGAAAGGCGAACAACAGTAACCGAAGTTTGGAGTTAATATTGTTGCCAGCAAATGTTTTCTTGTTCTCTTGCAGTTTCACCGTGTCTACTACGTACTATTTCTCATAGACTGCAATGATATTTTGTGCCGTTTCATAGTCAATCTCACAAGTTATATTGCACACATCAATAACAAATCAATGAATAAAATATTCCTTTGAAATATACCCAAATTGTTGTATTTGACATGAAAAGACATTTTAATTTATCTTTATTTTAATTCAAATATTATATTTATACTTTCTGGCATTGTTTTATAAAGAGTAGTCAACAATCTGTAAATTACAGTATTTTTGTATAAGGCAATATACTTTGTAGCGTTCACCTTGTAAGATTGGACAGCAGAGGGCGCGCTTCAATTTAAAAACTAAACTACATACACTAAATTGTTCACGAGGGCCGCGAAAGTAAAAAATGTGCAGGGAGACTTCAGGCTGATAAAAACAGTGCAAAGATTGGAAACTCAGCGATTCAAAGGTACCACGTAATATTATATTGATTGTTAACTTTGATTGAATGAAAGGACCCTACTCTAGTCCTGTTTTTTTTTCGTTAATTCTGTTTTTAATTGGAAAATATCAAAACGGCAAAAACAACGAGCCCAGTGCAATCTGGTACCTGGACTTGTTACAATTATTTTGGAATAGTTACATTTTGTAAACAGAGATCCCGTCTATTTTAGGAAAACTTGTATAACTATTTTGTAAACTTTTTTTTAACTATTGTGCGCGTGAACTGAGGTTGAAAATAAATTGATTTTCTCTCTCCGTGATTATGATAAAATATGGAGGGAGGAAAAAAGACAGAGAAAATGAGATTAATTTAAATTAAAAAGTGGTTAATACAGTCATAATTATAATCTATAATAATGGCAATGCACTAGTCAATATTGTTGTAACCCCGGCCCCAAAGGACTCGTGCAAGCGGGGCATAGGCCTTGATATGGCCGAGGATATAACAGCCTAATGAGCCCCAGCCCTGTGGGGACCTAGCCAGGACTATGCAGGGCCGTGCAGTGTCTCAAAGGGCGGGGGAAATGGGTTGGGATCTACCCCGGGAGTGCACTGGGAACTAGTTGCGATAACGAAACCCTCCTCCCGACGGCCGCCAGGCTGGAGGGTTACGAGATTCTCTCGAGCGGCAAATGACAATCTGGTCCAACACGTATAATTTTGACAGAGGTTAGAGCTAGTCACCAGATTTGCCCCATTTTTACCAGTTTCAAAACTCATGACTAGGCCTGGGCGAATGCCTTTTTTTTCTTAACCGGATATCCGCATAGGGCGCGAATACCTATTTATAAACCGGATAGTTCTGTAATTTCAACCAAGTAACCGGATAGGATAACTTTCTGTATGGCGCCACCACTTTTTCACTCATTTTTACAAAAAGGGATATCTCATTGAGGTAAATTAGATACTATATTATATCATATCGAATGAAAAAGTGTGGGCCATACAGAAACTTTTCCACCGGATATTCTTTTAATATCCGAATATCCGCGGACGTCGGGCGACAACTGATAGGAATGTTTTGTCTGAATCCTTATGAAACTTCTATTAAGACAGCATAAAACAGCATAAATTAAGTATTTAACTATGCTCACCTCCGTGAAGAGTTAAAACAATGACATTTCTGACGTAATTTGTTCAAAGATTACGAAAGTTTTCCTACACATAGAGTCAATCACGATTAAAAGAAAAAGCAAATCGCCATCTTTAAATTAGATCCAGTTATTTTTATGAATGAACCGAGTGACACTGTCTAAAACTAATATCAATCCGCCCATACGATCTCATTCACAAATGAACGGCGCCCTCTAGCGGCAAAAAGAATTATTTGAATATCCGGTTAATTTCGGATAGTTGGCCAGCGGTATCCGAATATCAAAATTTCACTATTCGCCCAGCACTCCTCATGACACAAATTCTAAGGGCACGAACTTAATCCTCAATGCCTAATGAACACTCAAAACACCATTGAGAAAATATTTTTGAAGAAAAAGGACAAAAACTTACCAGATCCAGGAGCGAATTCCAGGTTTATATTTTGAACCTGTTGCATCGCTTTTTTGGTTGGACTAAACCATTCTGTGAACGGGGTGTTACAAGGCAGTGCTTGCGCGCGCACTGCCTTGTAACACCCCTTTTACAGAATGGTTTAGTCCAACCAAAAAAATAAAGCATTCGCAAAGCAATGCGACAGGTTCAAAATATAAACCTGGGACTTTGGAGTTTTTGTCCTTAATCTCCAAAAATATTTTCTCAATGGTGTTTTGAGTGTTCATTAGACATTGAGGATTAAGTTCAGGCCCTTAGAATTTGTGTCATGATTTTTGAAAGTGGTAAAAAAGGGGCAAATCTGGTGACTAGCTATCGAAATTATACAGGTTGGACCAGACTGTCATTTGCCGCTCGAGAGAATCTCGTAACACTCCGGCCTGGCGGCCGTCGGGAGGAGGATTACGTTATCGCAACTAACTGGGAACGTACTTAAACTGTGCTGGGCCATACATCGTCTCCAAAGGGCATCCCTACACACTCAATATACATTCATAACGCTTGTATGGCCTTTTCGTTGAGTTAAAAAAAAACATCTTTAAAACAATTTCGACTCGGTACTTACTGTTGTTTTTCTATTCCATCACACGTTTTTGACTCTTGTTCAACGCTTTATTTTTTGGTCACCAAGCTCTGTAAGAATATTTTTCATTAATTTTTTTTCATTTTTAAATGCAGGAATGATGGCGACATTGGCCTCATGTAGTTTATTCAGGGCGGCTCATCAAACACAGAACCATCTTCATCTTAGAATGTATGCAAGACGATCATGTCAGATGATACAGTTCTTATTGGCAGATGTTGGTCACCTACAAGTAACATCAAGAAGTCTGAATGGAAGTCATTTCAAGGGAACTGAAAACTTACCCTTGACAAGTGTGACCAGAGAAAACAACTCTGTAAGACACAGTCTTCCAAGACAAAACACAAATCAGTACATGCCAAGGAGGCACTCACATATATGTTGTTCAAATTCACTGAGAAGGCCAATGATAGCCTGGACACCAAACATTCAATGTGTGTGCAACATGCATCCATCTGGCCCAGGGAAAGAGAGAATCCTAAATGTGTTTGACCGCAAGGCGAAACGAATGCAGAAGGATAGAGCAGCACTTGCAGAAGATGCTCATGTGTATGACTATTTGAAAGACGAGGTTTGAGTAACTTTGATTTGTATGATCTTACGTGTACACTAGTATCTACATTAGTAAGGTTTGCGGAGACACCATGTACATAAAACTCTCTCTCTATAGATCTTATCGCAAATACTCAAACGCGCGAGTTAGGCGTGGAATGAGGTGCATGCTGGTCTTGATCACTAAATAGACCCGCAGGCACCTCATTCAACAGTTAGGGCTTGCGCAAAGGGTATTTGCGAAAAGGTCTATGAGCTGTGGTGGCTCTGGGAAAAACCAGTGCTTTAACAAGCAGTAGAACAAAAAACTGTGTCGTTTTATCTTTGGACTATTGCCATGCCTCCATGTGAAGTTTTTAGTGTTTGGTGAATATTGCTTTAATTAATTTTAATCTTTTTTTCACCACAATAACATTTGTTTATCAGAAAAATTTGAACAAACTAAAGTAAACAACCTAATAGTTCTTCAAAGTAAAAAGAAAATAAATTGCTCATTCGATGAATGATTAAGTTTGATATTAATAAATTTTATGTTCTATATTTTCCATGCAGGTAGCTGTACGTGTTGCTGATAGGATAAGAGATGTTGCTAGGTGTGTAGTTCATTCTGACAATATTATAAAATTTGTGAAATTCCATAAATTTGGGAAATGAAGTAGTTTTTCCAATCGCTGACCAAATAGGCTTTGAACAATAGACCGATCCACTAAGCTCCGCCCCATTGCGTATTGACCAATTACAACGCAACTAAGGTCCGACAATGAAGGTCCGACATGCGTGCGAGTATCTTGGCGCGTGCGGCAGAGTTGTGCAGAAAGGCATTGGAGAGCCCCATGTGTTCTTGCTCACACGTGCGTCGTGGACGGAGCCTACTGGATCGGTCTATTGAGACAGTTGAGCCCATGGAATGAAAGGATTGTTTGGTTGAGTCATTTTACCCAAACTAGCTCTTGTTGTTATAGGGAGCCTGTAGGAATATACATTGCGCAGGATTTTATGCAACAAACTACAAAGCTCTTTTTGCTGCATATCAAAGATTTCACCACAAAGTTTTTTTTCTTCATCAATAATTCTCTCTTAAAGGCAGTGGACACTATTGGTAATTGCCAAAGACTAGCTTTCACAGTTGGCGTATCTCAACATATGCATAAAATAACAAGCCTGTGAAAATTTGAGCTCAATCGGTCATCGAACTTGCGAGATAATAATGAAATAAAAAATACCCTTGTCACCTGAAGTTGTGTGCATTTAGATGTTTGATTTCGAGACCTCAAGTTCTAAACCTGAGGTCTCGAAATCAAATTCATGGAAAATTACTTCTTTCTCGAAAACTATGGCACTTCAGAGGCAGCCGTTTCTCACAATGTTTTATACCATCAACCTCTCCCCATTACTCGTCACCAAGAAAGGTTTTATGCTAATAATTATTTTGAGTAATTACCAATAGTGTCCACTGCCTTTAAGGCTTGTATTTCAAACAAAAAGAGTTGTTGGCTTTGAAGAGAAAAATATTTGAGGTAAAATTGACTTATCAACAAGATGGATGATGTGGCTCTGATGCGCCCTCTGTTGAATCTCTTGGATGAAAACCAAATGAGGGAATGTTGAATATTCATGAAGTTCAGGCACCATTCGAACTTGGTTTTTACTATCAGCAATATTGAGATGGGTTAAAAAAAGAAAGAAAAAAAAGAAGAGTTCATTTTTTCCTGGAAAAAAGAAACACATTTGAAGTTTAATTGGTCTGGCAGACGAAAAATTATTCATTCTGGTCTGAGGTTTTGGCATGTCCCATTTTGATTTCCCATGATACATTAATGACGTATATAACAGCCTTGAAGTTTGATTTATGGCTCAATTAAAGGGAAGGTATCAGTTTGGTAACCACTCTTAAGATTAATGGCAGTAAAAGCTTAAAAGTACATCAGCTTTCAATAGTATAAGGCGTTTTTGAGAATCATTTTTATTTCGAAGTAATGTGGTTATGGATAAAATATATCAGTTTTTATCTCAAAAATTTAAATCTTAGAATCGTTACTGTTGATATTTTTCTCAGATTATGTCTTCCAATTACGGATCATTCTTCCTGCGTGGACATAATCGTTTTGGATTTTTTATAATATCTAAAAAAAATACGACCACCTTTTGAAATAAAATTTTCCAAGGTTATCTATATTTATATAAGATTAAAGACACTGGACACTTTTGGTAATTGTCAAAGACCAGCTTTCTCACTTGGTGTATCACAACATGTGCATAAAATAACAAACCTGTGAAAATTTGAGCTCAATTGGTCGTCGTAGTTGCGAGATAATAATGATAGAAAAAACACCCTTGTCACACAAAGTTGTGTGCTTTCAGATGTTTGATTTGGAGACCTCAAATTCTAATTCTGAGCTCTCGAAATCAAATTCGTGGAAAATTACTTCTTTCTCAAAAAATATGTTACTTCAGAGAGAGCCGTTTCTCACAATGTTTTATACTATAAACCTCTCCCCATTACTCATTACCAAGTAAGGTTTTATGCTAATAGTTATTTTGAGAGTTTACCAATAGTGTCCACTGCCTTTAAGACAATCAAACAGTTCCGAAAACCAAAGTTATGCCTTTAATTTTTTTGTTCTAGGAAATTTGATGGAGCCTTGGATCTTGGTTGCGGCAGAGGCCATATAGCTAAGTGCATCAGTAAGGTGAGTGTTATTACTAAAGCACCACATTAATAACAATTTCAGTGATTAATTATTTCTATTAGTGTTGTTCCATTGATTCGGTAATGTTCTAGAATTGCCGTTATTTTACAGCCACTTCAAATATTCGACTTTAGTTTGGGCTGAAAGAAAGTGCAATGAACAAGGGTAGTTACATTCAATAAAATAGGGGATCAATCAAAAGTATTTTTTTACCCAAGCTGGGAGATGATCATTTTGGTTTCAAATTTTTCTGTGTAATCGGGGGAAAAAACTCAAAACCAGCTTTTTTTAGTTGAATATTGCTCACTTGCTGACACACTCAACCGCCCTTGAAAAATTCCTCACAGAAAAAAGTGTGTATGTTGTAAACTTCTCCTAGATCATTCCTTGCTGAAGAAATGTAAGATCATAGAAATCGATTGCTTTCGGTTGAAATTTGAATGGAATTTTACTCAAAAATTTTGAATCCTCCTATGGTTTTTTTTCTTCTAAGGCATAGGCTGGAAGATATAATGCTTATTGTTGTGGGAGCATTAGCTATTGCAGTCTGGGGCTGGTCTTTCCTTTATGTACCCAAGAAAAACCTTGAATTTTGAGAATTAGCATTCAAAGACAGTGAAGGCTTCTCTTGTTGACACTTCCTTGCCTGAGAGTTCCTTGGAATGCAGTAATTTGTCGGCTGTGCAATTGAATTTACTGGAAATTGCATTTAGCGTGCCTTGGCATTGATTGGGCTTGTGTGTGTTGGGGACAAACTCATTCATTTGTTTTCTCAGAAAAAGATTCAATTGTATTTCGGCATTTCCGAAAAAAAATTGTAATGTGTACTTGGACTTGGCGTGTATGTAGTTTGATTATTTTAAGTCTGCACATAATCAAATGAATATAAAACGACTGACCCACATTTCTCAATATAAAATGCAAAATTACATTTCACAGGATCGGGTTCCTTTATTCGGATGATGCAAAGTAAGTATGTATTTATAGCTACCTTAATCAGAACACTCTGAGGAGTGTACATATGCACATAATGTGTAGCAGCAGTAGCAACTCATAAAGCGCCATGGGAATACAAATGCACATGCTGAGATAGAAAGAGAAAACGCCATCCAGCAGAGTGTGTTATTTGAATTGAGAGTAATCAACAACTAGAAAAAAATGAACATTGGAAACTGACAAGAAAAATCAGGTTAAGTGCTTCCAGAAAATATGATTAAAAGAGCTTGTTTTGTTGTTTGTTTGCAGAAAGTGGTGAAAAAGCTTTACATGTCTGACCTTTCCAGAAACATGCTGGTAAGTTTGTTATCTGTCCCTAGGGTGCAATCACATTTCCCTGACGAGGTTCATTAGCGGGCTCCGTAATGGGAGAGAATCCATTGAGTTATAAGAGGGAACAATGGACAGCCGCTGTGTGCAAAACAACTGGGGAGGTTTTCTAAAGGCCGGGAAATTAAATCTAATGACCTCTTTGTTTCGCTGTCTTGCTTCTGTTGCATTTACAAAGTGGTGGAAACTATTGAGGCTGTAGAACTCACAGTATTAAAGGGGCCCTACACATGTATCATCATGATCAAAGTACGGCCCAATTTCATAGAGCTGCTTGAGCACAGAAAGCAGCTATAAGCATAAAAGAATTACGCTTACCGGCATAAGGTTACTGCCACATCACAAGTACAATTTGTGACTGCTATTCTGCTCATTTCTGCTCAGTAGACAATTTTAAGCAATATTTTCTGCTTGCTGCTCTATGAAATTGAGTTCAGGCCTGTGGAATTATGAAATCGCCCCCCAGTAACTGTACATGCACACCCTACCTATCACCTATGGAGGTTGCGCACGCTGTAACTGGGTGAGAGTTCATAATTCCTTGTAGAGCCAAAGACCTGCTTTGATCGTGGCGATAGTGCTCCTTATTGCAGCTCTTGATCTGTACTTTTTCCCCAAAACAGGATAAATTTACCGTTGGGATTTTGCTCCGCTCGTGTTTTGGGGGGAAGAAAGAAATATTAAGTTTATTCTACATCCGCTTATAACAACCTGGGAGTTATTTTTTCCGTGAATTGAGCGAAAACGAAAAAGATTGAGACTGAGGTGACTCCCCTGGCGTGACACAATTGTACGTTTTGCTCGAGCGGAATACCATGCCAGAAATGCTCAGAGTTTTTTGCCCCTGAATTGGTGCAGCTTTCTTTTTGTTGTGGTGCCAATCTTTTCTCCAAATTAGTTTATTTTATCACACTCAATCGGACATGTTTTTTAAACCAGTGGGGAAATCATGAAAGCTTTTGCAAGGTCTATTGCAATGACACTTGAATATGTAGGGCAGGGTACATGTAGTCTTCCAGACGTGAATGGTTTTGGACCAGTTCCACCAGGATTAAAGTACATCAAATTACTTTACAGTTTACTGCTTTAGAAATGAGAAGGATGCTGGCCATAAATGTTACATGTGACATGGTATTGTGGCTGGTACTCTTATTCTGTTAAGCAAAGTTTGTTGTGCTTAAAGCAATTCTATGAAATTGGGCCCTACTCATCGAGGGCCCACAAAGGGCTAAAAACAATTTTCTACGATCCTGAAAATCATTTATTTGTGTGCGCAGCCTCGCAGTTTAAATTCAAACTCACCAGTCGCATAGGGGCAAGTTTTCTTCGCACAGTTGTCTTGTCCAGTCAGTAAAATAGACCTCTTCGCAAATACCGGGGCACGCGCGTAAAGCTTGGAATTAGGTGCATTGTGGTCTAGCTGGTATCCAAATTTGATCCATATATATCCCACAATGCACCTCATTCAACAGTCTGCGCTTGCGCATTGGTATTTGCGATAAGGTCTATGGAGATCAGTGAAAATGTTGTAGCCCCCTCTTGTGTTTTTATCATGTGAACTCTGAGTAGGAGTTCTTTAAATAGTGAATGCTTCTGTGATCATAATTTTATGTTACTTTTATCCTCAATGCTTCAATATATGAAATGCATTTCACTCTTCCTAAAGGACAAATTTGAAAGTGGTTTAGGATTGTCTAGAAGTTTAACCTGTTAAGTTTGTGCCCACTACTTGTGTGAAGTGTGAACGAGGAACATCGCAACAGAAGATTCGTAGCAACCATGAATATCAATACATTTAGGTCTCTACCTAATGAATTCTCACAATTCTTAAATGCTTCTCACCCCAAATAAAACGGCTTGTTTTCTTCTCTCAAATTCTTTCAAAAGTCAAAAGTCCTCAGACTATAGCTGATTCTACTTTCTGCTCCAATTTATTTCAAGTCCAATTTTCCATTGCGCCCTCATCACTACATAATTTAGCATTTCAGATTACTCAACAACCATAATATTTTTTTCTCTCTCCAAAGAAAATGAGGTCCACAGAGATTGAGATCGCTCTGGGCTTGACTGGCGAGGGTGGGGTCCATTAATAAGCTTTTTATTTTGTATCATTTCAGGGAATATGTTTCAAGTTACAGTTTGTCTGTAACCGTGGGGCAGCTATGATCCCATTAAGGGTGGGGGTGGCATCTGGATCAGTTCTCAGGGGGGGGGGGGGGGGGTTGAAGACCTTTTGTAGAAAAAAACAAAATGTAGTGGGTGGGGGAGGGGTCAGGGCTTGGGGGAGGGCTGATTGTTTCAACCTCTAACATTGTTATTGTGATGTTTATTTCCTGCTTTGTATACTGTGATTAAGCAGCATAATATTTTTTTTCTCAACGGCCCAAGCTTTTAGCAGACAATATTGCTTTAACAGCAACTTCAGAGAAAATAACTGTTGATAATGTGTTTGGTTATCATTGAAATGTAATTTTGATATTTGTAGCTGAGTTTTTTCCCACAATTACCGATCAACATATTTGGCCCTCACCTCAGGGTTTGCAAAAACTAGCTACACTTCTAAAAATGGCAATACTTTGACGTCATATGTTGCTTTGTTATACCTCCATGCTGCCACAATGCGGCTCTACAAAATCGGAGCTCCCTTATGAATTAGCATGAGTGACGATGTAACATGAGTCCTTCTGAAAAGCACAAGAGAAGGGTATTTAAAACTTTTTTTTTTTTTTCATTTGAACTCTGTTTTATCTCATGTAAGCTGGTCAATTTCCTTATTTTCGTTCAAGTACATCTTAAACAATTACCTGCTGAGCAAAAAGAGTCGGCATCGGTCACAGATGGTTCATGTGTCATGGTTTTTCGGCTGGTAACTGTATTCTGGTGATAATTTGTTCGGTTTCTTAATTGCTTCTAAGCTGCTCTAATTTGGCCCAGCCTATTATGCACATATGGATTGGCAATGAGGTCACTTGCGCATTGGACCTCAAGGGACTGTGAGATGACCGGAAGAGGACCCTCTGCTGGTCACTCACAGTTCTATGGGGAGATAGACCAGCACTAGTAACTGAATTAGGCCAGTCCATTTGTATTTTATAGCACACCTTTGTCTTAAATATGAATTTTCTTTTTTCAGCTGAGCTGTTTTACTTCAACATATTGTGTTGACATTTCTTTCAATACTGGCAACAACAACAAAAGCATCAAATGTAATACAAGCATTATACAGTCTACAGAATTGAGATATAATTATAACATGGCTAAAGATACTCCGTTAAGTTATTACCAACATGCGGGAAAATTTGAAGCATAGTGCTTTTTAAAAATTTACCCTGGGACAGACAAGACTAGGACTAAGCAAGGACAGACAGACGGACGAGACTGATGCGCAAGTCAACCATAAGCAATTTAACAATCAACATGATCCCAGGACTTTCAGTTTTGCATTAGATCCAGGTTTTCACTTTTTGTTCACTGTTCGCATCATTAAAGGGTGTAGTAACCAATCAAACATTTTTAGTATAGTGCCCGGTTAGGGAACTATTTCCTGCAAATTTGTAGCGCTGATGTCGTGATGCAGTTTTAGTTCATGGTGGCGTAAATTTGGACGCACTAGCACATCTTTTTGTAGCCCTGTGCTACTGCATTTCAGCAGACCAGAATACACAGTCAGCAAGAGATGTGTTATAAAGCTAATTATTTGTTTGACGAGCTTCAATAGATCGAGGGGAGGCAAGATGTACCCATTATGTACCCTTGTACATTTGTAGTCAGCTCATCTTGTAGATGCACCAAGCGCTGGTAAACTAATCTGGCATAATCAGAGTCCAGCAATTTGTGTGCTGGGATTTTGTCAGAGTTGGGAAGGACCCTTTATCCCCAAAGCAATGGATGTCTTTAATTCAATTTCCCAAGTTCAAAGCAAAAACTTGGTCGATTCTAAACGGATTCTTTGGTGCTGT
This sequence comes from Asterias amurensis, assembly GCF_032118995.1. Classification (NCBI taxonomy): domain Eukaryota; kingdom Metazoa; phylum Echinodermata; class Asteroidea; order Forcipulatida; family Asteriidae; genus Asterias; species Asterias amurensis. Next base: position 16,556,850 of record NC_092648.1, read on the forward strand.
GACTTTGTAAAGACACAAGGGGGATAAGACGTCAACACATAATTGTGCCAACACCTTTTGACCTGCATGTTCATACAATGCTGATAAAAAGCAAACAGACTGCGCTTGTTCCGGCCTGAAGATAGTAAAGATTGAGAGGTTTCTCTGAAACGGATTGCGCTTAAGGCTTTAAATACAACCTTTCTACAGTCACCGCAATAACAGGTAGACAAACAATAAAGGAATTTTTACAGCCCTTGTTGGAAACCTGAAAATGTTATTTTCAATGCAAAAGGTTGAAATTCAGAACAAAATTCTGTTCAGAGCACTGCAGTGGTGGTTTGAAAGCTTTGCTTAATAGTTCAGGACTTTACTGGGATGAGGAAAGTAATTCAATTTTTCAATTCAAACTCACATTTACTTCCATACTTCAAGAAAATAGTACAAAACCAGAACAATAATTTATAAAGAAGTAACCAATAAACAATGCTATTTTACAAGGCAGTTAATAATAATATAATAATAAAGTATGAAGGCATCATCCAGAAGCTGAGGCTTGTGGTGAGATGCCTGAGAACAGACAAACACATAAACAGGAACAAGAATGTGAACAATTTGTGCGGGGTCTTGAAACAGTTTATTTGGCGATGGTGAGTTGTTTAGTTGGTTACTAATCTGGGCATGTAGCTAGCTTACTCAATTGTATCTCAATGCCGTACAGAAACTGTGCTCAAACATCGCCTCACTGAGGTCAACGGAAGACCTTTCATTGGTTGAGAGTTGTGCATGGCACATGCTCATACGCACGTTTCCATTTTTTAATCACAGCGATGACAGCCTATGTAAGTGGCCTATGCTTGATTTTACACGTAGGTAAGGGGTATTTTTGTGTGAGGAGAAGAAAATATTAAACGGCATCCAAATTGTATAGCGCCTTTTAAGTGTTTTGAGGCACTGTGGTGCAATCTGCCAGAAATGCCACTGTGTTAGGTTTGTATTTTATGTTACTTTTAGTTACTACAGTAGTGTGCACAGACTCTATTTAGCCTAGCTCACCCGATTGTGTCTGCTAGCTTTTATGATTCCAGCCCACTGTCTCGGTCATAAAAACTGATTTTCCAGTTGAATGTGAAGAAGGGCCAGATGGTTTACCATCTAACATTACTTTGTCCTGGCTTTTTAAAGGGAATATGAGACTTTAAAAATCACTTAATTTCAAAGTTTTTGTTTTCTGACCAATATAAATTGGAGATAATATTTTGAAGAGTAACTCCGGGTTAAATACTTGCAACATGTGACAAAAACTTTTTGTTTTTAGTTTTTACAAAAGAATGCTGAAATGATATTGCAGTCCTATGTTTTCTAATTTGTATTGTTTTTTTAATTGCTGTCCCTTTGTTTACTTCACATACATGTTCTGCTTCATAGTTATATTTACATTGTTTAACCACGGTTAAACCTTTGTGTAGTTTTCTACCGTAGTGGTATGTATTTATTTGTTCGTCTATTTAGTGCTGTTTTTCTGTTTTGTTCTGTAATCTTGTAATGGGCACATCCGCCACAAGCCTTCGGCTTTTAGGATGATGCCTCCATGTGATGTGAATGTGGAAATAAATGTTTTATTGATTGAGTCCTCATAACAAAAAAAAAGAAGACGAACAATATAAACTGTATAATGCACACTCAGTTCAGCTGTATACTAAGTCAACAAAATTGTATTCTGCCCTAAAGGGATTTAGTTACACCAACGAGCAACAGGTTGCCTCAATCTGTCAGTAGGAATTCATATGCAATGCAAAATCTGCCGCATTCAAATCCCCCTTTGACAGCCCTAATGCGTAGTGTGACGTCATTCTCAGATTAGATTATCAAATTTTCATGGAAAGCAACGTGTGATAATTCCTTATAGTTTGACCCCAAAATCTATCACTATTACAGCGGCTCAGAGTATCTTTAAAGATGTTACTTATAAACTTAGCCTCCCCCCAACCCCCAGGCCAGCGTCTTCAGCTAGGTATGTGCTGCTAATTTGACTGTAATTCCATTTTGCACTTAGATAATTTTTTGCTACAGCGGGCCTGCGGTCCCTGGGGACATCAGATGGTGTGCGACAGGAAGGAATGGGAAAGATTACGGCAGTAAGACCGCAAGAAACAGAAGAAGGAGGAAAAAAGGGGGAGAAAATGGGGAAAGACTAATTGTAGGATCTTTGTAGTGGATAGATCTCCCAGAAAACGCTTGGTAATTTGTTGGTAGCCTTGCGGAAGATTCAATCAATTTGGACTTGGGCACTGTGGTCATTTTCCGCTAAATGCTTAAAAAAGAACCTCCTTAAGTTGTGGGAGTGCAAACATCCAAAAGTGTGCATTCATTTGGAAAGAATAAAGCTTTTGTACATGTAGGGCAGGAGGGGGGTTAGATCGTGCAATTATAATGTAGATACGTCAGTCTATCAGTGGTAGCAGACAGAGCGGGATTGTCACTGATGCCCTAAAGTGAGATTCTTGGGTGTGTTGCCATGGAGACCAAAGGGTATATGAACAGCTGTTTCTATGGTATTTCCCTCAAGATAATTTTCCTTTGATTTGATTATTGGCTGAATTCCCTGTGGACGATCTTCGGCCTGGCGGGTGTGAGAATTTACAGTGTGTTTTCGTTTTAGAGGAAAAATAAAATAAAAAATGGTGTTCCCATTTGTTCATGAAAAGATCTATTTTTGAATTGTGTAGAACTATACCCCTAATTTGTATTTTACTACTGTATACTGTAGGTAAGCAGGCATGCCAGTTTTGCATTTAAATCAAGATTTTCAAGTTCATTATAAACACTAACGGGTTAATGCAATCGTACTCTGGGCTAAAAGACCGCGTCCATCCCTCTGGGATTTCTTATTTGTTTTTGTTCCTTATTTTTTGTCTTCATCTGGCACTCTGGCAGTGCGCTCACATCCAGCGATCGTAGATGCATAGGTCAATGGTCGATGCTAAATTTGGTTGGTTTCTCAGACAGGTCTTTTTGCTGATATTGCTTCAACAGTACGGTGGGAGAAACTCGACATGTAGGACGCAGCCTGCCCAAGTGGTGCTTGTCACTGCCTTGAATTCTGGGTCTATACAGGAGTAGCAATTCGCCGGATGAAAATTACCATGTCATTTTATGTCGGGCAGAAGAAGACGTTGTGCATGGTTGAAGTCAAACACAGATTGTGCACTGCAAGCAACTTTTTTTTCTTCTTCTTCGCATCGAATGACATTATAGATTTCCCCAAAGTGAAGACTTAGTCAAGTGCACTCTCTGTAGTGGTTATCTTGGCTATTTATAGCTTCCGTGTAACACTCCATGATTGTGGGTGGGTTTCCATGCTACATCTAAACTCAACAGGCTTTTTTGCTTTAAAGCAAGTTGTTTTGAAAGTCAAATAAGTTAAGAGTGACCTAAATTTCAGCCACCTTCTCTTTAGATCAGTCTGTTTGGAAACTTTTCGAGATGTTTTGCACAGAAGATAAGACGGTATAAGTGAACACTCTAGGATAGTAAATACCAAATTACAGGAATGACATTTCTATTCTCCTTGATATATATGCAACACTTGAACTAAACATAGAGCACTTATGATTGCCAATATAAACCACGAGGGAAACTGACAGGGTAAATTTTGAAATGATTTTTGGGGTTGAACAAAGAATTGACTAGAGTGGGATTCGAACCAACGACCTCCGGATTAACGTGCCTTTGTTCAACCCCAAAAATCACTTATAATTGTTTTTATAAACTGTGGCTCTTTTTCACAGAAAGAGTTTTGACATATATATATGATACTTTTTCGAAATAAAAACCATACACAAATTTCTACATACCACAGACAGTATACAAAGCACATGTAACAAGCAAAATTTTTTACGCAATTGACAGGCATGAGATAGTGTTGAGATCCAGACAATAGTTTTCTTTTGAGGTTTTAATGAAGTATTTTTTTTTCAGTGCAATACCTTTAATGAAAGCTTGTAACTTTCTGAAATATTTAAAAAATAATAACAGTTAAAATATAAGTCTGCATGTAAAGTTTTGGTCGGCCAGAAAATGGACCTAGCATCTTGAAGTAAAGAAGTAGCGCCAATAGATGTAAATGGCTTCAAATAGGGATTCAAAAAGGTTAAGATAAATTTAACCCTTTCTTTCATGCACCATTAAGTTAAGTGAAAAATTGATGGACAAAGTAATTGGTTTGCTTCGTTCTTCTCAAAGGGCAACCCCACAAAAAAAGGTCATAGCACCATCAAGTATCCTCTTTTCCATTCTGAAAACTGTGTGGTCATGCGATATTAATTTTTTCGTTTTATGACTATTTTTCTGAAGGGATTTTAAACTGGTCGGAGCGACTGGTTGACACAAGAAAGAGTTTAGTAGCTTAACATTATGAAAGTAGTAACTTTGGATTAATATAAGACAAATTCAATTAAGGACAGAGACAGCAAGGGTAAACTTTTATCATCTTCCCTGAAAAATAAAAAGATAATGCCAAATTTGTTTCTCTCAAAGTTGTGAGGAAAACAGGCCATGGGAAATGTAATTGAAATGTTTTCTGTTTTATGTCGTTCCGATTTTAGTTCATTCACATGTTGGAAAGCTGGCACATTGGAAAGCTGGCACATAACGATAGTTCATCACTAATGTATTTTGCCTTTAATATAAGGGTGTCCGTGGTGGCACTGAAGTGGCTCTAGGTCTCCTGAAATGGTTAGAGTGCCAAAAGAAGGTGAATGACAGCATGTTCAGCTGATATTTCAACCCCCTTTTTCCCCTGTTACGGAAAAGAATAAATCCCAGGGGGTGTTACTGGATGTGTCTGGCATTTGTTTTGACTATTGGTGCAGGGATTTATAGATATTTATAGTTCATTAGCTAATGGGATGTTGGATCGAATTGCTCAATCCGTCTTAATCTTTAGTATGGGAGGTTCATGCATACATGGATGGATAGTAGAGCTGACACGGCTGTCTTCTTCTTCAGACTCGGAGAGGTTGAGACGGTCTGGAAATTAAGTGTTAATCAAACTTTGAGCAGGGTGTATGGGGACAGAGTGGTTACACGGACACTGACCCACGTACATACAGTCCTCATGTAAATGTTCACAGTGGAGGGAAGTTTCACTCCTGATGCTTACCCCTCTCCTCAAATTAAGTTAATTATTGATTATCAATATTCTACTATACTATTGGAACCAGGCTTCTTTTATTTATTCATGGGAATGGGGGTTGGGCCCTCTGTATTTTCCAGAATTCTCAAGCGGTTGTGATCATTGTATCAAGTTCTACAAGATGTTGTAAGCAAGAATTTGAGTTTTTACCATTAAAGTGCACATTGATAATTTCATAGTATTTCTTGACCGTAACAGTTGGAAATTAGTTTTATATAGTTTGAACAACTTCTTACGAGCTGAAAACACAAACTCACTAGTAATGTACATTACATGCCACTGTTTCCTGTGCTAAGTAACAATGCTGCTGGCTTGAAGGATCAACACGCCCCATCATGATGTCAATGCATTGAGTATCAGGTTATGGAGTCTTGCTTAGATTACTGCTTGACAGGTTGTTAGATGGGTTTGAAGCCTGGTGGATTAGCACATTGTAGGTATATCACATTTACCCTGTCTGCTTAGTTTTCTACATTAAATCTTGGATTAGATTGTTGGATTCTTGGCATATCAAACTGTTTCTGCTGAAGACGAGCAGAGTCGGCCCCTATATGTTTCGAAACCTTGAGACCAAACTGGCTCTTTTGAAAACCGGCACTCCATCAGGGATCTACCCGCAGGTTGTTCGTCACACCATGCAAAGCTTCAAACATCACTTATTGACCCATGACTTTATTCGTTTTCTAAGAGTGATGTGTGCACATTTAATATATATGGAGGAATAACTCTTTGCAGAGAAAAGAGTCCTATTTTTCTTGTCATGCTGGGACAGGTTGTAAGCTCTTTATTAAGAGTGAACCTTCTTAAGAATAGTGCTTCAATTTGGAGACATGGAACTGCTCTTTCGGTTGTTAGTCTCATACAATGCAGTTAATGCGTTTCCTGTGAAAGAAAAGAAGATAATTGATGTAAAATAAATTATAGTTTTTAATAACAACAGAAGTAGGAGTAAACATGTCAAGTTGTTATAGGCAGAGTGCCATGAATCACACAACAACACAAAACACCACAAATACCGTATGAAATTGTAGATGCTCATACCTTTTAATAACAATAACCGATGTTTATTTTCCATGGCGTCTCTACACAACAGGAGGCAGCCCACATACCTGAAGGCATCGAATGCGTCAAAATTCACGCTGATGAAGAGTTCATCCCTTTTAAAGATGATTCCTTGGATCTTGTTGTGAGCAGTTTAAGGTGAGAGAACTGGGCCTTGTGTGTCTGCTTGTAACCTCTATAGAGGCTGCAGGGCTGTGCAACTAGTCCACCCCCCCCCCTCCCCTTGTCCTCACCATAGACTCATATGATTTGTGGGGTGGAAATACAATCCGAGGTTCTCTCAGTACTAAGGAAATATCTCTCCATTTCTTTTTAGGTCGTGAAGTGTCTCAAAGATGAATAGTCCAAAAATGCTGGTTGAATCTCACCTGTTTTCGATTCAAGTTGATATATATTGCTCTGTTGGCATTTCCTCATTAATAATTTTGTATTAGCTGTTGCTTGTCAAAACTATTCTTTGTTACTGATCATCTAGCAAAATGCAAAAAAAAAAAAAACCTTGTTGTTGTAACAGCTTTTTACTACCCCCCCCCCCCAAAAAAAAGGTTGTTGACATTTAAGTCCATTTCCTACTAAATATTGCAATTAATAAAAGTATTATTTTTACAGCTTTAAAATATTGTTTCATGGCCTTACAATTAATGTTTTTCCATGGTACCTTGCAACCAAACCCCCTTTGTAAATTATGCACATTCGAGTTACCATGCTGTTGTGTAAAATATAATGTCATTTTTGATGGGCTCCATTATCTTTTTTTTTTTTTTGGGGGGGGGGGGGGGGGCGCCTGTTGACAAAAAGTTGACATTTTAAAAAACAGAATGAAATGTCACGGCCAAAGTATGCAAATTCCTTACTCGGGTACCGTATCATGATTAATTACTGGCGGTGATGTTTGCAAGTGATGTATGCCGGAGGGTAAGGGAATAAACATTGACAATTATGCGTTCACGCTTTGCCATTCAGCACGTGCGTGATGTCTGTAATTGGACAGGTAATGAACTCCCCCATCTCATGGAGGTTACGGTGATCCACTGAGGTACTAAAAGTGACAAAAACAAAAAAGGGAATTTATTACTCGCATAAGACTGAGTTTTAGCTGGATTTATGTTGGCTGTTTACAGGATGTCCGGGATTCTGTCTTATGATCCCGGATATATAGATTTGCATTGAGGAGATTTACATAAATTACATGTACATATAACGGATGTAATTCTATTTATTCACAAGCACCTGCAGATCAAGCATTTCCAGGTACTTCACACAAAGGATGTAAAAGTGCAAAAAGTCAGTATCAAGAATGAATGCACTTGGAGCATACACAAGCCCCCCAAAACATTCAAACAATGAACCATTGAACCTGGGACGCCTTTGGATTAACATGCCGGTGCTCTACCAACTGAGCTGTCTAGCAAAGATATAGATAAAATAAGCAGACTGCCAACATTAGGGATACATATATGTATATAGTTGAGTTGGGCAAGAGAAAGACAGAGTATACATGTACCTTCCCTAGATACCTTGCTGTCTCGGAAAGCATCCATTGGTTGATTTAATCACTGGCCTCGTTTAGTGGGCTTGTCAAACTTGTGTTTTGGGTAGTCCAGTGAGTTAAACAAGTTTGTTAGTTAGTTAGCTGCTTTGGACTGGGTGTCCTTTGGCCTCCTTGGATAAATGTTGTATTCAAGTCTGTTTGTAGCTAGTTGCTCTGCCTCACAAAGTCAAACATCAAACACCTTACATAAGTTAGTTAATTAGCTGCTTTGGACCAGGTTTTTTGGTCTCCGTGGATAAACGTTGCATTCAAGTCTGTTTGTAGCTAGTTGCTCTGCCTCACAAAGTCAAACATCAAGCACCTTACCTTATAAAACAATGTTCATTTTACATGAAAATATTACACAGTATATTTAGACCGTGGCCAAGTGGTTAGACTGCAGGACTTGCAATCACAAGGTTGTGGGTTCGAATCCCCCAGCTAACCGCTGATTTCACAATGACTAGAATACATATTGTCGTCTAGTTAATGAATCACAATTTCTTGATTTGTGTAATTCATAATCATAGATGTTAAACCAATGTTTGTGAGAGAGATTGGCTGCTGTTGCCAGCTTGGTGTTTATATCCCTTGTGGGAGTTTGCCGAGTTCCCTTGATGGGAAGATCATTCAAACAAACAAACAAAGAAACAAACTTATGTGGGCAGATGAAACGCACACCTGACCTGCCCTGGAAAAACTAGTACAAGCCCTGGAGAGAATCCTTGCAACCATGGGAACATAGATAAAATAGATTAATTCATGTAAACCTAATAAGTGGAAATGACTGTTATGGGTCGACAAGCTTATACTGAAATACTAGAGGAGGATGCTTTTCTCTTAAAGTTGATGATTTCCTAATGGAACTGGCCTTTATGGAGAGAACGTGATCAGGGACACAACACTCATGATCAGGATGAGCATCATTATAATGCAGTCATAGACAAAATCATCCGCCAGTGTCTTGAAAGACATCCAAGGAATTTGAGTCAAGTGTAAAAGGTGTTATTGAGATTGAAACCTTAGTCTGTGAATTAAGTGTTTCAAAGTCTTTCAGTGCCAAGGTCATATGTTTGATGCATTGTATGTTTTCTGAAAAGGCCATAATCGTAAACGTATGATATTTTTTATTTACTCATAAAGTGTCATAAATCGTTGTACCACCTATACCATGTTATCACAAGAGGGCATAATTATAAGCACTTAAGAAATACTATAGACTTTGGAATGTATCAAGGCAACACAAATCAGCAAGATACATTTTGTTTTGAGAGAAACACTTTCAAATTCACAAATTTGTTTAAACAATTTTTGAAAAACTTGTTTAGTTCAAAATGCCCCCAAAACCGTGCACTGGAAGACTACTTTGTGCTCAATCATGTGAGACAGTTGTCATCAGTTGCTTAAATCTGGTGAGAGGGAGGGAGTGTGGCAGTGATGACTTTGAAACCGCGGCTTCTGAAGGGGTTGGAGATCAATACTAAATGACAGATGGAACTTAGCTAATTGTGTTGGTAATGGCTTTCAGAATGTTGTTGGCTCATAATAAGATATGTCTTGGAGATGACATTTATGCAAATTCCAGTTTTGAAAATAAGCTAGTGAGTAGAATCTTCCTGCACATGGCAGCATTTCAGACAGAAAATCTCAGGACAACTGGTGTTTAAAAAAGTAAATTTTCAGAAAAGAAACTTTTAATTTTGAATTTTTTTTTTGACAGTCTGCATTTCCTAGATCATAAATTATCTTTAACTTTGATATTATGTAGTCACTTAGAAACTGTTGCATTCAACATGAACAATATGATAGTATACTGCCCTCAAGCAGTTGCTGGCAGTGGGATTCAATGCATTATGCACTGCTCTATGTGGAATTGTTTTTGTCTTCATCCGTATCACTGTGTAGACCCTGGGGTATGTAGATGACATTATGCTGGCAGTCGAAAGAAATTTGTCTGTCTTGCTCACAAAAGATGAATTAATGGACGCTAGATGTAATTTCTTTGAGGTCTTGTTATGGATTCAGCTTGGGGGTTATGTTCAATCATGATCAAATATCCCAGCGGCCATTGTCTTAATGTATGGAAGTAATTTCTTTTTGGTGATGAAATATTCAAAGGGGGAAGACAAATACTGCATCATTTTGTACACAAAAGGGAAATGTCCAAGTTGGCAACAACCTGCACATTATTGTTTTTGAGTTTGGGGGAATTTGTTCATAGGTGACTGACATACCTTTGACAAAAACAAGACAGATATTTGTTGTTGTACAAGGGGACAAGAAAAGAAAAACACATGTTTGCATTGCTGCATTTCCAAGTGTGCATCTTGAAAGTTCCTGCGTGTCATTGCTCTGTCAAAAATGTCTGTTTAGGGTTGGATAATTCTAAATGGGAAGTTAATAAACATGCAGGTCTTTTATTACCGTTCCATTGTTTTAATCATAAATGTAGTTAAACACAATCAAACTAACCTGTGAACATTTCATTTCAAAAGGCAGTAGCGTTTTTGATATATCGCTGAAAATCCGGAGGGGTTATGTCCACAAAGGAAGACAAATCTGTAATTGGGATACACCCTCTGAGAAATGCTTTTCAGGCAAATATTTTGTGTACAAATTTATATCTTTTTCCATAACCACATTACTCCAAAGTAAAACGATTTTCAAAATGCTTGATACTATGGAAAGAAGATGTACTTTTATTGCCGTTAATTTTAAGAGTGATTAAAGCCATTGGACCCTTTCGGTTCAGGAAAAAAAAAAAAGTTCACAGATTTACAAATAACTTACAGGGTTTACAGAAGGCAATGGTGAAAGACTTCTCTTGAAATATTATTCCATGAAATGCTTTACTTTTTGAGAAAACAGCAAAACAATATAAATTCTCGTTAACGAGAATTACGGATTTATTTTAAACACATGTCATGACACGGCGAAACGCACGGAAACAAGGGTGGGTTTTTTCGTTGTTTTCTCCCGACTCCGATGACCGATTGAGCCTAAATTTTCACAGGTTTGTTATTTGGTATAGAAGTTGTGGTACACAAAGTGTGGGCCTTGGGCAACACTGTTTACCGAAAGGGTCCAATGGCTTTAAAGGCAGTGGGCACTATTGGTAATTACTCAAAATAATTATTAGCATAAAACCTTATTTGGTTTAACATTTAACAAGTAATGGGGAGCTGTTGATGGTATAAACAGTGTGAGAAACGGCTCTCTCTGAAGTAACGTAGTTTTCAACAAAGAAGTAGTTTTCCACGACTTTGATTTTGACAACTCAGATTTAGAATTTCAGGTCTCAAAATCAAGCATCTGAAAGCACACAACTTCGTGTGACAAGGGTGTTTTGTCTTTCATAGTTATCTCGCAACTCCGACGACCGATCGAGCTCAAATTTTCACAGGTTTGTTATTTTATGCATATGTTGAGATACACCAAGTGAGAAGACTGGTCTTTGACAGATACCAATAGTGTCCAGTGTCTTTAACAAACGTACACCTTCCCTTTAAGTCACTATAAGTCACTATCTGAACTGAGTGACTCCGGCTTTCACTGGTGGCTATCAGCTGCAGCGGTGAAGTTGAGAAGGAGGCATTTGCAGTGATCTGACTCCCCTAGAGCATGAAGCCGTCAATTCAAACATGCCACTGTATTGAATGTTGTCAACAATGTCAACAGTTTCAGACAGATCACTGCTGGAAAGTGGCATCATTACATTAAAATGTTCATCGAGGAAACTAGTTGAACAGGATATTTGTTTTATTAGTTTTGGGGGCTGGGATCGCTACAAGTCCATTTACCTGTCATTTTGAATTAGTTAGGGGGCATGCACGTGAGGCAAACAACACACATCTCCAATTAAACACGACCCAGATGTACATGGACTTCGCATGTACTATGGCCTCTCTAAAGGCTACATTTTTATTAAAGTTAGGGTCATAAGCTCTGTTCACACGTCAGCAATTTAGCTAGGGTCCCTTGCTTAATTTTAGCATGGTTGTGAAATTGCACCTCGTGTGAAAGGACGACAATGTTTATAATGTCCTTTATTCATTCACATTCATTTTCATTTTCATTTTTGGTGTGTTTTTAAAAACTTGATTTTTGGGGTTGAACAAAGAATTGACTAGAGTGGGATTCGAACCAACGACCTCTGGATTATCGTGTGAGCAATGCAATTTCTTCTTTCGGAGATCAATAAAGTTTTCTTATGTCTTATGTCTTTAATGACAGCAAATTTGAAATACTTAAAGGTATTTGCTTTTCAGTACGAACCTACTCTACCTTATGTACCTCACCTCTGAAATCACTTTAAATAGCCACAATATTTGCTAATTACATCAGGGAATTATAACCATGTAATTGTAGGTTAGGATATTCTCAATATGTTGTTAGTTACTATAGTCCAGCATTGACGAGATGTTTTGACGAAGTACCATGTCAGTTGTCACATGTAACCTTTACAATTGGTTTCCTGCTTAGTTGTGCTCAGCAGCAATTTGTTGAGCAATATTGTCTGCTTATAATATAAGCAGCTCTATACAGTTTTACTGGGGATTTCAGATTTGATACTTTGTCATTAAGAATGACATAACATTCTAGTCACAAAGAAGTATAAGTAAATCAGATTTCTGATGCATACATTGGTTAGTTCAAAGCCTGAACAAGGGCAATAACTACAGAGGTCTCTGTACAATTAAGTTTTAATTAGTTTTTATGACTACATTCCATTGAAGGCCCTTTTTTCACAAGCAATTCAACTAACTGTACTTTTCTTTTTTTAAATTAAAGCGAACGATCATTGTCAACTCTAATCATTATCACCCTGAACATATTTTCACAATTAGTTATATCGTTCTGCCCATGGACTCTGGAATTAACAGATAATTAATTTGGTAGTTTTTTATTTCATTGTACATTTATAGTTCTGTTCTGCTCGTACAATGCCGTGGGCCTTTAGCAGTTGACTGCTGTTTCCTCAACCGCTGTTGCATGGGTTAATAACATTAATGTCGGGGAGGGAATTGGGGGTGGGTGCGAGTAATGCCGTTAGGCCTCGACCTTGTTCATAACCGAGACAATTTGCTGATTTCACAAATGAAATGGAAAAGCCAATATAGCTTTTCTATCCTTGCGGCTTTGTCGAGGCGGTTTCGGTGGCTGTTTTGATTTGCTTTTCTGCCCGTCCGGGACTGAGAGACAATGCGTCAATGGAACCTAATAATAATGCGTACTGTGGTCAAACGGGATATGACCATTGAGTCTGGGTGACTTATATTTCTTGATGACCACTGTAGCCGCTGGTTACCTTAAACCCAGACAGTCTCTGAGTCTCTGTGTCATAGAGCCAATTATAAATACTAGACACAGTTGCAGCATTTTCAGACCAGACGACTCTATTAGAAGTATGTTTGCATACATACAAATACGATACAAAAAGACATTATCTACTCCGCGACAGTAGAATAAAGCAAGACAGTTCTCTAAGAACAACTCTACCTGGCAAGTAGATACACACATGGTGTTACCGCAAACCAAATATACATCAAAAAAGACATTTGTTAGCCGCTATTCCAGTTAGATCACAGCAGTTGATGATGCACATGACTCAGAAAAATTAAGGAAATTAAGGAAAGGGAAACCAAATGAACCCGGCACAAGAGGTACCATTGAGTGAAAAGGTGAGATTTTAGGCCTTTCTTAAATATCGTAAGTGATGTTGCTGAGCGCAGATGTGTCGGGAGACTGTTCAATAATTGCATACACTCATCTTTAAAGCCATTATACACATTCGGTACAGAAAATCCCCCAAAAAGTTCACAGATTTACAAATAATTTACAGGGTTTACAGAAGGTAATTGTGAAAGACTTCTCTTGAAACATTATTCCATGAAATGCTTTACTTTTTGAGAAAACATTAAAACAATATCGAATCTCGATAGCGAGAATTATGGATTTATTTTAAACACATGTCATGACACAGCGAAACGTGTGGAAACAAGAGTGGATTTTCCTGTTAATTTTTCCCGATTCCGATGACCGATTGAGCCTTAATTTTCACAGGTTTGTTATTTTATATATAAGTTGTGAAGTGTGGGACTTGGACAATACTGTTTACCGAAAGTGTGTAATGGCTTTAAAGAAGTAAAATAATAAATATTTATAAGCACATAGTTATACCCAAATAAGACCAGGCACTCATGGTGCTACAAAAAGAAAACAAATTAACAAGTACTAAGTTTCATTGGGTTTGCCTTACAGATTTGATGAGTTTAACAGAAGATTTAAAAAAAAAATTGATGGATTTTCAAGTCGGTTGGGAGAAGCGGAGTAAAAGTAGATTGCTAATTAAAGTGAGTACATTTGTGTCACGGTTTGTAGTCACATTTGTGATTTCAAAAAGTTTTTGACTGCAGCCTTGAAAAACCTGTAATACTCATCTGAAGTAGATTGCATACACATTGTGAATTCATGCAATGTGTTCGCTGTCAATGTAATCTTCATGAAGTTCTTGGGTTCTTCTCATTTAGAAGGCATCTCCACATGAGAAATAGACTCCATCAAAATGATATCAAGTACATGCAGTTCACACATCTGCTTTTCAGATTCAAGTTTTTTTTCTCTCTCTCTTCGATGCAGTGGTCTCGCATTGCATGCAGCGAGTTTGTGTATATATGTACATTGGTACAGGTTCGCATGGAAAAAAGTCTGTACACTTCAGAAAGTATTAGTATTGACTTTTATTGACCTTTGACAGTTCTTAAGGATGTGTCTTTTAGAAACAACAGATTGAGTCAGTTAAGTGAGGATTCACTTTGTTAATCCTCAGAAACCATGGTATCTAAGAGCAGTTTTTCAATGTTTGTTTGCAAACGGAGATACCATCTTAACGCCTGTAAAAAAAGGGCAAAGAAAGAAGCTGCAATTTAATCACAATACATACGATTTGTCAGTGGGGGGCTTGTCTGTTGACACATCTTTTTGAGACAATGACGCGCTCTGCGTGGTCTGCGCTGCACCGGAGATGCTTTTTTTTCTTGAGGAGGCACCGGGCTTGCCACTTTGTTGTGACAGAAAACAGCCAGTTGTTCATTATTCATCTCTGGTCAAACACAACAAGTACTGCCAGGGCACTTTTTTATTTTCTGATGGAGAGAATCACTACAGGGTTAATGCTTCATCAGAGAATATGAGTACAGATTTGCCAGCTGACAAGAAAGTGTGACCGAGTTCATAACATAAGGCTTGGACTTTAAGACACTGGACACTATTGGTAATTGTCAAAGACCAGTCTTCTCACTTGGTGTACATGTAGCTCAACATATGCATGAAATAACAAACCTGTGAAAATTTTGAACTCAATTGGTCTTCGAAGTTGCGAGATAATAATGAAAGAAAAACATCCTTGTCACCCGAAGTTCTGTGCTTTCAGATGCTTGATTTCTAGACCTTAAAATCTAATTCTGAGGTCCCGAAATCAAATTTGTGAAAAAACGCTTCTTTCTCGAAAACTATGTTACCTCAGAGGGAGATGTTTCTCACAATGTTTTATACAATCAGCTCCCAATCTTATTACCAAGTAAGGTTTTATGCTAATAATTTTTTTGAGAAACTACCAATAGCTTGTCCACTGCCTTTAAGCATGAAATCATAATGTCAAAGAAAATGCCAATTGGAGAAAGTGCATTTACATGTGAAGTACATGTAAATGTACAGGAATGTGCTCGGCCCACAAGCCTTCCCTTTGATTTCCTTTGAGGAAGCAATCAACCCTGAAAGGTCCCATGTTTAGTTGGATCATTTTTTACTCCCTGCATTTGGTGCGATCGGTCGATGCATGCTTCCTTGGTTGCACAACATTGGTCGGACCTATAGGGCAGTCTATATTAGGAAGCTTGACGAGGCACGATTTGCAAGCAAGGTTACCCTCATCCTTGATCTACTTTCTAAAGGAAAATGTCAAGGTGTGGACGTGTTTTTTGGTTTTGTTACAAGGTGTATAGCACCAATGAAGACGGGAAGGTTCTCGAAGAGGTCACATAGTTTTTATATTGATGTTCGGGGCAGTTGAGTTTCAGGGGATAAAAGCGGATTTCAAGTTAAATTGAGCACAAACGCAGAACGATGCATGGAAAGATATTCGTCAGTGCATATCCTTTTGTAGATTCCAAACTGTCAGTGATCACTTGCAATCATTTTTGTGTCATGACTTTTAGACAACACTAAAGTAGGTAGGTCTAAATGTCATTTAGGATAAGAATACGATAAAAAGTCAAAGACTACATATAAATGTAACAGCTATTTAGTGCAGTATGTTTTTGCAAATGTTTTTACAGAGTTCTTGTCATTTTGCTTCAACTCTTTTGGGTATGATCCCTAGCTTAACTTGTAATTACAGGTTGATTGGCCTCTGACTGGTATCCATGAACAAAATAAAGATGTTGACAGTATAGGGAGACTACAACATTGGTGCTATTCAGTTGGAGTATTGTCGGCTCCAAAAAAAAAAACACCTGGAAGTCACAGATTCAAGTCCCGCTCTATAGTCAATTTTCTTGGTTCAACGTAAAGTTATTTTTTCCTTATGGTTTATTACACAATAAATTTCTATATTTATTAATGAGCCTATGGATGATAAATGCAATGAAGTTTGAGCAGTCATTTCACAGTTTGTGCATTCCCTGTGTCGAGTGTATAGTGAGGATCCACAGACACTACTTGGGGTTCACCTTAAGACATTGATCAGATGTCTGTGGTCATTAATCATTTGAAGTCTGAAGCTACACCAGATAGAACCATCTTATCTCTTAGCTTAATGATTTTATCCCGATGAAATAGATTTTCACCAGCACACTACTGTTTATTATTTCACACGAGACAAAAAACAATGTTGGAGGAATGCACGGCGGCAAACTAGGCAATTATCAAGAAAGGCGGCCAGTTGCGCCGGTCTCCAAAGAAATCATGAAAAGACTGTTTGCCGCGTCTTGTGCAAATCTTAAATCCGAAATCCCGATTATCGGGAAGGCGCCACGGGGGGATAAGGAAATTGCTTGACTTTTGACTTTTCATCTCATTTTCCCTCTGGTAAACTTGATCTGGACCCACATAGAATCATTGACTGTGAACATGTGGGTCAAGCAGTGTATTAACCTAAAAGTGTTGAGTGCAAATTAGAGACCGATACATGCCAAGGATGAGGAAATCAATTTTAATGAAGAAATCACAATCATCCGGATCAAGTTTCTTGTGTTTTTGAAAGATTGAGACTTCAGCAGTGAGTGTTCTGATGAGTAGATGAAGGTAGCTGCTCGCTGGACCATCGATACCCAAAATATTAACTTTCATACCACCTGTATTGGAGAGGGTCCAAACTCGCGTATCCGTGTGCCCGCTAAGAGGTGTCAACTTTCATTTGGCAATTTCCTGCGCTCCGAGACCACAGTTCGGTCATGGAAGATATTTGGTTCGTTTTTCTTGTATTGGGTTGATGGACAAGGTGTTGATGTGTGCTTGTCCGAAAAGATGGGATTGTTTCCATGCCTGCGGGAGCTTTTGAGGAATTTAATCTAAACACACATTGATTAATGGAGAAAACAAGAGGTTTTAAGACGTGAAAACACTCTCGCATCTGGAGAGGTCTGTGTGATGGCTTTGCCAGCTTTCTAAATTGCATTTTCAGGTTGAATATTGGCGTTTATGGATTTCTTGTTTCTGTATGCGTGTTAAACAACTTTTAGGTAGAAAGAAAACAAATACTTGCACTTACTGCCTTTGGCCACTCCAAGGACGTGTTTGTTCTGGGGGGTTTTCTGAATCAGTTTGCACATACATCTACTGTGTACTTCATAGAGCAAGCTCTCAGTTGACGTTCAAGTTTTAGTTCAAGCATGGTGAACACATAACACTACATCAAACAATTTTGGTCACAGTGGAATTTCTTTGTGTTGCTTTGAGACCTGGTTCCCTTTTCATAGCAGTCTGGCGTTTCCAACATGTGGTTGAAGCATACTTGCTCTATGGTTGAAGGTGTTAAACAGTATAATAGTAATGAATGTGGCTTTAATGTATTAAGTGCAAACTAACCTGGGCCCTGGATACAGAACAGGATAAGCAGACAACATTGCTTGAACAATTTCTTCTAAAGCAAAAATGAGCTACAATCCTAGCCATATCTCGTTTGGCCCCCATGCCCCCTTTCAATGTTGGCTCTCATTGCACCAGTCTTCTACATTCCAGTCAATATTGGACAGGGACAGGGGAGAGAATGTTTATTGTCAGGGGGAGTGGACAGGGAATGTTTATTGAAACATTGGGAATGGGTGGCCTGTAAGACAGTATTTTAGTGGTAACGTTAATCTGGAAAGCATAATTGCTTTGTGTGCAGCTCTATGAAATTATGCCTGTTATTGTGACATAAATCCACAGTAAGCCACTTCTGTATACACACTTCACACACAAAAACTGGCACCTGATTACTGATTACCAAAAACCCAAAGTTAATAATACATATGCTCTTCTCAGAATTACACATATTTCTGTCATAAATAGATGCTGCTGAAATTTGTTTGAAATGATGATTTGGGTACAACGTTCACCATGCCAGCTTTGAGCTCGGAAGTAACATCAACCTTGCTAAAGGCATACTCCCTTCCTAAGCCATTTTCTAAAGTCAGAATCCAGTCAGATTCAATAAAAGGCCTACATTCATCACATTGCACATTGCATCACATTTTGCCTGCTTTGCACACACAACAAGTTTCAAACAATTGACATGCTTTGCAAATTTGATTGGCTTGAGTATAGAGCTCTTTAAAATGGTGCCACCTACTTTTTTTGTCTCAGACACCACTTTATGATTATACACTGATCTGCTTACATTGTGTTTTATCCATCAATTTACGCCAGGTATAATTGTCACATTAAGTTGTGCTTGAATGCATCCAAAAACATCCACTTCCCCAGACGTCCCACCACACTCCATCCTGCCTCTCCCAATTAATTTCCATCCTTCCCCCCCCCTCTCCAGTACACTCCCGCTCTTCCTTATCTCATCAGCAATTTATTGGAGTGTTTAATAGAAGAGGGTTCTCTTGCCTAGAGGACAATGGGGGTATTTTTTCTGTTCAGAGGGTATTATGGTATCTTGGGTGATCTAGTGCTGATAAAGACTACAGGAAGGTTTTTGATTGCTTGTGCTCGTAGTGAGTATGAAAGCGAGCTTGTGCGAAGGGTCGCCCTGAGAGGGAAAGACGCTTGAACCACTCCTCTCATATGGTCGATAATAACTTTCTTCTCTCGCTGTTGCCAAAAGGAAGCTGTTAACCTTATGTCTCTGCGTAAGCCAGCATTCTGAACCACACTTAACATACCAGCCTTCAGTTTTTTTCTCTTCTTCTTCTTCTTCGTCTTTTTCTTTCGTCCATGTATGCACGCAAGTGGATGTTTGGACATGGTTAACTTCATGTGAGCAAATACCAACTACATAAACACTCACGTGTAGGTTGCAGGGGGGCCCACTGAGCATATCTCTGCCAAGGGAGCTTGGGAGAGGGGAATGTAGGGGAGTGGGGGTTTGGAAATAAATAAAGCAAACAGTCCTTGAGGGTATCGCTACTTGTGCTTGTATTAGTTCAACACAGATATTGCCTGCTGTGTGCATTTTGTAGTGATGTGGGACCAGCAGTCATTGACATTTCAAACAGTTGTTTTTTCTTCCCGACACTTTTGTTTTGTTTTGGGGTGCGTTTTTTCTGAAGAGTGCCGAATCACAAAAAAGGCATCACCTTTATGAAAACACTTTCTGGTAATGATGCATATTTTTAGGGAAAACTATTTAGATTCTTCAAATTTGTTGAGTGCCACTTAAATCCCCTTAGAGTTTGATTTAGCTGTTGTAGTCATAATACAACAAAAATCTACTTCAGAGAGCCATCTATGCAAAACAAAAATGTAAGATTACATTTGGACCTGCTTTGTTTGTTTTAAAGACACTGGACACCTTTGGTAATTGTCAAAGACCAGTCTTCCTACTTGGTGTATCTCAACATATGCATGAAATTAATAAACCTGTGAAAACTTGAACTCAATCGGTCGTCGAAGTTGCGAGAGAATAATGGAAGAAAAAAACACCCTTGCCGCACAAGTTGTGGCAAGGTCTTGAATTTGGTCTTGAATTTGATTACAATATGTTAGTGAGAAATTACTTCTTTCTCAAGAACTATGTTACTTCAGAGTGAGCCGTTTCTCACAATGTTTTATAACATATCTCCATTGCTTGTTACCAAGTAAGTTTGTATGACAACAATTATTTTGAGTAATTACCAATAGTGTCTTAAAGTTGGGCAAGACCTTGGACAGAGTTTTGAACTTTCAGAAGCTTGAGACTCCAGGGTGGGTGACTCTAATGTGTAAATAGTGATGTATCCATAGAGAGCATTCTTGATCTGCCATGGCTGTAGAAGCGTAATTTATGTGTATTTTAATGTGTGTTTTTCATCCTTGCGGGATTTTCTTTAAGTCCAGTAGTTAGAAATTGCTTTGCGGGACCTTTTTTCATAGGTCAGTCAACTTTTGTTATGTCTGTTTTGTTCCATGTCATTAAACTGAGGATCAGTAGGGAGGGGGGGGGGGTTGGCAGGTCTCTTTTGTAAAAAAAAAATGGAATTAGAAAATACTAACATCACAGACAGTGCATCACAAATCTAGTTTTCCAACCTCAGTTGGCAAAAACTCAGGCTGTGACGTTGCAACAGAAAGGTCTATAAAGGTCGGTACAGTTGTACGTGGGTTGCTGTGATGGCCGCTGGATCTTAGACTTTAGCAACTAAGCAAAACTTTAGGTTATTCCGGACACTCCATTCTGACACTCTAAATTGAATAGCATCATATCTCTCATCTATATGTCGACTGCTGTACTGTGTCATCAGAAGTGGCAATCTCTCAACGTGCCATTGTGATCTCTAATCTTTTTGATTTACCATTTTCTTTAATGAGTGTGTATTTCATTAAAACACTTCTCAACCATTCTTCAGATTTTATTTTATCTGTCAAAATCAAGTGGTGTGTACTCTAGGATTACAATCTGGTGATTTTCAAGTGCATTATTTTTGTTCTTCTTTTTTTGTGCAAAATTTGAACAATCTGATTCTGCAATCAAAGGACAAGTCTAAGAATTTAACCTTCTTGGTAAATTGTACTTCAGGGACGCTGTAACATGCCAACTATGTTCAGTCACCCAACTAACTTTGGTGTTATGCTTAAAGGATTGGGGTACTTTTTTGTAACACAAACACAATGTCCACAGATTTACATTAAACTTACACAGTTTGAGGATAACGATATTAGAAGGTTTCCCTTAAAATATTACTTGCTTAAGTGCTGTAGTTTTTTAGAAATGAGAAAAAAAATGTAACAGAAATAAGTTTTACATGATAACATAATTTTCGTCTCCTGAGACGAAAATGATTTCCGTGACTTGTTTTACTAATTTCTCAAAACTACAGCACCTCAGTAAGTAATATTTTAAGGGAAGCTTTCAACCATCATTATCTTCAAACTGTGGGAATTTGATGTAAATCTGTGGACATTGTGTTTTGTGTCCTACAAAAAGTACCCAGACCCTTTAAAGGCAGTGGACACTATTGGTAATTGTCAAAGACTAGCCTTCACTGTTGGTGTATCTCAACATATGCACAAAATAACTAACCTGTGAAAATTTTAGCTCAATTGGTCATCGAACTTGCGAGATAATAATGAAAGAAAAAAACACCCTTGTCATACGAAGTTGTGTGCGTTTAGATGGTTGATTTCGAGACCTCAAGTTCTAAATCTGAGGTCTTGAAATCAAATTTGTGGAAAATTACTTCTTTCTCAAAAACTATGGCACTTCAGAGGCAGCCGTTTCTCACAATGTTTTTTACTATCAACCTCTCCACATTACTCGTCACCAAGAAAGGTTTTATGCTAATAATTATTTTGAGTAATTACCAATAGTGTCGACTGCCTTTAAGAAGGCACTGTACCTTTGGTGTCCTTCAGTTAGAGACGATGTCTTATAAACCATTGATGACTACATGACATGCATGAAGATGGCCAAGCTTTCATTGATAGTACAGACTCTTCTAGAAGACTTCACCATCTCATTCCATGTAGGAATTTCAAGTAATAAACCACAAGGGAAACTGACTTAGGTTAAAATATAGTTTGATTGGAGGGTGAATGAAGGGGCAAAACATTACACTACTACTAGAACTGGATTTGAATCTGCAGCTTACCAGCTGGGCTATAATGTTGGCTATCTTCCTATTTTGTTAGTATCTTTTTCAGGGTTGCCAGTCAAAAACAGAACCCGAATGGAAATAAGTAATAGTTTTCCCCTTTATTTTTTTTTTTTTTTTTGGGGGGGGGGGGGTATCCTTGGATAATTTTGTGCTATTTTAGTTTATCTTATCTCATTGTCTTTTCTCTTAATATTGTGTATGTATTTTTGGCATGTTCTTGCTGTATTTTTATCCGAATAAATTCAATCAATCAAT
Source organism: Asterias amurensis (assembly GCF_032118995.1). Taxonomy (NCBI): domain Eukaryota; kingdom Metazoa; phylum Echinodermata; class Asteroidea; order Forcipulatida; family Asteriidae; genus Asterias; species Asterias amurensis. The sequence goes on from NC_092648.1 coordinate 16,579,156, forward strand.
AAATCCGTAACTGCGGTACATGTTTATCCAGGGATCACGACACACAGCTTTACCATACAACCCAGGAAGCCATAGTTCAGGTATCCCTTTGAGAAGCTCACTACAACTTATTTTCTTTTGGAATGGGAAAATGAGAATTATGTCCGGGGTCTTCTTTAAGATGAAAAAATCATGGGATAGTGTTCAAAATAAAAAGTCTTACATCAATGAGTATGATAAAACATTCATAAAGTCAATGTCATGTAAAGTCAATGTCTTGTCACTGTACTCTGACTTCCATCACAAAGTGGAAGGAAGTAAAACAAAAAAATGGTGTCTCAAGATCATCTTCAAGATGAGAAAAACATGGGGTAATGTTCTATGCAATAGTCTTACTTCAGTTGAGTTTGATAAAAACATTCATAAAGTAAGACAGTCAATGTCATTACTCATTGATAGCAAACCCTGTACTCTAACTTCCATCACAAATGGAAGAAAGTAAAAAAGGTGTCTCAAGATCATCTTCAACATGAGAAAAACATGGAGTAATGTTCTATGCAAAAGTCTTATATCAACTGAGTATGATAAAACATTCATAAAGTAAGACAGTCAATGTCATTACTCATTGAAAGCAGAACGCTGTACTTAAACTTCCATCACAAAGTGGAAAAAATCAACCTGAAGAGTTTGTGCGAAAACGTGTCGCAAAGTTTACACATTAGTAACACTTTATGCGTTCTACATCATGAATTGACATTACTTGCAACACTTGTCAAATCATTACTCTTCTACACGCAATTTCTGACCTCTGAGGATGTAAGTAGATCACTGTTGGATGAAATTACACCCGTTCAAAGACACCTCCTTCTCATTGATTCAACTGATCCAGGTGGATCAAGGAATCCACTCCTTCGGTATTTAGAGTCTTCATTGAGCCCACGTCGCTGACACAAGCCTCCTTGGTAATCCGATTCTAGTGGGCAGGTCCATTTCAGAATTGTGATCAATTGGCCCCCATCTTGAAAATAAATGGAGCTTGTCAAGAATTAAAGTAAGGTTTTTGTGCATCCCTGCTACGGGGCTCTGGAAGTGCCATCCATTTTATTGAGATCCCAAGATATCTAACAGCCAGGTGATGACATCATAAACAGATGACGACACCCCAATGTAACTTTGATTGGGGACAGTGGAAAGCTGATGTCCTACTTTTGAGATGTCCATCCCGAGATAAATTATCTCAGGATGTCATCATCTTTTTAGTTGTCTTTAACCTGTGATAATTATCTCAGGATCTCAACAAGTTGGATGGCAGAGCTCTCAACTACTGTGCAGAAAAAAATAAAAGTATGTTCGATGAAGAAAAGTAAGTTTTATGGCTTCTTGACTGGCACCCACAAACAAAGATATTGACATAGGGAAGCCACAAACATATGGCTGAAAAGCTCAGTTGGTAGAGCGCCAGTATGTTAATCTCAAGGTCGTTGGTTCAAATCCCACTCCAATCATTTTGTCTTTGTTCAAACCCAAACCGAATAAAAGTAAATAAGGGACGAAATTGATTTGACTATTGAACTTCTGCATTGCTCTTGCTGTCTTAAAGCACAGCTTGAGGCTGACAGTATTTGTATGTTTTATCTTAATCCTTTGGACTGAGTTTTAATCGTAGACAAAAGGAGAGCTTAAGTTTGTGGGTTGAGAGAACTGACCTTTAAACAACCTCTCTTGAAGTTTCCTCACCTTCCACAACTTAACTAGCTGCCATGCTTGGCAGGTGATATTTACCAACTGTACTGTCTGCTTAATGTTTTGGGGGGAAAGTACAGCTTGATGAAAAAACATCTTGTGACATTCCATCTTTATGACCATGTAGCAATATCAATCTGGGAATAGTTGAATGCTTTATGTGTGTAAAATGACTGTCAGTTTGATATGTTTCTTTTAGTGTACTGGTTACTGTCAAAGACTTCAATCATGAGCAGACTCGGATGTAAATTGTTATTTCTGGCTAGCAGGGAATCAAGAAATATTGAAAATGCCATAAACCTCGTATGAGACGGGATTGAAATGTCGGGCATGATATTGTTCCTGCTTTTAGTCTGATTTCCTTCTTCTACTTTTTTTTTTTTGCCCTTGGGAAAAATCAGAAAATTTGAGATTGAATATTCTAAAAAAGACCATGTGTATATGTAGGTCAGCCATTGTATTCGGTAAGATGTTCCTTCTGTTTTCCAAGGACCAAACCTCATGCCTAAGTTTGGGGGGAAAAAAACAGGAACTTCTACCAAAACTTTTAACAGCTGGCTTTATTTGCTAGTCAAAAGGATGAGAATAACCATTTTTAAATAACATCAAGATAGGGCCTGTATGCAATCCTCAGCATAGAATGTTAAAGCCAGTGGACACTATTGGTAATTGTCAAAGACTAGCCTTCACAGTTGGTGTACCTCAACATATGCATAAAATAACAAACCTGTGAAAATTTGAGCTCAATCGGTCATCGAAACTGCAAGATAATAAGGAAAGAAAAAATAACCTTGCAACACAAAGTTGTGTGCGTTTGGATGGTTGATTTCGAGACCTCAAGTTCTAAACTTGAGGTCTCGAAATCAAATTCGTGGATTATTACTTCTTTCTCGAAAACTATGGCACTGCAGAGGGAGCCGTTTCTCACAATGTTTTATACCATCAACCTCTCCCCATTACTCGTCACAAAGAAAGGTTTTATGCCAATAATTATTTTGAATAACTACCAATAGTGTCCACTGCCTTTAAAGAGATCACATATCTTTGTTATCACAAATGATTTTCCTGTTGTCTACAATTTGACTGCAATTTCACAATTCCCAAGGAGTGCTTTCTTTGGGCGTTGGGCATCACATATTGAAGGGCATCAAAGGAAGCAAACAAATAGTGTAGATACTTTTTTGTTTTTATTGTTAAGGGAAACATGAACACCTTTTTTTGTAATTTTTGATTTTCTACTTAATTTTCCCCCTGCTTTTTTTCCCCAACTTGTTTCACCAAGTAATCAAACAATTTGCAATTTATTAATTTTTCCTTTCTTGTTTTCCTTCCATGATTTTAGCCTGCATTGGGTGAATGACCTACCGGGTGCACTGAAACAGGTGAGTTAACTTGGGACGCTATAAAGCTTGTTTAATAATCGCTGCTTGAAATCCAGTCCCTGGCTGGATATCAAATTAAAATGTCACAATAACGGGGACTTACATGAATGGGTTACACAACATGATGGCAAGGAAATCCCTTGAGATCATACAGAGATGTGATTTGTCTGGGGTTTTTTAAGGTTTTTTTTAAAGATCAAATTCTAAAAGAAATGGATAGACATGTAGCAACGCCCAAGATTGCAGAGTAGGGCTTATAAAACCAATGTTAAAGGAACACGTTACCTTGGATCGGTCGAGTTGGTCTTTGAACAGCTTTGTAACCGTTTGTTATAGAATGCATATGATTAGAAAGATATTTTAAAAGTAGAATACAATGATCCACACAAGTATCACTCGAAATTGCGTGGTGTTCCTTTTACCTCGTCGACAAATACGGTCGACCATTTATGGGAGGCAAAGTAAAACGAAAACCACGCAATTTCGAGGCAAATGTGTGTGGATCATTGTATTTTACTTTTTAAACATCTTTCTAACCATATATGCATTTTATAACAACCGGCCACAAACGCTTTTCAAAGACCAACTCGACCGATCCCAGGCAACGTTTTCCTTTAATAATTGGGCTTCATGCTCAAAAGTTTTTCACAACAGCCTATCACATCCTGGATTATATCTGTGGGAATGCATATCTGTGAATTTAAAGCCTCAAACTCTATTCCATTTGCATGAATTATGAGCCAAGATTAGAAGATGGTTCATCAAAGGTTGTGTTCAGTAAACATGATATTCAAGCAAGCTTATTTTCCCCCCTTTACTTTTGCCATTGATCACTGTCGTCATGAGTTTGTTTTATGAGCGTTAAAGGGTTTGGGTACTTTTTGTAGCACAAAACACAGATGTCCACAGATTTACATTTTAGGCCTATGTTAGCGAGTACAAACATATTTACCAGTATTGGCATTTAATACCAGTACTCATAAATGCATTTGTACATGATTGACAAAACTTTGTCTAACTGAGAGGAAAATTATTTTGTGACATTGTTTTAGACTCTCAAAAACTACAGCACCTCAGCAAGTACTATTTTAAGGGAAGCTTTCTACCACCATTATCTTCTCTCAAGTTTAATGTAAATCTGTGCACACTGTGTTTTTGTGTCCTACAAAAAGTACCCAACCCCTTAAACTATGAGTGAGCAAAACTATTTTGTCAAGTAGTATTATTGAGTTAATTGTGAAACTCGCCAGACAGCTCCCTTGGCCCATAGGCCTACCTCTTGATATTGACAAAATGACCACTAGCTTGAGGTTAGGTGAAGGAACAATCAGTCTGCGTACTGTCCAGTGGTCCATGATTACAGTAAGCAGATCACATGATCTCCTCTATACGCTCTATTTGGACAGCCATTGACTCGAACCTCTCAAGCTTGACCCAATTTTGAGAGTATAGTCCTGAGATCTCTACCGTAGTTGTGAACAGCAACATCATTGATCTACTAAAATCTTGTAAAAGGGAGACCTGAATTCCATTTAATAAAAAAATCCAGTTTACCTGTAGAAGCATGCCGGGGGCGTTGGAGGACAAACTTACCATAAATACAGTTTCAACCATTCAACATGTCTGTCACGGTCGATTCCTGTCTCGATTGTATATGAGATGAAAATGAGAGTGATCCTGAAGGTTTGGGGAGATTTTTAGCATTCAGAGACAGTCTTGAGAACCATTTGAAGAGGAGGTTATTCTGAATGTCAGGGGGGTTACGACCTGATTCTGAGTGCCTCATGCAATGTCAAGACTTGGGCTGAACAACCAAACAGGCGCTCAGTAACTAGGGGTCTTTGGCTTTGCCATTCAAGAAGAATACACATCCAAGAAGATATCTGAAATAATTATATACTCCGCTCATTCTGTGAGGAAATATAATTTTTGTCGCAAAGTTTTTTTTTTTTTTGTTTTTTTTTGGGGGGGGGGCATCTTAGTGGTGCTCCGCGTTTATATTTTATGTGGTTCGTACAAAGCCCTTGTTTTGTTGTCATAAATTGCCGCATCTTACACCTACAGTCAAATGATGTGAGTGTGGTATGATTCGTGTTGATTGTCAACCACCGTACAAGTATACCATCTTTACAGGGAAGAAAAGGTTAAAGGATAGGTTGTGGGCGGGTAACTTATGGATGTTTTGTGTGCATGCATAAGGACTTGTTGCTTTTCAGTAGAGCTAACAATACATGTACTATGATAATAAAACTTGCATAGAGGGAAACGGTTAGATTATGGGGTAGTTGCCCGTAGCTACGTAATGGTCTGATTGTCATTCCTGCAATATGAGGGTATTTCTTCTTACAGTTACACTTACATCCAGTTACACTTATCACTAAGAGCTGGGGTTTTGCTCCTGTGTTTCTGGCAGTGGCTGATGGGTGTGTTGCAGCAACTTGTTAACCATTAAAAGGTTTAGCATAAATGGATATCATAAATCATGAACTTCAAAACCGATCTTAAAAAGTGTGTCTCTTTTCCAGCGCCTTGGTGGATACAATCTTGTAACTAATCTACTTGCAAATCAGAGTTTTTTTCTTTAGAGAACTGTCTTGTTATATTCTATTTTACTAGCGCAGAGTAGATTTTTCAGATTGTTTGGGAGACTTCTAAGTTCTGAAAAGAACTGTCCTGCTTTTTGACGACTAATGTTGTAATTGTTGAAGTATTATTTCATCACATACAAAGTACGTTCAATGGTTTGCCGCAAAGTTGTACACTGCCTTTTTTTGTGAATCCCCCACGGTGGAGCTGACTATTAGACCCAAAGGTAATGATGCAGAATAATCAACAAGGTGTTATGCAAGTGATGTGACCTAACATTGATTATTGAGTTCTCTCATACAGAACGTGACCATGCTCGTCATTCACTGTCCAGTCACAGGGCCCACGCCTATCGCAAAGTCACGATAAGTAAAAATTAACGATTGGGACCTATTCCCAAATGAGCAGGAGTTGTAGTGTACTTGGCCATATCGGTTGATGGTTCGTGGGGGTTGGCAACAGAAATCAATGGGAATCAAGTGTTCAGGAACATCTGATGATGAGGCTATCATTGTTTTGGTCCGCTATCTCCTGATGAAAAGCCCCTGAGGGGAACTCTCCTGAGGGATGTCTTTTGGGTTTTTTTTTCTGAGGGAAAACAACAAGCTTTGTTGGTCTCTGATAAAGTGGTTTAAAGGATTGGTCTTTTGTGAGTTTGCATCATCGGAAAACCTCCAAAGTTTGGACTCAAGCTGAATTGGTATCAAGAAATTGTCTTTAATGTGATCATTGTGCAGTGTGTCTTGAAAGTTTCTTGGTGATGGTAATTTCTTTCTAAAAAAAAGGGTACACTAAAAGTTTTGCATCCGGGATAAAGAATATAATTTGTTTACCCTTACACTGTATAGTTAGTACTTTCCCTCTGTGGAGAAATGATCCACAGGCAAATCACTCCTGCGGTGGGATTCAAACCCTTGACCTTTGCATTGGCTCTAGCCAGCGAGCTGGGTTATTTCTTATAATGTAACAGAAATGATAAAGACATGGTCAGTTTTAGATTTAAGAGAAAAACCTAAACCAATTTTAAAATGGGATAGGGACTGGAAAAAAAACATACCACATGCATGTCTCTCTTCTGAGATAAGATTTGATCTGGGGCCTTCAAAAACTAAAAAAGGCATTTTAGTAATTTTATGTCTACTCCTGAACTGGGAAAACAGCACATGGTTTGCAGATAATTTGTTTGCTGTTTTTAATTTTTTTTATTTGCATCAGCACAAACTTCAAAGTCAAGTTTCTGTTGAACACTTGTACACAACATTCATGATCATGTTTTAGTACCCTTTTTATTCCTATGTGTCAGAATAATCATGTAAAAAAAGTTTCTTATTTATGTTCATTTTGTCAGAGTTATACTAGGGGCTGGTGTGAATCTGTCACTTTCTTAGTCTGGCTGAAGACATCTCTGTCAAACTGGCCATAAAATGTGTATCAAACATAGTAAATCAAGTAATTTATCTGTCTCCTCCATCTCATTCGGAAGTAAATTACTCCGTTGTCTACAAAGACGTTACATTCAATCATTTTTTTTTAATCAATTCTGTATTTACTTTTTTTCTCTCTCGATACCCCCAAAGTTCAAATTCCTTTGTAAATAGGCGCAGTTGGTTCCGATTTCACATCGAAGGAAACTATTACCTTCCCATAAATAAACATGTTAGCTTTGCCTGTCAAGAAATACTATTGACTTTAAGAAGTCGCCTCCCCTCAATTGGCTTTCGTGCTAACAGGGGGTTCTGACGACGAAATGTCAAAATTGAGGATTTTGCCACCGGAGGAGTAGAAAGACACAAAAAAGGAAGGGAATGGTGAACACAGCTCTTCGTGATGATGACTGCATATTGGAAAGAATACTCAACGGTATTGATAATCCACTCAAGAAAGCTGTCAGCGTCTTCAAGATGATGTTTACCGCGCTACTCCTTCGTCTTGTGGTGGGTGGTTTTTTTCTGGTCTACCTCTTCTTTATAGAAACGATCAGGGAGATACTGTGATTGTACAGCGTGGGTCGTCGATGCAAGATGCTCGGCAAGGATGAAGTGTTAAACTCATAAAAGGGTAAAGGAGATTGAAAAGGTGTCAAGATGTGAGATATTGTGTGTCGTGCCAACTAGTGATGTCATTACACTTTGTGGACAGTATGCAGCCCGCTCAGATGAAACCATATTTTACAAAGCTTCATGGCTGCTGAAAGATTTTAAAAATAACATCTTAACTCTGTTTGATACTAACTTTTGTTCTGCCATATATAAAATAAATCTGTTTATTAAAAACAAAATCATAAATCTCTCTTTTTGATTGATTATCAAAAGTCTGTCTTTTTTATTGACTCTCAGAAATCTGTCATTTAGATTATCGGAAATCTCTTGTTTATTGATTACAGTATTAGGGCGAGCTACCTCAGTGTCAGTTAAAAGAGTGCCAACACAATAATCTGGTGGTTGCAGGTTCAAATCTCAACCCAATGCTTTTATTGATTATCAGGAACCTGACTTTTTGATGATTTACTAGTATTGATAAACCCACATTTCTAATTGAATTATTGTAAAATTAACCTAATGATAATGTTTTGAACAGAAATTTGTTTACCTTGGGACTAGAAAAATGTACTCTATAACCTCAGTTATCATGACCCCTATCAAACAAAATTGTTCATGTTCCGGTGTCCATCACCCAATAAGGAGCACTCTCCTGTCGAGTTGGTAGTTATGAAATTGTAAAATGATTGATGACTGAAAAGAACTGCCCAAGTTATTTACAATTTAAACTCACATCCTTAGAATGTAGATTGTTATCATAGTTCTATGATTGTTATATAAAAAATATTTTTCTATATAAAAAATACTCAGTTACTGTCTGCCCAGAGTGTGCTGCCATTTTGGAGTTAAATTGCATACATTTTAAAAATTTGAAAAATTTAAAAACAGAGTTTCACTGAGAGGTTTCCCCAGGGTAAATAAGAAATAAATAAATAAATACATAGATTAAAGTGCACATCTAATTGTGTGCGATTCGCCTGCGATGTGCACTGCATAGTAACACACAGGGAATCGGACTTCCAAAATGGCACTGCCAAGATTTATTTTAAGTGATGACATCCGGTAAATCAGGTCAAAAGTAAACCTTTTCGATTTCTATTGAAGGTCGAATTCTATTTTCGTACACACCTTTGTTGAAAATGTAGGTCGTACTTCTCTGAACCAGTTTTTGACTACTCGATGAGGACTCATGAATGGCACATGCTAAATCAACATTCAGTAGAATAGTCACTTCAAAACAAAAGCCAGTGTATGGCTTTAAAGAAACCCACCATTTTAAAATAGTTTCTTGACTGAATCTAATTCAAGGTTTTTGATAGACAGGCTTAACACCATTCATGATACTTATAGTGCATCCATCAGGTAGACCAATAATGTTTTAATGCATTCCTAACGAGACCTACATGTATGTTAAGCATTTGCTCAGTTTTCCTTTAGGCCTACTAGTAGTCTTCATACCACATCCAGTCAAGGACATATGCCAGTTACTGTGTTTACTGTCTGACATGCATTTGTACTCTGTTGACTTCTCAAGATGGTAAAGTTAGTTTGTGCATTTTTACGAGTCTACGTTCTATTTTGATATTGGGGATTGGACATTCACATATTTTTCTACACCAAAAGTCTACTTTTTCAGTCCGACATACATGTAGAAAACTATATCAGCCTACGCAGATTTTCAGGATAGAAAGTAGACATTCGTTGTACAAATGTATATGAATGTCCAATATCAAACTAACTTTTACTGTCTTCTCTCCAGTATAAAGGCTCATTAAGATGATGATTGAGTTCAAGCAAAAAAGACATATTCTCGACTCTTCGGAATAGGGAAGGTTCAAATCCCACCCATGGTGCTTTTTAGATTGGAGGCTCCAAAAGATAGTGTTGAAAAGAAACTGATCAGGTATCTGCTCCACAATGGGGAAGGTTGTAGGTTTGAATCCTATCCATGGTGCTTTTTAGCTTGGATGCTCCTAGACATTGTGTGATCTAAAAGAAACAGTAAGACATCTTTGTTTCAGAATGGGGAAGGTTGCTGGTTTAAATCCCACCCATGGTGCTTTGTCAGTTTGGATGCTCTTAGAAATGGTTCTATTGAAAAAACAAAAAAAAACAGATACCATCTGCCTTTAGAATGGGGAAGGTTGCTGGTTCAAATCCCACCCATGGTGCTTTTCAGTTTGGATGCTCCTGTGATTGAAAAGAAACAGATAAGATTTGCTCCAGAATGTGGGAGGTTGTAGGTTCGAATCCTATCCATGGTGCTTGCTGAAATTCTTTCCTTGAGGACTCAGAGCAATGCTTTATCACAAGTTGGTAAAGAACCAAGTTAGATTGCTCTCTACCCTGTTGCAATCCTTTCATCAGTTGAGTACAAACTTGTTTATTAGTTAATTGGTCATTCCAATCGCCGGTGAAGCACCTCTCCCTTTCAAGTAATTTTAACTTCAAGTTTGTAAATTTGTTAAAGTTTTATTCACGGCTGTAATTTTTGCATCTTAACCTTTTGATGATGTTGAATGCAATCAGTGTGTATTGCCATTGATTTACGGCAAACCTAGTCCAGGGTGAGAAATGCAATTATTTAAGAGGTTTCGCCCGGGGGGGAAAAACTGATGTTTGTCAGATCATTTACTGGATATGTATATCTAACCAAGGCGCTTTAGGAGTCTTCTCCTCCTTGTGATGACATCCATTGTGAAACACTAGTGTTCTTTGTAAAGTGCATGGTCGCCGACCCGGTGAATTTACGCAGGTTGTGAAACATCAGAATCCTTGCCTGCAGGAATAGTACAGGTCCATGGTGAAGCTACGTTGTGTGTTTTTTTTATATATAATATTAACACTGTTTTTGTTAAAGATAAAAGGGACGTGTTTTTATTTTAGTGGTGATAGAATCATTCTTCTGAGGCTTCTACTTGGAACTGCTTTTGTTTCGTTTGAGTTCCTAATACTTTTCTTTCTGTGTGTAATCACTTGGGAATTAAATTAATGAGATAAGTGAGAGACTCAGTGGGCGTCTTTCTTAGTACTTAAGATTGTGGGCTTTGATTAAAGACAAAGAATCGACGCACATCTTCTGTAGACAGTCACCATTAGAGATATTGCAATTGATTTTGTTCAGATTTAAAAAACAAACTCCTTTTTGTTTTTGGATGTTATCAGTCTGAGTCGATTCTCATTTGAAAAAAATGTGGAGAGCTTTACTTATCTTTGCCATATATTTTGTCCACTGAAATTGGAAAAACAAATCGAATTATCAATTTGGTTTTTAAATGTTAGTGGATTTTTAGTAATTAAATGCTGTCTTTGTAAACAAACCCAGGTTTCCTCTTCAGAAAGTACGCTGAGTAATAGATTTTCTAGCCCTGGTACGTAGTTTTGTCAATCTCTGTTACACTGAAGTTGTTGTGTCTTGCAAGGGCTAGACGTTTTCCTTATTAAGTGTTGTAGCCAGCTCAGGAATCCCTGAAGAGAAGGGCTTTGGATCCAGAAAGATGTGGGTCAAGATTTCAGAGATTCATCTTACTGTCCTAAAAGTTTTGTTTTTCTCTGTAAAATGGCAGTGCATAGGCCTTATATAACACTAACTGATATACAGTTAGTGTGGTTTGAAATGGTGGGGTTTCGGTGGGGTTTCTGATCCCCCACCACCTGATTTTCTCTTTCTCTCAAGGAATCTCTCTCTCTCTCTCTTTCTTTCTCTGAACATTGATGTACTTCCCAAGTCTTCATTTTCGCTTTTACTGTTGGACTGATATTTCTAATCACTTTGAGGTAGTGTTATCGAATGAAAGCAATCAAGCTGAGAGTCGACTGCAGAGACTGCACCACGGGAAAATCGATGCTGATAATTTACAGTTTGAATGAAAATTGTTGTTCCGAAGAGTCTCGTTCAGGAGGGAGAAATCTACAAACAAAAAAATCTTTGGATGATGATAAAAAGAGTGGCGCGGTGCAATTTTGGGACCTTTTCCGCCGAGGGGCAGTCAAGGGGGTCAAAACAGACAAGGGATAACACATGATTGAGGTTTTTATATTGATATAGATGACTGCAAAGCCTGGGGTCTGTTTACTTCTGCATGTTGAACCTGTGATATTATTTCCGGGAGCGATTACTCCGGGATTGAGCCCTCACTGCTCATCAGTGCCGTTTATTAACCACAGTCGGTTTACCCGTTAGTGGGGGGTGAACAACCGAGGTAAAGCGGCTTTGAATGGCAGGGAAGAGAGGCCTAGTCTCTCTACTAGAGCAAAGCACAACGGGGAGAAGTAAATGAAATCACAGAACCTCTCTCACAACCAGTAATAATCACGCCGATAAGCGTCTGCAATGGATAAGTTTTGATATTATGTATGCGTCAGGAGTCACCCGTCAGCTGGTGTGATTAATTGTTCTAGACACTGTGTATTTGGCGCCGCGAAGTGTGTAGTTGCTCTTCACTGATCCATCTGTTGTTGTTTTTGTTGTTGCTTGCATACTTTTCTCTCAGCCGGCTCCCCTGTATACTAAAACCTTCATAAGGTGAACCTGCTGGCAGAAAAGCCAGTGATCAGCAGTTGTGTAAATCGCTGGCTTGAGTTAGCTTATCCCCCGGGTAAAACTACATGAGCCAAATGGAAATGGGGGACAATTTGGACCCAAATGGAATTGACCAATGACTGACCCCTGCGGGCACAGAGGGATTGTGTAGGATTGAGCTCCTATACCACCCTCTCGCTGAACATTGTTTTTGTTGCTATTTTTGGAGCATCAGGAGTCACTTTAGCCAACAACTACGTTCTTTTATGATGTGGTCGTAGGAAGAGCGAGGCGCAGTGTTATTGCAGGTCCTTCCGAGGGAGACAAATTATACAAGCCACCTGGATATTTTCTCACTGTCCCGAGGTCCAGGTCTTTTAAAAGTGCCTCGTTCAGGTTTTTATTCTTATTTTTAACCTCTGGAGATGGATTGATGCACAAGGCCATTGTGATTGCAGGCTTTTTATTGTAGATTCATAACTGATCCTATGTTGGTTTTACCACAAAATGATTGATTCATCAATCATGAATTGACAGAGGTACAAATCCGTTGGTCATTGCTATGAGTGTCACACAGATCTCAAGAGGAAGATTTTCAGAGAAGTTATGCACATGGATTTTGCAGGAGACTGTTTGGTGTTGTAGGGACATGAATGGTTATTAATGTTTTTGGAAACGATGATGCAAAGCATCCAATAGTTATCCCTATTGCACTGTGTGGAGCGTTTCGGCTCATTTGATATGTGTATGTGTGGCATATATAGTACAAATTTTCAAAGAGGCTCTCACAACCGCCTTACTTCCTCCCTAGAATCAACAGAAACAAGATTCATTTATGAGAGCTGAAACTTCCGTTAGTTTGAAGGCTGTTTTTGTTTGATCAACTGTGCTTGAAATTAAAAGTCATTAAACCTTGGAGAAGTTCAATGTTTGTTGACGTCATATGAAATCCTTGAGAAGTGTTTCAGTTTTATCTGGTGGGTGTTGCCTGTTTTGCAGGCCAGATACTTCACGGAAGCAACACAAAGGCGATTGCCTCCATGCCCCCTGGGTATTACCTTGGTACCCTTGAAATGCTCCAGTAGAAACTTAAAATGTCCTCATCATAGGGTGCCCTTTACCAAGGCGAAAATGCCTTGGTGCCCTTGCCCTTTCAAAAATCGAAGTATACAGGCCAAGGTTTGTAACAAAAGGAAGGCTGGAGAGATGTGTTTGTAGTGCATGTCTAACTGTCTTTCTCAAATTATTCCTTTAGAATTGCATGCAATAACATTGAATTAACCATATTCGCAATCCCAATCATGACAGCCAGAGCACCGACTCATCTCAAGAACAATATGGTCATCTTATGCCCAGCTGTGTAGCAGTTTGACCAAATGAAATCCCTCTTTTTCTAAGTGTTTGTTTCACTTCTATTTTTTTCTTCTTCTTTTTTTTTGTATCTGTGCATTATTGATTTAAGTCTTCATCCTTCCCCGGTGTCACAATCCAATATTTTCATCAATTTTGTTTGGATGCGATCTTTACTACAAGAGCAGGTAATTGCTGTGTGTGTGTGTACTTTGGCATCCGATTTTTAATCAAGTTTTGGTCTTTGAACCGTCATTACAAACAAAAAAGCTGTGTATTTTACATGCGTTGTGCACGGTGCAAATTTAATTTAGTTAGTGAGTGTTTGCTTTGTCTTTGCTTTTGAAAAAAAAAAAAAAGTAGTATTTATCCTTACAGTGTCAAACCCAGCAAGGATTAGAAACCCAATATCAGTATATTTCACATGCTCATCGTTAAGACGTTTCATTACGCCACTGATGAGCAAAAGTCTGTTCAATTAGAAGTTAGAAATGACGCACTGTGTTTACCCGCTGTATACCTGATCTGACTGTTGCCATTAAGCCATTTTGTAAATTGTCTGTCGACCTTTTTCAGCTGCTGCCGCACACCTAGGGTGGGGAGGAAACAGACACTGTCAGTTCCTGCCTGCCTTTTGGCTCAGTTTCCCTTGATGACTTGTGAGGCCTTGGCTGCAATTTCTCATCTTTCAAAATCGTGACATAGGGACTGAGAAATGAACAGTGGCAATCCCCTCAGCTTAGCTCATAATATTCACCAAACTCGTTTTTGTTTTTCGCCCGAGACAAAACCCTTGTAAATCGTGCATCTATTTTGAACATGAATACTGTGCGGGCTGGTTTTTTTTTTGTGTGATAAACACCTATAGGAGGATGTGGGGCTCTGAGAGAAAAAGGAAGTTGGGACATTCCAAGGGAAATTAAACATTCAGGCTTCTGATGAACACCATAGAACTTTATTACCTTTACCTCTGTTGATTCAAATCACAAAAATGTGTTGTTCCAGGTAGTGGGGATGAAATTGTGCAGGCATGTGGGTGATTTAGAGGAAGGTCAGGAAAGGCTGGCCTTATCATTTAATTAAAGCTTGTAAGTTTGATTGGGACAGTCTGAACTGGAATAGTTTAGTATAGGTCTAGATTTCAGGGTAGAGGTTTTGCCCTCTTCCATGGTGTGACTAGAATCTGAAAGGGAATGGTTTCATGTGAAGGGGGGAAGAAGGGAGAATTAAATTCATCTTGAAGAGGGAAAACTGAATTGAGGACTTCTCCAGTTCTATTACTGTTTATTACCTATTACTTAGGTAATGCCAACTTAGTCAATAATGAGATTGTTGTATTTTTAGGCCTTGTTCACAGATGGACTAGTTTGTCTGTAAAAATAAAAAAGTTACGGTTTCAATGATGAGATCAGTAAGTAATTGATAATAAATTCAACTTAAAGACGCCAGTCATTATCAGGAGACGACTTGGCAAGTTTTTGTTTTATAAGGTTCATAGAATGTAGGGCAACCTCAGTTAAGAACATCATCAATGTAGATGGATAGGGGAGTTAGTTGTCTTGACCATGGGTTGTGACTTCATGTTCCATCAGCTCCCATGCATGGATGGTGAAACAGTCTCTCCCCCCCTATACAAGCCATTAGTCCCCCTTACATCTCTAGGCTATTTCAGAAAGTCCAGCTTGATCAAGTCAATGCGTGTCTGGAGACTTCTGATGAGAAGCTGAAAGTGATTCATGATATGGACTCTCAACATGAAAACTTATATCAATCATTCCTATCAGACATTTATAAATTGTAACAAGAAATGTCTGAGAATTGTGTGTTATGATGAAAAAGCTTCAACTTCGCACAGGTATTTTAGAATGAATTTTCACCCAATACATCATAAGAGGTCCTCACATGCAGTCCTCTTTAAAATACTTCTAGTTGAAAGGCAATCCAGTTGTGGATCATCTCACGAGGGTGGGGGGGGGGGGGTGGGGAAGGATGGTGAATCATAAGGAGGAGTGAAGCAATTGAAGAATGATCAACAACCCACAACCCGCTTAATATTTTACTGCTTAACATCTCAGTCTAGAATTACTCCCAATTTGCGGTGTGTTTTTAGTGTTTTTTTTTTGTTCTCATTCTCTCATATGCCGATCCCATGGGATACAGGAGGCATAGATGTCATCCCGTTGTTGGTGATTATCTGTGTTGGGGTGTAGCAATTGCTAGTTGAGATTCCATCCATAAGATTGCATGCAGTGATCATGTTATTCTATACCAACCTCCCTCGATAATTAGCCACACGCAGTGGAAAGTTTCAAATTCCACTGACTCCATGGATTTTCTGTTGGGAACAAAGCGTAGATACCATTATGTCAACATTTTGCAATATACCTCATGACAGATGAGGAGATTTATGGGCAGTGGGTTACATTATGCGTTGAACATGTGTTTGGCTAATTTTGCTGTGGTGACTCCTTGACACTGTTTTTGCTTTTTCAACTTTCCGGTAAACTATTGCCCTGATGTGAGGAAATTTAATTTTGGCAAGCACTATTGGCTGGAGTTGTGGCACAAAGAAAAGACTTTGCATAGTTAATGACTTTGTAAAGTCAAAAGTAATTGCGTGTATAGAGTTTTATTGTGTTTTGGCCATCAACGGGTGTTTGCTCAATCTGCTAAAAGGCAGTGGACACTATTGGTAATTATTAAAAATATTTATTAGCATAAAACCTTTCTTGATTACGAGTAATGGGGTGAGGTTGACAGTATAAAACATTGTGAGAAACAGCTCCCTCTGAAGTGGCGAAGTTTTCGAGAAAGAAGTAGTTTTCCATGAATTTGATTTCAAGACCTCAGATTTATAATTTGAGGTCTCGAAATCAAGCATCTGAAAGCACACAACTTCGTGTGACAAGCGACAAGGGTGTTGTTTTCTTTCATTAATATCTCGCAACTTCGCTGACCGATTGAGCTCAAATTTTCACAGGTTTGTTATTGTATGCATATTATGTTGAGATACACCAAGTGAGAAGACACATCTTTGACAATAGTGTCCAATGTCTTTAAGCAGCTCTTTGAGCTAGTAACTTAATGTTGGACTGTTGTCATGGTCATTGTAGGTCTAGGTGACTGTACATCACAACCATAGTAACGGCATCGATTGTGATGTGGCGTCCAGCGCGTGTGCGTACAGTAACCGAGTGTAAGTTGATAATTCCATGTACAGTACACTTTAAAAACTCCCATGTCAGAATTGACTCAGATCCAGTTCCTGTGTTATGTGGGGGAACTGGCTCATTTTGGGTCAGTGACCGGGAATTTGTGTCAAAAGTGACCAAGAAATGGGTCAAACTGTTGGCAGAATCCTAGTCAAAATCTCATTTGTGACCGTTTTCCAGGTCAGCCTGAAATTGGTCGCGGAATCTGGATCAATTTTAATCCACAAGTGTTTAAAGCCAGTGGACACTATTGGTAATTGTCAAAGACTAGTCTTCAAAGCTCATGTATCTCAACATATGCATAAAATAACAAAACCTGTAAAAATTTGAGCACAATCGGTCGTCGAATTTGCGAGATAATAATGAAAGAAAAAATACCTTGTCACACAAATTTGTGTGCTTTCTGATGCTTGATTTCGAGACCTCAAATTCTAAATCTGAGGTCTCGAAATCAAGTTCGCGGAAAATTACTTCTTTCTCAAAAACTACGTCACTTCAGAGGGAGCTGTTTCTCACAATGTTTTATACCATCAACTTATCCCCATTACTCATTACCAAGTGAGGTTTTATGATGATATTATTATTTTGAGTAATTACCAATAGTGTCCACTGCCTTTAAACTGCAAAAGTTCATGTAATGCAATGCTTTATGTACAGCTACAGGTCTACTATGATTATGATGCCAGTCACCCTTTAAAAACATCATTTTGAAACAAGTTGGAAAGATGTAACCTGATTGTTCCCTTTCATAAGAAAACAATTTAATTAAATCCTTGAGCTTGTAAGAGACACTTCATTAAACTAGTCTGTGAAAGTATTATTGTTGCATCTTTTCTTGTAATGAATCAAAAGGACCATTTGAAGTACCTTAAATACTCTAATTCTTAAGCCTGAAGCTACATTTGAAGAGAAGATAAAGAAAAAAATAGCTTGGTAATACCTGCTCACACTTTCTATAAAGTAACAAAACAGGATGTAAGCAGTTCATATTACATTACGACACCGAACATTTCCTAGAAAGAGGCATGATAC
Organism: Asterias amurensis; assembly: GCF_032118995.1. NCBI lineage: Eukaryota > Metazoa > Echinodermata > Asteroidea > Forcipulatida > Asteriidae > Asterias > Asterias amurensis. Next base: position 16,597,001 of record NC_092648.1, read on the forward strand.
CGTTTCATGTTACGATATTGTTTATCGTAACTGCTACTGCCTTCGCTGATTGCCAGGCGCCTTTATCAAGACTGAATTCAAAAACGATTTTCATGCAAATGGCAAAATGGAAATAGTTCTCACTTTTCACATTGCCTTATAATTGGTAATTCTACACTATAATATCTTAAAGCCAGTGGACACTATTGGTAGTTGTCAAAGACCAGTCTTCTCACTTGGTGTATCTCAACATATGATTCAAATAACAAACCTGAGAAAATTTGAGCGCGATCGGTTGTCGGAGTTTAGAGATAACTATGAAAGAAAAAAAAACACCATGGTCACACGAAGTTGTGTGCTTTCAGATGCTTGATTTCGAGACCTCAAGTTCTAAACTTGAGGTCTCGAAATCAAATTCGTGGAAAATTACTTCTTTCTCCAAAACTACGTCACTTCAGAGGGAGCCGTTTCTCACAATGTTTTATACTATCAACCTCTCCCCATTTCTCTTTACCAAGTAAGGTTTTATGCCAATAGTTATTTTGAGTAATTACCAATAGTGTCCACTGCCTTTAAAGCTTAATTTGTTGTTAAATGATGCTTGGAAAGACAAAAGATAAAGAAAAAGGGTTGGTTCTTGTGTGGTTGTGGACTACTGGACTTGACAAACACTTTGTTTCTGATGTTCCGTCCTCTTTAGGCAGGCCTGGAATTTCATTTTTGAACATGTTGAAAGGGCAAGGACATTTTCATTGTGCAAAGGGCACTTCCATTGGAAAATATATTAAAGTCAATGGGAAACTTTTGAAGGGCACCGAGGCGAGGACCAGGGACAAGAGGCCATGGCCTCCAGAGCCTGTGTGTAATTCTAGACCTGCCCTGGTTTCTGGGAAAACTGTGCAGATAAGTAATGACTTCGAAAGATATCCCAATCTCCCATCTACTTAAACTTCAGGCATTTGATTTCTCAAGACATATCTTGATTTCAGGATTTTCATAAAGCTTCCTTGGGCCTTCACATTTTCTTGAAAGATGTTAAAGCAATAACAAAAGGGGGAAAGAATGACCACAATACATGTATGTCCAAACCTATGTATTTTTGTAGTTCTGGTGATGCACAAAGTCTGTAAACCTCCTCAATTGTATTATCTAAAAAGGTTCAGGGTCTAGAATGTTGAGGGACCAAGACCACAGGCCATTTTTTCATGAACTTTCACATCGTCCAGACTCATCCCTGACCTTGTTTTAGTGATTACGCTCTGTGCGCCATTGTGAATGTCACGATAGATGATAATTTAATTACACTTTTTGACTTTAATTTTGTTGTCATCTTTGAGAGAGAGGTACAGGAAGTGGAGTATAGATCCTACTTTTCTATTGGGACTCAACTTATATTCTCCCTTATTCAGATGCAGTTCTCATCAGGTTGGTTTAACTTTGCCATGATTTTTGCAATCAATATTGTGCACAGATTAACGTCAGCGTGTTCCTTTGTGCATAAACCAAGCGCCCGCTCACTTCATTGTATAAGATTTACAATTAGTATCAGTCATTCTCTTTGACAATTACTTGTCAGAGACAGAAGCAAAAGTAACAACAAAAACAGAGCTGGAAAAACACTTTAAGGCCAATATCTTTTCCAGCTTTCTTCAAGTGAAGGTATCAATTAAGTCGCCATAGAAGATGATGTTTCAAAAAGATGCTATTGACGTTCTCATCAAGGGTGTCTTAATCACCAGCAGATGCCACTAATTTGGCAAGATTTTTTACAATCGTCATATCTTCCGAAGAATTAAGTGAATTGCTATCGTGCCATTGACCCTTAAAGCTGACCTCGGAATCCCCCGTGAAATTACGGATGCGCACACACTTGTACCACCGGGGGGAAATTGTCAACAATACATCAGCTTCCTGTGATTTAATTTGTATTGGTCAGTCTTCACTCTTCTTGATGTATGCGCTGTCACAGAATGTCGCAAACTATTATAACCAGTCGCTAGTTATTAGTTGAAATTCAATCTCATTTTCAGCTTCTATAATAGAACGAGTGGAGTTTTTTGCGTGCGGTGCTTGGAAGTTTTTGTTTGTTTTTTGTGGGGGGGGGGGGTCGATGTTTTTTGTTTGTTTTGGTTTGTGTTGTACAAGTTATTGTTGTTTTGGGGCGTTTCAACTATGAAGTATCTCAACTTCTATCCCCGAGTGTTTCAATTATATACACACTTTGCAAACAACCTGTGGGAAGTTCATCACAAACAAAGTAGTCACGTTTGGACCTGTAAAAATTTCATGAAATGTAATCAAGAGAAAAATGGATTAAGTTTTGTCGGGTACTTTCACCTCGAACACAAACAAACAACCAAATTTACTTGTCATTAACTTCACAAAAAGTGGATTATCGTTGTTTCCGACTGTAGAGAAATATTAAACAGGTTCGTAATGGCATCCTTCATGGGGGATTGTCTGCGTTTTTCAATGCATAAATATTAGCGTAATACCAAGGTCAGTTTGTGCGCACAGCTATCGGTATCAAAGGCGCTTTTGTCAAACTATATTTTGACTCTAAAAGCTTTTGAGATGAATTTTATAAGTCTCAAAGGTACAGTAATTTATTAATTGAGCAAGCATGACAGATAGACCGTGCAAGACATCGGGGTGATGTAGTTTACAAAGGGGTCATATGCATGTTATTAATATTGTGTAAAGAAACATCATCCTCGATCAGCCATTTGCGAGTGAGATTTTGAAATATATCATGTACATTGACTTGTTTGGTAGTGAAACAACACTCTGATTGGATTCCCCTAGACTAAATAGAGTGTCACTATGGTTTGGGGCAATCTGTTGTCTGGCAACGCACCATTGTACCGTACACATTAATTCAGAATTGTGTATTACAGCGCGTGTATTTACGCAATGGCTTGCGGACCATGCTATACTTTATCTGGTCTGATGAATTCAGATTTGAGCAACTCAAAAGTAGCTTTCTGTTTAGAGTTGATATTTGATGAGGCAATGAGCGGATGAGATTTTATATAGCATGCGCTATATAAACTCTCATCAGCTCATTGCGCACTAATGTAGTATACAAGTGAAGTAGGGAATCAGGCCAAACCCTTTGAGTTCGAAAAAACTTTACGGCCTAGTGCATTATTGTATATACTCAAAAGCAAAACAAACTGAGAAATGTCAAGCAAACAAAAGTAAAAGATGATTTATCTTCGACTGCACAAATTGCGGTGAAAATTCACCAGTTCTATAACCAGAGAAATGTACTCGTCCAGCAAAAACCAAATATGCGTAACTGAAATAGGGTGTCACTTTATCAACAGCATTGACTGAAAGCAAACAGACATGGAAGATACGAGATGTAACAAGGGACTGAATTATCAAACAAACTCAACCGTTGCTCAGTGGTTAAACCATTGCTTACATTCTAATTGCTTGGTTCGTGGGTTTGTAGAATTTAGTGTTTTCTGTGACTAAGTTCCTTCCTTAGTTGCTAGCAACTATTGAGAGTTGTGATAATGACTTGCAGCCAAAGCAAGATTGGTAGTTACTTAATGTGTTAATCAAGTAATGACTAACTATGGGTATGTTCAGACAGCGTACTAAGTTAGACCCGAACCGGTTTAACTTTTACGAGCAGCAGGGGGTGATCGTAAAAATAAAACCCTTTGCGTTCAGACAGCACTGAGTTAAACCCGATCCGGTTTATCTTTGGTTTTAAGAGGTCAAAGAAAACGCGACCCCGTTACTCTAACATCCTGTTTATTGTCCTGTTCATTGGTCACCGTGTGTTTACGTAATGATTACGGAGGACAATAGGTCGCCTGTTGTGAGTTAAACCGGATGTGGTCTTTTTTATTCTGTCCACACACAGTGTTAAAAGATAAACCCGAAGTGGTCTAAAGATAAACCCCCTCCCTGGACGGTTTATCTTTTGTGGGTTGAACTCAATTCGGACTAACTTTAGATCCGTTCAGACACACTGAGTTGAACTCGATCGAGTTGAACCACTTCAGTACCGTGTCTGAACGAATCCTATAGTAATGTAATGAAAGACAGGGCTGTTTGAATCAATTGTATAGTGTAAGACCAAGCATCAGCTTCTTCGTGTAGACTTTGAAAAAGACCAAAACAATTCCTTGGACATAAATCATCAATGACAACCTTGTATTTTTCCCAATGTGTTGGCAGCAGTGTTTGAGAATGGAGAGTGACTGCTGAAATAAGAAATAAAGCTACTTAGGCCTAATTCTGATAAAATGTTAATTTTTGAAACCACCCCCTCTATTGGTCAGCAACAGAGAGGCCACAGCAATGTGGAGCAGTTTTTATTGATACTTTGAATCTGATGGGCAGTAATCCCTTGATGGATTGGTATCCCTTTGGTTCTCTTACTGCCCTTGGAGGGACTTAAATTTATGTTGTTATTGAATTGAATTGAATTGAATTGAATTGAATGGAATGGTTTATTCGTCAAGTATATAAAAATACATGAAATTTACAATCCTATTGTACAGCAACATATAAAATATTAAAATGTAAAATTGCACAAGAATTACCACAATACTACATAAACAATAACCTTAATATAAGTAAAAATCATTTAAGTTGTTATTGTTGTTGTAGTTGAATCAACTTTGAAATTGAAAAGAGCATAAAGCTGAAAAGCCAGGTTTATTTTTCCCACTGAGCCCCACCATTCTTACTCAAGACTGCTGGGATGGGCTGATGAGCTTTTATAAATTCTTGCTCAGGATGGATTGATGGATGATGGGAATAGTGTTGGACTGCAGTCGGAGCAACGGAGACATTCACTACATGGTTAATCTGTTTTGTTATTAAGGAGCTGTGACAAGGTCTTAATAAACGGTAGTTTAAAACTGACAGGGTCGTGACCATGCGATAAATAACCGACCGTGTCCAAGGTCTTTAACTAGATCAATTTTTTTTATCTTATAAACTTTTGTTCAAAAGTGTTAAAAAATAAAGAAAACATTCCCTGTTTTCAAATGTTTTTCTTTTGTTGTGCTCAGACACAAATTGCACCTGATGTAAAACTGTTGTGAGCATGCAAACATACTTTACATTGAGTTATACCGAGGCCGATTTCACTCAACTCAAAATAAATGCATACATTTGTTTACAATTAGTTTCATAACATTGTATAAGTACTTGTAATGGTAATGAGATTAATGAAAAAGTGACAAAACTTAGGTAAATTCTTGTTAAATTTGTGTATATGAGATTATTTTTTCTTTCTGAAATGACACTGTCGAAGTGACGAATCATTTGAAATAATCCTATGAGTTATCATCATAAAAGAAATTCTATAAAATAATCTCTCATTACTTCACTAAGCTTACCAGCACATAATTTACACATGTTATTAATTTTTGCCAGAAATACATTGTATTTTCAAGGTCAAGTTGGGCAACAGCTTTTTTGTAATTTTTGTTTAATCACCATACCTTTTATTGTGACTAATTTGCAAAAAGAGTTCATTTTTAAGGGATGTAAATATTCATCAAAACTGTTGTTACCGAAGACAGTGAGTCATGGAACATAGTATTAAATCGGAAAGGACTACTTGTGGGTACAATCTTTGTAAATTTATGAACAATTTGCAGAAAATTTATTGCAATACTTTCTGCTTCAGCAGCTGTATAAAATTGGGCCCAATAATTTTGCTTTGGTTATTTATGAATGGTTAGTATATTAAAACTTCCACAAAAGCAGTATACAAATGAAGCTTGGTACTGTTGTGTTTAGCTAATTAGCACAAGATAGTAATTCAGCCAATTTGCTTCAAATCAATGGAAATCCGTTATCAGTATCCATTGACCGGAAAGTTTTATTCAGAGAGGTTTATTAGTTGTTTCTTCTGGTGATCTGTACCCTATTAGTGTCATCATTGCTTCTACATGTATTGTCTAGAGCTACTCATGAAACTAATCGCTAAATTGAACTTAATCACTCAATATGACCTGAAGATGATCATAAACCAACTGGTTATAAAGACAAATCGGTGGACCATGTCTGAACTGGTGACTTTGACCGCATCGCTGTGTCATCATGCTTCAAGGGTTAGGACATCCTTAGCAACACTCTTAGCAACAGCCATAGCCGTAGCCGCCAAGCGGGATATGACCTTCCTGCGAGCTGTTTCAAGACCACCACAGCTCATTAGGGAAATGTTTACATATCGCTACTGCAAACCTTACATTGGCTCATCTCACTTCACGTCATCACTTACAATCAATCTTTATTGCGCCAATTTGTTGGGAGTCAGAATTCTCTCCTCTCCCCCCCCCCCCAAGTTTGCTTCCAATTCAATCGACAAGCTGCCCCTGGTGTCATGGCCAAGTGGTCAAGAGCATCAAATTCAAGTCTGCCAGAGTGTGTGTTCAAATCCCGGTCATGGCACTTGTGTCCTTGAGCAAGATGCTAATTACTATAAATGCTTCTCTTTACCCAGGTGTATAAAATGGGTACCTGTGAGGGTAGAGGTTGATTTTGTGTATGAAAAAGCCACTAGCACCATAGGGCAGCTCAGGGCTGTATACTCGGGTAACTGAGAAAGGTTATAGGAATGTTATTGGCCCAATGATCAGCGCACTAATTAGGTAAAGTGCGGTGAGACATTATTGTGAAATGCACTATACAAGAACTAGTTAATTATGTTATTTTTGATTATTATTCACTTTGTTTCTCATACCCCTAAGCTCTTGGATGGCGTTCATTATGAGACAGACACTCAGTATTTTGTTATTCCTATTCCTATTTATGTCCACAGGTTCTTAAGGCTCTGAAGAATGATGGTGTCTTTATTGGGTCTATCTTCGGAGGGGACACACTGTTTGAGCTGAGATGTTCCCTTCAGCTGGCAGAGCAAGAACGGGAAGGGGTAAGAAACTTAAAACTTATTGCATCAGCCTCAAATGTAGAGATGCTCCCCCCCCCAAAAAAAAAAAAAATAGAAAAAATAAAATCTGTTCCTTTTGGGGTCCAATTTTCTAGAGCTGCTAAGTGAGGCAGCAGCTATGTGTACTGCTGGCAAATTTGTTTTTGTAGCAAACATTTGACTAGGGCAACTCAAACAGGGTAAGGTATGCTTAATAACCATATTTAAGGCGTGGCTTTTTCCAAAGGATACAAAGTGCCAAGTATTTACCGCAAGGCGAGTGGGACAAAGTTTAAATTATGAGGCCTTTTTCCTTAGCACAATGTAATGGTTTACAAGGTGCTGTGGCGCAATATGCTGCCAATCCAGCCAGGAAAACCAGGACGAACCCCCTCTCTTTTTGAGTGCATTGGGTTCTTTTAGGTGCATTACACAACACACGGGACCAAAGGTTTTACGTCCCATCTGAAGGAGTAAGTATGACACTTCCACATGGTGACATGTTTCCCTTAGAATTAACTTATGAAGTCTGTGCTAGCCATAACTTTGCTTATCAGACCCACTTAATGTTCTCACTGCCTGTAAAATACAAACTGTCGTGTCTATTCTGTTCCTGGTAATTGCTGCTTGAGCTAGTTGGAGCCTTAAAGCCCTTTCGGTCATTTGTGCAATGACTCTGTCCAGTCTGGTTCCCTGTCTCCCTCCCACATCCCCGAACCCATTAGCCCAATGTTGTGTGTCTGCATTGTAATCTTCAGAATCTTAAAGACCCTCAGGTTTTCCCTACTAGTTTTTATTCAATATGTCAGTCATCAATCAGTGTATTCAAAGGTGCATTGACTATGTGGAACAAATCCATGTAATTAAAACAAAACAGATTTCCAAGTTGTTTATGGTTTATTTGTGTTCATTTTACTTTATGTGTAGATACAACTGTATAACTACAATGTATCCCCAAAAGCTTGAACTGAAAGCCTGTGGCCATTTATGAACTGATGGCTTTGGCTACACAGTTGATATGACCAGCAAGTCAAAAAGTCCTATCCTCCAATGTTGTCGTTAAGCCAAGAGCCATAGCAGAAGCAGAAGTAAAAGTTGCTTAATAATTTGGATACAGCTTCTACCATGTCTACTGTTGAGCAAAATGTGCTTTTGTGGCCATGGGCCCTGTAAACCTTTGACATTGACAGTTTAAACTCCCATTTAAACTCTCATTTATTATAAACATAGCCTTAGTGGGGCTTCAGCTTTTGGACAGAGTAAGTCAGTTGCTTTATAAAAGTCTATAATTAAATTGCAACGTTTGCTAACCTTCAACTTTGTAATTTCAGCGTCCCCTGAAAGAGTTGCACTCAACTTTTGTTCGGCGTTTTGATGATGTTGTTTGGATAATTTTATTTTTTTATTTTTTAAAGTGGAAAACATTAAACCGATTTTGTTTAAGAGTGCACATTTTTACCCAAAGGAACGTAATAACATCAGCAAGGTTGTTTGTAAAAACTGACAAAACGCACTAAGCGTGACGCATTTATCATCACAAACACAGCCAACTGCTTGATTGTCACGCCTCAAAGAGAAACATTTGTGAAACGTTTTGTCAATTTCAATTTCATTCGCCTCTTCTGTCTTCCTTTGTGGTGAAAAAAAAGGACTTCCTTTGAGTGCTATTTTTTTTCTCCCCAGAGATGAAGAGGTGATGTCAGTCATCAACAATGTTAGATGTGCATTGAACTTGACTATTCAGTCAGTGCTCTTTTATTAACTTGAAATGTTAAGCAATCCAACATGCTTTAGGTGACTACAATCAGACTCGCTGTGTTTTCGTTTTTGTTTTTTGTCTTCTCAGATACAGTTTTATTTTTTACCACCAACATCGAAACAAACAATGATATAAGTTATCACGCAAGCCCGAGTGGAATACGGAAAATTAAGCGCTTCTGCATCGAGTTGGATATGAGACGCAGACGGGCTATATTTTCCGTATTTCCATGAACGCGCGTGTGATAACGTATTTATCTTCAAGCAAACTTGGCGCGTGACATAGAACACACAATACGCATGATAGTGATATTAGCCCTGCAATATAGGTTTTTATCACCACTCCATTCTGCAAATCTGATAGGAGGATTAGCGCGTACTTGATGATAATATAAGTTATCACACAAGCGCGAGTGGAATATGGAAAAATATAGCGCTTCTGCGTCCAACATCCAACAAGGCCGAAGGCCGAGTTGGATATAGGCTGAGACGCGCTATATTTTCCGTATTTCCACGAGCACGCGTGTGATAATGTGTTTATCTTTGAGCAAACTTGGTGCGTGACATAGAACACACATGACGCATGGTAGTGATATTAGCCGTGCAATATAGGTTTTTATCATTACTCCATTCTGCAAATCTGGAATAAAGTTCACACAAAATGCTATTGTATAGAAGTTGATGTATTTATTTATTTATTTATTAGGTGTGCAGCCATAAGCCAAAAAACATACTGTCATTTATTTGTAATCTTTGTGTGCCTCCAATTAAGCTAGATGGGAGTTAAATTTAATTATGCAGGAAGAAGGAAAAAAACCTTCTTGTTCCATCTATAAAAACGCCTATTTGTTTTTCTAATTATAATTTTGATGGCTCCACACTTCCCGGACACGTTAATTTATTGATGCAAATTGTCCTCACCGAAAAAATAACCAATAAAAAATATGTCAGTGCTCACATGGGAATTTTGAAGATTAAAGAGGTAAAGGTTGCCGTAATTATAGTGACCCCTAGTCAGCAGTCTAGCTGTGACCTTCAGTTGAAAGTACAGTCTGTTATCATGACAAGCTCAAGTACTTGGTGGGTTTTGTTGCGTGACGATGTTCGGCCTTGGAGGTTGCGTGACACATACATCATTTGCCGTTTCCCCCTTGTGTTCTTCGCAGAATGCGTGCAGGCTTTCAGCATCGTCGTGAGTCAAGGTTGTTGTTGTGTTGTTTTGTGTAGTGGTGAGTAGTGTTGTGTTACGGTGTTGTGGTAACTTTTGCTACGCTTTTCTTCCGGGGGACACGATGAATTGACAGAACAACACTAAACAACACGACCAGAACAACACAACATAAAAAAAGTACAAAACAAAAACCAAACAACACGACACAACATGACACTGTATTGTGTCGTGTTGGGTAGGTTTGTGTTCTGTGTTATGTTGTTTTGTGATGTATTGGGTTGTATTGTGTCATTTTGTGTTGTCTTGTGTCGTGGTGTGTTGTGTTGTGTTGTGTTGTGTTGAAGCTAAGCTTTCTCAGTCATGCTCATGAAGGCCATAAGTTCAAGTTCTAAATGTCATGGTTTAGTACCTCAGTCAAGCAGCATGTTGTTGCCAAGCAGTCAAGCTATTGGACTCAAGCTCTGGGGTCAAGCACTGGTGTTCTGATCAGCAGAGTTTAGATTTGACTCCTGGTCTTGACATTGACAACTTAATCTGTCCTTTAGATTTGTCCTTGGGATGGAATTTCACAAAGAGTTAAGACTAGTCTTATACTCGTCCTAACTTTAGGACTAGCCTTAGGTTTTTAATACTTCTTAGGACTTCGTGAATCCGACCCCTTATCCTCAATTGTTTTTGGTATTACTTATCTTTTGATACTTATGCTTGTGGCCTATTACTGGCAAATCTGTAAGAGCAATAGCTCTAGTGTATGAGTGCCATGATGGTGCACTGTAACACATATGTTTCCATACTAACTTGTATAGCCCTAGATGCCTTACCTCAAGGAGTTATAAATAGCATCATCCTTTCCAGCAGGTCCAGGACCTCTTTGATTTGTCCGTGTTTTTCAAGACCTTAGTCTGTTGCTACGTAATGTAGTGTCCACTCTGTAAAGGATAACAGCTGGACGTGTCCCCCTGGTTTAAATGAATTATAGATTGGTTGTGAAGTTTGCTCAAGCATCAAAAGCCAGCTGCATGATATCGCTTGTGTTGTAACGCTGAACGTGTAAACGTAATTGCCCATCAGGATTGACGGGTGTTCACAAAATACTCACTTGGCCCAGCTGTAACTACAGCTATCTGTTTCTTCAAGGATTTCTGCGGGAAAACAAACTCTTAACGTGAAATCTTTGACCAAGGTTACTGTTACTGTTTGTGAGACCAGTTACTGGGAAACTTCTGTTTGTGAAACTTCAGGAACAAAAAATTGTTGTTGGTGTTGTTGGTTCTGTTTTGTTTTTTTTTCTTTTTCTTTGATGCACCCTTGGTGAATACATTAATGTGATGAAGAATGTATAAAGTGGAAAGGATATAAAATATTTATCATCTTCCATTGGCATTTGTCCCTGCAGATTTAGCTCTCGTTTCTAAATGTACCAAAAATTGTAAGAACTTATTCCAAATTGGTTTCGCTAGCTTTCCAATTGTCTGGAATTTGACAGGTTCAATGTGTCTTTGAGTCCAAGTTTCAAGTGCAGATCTGCTCGGAGTCTTTGGATGCTGAAGACAGTTTAATGCGCACTCATAATCATTGAATGTAATTCAAAGTCTCAAACTTGTAGACAGAAGGATTTAACCTTAAATTTTTTACTGGACTGAACTAATGATTATAGGACCAGATAATACCATTTACATTTTTGATCATTTTTGTTCAAGTGGGAATAATCATTCAATTTAAAAACACAAGACAGCCTGACTTGTCCTATGGTTGTAGTGTGCTTGAAGGGTCGAAATAAAATAAAATAAAATACACAAGTTTAAAATCTTAAGTCCAGTAGCTTATTACTCTTCGTTTTTTTCCCTTTCAGGGTTTTATTTCAATCCCAACCTCTTAACAATGAACGAGACACTTTCAATCCGATTATTTTCAGTTTTTAATATACATGGTGTGTACATAGATTAACTCGCCTGCATGCGATAGTCAAACACTTATTTTTTCTTCTCGCTTTAACCTACTTTGCATAAGCAAACTTGAACGCAAACATGACTTAATGGATGCTTCCAAAGTGATGACCAATTAACATGTTCACGTATTCTCTACACCCAGGATTGATGTCCTGTGTGTTTGCATATTGTTTGTGCCTGTTTGCATTTTAGTCTCTCTGTAAATCATGTGTAAATTGTCTAAAAAGATGTCGTTTGACAGATCAGCAAGTTGAATTTGATTTTGGTGTGAGAGTCGACGATCTCATCTATTAGAGATTTAAAGGGGAAACGCATCTCGGAAGTTACTATTATTATAGGATGTAACTACAACTCGTAAAATTGCAGGTACATTACAACTGTATGTGTTGACCCAATTCACCTGACCTCATCATCGGAATGATCTGGGATGCGCCATTTTGATGGTCAATATCACTGCGCATTATTCAGTACACATAAACCTGTATTGACCACCAAAATGGTGAGCGTGGCACAGTCGCCGCGTGTGATATGAGTGCAAGGGGTCAATAGAAGGGACTGTTGACACTGAAAAGAGCCGGTGTGGTCTCACCATTTCAAAATGAAGACCAGCAGAGTGTACAATTTGAATTGTCAAGACCACACCAGCTATTCTCAGAGGCGACACTCCTCCGAGAAGAGGTTTATGCATCTTATAGGCCGATATAAATGGATTTTTTATGGCGTGTCACGGCTGAGCGGTTAAGAGGATTCAAGCTCTGGTGTTTGATCAGCAGAGTGTGGGTTTGAATCCCGGTCGTGACACTTGCTATGTAATATTTGCTCTACCGACCAGGCTTCGGACTGATGATACCCAAGCCTACATCCATATTAACTGTAAAAGGGGTAATCCTGTTTCAGCCCTAGGACTAGGTGGCAAGGGCCTCTGGAATAAAATAATTGTAGCCCACAACTTGTTTTTTTGAAGAGTCATTCATTCACATCCTCCAATTTTGAATAAACGCTGTGAAAATATCAAATTTGAGTGAAAACAAGAGAAAAACAGGTTAAGGTTTTTGGGGTCAGGGAATTTTGTGCACATTCATATATCAGGCAATCAAAATAAGTTCTTGTTTTAGGGGCCTCAAATGCTGTTATCTTATAATTACCTTGAAAGTATATTATCTCTGAAGGATTGGTACTGATATCAACTTCATAATCAATGAACTTTTAAAAATTCTTTAATAGTTTTTTCCCCAATTGTGATTGAAGTACAGATTCAATGATACGTCTACTTTCATACCATGTGCAATGTACTAGCCTCGATGGTTATCGACAAAGTCTTGTAGATATGGGGCAGCGTTACATACAGGTTTGAGTTTAGTATCAATCTGGAAATCAATGACATACATGCATTGGAGAAATGTATGTGCGTACATGTCTCATGAATATCATGGTTTATAGATTGTCTTTAGAGGGTAATTCTCGTAGCATGTCGTGCTTGAACGAAATTAATGATGAAGAACTAGTGGGCAAACTCCATCCATTTTTATGATGCTTTTAGTGTTGACATCAGTCAAGATGAATGTTTTAAAAGTCAATTTAGCACTTAAGGTATATGTGTCAGTAAAATATTATTACACTCACTGTGAAGTATTGGACAGTTGCCACTGAGCAATCAACCATCACAACATCTTGCAGAGAAAACCGTGTTCAAAAAGTACATTAAAAAGTCCCCTCTTGTTATTTTTTTCTTTCTTTTCTAAAGAACAGTTTTTGAGGAAGTATCAGCTGTCCCTGTACTCAAGTTCTTTCCTAAAGGGCAATATTGTACAAATATTGGACTCATGAGTGCATTGTTGTTGAATAAAATCTGCATTGTTCAATTTCAAGCAGCCGATGGAAAAAGCCAGAGAATGGTCAAAATACATGTATTGTGCGCCATGAGTAAACAAAATTTAGCATTTGTTTTTACATAACTCACACATGTTTCACTACAAATAAAAAAAAATACTCAGAAATATGTTCACTCAGCACAAAGATTTTGTTTGAAACCTTTAATACAAAGTGGAAGACTCCATGTAGTCATTAGTGTTGTTTGATGTGACCAAACTTGCCTGGTTCAGACAAATGGGTGGGGAACCTTTGTTGTGGAAATCACACTGCAAAGCATCCGTTAGTTATCCATATTGGATGGGCGCCTGTATTAAAAATTTATATACCACTCACAACAATCCTTGTCGTTTGATTGGTAGACTGCCTCAATTGTCATCCATTATTTTGCCATGTATACTGCCGCAATGCTCCAAAATTTGATATTGAAGTCCAATATGGATAATTATTCTATGCTTGGCAGACTCGTTTCCAATGGAATAGTCCTGATTTCACATGACATGATATTGCGCGACACATGCATCCAATGTTTGGCTCTGCTTAATACCAAATTCTGCGCTTACGATCACCATTCTCCGCTTACTTGCAAGCGCCAAATTTCTGCGCACGTGCATGTGCACAAGCCAAAATTCCCTGCTAACCTGTCATATATACGCTTGCCATAAGCACAAAAATCCCTGCTTCCGCAAGCGCTGTTTCTGTGCTTACGGTGTAAGCAGAGCAATGAAATTGGGCATAGTTGACAAGGATCTACGTATGTGTGCTATGTGTAATACATTATAGCTGAAGGGACCAGACATGACGCACCATAGGTTACCAAAGCAGTAACCCTCACCACTATCTCTTTATTTTGTGTGCCATCATGTGGATAATTACTCTGGACAGTCAAGACACCTTCCCTCACACATCTGTAGGGCATCTTTAATGTGGTGGGTCCAATATGAAGAGGCCCCGAAGTCTCGCATGTAATATGATATATATGCGATGAATTGGAGCCTCTGTTATTCATAACTGTTGTTGAACTATTCTCCCAATATATGCAATTATTCTTTCTCTGATGTCTCATTTTGTAAGTTAATACACTTCCTGGCCCTTGAGAAGTATCACTTTACCAAGTAAACTAGTTTTTTCATGGTAATTATAGTCACATCATGGTATACATGTCTTTTGACTGGGAATCTAGTTTCATAATTGAATCTGAATGATGAATTACATTCTCTCTAACGCTTGCCTAGTCCTTTCTCTATGCTTAGGCGAATGATTTTAATGAGAGGGGAGGGGGTCGTGTCCAGACATGTCCAGAATTTTGAGCCTGGGGAGGTACATGTAGAAGTTAGGGCTCATGAGTCAATACATTACATACATGTATGACAATGTTGCTGTGGGTTGTGGTTCCCCCATCTTGCGGTTCCCTCCCTCTATATCTACCACTGGTTCACAAAAGGGCTAGTCACACTACAGCGATTATGAAAAATGATAACGATCACGTTACCCAGGCATGCCCTCGATTGGTTGAATAAGCGTGCGCGTATTCTGTGCGGAGCGGTTCAACCAATAGAATTAGTTCTCTTTGCGTCGTGATAGTTATAGTTTTCGTTATTGATTTCACCCAAAGTTCTTCACCCTAAGTTGAGTGTACCCCGTACACTCTAAAACATGTTTGCATTCTCCACGCCTTTAACATCTCAACTCTGATTTGCTCGCCTTTATTGTTTTACCTTTCTGGCAACTTGAGCCAGCTTCCACAGACAGAGAAAATAACAAGAAAACTGTGCACTTAGTATGGTTGGTCTTGATAAAAAGAAATACTGCATAAATCTTAAGTGTTTGTATACAATACATTTGAATGAGTTATGTAGTTATTGGAGGTAGAAGCTGTGGCGACGCTAGGAGTGGGTTTGACCATGGTTTAACGGAGCAAGAAAACACTACATCACAGGTGGCATTTAGTGGTTCCATGTTAAGATGATTAACGACACACTTGGCACAATATTGAAGTGGTACATTCATGGGGAGGGGGGGTGTACATTTATGTAAAGGCGGGAAATATCATCAGATTGATTCACCAGTTCGTGCAGACGGCTTGGCAGACAAATGTGTTTGTGTGGCACTACTGCCGTAACGTTCATGGCGAGGGGGTAGGGGCAAAGGCGTTTTTACTGGCGTAACTTTCATGGGGTGGGGCAATGTGTTATTGTTACTGTACCTTCATTTGGGGTGGGGGTGGCATGTCATGGGGGCAATGTGTTAGTGCAACGGTGTATTTTTCGGGGGGGGGGGGGCAATGTGCTATTGGCACTTGCTTAACTTGCATGGGGTGGGTGGAGGGGTGGGGCACTGTTTTATTGGCACTGGCCTAGCTGTCTTTTTGGCACTGGCTTCACTTTTCAAAGGGGGAGCAATGTGTTTATAGTGGCACTGGCTGAACTTGCAGGGGGCGGGGCAGTGTGTTTTTGGTACTGGTGTAATTGTCATGGGGGCGGAGTTAGGGGAGGAGTGTAAGCTTGGGGAGGTGAGAGGATTTGGGGCGGAGAAGTCTGTTCAGTTCAATCTAAATGAACAGATTGCCTCACCATTCAAAGAAAACTGAACAGCAACAACATTGGGCACTTATTATTGCAACACTGAACAGTGTGATTAAATCCAAGACCGAGTTATACACACCCAAAACTGGGGCATTCTGTGGAGGGATCTTGACTTCTCCATGCTGTAAAAGTGAAGCCGTTGTCCCAAGCCATCACCATACACTTGTCATGCGACTAATTGAATAACATATATTTCTTACATGTGAGCCAAATGCAATAATGCACTAAATCCATTTTTCAGACAGTGTACACTTAATTCCAGCAAGAGGTGGATCTTGCCTTGTTTTCTTAAAGTCACCTGGAAAAAGAATTTTTTTTCTTTCAAACATAAGAGTAAATGCTTACGAACAATAAAACAATTTTTTTAGTAATTGTTTGTCACGATTTATATGTTTGAAAAATATATAAAGTTGTTTGGGGGGCTGACTCCGCCTACCCCTTTTGTGACGTCAATCGAGGCAGACTTTGCCTGCAATGCGTATAGTAAACACACGTGCAAAGTACATGTACGTCCAAGTCGTCAGTGAGTTGGTACATTTCAAAAAGTGTTTTTCTGCATTCAGCAGCAATACACCTGGTCGGCATTTTTTTGAAACGTACAAACTCACGACTTGGTCCGTACATGTACTTTGCAATTGTGTTTACTCTACGCATTACAGGCAAAGTCTACCTCGATTGACGTCACGAACAGCGCCCTCTCGGGTCGGGGTCTACTCTTAAATTTGTAAATAACATAAGAACTGATTTTTTAAAACCTTAGTTAACTGTTTATTCACATTCCACTCATCAAAACACATATATTAGTGACAAAAGCTTTATTTTGAAAAAATACCACTTCCAGGTGACTTTAACTGATGGAATTTTGTTGGAAATAGAGGTCAAGGTTAGTAAGAGAGACGTCTGCAATTTCATTGTTTTCATCGGTCCATACATAACTCTCACTCAGGCTTATAATTTAATAGTGGCTTTGTCATGTGTAAAGGCAAAAACATAGACAGCGCAATTCATCTTGTCAAATAAGGTAGTCTGAAAACAGACAGGGTGAGGGAGAAAGTAGGTCTTCAGAGCTCTGTGATGTTCTGTCTGTAGATAGCTCTCACACAGACGTGTTTAAATCATGCATCTGAAAATGCAAGAATAATATAGCAAAATGTGAAGTCTGATCCCCTTGTTCTTTATGCATAGAGTGACATTTAGGAAGAGAAAATTAAACAAGGAGTATATAAACTGTGTCAAATGTGTAAAAACAACTTTCCTCGACTGTGGGTCAGCATCGCCAGAGTGGAAAGCCTTTAACAACCCCGCCCCATCCCCATCTTAATCAGTATCCTCTAGTCTGTTTGTATAACTCACTGATGAAATGGGTTTACAAACACTGTCCTGTAAATTGAGTTCATGTAAACATGGGAGTAATCCGATGTCCCAACTCTCTCCATGATGGAGATGCGGCTGGCTCAAAGAAGGAAAATGTTTAAAGGAAGGGTACAACGCCCGCCTCTTCTTTCAATCCCGTACAACTGTATCTCTTGAATTTTACAATTGAAGAAAAGAGACTTCCTTCAAAACTGTTCTATATTCTATATAGTTTAATAGATGTTTTATTTGCATTGGAGATAAAGAATATTCATCTTGGCTTTACCCCTATGCACCGATGTGTGTTAACACTACCCAGTACTTTCCCAAGTTCTGTGAAAAAAAATTACAGGCTTGTTACTCGGATGGGATTCGAATCCTCGACCTTTGCAATTCTAGACACAATTCTAGACACTGCTTTAGAATTGCAAAGGTCGTTGGTTCCAAAATGAATGTATAGTCTATGGGAGACTAAACAATGTTGTAATGGAATTAATTAATATGTTGGTTTTACAGTTAATGGACAGCATTTATATTGTGGAGCAATCAATTGTGATTATCTGAAAGAACAAAGAACATGTCATGGTCGAGGAGTCTGGTGCACTTAACTCAAGTTCGGGTGGCTACTAAGTCATGGGTTCAAGTCCCGGTCATGACCTTTGAGCAAGACACTGTTTTTCCTGTAAGGGAAGAGATGGTTGTTGTCTTAGCTTTGATGGTCAAGGTTAAAGGAGTAAGAACGGTCCACTGAGTGGGTTAAAAGTGTTCACTCGCCGTGAAATTTTCAGAATAAATGTTCATTGTTATAAAATTATAATAATTGTTAAAAAATTTATGAAGCATTTTTAAAGACTTTACAATACAACAGATTTACAGCATGTCAGTTCATGTTAGTTTATTCAATGGCCTTTAAGTGCTTATCCCATCAGCTCTATGCACTATTAATTAAGGTTAGATATAAATACATGTTCAGCTAAAGCCGACAAAGAAGATCCATAGCCAGATGCACTGAATAAAAGATAGTGTTCTCCTCTCATCACAGTTTTACCTTTCAGGACTATAACATTAACCTTGACCCTATAGAGACGGCTGCCTTTCAGCTGGATACAGTGTGTTTTTGGATGATTTAAATTCATTCAGTTAGAGGTCAGAACCATGTTGTTTTTCAAGATAAGACGTTAATCTTATAAAAACTCTCCCCATCTAAACAAGCATGAAGGAGCTTTCGCTTTTGAGAAAGAGAAAGTGACAATATTAAGATGTGAATATCTCTTCAAGGGGCTTGGCGAGAAGGTGAAGAGTTTTGATTACACTGAGTTAGGGGTCCAAACCATCCTGTTCTTGTTTTCATACCTGTCGATTGCTTTGTTTTTGTTTTGGATTTGTCTCCTCTCTCTTATGTTGTTCACTGGACTCGGGGGAAGTTGTGAGTGTACAGTGCGAACACACATTGGTGTGTGGGTAAACAAAAAACCTTTATATTCTTTATCCCAATGCAAATTTAACATCTATCAAAAACGTTGTTATACTCCGTACTGTAGAGAGGGTTCGAACTACCCCTATAGGTGCCAGGCAAGCTCGTTGGTCTTGCGTGGTAACACATCTGCTCTCTGGAATGGCAAAGGTCAAGAGTTCAAATCCCACTCTAGCAATACGCCTATGATCTTTTGTTCACACGATTTTATGATCTATTATTAAGACCCATATCTTGATTACTGATCCAAGTTTAACATCTAACATCTATTAGTATAATCTTATTTGTATCACAAACATAAATTTAACATCTGCAATAAGTTAATTAAGTCTTTATCACTGATGCAATTTCAACATCTATGAAGATACTAATAACTTTATATTATTTATACCAATGATGCAAATTCAACATCTGTTAATATAATTAAGATGAGTATCTATATAGATGTTGAAAATGCATCAGCGATAAAGATATAATTAGTATTACTAATTATATCTTTGTCTTATTACTAATTATATTTGTATCTATATCTTTATCTTATTACTATTATATCTTTATCACTGAAGCAATTTCAACATCTATTAAGATATTCATCTTATATTTACCAATGATGCAAATTTAACATCTATTATTTAAGATACTAATCTTATAATTTAAAGTCACACTTATAAATACAGGATCCCTTAATGGTTTCGAGAAAGAAATCACAGCATTTCAGACGCATCAATTTAAGAGAAATGGTGCCAGTCAGGGTTTGGATAAAAAAAATCATCACTGGATGAGAGGGATCATATATTTAAACCCATTTCTAAGCCCATAAAAAAACTAATTTACAGAGTACATTCTGCTTTAAAGCCATTGGACACTTACGGTAAACAGTATTGTCCAAAGGCCCACACTTCGTGTACCACAACTTATATATAAAATAACAAACCTGTGAAAATTTAGGCTCAATTGGTCATCGGAGTCGGGAGAAAATAACAGGAAAACCCACCCTTGTTTCCGGACGTTTCGCCATGTCATGACATGTGTTTATAATAAATCTGTAATTCTCAATATCGAGAATTGATATTGTTTTAATGTTCTCTCAAAAAATAAAGCATTTCATGGAATAATATTTCAAGAGAAGTCTTTCACCATTACCTTCTGTAAACCCTGTAAGTTATTTGTAAATCTGTGAATTTTCTTTTTCTGTTCCGAAAGTGTCCAATGGCTTTAAAACAAGATATGTTGAGGCAATTCTCCAGCAACGGCAGAAATTAAGTTAGCCAGAATTAATGGAAAAGGATCTGTATATTGTGTGCCAGGAGCCAATAACCACTCCAGTTGGTTGAGTGCTAGCCACTCCACCATCTGGAGTGCCGTCTTCAAGTGGTTTTCACCCCCAGACTTATATTTCATTGGCTGGATCTGCGGGAATATTGGGTTCGAATCCTGGCCATGGAGTTTTTTTTTTTACACGTAAAGTCCTTGAGCGCGACACTTTGCATCAAATTGCTTTTGTCCAACGACCTGTTGAAGTGAGACTGATAGACGATCGGTGTTGAAGATTTTTCTTAAATTTTTGTGGCTCGTAAAGAAATTGATTTTTTTGAAATGATATTTTATCCTCGAAGATGACAACCGAGACAAGCTGAGCAATACAACAAAGGAATTATGATAATGTACATGGACAAAATACTTCAGGATGGGAATAGTACTCTCTAAGACTGAAATTCACTCTTATAATTGATTGAAACTGAGGGACAAAATCATCTGCAGTTGTCAGTATTTATACAATCAATTGGAGTGAATTTCCATACAAAAGAGAGTATGAGGTTAAGTTATATTAATGAGTTGACTCAGCTGACTACCCTATGTCCATCATTGTCATTCCCATTCATACATCATACAACATACAATCAAGTCTATATCCCATTGTAAGAATATGTAATATCCTTATCCAGGCAAACTAGCAAGGATTTTTTACTGTGTGAAATTGTCAGCATTGTAGGCGACAACGATCCTAGACCACCACCCCATTCCCCTCCTCAGACCCCCAACTCTGCATACGCCGTTGATGAGTTATGTGTTTCAATCTTGCTAATGCGAATCTCTGGGATACCATGAAGAACCGTGTGTGCTTCACCGAGTGTGGGAGATTCAACGGCTGAATGCGAAACCCGTCTAATGTAAATGCTTGTCTCGCTCTGGTTAAATTGTACATCATCAAAGTTTTTACTGGCAACGGAAACCCCTTTTACTCATGAATCTACCGAGTGGAATTATTTTTTGACATGACATAGACTTCCCCTCAACCCTCCCCCCCCCCCTCTCTCTCTCAATCATTTTCGATCGTAACGTTGTCTTGTTGTACTATATGAAAGATTCATCATACTATATAGCAAGCCTGTGTCTCAAGCTAATATTGAAATATTATACTTAAATCAGTGTTGAAAAAAATGTAAAAGCAATCATCACAGCTTCACTAATAAGAGAGATAGAAAATTGTTTTATAAATTGTGTGTATACACTTCCAGAGAATAGCTTCCATGGTGAGAAGCGTATCTGCATAATCATTCATTTCTGTTTTGTTTCTACGTTTTTAATCCGATAATGCACTTCGGCGGTTCTTTTTGCTTGTAGAGGATCAACAAGAATAACTTATCAAATGAATGCAAATTTAAGTGTTCTTGCAAGGCCAGAGAAGTGAGGTTAAGTTTCAACGTCATTTCCTCTATATACTGGTGAGGGATAAAACCACGATTTTGTTTACTCTGTTTAGGCATTTTGTCTTAAAGGCAGTGGACACTATTGGTAATTACTCAAAATAATTATTGGCATAAAACCTTTCTTGGTGACGAGTAATTGGGAGAGGTTGATGATATAAAACATTGTGAGAAACGGCTCCCTCTGAAGTGCCATAGTTTTCGAGAAAGAAGTAATTTTCCACGAATTTGATTTCGAGACCTCAAGTTTAGAACTTGAGGTCTCGAAATCAACCATCTAAACGCACACAACTTCGTGTGACAAGGGTTATTTTTCTTTCATTATTATCTCGCAACTTCGATGACCGATTGAGCTCAAATTTTCACATGTTTGTTATTTTATGCATATGTTGAGATACATCTACTGTGAAAGCTAGTCTTTGACAATTACCAATAGTGTCCACTGCCTTTAACTGATGTCGTAGTGTATTGTTTACGACGCAGCTTACCTGTAAATTTGTAAACAATTATAAGTGACTTCATTTGTCGTGAAATAATTACGCCATTGATGATCAAAAAAGTCTTCTATATGACAGCATAGATAGCAAGATATTTCTTAGAATTATACTGGAGTAAGATTTGTTTTTATAGTTTATTGTCGACATTTCACAAAATCATACATCAATTCGTTTAAACATTGAAATGAAAAAAAGTGAAAACAAGTCACAGCATTTTAAGAGAATTAACAATGAGATTTAAGATTTCCGATTATTTCTCTTTAGTTCACCTTCACCACTTCGGCTGCTCATCTACTGCTTGCTTTTTGCACTTTTTTTGTGGTTAATTTCTCCACCTGGCTGCCTCCTGTTACACTCAGGCCTTTGTTTGTGTAACCTTCTGAGACAAACTCTGCCAGGAGTTAAAACGACAGGCTCTTAACTATAATTGTTTTTACATCAGCAAGCTTTTCGTTTAAAAACACTACTGAGTTGTTTATCTGACAGACCACTGAAAACATGCCTTTTGAAGTAACAAGACCTTTTATTAGTACTTTGTCTGGGTTTTGAGGCACTACAAGGCTCAGGCAGGTTCCCTACTCCTTTAGATTGTGCAAGTCTCGCGAGAAAACATCAAGAGCGGACAGTTTTGTTGTTATATAAAATCTAATCTTCCTGTCAAATTCGGTTTGAACAAAATTTTTGTCAATGAAAAATACCCTTGGCAATTTGTCAATCATGAAATACTTTCTAAACGATATGATTCAAAGTGTTTTAACCATAAACTATGTTCTGCTATTTGAAGAGACAGAATCATGGAAACGTTAAACTAAATATGGTTGGCACCAACTTGGTCCCAGAAGTTCAAATACGGTCCCAGAAGTTCAAGTACGCAGGAGACTTGCACAGTATATTGAGCTACCACCATACTAAACAGTGTATATCGTACTACATTCATATTTTACATTTATAACCCTTGTGGCTTGATCAATTATGCCTCAGCTGGCCAAGCTCGGTCAAGCTCTCCTTTCGTTTACCTTTTGTTTCTCAGAAACATGATCTATAGCAAGTGTGAAATATTGCATTTGAAACAACTATGATTGATTTTTAAAAGGGGAGTACCTTTGGGCAGTCCTTCCCCATAGTGAAACCATTGCAAGTGGACTGTACTTTCAGCTGTTGCACCTTCATTAAAATACAAATAATTTCATCAAGACTTTTTTTTCCCTCCACAAAGATTTAATCATTTCTGGGGCGACAGAATGACGAATTAATTTTAAGTTAATTCACTGTTTTGCAGTTGAGGGTAAATTTCCATACTGTGTCTGAGTTGTTTGGATATTTTATTCAATTCCTATAGTAAAACCTGATGCGTAATGCAAAGTGAAGTAGTTTTTCATTTGATGAGGTTGAGCATCTGGAGAAATAGTTAATTCCGCAAATGATTGGCATTTATTTTCTAAACCACTGTTGTCAGTTCAGTAGTTAAAGGTCCTGATTAAAATTTGTTTTGCGTATTTTGGATTACCTTAGTTGTGATTATGTCAGGAGTTTATCGTCTTCAGTGTAGTTGTTCGGCAATGGTTTTGTGTTTTGTGAGGGACATTGTGCACATTCACACGGCTTATTTCAGTTGCGGCAATTGAAATGAAGTGTTGATTGGTGGTGTATTCCAGTGCTATTTCAGCATGCCTGTATGCTTCGTTTTTTTGAAAGGGCAAGGGCACCAAGGCATTTTCTCCACAGTAAAGGGCACCCTATGAGGAAATTGAAATTTTCTACTGGAACATCTCTAGTACACAAAGGCAATGATGGAGACAATTGTTGCCTCTGTGAAGTATTAGGCCTGCTTTTTTTTTTTTTTACCAAAATATTTCACTGGTGATAATGAACTTGATAGGGCCTAATCAGTGAGATTTGAGATTGAGAACATATTTTATTTATCAGTAACTACTAATCCCAATGGTAAGTTTCAGCATTTGGGAAAGTAAAAGATTATGTTTGAAAGGAAAAGAATCGTCAATCTACAGAGGAATGTATAAGCGCTACATCATATTTGTTGTCCCCGATGCAAATTTAACATCTATTATATCGTTGCGGTACCCGCTGCCAAAACATAGGATTCGAACTGCCTCTAGCTACCAGGCAACCTCGGTAGTCTAGTTGGTAAGACACTGCTCTAGAATTGCAAGGGTCATGGGTTCGAATCCCACGTGAGTAACATGCCTGTGATATTTTTTCACAGGACTCTGGGAAAATACTGAGTATACAGTGCTAACACACATCGGTGTATGGGTAAAAAAAAAAAAAAATTATTATTCTTTATTCCGATGCAAATTTAACATCTATTATATCATTGCAGTACCCGCTGCCAAAACATAGGATTCGAACTGCCTCTAGCTACCGGGCAACCTCGGTAGTCTAGTTGGTAAGACACTGCTCTAGAATTGCAAAGGTCGTGGGTTCGAATCCCACCCGAGTAACATGCCAGTGATATTTTTTTCACAGGACTCGGGAAAATACTGAGTATACAGTGCTTACACACTTCGGTGTATGGGTAAAAAAAAAAAAAAAATAATATTCTTTATCCCCGATATAAATTTAACATCTATTATACCATATTTGTTATTATACCATATTTGTTTGAAGATCATACCTGATTTTTGTAGAGTATGTTGCCATGGCAACATGGTTCTCCCTTAGGAGGCTCCCTTTTTGAACATTGTAGCTTCATGAGCTTAAATGAATACAAAGGAATGCTAGACATATAAGATCATGAGAATTCTGTCTTGGCTTTGCCTGAATACTAAGGGCGATAGTTCTTTCAATTTGTACCTGCGTAAAAGGTTATTGGCCGGTAGTCGTTTTTTATTTTGTTTTCATCAAGAGCAGGCACTTTGTTTTGGGACTACAATATTGTTATGTTAGGTTTTGCTCGGTGCTGCAAATAGGGACTTGAGAAATAAAAACAAAACTGTGATCGTGACTGTAGAGATCAAAATTGCCAGCTTATAGTTGTAATGTTGCTAATGCACCAAGATCTTGTTCAGAAGGTGTTTTGATCATTTCAGCTGATGATAAGTGGCCTTGGATGTTTCTGTGACTGCCCCCTTGTTGTTACCCAATTGCAGTGTTCTCTATATAGTATAAGCTTCCCTCTTTTCAAGAAAATTTGAACTTTTCTTTTTTTTAAGAATGTTAAACCATGGACATTGTGCCAGCTTATAGTTGTAATGTTGCTAATGCACCAAGATCTTGTTCAGAAGGTGTTTTGATCATTTCAGCTGATGATAAGTGGCCTTGGATGTTTCTGTGACTGCCCCCTTGTTGTTACTCAATTGCAGTGTTCTCTATACAGTATAAGCTTCCTCTTTTCAAGAAAATTTGAACTTTTCTTCTTTTTAAGAATGTTAAACCATGGACATTCTGAAGGAATGTATTACGCCCACTGTGTATACTGCGAAACTTTTCAAATCATATTTCTTGTTACTTTTCAAGAAAATGCCCTCAAGGAAAATACTATAGAAGAATATATCAACTTTGCAGCTTTTTCCAGAAGATGATCAGAGCATCCTGATCGAAACGTCGAGTTGAAACCAACGATTCTTTTCAGAACCATCCAAACCCAACTAGGGGTTATCATCACATGGTTCTACCACAAACCTTTACTGTATCGTATTTCCACCATGCAAAGTTTCAAATCCAACTTAACTTTGCAGCAGTCTTTGATCGGTTACAAACTGGTGCCGTGCCGTCCTCTCTGAATATAAGGCACAACTCTGTGAGGAATTCAAAAGATGATTTGTCCGAACATCATAAAATGCTTGCTGTACTGGATGAGAAAAACTTCTGTTTGTGTTCAATTCCACAAGCAGTCTTCTTGATCAAATAGTTTGCCTTGGGTGATCCATCAAAGATCTCTGAGTTCTATGCACAGAAATAGAGGCCAGTATAGGGATGTGCATTAAAGGCAAATATACCTTTGGTTTTTCGAACTGTTCTATTGTTTTAATCCTAGATAAATGTAGATTATGCAATAAAACTAACTTGTGAAAATTTCATTTCAAGAGGTGGCAGCATTTTTGAGGTATCGCCCAAAAGTCCGAAGCGGTTATGTCTATATGCGAGAAGAATAATCCATAATTGGAATACACAATCTGAGAAACGTTACCGACAGTAACGTTTTTAAGTATTAAGTTTGGATGATAAAACTGATTTTTTTTTGCATGAACACATTTACGTGAAGTGAAATGATTCTCAAAATGCTTTTAAAATCGAAAGCTGCTGCGACTTCTAACCAAGTAAGTTTTCATTGCCATTTTAGTAGTGATATTCAAACGTATACACTCCCTTTAACTTTGTACATGGCAATAAATTGCAATGTAATTCCAGAGAGTGGTCCACAGGTGTGGCACACATGCTTTTATTGAAAGCGAACGCATAGAAAAAATCAAATAAATTCATTCTCACCTTTAGTGCAGCAGAGCGTTGCTGTTGAAAACGTTTCGTGCCGTCGAGACTCGCCATTGAAAATACACCGGTATCTTTGCAAATTAGGTTCAAGATGGCCGTTTGATGTTGTACCATGGTGCGTACTGTGTGTTCGGCCCTGTTGCTTCTGAGTCTTCACAGGGGGATATGCAGCCTGTAATTGTGATTCTTAACATTATTGTTTCATTGGTTTGAATTCCCTGGAGATGAAACTTGTGAATGTTAATTTAAAAAAAAGGGTGAGGGAGATACGGTTCGGTGCTGAAAAAGTATATTGTTTCCCTCGGGGTTGGCGTGTTTAGCATGCTTAAGGTTGATGTAGAAACAGAGAAGAGAGTGATTTACGACTTAATACTGCCACAAGGAGGTTTTGTGTTGGTTTCTAAGTTGGGTTAAATTCTTAGAGTGCTTTTCAGAGAAAAAAAATAAGTATCAACTTCCATTTTTTAAATTTACCCACTTTGAAATTTCAATCAAGTGCCTATGTTCAAATCAAAGAAAGTTTTGTATGACAGTTACAAGTGGAAGAGTAATCTAACTTGCAAGAGCAAAAGTTTAGGGGCTCAATCAAGTTTATGGTTGAGATAGGCCTTATAATCCACAATGGGAAATCACTATTGCCGTTGTCGACACGATTTATGTTGGACTGACTCCATAGAGTGCAATCCTATACAGGCATGTGAGATTTCCTCTTTTTAAGGGAAGGTACACTATTGGTAATTTTTAAAGACCAGTGTTCTCACTTGGTGTATCTCAACATATGCATAAAATAACAAACCTGTGAAAATTAGAGCTCAATTGGTCATCTGAGTTGGGAGAAAATGATGAAAGAAAAAACACCCTTGTTGGACGAATTTGTGTGCTTTCAGATAGGAATAAAAAACTTCTACATGTAGCTAGAAGTCTTTTAATATTTTGGTGAGAAATTACCTCTTTTCAAAAACAACGTTACTTCAGAGGGAGCCGTTTCCCACAATGTTTTATACTATCAACAGCTCTCCATTGCTCGTTACCAAATCAGTTTTTTAAGTTAATATTTGTTTTGAGTAATTACCAAATGTGTACCTTCCCTTTAAGCTGATTTCCTCTTTTGGGGTTTTGATTTTGCTCTTTTTTTCTTCATTTTCTGTGTACAAAAGTACAGGAATATTATCCTTTCCTCTCTTTTTTTTTCTTGCCCAGTTATCTCTTTTCTTCTTCTTTCATGGATAGTTACTCACATGCCTGACTATAATTGTAGAAAACAACTCCAGCGGGATTGCGACTTGCATGGTATTGCTGGAGTATAAATTGATGTAGAGATGTAGATGTTTAATTTGAACAGCTACTGATGGGAGAAGATTTGACCTGGTAAGCACTCTCACTCTCATACTCTACAAGAAGTATGCCTGATTACGTGTACAAAGTAATAAAGCACAGGTCAGTTGGTAGCTATGTATATATGACTGAGGTATGTACAGTACTGACCGTAGGTTATTACATCTTGTATGCTTCAACCAATTTTATCAATCGCGAGATGCAGTCCTTTTTTTGCGGCTTTCCAGAGAGACCTCTGAAAGGTTTTCGTCACGCTATCTGTTTAATTATTGTAATTGGTTATTCAGTAATGAGGATATCATTGTTACCTTTTTTGGAAGCCATTTTGAGTTTTTGTTACTGTATGGGTTATAGTTTTGTGCACAATCCTATATATAGCTCTTGAGTAGACCTCCAAGGGTTCTCTTGTCACGCAATCTTGTCTTATTTGTGGACATTACTGGAATTTGTTCTTGGGCAATGATGATTATGGTTTCTGGTTGCTTCAAGGCAGTGGACACTATTGGAAACTACTCAAAATAATTATTAGCATAAAAGTATAAAACCTTACTTGGTAACTAGGTATGGGGAGAGGTTGGCGGTATAAAACATTGTGAGAAACGGCACCCTCTTAAGTGCTATAGTTTTCGTGAAAGAAGTAGTTTTCCTCAAATTTGATTTAGAGACCTCAGATTTAGAGCTTGAAATCAACCATCTAAATGCACACAACCTCTTTTTTCTTTTATTATTATCTTGCAAGTTTGATGATCGATTGAGCTCAAATTTTTTCACAGGTTTGTTATTTTATGCATATGTTGAGATACTGTGAAGGCTAGTCTTTGACAATTACCAATAGTGTCCAGTGTCTTTAAACTTGGGCTTCTTGCAAATATATGGGTTCAAACTTTGAACTTTGAAATATTCATTCAGAAGGGGATATGGACCGTTCCGGCTTTCCATTAAGCTCCGCCCACCGCGCACGTGAGCAAGACACGTGTACGAACACTCCCAATGACATTCTGCCATAGATATAGAATTATAATAACTTGATCGGTCGCGCGTACATACGCGCCATTGCTTGTGTAGAACAAGTTTTGGTTCGCCATGGACGCGGTAAAAATTTCACGTTCGAAATGTTACGCGCGAAAATGAACACGGGAGATAGGCCTTTGACACGCTAAATGTCACGTGCTGACGGCAAAAAGTCACGTGCTGACGGCAACGCACAGAACATGTACACGGGGGATTGGCAATGGCGGCCCCCATGCCAGAACCCGCGTATGTACGCGCGACCGATCTAGTTATTCTATTCTATATCTATGCATTCTGCACGATTCTGCCGCGCGTGCCACATATACGCGCCACATGACCGAGTTTGTCCGACCACAATCATCGCTGTGATTGGTCAAATGGGTGAATGCGCACAGTTTGATTGATAGGCCGGATCGGTTCATTCCACTTCTTGATTTTCATGGGCTAGATAATTTGGTTGTCACTTTAACTGATGGGGCACTAAAAAGCCTTGAAATTGTTTGGTTATTTCTGTAGTTAATTGTCGTATTCCCACCTCTTCAATTTTGTTGGTTTGATGAAAATAATGTTGAACTACTGCTTTTTCCATATTCAATTATTGTTGATATCGAAATGTGTGGTGTTTTGGTTTGTTTTGTTGTGTTTTGAAGTGGTAGTCAAATCTTTGCAATTCATAAAAAAAAAAGAAATGAGTTGAAACTGTCCTTGCATTTGCAGCTTTCAACTAGTGATGAATTTGGACCCTCCAAAACAAAAGATCATCTAATTGATTACCACCATTTTGTTGAGCTGTTCAGACTTTGTGGTTGATGTATTGCTGTTGTCATTCCTATGACTTTCATCGTTTTCTCTAAATTGATTAGCTAATTATGTATCTTTTGTTGAAAATGTAAGCACCCTTTCAGATATGGGACAATTGTTTATATGAAATGATGATGTTAAGGCAATTGGGAAAACTGTCGCAACAATAATAGCAATAGCTTGTTTTGCAGGGAGTCTTTTTGTCCATATACCAAGAAATAAACAGTAGAAAAACCTCAAGCGATAGCGGTTTTAAATGCTTATATGACTTATGCTTATGTTTTATGTTTTGTATTTCTATTCAAACGGTTACTTGTTATTAACAGTCTGGAATTAATAATAGTGAAAGTATGTCCAACGGTTTGAATCTCCCTAACTGGCCTTAATGTCAGTTTTTGAGATTCAAATTTTTGTGGTGTCTGAACTACTCGTTCCCCTGGGGCTGCTCTTTCATCACTGTTTGTTGCATCAAATTCGGTTCAATATTCATGTAGTATCACAAATTTTCCCCTCAAATAAGTACTAAAGTGCTATTCACACGACAACCATTTAACTGGGGTCCTATGCTTAATTTGAGTATGATTGTAAAATGTAGCATTGATTTTGCAAGAGACCCTGGACTGTAGATCACATTATTGCCCTTTCACACGGGTTACATTTTGTAACATTTTACAACCATGGTACAATTTAGCAAGTGACCCTTGCTAAATTGCCCACGTGTGAAAGGGGCTTAAGCCCCTTAGCAAGTGGCCCTTGCTAAATTGCCCACTTGTGAAAGGGGCTTTTCACACGTGGGTAATTTAATTTAGCAAGGGTCCCTTGCTAAATTGTAGCATGGTTGTAAACTTTTACAAAATGTACCTCGTGTGAGAGGACAGCAATTTCAAACATTGCTACTTTTTACAACCATGCTAAAATTAAGCAAGGGATCCTAGTTTAATTGCTGTCGTATGAACAGCACTTTAATTGTTCTCTGTAGCACTGGGTTCAATGTTTTTGGTTGACTTCATGGACAGGATGCATTAGCATTGCCTCTTTGCAAATGTCATTCCAAAACATTTCATTCAAGTTTCATAATTATGACCCTAAAGGCAACTTTGATTAATCAATGGTAGAGTGTGTGTAGTGTGTGTAGGTGGACTTATTTAGTTATTTTAAGATTTCTGAAACAAATTATAATCTTGAGGAGAATATTGTTGTCTGCAGAACCAAGTTCAGTGTTTTGTGTCCCGTATTGGCATATTCAAACATTGTACTCCATGAGTTGACAAGTTGAGATTTCAAATCAAATAATTCGTCACTTGGAAAATTATGCACGTCCAGTTAACTTGATATCGCTCTTTTTCTTTCTTCCTTCTTTCAATGTGAAGGGTTTTGCACCGCACATATCACCTTTCACAGACATGCAGGACCTTGGTAATCTATTGGCGAGGGCAGGCTTCAACATGCTGACAATTGTAAGTTGTTTTTATCCTTTTCTCTTCATTTTTTCTCTCTTTCTCTTGCTCATTCTTTCTTTACTGATGTGTGATGATTTTCTAGGGGTTTGGTTATTTTAAAGATTTTACTCAGTTGTTGAAAAACAATTAAGACAACTTTAAGTTCCCTTTAAAAAAAAAGTTTCCAAGGTTTTTCTTACAGGAGATTATTAAATAAACTCTTGACGTTTCACTTGAAATTTGATCTTCTATAAGTTAAGGCTGTAGTAGTACCCTCTGCTTTTACGAGTACTTACAGGCACTGGACTCTATTGGTTAATTACTCAAATCAATTGTTAGCATAAGAACTTAGTTGGTAGTGTGCAAAGGGGAGCTGAAGATAGTATAAAACATTGTGAGAATTGGCTCACTCATCGTAGTTTTTGAGAAAGTGTTAATTTCTTACTCAAACATGAAAAGACTTCAGGCTTGAAGCCTTTTTAGGGATCTGAATGCACACAAATTTGTGCAACAAGGGTGTTTTTCACTCTCTTACAACTTCGATGACCAACTGAGTCAAAATACTGGTCTTTGACAATTACCAACGTTTTTTTTTTTTGGGGGGGGGGTTAACAAAGAGACTAGTCTTGTCTCAAGTTAGGACGGGTTACTCGTCCTATAACTTATGGTTTAGCCTCAAGTCTTTTTTTAGTATCTCCTAACTCATTGTGAAACCAACCCATGTGCCTTTAAAGGCAGTGGACACTATTGGTAATTACTCAAAATAAATATTAGCATAAAACCTTAACTGGTAACAAGTAATGGGGAGAGGTTGATAGTATAAAACATTGTGAGAAACGGCTCCCTCTGAAGTGACGTTGTTTTCGAGAAAGAAGTAATTTTCCAAGAATTTGATTTTGAGACCTCGGAGTTAGAACTTGAGGTCTCGAAATCAACCATCTGAAAGCACACAACTTCGTACGGCAAGGGGTTTTTTCTTTCATTATTATCTCACAACTTCGTAGACCGATTGAGCTCAAATTTTCACAGGCTTGTTATTGTATGCATATTATGTTGAGATACATCAAGTGAGAAGATTGGTCTTAGACAATTACCAACAGTGTCCACAGTCTTTAAACTATACTCAGCTGTGTCGGTATAACTGATGTAATTACTAAAGGTGGATGCCAGCAAACTTGCTATCTTCTTCACCTTCCTCGCTTGACATTTACTACTGTATTATATTGTGATGAATATTTATACACTTTTCCAAAGGTCATTATTTCCATCACATTTAAAGACTTCCTCCATTTATAATTAATGGTGGAACAGGCCCGTTTGTGTTGAAGGCATCGCTTGGTGTGGGGAAATGGTGAAGCATAGTTACCAGAAGTGGGGGAATTTCCCTTGGGGATCATAAAATGTGTAATGACATGGCTGTTCCACCTGCGTGTCCCTATGAGAAGGCACATCATCACCACTGGCTATGTTTGCTGCACGTTTTCAAATAGAAACCTGCCCAATGGAATTCAGAGTGTGATCCTGACTTTGACATTTAGATGTGCTGGTGTGGAAGATTTTCCATCTAAGCTAGTTTTGTGGTGTGGGTGTCGAAACTTGTATTTTTTAACACAATTTTACCCAAACCTTATAGTGTTGTAGCATTGTGTCTGCCATATCTCAAAAAGGCTTATGAGCATTACTGCAGAAAATTTTTTGAA
Organism: Asterias amurensis; assembly: GCF_032118995.1. NCBI lineage: Eukaryota > Metazoa > Echinodermata > Asteroidea > Forcipulatida > Asteriidae > Asterias > Asterias amurensis. The sequence continues at coordinate 16,629,989 of NC_092648.1, forward strand.
GTCATTAGTATTATGTATTTCTGGTAATGAGTCCATTAATGCCTCATAGGTAAACTTAATCACTGCAGCTCATGTGATGTTAACAAGGGTGCTTGTTATGTGAACCCCACAACACCGGGATTAACCCCCCCCCCCCCGTCTCTTCCATGATAAGTGTTCTGTGTTCTTTTACCTGCATTATCAATCTTACAGGCGATACGTGAAGTATCTTTCTCAGGGACACTAGTGCCAAAATTGGGTGTTAAAATTGACATCATGGGTGTTGTCACATAGATATTCAAGAGAGAACCAAAATTAACCCCGTAGTGTGTGAAAATAACTGACACCAGTTAAATTAGATGATAGCAGAAAACTGTGTTTCTTTAACACCCTATACTGCAAATTTTTCTTTTTTTGAATTTTTCATTTTTCATTCAATTTTTCATTGTTTGTATCAATATGTCACAACACCAATGATGACAATTTTAACAACCCAGTTTTTAGCAGTGTGATTAGAAACACCACCACAGCTTGAGTCGAGTTTTTTTGCCGTGTGATCAGACACCACATCGATCTTGAGTCAGGTGCTCATAATCGCTCTGCCAGTGACCGTTTCCCTAACAAGTTCAAACCCTCCCTCTAATCTTCCCCCATCTACCACCCTCTTCTGCCATCGTTCCTCATTCTTATTTAGCCTTTCTCCGTTTCTTCTCAAAATACTTGGGATATTTTTAGCGTGTTCTCTATAGGACATTCACATGGCAATGGCAAATATCGCTTTGTGTTGTTTGATGTAACAGAGACAGACCGCATGGGTTGATTGTTCAAATTGTACTTTCTCAACTCGTTGTTGTGTATACACTCCTCTCACAAGTTCCTTGACTAACTCCTCCTGGCTATGAAAACAACATTGGAAAGATGAAAGTACAACAGCGAGTAGTTATGACAAGACTCCCTCAACTACATTGTGTAACCCGAGTTCAGCGTCACTTGATTATGTAGAAAGACACTGGCAATTTTTTTGTCGTAGGATTTTTTTTCTTCTTCACTTTCTCCCTCTCTTTGTTTTTCCATCAAACAAGGGACTGGGGAAAATGGGTCAATAATTTCTGCCATGCCTCCTGTGTGTTTGCTGAGATTTGGTTTCTGACTATAGGTTGCGTGGAGATTGTCTGCTCGAGATCGGGACGGCCTGTTCCTGGACGGTGGGGAAGCCTCTTATTCGGAGAAATGAAGATGGCACGGTCAACTTGTGTTAATTAATCAGATGAAAGTACAGTTGGACTGCTGCTGGATCTGGTTGAAACATCCAGGGACTTATTCCATACATGTTAGCTTACAAATCTGCAGGGAACTGTCAAGTGTCACCGAGTACAAGCCATTAAGCTTCCCATTTTACTTATCAGTATACCCTGTCAGTCGGAGGTTCTTTCTGCTTTACAGGAATTGTAATTCTACAAACATGTTTTATAAATTATGCTTCCGGCAGAAAGGCGTTTGCATTCATGAAATTCAGGCCTGATGGGTTGTATGGAGGGGTGTATAAAGCTTATGCTCGCTTACTTCACAAAAATTGACACAAGCAGTAACAAGTTCATGAAACTTACTGTTCTGACCAAACATTATGAAAATTAGACTTATCTCACCTTAACCTTACCTCAAATCAATCAGAATTGTAAAGTGCCTTATTTTGTCACGTTAAATTGCACTTGTGTACAAATGGAGAGAGCGTAAGAACTATTGGAAATAATTTATTTGAATTAAAACAGCAGACGACAAAACACGGTTGCTTGTCTGACATTAATGTACTGTTCTATACTGGTGCAATGTTCAACCCTCGGTGAAGGAGAGCTTGTCATGACCAAAGTTAACGGTACTTGAAAATCTAAATTAATTACGAATGAATCTAGGCTGGCAGCGCCATGTGCAACTGCAGTGCTTAAAGGTTGTACATTACCCCAATTAGGGAAGGTTTTTTCTTTTATTAGGCGAGCTTTGTTTATTGATTTGGAGGGGGAAATCAAAAATCTAAAAGCAATAAAAAGCCATGGTTTGATCTTACAAAGAGTTGAGATTTTTGTATCAATCTTAATTGCTAAAAAAGTGTAGTGTCACAATACAAACCATTGTAGTAAAACTGATAACTCATTTTTAGATGAATCTAATGTTGCATAAAATGGAACCAATGGCCTATTTTGAAAAAGCCTTAACCCATATACATATTTTCCCATTTTTTCACTAAAAACGAAAATTGAGCTGGCCATTTGTTTAATTTATTGGTTGATCAAATGTGGAATTTATTTACTGACACTTTGTTAAAACCATGCACTCCCTTTAAACTAGACTATATAGCGTCCATACATCACGCATTAAGGAAATGTTGTTAAAATTTTGTTAGAGTGGACTAGCGTGGACTATGTTCCCATTCTGAAGTAGTGCACATTAATCACTCTATACTTTCAACTATACCATCTATAACAACATCTGAAATAAAATGAACTCGATCATTGATTCGAAATGACTTGTGATAATGGGTAAGGGTAAATGCATGGATTCATTAAATAGTAAACCAAACTCATTTAAAGTGTTTCCACATTCCTCACATCAGTTTATGTAACCATGTGAACTGTAGTAGCGTAACTAATGGAACAAGTCCCCCCAGAGTCGACCCCCCCCCCCATTTGAAACCTGTATTTTTGAGATTGGAAGTTTTATGTAGTAATTTCAGTGTTTATTACTACTTGTATTTACACCCCAGGAAATGTATTTGTGTTAATCCTCCAAGGCAGATATCTTACAGCAATGGTAAATGACATAACGTGCGATGAAGAGGTGTAGGGAAAACAGCAAACAAAAACTAGTTTCTGATTGGCCAGAACAGGTGTGTGGAAAACGGCAGTCTGAACTAGTTTCTGATTGGCCAGAACAGGTGTATGGAAAACGGCAATCGAAAACTAGTTTCTGATTGGCCAGAACAGGTGTATGGAAAACGGCAATCTAAAACTAGTTTCTGATTGGCCAGAACAGGTGTATGGAAAACGGCAGTCTGAACTAGTTTCTGATTGGCCAGAACAGGTGTATGGAAAACGGCAATCGAAAACTAGTTTCTGATTGGCCAGAACAGGTGTATGGAAAACGGCAATCGAAAACTAGTTTCTGATTGGCCAGAACAGGTGTTTGGAAAACGGCAATCGAAAAACTAGTTTCTGATTGGCCAGAACTTCCTCCTACAAACCCAGGTGGATCCACGTATATGCTCCTATAGTTTTGGTGCTACGTTAAGTTACATTAACATTTCGATGCAAATAGTGCTCCTGAACACCTTTTTAAATTACATTTCTTTTTCTTTCTCTGTGTGTGTTTTGTTTTCGAAATTGTCTTTCTTTAAATGTGTGGTTATAATTACACCACTGGCTTACTGAATAACACCATGTGTAGATGCTACTTATGTTGAGTCACTGTGGAATTGTTCATTTTGATGAAGTGATAATTGCAATTAAGTTAACGAGAATGCGAAACAGTCACGCAAACCTTTTATATTGTGATGACATTTGCAATAGAAATCCCAGGTGCTATTGTTAATTGCTAAAGCCGGATATGGCACGCCAAAGAAGAAAACGGAAAAACAGATAGTGAGAGTGAGTCATCTGGTTTGTTTTTCATCGTGAGATGTAGTTTATAGTTGTATAGTTCATAGAAATGAACTAATTGTAATAGTTTATAGAAATGAATTGTTTGCATGGTTATGTCTCGTTAATATCAATCATCATGTGTTAGTGTGACTCATTGACATATAGTGACTGCCAATAATGTATAAAGCATTTGTATGTTTTTGAGTGTGGATTCGAACCCAAAAAGAGTGAAAATGCTTTACCCGGTCAAAGTGGTTGTTGGACAGCGATCAAGTTGTTGGTTCAAATCCAGTCTTATAATATAAAGACTGTTTAAGACAACATTGTTAAGATCACCCTGCTTGTGCGATACATTCCCATATTATAGAAGGAGTGATCACATGCACTCTTATCATACACTCTAAAAATCTCCTGGGTCAGAACCGTCTCAGTTCCGAGGTCAGACTGAGCTGGAAATTTTTTAAACTGTATTCTGTGTCTGTTTGGCTCTTTTAGGGCTTGTTTCGACATAGATTTCGGGTCATACTGACCTAGAACACGGTCAGTTCCCATAGGCCCCGGAATCGTGATATATAGTTTATTTTTAGTAGACTGTGTACACAGTGGTCCATTATGCAATTGGTGTGCACTGTTTGGGTCCATTGTGTTCTAAACACTAGAGGAGGCAAGTCAAGTGTGTCATTTGCCCTCGAAGGTGTCGCAAAACACAAGGACCCGTTTAGTATATCACACAGCGTGTAACATTGTTATACTACATGGTGTGTAACCATGTGCAACAATAACTGTTTGTTATAAAATTATATGGTAAGTAATCATTATCATAGGGTGCGTATATCCATTATAAATTATCAAGGCGCAATATAAGAAATCTTGACAATGAAAACAAATAACTTTAAGTGACTTATTAAAAGCTATCGCCACCAGATGTGTTTTTAGCTGTCTCTTAATATAGTTGGTATGCTGGTGCATGACATCAAGGATGGTGGTAAAGAATTCCAATGATGAAGGGCTGCTGATGCTGGAGGGGAAAACTATAAACAGAAATTATGCTTCGTTATTAATTTATTGCAGTTGAACATTGCATTCCGCTGTTTAGTTGAACACATTCAAACACTTTAACAGGAAGATTGTTAAACAATCATTAACCTACTAGTGTACATACAAACCCATAATTAGATTTTTTTTTCCTGAGTGTTTTTCTTCTTTGAGACAATATTCACAATAATTTTGACATATGGCCTATTATTTGACAAGTAATATCGAACGAGAACAGTTAAATAAAGAGCAACGCATTTTCAGGAGACGGCCAAATGTCCCCTGTTCCAAATTGTTGAAGTACAGTGCCGCACAACATCCGAGGTATTTCATTTTGCCAACACATTAAAAACCAAAATTTATATTATTATATACATACATATATTGTGTTGAAGAGGCTAATTGCCAAGGCAGACATCGGAAATTGTTTGATGGAGCCAAGAACCACTCCAACTGCAGTTCCAAAGGTCCATGGTGTAATTTGACGCAGTGATATTGAAGGGTTTTGCTTTTAGGAGGAGACGTACGATAACAAGCCTATCAGGAGGTGTTGTAAACTTAATCAATAAAGACAATAATTCATTGGCAAGAATAACGTGTTGGCTTAAAGGCACTGGACATGTTTGGTAATTGACAAAGACCAGTCTTCTCACTCGTGTGCTTTCAGATGCTCTGCCGTGGTATCGAATTGAAGTCTAAAACTTAGTTCGACGGTACATGTATGTCTTTCTCAAAAACTATATTACTTCAGAGGGAGCCGTTTCTCACAATGTTTTTTTACTATCAACAGTTCTCCATTGCTCGTTACTGAGGTAGTTTTTATGCTAACAATTATTTAGAGTAATTTCCAATAGTGTCCAGTGCCTTTAACGCGACGGGATGGTCGAGGGGTGGAATCGGACTCGGACGACTCGCTGTAAAAACCGGATCTTTTCTGTCATACTGGCTAATTACCCCCTCACCCCAATCCAACATCGGTGGTAATTGCCATCACACGGGGGGGGGGGGGGGTTCCCCCTCATGATTTTAGAAAGGTTTGTGGAGACCGTTTTTAAACACATGTTTTATGCACCAGGCAGAGAGAGAGGGATTGATTGATTGATAAAACGCCAGGCATCAGTGTATAGGTTTCATATTCAATCATCATCCATTATACAAAATGGTTGGTGTGGTAAAGATCCACTTAGCATTGAGTTTAGAGTGAGTTATTTGTGAATATTGTTTCAACACATAGCGAGAATGGGCAGTGTCACTACAGCCCGTTACTGTCAATCACAAAAAATACTTTCATCAAATAAAGTGTATGAAGAAACAAACTTGTGAAAACTATGAACGGTTGGACATTTGAACTGTTTATTTCTTGTTACTTGTTTCAAAACCCAGTTAACCATTTGCGAGTTAGATTTGAATAATGTCAGCTATGCAATTCCTTGCTTGGTCACAAGTTACTGCCCATATCGAACTTGGCAAAGTTTATGTTGAATGTATAATGCAACCCAAACAGCAATTAGGCCTGTACATGAGTAATCTGAAGTATTTCAAGTGATGTATCAGTCCTGATTAGTTTCCCCTCTAGTGCGCCCAATCATCAATTAATCACTTTTTAAAGCTCATCATCTGACAATTCGATGCTCTACTACTGATCCCCATCCATAACTCCCACTCATAAGACTATATATGAAATATTAAACATTGTCACTATTCTTGAAATCAGTTCTAAAAATATTACGATGAGTAATCAGAAGTGATGCATAATTGATTGAGCATAGCTCCTTGTGCGTGACGGATTAGTTTCCTCTGTAACCGGTATCCTCCCTGTCTTATAATGAGTCTTACATACTACCAGTCGCAGGCAAGTCATCCATTAATCACCTGTTGAAATCTTACTCATCTTCACCTTCTTCTCGGTGGTCTATTGATGGTAAGACGCTGCTCTAGAATTGCAAAGGTCTGGGGTTCAAATCCCACCCAAGTCATCCATTAATCACCTGTTGGAATCTTACTCATCTTCACCTTCTCGGTGGTCTAGTTGGTAAGACACTGCTCTAGAATTGCAAAGGTCTTGGGTTCGAATCCCACCAAAGTCAGCTATTAATCACCTGTTGGAATCTTACTCATCTTCACCTTCTTTTCTGTGGTCTAGTTGGTAAGACCGTGCTCTAGAATTGCAAAGGTCTGGGGTTCAAATCCCACCCAAGTTATCCATTAATCACCTGTTGGAATCTTACTCATCTTCACCTTCTTCTCGGTGGTCTAGTTGGTAAGACACTGCTCTAGAATTGCAAAGGTCTGGGGTTCGAATCCCACCCAAGTCATCCATTAATCACCTGTTAGAATCTTACTCATCTTCACCTTCTTCTCAGTGGCTTAATTGGTTAGACACTGCTCTAGAATTACAAAGGTCTGGGGTTCGAATCCCACCCAAGTCATCCATTAATCACCTGTTAGAATCTTACTCATCTTCACCTTCTCAGTGGCTTAATTTGTTAGACACTGCTCTAGAATTACAAAGGTCTGGGGTTCGAATCCCACCCAAGTCATCCATTGATCACCTGTTTGAATCTTACTCATCTTCATCTTCTCAGTGGTCTAGTTGGTAACACACTGCTCTAGAATTGCAAAGGTTGTGGATTCGAATCCCACCCAAGTAGTATGCCTGTGGATTTTTTTTTTAAACAGAACTCGGGAAAGTACTGAGTAAACAGTGATTTTTTCATAGAACTCGGTGGAAAGTACAGAGTTATTCAGTGCTAACACACATCAGTGTGTATGGGTAGAACTAAATTAATATTCACCTTCAGATGGTTCACCCGACCCCAACCACAACCCCAACCCACATTTCACTCACTCATCAACCTCATATAGTATTATCTATATTCGACCTTGGGGTCTACTGTGACCAAAACTGATGCAGTCATTCGAACAAGATTTCATTTCAGGAAGGCTTTCATCAACCTAATCAAAGTGTAATCTCTTATGTGAATAAGACATGCTGTGTTTTTTTTTCCTACGCAACTTCTATGTGAAACTCAAAGCTTGGACTAACACTCAGCTTTACCTCTCTTAAAGCTGAATGTGGTTAACGTGTTCGTAAATTAGTTGGGGCTATCGTCAAGTCGGGGCAGACCATCCGTACGAGCGGTATTGATTTGAAGATGTTCACTTTATTCACTTTAAAAATTAAAAAGTAATCCAGCTTTTGCAGTTCGTGCCCACCGGTGGATGTGTGAAATTGTCTGACAATGTGTTTTGTTATTTCTGTCCAAGATGAACCTTCCCCTTCCTTGGTAACTATTGATGTTTCCTGCGTAGACACAGGCAAGCTGCATCGGTCTATGATGGGAGAATGGTATTTATTCATATCGATCAATTTATTTATTTATATATTTAATAATAAGCATTCAAACGTCATTCCTGGTTCTGGCTAATGCATTTCTTGTCTTCCAAATCTGATTAATGATCGCTGGTGGTGGCTGCTGCGTTGATGTGGTCATTCATATCAGTGAATATGCCCATTCATCTCTCAAACACCACTAGAGATTTGAGTTAAAATGCGGGACTTCCGAGTTTATTTTTTAAGCCATTAACGGACAGAAGAAGAAAAAATTCTAACCACGTCTTGGGGAAACACTAGTGCAGGTTAATTGCTCTAGATAGCACAAAGGTCGCGTGAAGCTTCTTCCCTTACAGTCACTACAGTAATTTATTGCCGGGGTGATGTGCGTCTGGACTGAAATGAAGAGTTTGCTTAAAGGTAGATATCAGAGTTTTTTGTAGTAAGAGTTACCATATTTTTCCCCATCCTTTTGGTTTTTCGTTGAACACACCATTCAACCAATCAGTGTGGGGTTTTGAATGAGTTACATTTTTGTTCTTCGTCCATTTGTTTTTCCATGAACGCACCAAATACCATAGAACCAATCTGTGAACTTTCATCATATTCGATGCATCCTTTTAGTAAAAAGATGGAGCTGCCAACAAGTGGAAACGGTGCATGCTTTGATGATAGGGATGTTGTGCCAATGGTTACATTCTTGTCTCGGTTGCGGCAGTTGGAATAAGCTGTAAGATGATTTTTGGGTGTTATAATGGCAGTTGTAAGAACTACAACCATGCTACTACCATGTGTAAATCTCTGTTGTGTCTTAAAGGAGCTGGTGTGGTCTCGACGTTTCGAACAGTATACTCTGCTCGTCTTCAGGAGAAAGCTGATTTACACATGGTTGTACCCATAAGTGTACTATATACTTATAGTTTCTTCCTATTTATTCACACCATGCAACGCTTCAAACAATACTCAGATGGAAATGTTGGTATCATTAGATAATACTAATATGAGTTTTGAATCACTGATTATTTGCCAATCCTGTACTTTGGCTCATAGGTCTTATGCTATGATACCCACCGTGAGAATGCAGAGTGACTAGTAATAGAAGTAGCCATGTTTCTTGCTGTGCTAATCAGCAGTCTGAACAGTAAGACTAAATATACCTTGGGCGACGAGTGGCGAACGAGACGTAACGAGACAGATCTCTTTCCAATCAGCACTATTTTCCTGAAACATTAATCTAGAATTTAAGCTTTTGGCTGAATGTGCCAATACACGCTATAGGGACAGTTTGGTGACGCTTTTATGTGATGGGCTGAGTGGTTGCAAAGAGTTAGACTGGTCCCCCTGTCTGTACCCGCAAGGATAAAGACAGGTATCGGCTTTGTATGTTGGCACATACGGATTTAACTGCAAATCTCCAGAACCACGAAAACCATGTTGAATGAATGGAAGGTCAAAGGTGCTAATGAACGTGTGCTAAAATGCAGATCTCTGGCGTAATTCACGAGTCTGGAAAGTGTGACGTCATTATGTTCAGGCTAAGCGAAGAGTTTCCGTTGCGTCTACCAGACTAATTTATACTGAAATCTGATATTACTTTGATGAGTCACTTGCAATTATTCCAACGACTTTTTAATTTAGAAGACGACCTTTTATTCATTCATGCTTGCCGACATGTACACGACTAAATGAATGCTAATTTGATTTACAGTGGTTTTAGTTGTCTATCCATATTGTCCCATGGGACTGAAAAGGTCTCTGCACTGCAAGCAAATGCAGTTTAATGTTTCTTGCATTAACATAGGCCTATATACAATTTCAAATGCAGTTTAATGTTTCTTGCATTAACATAGGCCTATATACAATTTCAAATGCAGTTTAATGTTTCTTGCATTAACATAGGCCTATATACAATTTCAACACTGACCAGTACATGTATTAATGTATTCCAACAAGATGTATTTAATGATGTAGTTTTATAGGCCTACGTGATATAAATTGGTAACTTGAAAATATTTGTTTCCCAAAATTGTTGTCGTTGTTTTTTTTTTGTGTTTTTTTTTTAATGGGTTTTTCTTCTTACTTGCCTGAACTGTAACATGAGGACAATAATTCAGAAATCAAGGGAAGGGGTGTGGTAAAAAAGGTGGTTTGGTTTGTTTAGTATTAAAATGTTGATTGTGGACATCATTAGAAAGCTCTTTCCTTAGATCGAAATAGGTCTACAAAAAAACACTTAAGAATTTTTGTGTGAAGTATTGGAGGTACCAACTTCCATCATGTCTAAATTGAGCTGCTTTGGTTGCATGGTGCTGCCATGCAGCAGTAGCTGTTGCATGCTGTGGACACTCTGTTGATTCCTGATAATTGCAAATATGCTCCAACTGTTAGTGGAGGTACTGATGTAAAGAGTCAAACGCTTCTACACAAATAGCAGCTGATGCTGTTGATCGATGCTAATGTTGCTGGCATTTTTATTTAGGTCGATCGGACACACTCTTTCCTATAAGAACCACTGCCGTGTCATGTGGTTAAGAGCAACATACTGAAGCTCTGTTTCTGATCGCCAGAGTATGGGGTTCGAGTCCCGGGTGACACTCCTGTCCTTGACTCCTTGAGCAAGGTATACTTTACCATAATTGCTTTGTCCTGCGGATGTAAACTGAAGCCGTAGGTCCCTGTATACTAGGATTAAAAGAACTGTGAACGCTAAAGAGTAGGGGATTACTACCCTCAGTGTTTCTGGTCCACATTGTAAGCACCCTTGTTTACAGGTTTCCTCGGGCTTGCAGGCACGTTCACGTATGCGGCGTCCTTTGTTTCATTACCAGAAATATATAAAAACAATAACAACCTCACTCTCACATAATCGTGTGCCGTATCAACCTTTCAACGCCTTCTCCATTCAAATTACAAGCTGACAACAGAGTGTAAAAAACATATAGCTTACAGACCTTCGTCATCATCAAGACCTCAGTGGCCAGCAAATTGTCTTAACAAGCCTCCAAAATCTCCGGGAAGACTATCTGTTTCCACGGCCATGAGGTAATGGGGTTGGATCATATAGATGGGGAGGTCGGCTTCTGTGATTCTCGGCTCGTGTCGTTGGCAACCTCCAGGTGGTTGACTTTGATAACACTGCGAGGTGTATATTGACAATCTGTTTGACCGTGACAGTCTATCCATTTGAGGGTCAGTCTGTGTCTCTCCTTAAAATCTGTGAAGTGTCAAGTATTTAGTTCGGAGGATTCAGCTGGGAACTGCGTTGAAAGAGAAGACGAAGAAAATCATCAATGATTCCCGGCCAGTGGGAGATGACCTGTTGGGATTAAAAAGTGGTGAGGCATTGTGCTGGAGAAAGGCATTTCTTGTATGAAGTATTATTCCCTGGTATTTTATATTTGCACTCTAAGGAATCTCTTGAATAAATAACGCTCAGTGATTGATAAGAAACACTACTGCTTCATAAATGCATGCTCATTTCAAGAAAATCGAGTGTCTGTCTGAGCAATATTTCATGTGTTTTTGCTTTTTGTAAATGTCATGTTCTTTGTGTCCATATCAGATTATAGGGGATGAGTTTGTGGAAATGGAATTAGAAGGGCTATATTGCTGTATTGCCGTTGGGCGTAAATAAATGCTTTATAAAGCTATTATGCACTAAAGGATTTAAACATGAGCCAGTGTTTTAGACCTTCAATTGAATGATACTTTTTCGGAAGTGCAAGTCAGTTTTGAATTAAAGGGCAGCTGTGTTATGGAAATCTGAAACTCTACCAAAGTTTTCAATGGCCACGGGTATGACAACCGATAAATGGCGGCAAAAGATGCCTTGTAGATATCTTATTATTTCTTTTGGGGAGAGTATTACATGGCAAAGAAAACAGCCTGCAGTCGATTTCACGAAATGCTAGGATTAGCATCATATCTCAATTAGGACGAGCAACTCGTCCTAACTTAGTATGGGTTCAATATAACTTCCCAACGTCTTTGGATATACGGAACTTAACTCGTCCTATAGTTCTAAGACTAATCATAAGTTTAGGAGGAGTTTGGTGAAATCGACGGCTTAAAATTTGCTTGAACGTAGGTGGACAAAAAATATTTTACAACAAAACATCGAGAGAAACAATTTGTTTGACCTAATTCAAAGAGTGAATACTGTTTTATTATTTTTCAAACAATATAGGCCTACTTGGGTTTTTTTTCTCTGGAATTTATCACATACCAGTATATTTCATTGCCAAGGTTTGTTTTAATGCCTTTTTTGGGCATCCTAAAATTGTATTTCTAGAAAAAATGTTTGAGTTAGGTCGTTCAATTAATTGTTATTGCTTATGGCTAGACCAAAAAGCATTTTGGGAAATGCTCATTGTTATTGCAGCCTTTTACATAAATTGCCAATGCTTTTTGTTTGTTTTCATCTTAACTGTTTTAACATTTTGTTTCTAGAAATGATACCTTTGGACGAGGCCATCCAATTATTTGTTATTGCTTTTGCTACATTGTGACTGTTCTTCTTTATGGACATTTTCGCAAATATTCATTGCACAACGGCGAACTGTTGAATGAGATGCATGCTGGTCTAGCTAGCGATCAAATTCGAGCGCTAGCTAGACCAGCATGCACCTCTGTTTCTGTTTTCTGGTCTTAAGGCTGAGCACAACGTATACGTAAAGCACGCGCAGTTATCAAAACATCCACATGCTAGCCTTATGGGGCCAAATTCATAGAGCTGCTTAAGCAAAAAAATAGCTCGCTTATTTTCCACATGTTACTGGCCAAAATTTCATGCAACATACTTTGCTTGTGACTGATATTTAGCTGTTGTTTACTTAGCATACCAATTGAGTGGAGTCTTGGCCGGTAATCTGATTTTACTAAGCAATGATTTTTTTTGCTTAAGCAAAATTTTGTGCTTAAGCAGCTCTATGAAATTGGGCCCTGAGCCTAATCTGGAGCTGAAGCCATGGTTTCGAAAAGGGCCTACGGAACGATTGAACAATCTGAGGGTGAATGAACCAGCGAGTGTTGTCACGTGTGCGCTTGTGGACTCTCGTGGATCCTCCATGGTAATAGTTTGACAAATCAAGTTACGCTCGTCTCAGTGTTTCTTGTATGATTGCTATTGAAGTGGAATCAATTGTCCTTCTCATCATTTCTTAAGACACTTTTGCTTCTGGCTTGACATTCACCCGCACAAATCAATTGTCTCGGCCACTCCGGCACTCTCTCACAAGACAGGATTTCGTCAATCGAATTAAACAATTTCATATGTTTTTGTGTACAGTATTCCCAGCCAGGCGAGCACAATAACACCTTTAAGATGAATCACGTTTCCTAAACAACGGTAATCCGTTATTGCAGTTGTTTCCGTTGCGTCCAAACAGCTTTTCATCTTTTTTTAATGAAGGTGTGCTATTCTCGACTTTGTGAAAATTATTACATATTTATATGTTTCACAGGATATACTTTTTTTCTTTCTTGTTACATCTCGCCGGGGCTGATGTCTTAGAAACCATTCTCCTAACACCGACCTTGGGGTGTTGTTGCACCTGCTACTAGTACTACTGCATTGTCCTTTCGATAAAAGCGACTTATAAATTATGAATTTTAATCGCTGATACGGATGATTGTTTCCACACCGTCATTTCAGACTTGTGAGGACCCCATCTGTTATGTCACCATATAGCTTTGACTTTCTGTTTGGAGTTTGTGAGATTTGTGTGTAATGGCAGTGTCAGGGACTACTCTAACAGCTTTAGGTGTTATGGCAACTGCGTGAGGTTTTTCTCTGAGGCTGGAAACAATTGTTCCCGCCCTTTTCAGGAAAAGCCGGATAAGGAAAATCTACATACAGCAATACGTATAGTTTTTGTTTTACTTTCACCTTTCCAAAAGGAGGTAAATATATAGGTTTCTACTTTTTTGTCAATATGTTCATTATGAAATCACCAAACCATGGTTGGGTGCATTTTATACATTTATTAACTGAACACTTACTGCTCTTATTAATTTCCCTTTTTGTGGTATAACTTATAATAGTCCTACCCTGTAGGAGAAAACATTGTGACTCCCATGAGTATTAGCTAAGTAATCCGGCCACAAACATGCTCTTTCTGATATAAGTTTGCTTTCATATGTTTACTTTCCTACTATTCTGATTCACTTGTGGTTTCTTGTGTATACTCTGATCTTCTTCTTACTTAGGTCTTACTTCTGATTTGTTTTTGCCAATGAAAAAAACACAATTAAGTCAACCCTTGACTGGAAAACAAATGTTCCTACTTATTTTCAAGGGGCCAAGATTCATGCTTGATTCATGTTTACCTGATTTTGTGCAACAGTTTAACTGTTTATGCATTGGACTTGTACTATGGGGATGGAGTTATATTACATGGTCGGGTTTTGGCTGGTGATTTTTCACTGTCAATGTATTCTAAAATTGACCTTCAATCATCTAAGTAATTTTAATTATTATGAGATTTTAATGAATTTTTAATGAAATTTATATATATATATATATATATATATATATATATATTATTGTCGTATATTTTATGTGTAATTACTTTTACATTTTAATTGATCATGGTACGTGGTATGATTGTTCCTGTCCAATACTTGTTGCGCCCTGTAGGTTTTTATCATCTGGATTGCCTTTAGATGTTTGTTTGGTGTTTTTTGTGTTTTTTATCCTCAGGCTTGTTTCATGTAGTATATATTTTACATTCTCTGTTTATAGACCTAGGTATAAATGTGTTTGTGCTGCCTGGAAGTACACAAACAAATTTATTGGTGTAAAACAATTTAGTAAACAATATATTTACTCTGTGATAACCAATGGATATAGGTATACGTGTGTTCATGACAACGTTATGACGCCTAAAACAAAAGCTGCTCAGCTTAACCTAAAGGCAACTGTTGGGTTGAATTGTATTCATAAATTTGTCTCCAAGACGTTTGGCCTAACCACATCCCAACAAGATGGACATGTATACATAATACAATCTACTCACAGATGTACTTATTTAATTTTCAATCAACAGCCATGGTCTCCCACTCATTCTATTATCTCAATAAGCAACATTAGAGGATTTACACAATACAGTGGTGACATTAATTGAGCCATTTGTGATCCCTCTAATTATCATCTTAGGCAGCAGGAGTATTGATTTATTTATTCCTATCCCTTCATGTCTGCTTCCCTCATTGGAATTCCTCCTCGTAATGTACTTCTTGTCACAGGCATTTCAAAACAAGCCTTTATGTCTTTTATAAAATGCCTTTCGTATTGGTTTTGGTTTGCTCTGTATCCATTACATTGTTTCCCGTTTCATTTCATGAATCATGTTCTTGATCTGTTCTTGACTGTCTTTGACCTAAAGGCACTGGACACTATTGGTAATTACTATATTTTTTTAAATGAGCATTAAAAACTTACTGGCAACGAGCAATCGAAAGTCGTTGATAGTATAAAACATTGTGAGAAACAGCTCCCTCTGAAGTCACGTATTCTTCGAAAAGGGAGGAATTTTCGAATAAAATATTTGATTTTGAGAGGCCTCAGAATTATTGTGTATTATTCTCCCTTTTTGAGCACTATGGAAAAAAAAAATGATTGAATTGAATTGCAACTGAATGTGTTTTTGATATGCAGGATATTGATGAGGTAACTGTGAACTATCCATCCATGCTGGAATTACTGCACGACCTTAAGGGCATGGGGGAGAACAACGCATCGTGGACACGCAAGAGCTTACTACGACGGGACACCCTCACTGCAGCTGCAGCCATTTACAAAGGTGATGTCATTTTCTCTCCTTGAGGGGGGCCCCGCAACGATAACTCAAAATTTGTCTGCGATAAGGGGGGGGGGGGAGAGAGAAGTTTGTGGGGGTTATATATTCTAGAGCTGATGGGCATTGTAGAATCCATCAGGATGGGTTGTCACCTCGAGAACAGACTCCATCCAGCCGTGTTTCCTCTGAATCTAGCTGGCTTCACGGTGGCTGGAATGTGCGATAGGTGTACAGTGGAGTACACTGACATAGCTGGCTTGTTTTCTTCTATTAAGGAGTTGTCAGTTCAGATGTATTCTGATGATGTACGATATTGTGTACCCATCTCAAATTGATGAAATGAATGTTCTAGAGTAATTGGAGTGAGGTGTTCAATTTGCATCGGGGATGTGATGTGGAAGTTTGTCTCAAACAATCTTAGAATTTAGTTTGTTCTTAGAGAACTGTCTTTCTTTATTCTACTACCACGAGTAGATTTATCGGATGTTCGGGAGACTTCTCAGTTCTGAAAAGAACTGTCCTGCTTGTTAACTATTACCCGGGCGGATGGTATAGAAAATAGGCCAGGACTACCACTTTAGCTT